>NC_138822.1:55265828-56465828 GCF_965178545.1 Coloeus monedula
ATATGCTGAATTCTTCCAGCAGTGTTCTTATTTAGGGTTGAGATTCTATAGAACAGTTGGAGAGGATGGTTTTACAGAGATCTTGAGAAGGAGACTTTCCCTGAAAACATGAAAGTAATGGTACTAAACTGGCAAAAAGTAGTTTGTCTGTGGCTGCATAGAGAATGTGGTAACTGAGTACATTCTCCCTAGACTCAAGAAAACATACTTACAATTATATTCATGATCCTGTGCTTTTAAATCCCTTTTCCATTATCAGGTGTACTATGTTGATCATGGCTTCACTGAGTTCGTTGAAAGCAACAGTGTGTGCAGACTACAGAAACAGTTCAGATTGCTTCCTTTTCAAGCTGCGAAATGTAAACTAGCAGGTAAGAGAAAACCAGTGCTGACAGTACACGTGCTTACTGCTATGCTTACCGTTGGCACAGCTTATGGATTGAAGCCTCTGCAAGCCTGGAAGTTCTGATCCTTGTTTGTAACAGTTCTGTATGTGTATGATAGATTTTGTTCAGCACAGCTAGTCTAAGTAGACATGGATATGCATGGAAAGAAGGAAGGAAGGAAGGATGTGAAGAAGAGTTTTACAGAGAATGCTTGATATTAGAAGACAATTATATCCTGTATTTCTGTAATGGAGCTTAATTGTTTCTGTACTTAACATGGATGTCCTTGTCTCTTTAATATATGTGAGCCTAAAGAAATAAAAGGAAACATTTACTGTTGTGTGAAGCAATGTACACTAGCAAAACATCTTTTTCCATAAATGAGGTACATCTGTTGTGGCCAGATGAGGCAATATTTCTAAATATGAGCCAATTTAATTATTTTGAAGTGATCCTTCCCCTTTCAGTACTTGCATACTTGCAGACTTCCTAGACTCTTCTGGAACTTATTTACCGTTCTAAAACTGTAGGCCTTTTTAACTTTTTAAAAATACTAAATTTTAAATATGTGAATGAGCTTGGCTTTTTTTTGTTTGGTTGGTTTTTTAATACTTGGATGCATTCAATTTTTGACTCTTTTTCTGGTTTTGAAGAGGTCTTTTTCTTTTCTATTCTGCCCTGCCCCCAAAGATGGCTTTCTTTGATAAAAAGGTAGAAATAAAGTAGATTGCAAGTAGTAGGGGTGCAGTACAGCTTCTGTACACAAAAAGGTACTGTGTGTCTTACAGGACTGGAAGCCTTCTGTGATGATCCTGTCCTAGTAAAGGCTGTGGAATCACAGACATGCTTCAAGATATTTGCTGTGGAAATACTGGAAAAGAGTGATATTCCTCTTCTTGTTCTCTATGACACTTCTGGAGAAGATGATATCAACATCAATGCTACTTGTCTGAAGACATTGTATGACAAATCCCTTGAACTGCACCTACAGGTACTCTTGTCTTGTTTCCCCCTTAGTCTTTAAAAATCATAGACTGCTGAGGTCTTAGATGGACAAAAAACAGTACTCAAAAATTTGCTAAGTTTTGTGTGGGTTTTTTTTCCCCCCTTTCTTGTCAAACTCTTACTGTTGCAGGTAGATGCACTGTATACCAATGTCAGAGTAACCAGTGTTTTCTCTGATGGGAGCCTGTACTGCCAAGTGCCATCCAAAGGCTTGTCTAGACTTTCTGAAATACTGCAGAAACTAGAAGACTACTTTCTTTACAAGGTAAGTTCTGTGGTGAAGTCATGAAGCATTTCTCCAGAGAGTACCAATAATTTTCCTTGCATGTAAGTTCAAGTTTCTGTGGTAGCCATAGACTATTCAAAAAGGCTAAAAATTCTCTTTCTGGTTTGGGGCTTTTGGGGTGCATCTTTCAGTGTGAAAAGTGTCTTTTGATGCTTCGTTTTTCACAAGCATTCTCTAAGGTTTCAGTACCTATGTACAGCTTTCCTGGAATAGTTAGAATAGTAACAATATGGCTCTCGATGGGAAGCTTCCCATAAAAACTGCATGAGATTGGTATAAAGCCTGTGCAGATACTGCCATTTTTTTTTTCCTGGAAATTTTACATTATGAACTTGAGGTACATAAACAGCTACATCTGTATAAAGTGGCAATAAAAGCAGTGCAATCAAGGTCTGTTCTTCTTCACATGGCTTTTTTGGAGATTCAGTGGCTTTGATCTGATACATCTGATTCTGCATATCTTGTTCTTGCATCTTTAGCTTTTGAATGTGGTGGCTAGTATCAACATCCAAGTGATCTATAGGAGACATTTTGAAAAGTCTTAAGTTGCTTTAAAATAAGCACATGGCAGAGAAGTCTGACATTCCACCAGCCATTTAGAGATGCAACAATCCTTATTAGACTCAAGAGAATTTAGGCCAAAGAGAAGAAATCCTAAGAGAATCTAATTTGTAAGAACAAAGAGAATCAATTTTTTAATTCAGCTGTGCCTGACACAATCAAATCATGCAATGCAGATCCTTGGAGGTCCTGTTAGAACTGCTGCTTGTGCAACTACTCTGTCAAAGTGTTTTAGGTATAGAAGTTGAGCTTTAGACCTGTTCTCAGACCATCTGGAAATATTTTATACTGAACATATTTAATTCATCAGAATTCAGTTTCAAGCAAGCTAAACACTGAAAGTAAGTATATAAACCCTAAAATATTTAGCAACACAAAGGAAGGCAGCCATGTCGGCATTTCAAGAGTTGGTATTTGTTGGAGACAGTACTTGTTAGTTTCTTGCTGCTATCAAGGAAAGAGACTGTTCTTCAGATTCTTTTAATATCAGGCTTTGCAGCTTATCTGGAGGGTTTAAATTCATTTTGTCTGAGAATTTAAACCAAGTAAGGTGTTGACTGTTCTTCAAATGAAGTTTCTCCATGCTTTTTATAGTGTAGCTGTTGTCTTGTTATGTTATTTAGGATTATCATGGTGACTGTCACCCCCAATGAGACTTTCATTTGAGTCAGCAGTAAATTTGGTTTCCTACATATCTCAAGAAACTATACGTTCTAGAATATAAGCTAGGAGCTTCTTCACTTGTCTGTCATAGCTCTTAACTGCTCTTGCTTTTCCAATCAAATAATTGTTGGTGATTTCCTAGTCTGTTTCCAAATGTGGCTTTTTAACTCTGGCACTTTGTATTCTCTCAATTTCCCTGTAAGATACAGGTCTTGGAATTAAAAGTTTTACCAATTGGGGAAGCTTAAAGCAATGTGATAAGAAGTGCTTCTAAAGCTGGAAAGATACTTTTTATTTGAAACAGAGCTTTTGCTTCTCAGTACTGTTTATGCCATGTGTTGGTTTTGAAATATTTAGTTGAGTGCCTGATAGTAATAGCTTTTTGCTTTTTGACTCCTGTTTTTGTTTTTGCAGCAAACATCTGAGTTCAATGTATTGGTACCTTTCTGTGGCAAAATCTGCTTGTTTCCTTCCAAAGGAAAATGGGCACGTGTAGAGGTAAGAAGTATTCAAAAAACAGCTACAGTTTGCCCACATAGAAATATCTCTTCTTCTTTTCAACTCAATCTGAATGTTTAAATTCCATTAAATATTTTATAATTCGTGTGTGTCACTGTTGGGCGTTTAACCTCAAAATTATGCTCTTGCTTTCTTCTTTCAGATAAAAATCATTCACACTAGACGGGCACTTGATGTGAAGTTTATGGATATTGGAACAGTTGCAACTGTAAAAGTATCAGAGCTCAAAGAAATCCCACCACAGTTCCTGAGAGAAGTAATTGCAATACCTCCTCAGGTACGAAGACATGTTAAAGTTAACCTGTATTTGATCTCTTGGCAGTGTTTTTAGTGCTGCTACTTCAAGGTTTATGTAATGAAATTCTGTTTTGTTTCATAGCATTCAATATTGCAGTGTATTTCATTGTGCATCTTTGCCTAAAATAAATCACAGTGTAGTCCTGTGAGTTGGTGGGTGTTGTGTATGTGTCGTGGTACTGGATTTGCATTTTGCTCTTTCTGTTTGTCATACATGATTGACTCGGTCAGCATTATTCTCTGAATTGGAACTTATGGACCAGCTTTCGTATTACTAAATTATACCTTGTACACTTAATTCTGTTCTTAGGCTTTAAAATGCTGTCTGGCAGATCTGCCTCCTAACACTGGCATGTGGACTCCAGATGCTGTACTGTGGCTGAGAGATGCTGTAACAAATTGTCCTGAATTTAGCATGAAGGTAAATACTCAAAATGCCTATGAGACCTGAAATCATATAGGCATGTGAAAAGAGTATTGGAAGAACAACTTTAAGAGCTCAACAACTCATCAAATTGATTTTTGTTACAGAAATGTGAAAGTTTGTAACCAGCTATGGGACATAAATTCTATACAAAGTTTTTTCCTTCGGAAATTTGTCATAAAACTTACTTGCTTAAGCCTGTTAGAATTTTCTCTTTCCCCCTCTGCTGTGAATTTAGCAACTTTCACAGCAGTTTTTCACATTTTGCTGTCCAAGTCCAAATATGCAGCTAGAATTATTTTGCCATTGATAAGAAAGAAACACCGTTGTTCATTTTTCAGCACATAAAAATATGCAACTTCTGAGTTAATCTTGAATTGCTTTTATGCCTCTTGTGAGCAAAGCTGCTTCTCCTTCTAGTCTTTGAAAGCAGTTTTATTTTTTGTTTGCTTTTTCTAATCGAGTTTGTTTTAGTATATGCTTTATTTACTTAAAATTTCTCTTATCTTTGAGATAAAATTATTTCCATTTGCAATGTATCCTAGCCAGTTTAACTAACTGAAAATACTCTCCTAAAGGAAATCTGTTACTAACTACAGACTAAATAAAGATTATTTCCTCTTAACATTTTGATTCCAGATACTGTCAGCAGACACTTTGAAAAAGTGTTTTGTAGCTTTTCTTAACCTTTTTGCTTGCTGTAGACCAAACCTGAGGTCTGAGACTTACACCTGTAGTACCTGGTTTTTCTAGACACCCTCTTCCAAGACAGTTTGAGTTGGGTGCTAATTTTTGCTGTATTAAAAAACAGACAGCAGATGTATGTATGCTTTAATTGCAGAAAGTTTTTATTCCGGGCTAGGAACATCAACAGAAGAATCACTAAAGGAATGTTGCATACTTTGTCAAATTAAAATTTAAGTGCTTTACTACTACTAATGTTAGCATATCTGATGTTAAATAGGAAATATTTTTATGTCAATGCTTGAAAATTACACATGATAGAAACCTGGAAACATTTTTCATCTTTTTTTTTCATCTAATTTAGCAGGCCTCATTTTCCATAGTGACAGGAAGATACTTTAAAGGATTAGGTGTTTGTGGACTACTGTTCTGAAAACTAGAAATTGTACACACAGTATTGAGATTGAACCTGTTGGATGGAACAATTCAAGTTTTGTATTTGCTTTATATTAGTAGAATAGCTGCAGGTGCTTTTTATCTTTTTATCTGCTGTGAATGGCTTATTACCCACAACTTCATTAATGTCTTTGGGAGAACACTGAAAATGTTTCTGTGCATAAATGCAGTGAACTGTTGCTGCTTTAGTCTTCTGTACAAAATCAGATGTGCCTTTAATAGTTACTAACTGGATGTTAAACTGGTTTTTGTGTTCCAAGGTGATTAAACAGGATGCTTCAAAGGGAATTGCTCACATTTACTTGTTTGCTCCAGAGAATTTCCCAGACATGGATCGTAGCATCAACAAACAGATCAAAAATGCAGACTTGTGGAAACATCAGAAAGATGTTTTCTTGAGTGTGACACCCAGTGGGACTAGCTCCACAAAAGCTATAAGTGATGCTGTTTCAGCTCTACAGTTGTCTAGTGGGAAGCTGGAGAAGAGTTTCCCTGATTCAGCCAGAGAGCCGGGCAGTGCAGTGTCCACCACTGATATGCCTCCTCCTCTACCCTTGCCAAAGCCCGGTGACCTCATGGATATCTATGTCTCGGTGGCCTGCCACCCTGGTCACTTCATCGTCCAGCCTTGGAATGAGCTAAACAATCTGTACACCCTAATGGAAGAAATGATCTTGTACTACAGCAGGGCAGAAGAGAAGCCTGTGAACATTGAAAAAAACAAGCTGTATGCAGCTAAAATTGGAGATGAGTAAGTAGATGCTTAAATTACTTAAAACAAAATCTTTAAAAGCAAGCTTAACTCTGCTAAGCTAGGAAAGCCTAGCTTTGCTTAGTCCGCATTGTTAACAACATAGCAGATGTCCAATGATATCTCAGAGATTAAGGGAGTAAATGAGGTTGCAGTCTCTTCATGCTTCCAGATTGTAGCTGGGATAGTTTACTTTTATTCAGCAAAATCCAGATCTGGGAAGCCTGAGACATGTTGGTAAAGATCTTTTGGTTGTGCATTATTTTTCTGGTGTGTTGACAGTGTATGAATATGAATTCAAATTATCTATTCTTGTTCTCCCCCCTTTTAGGTGGTACAGGGTCATAATAAAAGGAATTCTTAGAAATGGGTTTTTGTCAGTGTATGAGCTGGACTATGGCAAACATGAGTTTGTCAGCATACGGAAAGTACAGCCACTCCTGAATACATTTAGAAGACTGCCTTTCCAAGCTATCACAGCTCAGCTTGCAGGTAGGTATCAAGCATTTGCAATCGTTTCTGTTAAAGTCTTACATCAGTGGGCATACGAGATGAACAGAAATGTGAACTGAACAAAGTCAAATGTTATGTAATTGGGTATTTTCTACATGTTTATGTCATCAAAGTAGCTCTGCTTTTATTCTTGGCATAGGTGGTGATGATTCTGTTTAATTACTTTTGTTTGTTTAATTTAATGCAGCACTTTAAGTTACAATCTTTGAGAATGAAGACTGCTTAAACTTTCCCAGCAGCTACTTTTCATTGTCATAAAATTTATCATTTAGTATGTGTGCATTTAGTCTACTGTGCAAAAGACACAGGGAAATAAAAACTAAATGTTTTTTGGATCCTTTAACATAACCAATTACCAAGTGTGAAAGTTATGATGTGTCTGTTGATAAGAACCTAATGTTCTGATTATCATAGTTTACATAAAGTTAGGAACCTAGATGCTGAATTTCTACAGAATTTTTTCATATATACCTTGACTGTACTGTAATTTACAGTGCATATTTGGTATCCAGAGTTGCCTGAAATATGTTGGTTTTCTCAAACAAACAAAAAACTCCACAAGGGAATGGGGCTTTCAATAAGCTTATGTAAGATAATTTCCTTGAGAACATGGGGCATAGAGAGTGTGCATACATCTGAGAGAATTTAAAAAATAAAACTTGAACTCTCCTCGCTATCTTTTCTTTCCTTTCAGAATTTTTCCTTCATTTCTGCGTTGCGTTCAGATGTACGTGTCTCAGCTGCTGCTTTCTGATGCTGTTTGGTCAGCACTGGTCTAGATTTCAGTCACAGAATATGCTTGTTGGAAGTGACAGGCTACAGAGTTAGTGCTCTGTGCCTTCTGTGGATCTGCTTTCCTGCATAGCCTCAGTGTGACCTTGGGGATTGCTTTAAACTGGTGATGGGTGATGGATGTGCTGCCGACAGGCTGGGGTCCTCTGAGTGCAGTGCTGTAATGTGGCTGGTTTCTAGCTGTGGCTGTCTTCTGGAGTAGTACAGGATCACGCTCAGCAAGCCTGCAAGTCATCCACTTTTCCTGCTTCACTGAGTCTCCCAAGTAGCTAGTTAAGTTGCCTCTGAGATGCTTGTATTGTCAAAGCAGGCCAGCTGAGCCTGGAAGATCAGTAACTATTGTCCTGCTATTCTTCCACTTTTTTCTCTCTGTTTTCATGTCTGATGCCTCTTAGTCTCTGATCTGTTTCCTTGTAAAATCCCATTTGCTTCCACAATAGCCTTTCCTAGCATTAATTACCCTTTCTTACGTGTTGACTAACTGTTGGGTTTTAATTCCTTCTGTAATCTGCAGGCAGCTGTGTTCCTGTGTTGCCCTGTCTGTGGCAAGCTGCTGCTAATAGTAGAAGCAAAGTACTGTAATTTTGCTGTTCGGCTTCTTCTATGCATAAAGTGGCTTTTGGGTACTCCTGCATGATATTCGAGCCCCTGTGTCTAGATGCTGTACACCAGCATGGTCTGGGGAATTGAATCCCAAGTCTGCAGGAGCCACTTATTTCTAGGTGGATTACAGCCATATTCAAAAACCCATTTGGGTTCCAGCAGACTTGACTTTGTGGGATGCTGCTCTGAAAAAAGTAAGAGCAGTTGTGAGGCATTTAGGCATAATTTCTTTTTGTTTCTGCCCTCTGTATGTCTAGTTTGGGACTTGAAGGTTTGGCAGGTGTTCCAGTAACTGATGCTGCTTTGAGATGAAGAAAACTCAATCTTAAAGCAAGGCCCCCAGGACAAGTAATTTCAGCATCCTCAGGCTGAAGACAAAGAAAGTTTGTTTTGAAAGGATCTTTAGTTTCTTCTTTGTAGTAGTTCCTGATAAGCCCTGGTCATGCAAGGCAGCTAATATTCTCTGAATGGCTCAGTGAGTCAGTGCTATTGCCTTTCACTTCTGCAAACATATCCATATCTTTAGACTTCAAGAAAAAATAAATGTCCTAGTCTGTGTAATAATTAAGCTTGTTTGTGTGGGAGATGAGTGAGCTTGTGTTTCTCTTCTAGATTTAAGTTGCATTCATTAGCACTTTAAAATCTGTTTTCTCAAGTATTTAAACTCACACCACTTCTTTATACTTAGATTGGTCTAGTCTATAAATGACCTTCTGTTTTGCTTTACATTTGTCCTAGGAGTGAAAAGCCAGCAGTGGTCAGAAGAGGCATCAATAGTGTTTCGGAATCTTGTAGAGAAGAAACCTTTTGTGGCACAGATACAGGCAGTTAATGACAGCACTAACTCTTGGGATCGAAAAATAGTGACTTTTCTCGTGGACACATCTCTTCCACATATTGATACATGGATTCATGATTTTGTGTCTCAAAGTCTTGTGGAATTTTCAAAGGGTGATTAATCATCACTTCTGAAATGTAGCAGCTTAGCAATAAAATAAGTAACAGGCTTTGAAGAGAAATATAACTACTACATGGCCTTGAAGATATAATGGGGATAAAATTGAAAAATTTGTGTTTGTTTAACAAGTTTGAGTACTGTTGACTTCAGTTGACTTTCTGAAAATTTTCACGTTGTTTACGATTGTAATGCTAGAATATTTGAGTTAAATTATTTTAAAAGTTATTTATCAATAAAACTGTTCAATTTCGTTCTTGTGATCATTACCTAATTTTGGAGGGCTTTTTATCTCATCGCTATTACTCAGAGCCATTAGAGGGTACTCCTTCCTTTAACAAGTGTTTTTTATTGCTGACTTTTTTTGTCAGAGATGTGCATAGTTGTCGAGTTCTTCCCTCTTCCTTAACTTGGTAAGCTTTGAATAGTGCCTTGCTTGGAATACTGCATTTGCAGGGCTGAGTATTCAGCTCTGTTTGCTGTTCTTTAGCAGGGATACCACTTCCCTGAATTCTCCACTCCCCTCCTCACCCCACCCCCCTGACCAGCTGCTGAATTCAAAGCATTCCTTTCCCTCTTTTTCATAGCTTGTTTTCATGTATGCTTCTGAGAAACTTCAGAGGACTTCTGCTCCCTGGAGACAGGAAAAAGCAGTGTGCTGTAAGCATGCGGATGGGTGCTTATAGTCCTCTGAATGCAGTGTTTTTGGCCTACTTTAGAACCTACTTTATTTTTGGCATTAGAAATATTTAGAGGAGGTGTAGACATGATAATATTTCATAGTCTGCTCTCTCGATTTGAATTTGCTTTCCATAGTCCCTCTAGATTGTTAAACACAATATTAAAGCTTTACACGATGAATGCCAGCAACGGGATTTTCTTCTGCAAGGCTGTGTAGTATTTCTAGTAGTACACAAGCCAGGCTAAGAAATTCTACTATAATGCTGTTGGCAGGAGTACAGGAGACTGGACAGGAAGGGAAACAAGACTGAAAGGTGCTGTGCATGTGTAACTGTAGGGTGGGAGAGAGAAAGTGCATACAAATACTCTGAGCAAACGAGCTGTTTCAGCCTGTAGGACTTAGATTTGCACTCTCTTAGTCTAATTCTGGTGGTGTTCTGGAGAGGGTCTGAGTTAAGCAACAAGGAGTCCTCTTGGAAGTGTGGCGCGTTTCACTGGGTATAGTAGAGCCCTCATGATTAGAGTGGGCAGTGATAAACTAGCAAACTGCTATTCTAATGCAAATTGCTACTTAACACGGTCCTCTCCATATTTAGGCGTGCTGAGGCCGAGACTCTTAAGTGTACTTTAGAGAGAGGTAGTATTAACAATAAAGATAGTAATAGTTTTCCATATTAATCAACTTCTTCAGCTGCCATGACAGAGAAGGTGAAGAATGCAAGTGAAGGAATCCATGTGGTGATGAACTACTGTAAGATACACTTCCTTGCAAAGTTTCCCTGTGTAGGATGGGTTCTGAGTCTGAAACTGTGAATGATGTAGGACAGTAGAATGAGACAAGCACTCCCCTGAGCTCCTGAAGAGAGTTTTCCTGTGTGTCTAAGACCATATCTCACTTTCACAATCATGCAGGCTGATGGCTACAAGCCATTTTCATGGCAATAGAGAGTTTTGCTGGAACTATTTTGAAGTTTGGTTTCATGAGAAATACCTGTGCTGTGTTTGCATCCTTTAAGGCTTAGGGATCTTCTCTTTTCCAGAAGTTTACTTGCACCTGTGTACTGATGAGGCAGCGTTTGAGACTCTTTACTTGTAGTATTAGAGGAAAGAGCCTAGCAGATGTTCAAGAGACTCAAGATGTTTTCCAACCTTGTCTGCCCCTTCTGAAATAATACCTCACCCTCTCCTTGGTTGTTGGTGGCTAAAAAACCCAGGTCAGAAGCAAGGACACATTCCTACAGTCCCACGCATTTGCACAGTACTGGAGTTCATAGAGGCTGCTTTGTATGTTGGTAAAACAGAGTGCTAACTAATCAGCAAACCCACAGGCAGCACTGTCCATGTGGTGAATTGTTTTGTGCGTGCGTGAAGCATACACCCAACCCAAAGTTACTGACATGATGCTGCATTCTGTTCATACCCTGTATCCAGGGGGGCTGTGCTGACATGTCCCTCCATCTTCATTCCCAGGATACAGTACCCCTGCCTTCAGTAGCTCCACTACTAGTCCATTACAGTACAGGTCTGCTGTCTCCTTGTGCAGAACTAGGATTTTATGCCTGCTTTTAGTGTTACTCTCCTACTCCACTTAAGATCCCGTCATACATTTATTTGCTAATTGACCTGCTAGTGCTCTTTGAGACATCTCATGCTTTGCTTCACAAAATGTGCAGAGCATGTGGGGCATACATAGTATTGAACACTTTTGAGTTTGTTTAAGTTTCCAAGCCATGAAATAGCATAATGAATAGTTAGTCTGCTGTCCCTAGGAGGTACTAGACATGCCAGCTCTGTGGAAGCTGTTAATGCACACAGAATACTGTGTGGTTCTTAACTTCACTTTTGCAGCGGTCAGTGTTGCAGGGTGGTTGTGAACGGTTTCTCTGCTTTCACAAATGCATGGCACTTCACTGGGGCTGCTTCCACGGCCCATGTCTGAATCAGGCAGGTGCTGGAGTTATGTTCCATTCTGACAGTTATTAGAAAGGCCTCCAGTAGAACACTACATGTGGTTCTGGGCACTGCCCTCCAGGAAAGACATGGATTAATCACAGAGAATCTAGATGAAAGCAACAACAATGTCTAGAAAGTCTGGTTTAAATAGTAGGATTTGCAGTTGGTCTGGATGGAAGAAGGATAAGGAGGGGAACACTTTCAGAAGTTTTCACTGATAACTGTTTTTATATGTAGATAAAATAAGGCATGTAAAAGCTTTAGTTGCAGGAAGAAAGGGGCACAGCCAAGGAATTCATTGGAACTCCAGTTTCACTTTAAATGCCAAAACCATGCAGGATGTGTCTGCAGAAGCCCAGCTGATCATCCCTTGGAATGTGGATATGGAATGTGTAGTTCTTAGGACCGCACCCAGGATAACTTACAGCCAGAAAAAGGGAATGCAGCTTTGTTAGACATGTCTTGTGGATCATTGTGAATTTTATAAAATGGAAAATGATCATTGATAACTAGAGAAAAGAGATGACACTGTAATCACTAAAACAAACAAACAAAGCAGGTCTCTTACTTTCCCAAGGCTGTGAACAATGAGCACTTTCAAACCACCTCTGTTCTGTTTATTCCATCTCAGCTGTTTTTTGTTAAGTTGACAAAGTTCAAGTTTACCTGTTTTCATCTGCCAGTGTGTTCACTCCAGGTCATTTTGAGGAGCTCTTGTTTCGTCAGAGAAACATGAGAACCCTCTTTGCTATCTCAAAATGAATTCCTATCTCTAGGTTTTCCAATCCTGGACTCCTCTTCCCCCATTTGGGAAGACTTCTGTTGCAAAGATCTTTTGTCTCACCATACTCCTCCTTTGTCCTCACAGCTGTACATCAGGCAAACCTTTGAGAGCCTGGATTCTCATGTGCTGACGGTGTTAGACAAGAAAAGTGAAGAAAAATCATGCAATGAAAAAAACATCACTTTAAACCTTCATAAAGCCTGAAAGCTTTCTTTTGTGGTTTTTTGTTCTTTGCTGATGTTTTCAGATTGGACTGGAATTCTTAAACAGGAGAATTGCCCTGCTCTGTGAACTTAGAGCTTGGCTAGGACAAGAGGAGCTTGTGACCTGAGTGGACATTCTTCATGCATGCCTAGCCACTTCCTTGAGGGCCATGGTGTAATCGGGGTTAGTGAAACTTGGTGTCTCATGAAAAGTACTACACTGTACATTACATGCAACATTCATCACTGCAGTGTGTCACAGCAAACACTGAGAACTACCACTGATGCACTGAAAACAAGTGTGCTGAGAAGGCATCTTGCCTGATGGAGACAGCCTGAGTGCATTCTAAGGGGACCAAGACACCTTGGATGAGGTTCTGGTGCCCACAAAGCTACATCTGACAACAGCCAGATGGTATTAAAAAAAGTGGATCATATGTATCTCCAAGTGCAAAACCAATGTGGGCTTGTAGGGAAGCTCGGTGGTGCCAGTGGATTGTTTCCTGAGCTGCTCCCAGCTTGCACACCCTGGAGAAAGGTATTTGGTAAACAGCTGGCATAGAAATTGGCATCCAGGTTTGTCTGATCTTGTACCTGTCAGGCTTCTTCAGCCTGAAGAAACTGAGGCTTTTGGGTGAATTGGGTGGTTCTAAGTGCCTTTTTCTCTCCTGCCAGCAGCTGGGATGATGCCAGTGACTTGGGCCATTATCCTGCTCACCTCAATGAGACATGCACTGAATCCAGTGCTTGGCACGGCCCCCATTTGTATCCTTCATTTGCCCTAGCCATGAATTTCAGATCTAACTGCAGATCTTCCTCCAAATGCCACAGGATGTAGAATTTCAGTACCAGCCAAAAAGAGGCCAAGTACCATCTCATGGCAGCTGGGGGCATTTTCAGATGAAGGTCATCTGACCACCAGGTCAGGGAAGTATGGGACTGGAGAAGCATTCAGATGCACTGGCCACCTCTGGTAAACCTGGGGCCCTTTCCAGTCTTGGCTTGTGGCTGGTGGTGGAGACCAGATGACAGAGGTAAGGAGGAGCTTGGGGCTGACACTTCGTGAGAGAGTTGGTAAAAAATTATTAAAGGACAAATCCATGGGGCTTTAAAGTGACTCAAAGGTGAGGTAGGGGAAAGATTTGGCAGCAGTGTTAAAACTTGATACCACAAGACTGGAAGGCAGCTCTGCTGGGCTGATTGCAGACTTGGAGCAGCTCTAGCGGCTGTCACTGGATGTATAGGGCAAATTGACATGGCGTGAAGTAAGACACGGGATTAGTAGGTGCATTGATATAGATGGCATTTGTGGGGAATTAGCTTTTATAAAGTGCCCAAGACTGCAGCCACAGGTCCCCAGCAGTGCTGGTAGTGGGACCATCCGGCCAGAGGCCTGGGTGGCCATGACTTGGTCTGGCTGAGCCTTGAGGCCCTGCTGCTCCCCCTGTCCCAGTGCTGCACCACTCCGCCCGGGAATGAGATTTTCCAGCCACAGTCTCAGGGTGCTTTACAGTGTCCTAGATCCCCAAGAAGATGCGTGCACATCTTGTGGGCTTTCCCAAAAAGGCAGTTTGCCGAGGCGTCTGTCTCGGCACTCAGAAGGACTTTGCCACGGGACAAAAGGCAGGCTCCAGCGTGTCTGAATCGTTAAAAAGCAAGAAAGACCCTTTGGAAGCAAATGCTGCCCTTGCTGCCGCCCTCCGCAGCGCCCCGCAGCTGCCCCGGGGATGGACGGAGTGCACTTGCCACCCCGCGTGCGGGCAGAGGGTAAGGACCGACCAAACCGGAGCCCGGGGCGGGGGCCGAGCCGGGCGCAGCTGTTCTCGGCCGGGAGGGGCGGTGGGGCCGGCCCCCGCTGAGTGACGGCCGGGCCGGGGCCGCGGCCGGGCGGGACCCCCGCCCCCGGCAGCGGCGGAGCCGGCGCGGGCAGGACGCGCCGCCCGGGCTCGGCTGGCACGGCTCGGCTCGGCTCGGCTCGGCTCGGCTCGGCTCGGCTCGGCTCGGCTCGGCTCGGCTCACGCGTGCGGTAAGCGGGCGAAGGGGCGGCGGGCCCGGCCCGGATCGGGGCAGAATATTTGTCCGGCACCGAGCGTGCCCGGCTCGACAGAAATAGCGGCCGCCGCTGCGGTCTGGGTAGCTGGCAGGAGAGGGGACTGCCTGGGTGCTGGGTCGCCCTCCTTCCCTGCCTGCCTCCATGCCTGCCTGCATCTCTGCCTGCTTGCCGGCGCACTTGCCTGCTTGCGGGGAGCCGTGCCCGGAGGTGGGAGCGCTGCGCCGGGATGCGCGGAGCCGGCGGCGGGCGCTGCGGCAGCCGGGGGTCCCCGGGCTCGGGGCCGTGCCCCTCGGCGGGCAGGCGGTGTCCCCGGGCTCGGGGCCGTGCCCCTCGGCGGGCAGGCGGTGTCCCCGGGCTCGGGGCCGTGCCCCTCGGCGGGCAGGCGGTGTCCCCGGGCCCGCGGCGGAGGCGCTCACGCGGCAGATCCCGGCGGCGATCGGGGGTGCTGGCACGCCGAGAGGAGAGGGCCCTGCAGCGCGCTGACCGGGTTGCAAAGGGCGCCGAGAGTTCTTTTTTACTGCTGTTGCGTTTGTAATCCAGGGAGCTCTTCTAGGAGATGGTTTTCCAGGTAACGGATCACTAGAAAGCTGTGCTGCTTTTCTAAGGGAAAAGTGAAAATTAGCAGGGGGAACGTTCCTTGGGGCCGTGTGTTGAATTTTCCTTGGCCATACTTTCTCCAGGTTGAAACAGTCACTGCCTTGAAAGGCGCTGCCTATCTCAAAGATAACCTTTCTTCACTCAGATGGATGCAGCTTCTGCCCCCACTCATGTGCCATCCTGGTGTGCTCATCTGTCGCCCTCTGCTTTTTAAATGGTCATGGATGGTTTGTTGGGCAGAATCCATTGCCCTCTGCCTCCCTTCAGAGTCAGCTGCTCTACCCTTATCTGGAGGTCCTTTCTGCTTGCTTTACATCTTTCCTTGGGTATTGGGCCTTGAGTCAGAAGGGTGCTCAGCCATGTGACTGAAATTGTTTTTAAGTGTTTTTAATTTTTTTTCTTAAATCCCTTTCTCATGTGTGACCCACCAGATCATACAGGAGTGAAGAGTGACTTCCTCATTTCTCATCCAAGAGACAAGATTTGTGCTGAGAGGTGACATGTTGTCTCAGACTAGCTGACAGAGCAAAGACTGGACAAGCTTTTTGGGCACACAACCCCTACTTCAGGTTATAGTAGTGAGCTCTTAATCTTTTGCCCTCTTGAAAGGAGAGGCTGGGCTACAACATTAAAGCCAAATGCCATCTTGCTCACAGTGTAGTGCCCAGAGCCAAATGCCTTTTGCAGAGTTGCAGAAGTGTCTGCAGTGTTGTCTCTTGACAGCCTCTGTACCTCTTGCCCTGATGTATACGCAGTTGGGTATTCCAGTAAGCACACTGCATAGAAGGCTCACTGCTTCTCATTTCGAAGGCTCTGTTTTCCCCCTGTCAGAGCTCTTCCCCCACCCCTCCCTCAGCATTGCATTGTTTTCCAGCCTGACTCATCTTGTTCTTCTCCACACACTTCTCAGCTGTGATGGTCTGCTGCCTTTTCTCCAGATACTGTGTTTTTGCATAGTATTGGAAATATGTTGCTTGCTCCCCACCCCCCTGAGTGTATTTGGGAAAGTCAAACAGGTATGGATACAGTCTGGTCTATCTCATTACTGATTTTCTTTGCCCGAGTTTTACTTTCATTCACCAAAAGGACCATTTGATTTATCTTTACAAAAGATCATGAATTATCCTTTTGTAAGAAGCACCAGTCCCCTGTTGACGGATGTATAGCTTCTATTCCCCAGAGCAATGTGCTACTAAATGTAATGTTTGGATATGAGTTGTTTTACTTTTCTGTGTGCTGCTTCACTGTTTTTCAGGTGTGTGGAGTTTTTGTGAAAGCACAGGTACGGGGAAGGAAACTGTGGTCTGCCTTCTGATTTTTTTCCTCTGTAGCTGACAGCCATTTGCAAATCACGAGCCAGGAAGACTGTCTTCACTTCTCTGTTCAGGCAGAAACCTGTAGACAAAATGTCTTTACTTGGTAAAATTACTAGGCTCTTGAAAGAAACAGGACGTGAAGTTGAGTTCCATGACTCCATGGTGCTAAATGCCCCTATGTTCTTGGGCACATGGATGCAGTGCAATGGGAGGCTCAGTGGCTCTCCAGCCCATCCCCAGTTCACAGCAGACCTTGCCTGAAATAGGGAGCTTCTGGCTTCATGTGGCCTGTGTTTGCAATCCCCAGAGATGGAGATCCCACCTCCCTGGAGCCTTGCCTTAGAGCTGCATCACCTTCCTGGGAGGCAGTTCTTCCTACTTGTTCATGGTGAATGAGATAAACACATAACAGAGGCTGTCCTGGGTCAAACCAAAGTCTGTGCATCCCAGGATACTCCAGCTGGCAGCAGCCTGTGGAGAAGCGTGGAAGCAAGGCTGCAGTGATGCTTCCCCAGAGCTCTCCCCCATTCAGGCACTGTGCAGTTTGGTAGCTCTCCCAGCTGGAGCTGGTTTCTTTGTTTCTGCAGGCCTTGTGTGATTGTGTGAGGGTCTCGCCTCTGTTAAGTGCCTCATTCGCATTTGGTGCACACTGTACACCACATACTCATTGCTGCTGGAGCACTGCTCATTTTGCTTCAGTGTTAGTTAAGCATCAACCCGTCTGGGGCTTATTAGCTGCACCTTGGTGGGGCATTTCACTTCCATTTCCTTTGCTTCAGCCACCCGAGCAGTGGGGTGGGATTGGGACGTGCAGACATAGATGTGTTACTAACAGCTTGCTGTGCTTTGCTTCTGGCAGGGCTCTTTTACAGGACATGGCTGCTGCCTTTCTAAGGATCTGAGGCAATGCTCAGTGCAAGACAGGAGCCTTTCTGCTCCTGTGTTCACATTGCACCCATCAGGTTCCCTGCAGAATCAGAGTGTGCCACAAAAACAGGGGTGTCCATCTGAGGGCTAAGAGAAACTCAGGCAAGAAACCCAGGATCACTTTACAGAGGAGATCGTGCTGTCTGTGAAGCTTCCAAGTGGAAGGGTTCAAGTTACAGAGCAGGAACTGAGTGCGCAGTGTCACTAATGACACAAGTGTGCCCACATGCTTTTCACAGGGATTAGTAATTAAGCAACTGAGTGCATGCCAGGTGCATGAGAGAACCTCACCCCAAATAGGAGAGCACATAACTGTGTTTACAAGTGTGTGTCTTAGTAAAATATGTAAAGTGGGGGAGATACAGCTGGGCTGCTTTGTGTTTGAGCTTTGGCAGATCTTGGCCTGGTCACCAGACATCCAAACTATTTGCTAATGAGAAAGACCACTTAGTGAGAGCTAGTATTGAGTTGTGTGGCTTGTAGGCTGCAGGAGTATTGACGAGAGGAGAGCCAGGAGATAGAGGCAGTTTCTGGATATTAGGTTAGCAGTTGAGTGAGCTGAGAAGATGACTCAGGAGAGTGCAAGCAGTGTGAGACTTTCCTCAGCACTAGTGGATAGAGGGAGAGTGACTTTGCTCAAGCATAAGGAGCCTTCCCTGGTGTATGCATGACCTCAGACAACATACTGTTTGCTGTGGAGCTAAGTGCCAGGATGGAAATGTCAGCCCTGGCATGAGGATATCCATGCAAATGAAGCTGCATCATCAGTAAGTCTTGCCTATGGCCTAATTGAACTTCATTGCTGCAGGGGTTTGGATGGTGACGGTAACTCCAGATAGTATTACGTGTTCTGCATGGCTGGCATATCACTTCAAGAGTCAGAAGTCATGTGCTTTGATAGACCCAAAATGCCTTCTTCCAGATGTTTCCTTTCAAATATGAATTTCAGGATGCCTTAGGTTAACAGCCGCTGGCTGGGAGGAAACCTAGATCTTCCTTGGAGAAGTCTGAGTTTCCTGAAGGGACAGCAGATTCGCTGTTGGATTTCCTTAAGCATGAGCCTCTTGCAGGGAGGCCAAGAGTGCCTCAGTCTTTCTAGTTGATGGCTGACTTGCCTGGAGCAATGAGTGTGTGTGCTCTGCTTTCTACATCTGATGTGGCAGAGTTTCTCACCATCTGGGCATCCCCTGTCTTTTCACGGTCCAATCTCCTCATCCAGGACATGAATTTGTGTTTTTTCTTCTTTAAAAATCCTTTTCCTTTAGGCAGCACGTGACTGACTGACTGTAATTAGATCCCTCTTCAGCCTTCTCCTCTCCAGGCTGAAAAAGTCCAATTCCCGTTGTTTGCTCAGGTTGGAAAGACCTGTCTTCTACTAGGGGACATCAGATTGCATGCACCATCCAGCTGCAGCCTCAGTGGTGCTAAGCAGAGGGTATCCTTCGGGTCTCTCATGTGGGTCTCCTGGCGAGACACTTTCTAATGCAGCTTGGACTCCCCAGTCCACAAAGGAGTCTACCGAAAGTCTTTCATAGCTTTTGCAAGAGTTTTCAACATCTTGTACATTCAAAGTGGTGATAACAGAGCCCAAGCAGGCCAACAGTGCTTGATGCTGCAGGCTGGGTCTGTGTTTATGGCTTGTTAAAATGATGCTTTCCTCTCTGACTGAGAAAATGGGGTCTGCCTGAAAAGGGATCTGTAGAAATGTGCAGGAGACCATTCCCTTAAAGGACTGGCCTTAGGTATTTATCTTCCTTTCATTTTGCTGAGACAAAGACTTGACTTTCAGGGAGAACAATGTTCATTTGAAGTGGGGTAAACTTCTGAATGTCTGTACCTCAGGTGCCAGGCATGTAGTCTCTTGCAAAGCCACTGCTGGGCTCTGGTTGTGTCCATGAGAGAAGGGACTGCAGGGCCCAGCTGTGATGTTTGTACCGGTGTGCTGGGAGGAGACACACCTGTACCAGCACCTGTGCTGACTTCCCTTGTGAGCAGGGTAAAGAGTGATTGCAAGCACCCAGCAGTAAGACTTTGGTTGTGTTTGGCTGTGTGATGACACTGGGGATGGATCCAGTTCCACCTCTGCTCTGGTTTCCTATTGGGTTTTGCAAAATTCACATAGGTTCACATTTTTAGATGTGGCCTCAGTAGGAGCCGATGCACATCTTTCCCTTTGTTGCTACTGGATCTGGCCATAATTTGTCGGTCAGTTCTTGAAACTCCAGGGAACTGGTTATGTTTGGTTTCCCAGTGACTCAAAAAGCAGGGTGGCCATGGAGTCAACAGCACCCAATTATGTTGGGATGCAAGCTCAGGGTTTGAAAGCTGTTGCAGGAGGGGCAGAATCAGCAGAGACTCACTTTTTGGTGGGTTGATCTCCTTCATCCCTACATCCCCACTGTGTCTGCTCCAGGTCTACGTGTGTAACAGCTACCCCTTCTCCAAGTGCTTCTGGTACCCCCCACCTTGCCTTAGAACACCCTGCAAGTGCCCCAGCTCTCCTTCATTTCCTGACTGTCAGCCAAAGGAGATCTCTAGGCTGAATGATGCTTTGCATACATGTGCAGCTTCCCAAGAAATTAGGGTCTGAGTCGTGCATGAGATTTTGTTAGGGTTAGCTAATGGCTTTAAGGTTTGTCAGAGGACTGACCATGTAAGACAGTTTTCATTTAGGAGCAGGCTGGAGGTGATTTGTTCCTCTCATCTGTACAGCATGCATTTTGGATCTGCACCTGGGTGACTCACTGAGGTTTAAGTGTTTGCACAGAAAGTACCTAACTTTTGTTGAGTTAATAGGAAATGGTCACTTTTGGTATGCATAGCTCTTCAATCAAAAAACCCCAAACCCGGGCATTTATCTTTTAAGTTGTGTTGCAAGTCAAAGAAAAGGGAAAAAAAAAAAAAGGTGATTGTAGCAACTATAGAGAGGCTGGTTGATACTGGTTTGTTATACTTAAGCTCTAAAAAAAAAACCTCCTAAATCAAAACCCTGTGTGAGTCAAGCAGGAACTGATTATAAGGCATCCCTCACAACATTAATTCCTGCCTTCACTGCCCCTTTAAAAACAGCTTTCATCCTGAAAAGACTTCTGCCTTCAAACTTGGCAGTTTTTCCAAGAATCATCAATAGCTGTGCTGGTCATGCTTGGCTACTTCCTTATCCCAAAACCCAAGCCCCTTGGTCTGCTTTCACATTTCAGAGCACAGAAGAGGTTTTGCAGTAGATTTGAGGGTTGTCTGGGTCAAGGAAGTTAATTTTTTCAGCCATGGCTCTGTTTGTGTGGCAGACTACACAGAATTCCCGTCCTCTGCCTTTGGTGGTTGTTCGGTGTGGGGGTGGCTAGGGATGCCCCAAACCCTCCCATGTGCTGAGCCTTGGGCATGGTGGCTGCATGCTGCAGCCTGCACAAACCCCTGGAGTCAGGGTTGGCTTGGGCTGATACCAGAATTTATCCCTGGAGAGCCCTGCACCTTTGCTGATGTTAGTTGCTCTTTCTCCCTGTGTATGTATGAAGGGAAGTGCTTTCTGTGCTGCCTTGGTGTTGGCGTGCTGGCGCACGCGAGAGGGTGTGCAGGGAGGTGATGGGCTGCCCGGCACAGCATGTGCCAGGTGTTGCACACAGCGTGCCTTGACAGAGCACGCGTGGCTTTCACAATGACATTTCTGTATTTTCTTGAAATTTGTCTTGCTGCTGTTCCTGTCGCTTTACCAAGTTCTTTCTCATTTGTTCTTTTTCCTGGGGTTGTCAGATCACTGGGGGATGATCCAGCAGACCCTGTGACTTGGCAGGACGAGTGCTGCTCCACAGTCTCCCCGAGCAGTCTGCTGCAGCCTAAACCCATTGCTGCCCTGCTCCTGCCCTCCCTGCTCACCCACCTGAAGAGCACAACCATGTCCTGGTGCCTGCCCTCATCTGGGGGTAAAACACAGTGGTCCCCCGTGGGATACTTTCCCAGATGGGTTTCCACCGCTTCCCCGTGCAGACGTCAGTGCTGCTCTCAGGTTTCGGTACCCCAAAAAGGTCATGGTGCTGCAGAGGGGCCGTACCAGTGCAAAGCGCTGTGGAAGGATTATTTCCAGTGTCATACAGGATGTTTTTGATTTTCACTTATTTTCAGCATCCATTTGTTTGTTCAGCATTTTTGAACTCTTCCGAAAGAAACTATTCCATCCCCCTCATGATCAGAAATGTTGTCTTGTTTTGTTTTGTTTTGTTTTCCCATATTCTGGTGAGAACAGTCTTCCTTGTAGATGACTTTCTATTATCTCCCATCCAATTTCATTTTTCTCCTTTAACAGTTTTAGTGATCGTTTTGCATTCCAGCCTGTGTGCTCTTCAGATGTACAAAGTGTGAGTGCTTGGGCTGTCTTCCCGTGCGTCTGACAAGTACCTTGAACAAAGAGACCTGATGTCTTGCTATCTTAGCAGTCAATATGAATTTCAATGTTTTGAAGACTTAAAGTTGCAATAGTGTCAGTCCTGTGCAGTTTCTGAATATTACACTTACTTTCTTTTGTGATGCTTCCATAGTTGATTGAATGAAAAGTGACAGGGTTGATGAAGAAGAGTGAGAACTCAAGCTGTGCTGAAGGATCTTGTTACTTAGTTTGAGCTCAGGTGAAGGTGGGACCTGTGTTAAACCACATACTCTGGCACAAGTCAGGGAGAACTGTTTGTGGCAGTGGCTATTTCAGTACTCTGTATAAATGAAAACAATTACACTTAGCAAAATTTACCTGCTTTCTTATCACTGGCAGTTCAAAGCCCTCTTACCATTTACAGCAGATGGGCTGGTTTGCTTTTTCTCCCAGCACTCATTAGCAAGATAGAGTAGAAGAGGCCTGGGATGTGGAGATAAGGGAGAGCCAGCAAACATACTGGTCCTGGAGGCTGTGCTGGAGGACACGATGCTGAACGGCTGGTTCTGCGGGCAGGGGAGTGGCACAGAATGTCCTGCTGCCACGGGCGAGGCTGGTGCTCCTGACAAGCAGTCCTCCCAGTGTACTCTTTGCAGGAGATGTGCGAGCTGCCAGTGCTGTCCGGCTGCACCAGCAAGTCTGGGAGGGCACTGTGCCCCCTGACAGCTCTGTTTAGGGTATGTGGCAAACGAAATTCTCCCCATGGGGATTTCAGCTGTGTTTCAGCAGGCTCTGCACCTGTCCTCAACCCTCAGGGCCTTTGCTATATGCAGCCCTGGCTTCATATCTCTGCAAGATGCTTTGAAACCTGAAGCGTTTTCCAGAAGCGTTGCCTGTGTGCACTGACATCCGATGTCTGTCCTGCCATTCGCCTCTCAGTGCTGACATCTCCGTCCTTCTGGCAGGAGGCAGCAAGGTCAGCCCTGCGGGGCTGCACTCTGGTCCCAGATGGGTCCCTGCTTGCAGCCTAGCCTGCGTTCCTGGGAAGGGTCTGTGGCTGCTTCTGGGAATAGTTGTCCTCATGTAGCCAAGACAGATACTGCCATGTGTGTGGCAGGTGTGGGTATTTTAAGTCATTACAGGGAATTTAGCAGCCTGGGGTGGGTTATTCTCTGCCTTCCTGCCTGCTCCTAGCTCCAGCTCCTTCCACAGCAGAATGGTCAAAACTACATATGGCGTATGAAATCCAGGCTAGTCGTGGTTCAGGCACTGCAACCTAAGGCTGCAGTAGCACAGTATGTGTCCAGATCTGAGTCCAGGCTGCTTTTCTAGGAGCTCCCGCATCAGCGTTCATGGGTAGCTGCAGTAAAGGCTCTGCCCTTCTCTATGCCTACAGGAAGGGCAGGGTGCTGGACATGGCTCATAGGCTGGCTGGTGTGTGGCTGCTGCCCGCCAGCCTTGTAGCACAGGGGGCCCTGCACTGACTGCTGCAAACTGCTGAAGCACAGGAGTGTGGGGTCCCTTCACCTCACTCAGCCAAACCCACTGAGCCCCTGCTTCCTCTCTGCCCTCCTGGCTGCCCTTGGCTCTGGTGTCCACAGGCTGATGGTTGCTGCTTAGAGCAAACCAATCCAATGAAAAGATTTTCACCCTCTCAGTTCCCAGCTGAGGGAGCTTCAGGGGCTGTTTATGCCATCAAGAAGGCACCATCTCCTGGCACTTAACTTCCTAAGTGTCGAGTGGCAGGAATGTGAGTGATGCAGGAATTACCATCACACTAGCGGGGAACCAAGCATCTGACAAGATGACAGCTCTAAATTTAAGGGCTTGCTGTTTAGCAAGCATGTGTGCATTACTGTGCCCTTTTGTGACCAAGCTAAAGATAATTTTCCTATCTGAAACAGCAGCTATGTTGTAACTTTTATAAAGAAACTTCTCCACTAATGAAGAGTGATCATAAGAACATAATCTGTCCTGAGGGGACAAGCAAAGCTGGAGAGATGTGATTCAGGGTAGGGCTCTGATGCTCCACAGGAGCTGAAAAGAGACCATTTATAGAAACTCAAAAGATGTTTGTCTCCTTAAAAAATGCACAGTCCTTGCTGTTATTTTATGTAAATGTCACTCAGAGGAATAGCAAAACTTTAAGAAAAGTCACCTTAAATTATCTAGGGCTCAGTATTCTCTGCAAAAACAGAGCCAAAAAAGTTATAAATGTACTGAGTGCAGTGGAACAGAAGGAGACTGTCTGCAAAAGAGCAGAGTTGGATATGCTTTTGTGTGTTACACTGAGTGTACTTTTAACTCACCTGCATATTTTAAACACACTGACCATTGTCTCGTTTTGCTTGCAGAGGTCGAGTTAGATGCATGTGATTGTGTATGGCACGGTATACTAGGAGACATGGGCCAAACCTTGGGGTCAGCAGGGATTATGAAGATAGACCATTCACTTCTCTTCTTGCAGAATTGGCTTAGAACGTGCAGCAGCACACAGGTCAGCTGCTTAGCCGGCAGGAGTGCAAACATGTGTTGTCTCAGGGAAGGTGGGTCACTAAACAGCACATTTAACTGGCAGCCTCCTGAACCTGAGTGGATAATACTTCCTGATCTCCTTGTGGCTTTAAAACACGGGAAGAAGTGCCATGCACTGTAGCCTCATGGAGGTTTTCAGGGCTCAGAGGTACTCAGTGGTGCTACAAATCTGTTTTCCCATCTGGTGACGATGTTGTCTGGAGTGCCATGTGCAGGGTGGTGTTATTGGGGGCTTGTAAGGACATGAGAGCTGCATACTTTATGACTTCTGGTTTATTGTCCTTCAGGGAAATAAATGCCTAGGACACTTCACTAGCATCTAGCATTGCTTGCAGAAAGTCATCTCTAGCCGGGGTCCTGTAAAAAGAACTTCCTCAGTCCTGTGCCATAAATCCACGATGGGGCAATGTGCTGCCGGAGTTGTGCCACTCTCATGTCCGTGGGCCATTATGTGCGTGTAGGATATAAATGGGGGGCCCTGAGCAATCTTTTGAAATCAGCCACGCTTTAAGCATAAGTCTGCAGCTCTGGGGTATTCAGTGTTCCCCAGCCAGGCAGGCTGCAGCATCATGCTTCATGTGTTCAGTGTTAACGCTTCTTGTTTTCATATCAGGTTCCGTTTCAGCATAAAAGTGAGATCCACGAGACTCTTCTAAGATGTCTTACAGAAAGGAGCTAGAAAAATACCGAGACCTAGATGAAGATCAGATCCTTGGAGCTCTGACAGAGGAGGAGCTCAGGAAGTTAGAGAATGAACTGGAAGAGCTGGATCCTGATGTAAGTAATTTTTAATTGAGACTCTAGGTAGTGAATTTTAGTAGTTGTGGGGGAGTGGGCTGCATTAGTAATCTGTATTTCAGTGGGATCCTTTGCAGAGCCTATACTTGGTGCGAGAGTGGAAGAGACTGGCTGCAAATGCCCAGAAGAACTTTTTGCCATTGGAAGCACAGTCTACATGTGTGTCTTTGTTTCTGTTTTCCTGCCCTTTCCCGATGTGATGAGCAACTGTGACTTGCAGCACCAGTATGACCCAGTGCTGGTGCAGGGCAATAATCCTGTGGAAAATGGATCTGTTTCAGACTAGGCCACCTTGGAGGGCATGTTTTGCGGGTTGCTTGGTTTGAGGGTTTTCTGGGGTTTTTTTTGGTGTTTTGGGTTTGGGGTTTTTTGTAACAAACTTCAAATGGTCTGTATTTTCCTCCAGAAGAAACCCAAATCCCAGGGTTTTGCAGAGTGGGACAGTTCATTTTTAGCAGCCTCCTAACATCAGCAAGAGCTGCACATACGCAAACATGGGGAGTGCTGGTGCCAAGCTGGTGAAAGGTTTTTGGAGCCAGCACTGTCCTATTGCAGGGGATATGCAGAGCCAACTGGCAGGCCTCTGGCTTACGGCAGTGTTACTCGAGGAGCTTGGGCACTGCCAAGTGAGAAATTGTTCCTGCAACATGCAGTTAGTGTTTCTGGAGTAAATGATGGGTGGTGTAGATTGCATCATCAGTATTTTTAATTGCAACGCAGGAAAATATTTGAGAGCTGGCAAGCTAGCTCCTGGGATTAAGCGTATGGGCTGATGGGCTGGTTACAGCTACCTCAGAAGACACAGAGTCAGGCAGCATTCTGTGAAAGATGGAGAAAGGTAAAATAATTATGGACATCTGTCAATGCAGGTCTTGTCTGCTTGAAGATTGCATGGTTGCCTCTCACGGCATGAAGCCTGAGGAAGCAAGCTGTCTCCTATGCCTCCCTGCTTGTGCAATTCACACACTTCTCTTCTGTTGCCCTCCAAGGTTGCCGGGGTCTAACTGCTTCGTATCAGTAATTTTCCTTCCCAGGCTTTTCACTGATACAGATATAAATTATAACAAACTACTTTCATCAGGCAGGCATGGAAAAACTAGTTTGTTGTTCAGCATCACCTTGGATGTCTTAAAAAGTAAACATTGACTTCTATCCAGTAAAGCTTTAAAGAACATGCTTAGTGTCAAATCTGGGAATAGTCTTACTTACTGCATTAAGGCTGTTCTATATTTAAATATAAGCAGGTGTTTACGTGCCATATGTGTCAGGCATGAACCAACTTCCCATGGTGGCTTATGTGACTAAATAACAAGGAGGCAGCTTGAAAAAGGGCTGAGGTTCACAGGGGTTTTGCTCTGCAACCAAGTGACTTCTGTGAGACCCTCTCTGTTGTTTTGTGATGGATCATGAAAGGCAGAAAAGACCACCACAACTCTCTGGTCAGCTCTGTGAAAGGTCATGAGATTTAACTGAACTGATTCTTGTTGGGACACATGGGCATTGTAGGCACTTGGACAGACTCATGTAGTGGGGAGAAGATGGCTGAGAGCCTCCAGAAAGGGAGGGCTGGAGCTGATGTTGCAGAGAAACATCCACTTGGCAGCATTTGAAACTGCAGGGAGGAAGGAGCATCACATGTCTTGGATGATGTGGGAATCAGTGGGGCTGGGTGAAGGTAACCTTTGAAACAAGGAGAAGCAAATTGTCCAGCAGTGTGGAAGAAAGATGGTGCAATGAGGGAAGTGTAGAGGGGAGAGGGATGGATGGGGACTGTGGCCTGCAGAGATAACCTGTGTTTCTCACCTCCATGTCTAGAATGCACTGTTGCCGGCCGGGCTCAGGCAGCGGGATCAGACGCAAAAGCCACCAACTGGCCCATTCAAGAGGGAGGAACTCATGGCCCACCTAGAAAAGCAGGCAAAGGATGTTAAAGACAGAGAAGATTTGGTTCCTTACACGGGTGAAAAGAGAGGTATGGTCATCCTTTGCACACCATGCTGGGTGTGTCATGATGAAGGCACAGTGGGTGCACAGCAGAAGGGTTGTGTCTGACCTGTGTTGATAAAACTTCTCTTTGACACTACTGGGGTGGTGAATCTGCTCTCTCAGCAGCCCCAGCCCAGGTTTGCTGATAAGATGGGATGTGCCCAAGAGGTCCCTGTGCTTGCTGATTTGGGCACCACCTGATCTGTTGTTAAGTGCCGGACAGAAGTTGTACCACTGTGCAGCCTCTACCCATCCCCATGCCATTGCACCTGTATCAGGCTCTGGGAAAGAAATTATCTTCAGTCCTCTCTTGTTTCTCCTCTGCCCTGTTCTTCTGTGAGCTCCTCACGTTATGCTCCATGTTTCACCATTGCCTTTCACACTCCATCCCAACAGTGCATTTCTGTGAGTATGGTGAGTATTTCTCACCATAGAGAAACTCCACAGCTCTCCACAGCTATGATGAGTCCCAGCAGTTCCCATCTAGTTTTCATCACCTCTTGACAACGCCAGTCTTATTTCCCAGTCTCCTGCAGGTTGCTGGTTTGTGTCTTTCTGCACTGTACCTTGCAGCAGCTGCTGCACTCCTGCTCTGCATGGCCCATGGCAAGGGTTTTCATCTGCCTCGTTTCTTTCCTCTCCGTCTGGCATCTTTTCCTGTTTTCCTTGTATATGGCCCATTATCCAAGTGACATTCCTGTTCCCGTTAGAACTCTGAATATCATCTGACATGGGATATGGCCTGGTCAGTCCCTTCCTCTACGTTCCAGGAGCTTCTCAGCAGCTTTTTTCAGCTATTGTGTCTTCCTCTGGACCATGATCCCCCTGCAGGAGATCTCGTTGTGCACTGTTCATGTTAATGGTTGCCCCATATGAAAAAAGAAGTGCATGAAAATGTGGGCATATGAGCATGTTTCCTAACAAAGGTCTTTTTGAAAGGTGTCTCCTTACTGACTCACATGGCTCTCTTTTAAAAAGAGTTTGTGTTAAATCTGTTTATTTAATAAAAGACGAGGTGGTATTTTCAGATTTTAAAAAAAAGTAGTGCTTGAGAGAAGTAAATGAGTAAATTGAGTGCTACCATGGAGACTGGCTTGGTACCTTTCACATGTGCTCCATTGCTTACCCACCTGTCTAGCCTAGAAGGTAGAAGCAGTGTTCTGCAGGGGACAGAGGTATTTCAGGCATTCTGAGTCTGCAGCATCCTACTTCAGTCTGTTGTGATCTCAAATGTATTAAACATATTTTCATTTGTAACACGCTGTAGCGAGAAGACACTACTTACAGTGACTGTGAGCCAGAGATGGTTAATTACATATTCACAGCTGTGATGAAGCTGTAAATAAATCACCACGTTTGCAGTTTGGAGGGTGATTTACTAGTTTGCCATGGGAGATGCTCTCCGTGGCCATGCTGCTGGGCCACAGAGTGGGAGTTGGGGTGTGCAGGCATACTGTGTTACGACATAAAATGTCATGCAGTGTCATCATCATGCATGCACCATTTAATTCAAAGTTCCGTCTTGTAACAAAGCATGACTGAGATACAAAACTTTCTAAAACTTAGAAATTAACTTAAATTAGGTAATTAAAATTAAACTAGTTTAAACCCCAGAAATTTTGATGGCACTGAGGTGTCAGAAGGAGATATTGCATGACAGCAGAATTAAGTTTGCCCTGTTTCTCTTGTTCCCTGCTGGTGTTGCACACACCAGGTGGTACATACAGTTTGCCCAGCCATGCATCTGGTGGGACAGGGGTTCCAGATCTGTGCACCAAGCCAGGGCAGACATTTTGCTGCCGAGTACCCAGAAGATGCCTGGCTGTGCAGGCACATGACACTCTGCCTATTTTTGCTAGAGCAGCTGTGTCCCAGGAGGCAGATTCCTGCCCTCTCTGTCAGAGTGGCAGTGAACAGGCAGGAGATGGGAACAAAAGGCTGTTTATGGCAGCCTCCATTTTGTCCCAGGGGAGCCTGAGGTGCAGTTGCTTCTTCCTTGAGGCTAAATTTAGCCCCTTTCTGCATATCCCTGAGCAGTAGGATTATTTCTCCCCTTTGGTGCTGCTGACTCTGGTTTCAGAGAGGTGACAAAAATAGTCCTGGCTGGCATGCTAGGCCAGGCGTTTTGCACTCACTATCTCTGCAGTGATCCGGGACTTTTAGGGGAGGGGACTGCTCCAAAATGTTCCCAGATCCCTCCTACCCCTGTCCCAGCAATGCTGAATTCACCCAGCAGACTGCTCCCTGCCGTGGTGTATTAAAACATCACAAGCCTCTCTCTTTTCTTTTGGGCAGTGGATGCTGTGTTGTGAAATCTTAGATCTGACCTGTTCTGCCTCTGAGAAGAATCTGCTGCCTACTGGTAGCCTGAGCAGTGAGGAGCTGCAAGCAGCTGGGGAGGCCCATCGATCCTGTCCACTGCCCCATGCCTCCTGGGATGCAGCCAGCTCCAGCAGAGAAAGGGTCATGGCTTGCCCAGTGATCCCCATGGGCAATGGGATGGGGGCCTGGCAGGGAGCTGACTGCATTCAAAGCTTCAGCCTCTAAGGGGGGTGTGGGCACCCCCCTTAGGAAAAGGCCATGAGCAAGCAGCTAAGATGACAAGTTTGCATCACCAGCTGGACCTGTAGATTTGTGCCTTTGAATTGTAGGGAATAGGTCTGTTCTTTTTCTTTCCAGAGAGATAAAGCACAGGGGGTCTCCATGTGGCATGCCTTTTGCAGCAGGGTTGAGCTAGACTAGCTGCCCTAGGCCTGCTCCTCCTTTCATCCCATGCCTTCACTGAACTGCTGTCTCTGCTTGCTGCCAGAGCCCTCCACCGCCTCCTTTCCACCCTCTTTTGTGCCATCTGCCCTGCCAACATGCCCTTGGAGTTAGCAGCAAGAGGTATCTCAGTGGCAGGACTGATCCTGCACAGTGCTCGGTCCAGTCTACTGGCCTCTCTTGAGTGCTGTTAAACCTTCACCCCTTTTGTGCAAAGAAGTGAAGACCTGCAGGGTCAGGCTGTGCATGGCATTGTGAGTGCTGTGCTGTGAACAGCCATGATCCCGTAGCGATGTGCTGTTGGGTTTCCGTAGATGCCGCGCTGGTGGAAGGGCTCAGCTCTGCAGCCGTCAGGCAGGTGCCTCTCTGTTCGCATTGCAGCCGGACTCGGACCAAGCTGATGGAAATGCATTCAGTGTCTCCTCATTTTTGTCTTGTGCTCCCTCCGTCCTTTCTACTTTTCAAACCTCACAACATGGAAATGCGTCTGCATGGGTAGCTGTGAACTGAGTGCTGTAGCTATACTGAGAGTGACCTCACTTTGCATTTATAGGAAAAGCTTGGATTCCCAAGCAGAAGCCGATGGATCCCGTTTTGGAAAGTGTGACTCTGGAGCCGGAACTGGAGGAAGCCCTTGCTAATGCCTCTGATGCAGAGCTCTGTGACATTGCTGGTAAAATAATTTCACAGTAATTGGGGGTTCAAGTTGTTCAACTATTAGGGGTTATTCTGTTCCTTTGTGGGTAATGAGCTATTGCGCTTTTTTTCTGTTTATCTAAATGCTGTCAGTTCTGACAGAATTTATTTATTTGTTTAAAAAAGTTATTCAGCCTGTGTGATTTAATCAGGAGTGTGGTCCAAAGCTGAGGAGGGAGAAGAAAGCTTTATCAAGGGAGCAGTGTGTGGTTTGATCTCCTCCTTTGTTTCTGCCACTGACTGTTGCTAATTCCAGCCTGTACTGTACATTCAAGACCACAGCTTTCTTCAAACCAAATCTTAAGAAATAGTCATGCAGACCCAGGGAGAATGTGGATTTCTTGTGCAACCTATTAAAGTATCTGTCAGGTTATAGAAGTCTTTCAGTGGACGTTCAGGCCTGATGGTTGTTAAGGAGCTTTTTCAACACATTTTAAGTGGTGGATTTCTTGTGATTTGTGTGGTCAGCCAGTCAGATGACAATACTGGTTTCTTGCTGAAGCCCATGGTGTGGACTTAGCTCTGTGCTTGGGATAGGACATGCCTTGGCCAAAGGAGCACGTGGATGCCCCATGCTGCTTTAGCGAGGTCACATGTGGTCTGCTGGTCCAGCAGTCAATGAATATTTCAGTGATATTGGCTTCTTCTTCCAGTTTTGTCTCCTTCAGGTTTCCATACTCCCTAGCAGTATCCTCCTTGCTAGAAGTCTGTAAGAAAGTCTGTAGAATAACTACACCAGCTAGACATCTTCTACATAATAATACTGCATTTTGGCTTAGAAATGTGTTTCTGCTTTAAGGCTCCCAAACATAAGCACCAAGCATTGCATCTGTGGGTTTTGCTTTTTTACTGTTAATCCTAGAGTCCTATAAAGCCCTATCCTATAAAATCTGCCTTTCTAAGATCTAGATCTGTGCAGCAATTGTTGTCACAGGGAAATCCTGTTCAGGGCAGCTTGTTCTACAACTGCTGGGAGAATACACTTAAGTGGCAGCAGGAGTACTGATGTGACACAAGCTGTGCTGAAAGCTCAATATTGACATTGACAGCCTTGCTCCTGCCTGCTTAGCAGGGCTCGTTTAGCAGGAGCTTGTTCTGCTCCTGCCTGTTTAGCAGGGATCATTGTGAGCTGTGGTGTGTTGGATCCCTCCCTTAGCCAAAGGAGGGTGACTCTCAGTATCCCTGGAAGGGCTCCTCATCTTTGGTCAGGTGAGGGAGACAGAAATGGGGTGCCTTCATTCTGCTTGAGTTCCTTTGGAGAATACACCGTAAGCACCAGACTTAGAAACAGTGGGTCCCTCTTGTCTACCAACACAAACTTGAGCCACCAAAACCTATGGTCATGACAGCAGATCCTTGCCTCTCTCTGCAGTCCAGACACTGACACTTCTGGCTGCTGGAGAGATTTAATTGTCCAAATAAGCTGTGGTTTGGGGAGTACCTGTGTTCCCAAAATGCTGAGCCTACAAATTACTTTCCCAAGCTGTGTGGCACCTCTGAAAATTCCATCTGCAAGAAAATGACAGATAAGAGGGCCAGCTAAAATACAAACAAGCAAACTCGAAGTGCCCAGCCTCACTCAGACTTTCAGATGGAGACTGCTTGGCTCTGTGAGATCCAGTTGGGAATGTGCTGGGGACCTTGGGGAAGTTCACTGACACTGTTTGCTGCTGGCTGTCCAGCCTGTGCAACCCAGACACAGAGTCACAATGAGCTGTCACCATAACAGATCTCATTCATGTGCTGGGCTTCAAGGATACCTTTCTCCTGCAAATTCCAGCCCTTCTTGGCCAAAACAACAGAACATGGTGACAGACTGGTGCCAACAAGCCTAAGAAGTGCCTTTGTGGTGGCATGCTTGGATTTTAAGGAGAAGTTTATTATTTTCGCAGCTGTGTCTATCCAGAGGTCAAGACTTGTTCAAATGTGTCTGTTTTAACAAGTATTTGTGTGTCTGCGTTTTTCTTTAGAAGGTCATTTAGATACTAAAAAAAAAAGTTGTTGATTAAAAAGTCAGTATATTTTCAAACATCATCTTCCTGTTTATAGCAGGGTTACTTTTAGAAACAAACTCTTTGCCCAAAAGTTCTAAGGCACTGACTTCTTATTGGTCATTTGCAGCTGCCAGAAATGTCACGAGAGCCCCCAGACATGGTTCCATTTGCATTTGCTTATTGGCTTTGCAGTCTTGAGTCTGAGAGATGCAAATGGGCTGACTTAGGCTTTTGGGCTCTTACAGCATTTGAACTGTGTTCATACCACCACTCTCTACATTTTGACCAAGCCAGCAGAGATTTAGCTTCTCACAGTGTCACCTTCCAAATGCACCAAATTCACCACCCCAGCTTGCTCTGAGTGAAAACACGGCGTGCGTTGCCATGCTTCAGGTGACAGTCACCTCCTGTGTTGCTGCCTTGGGGTCGGTTTGGCTCCATGTGCAGCACAGCTCATCTCCAAAACTGGGCTGTGGAACTGCATGGCACGTGCCCAGTGAGCAAGGGTGACAAGGATGTGCAGACTCCTGCTGGACTGGGCCCCTTATACTAAAGCCTACCCATGGCATTTTTTTGAGTTTTTTACTGTCTTCTCGTTATTTTCGTGTGATTCTCAGTGAGGTAGGCTACTGGGAGGCCTTTAATGTTTGTTTGTTGTCCACAAGATGATGTTCCTCTTTTCCTGTGGATCAGGCTGCATTGGAATAAACAAGGGAGCACATTTGAGCACTGTTGTGCGTTTATGCCAGCTAGGGGGCTTTGTCCTTCCTTTGTATGTTTGTCTGTGCTTGCACAGGGGAAGTTAGCGTGCTGTGAACTCCCATCCCAGGCAGCATCTGTGTCTTTTCCTGGAACTGGAGCCTACAATAAGTCATGTTCTCCTTTTCTTTCTCTGTAGCCATCCTTGGCATGCACACCTTGATGAGTAACCAGCAGTACTATGAGGCACTGGGGAGCAGCACCATTGTGAACAAAGAAGGGCTCAACAGTAAGTGATTTATTCTAGCAGGCTGCCGTATTTGGCATTGAAGCTGCTAGCAGAGGCAAAGTGGTAATTATTTTTAGGCTGAAGGTTAGAGTCGTGCGTGTCAGAGCAGCCTGTGATTGCTGGGGCCATCTCTGGTGCATCCTTGCCCTGCGCCAGCCAGTGCAGTCTCAGCCACTTCGCTGGTGCCATCGGGAGCCAGCACAGCCCAGGCAACAGCCCCATGCAGGCAGTGTGCCTTCTGTCACCCAGATTTGGACGCTGACAGCACATAGCAGTAGGCACTGGCTGTCCTGTGCTGGGTGGCCCCAGTGGAGGGGCCTCTCATCTCGTGGCTGTTTGTCAGGTCATGCTTCCATCTCTCCACTTCTGGAAGAGGATGAACACACTCAAAGAAAAGATAGTGCTACTCAGGGTGCTTTCTTTTCACATCTTGCTTTTACCTTGCAGGTGTGATTAAGCCCACACAGTACAAACCAGTTCCTGATGAAGAACCAAACTCAACAGACGTGGAGGAAACTCTGAAACGAATACAAAACAATGATCCTGACCTTGAGGAAGTCAACCTTAACAATATTATGGTATTTTTTCCTTTCTACCCTCTTCTCTTAGAAACAAGACTAAGAGTCTGATACACAGAAGGCAGACACTGAGTCTGTTTTGCTGCACAGAGCACTATCATAACACTGAATGTAGCCAGACAAGAAACACCAGCACTTCCCATCTCCGCTGTGGGCAGCAGAATGGATTGTTACCTGCTGTGGAGCAAAGGCTTGAGGCTGGTAGCACAAGGACTCGTCTAAGTGCCTGGAAAAATGGAGCTGTGTCAAGGGAGTTTGGGGAGACCCAAAACTGGCTGGCTGGCTAAAGCCATTTTAGGTTGCTTTAATGATTTAGACAGGCATTTTTCGTGGAGGGGATGTTGATGTATATTATAAGATGGTGGGGGAAAAAAGGCTTCATAATCCAGATGCTTGCTATGAAAATATGAAGAAGTCACCCTTCTTGTAGGTGGCTCTGTCCATCTCCCACCCATCCCTTCTGTGGAGCTCTTTTACTTCTTGTAGAAAGCAAATCAGGACATAGCACCACTTCTTGTGTTGCCTTTGGGACGCATACAGGCAGTAAAAAATACAGGTTCTGTTTCATGGTGTCTGTTGAATGATGACATAGCTAAACAGCAAGAACATGGTTAACTCCACATGCACATGAAACACATTTTTGCCATGCTACCCGCGCCTTTCTAAAACAAAAATATTTTTATTTTCATGTATTTGATCCAGGCTAGTAACCCCATCCCTTGAGGACACAAGGCTGAGGATCTGGCAGGCAGGCAGACACTATTTTTGTGTGTTGAACTCATGACTTTGGGATGGGGTTTGGAGAACTGCGGAGTGACAGTGGAGGTTCTAAGCTGCTGGGTGTTGTGTTATGGCTCTGTGGATGACGTTGAGTATAGATGATTCCACATGGTGGGATCCAAATGGTGTGGCAAGAAGTCCAAGGTGAGGATGCCACTTAAAATTTTGGGTGAAAATTTGCACATCTGAAAAGGGTATCTAAAGTTCTTTGTAAGTGAAATATACTAATTTTGAAGGAACTCAGAAAAAGCAGCATTGATTTTTTTTTCTGGGCTGAGACATAGCATGGCAAATGTTAGCCTGTAAGATGTTGTATAAAGCAGTCAGAGGTGTCTGTGATTTGTGTTACAAGGGATCATTTCAGGCCTTTCTGGATCAGTTCCCATAGATGGAAATTTTCTGAACGTGACATGAATGTTTCTCACTCTGTCGTTCGTATCAGAGAGTGCAGGAGCAGTGCTTTGTAGGCTCACGGATCCTGGTTACAAACATCCCCACAAGGCCTGTGTTCCTAGGTAGCTGAGTTTCTGGGCAATTAAAGAGCAGAGATGTGGCTTCAAATCAAGGCAGTAAGCTTTCAGCAGCATACAAAATAGGATGAAGACATTGCCATGCTCCTTAGAACATGCTAGTTCTAGCAAGTGAACTTGTTAAAACATTTATCAACCCCTTCCTGAATTACTTCAGTGCATTTGGTGATTTGACCTTGATGAGAGTTAAAAGTATTTTTTAAATGTATTGCATATTCATTCCACACAGATGATGGCCTAACACATGCTTTCTGCGTTTCTTGTCACAGAATATTCCGATACCAACTTTAAAAGCTTTTGCAGAAGCACTGAAAAACAACACGTACGTGAAGAAGTTCAGCATCGTTGGGACACGGAGCAATGATCCTGTTGCTTTTGTAAGTACTGTGAGCTCATCGTTCCAGTGTTGTGACAGGAGCTGTTCTTGGGCAAGGTATTTGCGGCATTACTGACTGACTGCTTCAGCACCTTGTGTTGGGTTTGGCACATTTCACACCTGTAGCTGTTTGGTGCAGGTGCTTCAGTTTCAGGAGCACTAGTGGAAGCCAGCAACAGACAGGCTTTCGTTCCTTCACTTCATTTTTCATCTGTGGAGGTTTCAGGGTGCAGTCCTTTAATCCATGCAGTCTCATATTTGTCCTCTTGGATCTCTTGGAAAAGGAGCGTGAGACAAGAAGCGATGACCTAGTGGCATGTTCTAAAAAACAGTTTGTCTCTCTCTGTGGAGATTTGTTTCTGTTGGTAAAAAGGTGTGCCCACCTGCTGCTCCCCCCACACATGTCTGTTCCAGCTCTCTCTCCTGTATTCTTTGTGCAGACGTGTGCAGAAGCAGGGTCTCCTCATTCGTGGCCTCTGTAGGTGATAATGGGAATTTCTGGCTGCTATGAGTGATCTTAAATATCAGTGGGGATGCAGAGAGGAGCCAGCCATTCTGCCTGGTCTTCGTGCTGCCTTCCAGGCTGCATCTTCGCATCCTTCTCCAGCACCATTGCAGTCAGTTTTTGCTCTTAGTCACCCAGGTTACCCCTGCCTACCTCCCCAAACACACACATGTGTGCACACCACTTTCCTGATAGAAAATAAACTTTCTGGAGGGCACGTACTACTCTTAAATTATTTCAGGCACTCTGGACTGGGAAAAAACCCTGTGCAGGCCGGACAAGTGCCATCTGAAAGCTTGAGGGGTGCTGTGCTGGGCTAGGAGAGCTGTGGGGCTAAGTGCTGTGGGTGCAGGTCAGCTCTGCCATGTGTGCATCACCTTCTGGTCCTTCTGTTTCGTGGTGTAAATGGATCCTCCCTTGCAGTTTGTATGAAGTGACATGATCTGATCAGGTCTGGGACATTATGAGCATTCCAGCCACTTCCGATCTCACCCACTAAGGGAAGCAAAAATGATTAATACGATTGTGATGCTGCTTGGGGGAGGACACCTTGGATGTGGAGCATCCTTTGTTGTTCAAGACAGATGTTCCTCTCTCCGCATGTTGTAATGGGAAGCATCTCAACCCTGTGCAGTGCAGGCAGGGACTCATCAGAATGGAGGCAGGGCCAGTGCAGGCCAGCATCCTTGTCATGACCGTGCTGGCTTTAGAAGAGGGACAGATGAAGCTGTCACAGGGCAGCTGCAGGTGTGGACTGTCACCTTTTGGGGTCGCCCCAAGTGTTTGTCCATGCGAGGTTTTGCTGTGGCCTCCAGCATGCTCATGCTCAAGAATTCCCCTGCAACAGCAGGGAACCCCTTCACAAACAGCACTTCCATCTGGTGGCAGTGAAAACTGCTTAGCAGATGTTTCATGTGGGCTCCTCCTGGAGTCCTCTGGAGGTGAGGGGAGCTGAAGCCCTGCTGCCCTGCAGTGCTCTGCCCCTGCCTGTCTGACTGCCAGCTCTTTCTGCCTACCTCTGTCCACAGGCCCTGGCAGAAATGCTGAAGGTCAATAACACACTGAAGAGCCTGAATGTGGAGTCAAACTTCATTTCCGGGTCAGGGATCCTGGCTATTGTCGAAGCACTCGAGGGTAACACGTCACTTGTGGAGCTGCGCATTGACAACCAGGTAAAGCGTGTGTGGGTGACAGCTCTGGTCGGGTGAACGAAGCCTGCGTGTGGGGAGCTGAGTGTGCCGTGGTACAGAGGCTGGGGCAAGTGTAGCTCCCCGAGAAACCCAGAGCTTGAAGTGGCTGAGCTATGGGGAACTCAGAGACAGCTGACTGGGAGACCAAAATCCTGGTTTCTGCAGATGTCCATTAGCTGCTAATCTGTCCAAGAAATAAAAGACTTTGGACAAAGGGAGTTGTGGGAATGTCTGCAGGAGGAGTTGGAGCTGCTGGGTTGTAGCATGTGTACAGGAAAAGGCCAGCAGTTCGTTTTACCAGCTCCAAGTCAGAAATGTCAAATGAACCACAGGTCCAGAGAAAGATCTGCAATCTCCACCCCTTCCCTCTAAGTGCTTGCTCTGCATCACCCTCTAGCCTGAACAACTTGCTTTTCTGTTTTCTGTTTTCAAAAGAGTCAACCCTTGGGCAACAAAGTAGAAATGGAAATCGCGAATATATTGGAAAAGAACACCTCCCTTCTGAAGTTTGGGTACCATTTCACTCAGCAAGGTCCCCGGCTTCGCGCCTCCAATGCCATGATGAATAACAACGACCTGGGTGAGTGAAGCTGGCTGCAAGCCGGGAAGCATGGGAATGTCCTTTGGGCAATTGCTGGTGGGATTAGGGCAGAACTGCTCACGTTGAAGATGTGCATGAATTAGAATGTGGGTCTTGAAGGGCCTGATGATGCTTTGCCCCTCACGGAGGAAGGCAGCCTTCACCAACCGGTTCCTTAATGCAGCTGCTGCCAGCCAGGCAGTGTTTTTTGCAGTAACAGTGGGAATTGTTGGGAAAGAGCAAGAGCTGCTAATGGGGTTCAGTACAGCTTGTGATACAGCATGTGGCACATGGGTTATGAGGTGCTAGCATTTGTGGTTCCTGCCAACTGCATGTCTTCCACCAGCTTCATTCCCACTTTAACAAGGAGATGAAAAGTAGTAGAGTTGAACTTTGACAGCAGTAAGATTTGGCCCATCCCCTTCAGCAAAACAAACTGGAACTGTTTGTAGGGATATGTGGGAAGCCACATGGCTTATGAGTTATCTGTATACCCTCAATGAAGTGATCAGAAATGCTTGTGAAGTAAAATGCAGGCAAGTCTGCAAACTGCCATTTCAGCCAAAGCACGTGGCAGAGGCTTTCCATTGCTTGGCTACAAGCTGCTGTAGAGCACAGGAAACCAGGCCAGCAGAGCAGTGCTGAATGCAGCTAACACACCCACCACACTGTACTTGGCAGCTGTCATATCTAGGCAGATGATAGATCTGTTGTGTTTTAAATACAAATGAAAAAGATCAATCTTGCTTTAGCCAGCACTGTCCTCCTAGGAAGCACAGCCAAGCACAAGGGTATGAGCCAGTTCTTCACAGATGACACAAAACACTCAGTACTCAGTGAGTTCACTGGGTATCTGTTCTGCCTGTGGTTGCATTCCTGGTCACTCAAGCACTGCACTGGGAAAGACTTTCTGCCCTTTCGAACAGAGCATAATTTTTAATGACTCTGCAGCACCTGGCATTCAAAATAATCAGCTCAAAGATTTAAAATCTAGTATTTTGATTGTTCCTGCTGTTAAGGGGATGAATTCACAACTTGCCTTCCATGTAAGAGTTGTGTATTTTGCCGTTTTGACCACTAAGATCTGCATTTTTTTGTCTGATTTGGTTGTTTGCAGCTCGTATTCATCGGTCTGATGGTCTCTGGCAATAGCATCTCAGCTCTACACCTGGACAATGTATAAGTAAAGAAAACCTTTATTTTCCTCCCTATCAGCAATAGACCTCTGCTTCTGTGCTCCACTCCAGTGTTCTTGCCTATCAACTGATGCTACCAGAACATGGTTTTGGTGCCATAGCTTCTGATCCCTAAGATACTCTGTGTGAACTGACTGTGAAGGCTTTCATGTTCATCCTCATGAGCTAACCTCTGCATTCTCTTTATACATTTTTGTTCTGTTTTTTTTTTTGCACCTTTCTTGAAAAGTCATGAGTGTAGGTGTCAAACAGGTGTAAATCAAGTTTTTAAGACTAGATACAAGACTGCTTTGACCATGTTAACCATGATCAGAGGACTGGAGCCCAGTGGCTTAGGGTAAGGTTTTTAAAAAATTTTTTTTTTGAAAGGCAAATTTTTAATTTGAAAAATGAGCCAAGGAAAAACTGTGACATCTGTTTCCTGCTGTCTCTACATCAGTCAGATGATGCACTGGCCAAAATCCAGTTACAAACTGTGAAATACAATTAACTACAGAATAAGGGAGGTAGGGCTGAAAGTAGCTTCTGGCCTTAAAAAGTCATAGGGAGACAAACCTCATCTTCCTTGATTTTACTGTGAAAGGCTGTGCCTGCTGCTTAAAGCAGGAATTCAGCAGCTGCTGCTATCCTGTTTCTTTCCTGGCAGAAAGTACATCTCTCAGCTCCTTCTACAGCTATTAAGGCAAGCCTCCATCCACATTCTCCCATTGCCATGACTGACTCCTCTTTCTCTTCTTTTTCAGTGAGGAAGAGAAGACTTGCAGAGGTGAATGGGCCTATTTTTCCCAAGTGCAGAACTGGAGTGTAGTTCCTGGCTGTGGAGGTCGTTCCCGGTGATCTGTGCTGCACTGTGGAAATCTAAAGGCAATAAGTGCCTTGACAGAGTATTTGTGGTGCCTCTGTTCTGTTTTATGCACTAACAGTTGAAGTTAAATAGTGGCTGTAGTTTTTATGAAGATTTTATCCAGTAGGACTGTTGATGTTTTCTGTAGAGTTGGAAACTATTCAAGCCAACGTGTCAATTTTATGCAACCTCAGTTTAGAGTACAATCCAGTGTTAAAAGGGGATTAATTTTTCTATAAACTTGCTGCACGGTGTTTCATGAAGTTAGGATGTGGTATGCATGAGTGAAAGATACAATTGTTGCACACAAATTATAGAAGTATTAAAAAAATACTTTATTTTTTTTTTTCAAAGTTGATCTCAAGTAACTACAGAGGAGTAACTAGTTTAACTAGCACTTCTAACATCTGGAAACATGGCTAATTTCAAGAATTGTGAATTACAATTTTTTACCAACATTTGCTGAATCATTTAATTGGAGATGCGGTATCAAATGCATCCCAATGTTTCTTAGAAAAAACTGATATCCACCCCCTGATTAAATGGAACTTAAGGCCACCAAATATTAAACAGAGTCTCAAAAATCAAGTGGTTTAGATGGGTCAATATCCTTCGATCCCAGGCAAATCCTAACCCTCAGAGATGGCCAAACTAATCAGCAAATTCTCTTCTATTCCCCACTCCTTTCAGTTTCCTAATGTTAAAAGCATTTGTCCAGATATTCACTGGAGACAGGTCAAATTCTCTCCCTTTGCTGTTTTGTCTAGACGCCCATGTCCATTAATTAAATTTTGTTTTGCTAGGAATTATTTCTTTTACTGCTGTTCCTTATGTCCACATAAATGCAAGAATAAATGTTGTGCTCCAAAAAAAGCTGTGAAGCAAAATACCCTGAATCTGAACTTACACTAGATATGATCTCACAGCTTTTTGTCAGTCTCCAGTCATCATCTAGCCTGGGAGGAATTCTCCACAAGCTTGTGTATCTCCTAGAGCTGCAGTCTGCAGGACTGGACCCAGCAGATCCAAAACTCCCACAATTAATGTGGGTGGGATCCTGCTCAGTAGGAAGTCTCCGTGGAAGACGCAGTGCTGTACTGAAACCTTAATCTTGGGTGGATGACACATCCTATAAAATATTCTCTCTCTTGCTAGAAATCTGCCTTTAAATGTCTGTTAAGGAGTGAAGTTTTTCAGCCTTTTACATACATTCTGGCAAAAGTCCCACAGATTTCTTCAGAGCTTGTGCACAAGCACCACTGATGATTTAGCTCTGACCAGCAAAGCAGAAAAACACTATTTAGCAATGTGGGAAACACACTTGTTTCTCTTCAAATCTTAATAAATGTGCCTGTGATGTCATATAAAACGCTTCACTATAGCTTGTTTCCTCCACTGTGCAAGTTCTGTATCAGAAAATGAATGTGAAAGAAAAATACTTGAAAATATATTAAAATGAAAAAAACTGGCAGACTTAAGAAAGTACTTTCTTCTATGTGCACTGTGAAGACTTTGCAATGACCAACTCAATCATCAAATCAGAGCCACACAGTTTCAGCTGAGTCATCCACTCAGATTTGCATGACACAGGCTCAGCTCTTCCCTTGGTTTCAGAATGTAAATGAATCTTATCCTGGAAAATCCTGGTGGTACTAAGAAACACAGACATGCAAGGAGATGCAGCTGCAGACCAGGAACACGACCATGGGATACTACTACAGCCCTTAAAAAAAAAAAAAGAGAGACGAGAAGAACTTTCTCCTGTGTTTTACTGTAGCAGCATCCAAATTAACAATGCAGCCCAAAGGTATCTTAAGCTGTCAGGATCATTCCGGGTTCCTTGGCTCAACTCACAGAGCTGTTTTGCTGCAGGATGCATCTGACAGCTGAGGGTGGTGCAGCAGAGACAGGTGGTGCTGAGGCATCAGGCCATGTGGTGAAAGGCTTTAAGCTGTGCAGCAATGGAGCTACAAAATGGTGATATTTAGGAGCAAATGTATCCCTGTTTGGCCCAGCAGCTCTCCAGGAAAAGGGAGGAAAAGCCATCTGACTTTCCCTCCTGTGACTGCAGCATCTGGAAGTCACAGCCCATCCTGAAAATTCTTCCCTTTCCTGGAGCTCATGTGCCTTCTCTAAGGCATTACCACTGAGATGCCTGGATGCCAACACACAGCTTTTCACTTGGCAAGTCCTTATTTGTATAAATCTGACAAAACTAACCCAGAAAACAGGCTAGACAGCCCTTATGGGCTAGCTTGCAAGAAGCAGGCTAAGAATGTCTCTTAGACCCCTCTCTGCAGCAGAGGTAACATGGCTTTATGGGACTCCATCTGTACATCTCAAATCCTTCTCCTCCCATGCCTTAGTGCAGCAAGGACCAGAAGAGAGCTCATGGCTCCCCTCTGCCTTTGAGGTAGAATCTCCAGCTGCTGAGGAGCTCTCAGGAGAATTGTACCTTGTAGCCAGGTCTACCATGTAGCAGACTAGCTAGGTTTCAGTGTTTATCTCTGCAGAATTAAGCACCTCCAACATAACACGTGAAGTGTATTTGTGCAGTACTTAAAAAATTATAATGGAAGCACTAAAGGTTATCATAGATGTTTCAGAAGTTTACATATAAAATATAGTTGTTGCCATCCTGTACTGATAAGTGATACAGAAACAGCATTACAAATTGATTACAGTGTTACAGACCTGCTGATAAGACTGAATTACAATATTGTGTTCTTTTTAGCCTAACACAGGAAGATCCCATCAGTGCTCTAGACCAGACCTGCAAGTAGAGCTTGCATGTTTCTTCACAAATACTACAGTTCTCAAAACCACACAGGTTAATCAGACTTGTGCTGAAGGTGTCTACTGATGGGAATTCTCCAATTTCTTCTCAAGGATTGGTTGTTCAGAGATTTACTATTAAATACTGCCTTAGAAAGATTCCCAAAGGAAATATTCCTAAGCTTCAGGGTTTTGCCTCATTAATGAAATTGTCCTGAGGACAGTTGATTTCATGGTAGCAATACTGGAAGAAAGAAGAAATGTTTGTCATGGGTTTAATGGAACCAATGCCCATGTATTTAAGTTGCTAGTCAAGCCAACAATGAGGCCTTGCTGAATTAATAGCACCATGGGAGAAAGTTACAATCTATATGAAAATAACGTATCACTGTTATTAAGCAACTGCAGAAACCTAAAAAACTGTTTTCTTGCTTTTAAAATCATTTGCCAGTAAAAAAACTCCAAACCCAGTGACTTTGATGTCCTAATGACTTACTGTTTAGTTCCCAGAATGACAGTAAAGTTCAAAGACATTTTTCTGTCAAGACACATCTTCCACACTATTAATAAATCCTTTCTGTACATTCTACAGCATCAGGCACACAAAACAGCACGTGGGGCAGTATTTTAAGCTCATCTGCTGTAGGTCCCTTCAAAGACAATTTCTCCACTGACAGGTGCTGGAAATTGCATAAACATCTTGCAGCTTTTAAAAAACTTAACTCATGTTTAAAAAGCACAAATGCTCCCCAGAACTTGAATTATTTAACTTGGATAAAGGATCTTGCAGTCTTCTCATAGCTGTTGCTGACATTTATGCACACATGCATCACTTCCAGTGCCATGATGCTGGTATTGTGACAGTCTCTGTGCTCCCCTCTTTGTGTGCCTGTTTCAACATGCTTCAAGCTGTCAGGTTTTTTTAGTGCAAGCAGAGCTGAGCCCTGCATATTTCATACACTGACAAGTTGAGGGGAAAAAACAGTTCCCAGGGAGACTGAGCACTGGAAAGAAGACTGGGTTTGCTGTTCATCCTACAGGTCACAACTAGTATGGCTGGGCAAACAGTATCTCTGGACCTTTGCTCCAACTCCATACGCTGCCTTCAGCCAGTTCTACAGGAGAGTTAAGTCAGTAATTTCAGGTAACTTTGCCTTGCCTCTCACTGGTATAAAGCAAAAGATTCAGATAGATGGTGTGCATGTGGAATATATCTTCAAGATCTAATCTGGGCACATACCTACACCAAATTAATAAATCTGCTGTTTGCACACCTTACTACAAGCTGTTGAAGCAGATGCATGATCCTTGGAGAGGTCAGACAGGTTGATCTCCATGCAGGAAGAAAAAAAACTGAATTGTTCTTAAGTTGCTTCAGTTTCTTTTGAATTGTGAGCAGCTCTGTCATGTTGCAGATACTCTGCTCCAAAATCCCCATAGTAAAGGCCACACTACAAGACTGGACCCAGAGAGAGTAATCCTGTAGTGCTGGTGATGGATTGGGCACTCTGGTAATTTACAGGCAAGTAATGGATGGTTTTGAGGGCATACTCTATGTTTAAAGGCAGCATATGAACAGGACTTTCCATGCCAACATATTTTCGTAATTTCCAAACCTAACTGATTAGCAAATAGAGATCTGGTTACGGAAGCCTTCACATGAGCACATGCCAGATTAGCCAATTAAACAGCTTAATCTTTCCCTGTGTCCAGCATCCTTGGTGAGACATTTTCAATTGGTACCCTTGGCCGTCTCCTTGTACACTCACATTCCTCCTTAAGTGTCTGTCCTGAAGCCCTTGAAGTCACCTTGAGCTCCTTCTCTTGACAAACAGGACAGCAAGCTGTAAGACCTTTGTTGCAACAACTTGGACACGTCAGGACAAGCTGCCGGCAGTGCTGACTGGAACAAAGTTTATACTGGTCCCACAGCACCCCACAGTATCTGCATGCTGGAGGGAGGAGGAAAATAAAAAGTTAATACCCATACTGGTCTGGCTGTTCCCTTGCAGAGGGCTTGCCAAGGCAGCAGGGGGTTGCCAGCTCTCATTTAAGTGGCTATCATCTTGCAGGTTTTTAATTCCTGTTTAGCTTGATCTTCTAGAAGCTAGTTCATTTTAAAACACCTTTTTTACTTAAGACAGTTTTCTCTCTGGAAAAGAGGAGAGTGCTCACCACTGCTTTCTCTAGTTCTGAATAGACAGATTTAGAGATTCTTGCTGCCAAGAGAAGAAGACATGCAGGTGGCAACTAAGTCAGTATGCAGGAATGTCACCTGCTGGTGAAGGGGATGCTATGGAACTTCCTTCCATCTACAAGCAATGGCTTGTGCAGACAGGGTGCCATTTGCAGTCCTGGTAGAGTCCTTCCAAAACACCACAGGTTTTAACTCCTTTAACTGAAAACTACATCCCAGTTTAGCTGTACCACCAAGAAGGTGGATACCACAGCACTTCCCCTTGAAACTTCCATAGGGATGAATGGCTGTGATGTGTCCAGAGTGTGTTCTGTTTCCACACCAAGTTGGGCCCCTTCAAGATGTATAGAATAATTGCAGAGGAGGAATGGGGGTTATACTTGAAAAGTTACCAACTCAGAGTAAAAACAGCACTGTTTCCTTAGAGCTAGAGCTAAATTCCAGCTACTTCTTGTGCCTGGCAACTGGTAGCAAAATAAGAGATTACTTAATTTCCAGCAACTGAAGAGCAACTGCAGCCAGAAGATCAGGCAATGTTCTTAACAACTTCAACTAGAGGCCACTGAAATTCTACTGGATATAGAATTTCTTAAGCATGAAAATAACAAAGTGCCATAGAGTATAGTGCCACTACTCTCCCAATACCTGGCAGTCTTTGTTGATATTCTATGAGACTACTGAAGCAGAGGACTGCTGGCAGCAGGAGAACTATTTAAAACTTTGGTCACTTGGCAAACCACAGTCTGATCAGCACTGTGGGCAACAAGCAGGTAACAACAGCTGTAGTGCTGGACATATGCCTCCATTGGTGCAGTTGGCTCCTAAGAGAGCTATTCTGCAGGGAATACTTCCTTCTACTGCCCCAGTTTTAGTGAACTCTTGCTAGTGACCCCCTTTCCTCTCATTTCTGTTTTACGTGTTAAAGCCATAGAGTTGATAGTCATCATGAGAAGTGACAGCGCTACGAGATCAAACCAAGTATGAGGAAGAACTACACAGGCCAGTTTGGCTGTCCCTATACTGCACACCTCTGGAAATGATTGCAATAGCTTCCCAGCCTTCTGCACTTACATTATCTAGTCCTACCTGAGATGATATCTTCATTGGAACAAATGGCGTAACGATCATCAAATACAAACAGCTTCCCCCTGTAGAATCCATCTGGAAACTCTTCTAGGTACTTGTGAATTCCACCTTTTAGCTGGTAAACCTCTCTGCACACTGCCTGTTTAAAGCATATTAGCAGAAAAGCTGAAGGAGACCCCAGCAGTGGCGGTGTGCCAGAGTTCCCAAAGCAAATGTTGTAAATGCCAGGGGTCAGTGAAAAGCAGCAGCCTCTCAGTGACCATCAGATGACACCATGTGCAGCCATAGCTCTGGGCAGTGCCACCAGGGAGTACTGGGCAGCTTCATAATGCTGGCTTGTTGGCATGAACCCAACTCTTCATTTAATGTTATACTCAAAAGAAGCTGGTAACCTCCTCACCTGAGGAAGGTTTGCTGCATCACAGATCTAATGCTTTTGAACCCCCATGAGCTGCTGCTTATTATTCTGTTTTTATTTAGTTAGCTGTTAGCAAAAGCAGAATTTCACACGGTTCACATTGATGCAGTGGGAAAAAGAAACCCAAGGTTTAAATCTCTGGAGAACCTTTCTGTTCTGTTCCCTTGATCCTTGAGAGAAGGATCCAGGAGAGGAGTGGGATGGAAAGCACAATTAGAACAATGCACCGTGCTGGATTTAGTTCCACAGCACTGGGGAAAGCACTGACTGGCTGATTTTCGCCACGCTGAGATGCTCAAGCTGTGCAGTAATGACCACAGAGCATAACCTAGACAGTCTGTGGAAACACTGTGGAGTGTTTTCAAGCCCTCCTATAACAGTCCTACAAATACCTCTTCTCAGGAAATGGGTTATGTAATTATTTTCACTGCTGTGACACTAGTCCACGCAGATCAGACTGAGCCACATTGAACTATCCAGGTCCTTGACAGACAGCATGAGACAAGCACGTGTCAGAAGCATTTATCTCCCCACCTGCACATTCGGTAGTTTGTGCACAGTAAGAATTCACCAGCAAGACAAAAGACAGGTGCCCTTAAAGCAGCCTCAACCCCACAGCACTTGTGCCCTCAGAATGACATCTTACCTTGCTCCTGAGGTAAGCAGAGCCTCTTTCACAACGAATCCCTCCAGTGCAGTACATCAGGACACGCTTATCTTTAAAAAGCTCCAGGTTTTCATCTACATAGCTGGGAAAATAGCTGAACTTCCTGATATCTGGAGCCAGACAGCCCTGGAAGTGTCCCTGCAATTACAAGAGATGACCACGCAACTGGTTACAAGCACTGTTACTGGTAAGGTCTGTGCCTCAAACTAGAGGAAGTAACAAAACTTTGGGCCGGAATACTCAGCTCACTGCAGCTGTTTTAGGCAACTCCTCAGCCGCATTTATTCATCAAAACATGTTAAAATCTGTAGGAGGATTCTGGACACAGCAAGTCTCCTTGTTGAAACAAAGAAGAGAGAGCTAAGCAGAACTGTCAGAGAGAGGACAAACCACAACAGTGCATGAGAGGTGGTGGTTGTGACAGCAGGATGCCCCTGTTCTTTCTGACAGATGGGACAAGACAAAAAAATGCTGAAAAACATCCCTGCAAATTATGCTACTTCAAACATTCATGCTCATATTGTATAGACCACTTCATTTTCTTCCTGCCCCACACTGTATAAGCACTTGGCCAGGCAGGCTCCATGCTCAGTTGCTGGGCAGGTCCTCTACTGCTTGTGTCTAATATTCATTACTAAACTGCACTCTGTACACATACGATCAATCTGAAGTATGTAATCTCTTCTAACAGTAAGGTTACACCCTCACAATTGTAAATACTTCACCCCAGCACCTGTAATACACTGCAAGAAGCAGGCAAGCAGCACTTACTATTTTACTTTCATAGAAGTTCCTACAGTCCAGCAAGATGGTATCGCTTTGTCCTTGACTGGCCTGAGACAAATACTGTTCTACTTCTCTATGAAATTCCTGAGGGGATAAATGGATTCCTTTAACAAAATAAAACAAAACAAAAAGAAAAAAAAAGAGGGAGGGGAGAAGAGAAGTGAGAAGCAGAACTACGAAACAATGTCACGTATGAGATCACTGATCCAGATTCTCCTCAGATTTCCAAACAAAATTTTTTTGTGATTGTTCACAGACTTTTCATCCCAACTCAATCAGCCAAGTTTATCCATGTTTGGCTTCCTATAGGCAAGTGACAGAAAACACAACACTGTTCCACATGACAGAAGAAGCAGCAGACAGGTACCTATCTCTATGACCTTTTGTTGCATCCCCCTGGCTACTCTTACAGTTGTAGAAGAGGGAGTGACATGTTCCCTTTGCTCATCTGTCATTACATTTGGAGGTGCAGAAATACAATTTTTAAAATTAAACTCTTCTTGATAACAATGGAAAATTTCCATATACATGTATTACTTTCAGTACAACTTCAATTTACAAAAAGTTTCTCAGCATTCAGGGCTTAGGACTTCTAATCTATTGAAAAACTAAAAAGCTCCACCAGCAAAATCCTTTACCTTTTATAAAAAATACCCCTACAAGCAAACTGCCAGAGTAATAGGAACCATCTCCATAAAATGCTGCAAAGTAAGAGGAAAAAGGGGAAAAAAGGAAAGAAATATCCAAACATACATCCCACAAACTACCAAAAAATGGGAGCAAAAAAATAACTGTCTTCCAAATCCACAAAAAGATGCTGTAGAAGTTTGGCACCAACAAAACCTCCTGGTGGGAAAAAAAAGCCCAAAGCTGCTCTGTTATTTGCTGTTTGCTGTGCTCCTGCTTACGACCTATGGAAGCATCCTTACAGCAAATCCATAGCCAGGAACACCTAATCAGGCATAATCCATACTAAGCAGCTACAGGTAGCACAAAACAAACACAGTCGCAGTTCATCAGGAACTTGGATCTGCTTAGCGCACAAGGCAGGAGCATGGCTGTTAGCTCCAAAACAAGTAAAGCCAAGTCAGCAGTCCCTACAAGGTAACTGCTTCATGTCATCTGAACTCTTCCCACAAAATGGGAAGTTAATTCTGGAGTTTTCTGAGGCAGCCACACACTTAGCTAGCCAAAACCTGGGCCAGCAAATTCTCTGCAGCAATAGCTTTTGACTACTAGATTTCTGTATCTATTTCTCCTGAGTCCTGGCCATTGTGCAAAGGGAAATCTTTTTGATGAAGGTATTTTACTCTTCACTCACCTCTCACTTGGGTGAGAGGCTTTATTTTTCATTACATACACTTACCAGTTTCCTTATAAGACACTATCTTTGGATCAACACCCATAGGTACAATTTCTTTGAATACACCAACGCGAAGATCTGGGAAACAGTGAGCTCCTCCTGCACTGCTCTAGGAAATCAAACACAAAAACAATTCACTAAAATTTGCCTGGTGTCAAAATTATCCACTCACTTTAATTCTACAGCTCATTAGAATATGAAAACATCTTGGTGGCTGAGGGAAAGAAATGTCTCTCCTGCTGAAATCCACACTCTAAATCCTGAAATTTAGGCAGTGGACCCCTAACACGACCTGGAGAACAGGTGTCTTAAGCCCGATGACTACTCTGCAGGTGAGACAGACAGCATTTGGTTGGAAGTGCAGGGATGTAGAACAAACCTTAGCCAGAAATATGTTACCAGCAGTTATTGTGAGAAAGTTGAGGCCCCTACAAAAGCATGCTGATCCTTACAGGAATATTAAATAACCTCCTCCAATAGTGGATCATGCTACCACATCTAGGCCCTGCAGTTCTCTTCATCCCTCTGGCACCCGACACAAGCACAGCTGTGCCTCCAGTGGTGACATGTGTGATGAGAACTGCAGTGTTCCTGGGTGTGAAGGAGACGTATGGGAGGTCAGCCAGGCACAAGATTTGTTAACAGTGGAGGCTGGCACCTCCTCTGCCCACCCCCCAACCTCAAGTGTGGGATTTCCTCTTCAGAAGTCCTGGTAAGCCCTGTTTTGGTAGGAACCCCCACTGCAGGCTACAAGGAGTGAGAATTTCTGCAGGGCTGAGCCTCAAACACAGCTTAGGCACCATCAAGAATAAGAACACTCAACGATAAGTGCAGTGCTGTGCAGCACTGTCCAGCTGTTATGGAAATCAGTCTGCCATAACTGTAGTAGCCACTGGATATGTTCATAGCCCCAAGCATGGTCCTCACTCCCCTATCCCATGTCTTCATGGCACAGCAACCTGAAAGTCTCACTCACTCAGGTATACAGCATTCAGGAGGAACTGTGAGACAGCAAACACCATAGTCCACTAATGCATGATGCCCAGAGATGCCATGCAAGGTTGAAGGTTTTGCCAAGGTCAGGGTAATATTCCATCCCTGTTCTGTTTTTCCATCTACATATGACTGTTACTAACACAATTCCTCTTGAAATTCAGCCAAGCATAACAGACACTTATAAAACTAGGACTGAATCATCACTGCAGCTCAACACAGAATTTGAGTTTCACAAGTTTCACTAACTTCTTTGATCTAGTTGCTTATGAAAAAATAATAGCACTCCCTGCAAATAAAACTGTGCAGAGAAGAGCTGCTGCCTAAGCAGCAGCTTTCCTTCCTTGCAGCAAAACCAGAACCTGCAGTGGTGGGCAGCCAAAGCCTACCAGAATGCTATGCAGTGCACCAGCCACTGCTGCCCTCACCATGTGAGGACAGCAATCAGCATGTATGCTCCAGCCAGGCACTAACTGGAGTAGGAAGAAACCTCTTGACAGTCCCTGTGTGTTTTCTCTGGAAGGTACCCAATCCATGGAACTGACGGTGCACCTATATGGACACCAAACCATATAGAACCTAAACCAGTAGGCTTCCAGTTAAAGATCTCAAATCAGGGTGAAGAGGACAGTGTGGAAAAACTTTGCTGGGCTAAGCATATGTTGTGATACCTGCTCAGTCTGGAGTAAATGCTTGTTGCAGAATGGTGGGGCTTAAGTACACTCCCTCACTCACCTGTACTGGGGGACTTTGCAGCTGCACCCATAGCTGCCAAAGCTTGTAGGAGCTGCTATCACTGCTCATGGAAACTGCTAATTCTGGTAAAACCCAGCAAAGATACCTAAACAAGGTATGGTTAAGATCCACTTACTTAGGTAAGTGCTGAGAGAGCAGAACTGCTAAGGCAGAAGTAATACTGTCAAGAAGGAATGTACTTCTTGAAAATTAAATTACCTGCATTAACAATGTCTATGTAAAAATTATTTTTTCATACCTTGAAATCCTCTTGGCACAAAATGTTTTTGAACAGAGGCTGGGAAAGCATAACTTTAATGTAGAGACTGGTAGCTACTTTGCTTCCACCAACTGTCCCATTAATCCCTTCTGAAGCAACTCGTACCTAGAAGGAAAGAGGAGAAGCTGGGGCTGAACCTTAGTTACAGCAAAACAGATCACAGTGAAATTGGCAAAATATGACTGGGTGACAAAAGGCAGGCACAGGAGTATGTTCAGAAAAGAGACTACTCAATAAGGAAGGAAAGTATGGTTATACTGAAGTTGAACATAAAGACAGTAAACAGAAAAAAAACCCCAACAACCCCGTAATGACTTCTGAGCCATTTCAAAGGATCGCATCAGGACAGTCAGAAGAGTCCATGCAATAAACAGAGAAATGCTGTATAAACAGAAATTGCTGTCTGCTAATCCTGCAGTCAGCATTAGAATTCCCACTGGAAGTTGCCTCAGAAAGAACAATAGGCTTGTGCCCCATGACTCACACAGCTAAAAAAGAGAATGTGAATATGCATAACATCATATCTAATATTAAATTTAAGATGAGTCATTTTATCTCCAGCACTGACAAATGAACAAAAGCTCTGAAGGAGGGGGGCAGGGGGAGAAGGGGGAAAGACTGAATATAAGAAGCAAGGAAAAAACCAACTGGTTGGGAAGGTAAATGCTGTACCTGTCTTGGAAATGACATGAAAAAAAGGAAAGAAAAGAAACTCGAAAAAAATACTAACCACCAGGCAAGATAGCTGAGCAGAAAAAGCAGTGAACCCATCCATTTCACCCCCAGACCTGTGCTGATGTACCACTAGCAAGAGTAGCAAGAAGCTACTCAGGAAGACAAGTCACAGATAAAAGGAGCCTCCAACTCCAAGTTGCCCTCCTTCTCCCCACAGACAGTGTAGGAACATCAACTTTGCAAGGCTAAAATTCACCTTCTCCCACAGCCTCCAGAGGCCACCTACACAAGCAACTCACATCCTTGGTCTAGCCTGCCAGGAATGAACAGACTGTGCAGAAATGAGAACTGCTATGCTGTGGTGTGGTCTAAGGTGTTGGTTGCTCTCACCTAATTCCCGACAGTATGGATTACAGCACGGTGTAGCCATTGTGACTGGGAGACCACTGTGCACTGAGGAGGGAGGATACAGGTAACCAGTGAGTGGAGCAGGCACAGACCCATGCAATTCCTCCAGCTCGGCCCTCAGGCTGTGTTGTGCTGCTCATGCCCTTTAGCCACAGGATACACCCAGCCTGCTACTGCTAACTGAGAAGCCTGCATGCAGCTCCCTGCTGACACCACTGATTAAGCCACTTTTGTCTCCTTGCCTTTATCTAAAAGTGCATCACGAATTTCTCATGTGAATATCCTTTGACAGCAGGAGTGATAAAAAGACTCATTTTCCTGTTTCCATGTGTAACAGTGATGGAAATGGGGTAACCCTTGCAAGGACAGGGTCTGCACAGTGTCTTGTCTGTGAGGCTCACTCGATGCCACACAACTGAGGGTTCCCTGCACCAAAAGGGATTTAAGATGATGTGTAGTTTTTTTTCTTTGTTGTGTTAGGTCTTAAATAGAATTCTAAAAGATACTTTATGGAGTCTGAATGCCTCTCTTAACAGAATCATAACAGACTAGCACCTCCTGGTGCAAAACACACCTCGTTCTCCACATACCCCATCATCCTGCACTAAATAAAGATGTGGGGATTTTTCCTTAAGAATAAAACCATTGCTTAAAACCTTACCTTGCCAGTGAGATGTAGATGCTGACACAAAGCCTTTTGCCAAGCACAGAGCTTCTCTGGATCTTTCACCTCACAGTAACAGTAATAGAGAAGTACTTCTCCCACCTGGCTGCCCATAGCATGGCAAAGATAAGCAAATAGAAAACAGATGTTAAGAAAGAACAAAAGTATACTATTAGCAGTAACCATTCAAAAAACAGACAATTTTCTTCTAGCAGACATGTGGAGAAAAAAAACCCCACAAACAAACAAACTTTAGACAGATTAGCACTGCTGGGTTTGATTTATTTCAAACAGAAGGAATATTAACTAAAGAAAGCTCCCACACTTTCAGTTCTCAGGACTGGTTACAAAATGAACTCTTCTGTGCTGCATGGGACATCACTGCCAGTAGCCTACCATGTGCTTTCCTCACACACAGGACACAAGAATTGCCGACTTTTGTGCACACAAGCATCCCGTTAAATGCTCACTTTTCCACAGTGGCATGTGAAACCTCAAGCACTTAAGCTATCTAAATTTAAAAAGTCAAAACTTTTTGTGAGATAGCGTGTTCCTGCATTTTGTGCGGCACAGGCCGAACTCTCTCCTAGTCAGAAACATTTTTGTGAAACTACTTCATAACTAAACGAGCCCTTAAGGAACCAGAACGAGCAGCAGAAAAGAACCTGTGCAGAGCACAACCTGCTGTTCTCTTTTCTGTTATGGTCCTTCCTTACAGATCCAAGCTGTCAAGCAACACACCCATACAGGCCTGCTTTAACAGCATGGGATGATGTAACTCGGACAGTTCAATCCACCATTAAAAACTGCAGTGCATCTAACTCTTTATATAAAAGATACCTAAAGAATCAGAAGAGCTAGAGGAACATTGGAGAAGACTCTTCTGTACCTTAAAAGTGTCACTTGACTGAATCTCATAAGAAATACTACTGGCAGATGATCATGTAAAACGTGAGCAGCCAAATACCCCAGTCCTGGACCTTCAGAGCGGCGAGGGGCTTCCTTACCTTGTCAGATCATCATGGCTAACGTGGCTTGTGTCCGGGAGCGCCCAGCAGATCTCCGGGTTGCCGCAGGAGTGCCCGCTCGGCCGGGCCGCGCTGCCCGCGGGGCTGCCTCCGGCCTCCGCCGGCGCCGCACCGAGCCCTGCCTGCCGCCCGACGTCTCCGGAGTGGTGCAGAGCCACGTGCCTGTGGATGCCGGGCAGCTCCTCGAACGCCTGCCGGCAGCACCGCCACCGCACGCCCTCTCCGCCGCCGGGACACCGCGACGCGGCCGGCACCTCCTTGGCTTTGACGAACAGGGAAAAGGCCTGGAACGCACCGCAAGCGTCCGCGTTACCGAGGTTACCGCGCTCCCCGGCCCAGGCCCGGCGCCCGGCCCCGACCCACCTTCCTGCGGGCGGCCGCGCGCTGCTTCCTGCCCGCCGCGGCCCCCTCGGCGCTGCCCCGCGGCGAGCCCGGCCCGGGCGGCGCCGCCTCGCCCGGCACCATCTCCGCCTCTCCGCCGGCAAGCTCCCGCTCTCCTCCTCCTCCACTTCCTCCTCCTCCCTGCCCCGGAAGCGCTCGTGTTCCGCAGGGAAGCGGGCGGGAGACACCGGGCCCGCCCCGGAAACAGCGCGGCCGCGGGCGGGGAAGGAGTGCGCTTGCTCGGCCCGCGCGAGGTGTCTCGGCCCGGCGCTTCCCGGAGCTCCCCATCGCTCCTCACCGTTCCTCACCTCTTCTCCCGACCGCTCCTCCGCGCCGCTCCCCGCCATGTCGCGGCGGCGGCACAGCGACGACAGCGATGGTGAGCCCCGCGTCCCCCCCGAGGTGGCCCGGCAGGGAGGGTGGATTGGGCGGGATGGAGGAGCGGCAGGGTTTCTCCGGCGTCGGTAACGCTGTGTTCGGTGTGTTGTTGGAGCAGGGCAGCCCCACAAGAGGCGGAGGACGTCCGAGCCGTCGGAGATCGAGGAGAGGCTCGAGTCGCTCATCTGCAGGGTGGGAGAGAAGGTAGGCGGGCCGGCGGCTCGGGAGAGTTAAAGCCTTGTTTCCCTCCGCCCCCTCCTCTTCCCGTGTGCGGTGTGGGAGCACTTCGTCTGTAGTAGCGACCCACAGAGAAAATACTTGTTTTATGAAATAGATGGAAAGTTGCCCGTTTTTGCAAAGCCACGTGCTGTGGCGGGCAAGTGCTTAAATCGTAGCGTGGCGTTTCCCCATCAGCGATAAACGGCCGGAGAATAGTTACCATTGTATCTAAAGATGGTGTTGCTGATTGTCGTCTGCGAAGGGTGTGTAGGAATTAACTGGTCTGCCTGTGGCACAGGTTTCCAGTCCCGACAGAACTGGGGGCTAATGGATGAGGGGGTGGAAGAACAAAAGATTACGGTGTTCCGAAAATCAGGGTGTTTTGCTTCGTGCTGTGTTGTTAATCAGTGCTCGGCCGCGTTACTGGGATGCTCCTGAGGTGATATCAGATCTTGCATCCCTGGGGAGCGCCGGAGTTCCTAGCAGGGGAGAGCTTGGCGGTCAGGGGAGCTTGTCGGTCAGGTGCAGCTGTTCTGAGGAGTAGCTGCTCCTCTCAGGCAAGCGAGAACAGATCTTTGCTGCTCATGGTACTGGATTGTTGCCCTGAAGAAAGAGGAGACATGAAAAAGGATGCTCTGGCCCAACTTCATTGTCTTACATGTGAGAGTCAGGCTAGCTCATTTTGCCTGTTGATGATGAATCGGTTTTTTATATTTTTTTTTAGAGTAATTCATCTTTGGAGAGCAACCTGGAGGGCCTAGCTGGTGTTTTGGAAGCTGATCTGCCAAATTACAAAAGCAAGATACTGAGAATACTGTGTACTGTGTACGTATGGAGGAGGTCTGGGAATATGGGACATGCTTTCTTTGTGCAAAAGTTTAAGTGTTTAAGGTAGTCTGAAGGCCATGAATAGCTTTAGTTCCTGATTGCTGTCTTAGCATGGAGTTTGTCTTACTGCAAATGAAAGGAATGGAGGAATAAGCTCATTACGTACTAGGTGTAATTCCAGGAAAATACCTCTTTACATTGCTTTGACTTGAAATGTGTACAGAGGCTCAAAGCAGGTAGAAGAAACGTCAGAACTGGTGTGCAGCAGCTGTGGGAGCACAGCAGGGCTGGGTAAAATCCTGTTTCCACATGAAATGCTTAAGACCACCAAAATTATTGGCTGCTAACACTTAATTACCTGCGTTACCTGTGATGTTTTCTCACTGCTTTCTCTTCCCTGGCAATGATGTGCTCGTGTCTTTGTAAGCCCATTTGCTAGAGGAGGGCAACTGGGAACATGAGGAGCAGAAAACAGGCTCTGTGGTGGCTGATAGCGCTCCTTCCTCACAAAGCGCTGGAGCAGAGGTGCCGTGTGAGGGTCACTGAGTGGTGTTGAGGGAGGGGTTGTGAGGGGTCTATGGCAGGAGGTAAGACAAGTACGAAGGAAACGTGTGGTGGAGACTATATAGCCTATGCTAAGTTTTTGCAGATACTTAAAGTCTATTTTGTAGCAATAATAAAAGGCAAATAGTGTGCTTCCTTCCCCCGTAGCAGAAAGACATTTCTGGAAGTACAGTTACATGCATACAAAAATGATAGAGGAAAATTACTTCTATACAGTAGGACCTGGCCCTCCCTATGCTGTATAGTAATATTAGTTCTAAATTGTGAACTTAGAACAACTTCTTGCATTCTTGCAATAAATTCTGTCACTTAAATTATTTGTCCAGCCCTCTGGAATACTCAAAAATTAGATATAAATGAAAAGCAAATACTTTTAGTGTACAGGAAAGAGGCACCTGCCTTTCTGAATGTCTGTGGTTAAAATAAGAAAAATAATGTCTGTAGATATATCCATGGGATAAAACTGTAAGATCATGTTTAGCTGTCTGCTGTTATTTCCTCGTGAGGCGAGTTTAACTTACAACAAGCAGATTCTAAGATGCTGTGCAGCGGCCAGTTGGCACATGATGGATAAACAACTAACACAGTGTTTCTTTCTCTGTGTCAGCGCACGTCTGCTACCAGAAAAGCTTACTGTTTACACGACATTGGTGGGGTTGCTGAATGCCAGGAACTACAATTTTGGCGGGGAATTTGTAGAAGCCATGATTCGTCAGCTTAAAGAATGTCTGAAAGTAAATATGTATAACGAAGCTGTGCATTTAGTAAGTGGAGTTTTGTTTGTCTATTTGTTTCACATTCTTTTTCTTTCATCCTTCTTTCACCTTTTTGTTGCAGAAGAGCTGGACTTTGCAGTATGTGTTACAGTCTCTTTTGCTGTCAATGTGCAGGCATTTTAAATATTCCAAGAGGAAATGTGTGCTATGTGAGAAGTATTTTCTTCTTCAGGGGCGAGGAATCATATTACATTTGCAAAATTTACTTCCAGCTGTATCTTTTTCACAGTAAAAAATTAAATCTGCGTTAAACAGACATGCTTCTCCCTGCCTGTTCTTCAGTCAAATGTAAAAGATAAAAGAAAGCCAATGCACTTTCATTGTATTCAGAGGTACATGACGATCTTGTGGCTCCCATGGAAAAAAAATTAAAAGAAAATGAACAGTGTAGTTCTTAAAAGCTATTTTTGATGGCTGGCTTCATTCTGCTGTTGAGGACTGAAGATCAAGCAGTCAGTTTTAGGTGCTGCCTGTCTTTGAAACCATTTGCTTCATTCTTGCTGCTTATAGATTTGTTTGCTGAAAGGTATTAGAACTACAGCACTGTCTGATTTAGAAGCCCGCTGCCAAGTTCCCCACCGTCTTCTGAAACCCGGTGGTGAAAATTAAGATTCTAGTCAAGAGACTGATGTTCAGTCAACTGTAGGACACTTTTGCTAATAAGATGTAATTGCTAGAATTTCTGTTATTTTAGTAATCTGATACTATATAGAATAGATAAGAAGTACAAGGGTTTTCTTCTGTAGTTTGCGTGTTTCCCACCATTCCTGAATTAGGAATATTATCCTTACAATGTTACTGCAGTGGGAGGGATTAGGGACATTATAATGAACAGTATATTAGGTGGCACGTATGATGCTTGTTTTCTAGCACTGAGAGGCAAGTCGTGTGTAGTATTTAAGCCTTTGTGGTACTGAAAGAGTATTACACTTTTATTGGTGGTTTGTTTTAATCATTTCAGTAATGTTTATTTGTTCTTGTGCAGCCAGTTTAAAAAGTATTCATTTAGAACAACTTTTTTCTCTCCTTTAGGTTCGCTTTCTATCCGATCTCGTGAATTGTCATGTAATAGCTGCACCATCAATGGTAGCTATGTTTGAGAACTTTGTGAGTGTGACACAGGAGGAGGATGTACCCCAAGTAAGCAAAAGATCTGTGGGCTCCCTGGGGCTGTTATCACAATTTGTCTGTACCTTTCATTCAGTACTTACGCTTAGAACGGGGAGGTTTTAGAGAGAGCAGCCTAAATGGATTGACACATACGGTTTCCTGAGCATTAGTAAAAGGAGTCTGTGGCAATTGAGAAATATGTGTACAGTAAGAAAATATGGTCCTTTGTAGTGAAGTGGCCGAATTGAATTTATTTTACCTTACTCTGGCAGTTGCAGAGTGCCTAGCTTTTCTGCTATACTGATAACATCCAGAAGAACTTTGAAAGTGATCCCATTTATCCCATTTTTTAAGTCTACCTAACACAGTTCAAATGAAAAATTATACTTTTCAAGCATTAGGGGTTTTTTTTGTTGTTTTTTTTGGGGTTTTTTTTTTTTTGGATCTTGCCTATCCGAGGTGCAACTGCTGGTCTTTACATTCCCCCAAAACAACTTGCTGATGTTTTGAATTAAAATGTGTGTGTGTACCAAATCTGTTGGAGCTTACTTGTATACTCAGGTTTTGGTATATTACCTTTCTATAGGTGCGATGTGACTGGTATATGTTTGCATTTCTGTCATCTTTGCCTTGGGTTGGAAAGGAGTTATATGAGAAAAAGGATGCTGAAATGGATCGTCTCTTGTCTCAGACAGAAAGTTATTTGAAGTAAGTTGTAACTGGTTAGAAACACTCTATTTGGTATCTGTTTGGTGCAAAATAATAGCTTTGATTATTTCTCACTTTAAAGTATTCTGAAGCCTTAGGTCTGAACCATTTTGTGGGGGGAACAAAGCCCTAAAAATGCAGTAGGTGGAGAGATTCTTGAATTTGAAAAGTTTTATGGTCTTGTCTAGTTTTAGGGTATGTTGAAGGTCTTGTTCTGCTCATGCTGGGGCAGCAGGAGTTGTAGGTGTGCTATTAACACTGGTAGATTTTTACATTAGTACCATGCAGCATCACTGCTTTCTGTCTAGGTCCTTCAAGTTAATATTGTTGTCAAGGTAGGATAATAGAGATATTTTAAGTAATCACAAACTTTGTTTTTATATGCTGTAGACTTCATCAGCTGAAGAGAACGAATACTAGTACATGCACAATAAAACCAAAACTTCTGCCCTAAATTAGTCTATTAAGGGTCAGGTTTTCTCTTCTGTTTAAACAGACGCCGCCAGAAGATCCATGTACCCATGCTGCAAGTGTGGACTGCTGATAAACCACATCCACAAGAAGAGGTGATTGAACTTTACTCTGCATTCTTTCAGAAAGTTTGAAAAATAATTTTTACCAATATCGAAATTAAAAGACATCTCTAAAAGTATGAATGCTTTGAATTGTCTGCTGTTTGGCATTGATTCCAACAAGTTCTGTGTGGGGAATTCTTTTCCAAGTATTGGGCTGAAATGAGAGGTTGATTTGAGTAAGAAGGAGGGTGTTCTGTTTTTTGCTGCAGGCCCTTGAGGAGATGTTACAAAGTAAACTGTAATGTTTGGTTTTGAACTGCAGGTTACAGGGCTTCATGTTAAAAGGACTTTTTGTGTGAAACAGAATATATGTCATTTGTTACTTACCCTTAAATGTTTTCCCTCTGCAAGAAAGAAACCTTTGTAGTGGCTTTGTTTTTCCTCAACTTTAGGAAATGCTAAACAAATACATAGAAACCGTATGCAGAAGTTACCATGCTATTTTTCTTTACAATTAAGCCAGAAATACCGGAGAGGAGAGGTGGCATCTGGCTAACTTAGGGTGGGATTTGCCTTTTTGGATATTCTTGAGGTTTTTTCTTTCCCCTGACTTTCAGGACAAATGTTGGAAAGTGGAATCTAAATTGATTTTCTGGGATATTTTGCAACTTTGTCCTCTTAGATTGTGTTCATTGTTCTGATTAAGTCACAGTCTTAAAAATTATCTTGTTAAACATAGTTTGGAGGGATGGCCTTCCTGATTATGATCAGTTTGTCTACATGAGTTTTTTGCCTGCCCAGTGTCTGAATTTTGTTATTTAGTTCAATAAAGGAGAGATTAGGTGACTGTGTTTGAGACCCCCAGAGTATTTGCAGACATGACTGTTCACATCAGGTGCTAGTTGTTACTCATTTTGTTCACGTTTTGTAGTGTCATAATTTTGGTAAATGCAAAGCCCTTGCATATAAAGATGTTTCTTGCAAATGTTATAACTTGAAATTTGTGTTCAGTAAGGCCACAGGCCTCCAGACTTCTTGCAGTACTTAAACAAACCAAGATTATTGCCGATTGCACAGGTGTCAATGCCATCTCTGTGAGAATACCACCAGAGAGTAGTGACTGTTCGCTGCTGTGGTTTCACTGGGACTCCTGAGGTGCCTGTTGGTGTTTAAAAAGTTGCCAGCAGTTAAATTTTACTGGCACAAAACTGTGTTGGACTTAGGAGTAGTTCTGGCATTTAGAGTTCTAACATTATTTGTTGGTTTATTAAATCAGCAGTTTAAGAAACTTTGTTTTTTTCTGAATGTAGTATGGAATGTATACATTTCAGCTAGTTTAGGAAACTGCTGTTTTGTTTGGAGATTCAGCAGATCTGATGTTTCTCACCTTTTCCTTCAGTATCTAGACTGCCTTTGGTCTCAGATTCAGAAATTGAAAAAAGACCGTTGGCAAGAGCGGCACATCCTGAGGCCCTACTTGGCTTTTGACAGTGTTCTCTGTGAGGCACTGCAACACAATCTGCCACCCTTCACACCCCCACCTCACACTGAAGATTCTGTATACCCAATGCCGAGGGTTATTTTTAGGATGTTTGACTACACGGATGACCCTGAGGTATGTGATCGCTGTGGGGAACGGTGAATGGATTTCACAGTTAGCTTCCTGGAGCAATATTGGTGAAAATGTGATGTCTTCTCTCCCAGGATAGGAGGTGGTTTGAAGGCCAGCAGCAATTTTGCTTTGGTACTTCTGCAGAAATCCACTAAGTGACCAAGTTACTGTGAAAAGCAAGTTTGTGAGGAGCAGAATTTAGGGAATAAAATGTTGTGATGCTGTCATTTAGAGGACAATGTTGACTGAATTCTCTAATGTCTCTAGTAAAACTGCATTCACAGAGTTAGATTCAGCTTCAAAAAAATTGGTGACTCAAGTCTTTTTCTAGGCTAGGTATTTGTTGTAGTGTTTATCTTCTGTTAAAATCTGTTGATGCATACTGTGGAACAAAGGAATGCAGGGAAAGTATATGTACTGCTTTCCCCAAATGCTTTTATACCTCCTTTTGCACGAGTCTGCTGCCTTTTACCTTTGCTTATTGGCCTCTGGGTTTCTCAGTGAAGACCATGAGTGTGTATTCTTTCCGTTGTATGGCTTTATTTCTTTAGCATAGTCTAGCTCAGCTGTGATTTTCTTTCCAGGCTGCATGGTGGTAGCCGGCCCAGTGGCTCCACAAAGCAAAGAAAGAAGCAGATGCTCTGTGAACTTAGAATAATTTTCTCTAATTTTGTTCCTATATCTTCTTGTAATGAGTCCTAGTATTCATTTTGTTTTAAACATGAGTGACTCTGAGGTTCACATGGAAATGTGTCATACCAGCTTTCCAGTCCTGAAGGATATAGGGCAGTTGAGACCTCATGGTGTTTATGTAGAAGTTGGGCTACTTTTTTCTACCTGTAAATGTATCTAGGATAGCTTTCTGCCTGTGGTACCACTGCATTAGCAGTGATCTTCATGAGTCTTCATTCTTTCTTACCAGGGTCCTGTCATGCCTGGCAGCCACTCCGTGGAAAGATTTGTAATAGAAGAGAACCTCCACTGCATCATCAAATCCCACTGGAAAGAGAGAAAGACTTGGTAGGAGGAGCTTGGTACTGGGGGGCCCTGGAACTTTTTAAATGGCTTTGGTGCCAGAGGGGATATGTCCTGCACTGGTTAGGCAAGAGCTCGAGATCAAACATTTCCTGAAGCTGGTGATGAAAGTTTATTTGCTACTATTTTATTTATCTGTGCTAAAACTGTTGCCTGGAATAATGTGTATCCATAACATCCAGATAACAGAGAGTCTGTGTAATCTGGGGGCAGTGGTTTATTGGGAAGGGAATCCCTTGATAATACAGAATGTGCTGCAAAAAGTATGCAGACATGCCTTATTCCTCATGGGAGTTCTGTGAACAATGTGGTTGTGTTGTGCTTCCTGGAATGCTGATTAGTTGGGGCAGTGAGCCTTGAGCTGGTTCATCTGCAACTAACTGAGCACTGGTGTTCATGGACATCTCCTTGTTGTGCTTCCTGTGGGAATTACATGCCAGAGATAATTGAGTTTACTCTGGGGAGTCACTGCAGAGCCAGGTTTCGTCAGTTTCAGTTCAGCTGTGCCAGGAGGCAGTCAGGACACTTTTCTTCATTTCTGCCCAAACACTCTCTGTTGTGGGTAATTGATAACCAAGATGGTTTGCCACAGCTGTCACAGTTCTATATGAAAATTATCAAACCCTGTATAATATGCAAGAAGTGGGCAAAAATAATGTTTTTGGTGATGGCATGTGATAAAGTTTTGTGGTTGCAGCTGTTTGTTTCAGCAGAAACTAGAAATTCAGTGTTGCAGTTACTGGGATAGGCTTTGTTAATTCTCAGAGGAAGGTAAAAGACCACGGGAGATGTAAGATGTGCCAGAGAGGTAGTGGTTTGCTTTGCACAAATGATAGGTGATAACAACCTGATTAAAAGATTAAGCATTTGAAACATGAGAGTTTCTTATATAAACCACTAGCTTAATTGTGCTTTCAAGTCATTCCGAACATTTTATTGTTTGGGGTAGATTTTTCCCCCTTTTCATGTACACATGCTGCAATTACAGATCCCAGTGGCTTTCTATGCTAAACTACTGGGGACAGCAGGATAGTGATAGAGTGATGTTACTGCTGCATAGAGAGTACATTGTTACAGATCATAGTTCAGGCAATACTAGCCTGTCCTTGTGCTGTTTCTTAAATGCTCTATGCGTTGAATAACAGACTTTGGAAGGATTATTGATTTGTTTGGTGCTGTTTTAATAGGAACTCTTGCCCAGAATTAAGCATTTTCTGTAATTCTGTTACTTGATTTTTATATCACGTTTGCTGTGTTATGTTTGAATTAAATGTATCTGGTTTTGCAGTGCTGCACAGCTGTTGAGCTATCCGGGAAATAACAAGATCCCTTTGAACTACCATATAGTAGAGGTATGGATTTTATAGATCACCTTTTCAGAGCACCATTATTTCATGAGTAACATGTCCCAGTTAGTTCCACTTAAATTACAGTTTGATTTGGGACTCAACCAAAATTTTGTTAAATTCAACCAGCAGCTTTTAAATGAGCAGGTTATATACAGTTGAGTGATAGTCTCGTGCTTTTGTTGTCATTTTAACTTGGTGCAGTCAAACAAGAGGAAATGTACACAAACTGAAATACAAGAAACTCCATTTAAACATAAGAAAAATCTATTTTTAATGCAAAGGTGATTAAGCACTGGAAGAGTTTGGAGAGAGAACTTGTAGACTTTATCCGTGCAGAAGTTCAAAACCTAACAGGACACAGCCCTAAGCAGCCTGCTCTAGGTGACCCTGCATTATGCAGAGGGCTTTTGAGTTGATGATCTCCAGTTAGATTCAGCCAGTCTGCATGATTTTATGTTTGGGTCTTCTAAATTATTTTGTTCTACTAGCCTTGAAAACAACTTGTGAAGCAGCAGTGTATTTCCTCTGGGATATTCTCCTTATTAGAGAATTCTAGGTAACTGTTACGTGCACCAGCAGAGTAGCATAGGTCTTCTTTTACTGCCCTCATTGACAAGTCTGTTTTCAAGTTGCAGTGCTGTATAAAACTTCACTGATTTTCATAAAAAATTCAGATAAATTAACAGATTACAGTAACAGCAACTTGTCATATAAAGGCTTTCTGAAGAAGTAACTGTAAGTATGAATTTCAGAGCTAATTATGGCAAGAAATAATCCCATGTAGAAGATTAATCATGAAGTGGAGTTGAGAATTCCTTTTGGCACCAAAATGCCAAATATTCTGATTGCTGTGAAGTTACATGAGTTTTGGTCACCTTGGTTTTTTTCTACTCTGAATTCAGAACAGTATTAAATTTATCTATCACATTAAACAATGTTAAAATTAGGAGTAATTTTATGCCTTAACATTGAAGTATATTCAGTGATTTTACTTCCAGTATCTTGAAGTGCTGTAAAAAGTGATGAAAAAACAAAAGGTGTACAAATTCTATGACTAACACTAATAATTTCCTTTTTTTCTTGCAATTTTGAGTTATTTTAGACTATTGACTTCATTATTTGTCTGGCTGCTCAATTTTAATGAAGATCTAGAGTTTTTAAGGCTTAGCATAGGATTTTTTCATGCTTCTCTTCATTCTGCTTACTATTCCACCCTTGTAAGTCTTCCCTGACAGTCTCTCACCAACAGTCATGTTGGTGATATGCAGCTTTCAACAACAGTTCAATCTGTGAAATTTCACTAATTTTTTCAGTAAGTCACAGAACTGTGGAAAAAATGTGGTCTAACAAATAAAGCCAAATGTTATTTAGAGTTCAGGATGTAAGAGTTAGACAGAAGTAAATGTAGCCTGACAGTAGTTGTTGGTACCTTCCCAAGTATTTCTACTTTGGAGGTCCCTGAGACTCCACTTTGCACTTTGTTGGCTACAGAATGCTCCATGCTACCTGGAACCTGTGTGAAATACTGAAATGTGGCACTTTTCTCTCAGTGACTTCTTCTAGATGCACACATGGGTATTTCTGGTAGCTGTTAAGAGAGTGTCTGTGCAGCCTCACTGGCCTGTTGGACTGCTGTGCCTTGTGCTCCTTTAGTTTTTGGTGCAACTTGCACTCGACACAGTTCAGACTGCCAGAGCATCAGTGTCTTCAGGTCTTTCTTGTGGCCTTGTTGTTGTCATAAAATATGGCAAGACAGTTTGAAATACTTAAGTGGAATATTTGGTAATGACCATGTGATCAATGTCAGAAATACAGTTTTATGTATCTCAAACAGGATGCCAGGATGCAGTTGACTGTCCAGTTGTTATTGCCTGTCTTGAAAAATGGAGCCATTTTCTGCCTAAGAGTTCTCCCTACCTTTTGGCCATAGCTGTATTAACAATATGTCCAAATTACGCTGACACAGAGAGGTTCCCTAGTATCTTACAGTCGCTCTATACTTTCAAGTCCTTCCTTAGAAAAACAAGTTCTACTCTATGTGTTTTCATATGCTGTTTTTGGAATCTATAAATGGATGTTGATTTCTTACACAAGTAAGACTTTTCTAAAAAAAAAGGCTCCTTTAAGCTTTATTCAGAAGTTTAAAGAGGAAACTGATCAAACATAATGAATCAAAGTTTCCCGACTCCTTTGATGTAATTTAAATTTAGTTGAGAGTGGAATAGAAAATAAACAACTCAGAGGTGGATGTTGTACAGTGATGACTTTTTCCTAGCACTCAGAGCTTGACATGCTGTTATTATAGGCAAACTTTGAAAACACAAATGCTGACTGCAGGATTTTTTTCAGGTTTCTTAGAAGGATTTCTTCCAAGGGGTAGTGAGCATATGTATTTGTTGTAGGAAATGCTGATTGTAATTCTCAGTTTAAAGTTGTGACTTCATTTGTATATGGTTTTGTGCAGGAGAAAAGAGGACACAAGGGAAAAGATATAAATGTAATTTTAATGTAGATATTCTTTCATACTAAATGCTTAGGCTTCATTTAATAAATTTAGTACTTACTTTTCCACAGGATCAAATTATTTCTGCATTTCTCAGATCATATGGTATCACTGCAGTAGATCATATTATAACTATGCCCATTTCTACAGTTACATGCTGTGTTTGTTTGGCATAATAGATGTGTAGTGCTGGTGTTGTGTTAGTATGCAATGGTAAGAGCAGTTAAAGTGGACTGTATTAGCACAGTGTTGTGTTACAACTACCTTTTATGGTTCTTTCTCTTTTTCCTGGAACATGCATTTGGCAGGAAAATATAGGTCTTTGTGGTCTATGGCCACTGTTGTGAAGCTGAGAGTTGTGCAGGCCACATTGGACTGTGCTCTTATTCTGTGATTTCCTCTCCTATAGGTAATATTTGCAGAGCTGTTTCAACTGCCATCTCCACCACATATTGAAGTGATGTACACAACACTCCTGATTGAGCTGTGCAAACTTCAGCCTGGCTCTTTACCACAAGTTGTATCCTTTCTGTGCTGCTGAGGAGCATTTATGAAATGCAGTCTTTATTTTTTTTGTTCTGGAGCTGATGGGATTGTAATAAATACTATTAATACTTTACAGTATTACTATTTTACAGTAGCTGCAGGGAATTTTACTTGTAACACTTGCTTTGCTTGTTGCATGATGTGAATTCTGTTCTTCTGTGGAAGAAGCCAGCAGTTTTGTTGCAATAATGGAAGAAGAACAGGCTGGGATTAGAGGGTGGAACTCAAAATATTTTTCATTTTTTCCACTGTGAATTTACTTGATTTACCTGATTTTGGAGTAGACTCAGGGAGCTTCCAGTGCAAAACGTTGATGACATTCTGTTAAAAACCTGAAAGGAAAAGCATGTGACTTACCTACTTCTTTTTTGTAAACCTTAACAAGAAACTTTAAGCTTGCGCAAGCCACAGAAATGCTCTACATGCGTTTGGACACAATGAATACAACATGTGTGGACAGGTAAATGTGTTTCAGAGATGACTGAAAACATTCCTCAATATCCAGTGTAGAAGAAAACACGGAGGCTGTGAAAAGAGTAGTCAGAAAGCTTTGTTAGAACTACCTGATGTTATCCAAAATGTTTTGTGGGCTCTGGCTTTGAGTGGTCTAAGGAGAAGATGGAGGATGGACTGCTTGCCTCTCCTCCCAGGAACACTCCCCTGGAGGTTACAAGTTTAGCTGTCTGTGCAGGACAGTTGAGATCAGTGACAACTTCTCCATGTTCAAAGTTGTTCATGGTTAGCACTCTGTTACCTGGCACTGTGCCTGCTCCCTAGTGTTTGGGGGGTGACTTGGAAGGGAAGTTGATGGCTTACGTGCCACCCAGAGGAGGAGAATGGTGGTGATTTTGTCCTGCCAGTGAAGGACATTGAGTAGGAGAGGGGTTAATGACTCATGAAAAATGTGAAAGTTGCTTATTCACAGTAAGTTTATGTTTTAATTGGTAGTTTAATACTTCATCTCTTCATGTGAAATGATAGAGCATGAAAGGCTGTTTGTCCATAAAACCTTTTTTCTGACTCTCCAAACTGAGTCTTTTGTATCTGTCAACATAAATGCCTGTTTAATGCTGTAATAGCCTTAAGAGTTTAGGCTTGTCTTTGAAAAGTAAAATGCATTTATAAGAGAAGCTCAACTGAACATTTTCCTGCACTTCTGACATTTAACAGAGCTTTCTTTTTCTTTTAATAAAGATTTATTAACTGGTTTTCTCACCACTTGAGCAACTTTCAGTTCCGTTGGAGCTGGGAGGACTGGTAAGTTTCTGTCCTTTGGATTCAAACCTGAGATTGCTAAAACCTTAACATTTCACATATATCCAGAAAGTATCACAATATGGTGGCCCTGTTAATTGCTTTGCTCTAGTTTATCAGAGACCTTTCTTAATCTGTCCACCAGCACTCACTGGTAGATTATCTTGATAATCACTTTAGTCACTGTGTTGTCCCTAGTGAACTTTGTGATAAATCTCAAGCCAGTGTAAGCACTCCTTAAAGAGGGGAAGCACAAATGTGCCTTCTTTAATTTGTCCTGCACTTCCTGTCAGTTTCTAACAAGTTTTCCAAAATTACTTCCCCCCCATACCTTTTCTTTACTTTCAATGGTTTGTGCTGACTTTCATATCCTGTATTCATTCTGTTGTTTTGCTCTCTGTCCTACTCTAAACCTTTCATTATAACTTTTATCCTTGAGACCTTGTGGTCGGTTTCCCACCTGCCAAATCCTAGTGCCTGAAGTTCAATCAGAACTTGCCCTGCCACCTGTTCTTACTATGCCACATTTTGAACCTGCATCTCTAGCAGAAGCTGCCTGGAGTCCATCAGTGTCTAAGCACAGCTTCCCTGAGATTTCCATTCCAGGCACCCATGTAGCAAGGGAGATCCCCTTGAGGCCAAGCCCTCCATGCAGTAGTTTCCACAGCCTGGGTCTGTACCTGCTTTTTGTAGGTGATCTCCCAAGAGTCCTTGTGGAGAGGGTTGCGGCCCTTCTTCTGATATAGTTCCATGCCTTTACTTAAGTTCCTTGTACTGTCGTCTTGTGGAGTTAAGTGCTCGGTGGCTATTCTGGCATACATCCATGTTGACTGACCAGGCAGCAGTCTTCAAAGAGCTGATTTTAGTTTGCCTGGATGTTCCTTGATGGCAGTGCTTCTGTGGATCTCTCACAAGGTGCCATTTTTCACAAATCTTGCAAGTAACTATTTGCAGGCTTTTCTCTACCTGCAGTGCATTTGAAATCAGCCAGAAGAGCTGAGGGAGGAACAGACCATGAAATCACACAAGGTTCTTTTCCTAAGGAAAGGGAAGGCCAGCTAACCATAGCCACAAATTATTTTTAATGTGGTGGGGGAAGGGAAGTTACTTGAAAATTTATCACAAAGAGATGAGATTGCAGGAATGCTAATTGCCAGTAAGGAATAGTGATTAACTTACCTCAATGGCTTAAAATTGCCTGCACTCCAAGGGTCATTGTCTTTAGACTGTGATTGTTTTGTACTATCAGACCAAGCCAAAAAGAGACTAAATGCTTTTGCTAAAAGCCTTCACATTCTGTCCTTTGATAGGTCAGATTGTCTTACTCAGGACCTTGAAAAACCCAAACCCAAATTTGTGAGAGAGGTTTTGGAAAAGTGCATGCGGTAAGTAAGATCTTTCCATAGTTTCATTCAAGGCAAAGTTTCATCTGAATACTGTCAGACTTCTTTTAACTGGACTCCTGTCTTGGGCACATCTGTTCTTACAGTTCATTTTCAGTTAAGAGATGAGTCAGGTTTTTGTATTATTTTTAATCTGATTTACCTGCTGTAGGACACTGCCTTAAAGAGAGGGAGAAGCAGGTGCTGCAGATGGTAGTGAGCTATCCATGCACACCTATAGTTACATAAAGGCGTGCTTCACCATAGGCATGGAAAGAAATAGAGTTTAGGCTATATTCTTGGAAAGTATTCAACATTCACAGAAGTGGAGGGAACTGACCATTAATTATATCAAAAATTGAGAATCTAATCTTGATTCTTCAAGGTGCCTGATGCTCATTTACCTTAGACTGACAAACTGTCTAAACAAACAAAATCTTCAAAGCCAACAAGACTACTTAATCAGTAGTTCTGATAAATCATCTGGGCTTTAAATTGTTGAGATTAAGGTAGTATAGGAGCGAGAAAGAGCAAAATGTTGAAAAAGCCTATATTATTCAGCATCCAGCATGAAAACAATCGAGGTTTGGGCGAATTCCATATCGGAAGTGTGAAAGAGTTGTGCTGCACAACTAATGCAGTTTTTTCTGTGGCGCTCTTCCATTTCACTGAAAATCTGGTAGCAAATTAAACCTTTGTGGGAGTGAAATGAAGCTGGAAAGTAAAATGAAGATGTCCAGTTTAATATTTTTTCTTCTTTGAATACTACCATCTTTCTAGCATCTAACTAGCTTTCTGCAGCACATCTCAGGTTTTTGCATGAAACTTCCTACCAGGCAGCCTTTTCACAAGGCAAATTAATTGTATGAGGATGAAACTCTAGCATCACAGAGTTAAAACAGAAAGCATTTACTAGTATGTTTGGTTTACTTAGCTCTTATTACCCAGCAGAAACTACCATTCTCTTGTATAAGTATCCTGACTCTTGTTCTATGGACGTTAAATACAGAAAAAACATTGTAAAGCAGTCATTAGCTGTGGTGTTATTCCCATTTTAATTCTACTGCTGTGAAACTTATTTCCAGACTCTCCTACCATCAGCGGATAATAGACATTGTTCCTGCAAGTTTTTCTGTCCTCAGTCCTGCTAATCCAGTGTGCATTTACAAATACGGAGATGAGAGTAATAGTAAGTATTAAAATTACTAGTGGTCCAGTTGAAGTGTTTTAGAGCAAGGGAGCACACTAGATTGACTGTAATATGAGTTGTCTCATATTTACAGTTGACTGTAAAGAAGAATACAGCTCAAGTAAATATGCATGATTTCATATGGGTAAATAGGCTTCACATGAGTAATTAATGTGTATTAAGCCTGGTTCTCTCTAACAAAATCCTCTCTGCTACTTATGAAGAAAAGAAAATCCAGATACATCAAGCTGCTATTGCTGTGGTGGTGTGCAGTATTATTTGCCAGAAGTCTAAAATTGGACAATTCATCTATTTCCCCTGTTGGGGCACAATACTATGGAAAAGTCAGCATCTGAGGTGATAATGAGAAATTATTTTTTGAACTTCATGAAGCACTGGAATATTTTACCAGTAAACTTGATTTAATGAGTGTACAGAAGGAACAGATACCGTAAAGACTGAGGTAGAGAGGTACCTTATTATTTCTTTTATTGCTTGGTGTGAAGACAATCCTAAGCATAAAAGTGTCATCATCAAAGATAACAGTGAGGAAAAACAAGGAAGTACTGTACTTTTAGAAAACTGGTAGAAGCTGAAGTAGAGTTTTAGTCAGGAAAGTGATTGCCTGAGCCCAGGTCTAAAGGTTCTACTCCAAGTTTTGAATTTAACATGAAGACCAGAAAATCTGTTGAGCAATTTTATGGCATATTGATGTGGACAACACTATTGGGTACACTCAGTTTTAGGTGTAGCTGGGAAGGGTATTGTTTCTCTACAAGGCAGACTGATGTTACAAGTGCTCACTTACTTGCCTTTCCGAATTTTTGACCTTTTTCTGTTTGTTCAGGGTCTCTTCCTGGATATACCGTGGCACTCTGTTTAACAATTGCAATTAAAAATAAGGCCAGCAATGATGAAATCTTCAGCATTTTAAAAGATGTGCCTAATCCAAACCAGGATGATGATGATGGTAAGATACAAGCTGTTGGGCTTTGACAGGCTGTCTGCTATGCTTTGGAGCTATGAGTGTGTTGGTTCACAGACCTGTGTGCTTTTCCTTGTAGTTTGTTTAAATTTAGCAGTAAAATAGAGCATTGTTAGTTTTTTTGTAAATATCTTACATGTAGAGGCTGGCCTATTTTTCCTAATAGCAGTAACATGGTGCTTGAGGTGTGTTTTCTTGCAATTATTGACAGAATAAAAGAATTTAATGTCCCCTTTGCCTTCAGCGGCAAAGGGCAGTTCGTGCTGTTATCCTCACCCTGGAAATTCAGTGCTTCTGCCCTAAGAGCTTCCCTCCCCTTCAGTACAGTCCCACAGCAGATAAGACAGCCAGCCTACTGGCTGGCATGTTCCACAGATGAAAATTCACAGGGGGACTACTCATATTCTCCTTAGCTCTGCAGCCACAGGCAGCACTGATTCCTAAAGCCTGAGTGTTTTATGGAATGAGGAGTGTGAGAGTGAGTGAGAAGTGATCTAAACAATGGCGAATGCTTCATTGTTTTTGTCGTATTTGCAAGGGTTCAGCTATGCAGGCAGAGAGGAGAAATGATCTGGTGGGGGTTTTTTTCCCTGGGATCCACTGTCCTGTTTCCTGATTTGCTTTAGGTATTACCCCCTAATTAGTGCTCTCCCTTCTGCATGTCGTCAGCTGCAGGAGGGGACCTGGCACCATTCACCCTAGTAGCCATATTTGCTGTATATGCCTGGTGGACCATTCTCCTATATCCTAAATGGTCAGCCTCTGAATGTTAATAAGCCTTGCCTTCCCCCTTCCTTACCCACACCCCCTTCTTTGTGGCCTTCCAGGCCCTCATTTTGATGCACAACTGCAGTTTCCTTTGCTGACTTTCTGTGCTGCTGTCAGTGCTGTCACATGTTGGTGGGATGGCTGGTTCTCTGATGGAATTCCGTGTTGGTGAAGAAGCCTTCTGCACATTTTCTCCCTGGCAAAATTGGAGCCTGAAATTCTGCCCATTTTGGAGGAGTCTTTACTAGCTCCTTGCTCGGCCCTGCAAAACTCTGTTGATGGAACTCGGGAAATGAGCTAAAACCATAAGTTATCTCTACAGTTGTACAAGTAGCTGACATGCTTTACCTGGAGTATTTATTAGTTTCACCTTCAAATAACTTGCAGGTGAAGGATTTACTTTCAACCCACTGAAAATAGAAGTCTTTGTTCAGACTCTGCTCCATCTAGCTGCAAAGTCTTTTAGCCACTCCTTCAGTGCCCTGGCAAAGTAAGTATAATATGTGCATTATTTTGGGGCTTACAGAACAGTTTAATTCTGACAGTGAAATGCATGATAAAAAAAGTGGAGTGCAAGCTTCAGCAGTGTTTTAAGTACTCCACAAAGCAATTTGTCTGGAACTAATGACACTGCTTGCTGAAGGAATGGTAGTGTAAATCCTAGATTATACATATGTGAATGGAATTAACAGATATATATACATTGCAGCCATGTAATGTAAATGAGACAGGTTTGGAAAATTACTTCATTTTTGTATTGCTCATTTGCTGATTATGGTGAGGAAAAAAGTATTCTCCCTACATTTCAGTGACTGGGTAGCTGCCATTGCAACATCTCGCACTATGAATATGAATCTAGGACAATTACATCTGTATTAAAAAAAAAAGGAAAGAAAAAGGAAACATGAAACTTCAAAACAGTCTGCTGTTAACTTCTTCTGTCTACCAAAGCAGAAAAAAATCCATCCTAAAATACTTAAGAGTTCATCCCTTAAACATAGCCTGGAACTGTAAAGGATTTACTGCACCATTTTTAGCAAAATTGGAATAACATTTGTAATCCTGTGTATTTTGGAGTTGATTTTAAGTGGTTTTGTTAGATGAAAGGTAGTCACATGCATCTTAATGAGTTTTTTTTCTATCTGTCCCTAAAGATAGATAAAACTACTACAAAAACATGCACCTAGAAGCTGTATGGAGGCAATGTTGATAAGAAGCTGCCGGTAGTAACCTGCAGTCAGGAGTAAAAGAGGCAGGGTGATTCAAATACTTGGACCATGGTATTTTCTCCGCTGCACAACAGCAGTGGCAGCCAAGAGATCAAGAAGAGCCTCTTATGCTTTATAGTTATATTACAATAAGCTGGGCTATGAATGCTGTGTAGCAGTCAGCGTAACTGCTAAAATAGGTGCTTTTAGCAGCCTCTCCTTGAAAAAGAGGCACTTAGGATAAGTGTCTGAAGTTGTGGAAACACGTTAAGGGGAAGGTCTAAGGCTCTAAAGGCAGCAAATTTTGGTTCAGCTGTGTACAGATAAGCACATGCAGCAGAAAAGTGCCTCCTGCTTTTGAGAGCATGAGAAGTGTAGCCTAGCTTCTGGAAGTAGGTTCACCACTAAGATGTAAGTTGCTTTTGGGAGATGTCATTTCTTTGTAGACTGTTTTAGCTCAGGATGGTTATATTTTCCAGGGAACAGTTGTCTAAGAAATGCTGTAGATAGTCACATAATTTTCTTTTGGCCAGTCTAAACCACTTAGCTTGTATCTGCTGCTCTTTTGACCCGGTCCCAGCCTCTCCATTGACTACTTACTTCTATTAAAAGGTTTCATGAAGTCTTCAAAACACTTGCTGAAAGTGATGAGGGGAAACTCCATGTTCTGAGGGTTGTGTATGAGGTTTGGAAGAATCATCCACAGGTAAGAGGCTGGAATGTCAAGGATCTTTGCGAGTTTCAACTCACAGAGGTCATATGTAAATTAAAAAATGTACAGCTTGTTTTATGTCCTTTAAAAATAACTTGTCTATTGTCATTTTAAGGAAAGTTTAGATTATATTTGTTACTACTAAAATGAAGGCTAGACATGAAGTATATACCATCAGTGGTGCTGCTTTTCTCAAGGGTTCCCTGTGAAAGGGCAAGGGCTGTCATTAAGACTCAGATTCATACTATGCTGCTTGTTGAACAAGGGAATAACTTTTGCCAAAATCATGGTTTTGTTCAAAATTGGAAAGCAACATAAATATGTAAATTTAAACAAGATGTAGATCTCATAGCTAAAGCAGGCCACATTCCTAGAAATGTGGAAGCCTAGGGATTTTTAGGGCTTTTTTTTTCCCCCCCAACAATTGCTAGTGAAAGCCATCCAGTTATTACACAGAGCTCATGCTGGAGTCACTATTGTGTGTGGGCAGGGTGAGTAGAGCTGCAGTAGTGGCTGTTCGGAACAGATCAGTCTGATAGTGCTGTGATAATGTTCATTCTTGAGCCAGAGGAAATAACACCCTAAAAGACCTACAGAAGATGCCTCTGTTGTTTAAGCTGTTCAGTTTCTTCACAGCAATTGTGTTTTACCTCAGCTGTCATTTTTCTATTAATAGGAATCAATGAGGAACTCAGGCTGACTTTGTCTGCATTAATGACTTCACATATTCCTTGCTGGTTTGTTTGTGTTGCTGGAAAGTGGACTTCTTTGCTGGAAGGTGGACTGTACCTCTCAGCTGCACAGGCCAGACTGTAAAAAGTGATGCCACTGAGAACCAGGAGTAATCCTTGTATCTGCTACTAGATCTGTGGTCCATTCTCTGGTGGAAAAAATGAGCACCTAGAAGATACTTATGCAAGCTGTTACCTCTCTTTAAAACATAAAAAAAGGAGGATTTAAAAAAAAATATATTTAACTTATTACCCAGTTTACTGACCTTGAAAATGTGACATTTACAGTCTGACCTACTTTTTGCTGCCATTTAACTGGATCAGAAGAAATTTCATTGCTGCAATGTAATATCTGTATCTGCTTCCTCTTCATTCCTTTGTATTGCAGCATGGCCAAACCAAGATGGAGGTTTCAAACCCAGACTAAATAGTCATGCTAGATTTTTATGAATAAATCAAGATTCCTTTAGAAAACATCAAGTACAAAAGTTAGGACAGTGTGCTGTTTGCTGTTCTACTTAATCATGTAACTTAAAGTTTCTTCTCTCGCTTTTACTGCAGTTCAGGGGTTTTTGCTTCTGATCAAGCACTTTTTTCTTATTTCTGAGTTGTCAGCCTCCTTGTCACACAGAAGGAATGGTGCCTTCACAGCAGGGCACTTGTCCAGAGTCTGTTTTCCGGCTGTTCACCCTACTCCCATGTCTATGGGAACAACCTTTGATTTGGTTCAGACCAGCAATGCTCACAGGGCTTTAAGCACTAATGAGCGGTCTGTGCTGCAGGTAGTGATTTAACAGCAGGAGTCAGTAGTCCCTGGACTTAAAAGCAAGGTGGTGGTGGTGACTTCATAAAGAGAAACTTTGACATTGAGATTAAGTATTTTCTCAAAATCCTAGATGTGTGTTTTTTGGAAGACAAGGATAAGTAATCAGAAATTCTTCCTGGCACTGCAGAAAGACAAATAGAGCATAGGATGCTATCCTGGGACTCGAAAGTTGAGTGCTGAGTCCTCCGTATGATTCATTCAGTTATTTTAATTTTCCTTCCTTAAAAGGAGCTTTGTTACACTTCCTCATTTGACAACGGTTGGTTGTAAGGATAAATACATTGCAGGCTGTGCTTCTTAGATACTGTGGCATTCAATCACATGAGTAACTAAGATAAGCCCTTTTTTCTGAACAGCTTGCATCTTCTTTAGTCAGTAACTCTTCTCTGCAGTTGCCTGCTAGATGGCTCGCAACTCCCTCAGAATCATGGCAGTGCCTGTAGCAAGTAAACCCTTCCACTGACTCCATGATGCTAGTTCGTTCTGTCCTGAAGTTAATGGGCCCTGTAGAGAAAAGCTTTCTGTCATGTTTGAAGGCTGTTGCAGTTCAAGGAGAGTAGGCTAACAGCAGCTCCTTCGTTATGGTGATGTGACAGGTATATGTGCTCTGGTTGGAGTACTTTGATGTCAAATATTAGGACTCATGTCTCTCAAGGCCTCAGTTCCAGCTCTGATTCTTGTACTTTTTGCTTTTGTATGGGAGTATGTATGCTAACAAAGAGTGATACTTTCAGAAGTAGGTACAGTTGTTAACAAAATTAGAATGCTTTATGTAATTGATATAGATCCCCTCATTTGAAATGTTTTAGGCTAGAACATCCAGTTTGCTAAAGTATTTGAAATGACTCAGTAACTGATGTAGAGTTGCATCAAATCATCTCTAGTTTTATCTGAGGCTGGAATATTTTACATAGATTGTGTGTGTATTGTCTTTCACAAAATACAGATGATTGCTGTGCTTGTGGACAAGATGATTCGGACACAAATCGTTGACTGTGCTGCAGTAGCAAACTGGATCTTTTCTTCAGAGCTTGCACATGATTTTACTAGGTAACAAGAACTTGGTTTGGGTTATTATTTGTCTTTGATTTGCTATTTTAAGTTGCCAGTACATAGTTTAATCTATGAAAACTCAGTAGTGGAATAAGGTACAATTAGGCTTTTGCTCTTTCTACAAAATGTGTACTTTTAACATTTCTCTTTCTGAGCTGGAGTATGAATGTTGGTGTGACAGCGCAAGATTGTTGCTAGCATGTCATTTTGCTTATAGTATCTAAGCTTGCTGAAGTGCTACATTGCTGCTAGCTTGGTGCCGTCCTGGCCTTGGGTGCAGTGGGTAACTTGTACCACCACTGATACATTGCATATGGAGATCGGGAGAACTGTTCCATCTGAGGAGCCAAATTTGGTGTTAGTAGTCTTGCAGTGTGTACACGGAATAAAATTCTGACTCTGAAGCGTACTGCAACAAATAGGCAAGAACTGATGGTTAAGATTTCTTGCATTACAAGTATGCTTTCCTATATGCTGAGTGTTCATTCACTCTGGTAGACATCTCCTTAAATGATACTTAGATTTTTAAATTCTCCCACTTACATTTTTCTCTTAAGAAACTACATTTAGTTTCCTGTTTTGGAGTAGTGTGTAATGTGGTGTTTTGAGCTTTGTGTCTTTCCTAGGTTTTATATCTGGGAGATCTTACATTCCACAATTCGTAAGATGAATAAGCATGTCCTGAAGATTCACAAAGAACTGGAGGAGACTAAAGCAAGATTGGCCAGGCAGCACAAAAGAGTGAGTAATTTGTTTGTAAATTTTAAACTAAGTAGTACAAACCTGCATGCTGACATACAGACACAAAGTTGGTTTCGGGAAGGACTGAATACATATGATTCTTCAGGAAACATGTCTGCAGAGATGTGGTCAGCTGTAGCACTGAGACATCAAAAATCAGATATGTGTTCTTGGTCCACCTTTCTAATGGTAGCTGTAATTTAAGAATTTAGTAAAATCTTTTAAGGGAGTTCGTACGTACTGGGTCTGTTCAAGCTCTCTCTCACAAGTTTCTCTTCCAATACAAGCATGTCTTCCACTTGCCTTCTAATCTGGATTCCAATTATCTTATTAGAGAACAGTAAGAACAGTTATAAATTATTTACAGTAAGTTCTGTTAAAGAGTGCTCTTGTGGCTTCCATGCAGAAGTGCACAGAAACAGCTATTTGCGATTGAGAAGTTGGCTGTTACTGTTCTTCTGATGGATGCTGCTGGATTCTGACACTGGCATGGCAATTCCTTCTTCCGGCTTATTTTCCTGAATACAATTGCATGATCTTGCATTATTAAATACAGCAAACTGATGAGGAAACAGCTGCTCTTGTTTTCTGTTGTCTCAAGTGGGACAGTAAAATGGGGAGAGTGTCTTTGTGTGTGGCAGCTGGAAAAGATGGAGCCCAAGGAGGCTTGGCTGAACGCAGTACTTAGTTATGACAAAATCAAGTCACTTTATAAATATGCTGAGTTGCAGAAAGCAAGAGAGAATTCTGCATTTCTTTGAGGTCTGTGTGTTTACCTGCATAAAAACCTTAGTTAGCTCCAAAATTTTGAATGAGGTTACTGTCAAAATGACAGAGCCTGCTGATATTTTTTGAAGAAAGCTGCTCAAGTCAGTCATTTGTCCAGAAGCTTCTCTTGAGATATCACTAATAACTCACGGCTTGCCGGTGTTGGTTCATCCCAGCCCCTTTACCTTGTTTCCTTCACTCACAGCAACAGCCATCCTGCTTGCCTCTTCAGTCTACATTGATGAGCAGTTAATAAATGCCTGTGATTATTGAAGACTTAGATGCAGTCATTGATCTTACTGTGAGGCAAAGAGCTTCTCTGGCATCTCTAAATATACCAGTGTTTTAATTTCTGTCCTTATCTCTTGCTGCAGCTCTTTATTACTTAGTACTTATGAGTGTTGTGCCAGGAAGAAACATTTGTATGCAGCAGTGAGTAGTTCTGCAGGCTGTTGCTTTGCTGTATGACCATTCCTTTCAGAGGAAGTAAGCCATCAAGTTTTGATGTCCCCAGCGTGGAGGGATTGCCTTACTGTGGAATGAGTCCAAGGCTTGCATGCTTTATCTTGGTCCTCTAGCGTTTTGAATTCAGAAAACCTCTCTAGATGGGGAAAAGGCAAGTTCCTATAGAGAGGATAAAATTAAATTCTCACTTGCTCTGGTAAGTCGTTTTCATTTTTTACACCAATTCAGAGCTGTACCTGTCTTCTGGTTGTGAACTTCATTTTCTATGCTGTAGGTGAGTTAACATATGGCCTTGTATCTGTCCGAAGTTACACATGCTTCTTTTACAGATGTTTGAAGTTTTGAGCTGGTAATTTATGGATGTTTTTGCGCAGAAACAACTGTGTGATACTAAAGCACTGTCTTGTGTTTGAATTTACCATAATTCATTAGATCCTGCCTTTCCTCCTGTATGCCTTGTAGTCTTGTTTAAGACTTAGTCACCTGAACTTCCAAGGCTGATACTTAGGTGTATTTTGTGGGTGGTGGTGGTGTTGTGTTGGTTTTGATGCAGTGAAGCATGCCGTGTTCCTAGTTAGTAGATCAGTTTCCATGCTGACCCTTTCTAGTCTTGAGAGTAGCCTTTTTAATCATGAATATAGGGAGTCCACCCTTCAAAACACTGGGCCCAGTGTTTAGCCTTCCTTTTGTGCTAACCAACTGTATTCATTTGAGTTCTTGTACCCAAGTCCAGGAGGGAATTTATACCAGGTGCATTATTTTTTGAAGCCCTGAGATTTCAGAACTCTTACTTTAATCAATTACCTGTCTCACTGCAATAGATGCAATTTGAAAAAATCTATGCCAGATTGTTTTAAAAAAGCTGTTCATTACCTTGTAATGATAAAGTTGGCAGGCATATTACCTTTCACTGTGTTTCCCTTAAATAAATCATGCAATCATAGAATGGCCTGGGTTGGAAGGGACCTTAAAGATCACCTAGTTTTAAGCCCTTGCCATGGGCAGGGACACCTTCCACTAGACCAGGTTGCTCAGAGCTCCATCCAGTCTGGCCTTGAACAGTCCCAGGGATGGGGCATCCACAGCTTCTCAGGGCAACCTGTTCCAGTGCCTCACCACTCTCACAGTAAAGAATTTCTTCCCTATATCTTATCGAAACCTACTCCCTCTCAGTTTAAGGCCATTCAGCCTTTTTCTACAATTGCATGCTCTTGTAATTAGTCCCTCTCTTGGAGGCTCCCTTCAGGTACTGGAAGGCTGCAATTAGGTCACCCCAGAGCCTGCTCTGCTCCAGGCTGAACAGTCCCAATTCTCTCTGCCTTTCCTTGTAGGAGAGGTTCTCCCTCCCCCTGATCATACTGGTGGCCTCCTCTGGACTCACTCCAACAGGTCCCTGTCCTTCCTGTGCTGGGACCCCAGAGCTGGGTGCAGTGTTCCAGGTGGGGTCTCACCAGAGCAGAGCAGAGGGGCAGAATCCCCTCCCTCCCCTGCTGCCCACGCTGCTTTGGATGCAACCCAGGGCACGTTTGGCTCTCTGGGCTGTGAGTGCACATGGCTGGGTCATGTCCAGCCTCTCACCCCCCAGCACCCCCAGGGCCTTCTCACAGGGCTGCTCTCCATCTGTTCATCCCCAGATGTGCTGATATTGGGGGTTGTCCTGACCCAGGGGCAGCACCTTGCACTTGGTCTTGTTAAACCTCATGGGATTCCTATGGGCCCACTTCTCGAGCTTGTCCGGGTGCTTCTGGTTGGCATCCTGTCCTTCAGGAGTGTCAACAGCACCACTCACTTTGGTGTCATCTGCAAACTCAATAAGGGTGCACTCAACCCCTTTACCTATGTCATTAATCAAGGTAACACTGGTCCCAGTACAGGCCCCTGAGGGACACTGCTGGTCACTGGTGTCCCACTGATTGTGACTCAGAGTTGTTGACCGCTACCCTCTGGATGCCACTGGTTTCTTATCCGTGTAACAGCTCACCCAGCAAATCCATCTCTCTTCAATTTAGAGAGAAGGATGTTGTGGGGGACAACGTCAAAGTCCTCATAAATGACATCTGCTGCCCTTCCCTTGTCCACTAGTGGAGTCACTCCATCATAGAAGGCCTGGCCTGCAGGTTGGTCAGGCAGGACTTGCCCTTGGTAAAGCCATGCTGGCTGTTCCAAATCACATCCCTGTCCTCCATGTGCCTTAGTACAGCTTCCAGCAGGATCTATTCCATGATCTTCCCAGGCACAGAGGGGAGGCTGACAGGTCAGTTGTTCCCAGGCTCCTCCTTTCTACCCTTTTTAAAGATGGGTACAATGTTTTCCCTTTTCCAGTCACCTGGGACTTCACCTGACAGCCACAACTTTTCAAATGTCATGGAGAGTGGTTTGGCAACTACATCAGCTGGTTCCCTCAGGATTCTGGGATGCATCTCATTGGGCTCCATAGACTTTAAGTATGTTCAAGTTCTTCGGGTGATCATTAACCTGATCTGTACTTAAAGCAGGAGAGACTTTGCTCCCCCAGCCCCCCCCTGCTGTTCATCCACTTGAGACACGTGGGAAGAGGGGTTACCATTGAAGACTGCACAAAAAGAAGTTCTTGAGTAGCTCATCCTTCTCCTCAGTTGTTGTTACCAGTGTACCAGCACTGTGTATCAGGGGACACACCTCCTTTGACCTCCCTTTTCTGGCTGACATACCTCTAGAAGCCCTTCCCGTTATTCTTTGTGAACCTTTCCAGCTTCAGTTCCAGCTGTGCCTTGGCCTTCCTCACCCCATCCCTACGCAACCAAACTTTGTCTCTGTGCACTTCCCAGGTTACATGTCCTTGTTTCCACTGTTTCTGCATTTGCTTCTTCCCTTTTAGTTTGACCAGCAGTTCCCTGCTCAGCCATGCCAGTCTCCCACCTTCTGTGTCTGATTTCTTGCTCCTGGGGATTGCAAGCTCTTGCTCTCTTAGGGAGATCTACCTGCTCTCTTCCTCTCCCTTGCCCCTGAGGGCAGACTCCCAAGGGATCTCATTGACTATATCCCTGAAAAGCTGAAAGTCTACTTTCCTAAAGTTCAGGGGCCTCTCTTGACTCCTTTCCTGACCTATATTCCTCAGGACTGTGAACTCCACCAGGGCCTGATCACTGCCTCCCAGGCTGCCTCCAATCTTGACATCCCCCTTTAGCCTTCTTGTGTTGGTGACCAAGAGATCTGGTGGCACCTCCCCTACTGTAGGGCTGTCTATTACCTGGGTCAGGAATTTATCCTCCATGTATTCCAGGAATCTCAAGGATTGCCTGCAGCTCTTTTCCGGCATGTGCAGGGGTGGTTGAGGTCCCCCAGCAGCACAAGAGCCTGTGAGCACAATGCCTCCTGCAGCTGGAGCAAGAAGGCTTTGTCAGGAGGCTCTTCTTGACGGGGGCCTGTCACAGACTCCACCCAAAAGGTCCCTTTGTTCTCGGTCTCGCTTCGTTACCTACCAGCTTTCGACTTGCTCATGGCTGTTCTTCAGAGGCTCTCCACACTCAATCCAGCTCTTGATGTCAAGGGCAATCCCTCTGCCTCTCCTTCCTCCCATGTCCCTTCTGAACAGCCTGTAACCATTGTTAGTCACGCTCCAGTCATGGGATCCATCCCACCGAGTTTCAGGAATGACAACAAGGTCATAACTTTCCAACAATACAGTTGCTTTCAACTCCTCCTGTTTGTTGCCCATGCTGCATGCCCTAGTGTAGAGGCGCCTCAGCTGGGCTGTCAGCCATGGCACTTTCCTAGAGGAAAACCCCTTAATTCTGGTAAACCTTTGTGCTTGCTCTAGTTTCTCTGAAATCTTGATACTGATTTTTTTCAGGGCTTTCCCATATTGACATTTTTCCTTCCCAGTTTTTGTCTGGAATTCTGTGCTGCTCTTCAGTTGTTCTGCAGACCTTTTCACACATGGAACTGGAGGGTATTAATGGTATCCACACCTGCCAAATGACTGGTTAAGTCCTGTATTGTTGTCATTTACAGCGAGACAGTGATGACGACGATGATGATGACGACCGAAGCACCGATCGGGAAGATGGACCACTGGAAGAGCAGATAGAGCGCTTGCAGGAAAAAGTAGAGTCAGCTCAGAGTGAGCAGAAGAATCTCTTCCTTGTTATATTCCAGGTAAGGACAGGCAAAGTCTCTTCTTACTTTAGCTTTAGAAGTTAACTTGATTTACAAGCTTTCAGCATCACTTGTATCTTGGCATCTTCTTGGAATAAGAATGTGGAAAGTGGTTGATGAGTTTACCATGAGTGAGAGTCAGTCCAGATCATCCCTCTGCAAAGACTGGCTCTGAGAAGGATTTGATGAGTTTCCTCTGCTTAGGAGCAGAGACGTTCTGCTACCACACACTTTCCTGAACAACCAGAAGGTAACTGGTTTATTTTCATAGTAAGTTCAGTGTTTGCCAAGCAAAATAATTATTCCCACAGTGCTGTTCAAAGCTTCTGACACCAGATCCTTTTACCTGAGGTTAGGATTCTGCTTTAATTTGATGAGAATGAATAAGTTTGGGTTTTTTCCCCTCTACTGCAGCGTTTCATTATGTTGTTAACGGAGCATTTAGTGCGCTGCGAGACTGGTGGAATAGATGTATTTACACCTTGGTACAAGAGCTGTATAGAGAGGTTGCAGCAGATCTTCCTGCAGGTAAGTTTCATTTCTCAGTTTGGAAGGCTGTTGGCGGGGCCATGCTGGATTGGGGAAGTTCATTGATGGAGAGCTGAGTGCTCCACGAGAGTAGCAGTAGGTTGCAGCAGCACATTTTCCCCAGAGGCTGGTATGGGGTCGGGTCACAACTCTCTAGCTCTGCCACAGTCCAGTGGAGTGACTGATCCTAAGCAGAGAATTCCCTTGCTGTAAGAATACTGCAAAAATATTTCAAGATGTGATTATGAATTTCACAGACTTCCACTTAACTGTGTGTTTATAGTAAGGGCAAAGCTGTGAACAAACAAGAATGCTAAAATAGACATGTTTTAAATAAGTGAATTAAAATGTTGCAGGATTCCTTTTAGTGAGGTGCATAAATACTTCCTAAACATACTTTTTGAATATTTGGCTCTGTATTAAATCAGTTAACGAGCACAGGTGGCTGGATAAAAGTGACTAGTTACGGGAAGTTATACCTGTGTGAGCACAAGATATGTTGAAGAATGGGAGGTGTGGTGTAATTCTCCCTTGGGATGAACCCTTCCATGGTAGTAGATGTGTCTTCAGAGGAAAGGATATACCATGATTTTCCTAAGATACTTGCAGTGGCATTGTGTCCTGCACACAATTCAGGATCCATGAGTGAAGAGTTACAGGGAACAGAAGGCAGGATTTCAGCATAGGCTTTATTCTTGGAGTTAGTAGTGGCTCTGTATTGTGCTTTTCTTACCCATGGCTGCTATGTTGTGGAAATGAAATGTGCTAAACAATTCAGATAAAAGTATTTGTGGTTCTTACATATCTTGACTTCTCTGCCTATTCCGATATAAATATAAAAACAGTAAACATATGTGGTTTGTTTCTGTTTTTTTATCTGCCAGCACCACCAGATAATCCAGCAGTACATGGTGACACTAGAGAACCTCCTGTTTACAGCTGAACTGGACCACCACATTCTGGCTGTGTTTCAGCAGTTCTGTGCTCTGCAGGCCTGAGGGATCATTCACGGACACAGTCTTGTCTGCAGGACTTTAGTGAATTTAATTTTTTTTTAATGGCAAAACTTAACATGGGGATGGAAGAATTTTTTGACTAAAACTGGCTTTCATGTGCTCCTATATAAAATAATAGAGTATTGTAAAAAAAACAAACTGTGTAAGCATCGTAAGCCTTAAAAGATACGACTAATAGGGGATATTTGTGAAGTAAAGTATTAATTCCTTTTGTTGTCTTTTAATTTAGTTTGACTCTTTGCTTCATGATAGTAATTTTATTTTTCCCCTCTTGCTATGTAAAAATAAAAATCAGGCACACCTCCCCCCCCCAAAAAAAATTCCTAACCTCACAACAAAAAAAGCCAACCCCAAGCAATTTAATTTGTTACCTCTGTTTGTCCCTTAAATCAAATTAATTGCAAAAATGAGGAATAATTTGTAGTGTTTTGTGAGTATGAAAGGGGATGCACCTTCTCAGTGAGCAATGTGATAAGTTCTCTAGTATATGCATAGGAAAACTGTCTTAACTTTGGGCATGTGAAACACGTTTTCAAAGTAGCGTAGAGCATACAAATTTGTTTTATTACCAAGCCAGATAGATTTTCAAACTTTGAAAGAACATGTAATACAATTGAAATATGTTTTTTAAATGTATTGTCTAGTGTCTTATTACAGTATCTGAAAACAGTCAGTAGAGAAGTTTCATGGACCACTTCTGAAAAATGCAATTCTTTTTGCAGTGTGGTCAAGAAATCATGAACTGCTCTTGGTAGCAGTCTTCACTGATAAACAGAGACAGTAAGCAAGAGCTGGAGTGGAACAAACCTTTGACGTCCATGCTGCAAGCCTTACCTGAGCGTTGGGAGCTCCAGTCCCAGATGCCAGGAAGGGGACAGGACAGTGCTGAGTTCATTTTTTTTTTCCTTCAGCCTGTAACTCGTTGGACTGTCACATTTGCACTGGGCTGGACCTGCAGGCCTGCAGGATGTCAGAAATCTTTCTGGTTAGTGGCAGTGCATCAACCAAGTGCTCTCACCTCATCTGGCTTGGCAACAGCTGCTGCATCTGCTACGCTTCCCTTGCTTTAAAATGTGATGGCAGCATGTTGCTCCCATGGCTTCAGAAAGTGTTTTAAGGCCAAATTGATACATTACAGGAGACTTAGACTGGGAGAACACAACTGAAAATAGAGTAGGCTTAGTTTTGAGTTAGGCCAGTAACATGAGGTACATTAGAGCCAAACCAGAGTGTTCTGTACCATGGTGAGCAGCGGTGAATGGCAAAGATCCTGCCTTAGGTGCTCAGGTCCATCAGTGTGCAGGGGGCTTCCAAGCTGTTTATGGTCTCTTCATTTTGCAGGTGAATGTTTTAAAGAGTTTCATACCCAGTGCTGTTTAGTTTTAGCTTAGGAAATTCCGTGCTTTGAGTAATTTTGTTCCTGTACAAATTATTTTTTCAGGTATTATACCTAGAAATGCATTTCATGTGTACATTGACCAATGGCCTCCTGACCAAGCAAGGAGGGTAAAAAATGGAACATTTTGTTTCGACTGTTCACTTAAGTTTGTGTGTGGCCTGTAGCAATCTGATATATCCTCATAGACTTAGATCTGTTACTTCTGCTTTTTCTGCTTGCCCTTTCTGACTTAACTGATTCCCCTGCTCCCCCCATTCTTTCAGGGTGTACTGTTATTTGTTGTAAATTTGCTTTATGCAAGGATTTTGTCAGTCATGCATGAACTTAATGCTTCAGATCTTTCTCTGTTAATGTTCTTGAGTAATCAAATAGGGTTTCTTGTTGTTTTTTTATTTTTAGGAAACATTTAATACTTTAAAGGTTTTAATTGGAGTTTAATAGTTTTTTTCACTGGCTTGGGTCAGTATCAGTTCTGATATTAACTAATGGTGAGGGTTCTGACTATAAATGTGACTTCTGTAAAATCGGTAATGCAGTTAGAACTTGCAAACCTGTAACTTTGAGCCTTGACAAATACTGATGCTGGGGATACAGTCGCAAATGCTTGAGTGTAATCCTGTGTTTTAAAACCAAATAGCAATGTCTTTCAAAATTGATTTAAGTTTCAATCATGCCAAGCTTTGAGCATGGGCTTTGATTGCATTTCTTGAGTCAGTTGGACACCTTCACCTTCTTTTAGTTCTAATGGTGTACACCTGATTTGACTGAGAAATTGGCTGGATCTGTAGAAAAGAGAGTGAAACACTTACGTAGTGATACCAGCAGCTAACTGAAGAAACTTGGAACTGCTGAAGCATGAAGTGGTGGATAGTGTAAAGATGATGTAGAAATGTGGTGTGGTTGGAAAAAAATGCACACTTTAAGACAAAAATAAATGAAGGTGAAGCAGGTTGCTGCTGAGAGTGTTTGTCCAGTCTCTTTGGGGGACACTGAAGCAAAGCAGTCTTGCTGGGTTATGCTGGTGTTAAATGCAGAGGGGATTAAGCAGTTTTGTTTCCCAGCACTCGTGCTGGTACCCTGACTAACACTCCTTGCACTACAGCTGGTCTAACACGCTGCCCCACCTGCAGCCATGTGAGGCAAGCATAGGTGCTGCTAGGTGCAAGGAGGTGCTGTTGTAGGAATTCTCCCTCTCCCTTGCCACCTCCTGTCCTCTGCTGCAGGAGATCAGGAGGGTGTGGGCTGGTGGTGCTTGCTGCGGGGTGGGGGGCATGCTGCAGCATGCCCACAGTAGGGCAATAGTCAGTGACCATCCCCATCTGCCCTGGAGAGGAGTTTAGGTACCCAAGACAGCACAGGGTCGTGAAACCATGACATGGAGGACTACCTCCACAAGTGCTGCTGGGACCTGCCTCCCTCGTCTAGACAAGCCCCTGTGCCACTTCCTTAGGTCTTGCAAGGCCCTAAATCCCTCTCTGCTTGGTGGGCAGGCAGGTACTACATAGCTGCAGATGAGAACATTAGAAAAGTGAAGACCTATTATTGAAACATCATCTGCCCTTCCCAGGCACCTTGTCTCCTCTAACAAAACCACAGACTCAGTTAGGTTGGAAAAGACCTCTGAGGTCATCAAATCCAACCTATGACTGAACATCACCAAGTCAACAATACCATGGCACTAACTGCCATGTCCAGTCTTTTCTTGAACACCTCCTGGCATGGTGACTCCACCACCTCCATGGGCAGCCCATTCCAACATCCAGTCACCCTTTCTGTAAAGCAATCTTCCTGATGTCTGACCTGAACCTTCCCTCGTGCAGCTTGAGGCCCCATGTCCTCTTGTCCTGTCAGTAGTTGCATGGGAGGAGAGACTGACCCCCAGCTGGCTACACCCTCCTTTCAGGGTTGCAGGGAGCGTAAGATCACCCCTGAGCCTCCTTTTCTCCAGGCTGAAAAAGCCGTGTTCCCTCAGCTGCTCCTGGGCCCTTCACCAACTCCATCGATCATCTCTGGGCACATTCCAGCACCTCAACACTCTTCCTGAATTGAGGGGCCCAGAACTGGACACAGAACTTGAGGTGTGGCCTCATCAGTGTCAAGCCAGTCACACTTGCTGGTACAGGCCATGATGCCATTGGCCTTCTTGGAGACCTGGGCACACTCCCAGCCGGATGCTAGCCAGCACCCGTAGGGTCTTTTTCCACTGGGCCTCTTTCCAGCCACTCTGCCCCAGCCTGAACAGGGTTGTTGTGACCCAAGGGCAGGACCTGGCACCTGGCCTTATTGAACCTCATACCTTTGGCCTTGGCCCATTGATCCAGCCTGTCCAGATCCCTCTGCAGAGCCTTCCTGCCCTTCAGCAGATCAACACTCCCACACAGCTTGCTGTCATCAGTGAATTTACTGAGTACAGGTGATCTCATTCAGATCATCAGTCAAGATGTTGAACAACACTGGCCCTAACACTAGTTCCTGAGGGACACCACTGGTGAGCAGCCCCCAGCTGGATGTGACACCATTCACCTCCGCTCTCTGGGCCTGGCCGTGCAGGCAGTTTTTAACCCAGCAAAGATGCACCTGTCCAAGCCATGGGCTGCCAGCTTTTCCAGGAGAATGCCATGGGAGGCAGTACCAAAGGCTTTGCCGAAGTCCAGGTAGACAACATCCACAGCCTTTCCCTCATTCTCTTGGCAGGTCACCTGGTCATAAAAGGGAACCAGGCTGGTCAGGCGAGACCTGCCTTCCCCAAACCTGTGTTGGCTGGGCCCAATCCCCTGGTTTTCCTGCGTGTGCTGTGTGATCACACTCAAGATGATCTGTTCCACCCCAGCACAGAGGCTGACAGGCCTGCAGTTCCCCAGATCCTCCTTCCAACCCTTCTTGTAGGTGGGCGTCCCACTGGCCAACCCAGTCATCCCAGACCTCCCAGGTTATCCAGGACTGATGATAAATGATTCAGAGCAGCTCAGTGAGATCTTCTGCCAGCTCCCTCAGAGCCCTTGGGTGTATCCCATCTGGTCCCATGGACTTGGGTCTAATGGCTGAGCAGGTCACTACTTCCTGCTGGATTACAGGAGGTCTATGCTGCTCCCTGCCCTGTGTACCAGCTCAGAGTCCGGTTGCCCCAAGGATAACAGGTCTTTCTGTTAAAGACTGAGGCAAAGAACCCAAGTATCTCAACCTTTTCCTCGTCCTTAATTACAGTGTTCTCCTCTGTGTCCAATAACAGATGGAGATTCTCCTTGACCCTCCTTTTGTTGTTAAAAGTATTTATAAAAACTTTTTATTTTATTTCACAGTTGTGGCTGGATTGAGTTCCAGCTGAACTTTCATCTTTCTCATCTTCTCTCTACATGACCTACCATCATCCTGGTACTCTTCTTGAGTTGTCTGCCCCTTCTTTCAGAGTTCCAGCAAAAGCATCCTGTTCAGCCAGGATGAACAGGAAGACCAGGCTGGTCTTTTTCCACAATGGCTCATCATCCGGCACATAGGGACAGTCTGCTCCTCCGCTTTTCAAGATTTCCCCCTTAAAAGCAGGACCAGTCTTCGTGGGACCCCTTTGTTATTAAAACTGTTTCCCAAGGGACTTTCTGAACCAGTGTCCTGAATAGGCCAAGGTCCACCCTCCAGAAACCCAAAGCAGAGGTTTTGTTAACCCCATTCCTTACTTCCCAAGGTTTGAAAACTCTTATCATTTCATGGTTGCTATGCCCAAGATGGCCCCCAACTGCCACATCTCCCACCAGCCCTTCTCTGGTTATAAACAGCAGATCTACCAGGACACCGCCCCTGGTATGCTCATGTTGTAGTTTAGGAATGGTGTTCCCCAGTTGTGTTCCCACTGAAACATTCCAAACCATGCACAACTTGCTCACTCCCCCCAGCAGGATGGAGATGAGAATTAGAGGCACAACAGGTAAAGATCAAGGGTTGAGATAAGAACAATTTACTGGAAACAGCAACGAGGTAAGAAAGGAACAGTGTCAATATTAATAACGGTGTGCAAGAAAGACAATCAGTCCACATGCAAATGCCCACCCTGTGAAACCCAGCGTGACCCTGATGGGGAAGGACCCCCTTCCACCCACTCCCTGTGTATGGTGCGAGGCGGTACAGGACAAACCGCGGGCCTGGGTTATGCCCCTCCTGGCTTCTGCAAAAAATAACTGTCCTGGTCAGCCCACTTGCCAGCTGTCTGTTTTCTTCCGCACACTCCAGGAACCTCCTAGACTGCCTCCTCTCCCCTGTGTTTTCAGCAGACATCCCACAAATTAAAGTCTCCCACAAGAACAAGGGCTAGTGATTGTGAAACTCCAGCCAGCTTCTTACAGAACACTATCTGCCCCTTTGTCCTGGCTGGGTGGTCTGTAACAGACTCCCTGTGGGACGTCTGCCTTGTTGGCCTTTCCCTGATCCTCACCCACAGGCACCCAACCTTTTCATCACTGCCCTTGGGTTCTGTACAGTCAAAACCCTCCCTAATGTACAGAGCCACTGCCTCTGCTTCCCCACCTGTCCCTTCTGAAGAGCTTATAACCATCATTGGAACACTCCAGTTACAGAGTCATCCCATCACATTTCCATAATGGCAAATATGTCATAGTTTTCCTGCTGAAAATTTCAGTTCTGCACAGCCACAGTGGTCAAGGATCACCAAGGAAGTCTCCAGAGACTTCCCTGTAGTCTGCCATATTTACAATGATAAATAAATGTAGAGCCACTACCCTAGAACATGTTCCTTCACTTCAGCAATTTCCACATGCATTCCCCAACAGCTGCAAGAATGAGAATTTGAAATTTAAACTTGGAAGTAAATTCACCCTCTACTGAAAGCAAACATCATTCAGGTGCATTTAGAAGAACCCTGCTGTGGAATGCTATTTCCCTCTTGCCCCAAGGACAAGTCTTGACCCTTACCTTGGTCTCTGGTTCAAAATTGGAAAGAAAAAAAAAAAGGACTCTATCCTGCAAAACACAGTAGGGATGTGTCAGAACATCTCAAGGAGCAGGCAGCTTTCCTTTCAAGAGAGAATTCTCCTTTACGGAGCTGGGTATCCACACCAAAGGAGAACCTGCCTCCTGATATGGTCTCCCACTCCCAGAAGTGCTGCTTTATCAGCTTGTTGCCCTCTGCCTGCCCATGACCAGTAACTGAAAACCAGACAACAGTCAGGAGAAAATACAGAGCCTTCCTCCTGACAGAAGCAGAAAAGCAGTGGAAGAAGTTCACCTTCATTTCATCAGTGCATCAAGTACAATGATACAAACTTATCTTTCAACCAGGAAGACACCAACCGTTGAACTATTGCAAACGTGCTATATTCTACCCTAACATCTAGCTTAAAAGCCAAAGCCTACTGTTCTTCACAGAGCTTCTTTCAACTGAGAAATATAAACCTTCATAGAACTTGGCAACAGCTTGTTCATAATTAGCATTTATTTGACTTCAATATAAAATACCATTAAAAACAAAGTAAAATTGAAAAAACAACAGGTTAACACTACATCTTCTCGTAAGTTAATTCATGACCACATACAGTGCATGTCTTTTTATATGTATCTTCATCAATGTTTTCTTCTGGTCCATATTCATGTTCGTGGATACTAGCTTCTTTCTTCCACAAACTACTCCTCACGGCACGGCGGAGTTCTGGTAAGAAATACAAGAAAATTTTAAGCTTTTAATAAATCTTAAATAATGTTTAATAAAACTCAAGCTACCCAGCTTCCTGAGGCCTACAGATGACAATATGCTTGCTGCCTGTCTTCACAAATTCTGGGAAAGAATCTGCTCTTGCAAGAACAAGCTCTGACTTGCCTTGCAATCCTCACCTTGTTTGCATATTTTAAAGGCCAAGAACTACACTGTCATGGGATCTCACAGGCAAAGATTTTCCATCTGGACTAAGGACATGTTGCTCGCTGCCTTTTTACACAAAGCCATTCAAAGGTATCCAAAAGGGGTCGGTGGAATGCAAAGGAAAAGTTTTTATAGAACACCTCATTTATTTTACATGACCAAGAAAGAGTCATTTTCATTCAGGTCACAGTAAGCCTCCCAAATGACTTGGCATTCTCTAAGCTTTATGCCCAATAATATGAGTTGCCTCTGCAGCATCCGCAGTGAAATCTGCGGGTTCTCTAGAGCACACAAGCTGGCAGCAGACCCCAAGATACTATTCGGATGTTGCAAGCGGGTGGCAAGCATACTGAACAGCAAAATGTGGTCACATTTTGAGCCAAGCCATTCAGGCTGCAAACTTCGTCACATTAAGGCCTGTACTTGCACTGAACTCTGGCATCTTGGCTACAGTCTGCTGCCAGTCCTTCTGTGCACACAACATCAATGGCCCAGACAGGGGTTTTTTGTGCAGTCTCAAGTTCTGCCTCCTTCAGAAAACACCAGTACAGCCAGCTTGAGCTTTCTGCCCTTGTAAATGACACCCCAAAGCAAAGCATGGATGCTACAGGTGGCACAAGAAGTTCCACCCATCAAATACTCTTCTAAATACTAATTTATTAGGAAAAAAACCTGAAGGGTAAAGCGCAGTAAAGACAGCAGCTAGGAATGCTGTGAACAATAGGAAAACCTGTTTTTTACCTTCATTACAGCCACTCCACCTGAAGCTATCATAGAATTATAACCCACTGCCACAAAAATCCCAGTCTTCCACAGTCAGAAGTATCAAGAGCAATCCATGGCACATTCTGGGTCATACCCAAAAATTTGAAAAACACTATAATGAACCATTTTAATTCATTTCTGTCGCATCATGTCCACAGGACAACAGGAGAATTCAAGCTGGAAAGGACCTCAGTCGTGCAGACCAACACTGCCCAAAACAGTGAGCTATGAGGTCAGACCAGACTGCTCCAGGCTCACCCCCAGTCTTGGAAAACCTCCATTCTGCCACACTGAAGATTTTCTCAGTAATTTAATCAGATACAGACACAGATTTAAATAGAACTACACTTCAGGTACTGAAGTATGTAATTTTAACACTTTACCTTTAACTTTCTTGTCGAACTTCTTCTGTTTCATCTTCTCTCTGCTATCACGGCGGAGCTCCTTTGCTTCTTGTAATGCTTCTTCGCTACCCCAGACTTCAAGTGAACGCTTGATTACCTACAGGATGGACATAAATGCCTTTTTTTTCCCCTGAAACGATAAAAGTAAACTATTCTAACTCACAAATTTAATTTTTCCCTACACATACATAAACCAACCTATCTTCCTCTGCCACCTCTCTGCTCTTGACTCACAAAGACTCCACTCCCCTTCCACAGGAAGAGGCAACACTGGTTTTTAGTATCAGCTGGATGTAACTTAGGAAAACTTAAACCCAGCTCTAATTTTGCCCGTATTTTACTAAAGCAATATGATTCCTATGAAGTACCAAACAAGAAATAACAAGAGCCCTGGGAAATCCACTTGCCTGACTTTCCTGCTGCCTCTGCAGGCAAATCTGTGAACACAGCTACAAAAGGCCACATACAGCTGCAACTGCCCCATGCACTTCAGCGTGGCACTGAAGGGCCATGTGCTTTGTGACTTGTAGTTGTGCAACCCACTAAAGTTCTGCTCAATTAACATCTTTAAAATGCTCTCAAAACCAGTTATTTTCACAACTTGGACCGCAACCACTTAACTGTAACAAGCCATACATAACACACTTAGCTTTGACAAAATCATTCAGGTACCAAGTGACAACCAAAGCTGTACAAAGGTAAAAAACGGTCTGAAACACAGTAAGTTTATATACCTGTAGTTTTAAATAAAGTTTCATTTCACCCCATCGTGAATTATGAGGGTTTTTCTTCACAATGAATCTGAGCACTGGTTCCCTCTTGTCTAAGTCACAGTCTTTAAGGAGATACTCTTCTTTTGCTTCTGTCCTTGTTATAAGCTTATGTTTATCTTCAACATCTCTGCAAGATGTAAAATAATGATGAGAAAGCTACACCCTTAAACCACAGGTTCTCAACATCTAAGCCCCCATTCTTTCTAACATTCCTGAAATACAGGTAGCCCTAATCCTGTTTTTTATGCATGCAAATAACTTTGGATTCCAAAAGTCTAGCTAAACTCCAGACTAGACTTACTGAAATTAAGTGTTTAAAAATTCCCCCCATTTTAGCAAACACAGGCTGAGAAGCCTGCTCTTCTACAAAGGCTTTTCTTCTATTTTATTACAAGAGGGAATAACTGAAACTTAAAATGAGTATGAGTAATTTCAGGTATTCACCTAACCTAGATGCAATCCAAGAGGACAGAGGTATGAGCCTGACTGACATGGTCAAGACAGAAAGAATGCGTAATGTGAGACAGGTCAGATCACCTGAGAATATACACACTCCATATACTTCTAGATCTCAGAAACTGATAAGCAACACAGACAGAGCACTTGTTTCTATAATGCAAGACAGTAGGCAGAACCACCATAGAGACTTTTAAAAGACTGTAGCTTTTACCAGAGAGATAATGAAAAACTCTGTAACCACAGCAGCATTTAGGAGTTAATGGAAAAAATTACATTTACGCAATCCTGACTGAAGTACAACTTGAATTGCTTGAGCTGAACAATCTGCCAAACACTAAGTGCTAACAACGGTCATCAAGGAAGTACTGCTGTAAATGTAGCTTTACTAGAATTCAAAGTTCACAGTAACAGCTAATGCACCAAGGACACTCCAGCGATCAGCTACAAGAGCTTAGACCAGAGGAAAAGAATTCCAAAGGTTCCAAGTCCTGTCCTTAACATCCTTTTCCTACTCACTGTAACTTCCGCAACAGAACTTTGCCTCCAGTATGACTGTGAACTGCCTACACCACGTGCACACCCCTAACCACTCCCTGCAGTAACTGGGTAGGCTCCCAGAACTCCTGCCTCCCTTTTTCTTTCATTCACCCAATTCATTCTTACACACACGGGCAGCCAGCTGCTGCCGTTGGTTTCATTGCCCTGGTTATCTTGATGGCTTTTGGAGCGTTTACTATTAATGATAAGAGCTTGCTCTCCTCTCAAGGTCGAACTCCTGCTTACCCCGCAGGCCAACCAGTAACCTCCCATGGGGGCTCTGCCCTTTGGCTGCTGTGCTTCCAGCACGCCCATGCTGACCAAAGTACCAACTCCACTTGGGTTAAAACACTGGGACCGCACACACTGTCCTAATCCCTGCTCTACTTCAGAGAGCAGATACTTGCGTTCCATCAGGTTTTTAAATGGCTCCAGTCGGCAGCCAAACATAAATTTTCACACTGACAAACACACCAACTGCTCTCATGACATCCTATTTCCATAATGTCGTATGAAAATCCACTGATGTCCCCTATCCTAAGGCAGGCTTATGAGACAATCTGTGATTCAATTCCATAATGGAAAATACACAGGGTATCAGTCAACTTTCATTTACATTTTTTTGAAGTTACTAAAATATGTCTCTTTGCTGACAGCCTCTTTAAATTAAAGACTGTAACTCACTGAATTATAGCCAGCAATCTTTATGTAAAATAGTGCTTCTCTCCTGATTATTTGTAATACCTGCAATTATCACATGTTGCGCAATCAAAGTGCTGCATAAGGTAGGAGTCCATGAATTCTTTGCCACAGTCTCCACAGATGAGATAGTCAAATTCTAGTACGGGTGCTAATGGAAAGAAATACTTTTTTAAAGGGACTACAATGATAAAAACAAGCATCTAGAATTGGTATTACAGGCAACTTTACTAGAATTCACATAAGCATGTTACAAACTAGTTTCACTCTATCGAAGTTTTTCAGAACAATACAGTACAAATTCAAACCCATTACCACACAACTCCATCTCTATTGGAATGGTTTTTTTTTTGTTGGTAAATTCAGTTTCAAGTACTAAATTTCAACATTTAAATGCAAGTTTAACTTAGCTATTGTTTAAAAAAATTCTCCACATTTCTCCCACAAAGTGCTTCATATCCCCTCCTGCCACTTCCTGTTCTGACCCTCCCAAAATATGCCCTGATTTATAGAGGGCATGCAGGCAGAAACAGGAGGAAGCAAAGAAGGGATTCAGTTTGAAGAGGGTGGCTAGAGCAGGAAACTACAGGAGCTGCGCTGGCATCATAGTTCTCTCAGCTCTGCTCCAGTTTTTTTCCTAGCTCAGCCACACCTGCCTCTCCCTAAACGAGCTCAGTGGAAGCCTGGGGCAGTTGGCAAGGTTCTTGTCCGTTCCAGCTGGCAGAAACGGAGGTGGATGGCCAGAGAGCTGCTAGGAGTGGAATGGGGATGGAGCTCCACTACAATCCTCTCCCCAAGCCCTCTCAGCACTGCTCCAAGCCCAGACTCATCTCAGCGCCAGCCACTGCTTCTGGCCGCATCCTCAACGGGCGGATCACCTCCAGCGTCATCACCATCTGCTTTTATGTTCCACAGGACACCAAGAAACACCGATTCAGGGAATAACAGCTATAAGGAACATTCCTTGAACAGTAACATTGGAATTCTATCAGAAAATTAACATTTCTATACAGTTTTGAAATCTGAAAGTGAGACAGTGCTGTGGAATTTTAGGAACACCTGAAGCAGAAGATTAATGGTTGACATGCAGCACCATACATTTTAATTGCGTTTGCATTTATAGCAGATCCGATCCAGCAAAGACGACATTTTATGTAAATTCAGTCCTACTAGCGACAGCCGGATGCTCAGTACTTCACAGTCATTTCATACTCTTACATCACATTCCATCATTTAAGGCAGTGCTCCCGAACACGAAGACATTTTATTAAGACAATGACGTTATGAATTACACAGCAAAAAATACGCCCAGTGTAAAGGCATCCCAGATCTACTTTAATTTATTGTTAAACATTAGCCCATCAAAAGAAGCAGGGCTGCTAATTGTTTACACTGTTAATGAAATCTGGTGCTGATTTCTAACAAAGAGATACACTGCACCAACAGCCCCGCAGCTGATTCAAGCAGAACAAAGCAAGACAAAGACAATCCCAGAGAAGAAAGTCGATCTATTTTGGGACCCTTACTTCTCCATTCGCTTTTTTTGGGGGGGGAGAATATCGCAAGGCAATGTGCTGAAATCCTCCACCGAACGATCAGTAACTTGGCGCCAGCACGTTTTATAACGATAAAAGCTGGCACTGCAGCAGCGCTCCGGTCTTGGCACAAACCACATCAATCCCAAAATTCCCACAACCGACAAAGCCGCGCAAATTTACTCTCATGTCGGTCTTAAAATTCAGATTCCCCGAAAGAAATAATGGAAATAACGTTTATGGGGGGAAAAAAATATTAAAATGTGCTATACCCAAGGGCACTTGCTGTGTCCCACTTCCGCGGCTTAAAATTCTTCATTTTTAATTACCGCGCATTTGCTATAGCCGATTTAATGCTGAAAAGAATTGGACGCGCCACTAATCGAGCACATCCAGAAAAACGTGTGGAGGAGGAAGAGGGGTGGCGAAAAAAAAAAAAAAAAGGACAAAAAAAGGACAAAAAAAGAAAGAAAAAGAGGGTAAGAAAGGAGAGTAAAAAAAGCCCGGGAAAAAAAAAAAAGGCGCCCATCCATCCCGCCCCGCTGGCGCGGCCGGAGCCGGCTCACTGTCGCCCCCGCGCCTTCCTGCCCTCCCCCGCCAGCCCCGCGCACGCGGCGCCGCCTCCTCCCGCCGCCTCCCCGCCAAACCCCCGCCGCTCCCTACGGATTTTTTTCTTAATTACCGGGTGGGTGCACGATTTTCTCGCCGGCGCCGCGCTCTTCCTTCTCCTCGTTTTCCTCCTCCTCCTGCTCCAGGAAGAATCCCCCTCCCGTGTCCACGACCTTGGGGAGGGCCCGCGCCCGCGCGCCGCCGCCTGCGGGAGCACAAACGAGGCGGGCGCTGCGTTAAAGCGCCGCCGCCGGCAGGGGGCGCGCGCGGCCGCCCCCGCCGCGCGCGCGAGGCGGGGGGCCGCGCGGAGAGCGCGCGCGTGCAAGGGCCCCCCCTCCCCCACACATGTGGGGGGAGGGGGGGCCCCTCGCGCGCCGCGGCGGATTCTCCCCCCCAACCCCCACCCCGTTCCAGCCACCCTACCGCCCCCCCCCCCCCCGCCCGCCGCCCCCACCGCCTCACGCCCGGCGGCGCCCCCTTTCCCCACGCCGTTCCCCTCTCGAAACCTCCCCCCTGAAAAAGATAAAAAAAAGGCGCGGGGACTCGCCCGTTCCGCCGCCGCCGCCATCCGACCTGCGGCAGGGTAGGGCCGGGCCGCCAGCCGCGCCTGCCGCAGTGCCAGCGCCCGCTGCCGGTTCCGCTCAATCTTCGCCAGCGCCGCCGCTGAGAGGTGCGGCCGCTCGCCCGCCGCGGCCGAAGTCTCCTGCTCGTGATCTTGCTCGTGGGCCGGGGCCGCGCCCGCCATGGCGGCGGCGGGAGCAGCGGAGCCCCGTGGTCCCCCCCGCTCCGGCAGCCGCTCTCGCCCTTCCCCTCGCCGAGCCGCCGCCGCACTGCGCCTGCGCAGGGCGGGGGGCGGGGGTGGCCACAGAAGGGGCGAGGCCGCCCGCGCAGGCGCGCAGCCGCCGCCCCGCCCCTCCTCGCGAGCCGCCAGGGCGGGGGCCCCGCCCCGCCGCCGCCGCGCGGGGCGCGCCGGGAGGGCGCGCGAGGGGGGAGGGGAGGGGGGGGCGCGCGCGGCCAGGCGGCGGGGCGGGGCCCGCGGCCCGCGTGGCGCGCGGGGGTGGGGGGCGGGGGGCGCGCGGGCCGGGGTGGGGGCCGGTGTCGGGTGGGGGGGGGGCGGTTGTGCCGGGATCGGGACCGGGACGGGACCGCGGGATCGGGGAGGGGACGGACTGGGGGAGGGGAGCCGATGATGACCCTGCGCTTTCCGCACCGTCTCCCGCCTCGGGCCCGAGCGGCCCCGTGGAAAAAAAAAGCCATAAATCCCGCCCCGCCCGGCAGGAATTCCTCAGCAGCGTCACCCAGCAATGCCCCTTTTGTCCGCCCGGCCCGGCCCCGCCACAGCCCTGCGCGAGGTTGGTTCTCGGCCGGAAACGGCCCCGGCCACGTTTTCTGCCCTTAAAACTGTGCTGGAGCATTCTCCTCAGCCCCTGCTCCTGCTGTGCGCAGCCCGCCGCGGTCCCAGCCTCGTTCGGCGCGGGGAATGGGCGCTTTCCTTACAAAATCCCCGTCCTGCCCTTAATGGTTTCGCGTGTTCCACGCAAGGGAGGATAAATGGAGGCTGCAGCCTCCCTTATTGACGAGGGACGCGCAAATGGCTTTGTCATGCAAATGTGGCTCTAAGCCACTTTCATATAAAGCTACTTAATGCCGAGCAGCCAGTGATCCTCGCCCGCCCGTCAGGCAGTGCCTGCCCTGTCCTTGAGGGAACGGAAATGGAGGCACTGGCACAGATGCGTGCTCCCTGCCTCCATGCTGAAACGGGATGACCTCAGCACAGGGAGAAGCCTTGCTTCCCCCCCCCCCCCAAAAAAAAAAAAAAAAAAAAAGAAGAAAAGCTCGCACTCTTCCGTGAAACTAAACTAGTTTTCTGCCAACCCTTCCTTGCTGCTCCCAGAATACGTCCCTTGTGCCTCTCCGTTCAAATGCCCGCGGTAATTACCTGCATGGATTGTGCTGCTGCTGTGTCCTAAAACATTTTATTTCTTTTTAGCTTGTCGTCCTCGCTTGGCATTAACTTTCGACAACAGCCAGCAGAGTGTGCTGTAAACGCTGTGAAAAGAACATCTTGCTTCTGGGAAATTTTTATATATATCTCCATATATATATATATATATGTATATATATATACACACACGTACAGAAATGCAGATGAAGACATTTTAAGTGGTTCTAATACTTGCATGAGTGGTAGATAGTCCTCCCGTCAATTAAAATACTTCTCTTGTCGCAGATCACAGAACCTCTTCCTTAAAAATTAATAACCAAGTCATACTAAACCGTCTGCTTTCAGTGAGATTGCTTTCCAGTGTTTGTATAAAGTTGGAAAAGTGCCACAGTGGAGATGTCCAAATACGTTTCACAGTCAGAGAGAAGGATCTAGAACACAAGGTATTTAATAGATGAAAATGCAAATCGTAACCCCAGCCTACAGGAAGCAGCTTATGCAATTATACAGTATGAGCATACATTTGGACTTACTGACAGTGGAGTTCCAAACAAATTAATAAACACAGTAGAAATAAGTGAAATTTTAAAAGATTGAGGAAAAGTGTTCACTAGATGTCTTGGAAATGGAAATGTTTGCAGGAAAAGCAAACACACGTATGTTTGGATTCCTTATGTTATTCTGGTGTCAGTCTCTTCCTTGTTTTGTAGGAGCAGACATTTAGGGAGGAGTGAACTTCTGAGTTGTGCTTGTAGGGTAACAAATAGTTCTGTATCATTCATAAACCAAAACTGTCTTAAAGTGAAGCAAAGTTTGAGACCCTGTGTAAGGGTTTTAAGGGCAAAAGGACATAATTGTTATGCAATCAAACTGGAATTAGGATTAAAAGAAAATCAGAATACATAAACGAAAGCAAATTCAGAGGCAAGGCGTTCACATGAAATTGGCTGTGGGCCGCAACTATCTATGCAATAGCGTTTTATTAAGTAAAACTGTTTTAGGAACATATACTAGAGGTTTTTGTTTTTTTCTTTTTCTCAGGGGCAGTCTGGTGGGGCAATTAAAGCAGAACATTCTCCCCATCTCTGCATCTGACCAGAATGAATCAAATACAATGCTCCTAATTTTCATGGCCAAGAGAAGGTAGTAAAACTAATAGTTGTATATTAGCAAGGAGTTGCAAACTATCTCATATGCATTGCTCTGATCATGCAATAATATTTGTGCTTAATATTAAACACGTGTAGCTTAATGTGTGCACATGAGTTAATAATTATAATGGTATCTGTGTTTTAAACAGCTTTTCAGGTTCTGTATGCCAAGTAATACCAAGCTGGTAGCCATGTATTAGAAGGTAGGCTGTCATTAATTGTCAAGCACAGATGTGCATTATTTCATAGCCACAGAGACCATCACCAATGAGGAGTTGAGCGCAGGGAGGCACTTAGGCAGTGCTTCACAATTCATCACTTCCATGGAGGAAATGGTGATCAGCAAGACAAGAATGTTTGCTGACTATGCAAAGCCTTTTTAAGTTAGCAGGGGTGAGGGTCATCTGTAAAGAATTGTGGGTGATTAGGCAGTAAAAAGTAGACTAAATACAGAGTAGATAAATGCAAGGTGATGTGTGTGCAGAAACCTAGTCATAACTTCACAGAAAAGGTAGGAATACATGAACTGGTTGCTACCACTCAGGAGTGAGACTTTTAAGTATGTATGCTCTGCATGAATGCCATCTTGGGGTTTGGAAAAAGCAAGGCACATTTCAAGGAAAGGGACAGAGAACAAAACAGGGAACACATTTATGGCACTCCAGAAATCTGTGGTGCATTAGTGCCATGAGCACTGTTCCCTGTTTGCGTTTCCTGCTTCTTAGAAAGAAAATGTTGGAACTAGAAAAGAATAACAAGGATGCTCAGCTGTCTGACTTTGTGTCCCTTGAAACGGACAATTGAGGCTTTGAGTTGTCACCAAAGGGGGAGGATGCCTGGGGCTCTTCACATTCTAAGTAATTTGTAGAGGGTGGATGCCAGCTGACTTTCTGAGTACAAACCATCAGATTTGTGGTAGCAGGAGCCCAAGTCTAAAGATGAGATGGTTCTTCGTTCAGTGCCTTTGTGAATCACATGCTGAGTGCAGGGTATTTCTCTGGGGTGCAGGGAAGATGGGCCAAGTGTTTGGAAGAGGACTGTGTTGAGAGTTAATGAATGAACACCCCCTCACGCTCAGGAAATTCCCAGAGCTGAAAGCAGTTGGAAGCTGTGGGAGTGTTGCAGAGAAGATATCATGTATTTGCCTTGCTTTTCCTCTTCCTTTGACGTTGGCTTGTGGCCTGTGGTGGAAACAGGATGTTGGACTGAATGGGGGTTCTTAATCCAAGGCAGTACACCTCTTCCTCTGTATTCATGGAGGAACACGCTGAAACACCTGGAGTCACATAATAGCAATAAGACTGTGTGATGGGGTCTTTCTAACCAAATATACTGTTCATTTAGACCAGGAGTTACTTACAGAGCAGCTGCTGGGCATATATTTCTGTTTTGCCTCATGATATACTTCTTTCTATGTGTCCTCAAAATCTTAGTAGCAATATGCATACAGCTGCATTGCAGTTGTGTATCTACAACCAAACCATCCTTTTGTCCTTCCTCAGTAGAAAATATTCGTTCCATGAGAAACAGGCCTAACAATCTTACTTTTTTCTATGAGTTTGTCTTTTGAAGGAGCAGCTGTGGGCAAAAATCTCTTTACTCCTCTCCTCCCCCTCTCTCCCACCTATCCCTCTCCCTCTGATGGTTCATGTGGTAGCATCTGTTTTAGCCACATGCGAATTCAGTAGCCAGAAGCTGACTGGCCAATACACACATGGTGTTGGGTCGCTGCCTCTGAGCATGACTAAGGCACTGGATTTTGTCCAGTGATTTCAAATGCATTTTGAATGGGAGATGATAGTTCGATTGCATCCTTAAGAATGTGGGGAAAAAATAGCAGGCCCTTTGTGATTTTGTTTCCATCATATTTTAGTTTGATACACCCATTTTTTGTGTTAAATAAATAAATGGAGAAATATTGCTGGCTTCTTGGTGAAAACAAAGCGAACTTGTTAAAATCAGACAGTGCACCTGCTTCAATTTGTATGTTTTCTTTCTGAATTCACCTATGCCGTAGCCCATGGATCAGGGATACACAGTGAATCATCCTGTTGAACAGAATGGGACATGCAGACTAAATTAAGTTTGTCATCCCTCTGAGATTTTCTTCTTTGCTCACTACCTGTAGGAGAGGATTTTCATAGTAATGTGGCCTGTCTTCACACTCCATTTATCATACCCCAGTTGATGTATATAATCTTGGTTGAACAGATAGGTAATGGAGTAAACACATGAAGTATTGAATGCCTAAGCAACACATCTGAAATGAACAGGTAGGCAAGAATCAAAGTGCAAATGTTTAAAGACAAAAATTGGCATTCTTCTCTGACAGGAGATCTTAATGCAAGATTTTTATCATTTTCTCGTTACAGGAGATGACAGAATGTGAAATTACAATGTAAATATCTTTTATTTTCTAGCATTGTACATGACTTTTCTGTTTTATTCCTGAACAGGACTTTAATATAATATGTTGGCTTTTAATATCAGTAGAAAATATTAGTTTCATATCTGTGAACAGGAAAGTGTTGATGGCCACATGATGAAAAAATGCTGTTTCCTGTTTCAGAGATTGCTACAAAGCTGATTGCACACTTTTGCTGTTGATTGGCAATCCAGAAAGAGAAATCCTCTTTCAGTATTTTACCAGAAAAAGTCATCTTTCTCTTCCATGCACATAAAGAGTGGGAAACTGTGGAAAAACAGCAAACAAGTTCTGTAACTGTGGCATGGCAGCCTTTGGTGATTTGATAACTTCAATACAAAGGACAAAAAATACTGTAGGAAAACACATATTTTTTTCTAAAACTAAGGTACTAGGATATTTTTCTTGCCCCACTGGTGGCTGGCAGAGGAGATTTTATAGAAATGGGTTTGAAGACCTGTCTCAGCTGTCATAAAGTTGAGCTATTCAGGTTTTGGGCCCTTTTTTCCAAATGTGCATGGCTTGTCATGTGTAGGAATATTCGCATATGATGTAAAAGGGATCTATATATTGACAAGTTTATTCTCCATCCTAGTATTTCTATATGGACAGTTATTTAATCCGTGCAAGAACCTTTCCTGTAGCAACTTAGAAACATAAAGAAACTTTGCCGAATGTTTTAGTTACTTTTTTTGTTCTATTAAGAGGATCTTGGGCATTTCTGAGACAGAAAATAGGTACGTCATCTATTAGAATAGTCTCCAAAACATGAGCTTTAGTTGTATTGATGGTGAAAGGCTGAGTGTTCTGGAGGAAAGTGAAAATTCAGACCTTGCTGAAGTATCTAAGGAGATGGGGAATGTAAGTATTTAAAAAGAAATTCTTCAAATTTCCACTTTATATCGCACAGTGTGTTATACCTTTTTTTCCCCAAGCCATAGAATAAAGAGATTTTTTTACTATTTTACTATTTTACTATTTACTATTTTTACTATTTTACTATTTTTTACTATTTTACTAAATTACAGTAAAATTTACTATTTTACTGACTACAAGTCAGCCTGACTTGTTCCTGTGTGCAGAGTACCTGGAATGGAAAACCATAAAACAGCTGGCAAAGTCTGCTGTAGCAAGAAAATCATGTCCTGGTTTCCAGAGTTTAAGCAAGATGTATCTCTTCTGGTCCTTTCAAATCTCTGCAAAACATTTTGGTGCCATTGTCCACAGGTTTGGTCAGATCTCTCTCTCCATTTTGTTTTCCCAGTGTTAGCTGCAAACATATGATGAGTTCATCTCACAGTGCTGTCCATATGCACCTCCAGGCCCCAGCCGTGCTCTTCAGGACAGACACCACCAGGAGCCATGACCAGTTCAGCTCATTGAAGCATGAGAGGAGGAGGAGAATGTGGAACTGATCTTAGAGACTGTACATTCTAGGTTCACACCAACCTACCTGTGAGAGAAATATGGAGCCAACATATGACTTAAGCCCCCTAGGAATGCAGGACCAGGGGGAGGTGCTTCTGAGGGTCTATGCCATCCACAGTATTTGAATCTTGAACATAATTTAAATGTATCCTCTCAACATGACCAGAAAATAGTTTCTGATCAGGGTCTTGCTACCTGGATTACTTCAGGTAGTTGATTTTGTTGTCTTAGTTTTGATTGCTTTTTTCCCTCTCAGTGTGAAAACTTGGCTTTGCTTTGCTAGAAAGAGGAGCAGTGACCATAGCAATTTAACAGATGATGTTAACTGATTTCTCTCTTGGAACAGGGAAGAATGGATTCCAAAGGTTTTAGTACCTCTGATTAAGTCAAAACTGTTTATGAGTGAAAGAAAAGAAAAAGAATTCATGATGCCTCTCACTCCTTTCCTATGAGTTTGACATATACTACATTCCTGTGCTACTTCAACTTCATCCAAATGTTTCTGGCTAAGCTGTCCAAATCAAACTTTTTAGAATTTGTTCTCTTTGTAGCATAGGTACACTGAGCTTTGCCATTTACTGGAACCCCCTTTTTTTTTCCCTTGAAAGGCCATGATATGCCTAAAGCGTGGGAAGTAGTTCATGAAGAAAAATAAGAGAGGGAAAAAAATGAGGTTTTTCTCTTCCTGACTAGATTTGGAATCTAGTTAAGTGATTTTGGAATCTAGTTAGTGATCTAGTGACAGGACACTTCTGTTGTAAGGGACTGCACTTTCTTGAGTTTTGCTCAGCAAGAGTTTTCTTCACAGCAGTGGCCAACAGTTTCCAGTTTTCAGCATCCTCTTTCAATTTGGAGGCAATGAAAGTGTACACCACTGAGTGAAAGCATCCTCACCTGCCTAGGAAAGCATCCTGTCCAGCAACTGACTATTCCCTAATTGAAGACTTGACATACTCAGCTGCCAGCCATTGCAACTGATGTACCGCCGGAACAGTCCCATGCCAGGAGGGATATGTTACTCGTTCATAAGTCTGCAGGTGCTCTAGGTCTCTCTAGGGTGTGTCAGCATGGTTAAACTCAACCAGCTTGGATTTTCATCTGTCAAAGTATGGATCTTCCTCAAGTCCCATTTTTTCACTTCTTGTTTTTCTGGTTTTCGGGGTGCGTTTGTTCTGAGTGTTGCACATTTTCCTAGTTTATGTTTGAGGTGTTTTTATTAGTTTCAACTTTTTTTTTTTTTGTTGTTCCTTCTCTTTTCTGAGACAGCAATAAAAGCAGAGTTGGTGAAGTCCCAGCAACATTTCACAGATTCATTAACTTTTACCTTGGTGTCTGCCAAAATCTGAAAGTGCCTGTACAAATAACCCCAAATATCCATAGTCTTGGACTGTTTACCTGCACTAGTCACCCCGTCTCTTCTCTGAGCAATGTAATTTCTTATGGTACATTCAAAAGTATTGGAACGTGCTAGCCCAATGCCTTTATTTTCTGAGTGTATGCCTCCTGTTGTCCATAGAAATGGTCTTCTGGAACATTTTAGTACTATGTAGCACAACCTCAGATTCTTCTCTAATACACTGATAATTTGAATACTTTCCTTGTTTGTTTCATCATTCCATTAATTGACTTCATACTGTGAAACTTGCTTCCTTGCTCTTTCTTAATTTTCCCAAAGTGATTGCTCAGAACTGCACACTGCAGTAATCTCCTATTGCAACATAAAATTGTCTTAACTGAGGCAGAATCCTGGTTGCAAATTTCCTCATACTGAAAAAGTATTCTTCCTAATCTGCTTCTGTAAAGACTATTTCCATCTGTCCCTTACCTGTGACAGTTTCTCATGCCATACCTCTCATATAGTCTAACCAAAGCTAACTTGACTGGAGCTGACATAATTTGCTCAAACATTCCCACCTAGTGCTTATGTTCTGACTGTGTTTTATGTGTAATGTCTATCAGACATTAGTTTCTGTATTTGAGTAATTTCCATATTTAGGCATCTTAAGAAAAGTTATGGTTAAAAGGAAGATGTACATGTTCCATGATTGCTTCAGAGAACTGCAACAGACCTGTAAAGATCAGTAAATCATGACTCACTTTTACAGTAGCCACATTGCTTCCTTCTCAACAGATTGTCTTCATACAGCTGTGCATTAATTCCGTCCTCTGTTATAGTTTTTGCTAAGTTCACGGGCATGGAGACCAAACTTACTTCTCTATCATTTTTTGTATCCTTTCTGAGGGTTTCCTTGCCAATTTTGAAAATGGCAAATAAAGGAATTACTTTGCCCTAAGCTGCATGAAATGTTAAAATATTTTTATTTTAAAGCATACAGTTTTTGATGACTAAGCAAGACAAAACCTTGCAATTGCGTCTGTTGGGCTGATATAGAATGGATCATGTACAGCACATTCATGTGCATATTTTAATAAGCTTTCTGAGTACCGTATTGGCATGAGAGAGCAGATACATTAACAGCTTACCATAAAAGGTTTAATTAACATCCGTAATAATGACCACAAGAGGGTGCTCTTAATTACTGTTCCGTGAATGCCGTTGGACTTCAGTCCTCGGAGCCAATGGGACAACTGATTTTAACACTTATAAAAAATCAAGTGAATTAGTCATAAGTCGAATCTACCTAAGTTATTTGAAACCAGCCATAATGCTTGGTCGTATAATCCCCACCCAAATACACTTTCCTCTAACTTGAAGCTAAACCAGACACTACCTTCAGCTTCCCTTTCACGTGTGTTGTTTGCATTAACACAGCTGTAAGAACAGCGAGAATTTTCGTTTACTTTAGTTACAACTCTCACACCTACAAAGTACATAATTAAACATATTGTATTTGACACAATAGTCAATTTCCAGATGAAAAGACGTCCAGATGTTTTCCAAGAAAGAAAAAGAATTTCCGTGTTTGGCACTGCAAGTACTTCAGCCGGGTTTGTGCACTGAACGACCTACTGCAAAAGGGCTTGATTTGGCTTTACACCTTATTAGTAATTTAATCAGAAAAGCTGGACAATTAACTTGCTGCTCTGTCTTGAAAGACACCTCGTTTTCCACTCCCAGAATCTGTAATTTTTTGTGAGTTTTATGCGTCTGTTTCTGTGTGTGGGAAATGAGAGCGTATTCATCTCAGTTTTAAAATGCCACTTAAATTCCTGACAGAGTGGATGCGATGTTAGAGTGCCACTTCCCATGAAGTGCCGCTTCCCACTTGACGGCCAGTTAGTGGAGTACTTGTGTTAAACATCATTCAATACACAGGTAAGCCGCTTCGTTTCAAATGCAGCGCTGTATTTGCGCACACATCACTAATCTTTTGTGGCAGTTTGTGCTGAAACCATAACAACTTCCAAGCAGACCACCCACCTTGCAGTGCAGGAATGCATTTTGCACAATTGACAGACCTTTGGGTTGTTTCCTTTCTCTTTTTTTTTTCTTTCTTCTTTTTTCTTTTTAAATACTGGTCCTCTGAATCTGCCAGCTCATAGAACAATACATTCAAATAATGGCAGCAACGTTCAGTTTTCTGTGCGTTCATGCTGCTAACAAAAGATCAAGAGTAAAAGAAGAGATTTTTGCCTCTGTAGAAGTTGAAACTGATGAGACTTACTCCCGCTGTAAGTCACACAGTGCAGTTTTGAATGAGACAGCCGGCTTCTGGCTGGTTCTTTCCTCTGCTTCTGTAAAACTGAAAGGAGGCAGCCCTGAGAGGACAGCAGCTGAGGTGAAAGCTGCTGCACTGCTGAATTAACCCAAACCATAGCTATGTCACTCTGGAGTCAGACGTCCATGGCTTATCTGCACTTTAGAACTGCCACCCACCATGGAATTGCAGTGCAGGCTCTGTGCCATCCTTACCAGGGAGTTGCTTACCAGCAGCATTGGGGTGCCTGTGCTGGGACCTATGCTGTGCCTATGGCTGTGGCTGTGCTACGGATAATCAGCACAGAGTCGCTCTGCCGTGTTAGTTAGCTCTGCTGACATGATGCTACTCCAAAATGTCCATTCATTCCTCCAGATCAGTACTTTATGTCTATTTTGGCTCTTGTTTTTTGAAGCATATTTCCCAGACCTTCCTACTAACATTTAAAAAGACAGGTCTTTAAGGCAAACAGATGAGCAAAGTCTGTGCATGCTGCAGGGCAAACAGTGGTGTATCCCTCTAACTTTCAGTCAACACAGAAGTCTTGCAGAAGTCATGGGCACATGACTTCTGTGTTCAGAAGTTCAGTGTCCTCCAGCTGCCAGTGATGTCTCTTTAGTGACCTCTGTGTTGGGAGTGTCTAACACCACCAGTGAAGACAGCTGCTGGCAAGATGGTACAAGACCACACAAAAGATCAGGGGCACAGTTCTAGCAAAAATCTCTGGACACCTGTCAGAAGGTCAGAAGCAAGGAACCAGTCAATTAAACAGAGCCTGCACTGGGTGTCCTCCTGCTGGCTCACAGGACCCTAAAGCACTTGAAATGCTTACATTAAAATCAGAGAACCACAGAATGGGTCAGGTTGCAAGGGAGCAACCTTGTCTGGTCAGGCAGGGTTATCCCAGAGCACATGGCACAGGATTGCATCCAGACAGTTCTTGAGTATCTCCAGTGAGGGAGACACCACAACCTTCTATCATCTTCTGTAGAAAGTGGCTCCATGGTGGATTGTCATGCATCATTTGTCTCTCTTCATACACCGGCTCGGTTGATTAGCAGTGTGTAGTCCAGCTTATGATGAGACGTAGACAACCACCCCTGTGAGTTTAATGTGAATTTGAAGTGTAGCCTTTCTTAAATTTTGGAGACCTCAGTATATGGAGAGTATCTGTAGAACCAGAATCCCCAATCAAGTCTCCTTTTCCCATGCAGAAATTTTGTCCAGGTCAAAAAACAGAATCTGGGATGTTTTTCCAGCCATTTGTGAGTGTCTGGTAAACTGCTGGAAGAGTAATGCTGTGTAATGCAGCAATAATCTCCAACGGCACAGTCAATATCCACACATCCTGAGAGGCAACCACAACCTATTTTTTCTTGTACAGCCAGTGAATCCAAAATTACCTAGAACCTGGAAAACCTTGGTTCATTATTTCTGTGGGTCAGCTGCTTGTGCTCAAACAGTCCTTTTTGGTCTTGGCACACACATCAAATCTTCCTGTGTGTGCTCAGTAAGTCCAGGATTCATATGTAGCGCTCACTGTGAAACTGCTGCACAACACAGAGGCATTGAGACATCATCTGGTAGGAATACGGGAGCCTTATAAAAAAGTGTTAGTGATTATTATGTTGTTACTCCCAGCTGAGAGTCCGATTGAGGATGAAAAAATCCTGTGTCAGATTTCTGCTTGAGGCATTTTGTCTCCAGCCACAACCACGTAAAGAATCTTTCACAAGATAACAACATTTGACCACCATTGTGATACTGCAGTCTACACATTGCTAGATCAGTTTGAATTACTTCTGGGCCGTCCAGCTGCACAGGAAGAGTAAGTGCTTTGAGTTTCTTCATTGCAAAAGGACACAGCAAGTGTACCTTAGTTTGCCTGCCTGAGTAGTTAGATCTGGCCCATCTCAGTACATTCATTGCTAAAGAATTGTGAATTTGTTTAGTAAATACCTGAGATGTGCCAGAAACTGGGCAAATAAGAAAGACAGAAAAAGAGGAGCACAGTTTGAATTGCTTTCATGCTTACAGTTTTCAGTTGGTAAAGAAGCACATGGATAGCATCTCCACATTCCTCAAAGCCGTGTCAGAGGTCTGTTCTGCTTCCGAAGGTTTACTGGTAGTGACAGAAGATGCTGTTCAGGACTTGTCAGTGTTGTAATCATTTATACTTCCTTTCCCTTCCACCAGGAAGAACAAATTACAGACAGAAGGGGGAGAAAGAGAGATAGAAAAATAATGTTGTTGTTATTACTGAGAGGGTGGGGGAGACCTTATGAGGGGATTCAGCTAAGGCTGCAGATCTCACTCTCATGTGCGTGATACCTCTTTTGTTAGCTCCAGCAAGTGTCTCTCTAGCGTGATGATTTTGCTCATTCTTGCAGCCATGCAAAAATTCTCATCAAAGCTGGTCCTTTAAACTGTCCATGGTATTGTTACCTGGAGTCCATGGGAGACTGCTACAGATGATTTGGATTTGTGTCTTAGGAAGGGCTGAATCACAGGAGCTGCCTGTTTCTCTCCCTTAGGGGTAAAGTGAACCACTTTCCACTGTCCACCTGATTCCATGTGGGACAACAGGCAAATTGCTGGTTCCCACCTTTTCTGTCTGGACTACAGTTCCTCAGGGCAGTGGAAATGGTGCTGTACAGTCTGGTGTACCTGTACCTAGCATAATGTGGCACTGAGCTTGGGGGGAACTAGTAGTGATGTTTTTGTTTAAAGAGTAATTAGACATAAGAGAGATGGCTTCTGTTTTCTTTAAAACTTTCAAGTATTCCCCAGAGGGCACCACATGAAGGCTGGTACATGCCGTGTGTGATTTTTCATGGCTTCCTGCCCTTACCATGGACAAGGCAACACCTGTGACATTTGTGGGAGTCACTACTACAGATAATTCTTCAATGAGACAGTCAGAAAAGGTGCTTCAGTGTATGTGCCAGGTACAGCTCCTCCCTTGTGCAGATCCTTTCCTGTACTGCAGGGCAGGCTGTGTGAGCCAGGGAGGTGATGGCTGAGCACCAAATCACCCATAGTGTCTGTGAGTTGTTGTCACAATCATGCATGGAGGATGTTGTTCCCCTGTCAACAGCACATACATTTTTCATTAAACATGGATGGTGAGTTCTGTCTTTCAAGGCTGGTCATGCTGGATGGTATATGGTTCCCAAAATCTGACAAAGATTTGTGTTAGGAGACATCTCTGGAAGTGTTCAATATAAGCCTGTGTGCCCAGCATGGCTCACTACAATGCTAGGTCGGGTAGCTCAGGCCGTCATCTGCTTGAGTGCTTGATATCTTCAAGGACAGAGATCCCACCACCTTTCTGCAGCTTGTCCCAGGGCTGCACTGCTCTCAAGGAAAGCTTTCTTGTCACATCCAAACCCCTTGTGCCCCTTCTGCAGGACTTTCTTCCCTGTCGCTGGTCACCTCTGAGAAGAGTCTGGCTTTACCTTCCCTGTAATGCCCTATAGGCAGTGGGAGACTGTAGCTAGGACCCTCCTCAGCTGTCTCCTTTCCATGCTAAGCAAAATATGTTTTGCAGAATGGACTGAGCCGAGAACATCTCTTTAACACAGTCAGGAATAAGTTAACCTCCAGTCAGCTGGCAGCAGGTAATGTGAAGGCAGGGCACATTTTCTTTAGAAGGCACGAGGCAATGTGCTGATAGGAAGTTGCCATGGCCAGTTTTCAGTGACAGCAGTAATTAATAATGCACAGGGATAAAGTGGGGCAACAAGAATAAAGAGGCAACAAATAAACTAGCAGACAGCAGCTTCACATTCAGCCAGAGGATGAATTTCTTCTCACCATACACAGTCCAGCTGTGTGTAGTTCTCAGTGAATGGTTCACCATGGTTGGCTGCCCCAGGAGAGGGTCTCATGCTCTTGCTTACTGTTTTCTGGGTCCTCCTGGTCACAGCAGTATTTGCTTTGGTGGATTTTGTCTTTTCCTGTTACTTTGTCCATCTATTTCTGTGAATTTATCTTGTGGGTTTTAAATCCAGGCAAGACTACTGGATCTACAACGACTAACAATAATGGGTCACACAGCTGGATTGTGTGTGGTAAGAAGAAATTAATCCTCTGGCTGAATGTGAAGCTGCCATCTGCTGGTTTCATTTGTTGCCTCTTTATTCTTGTACTGGGAGACACATGAGTACTTAACTGCCTGTTGACCTTCTCCTTGCCTCTCAGTGCTGAGAGGATCTGCTTTCATGCTAGTCATCTCTTTTCTAGACCACCATGTCTTCATATAGTTGGCTATTTCTTACTTCTCATTGTCCTCCCAGTATACTTCTGTCCTTTTCCAGTTCTTCCATCTCCTTTCTGAGCCAGGGAGATAAAGGTTAAACATTACTCCATTGGCATTGTGAGAGGCATGTGAAAGAGGAGATTTAAAAGGGTGTTTGGATATGTTTAGCAAGGAGGAAAGAACTGGCTGATTGTTTATGTAATGTTTTTTCTCGTTGTTGAAGGCTTCTCAGTGATGTAGACAAAAATTATGACCTGGAAAAGACTTTACCAGCACCACTGTCACCTTATGCTTTTTCCAGGCCCTAGTCCTTTAGGCATCTTCAGTGAAGGTCCCAGTGGTGGCTTGACCATTTCCATGTTGCCTAATTTTCTGCTTGCTGAGATGCACTTGGAAACAGAGACAGTCCCTCCCCCTGCCCCAAGGAGGAGAATTGTATTATGAAAGCACTTTTGAAGAAAAATTGCTCTTTTTATTTAATTTCCCTCTTTTCTTTCCTGCCTACAATGGTCAGAAGATACTGCTGAAGACAGTTTCTGAAAACTCACTCATTTGTCACTGGGAGAGTAACACAGACGGCCCCACAGATGTATGTGGAGTAGTTTTACATATTTGTTTCATTACCAGGGCCAGTTTCAGAGTCCAGACTGATCCCATGTGTGGGAATGGCTCTGTCAGCTCCAGGTGTTGAGAGGATGCAGGATGTTTCAGTGGTGGCCTCTAAGGCAGGGGCACTCACGAGAGCTACTCTGCAGTGGGACTAGGAAGACTGGAAAGTAGAAGAGGCCCTTTAGAAGTGATGTGACCCATGAAGTGAGGCTGCTACAGAAACATCTGGCAGGAGAAGAGAGTTCTTGCAGCAGCTTGCAATGGACCCTGGAGGCCCCACAACAGGTAACAAACACTGGAGTCATTCCCCCTGCAAGCACTTTCACGTGAGAGGGTCACAGCAGAATCCTCAAGCCCTGAAAGCAATTCAGGTCAAGGTAATACCGTAATTATTAAAGCAGCTTAATCTGTCAGTTTTACTGTTAGAAAATGGCTTCTCAGACATCCCTGGAAGAAATGGAGCTATTTTATTTTCTGAGTTGCCTTCTGCAAAGGAAATCACTGTGCGGGGGGGACGCAGTGTTTGGGGAGAAGAGTTAAAATTCAGCTCGGGCTGAAAAGCACTCAGCTTTTAGATGGGTGAAGACTGGCAGGATTTTCTATCTGCTTTCAGCATCTCTTAAATATTTGTAAATACACGGGTTTGGACTTGGCCTAGGAGTTAGCCCCCATTTTTGCTGGCACAGCCCAGAACTCAGAAGCTTATTGTGTGAGGCTTGTGGCACTCAGAGCAAGAGCTGCTCTTTGTGCAGATGTGTCTGTCCTAAAGTAAGCCATGGGCACTCAGGGGGGCAGCAGGAGAACAGATGAAGCAGTAATTTTCTACTAGGAATGTTATGCTAGTAAGATGCCCTGTGCTTTTTACAGAATTATCCTCTCTTTCTGTTAGAATATTTTCTCCTTCAAAGTCATAAAATACTGCTGACAAGAAAAAACTCTGCTTTAAGAATAGCCCAGAAAGCAGCAAGGAGCAAGTTTTTATCTAAACCATTCTTTCAAACCATTGTTTCTGGTGTCTTTGCCCAGGAGCTACCCCCACAGGTCAAAGTACAGCCATTATGGTGACACTTTAGGTACACATACAACAATAGGGCAGCTCTGTAGTGCAATGAGATATGCATCACCTGTGATAAGAGAAGACTTGACAGGTATGCTGCTTTGGTCTTAAATCCCAGGGACCTGTCCTTCCCCATCCCCCAGTTTAGCTTCATGACCCAAAACTTCACCTAAATACAAGCTCTATGCTTTCCTTTAACAGCCACCAAATCCTGCAGGGGATCTTCTACATATGAGAGCTTCTTCCAGTGGCTGCATATCAAAGGAAGTGTTTTAACAAACACAAAGGGTGGGCAGCGTTTTTGTGCTCCCTTTTTATTCCTTGCAGCAAATCCATGTCCACTGGGGGAATCAAGTTGTTTTCTTGATCAAGGAGTCATTGGAGATTAACCTTCTCTCAAAGTCCTGGCAGGACAAAGCTGCTTCTCCTGGCAACAACTGAAACACATGCCATGAGATGAAACACTGGGGTAGGTGGCATCCAGACTCTCAGGATTGGAGGAAAGCTGAGTGGTGCAGGGAGATATCATTCATATAACCTCTTCGACTGTGGGTATCTATCTGACCATGTGTCGTAGCAGTTCTGCCACTGTTTTTCAGTCCCTGGAGATTGCTGGGATGGAGGAAGGTAGAATCAGCCCCACTTTTCAGGGTATGGGTGTTTTGCAGTGTGGCAGGACCTGGGCTCTGGCCTGACTATACCACCACTATTGTTTCTGTGTGGTGTCCCTCACTGTGTTTGCCACTGCTTTGGCTCAGACACTCCCAGACAATACCCAGGCCTGGGAGTACCTTTGGGAAACTCCTGTAACAATCCTCACATATATCCCCTCAAAGTCAGACCCATTTCAATCACACATAAGGTCCCACTCACACAGGTGACCCACCAGATTACCTGAATTTCTAGCCCTTGGGCACTGCCCTTCCTTCCACTGACTGAAGCCTGCCCCTAAGCAGCAACACTGTCAAAACAGATGTTGTGAGTGTTTATACATATTTAGGTGAGAGGTTATTAGGAGGGGTACCTTGAAGCCAGCATCACGCAGGAGCTAGGACATGTTCCTGCCAGGGCTGTGGGGAACAGACCTACACCAGTGTGTTGGTAACACTGGAACAGCATGGCCTGCCGGGGTGCATCCTTCAGGGCTATACCCTGGAGTTGGCTGACAGTGTCTGTCCCTGCTACCTCCCAATCTGCTGTGCATCTCAGGGCCTTTAGCCACCAAAGGGAAAGAAGTCTGGAGGCTTCATGCCCTTGCCCAGGTAAGGACAGCTGTGGTGGCTTCTGTAGATGTAAGAGTTGCCATGCAAACCATCCAGCTCCCCAACAGCTTCAGCTCTTCTGCCATGTAGCTCAGCTCTTGGGAATATGCAGGAAATCTAAGGATAAGTTATTGACAGTGAAAACAGGCTTGTCTATGCTGGCAGTCTTCTGGCGGCCCCAACAACACCTTAGATTTCAGGAATGGCACTGTGCAGGACTGGCCCATGGTGGGTGCTGACTGGCTGCTCGGGAAGGCACAGATGCTCTTTAGCTGTGTTCAGCAATGAGAATGGAGCTGGAAACTAAAGAGAGAAGGAATTTGGGCCAGCAAGGAAGAAAAAGGGCAAAGGAGGGTATTTATTTCTTTGATACTCTGCTCTTTGCTCCTGGTGAGAACAACATTCATGAGAGTCCTTCTGCCACACTGGTGCAGCCAGGTCTTCATCACAGCATCCATGAAGGAGGAGCAGACAGTTCTCAACCTGTCTGATTGCTGCTGTGGGCATGGTTTGTACTTGCTTCATTTTTGGCTGTCTCATTGCTTCATGGTTCATTTGGCTGAATTCTTCATACAAAATAACATGTTAGACAGGCTCTGTACTGGGAGTATTGTGGGAAGGCAGTAGCTGTCTGTGGAAGGGATGGGCAAAGGGACTCTTTCCGCGTCCATACTGACTGCCTACGAAGCAATTGTGCTTGTTTGCCTTGTCAACCCATTTACAGAATAATAATAATGTTTCAAGTCAAAGAAACACACCTATGAAAGCAAATCTTTCTGGCCAGTGGCTCTGCCCACAAGCTTCCCGCAGTGTGTCCTACCAGCTTATTCCAACTCTTTGCTTAGTGTTAAAAAAGGAAGAGTGAGACTAGCACCTGCCTCATGTTTTAGCTGAAAAAACTGAGATAGAAATGAATGGAAGAGGTATTTCCCTTCCAGGCTTTCATTTTTTGTCCCCTTCCAGCAGTGCTGTTAAGTGGGTTAACACATGTAACAAACCAAAAGATGAGTGACTTCTTCTTCTTCTTGAAAAAAGTGCAGGTAGGTGCCTCAGCTACAGCAGGGCACAGAAATATATGAGTGAGGTTGGGAGAAGGGAAAGGGTAAGGCCTGGGTGAAGGAAGGCATGGACCACAAAGACTAGCAGAGATAAGGCCTCTCCAGCAGTAACTTTCCTCTCCTGGACACCGTTACTTCCTGGGCAGCCCAAAGTGGCTCCAAAGGCCAGGTTCATTAGCGGCCACCTCGCAATGAGGGGACTGTAGAGGGGCCAGGGGGTAATGGCACTGCCCCACACCACCTTGGTGTGCCTCCATCCTGCCTCACTACTAACATCTAGGACAAGGGCACTGGGGTGGGAGGCAGCACCAGGGTATGCATCCCTGTCTTGGCTGAGCCTGCTGCCAAGGAGGCTCAGGACTGGCTCTTCTGGGTGTGGTGACAGACCAAGATGCAAAGGCCCACAGAAAGTAGGGACTGGAGCTAGAAAAAGAAAAGCAGAGGGCAAACAACTTCATTTTTTTAGTGCTCTCAGTGGAAAAAGTGGGCTGGGGTCTTTTAAACTTGTATCTCATATCCAACATATCATTATGTTCTGGCTCTGAAAGCCTCACAGCAAAAAGTGGTAGTGGTTGAGTGAGAGAATGGATACTCAAACCCCTGCTGAGTTCACAGACATGCAAAACAGGCCCTCTTTCAATTACTCCAAAGGCTATGAAGCTCAGAAATGCTTTGTCCCCAAATCCAAAAACTGTAAAATCCACACCTGAGGGTCACTAAAAGCATGGAAAATTTACATTAGAAGAGGAACATAATGAGGCCCCCAGTCCACCCCTTGCTCAAAGCATGACTCACTAAAGCTAGGTCAGGTTGCCTTCTCCTGTCTACTCTGGATTATTTCCCAGGACAGAAGTCCCATCACCTCCTATCTGGGCCTTGTCTGCACCAATGATGGAAAGAATTTTTTTCTTATATCCGACTAGAATTTCCTGTGTTGCAGCTCATGCCTGTTGTCTCACCATTTCCTCATGTGCCTCAGAGAAGAGGTGTCTCTTGGTCGAGTAGGCAGTGGCTGACTGCAAATTGATCCTACTGCAGTCTTTTCCTCAGGCTGAAGATCAGTTTCCTCCACTTCTACCTGTAGTGTTCTGCACTCCCATCTCCAGGACATCTTTGTGATCTTGTGTTTGAACTCCTTAGTCTATCAATATCTCTCATCTCTTGGGGAACCCAAAACTTGTCTTTAAAATTCCAGATGTGCAGAGCAGAGGGGCACAGCCACTCTGTGCAGGGTTTGGTTATGCTTTGTGCTAGACAGTCTTTAAGATGTGTCCTGATGTTATGTTTTGTTGCTGGGTCTGGCAGTTGTGTGGAAAGGAAAGTGATGGCACATCTTCACAATGCGTGCCTTCTGTTGCTGAAAGCTGTCTGGAACACACAGGAACAGTGGAGTATGCTTCTATACAGTGACAAGACACTGGCTCAGAGCTCCTGTTGTTTGCTGTATTAATTTTGAGAGTTCTCCACAAACCTCTAGCTGCACAGGGCTATAATCCTTGCCCAATTCATATATTCTGTCTTACACTCATACATGAAATAATACTGCTTTTTAGAAATCCTCTGTGCAAGTCCAGTATACCGACATCCTGCCACCTTCCCTGTGTTTAGAAACATTTCTTAATGACTTTTTATTATTTGATATTTACGTTGTTTCACTCTATGTTTTTGCATTTTCTAACCAGCATTTTTTACAGAATGGGGCGCAAGTACTTTTGACAAGCACATGTAGTGACTGGTTTCAGAAAGATGGGGCAGGGCTCGCCTTACAGACATTTTTAGACCTAATTAGGAAGGTTGTGGGGAAAAAACAGCTGCACCTACATTTTTCTGTTTACCACTGGTTTTAGCTGCTGTAGTGTGGGATACACTTTTCTGTGTATGCAATTAAGCTTGACCAACTCTTAATAGGCACAGTGGTACAGCACACTGGAGTCAGTCTGCTCCCGCTTTCAGTTAGTCTTCCTCAGAGGAATACAGCTTGAGGCTGCTTGAGGAGCAGCAGGAGCAGTGGTGCAGTCCAGCCCTCTGCTGAAAAAACAGATGCTGTACCAGCGTCAGGGGTTTTGTTTATGGCACAGGTTTTACATGGGCACAAAATGCCTCTTCAACCTATGTGTAGGAAAGATGGTCTTTCTGCTTCATTCCATTGTGACAACCGGGTTGTTAGAGGAGGTTAAAACAGCCTTCATATGGGAGACTTGCCTTCTCGTACAGCTTTCCATTCACTGTCTCCTGTTTATACAGCAGTACAAGGCAAGGAAGAGTCAAGGTTCCAGAAGATTCATCTGTCTCTGAGAAGTGAGATCTTCTTACCATGAGCAAAAGCAAAAAAACCCCAAAAGGATCAAGTCTCTTGTACAGCCCCCTTGCTCCCCTCCGTCTACCATAAGATTTTTTTTAAATGTAGAAAATAATTTCTTTTATGACAGAAATAACTAAGAGATTTGACTCATCACTCCAAAACCAGAAGGTGCTCATGTAAGCTGCTAGCTGACTAAATTCTGTACACTGCAAAGCAAGTTTGCATTTCCCCAGAGGCAATTGGAAGTGCTCTTGCTGAGTTCTCTAGTATTAAAGTTGATGCATATTTCCGTGCATCAAGTTTTTTTCAGGATTGCACAGAGGAGGAAGAGTTTAGGAACAGCTTTATTTTGCCTTTTGGAAATCAATGACATCTTGATTATTTTCAAGGTTTTGAGTAGTCAGAATAGCAGATCACACATCCATTCTCATTAAACAGATTTTCAGGAACGGCTGAAATCCCAGGATTTATCTATTGAGAACATGTAACAAGCTGATTCTTTTGCTTCCTTGTTCTTTGGCAGTGCCTTGTATCTCTGAATGCCAGGAATAGATCGGATGCCCCGAAGATGGTCATGTCAAGCTGTGTTTGTGTGTTTGGAGTAGTTCATTCCTGTATAAGCAGGCTTCACAAATAAGCAGAAAAGGCATCTAGGGTGAACTCCACATAAATGCATCTTCCCAGAAGAGTGGGCACTTACACGTAATTGCTTGTAGTTGAATTGGATGTGTGTCTTCGCTTTGTATTGTAATACGTGCACAGCCACATCTGATTGTGACATTATGCCCCAAATTTCCTTCTGTGAAGCAGAAGCAAATTTAAGGCAAGGTGTTATCTTGTAACAGTAAATTTTTAAAAAATAATCACAGAATAATACAATGCTTTGGGTTGGAAGGGGCCTTAAAGATCACCTAGTTCTAATCCCCCAGTCATGGTCAAGAACACCTTCCACTAAACCAAGTTGCTCAGAGCTCCATCCAGCCTGGCCTTGAACACTTCTAGGGATGGGACATCCATAACTTCTCTGGGTAACTTGTTGCCTCACTACCATCATAGTAAAGAATTTCTGCCTAATAGCTAATCTGAATCTACTCTCTCTCAGTTTGAAGCCATTATCCCTTGTCCTGTCACTGGATGTCCTTGTAAAGAGTCCCTCTCCAACTCTCTTGTAAGCTCTTTAGGCACTGGAAGGCTGCCATTAGGTCACCCCAGAGCCTTTTTTCTAGGCTGAATAAAACCAATTCTCTCAGTCATTCCTCGCAGGAGAGGTGCTTCAGCTGTCTGGCTGACTTGGTGGCCTCCTCTGGACTCACTCCAACAGGTCCCTGTCCTTCCTGTGCTGGGACCCCAGAGCTGGATGCAGTGTTCCAGGTGGGGTCTCACCAGAGCAGAGCAGAGGGGCAGAATCCCCTCCCTCCCCTGCTGCCCACGCTGCTTTGGATGCAACCCAGGGCACGTTTGGCTCTCTGGGCTGTGAGTGCCCATGGCTGGGTCATGTCCAGCCTCTCATCCCCCAGCACCCCCAGGGCCTTCTCACAGGGCTGCTCTCCATCTGTTCATCCCCAGATGTGCTGATATTGGGGGTTGTCCTGACCCAGGGGCAGCACCTTGCACTTGGTCTTGTTAAACCTCATGGGATTCCTATGGGCCCACTTCTCGAGCTTGTCCGGGTGCTTCTGGTTGGCATCCTGTCCTTCAGGAGTGTCAACAGCACCGCTCACTTTGGTGTCATCTGCAAACTCAATAAGGGTGCACTTGATTCCTTTGTCTATGTCATTAATGAAGGTATTAAATAACACTGGTCCCAATACAGCCTCTTGAGGCACACCACTTGTCACTGATGTCCATTGGGACTCTGAGCTCTTGGCCACACTACCCTCTGGGTGTGACAGTCCAACCACTTTCTTAAGTGTCTAGCAGTCCACCCATCAAATCCATCTCTCTCCATTTTAGAGAAGGATGTTGTGGGGAACCATGCCAAAGGTTTTATAGAAGTCCTGATAAATGTTATCTGTAGCCCTTCCCTTGTCTGTTGATGGAGTCACTCCATCACGAAATGCCACTAGGCATTCAAGACCGGACTTGAAGTTGAAATTCTTTTTCCTCCAAATCTTTGGGTTCAAATGTCATGTTTTCCCTACCACTAGTTGAAAGCTGAAATACTTATGTACTCTATGTCCATGGAAGCATGGCTTTTAGAAAAGTATGGAGCACCGTAAGACTCCAAGAAATCCATCAGAGCTTGTGGCAGCACACCCTGCACATGCTGGCTGACACAATGCTGCAGCACATCTTGGTTGACGGATGCTTAAATGGACTGAGCCCCACTGAGAGTTACTCAGCTCATGAGAGATGTACCAGCAGCACACAGGGTGACAGAAGACACGATTTGCAATTGATCCTGCCTGCAGTCAGGCTCAAGGCGTAACCATCAAGGTGATCCCTGTCCTTCCCGAGGTGCAGAAATTCTGCTGGGGAGGGAGTGGAAATGCACTGATGATGACCCAGTGCACAAGGTTCACAGGTGTTCAGCAGAAAGGGGCTGACCTGCAACCCTGATCTCTTACTGAGAAAGGAAATCATGAACTGTCCTTTGATACTTCTTGCTCTGACTTTTGCATGTTGGATTCTGCACATCAAGGAAAACCTTGCTGCTGTCCAGATTGGACTTTCCGTATCAACATCAAAAATTCGTAAGGCTTTTTCCTGAAGATCATATCAGCTACACAGTCAAGAAATATCTTTTGTCAAGCCTTTTTGCCGTAGTTGTCTGATGATAATAACCTGATGATAATTAGATTAACCTTGTGGGCTCTTCAGGACCTGAAGATGACTTCCCAATCCAGGAACATGCCTCTGTCTCTGGGGGTATGACTTGTGTCTAGCAAAATTGCAGGCATGTTCTAAGAAAATACTCCCCATGGGTTTTGAAATAAATTTTTCCTGTATATAAAGAGGAAGGTAATGCTTTTATCCTGGCTTTAACTATTCCATAATCACAGGTCTTTATGACTTTTTGTGTCTCAGCCTAATTTCATTGTTGTGAAAGTGGTCACATTTACGTGCCTGAGGAGATAACTAGGCAGGCAAAAATGAAATTCCACCTGTTTGGTTACAACTATTTAGCTCCTGGAGTTAAAGCTCAACTGGCTGTTTTGCATTGTGGTTACAAAATCAAGACAGGACTCAATTCCCTGGTGTCTGAGATCCTCAGGGTGTAGGTACCCAAAGCAGGCCTTCTAGAAGTGCTGAGCCTCAAAGCTATGAAACCATTTTAAGTAATGGTCCACAATGCACCAAAATACAACATTTCTCTGGTGGAAAAAACATGGAATAGTAAAACTTCTGGGCTCACAAACCGGCCTAGCATAGTGTCCTGAAGACTGCTCAAGGGAAAATTCCATTTCAGCTCAAACTTTGAAGTTTACAGAAAGAATGGGTAGGTTTTGGTACTCCAAAGTAAAGTTGTGAGGTTTTTTTCATACATATCCAACTAAAGTATCTGTTATTTTATGCATCTCTAAATTCATAGGATGATTGGGTTACATGAACACCAGAAAGGTCCTAACACTTTTTCCATCAGTGTTAATCCTACTGCAGAGTAAGATGGGCTACCTGCTATTTTGGACTCGCCAGGAGTGCAGCGCAAATTCTAAGTGCCTTTCTAAGTAATCCTCTCTGTGCTGATAATGTGATTGACATGTTCTGGGCTGTTTTGTTTATGAGACACATATAGAATCAGAAATACAAAACGACTGTCAGAGGGAGTGGTAAAATTTCTATGGAATTACAGTCCTTCAAAATTTTAATAGTAAATGTGACTGCTCATTGCTTCGGAAATGGTTTGGGCGTGATAAAGCTTTATGTGAACATTTTAAGTGCATATAAAAGATAGAATCTAAATGAGGGGAAAAGGGTGCAGCTCCCTCATTTTTTGGCTTAGAGTGTCCAGGACATGATAGAGCATGTCCTGCTATTTTTTGTACTGATAGATGTGAACTTGATACTTAAGTCTTCAAAATGCAGGGGAGGGTGGGGTGAGGGGAGGAGAAATGATTCCAAAGATAAGCAGAAGACGTATTTCCAGTACAACAATTAAACCTGTTGCATGTCGTAAGTTTAATGTAGCCCCAAAAGTTACCACAGTCCAAGCACAGACACCGATCTATGAGGGGCCAATAAGTAAACTAGTTGTCACATCCCTCCTTGGCCAGGGGAGCTGATGGCATTCCTGTTAGAGGGAGCTTGCTAGCGCAGGGAGCCATGGTGAAGCAGACTTGGGCAGCCACTGCCTCTCCCCCCTTACCCTCCCACTTCTCCCTCTGCATGGCTCAGCACTGTCTCCAGGTACTGCCAGCAGTACCAAGCTCTGCTGCAGCTGCCAAATACAGGCACAGGGATGAGCTTGGGGGCCAGAAGAGAGAAACAAGTCAAAGCTTAATCCAACTATGATACATGGGATGTTGGCTGGTTCTTGGAAGACAGGGATAAAGCAGATCTGCTTTGTAGTTGAGGGGTGTCTGCATTTGCAGCTGCAGCTCTCTCCAGGCAAAGGAGCTAGATTTCTTGTTCCTGGAAGGCTGAGTAGCATTGAGTAGCAGTGATTCTTTATTTCTTCCTACTGCCCAACAGACTGCCGCCACAGCTTTTAGGTGCTGACACTGTGTTTCATCAGCAGGGCAGTTATCACCTGGAGATGCAACATAACAGTCACTCCACATGAGCTCCACCTTAAATCACTCTGAAAGTGGAAGTTGGGGCAGGATATGGCAGATCCGTGCTAAGCTGGGTATTTTGTACATGCACATGACAGCACAGCATGCTTCTGGTTTCAGGGTGGAGTTCGAAAGGTGGCTTCTGATCAGTAAAGCCTTTGTACCCTGTTGTCACTGATCTACTAAGTAAGTATTCAACAGAGAGGTCTTTTGGTTTAGTAGGGTAAGCTACTCAAGGTCTGTGTCTGCCGATGACCCTCAGCTTTGCACCTTTCACACCTCTTGCAGCTGAACTAGCAGAGCTCAAATCTGTGACCCCAAAAGCAGGACTGAAAATTTTTGTACTCCTGAGATGTGGGATTCACTAGAGAGGAAGGCAAGTCAGGGGCCTTGTCCTGATAGCAGGTGCAATGTTCCTGCTGCATCCTTTTCACTGAAATGCTTTGCACTGTGACAGCATAGACACTTAATTGATTTGGTAGCAAAAAGGACTCTATTTAAAATATGTGCCTGAACACTCCAGAAAGGCACCTCTTTCCATCTCTCCTATACATGACAATAATGAAACGATCGAAACAAATCCAGGTCCTGCCATTCCAGGCAGTGGAAGAAGCAGAGATCAAAAGTTGACTGTGCACTAAAATTACTTTTTTCTTTTTTTCTGAGAACAATTGCAGAAAAACTTCCCTGTTGCTATCTAATGGGTTTGAAATCTATTGTACCCATGCAGTGACTGAGCCAATTGTTTCATTTTACTCATCTGTGAACACTTTTCCAAAAATGTGCTTCTTTTCTCAGCTGCAAAACTGATAGGACAATACTGTGTCTAGGGTGACTTGACTAAGAAAGTTCTCACAGACAAGTGCTTATTTTTGTTGTTTGGTTTGCAATGGAGTTATTCTAGATACAATTAGATGTGTTTGTCTTTTTTAAATGGGTGAAATCCACAGCCCTTAGCTACTAGCAGAGATTCCAAGCTATTCAGGTAGATCACGCAGTGCTCACAGCTAGTTAAGGAAATAAAGGTGATTGAAGTGAGAAACTGATAGAAAAAGCCCATCTGAAGGACCCTTTCAGGAGGAAGGTGATGCTGGGTGTTTTCAGGAACTTCTGTAAAGGATTATTTGAAATACTGATTGAGAGGGTAAGTATTACTTCCTGCTCAGTAAGCACCAGTACTAACACAATAATGACTTACAAAAAAAAGACCAAATACAGAGGTGACATCTTCTCCTAACTTTTATTGTGGTGTGAAAACAATTCGAGATACATTTCCTGTAAAGTAAAAGTCAAAATTTTTATATATATCATTTGGAAAAGGCTTTTATTGGTTCAGATCTAATAACTTACAGTGTTCACCAGTTGTATGAGCAATTCATGGATTTGTCAGTTAAATGCTTTTTTCTAAAAAGGAACAGGTAAGGTTTTAGGGAAGCATGCAGAGAAACAATGTCTAAACTTCTCACCTAATACTTCGTCATAGCAAAGCAAACTTTGAAATGCATGGAGGTATGGGGTCATCCTGAGAAAGGTAAGTTTTAGTTCTGAAACAGTGAATTACAAGTGCCCTGGGAGTTTAAGCATGTTACTTTCCATTACCAGAAAGCTTTAGCAGCAGTGCATTTTTCTCTGTGTGTGGGAGCTCCATACCTGTAGCAATCTGAAAGGAAGCATCATCTCCCTCCCTACTGTAGCAGACAGATGCATCAGGCTATGTGGTGCCCGAGGGATTAGTGTCCTGCTATTCATTTGGGCCTTTTTGGAGTGACAGGTAGACTCTGTGCTTTGGCTCTAGAGCTTTGGCAGACATACTCTAGGTATTACTCACCGTACAGCATTGTCAGGATGTCAGATTAAAGCACACCCAACCTGCAGATAAAGCCATGTTTCTTTGCTGCCTGTAACTCCTTCCAGTAGCTCACTTTTTGTCCCAAGATAATAAAAGCATCAATGCTACTTTTTTTTTCTAATTAGTAAAACTATGTTTACAAGGCACTGTCAGTCCCTTTCCTTCATGATACCTGTTTTATTGTCTGATCAACAATACATGAACTTTCTAACTTCAGGAGTTTACAAAAGATGGATTTCCCTGCTCGTTTTCACATATGACAAACTCCTTTTGCTGGTGCCAGTATTAAATGACGAGTGGGTGTAGTTTGTTACAATAACAGGGTATTCAGACAGCAGGCACAAAACCCAACGTGCTGATTCCTGGGCTGGGCCAACACCAAAGGATCAAACTGACAAAAACAAAGTTTCTGTCTGCAAATTATGATGGTTTAGGAAGGGAGATCTTTTTGCAAGAGTTATTTTGGAGTTTTTGATCATTACTTTTGTAGGTAAACTGATGAAATTATGGATTTCACAGGTGAACTGTTAAGTGAGTGGAAAACTGGATGGGCTGTTAGGTTCAAGGATAGAGGTCCATCAGTCAAAGAGTAGCTGGCAGACAGCTACACATACCATTTCTCAGGGGTTAATACCAGGCCAGTATTTTTAATATTGTTATCAACAATTTAGAAGAGAGGATGTAGGGCACTGGAGATTGTTCCACAGTGGGGGAGCAGCTGAAGGGGAACACAACCCTTCAGATGGACCTCAACAGGCTGCAGAAATGGGGTGCCATGAACCTCCTGGAGCACAGCCTGAGCAAAGGATGTGTCCTGCCCCGGCTGTGAGGAGCCCAGCAGTGAATGAGGCCCTTGGTCTGGACAGAAGGGCTGCAATCCTGGTGGACAGCAAGGAAGGTCAGCTGTGACCTTGGTGGCTAACCAGGGTCTGGGTGGTCCTTGAAAGCCAGTGGAAGGAAGTGCCTCTCCACTGCTTGATGGCACTGATCAGGCAGCATCCCGAATTAAGTTCAATCCAAGAAAATTTTTGAGAAAACAGAGATTAAATCATCACACAAGCATGGTGCAGTCCTTGGATGTGGTCCAGAGAGATGGTGGGATCTCCACTGTTGGAGGTAACCTGATCTGGCTTTGTGGTCAGCCATGCTTGGAGCAGATTGTTGGAACAGAGACCTCCAAAGATACCTTCCAATCTGAATTTTTCTGAGCTCCTTTAATTGCATTTCACAGGACTCTTGTAGCAGGCCTAAAGTTGGAGAGTTTGTTTTGATTGAATGCAGTTTCTTGTGCCATGCCCAGGAGGCCTATGCTGAGATTAGGTGGTGACTTACAAACAAGAGACCGTATGGCCTGACAGCAGGAGGATGGCAACCAGGGCCCAGAACACATTCCTTTCTTGCCTCTCACGAAACCCAAACTAAGGAAAAATGATGTTGAAAGCAGCAGAGGCAAAACTATCCCCCTGTAGCAACACGTGTATCCTAGAGAGTACACACGACCTGCCCAAAAACCAACTTACCAAGAGGTACCCCCAACAGGGGCTGCAGGAGACTCAATGAAAAACTTGATACCTGGTGTCCCTCATGCACTGTGCCATCCCAAGTGATCCTGACCAGATCACTTGGGAATAGACCTGTCTATTCCCATGTGTGAGCGTGGTGTGGGGAAAATCTGTGAATGAATAAGAGTAAAACCAGCTTGCTTAACATTAAAATAGCTTTCTTGGTCCATAAAAGCTGAGACAGATGAACTGGTTGCAGAGGTGCTGACAAGACCCACTCCCATGAAATCACAAAGCACCAGTAAAGGTGAATTAGGGATTCTTCTGTGTGCATCCAAACATTTTGATAATAGAGATCAACAGGTCAATGATGTAAAACTTGATTTGCAGCACTTCTCTAACCTGACATGAAACAAACCTGAAACACACACTGAAAGTAGACCTGACCTTCCTTCCTACCAGGAACAGGTGGAAAGTTGCCGATTTCAATCATTCTATGTAGCAGATGTTGCAGAAAATGCTATATCAGAGCAACATCTGAAAGAAATGAATGGAAAGCACACATGCCCATTTGACAGACACTGCTGCAGACTGAGTAATCCTGTTGGGCTGCTGATTTATATTTAGCTCTTCAATTAAGAGCAAGTCCTACACTTGGTACTCACATGAGTGAGCCCCAGGGTCACGTAAATAATCCTCAGGATTACTCAGAAATTATTTTTTAAGGCATGATAAACACATGACTGGGAGCTGCAGGCTGTGCACACAGAATTAAACATCCAGGTGGGGAGGCACATCTGAAGGTCTTTTTCCCACCCCCCTTTCCAAGCTCAACTGCCTTCAAAGCAAGGTCAGCTTGGTCAGGGCCTTGAGCAGCTAAATTTTGAACATGTCCAGCAGTGGACTTCCCACCACCTCTTTTGGCCCTGTCCCATTCCCACTGTTGTTTTATTCCTTACGTGCAAACAGAATTACCCATGCTGCAATGTGTCCCATTTGTCCCTTAGGACAAGGGTCAAAACAAGACTTTTTAAAACAAGGCATCCCTGTGAGCTTGTAAGAGAAGGTTGGTAACTGTCTGTAAGTCAGAGGACATTGCAATTAGGGCTTCCCTGAGACATCCCTTCTCCATGCTGACAAAGCCTGATTCCCTCCATCTCTCCTCTCTCCAGCAGGTGCACCAGACCCACCCACCATCTCCGTGGCCTTGCACTGATCACTCTTCAATCTGCCAGCAAATGATGTCTGCTTCCACCCCCGCTGTGTACACAGGAATTGTGGCCACCCTTGGAACATAAGTTTTCTTCTGATGATATTCTAATGCTTCTATGGCTGTATGTACCAGTCTGTTCACACAGACTAGAATTGGTCCCTGCAATGATGGCTCATGTCCTCTCCCATGTGAGACTGACACAGGTAACAGTGGGAGCCCACACGGGAAAGAGGTGCTGTTTGCCATGCAAGGCATTAAGCAGCAGGAGTGTGAGCAGCGCAGGACCTTGTGGTCAGGTGGTGGTGAATATCTGGACTCTGGACAGGTTAGAGAATGATACTTAGAGGCAGGATTTCATCCTGGCATTTGGCAGCACCTTCATCTGACCCCCTTCCATGTCAGTACTGAACAAACGTGTAAATAAAGCATGCTACTTCTCTCTTACATGTTCCGCTCTCTCCTTTATTAGTTTGGCTTTTTCTCTCTTTTTTTTTTTACCATTTATTTTCTTTTTACTGACAAAATGCTCTTGCATACATTTCTTCAATAGGCATTGACCACTGGAGACATAATGCTCTGGCTACTTTCTCTTCAGCTGCAGAGAAACCTGTCTGGCTTAGGCAAATGACTGTTTGCTTGCAGTATTGCCATTTGCTTTCCAGTATAGGTACAAGCTTCAGACAATAACTGTGGAGCAATGCTGCAAAATCTGTAGGCCAGATCTTTCCCAAGGGCTACTCCAACCAGCCAACAGCACAGTAATCATATCAGGTATGAATTCACATTATCCTTTGAGCAGAAGGCTCTCTTTGTGATGCTCTGAAATATGTCAATACTTAGTATCTGAGGAATGAAATAAACTGAATTGCTGGGAAAGAAAAACATTTGGTATCAGTTTTTGAAATTTCACTGAAACTGTTAACACGCACCACACTCACTGCTCACAAGTTCACTAGCTGGGGTGTGGGTGGTTTTAGACTATTGCACTGATTTCAGCTCACCACACTGCAGTCATGTCCTCCACCCAGCACATTGCAAAGTTATTTACTCCTGCTGAACGTGGCATCTTTCAGCCTGTTATGCTCAGGGGGATGGTTACCACACCTCCATGGAACATCGTGGGGTTGTGCTCCTTCCTGTGAAGCTCTGACAGGACCAGTCCAGGCTGCAGAGGAAATGGTTTGCCCTTCACGGCCACCTTTGCAATTTCCAGCTTAGCCCATGGCCTCTCAGAGGCAGGCAGCTCAAGTTCAAGGCCTAAAATGCCTGCTTCCACAGGCAGGGCAGCCCACAGTCTGACCTTGGGTTAAAAACTAGCTTTTTGCAGATGTCAGCTGTACTTCATGTGAAAGAACAAGCCTGAAGCAAGGTATAGGAGTACGGTCAAGTACACATAAAAAATATACATATATAAGCATTTCTGATATTTCTGTGTGGTGCTGAGGAGCATGCAGGTGTTGCTGGTTAACCTGGAGTTTACAGGAATCATACAGAAAGGAGTGTCAGAAACCTGGGGCTAGCCTGGCTGAACCCCCCGGAATGCTCCAGCATTCGTTCCTCAGCTGTACTTGTTTAGGCAAACCAGACAAAAAGTACCTGATTTAGTCTGAAGAGGGAAGCTGGAGTACAAGGCAAACATGTAGGGGCAGCACTCCTGAGCAGCTTGACTTTCAAGTTTTCTGAGAGCAGTCATGCCCACAGAGTCAGTAATGAGAGGGAATTTGTTTGCTGAAAGATCTCGAGGCTCTGTAACTCTTTTCCAGGTGGGGGCATTCAGACAATTGATGAATGAAGCGTTTTCTGTCTGGGACAGTAAATATTTAACTGGAAAGTTTAGAAAGATCCATGTTTCTGAGTTTTCAGGACTTTCTTAAAGAAAGTGTCTTTCCTGCAGTAACAAAACAAAAGAACGCAGAAAAGAGGACGGAGCCTAGGAAACAGAGAAGTCAGAAAAGCTGTGTTCCTCTGTAGTGCATTGTAGTCCTGCATCACCTTCTCTGCAGCATGTGCAGGAAACCTGCAGCAACTGCCTCTGACATCCTCAACATGCTGCAGAGTATGTCCACCTCCCTATTCAATTTTATTCAAGCACCCCCCAAATCCTATTTTTCACGTTAGATCTACTCACTGAATGTTCAGCGCTTTTCTTTCCTTGGACAATCAAGCAACACAAAATGTGGCCTGCATAAAAAAGTGATGAGAAAGGCAAGATTTTTACATGAAAATGTCTTTCTCAGGTATTTCCACTGATTTGCCTGGCAGCTTTTGGACATGAGACTGGCATCAGCAAGTACTTGGAACTTTTTAGCATGCAGTTTTTAGTGGCCTGGTACCTAGGCTGCTAGGATGCATCAGGATAGTTTGTTATAGCATCTTAGCGTGGAGAACCATGGACTTTGGATGCCTGATTCATGTGTGAGCAGGGGTTTCCAATGATTTCAGCAGAAACTAGTTGCTCCCAAGCACTGAAACCAGCTAAATCCTCCCATTCACTAACTAGGGTATATTTTGTGGTTCATCATGGAGAAGTAGCTGCAGAGAAACAGCCTTAACTGCTGTTCGGTGGCTCAGGAAAGGCTGTGTCTCACATTGTATCCTATTGTGTCACAGGCACAAGCCGTGTGTGATTAAGGCCACAGCACATTTTGTAGTCAAGCACAGTGGCAAAGAGAAGTCCCCTAGGTCTGTGTGCTCCCCCACTCCAGTCGGCTCAAGGGCCTTCACCTCTCCAGCAGGATGCACCAGGTGTCGCCAGGGAAATGCCTGCCTAGCCGGCTATGACAAGGAGGCTTGAATCCACACTTAACCACTCAACAGCTCATGCAAGTGGAGACTGCAAAGAGGATCTGCTGGAGACAGAGTGTTCTTAGGATGGTAATGCAGCCTGCTGCCCTGTGAGCAGTGCGTCTCCTCAGAGCTAAGCACCAGCAAGAGGAGTTTGAGAAGGACAATAAAAAAAGACCAAAGAGACCTACAGGGAGCTTAAGTGGGCTTTTTCTTGGGATTACCACTTCTCTGCAGCACATTTCCATTGATCTGGATGGTGGGACGCTGGCTGGGTCTCTGGGCTGCTTCTTCAGGGTGGTTCACTTTCTCGTTGAAAGTGGTCAGAAGCAATCCCTTTGCACTTGAGTGACCCATGATGGGAGAGGCGTTTAGGAGATAACTACACAAGGAAGAAGTAGCAAAAAAGAAAAGAAAACACTTTGATGTCTGAGAGGGTATGCACAGCTTAATAAACAGTAAGGGGCAGAAGAGAAGGGTGCTGGGCTTGTTCAGCCTGGAGAGGAGAAGGTCAAGAGGGTACCAAGCTGCTGTCATCTGGGATGTAGGTGTGCACATGCCTCCTGCGGAGAAGGGAAGTGCCACACACTCCTCCTTCGCTGTCCTCGCCATCACCCTCTGATGACTGTTACAAAGGCCTCAGAAGCCAAAGCTAAATCTTTCACCACAGATGCCTAATGACCATATGTAAAAAAAAAAAGATGTCATGCATGCTAATGGTGTTTGATTTCTGTATAGCAAAGCCTGTCACATCGCTGATCGTTGGAGGAACAGCCATGACGTGGCAGCCAAAACAGCCTTGGATCTCAGCTGCTGGTGATTTCTCCATGCTCTGCGCAGGTGAGAAGAGGCATGAAGAATGCAGAGAAACAAGGGCTCTGCAGAGCAGGAAAGGCAGCAGTGAAGTTGCTAAGCATGGCTCAGCTGGAAGTTTCCATTGACTTGGAAATGATCCACTGAGCTTGCAGCAGGATGCTGCACTATGGGCTGCATAGGGCATGAAAATCAGGAAACCTAGGCAGGTTTTGCCTCTGCTGCAGAGAGCACAGGTGGAAGCTGTTGTCCAAGCTAACTGACTGAATATGAAACCTTGTGGTTGGTGTGTGCTTCTGTTCCTCTATTTAATAAGCTCTTGAGCCCACAGACTACCTCAGGGCAGAGATGGCCTCCTCCTGGGCTTATGTGGTGTGAGAAGCACTGGCAGAGGGGCCTGGCTTTCCCTGTCTCCTCAAGAAGGAACTGGGTGCAATCCTTTTTCCTGGAAGAGAAACCCAGATGGAAAAAAGATAAGGCTTTAGCAGCCTATTGGCCAGCGATGGCATTGCTGCATGCCTCTGGAAGGATGGAGGTAAACAGACAAGTGAGAGATCAAGCATGGCTGAGATGACACAGGTCTGGAGGCTTATGGAGATGGTCTGGATGTAATGAGGGCTGTTGCTGGCTCAATTTTGGCAAAATTTCTCAATTTTTTCTTTCATGCCTGTGAGTCACCAGCAAGCTGGAGGAACAGCTCAGGCAAGGATCCCCCCACGCAGAATTATGTGTGAGCTGTCCCTGTGAAACTGCAGAGCACAGCACCAGTGGGGTGTCATCTGGCACTACCTAGTTGCAGCTAGCTCAGTCCACTGGGATGTGGCTCTCCATGAGTGTGTAAGATTGAAGTCGAGCTTCACTGGAAGACCTTTTTTTTTTTTTTTAAATTAGTCCTTAAACGTTTATCTTTCAACTGTAAATGGTTTTTATCGAATTCTGCACAAAACTTCTCAACTATTTTTAACAAAAAAAGCCCACACCTGAAGTTTATCACTTTTTAACATGGGATTTGCCATTTTTGAGAGGAACTCCCCTCTCAACAAAGTGATGGATTGCTCCCCCTCTGCCTGAGTCTTTCCTAGACCTCTCTGAATGTCTGTTCCACCCCTTTTCCTTGGGAGGGAAGCCAGGCAAAGTTGCAGGATTTTAAGCTGAAACATATGTTCTAATCTCAGCCCCATGAGACAGAAACTGGAGCGAAGGAGTTTGTGGTTTCCTGGGGGCAGCAGCCATAGGTGGTACAGCACTGCAGGGCAATGGGCATCTGAAGACCTTGCCAGGGAGGCTCACCACAGCTCTCTTGCAGCAGAGTCTGTCGTGGTCCACTGCCTTGCTTGGGTGTGTGGAGCACCCAGCAGCTGGCATCTCTTGTTTGCAACAACACCGACAAAAATCAGATTTTAGGATTGTTGATGTTATGCTGGCTTTGGTCTCAGGGAAATCAAACTCCAAATCTTTATGGTGCCTGTCCCAGAACAGACAAAGGAAGTGGACAACAGAGAGACAGGACACAATGAGTAACAAGTCCTCTCCTGAAGTGAAGTAACTCCAAGCTCTCCTCACCTGTTTTCCTGGAGTCCTCAGGGCTGGATGCTGCCTTATCCCAGGCTGCTGGTCTCGCTGGTCATTGCAGATTTGCTGCCAGTTTCTCTTTGTCGGCTCTCCCGGCACAGTGGCACATACACACAGAGTAATCCTTGCCGCTATAAAGTCTGTATTGAACAGATTGTTTCACTTCTTTTGTTTTTTAAATTTAGGGAGTTTGCACCCAAAGCAAATTTAGGGTGATGACCCACCTACACATACTTCAGTACATTAGCTGTCTTTCACTTTTGTCTGGTATTAAAAGCACAAGCTGCCTTCCACTCCCCAGGATTTCTTCCCTCACAACCAAAATGCACCAGAAATGATGATGACAAGCTAAATACACTGCATGTGTTTGAGGCCTGCCCACAAGCTCCTTTCTCTTCTCTCCAGCAAATGTCATCAGAGCTTTTGGGCCTCTTTCCTTCTAGAGCCCAGAGAGCCTTTGCCAACCATCCTTATGTAAATGGAAAATTTATGCACACACCCCCATGCATGTGCAGTCATCCCTTCTGCTTGCTGACATACTCTCTGTCAGACATCTCCGTTTTTCCAGTCAAGGCCTCTGTTTCCAAATGCAAACTTTTCTGGACAAATTTTGAGGATTCTTGTATCTATCTATTAAATCCAGGGCTAACTAAGCTAAGTGGAGCTTGGCACCAGTCTTGTGCCGTTCTCCTAAGTGCAGTAAGTCCACTGATTTTAGGAACTGCCTCCTGAACTGAACTCCCATTACTGTTGATCCTTAGGATGGTAGCATAGGGACTGTGTCCATGCACTGCAACCCCATCTCCTTTCAAACAAAACTGTGTCTTAGCATGAAAGGAATTGTAAATTATAACTAAGTTTCAGTACTGCACTTTTCATCTCATTACCTAACGTTGTCAAAGTGGAATCTGTTAAGGAGATTCTATTTGATATCTCTTCCATCACAATGCATGGCATTTTACTCACATAAACTGAGCCAAGCAACTGCTATCTGAGCTTATTCCCACAGCATACTCCTCAGAGGGGCATGGGTTCCCCATCCTTTGAAAAGAAACTGCAGGAACCGCAGATTTCATAGTGCTGTGAAGGTGGCCAGGAGGTCACATATGAAGACATACAACAATCCCAATGACATACGGACCACCCCAAAAGTGCTGAAACATCTTGACTGTGTAAGAGAGCCTGGGCTGGAGGAAGCACCACTAAGCTTCACCTCCTTTCCGCTTGGCTCCCATCTGAAATCTGCAGCAGCCATGCAGAAATCAGGGAAATATGACTAATGCTAACTAACACCCAAGGGTGATCCTGGTTTCTCATCAGTCCTGCCCAAACTTCAGCTAAAGGCACAATGTAAATAGGAGGATGATAATTATAGCAGCCAAATGGCTTTGCCAGTCCACTTAATCTCATTTTAGATGCCTAATTAGTATCCCTTGAAGATCTGTGATCTACTTGTCACATGGATTAAAAAGCAAGCAACTGATAAAATAAAACTCTGTGGAAAGTTCTTTTTCTAACTATTCCTGACACAGATCCAGCAGACATCTGTTCTTGGTGCACTGCACAAAGTAAAGTAGCCAAAGATCTAGGTAGGAGAAGATACTGTTTCTTGTGAATTTTACAGCTGATGGAAGCACAAATAGACTGGTACCTACGCAAACACACCGTGTTGTGCCACTCTTCCCACACATGGAGGATGCACTACTGTCAGCAATTTTTGGAGAGTGGGGACTCACTGAAATGCATAACAAGGATTCAGTGAAACTACTTCAGCCCACAGGCAAGCCAAGGGAGCGGGTGTTCTTCTCTGAGCAGCTCCAAATTAAGAGTATCATGGATGGGCTCTTCATTACAGATAGACCAGCCCACTTGTAACAACAGTACAGTGGTGGTGGGATTATGAACAGAAACTGCATCCCTCCACACTTTGAAGAAACTGGCAATTAGAGAGTTTTTAAAGAACAATTTTTACAACACCGTGCCTGAGAGGTGGTGCACCCATCTCACTGTGCTTCTCCTGAACTCTCTTCTCCCTCTGAAGAGAACACTTAATCTCAGCATGCAAATGCCTAGGGAGGGCAAGTTTCTGACTGGGCATGGCAGCACGTGAACCAGAGTATTTATTCCACTTCACCTGGACCAAAAGGAAACCTTCCTCTTTCTTCCCTTCAGAGGGTTGTGGGTGGTTTTTTTTAACTAATTAAAAAAAAAGGAAAAAAGAAAAAAGAAAAAAAAAAGAAAAAAAAAAGAACAAAACAGTTCAGGGTCAGAACAAAACAGTTTCAAACTGAAAGCTTCTCAGGAAACAAGAAAGCAAAGGAATTCCTTTGGAAAATGTCAAAATGTGTTGTTTCCGCTTTCAGGAACTTTTACTTCCCTCTTTTAAATTAAAGCCGTTTGTCAGTTTGGATCAAATTCAAGAAATAATTTAGTTTGCCACCAAAGCACACCTTTACAGCCCGAAGGGTGCATCTGGAGACTCCAGCTGTGGTGTGGACCCTGCTTGTGTGGCATCATGGTGCTCTTGTGTGTGCAGTGAGCGCGTTGTTTATGAGCATCACTATAAGTGAAGCTAAATGGACCAGTTTCGACTGTGGTACAGGATCATCTTTACCAAACCCACCTGCTTCAGCTAGACCAGACCTTTCAGAAAGAGGCAGTCTGAAACTTAGGCTACATAGTTAAATTATTGATGAGCTAGTAACCAAGATCCATACTCTGAGAGCTTGCTGACAGACTTCTGTTTCAAAAACGTAAGAAATCCCTAAGTAAACAGTGCAGAGCTGTAATCAGATTTGGAGATGTATAGCTTTGAAAGTTAGAAGGAATTGTTTTGCTTGTGTGCAAAGGTTGTAACAAGTCACTTAAGTGCCAGAGCCAAATCTGGGTAGCACTTACCAGCAATGTGAAGGTCCCACCAACACTGGCACTGGTGTTAGACATGGTAACTTCCCTCCAAATATGCCAGGCTACAGATCCCCCCCACCTGATCTCACAAGACAGGAATGTGAGGACACCAGAAGCATGCAACACACCTGCCCAGTGGTTCCTAGGCAGGGACTGCACATGAGCCCAGCCAGGTCCCAAGGCTGATTCTGACAGCCCTTTTTCTGTGGTGGCTGGTGTCCAAGGGTTGCGCTCACCATGGGCACATGAAGTTAAAAACCTCTGTCTCCAGGATCCTTTATGAAGTCTGCTGAGGTGAGAGCATGGATTCCAACAGCTGGGCATCCCCTACATGCATCATTTCCTTTGTGCTCAGGGACCTGGAGAGATGCTCTGTTCCAGTGAAGACTGTTTAACACCAGTACTAGACTCACTACTAGGATTTTCTCCATCCCCAGAAAACAAACAAAAAAATCCATTTTCCACTGATGGCAAAATCACAGGCATATTATGAACAGCCTCCAATGAGTATTGCTGGAATTAAAAGAGAAGGTAAGTGGAAAGGACACGACAATCAGTAGCTTTTTGAAATAAAACAGGGGGAAGGAACAAGCCTGTTTCCCTGCTAAGGCCTTGTTTCACTTTTAATTTGGTATATTCAGCTCCTATATAGATACACTGGCAATACTGATGACGCTTGTGATTAATTATTAATACAACCCTTAAGAGTCTGAGCTGTGAGATGAGACACCTCTGTCCAGGCTACAAACACAGAAGAGAAAGTTGGAACAAGCACAGGGCACAAGGAGCTGGAAAGACAGGAGCAAAATGGCTTTGCACATTTGATAAGTCTAAATAATTGTCTGCTGGTTTTCACAGGTACTTCAGAAGGGAAAGCTTTAAAGAGAAAATTTAGGAGAAAATTAAGGAGAAAATTGAGGAACACAGTGATAACCTGTGAATAAAGCATTGAGAAAAGGAAATTATGTTTAACTAGTGCAATGGATGGAGATATTGAAACGGTTTGTTTCTTCTTATCAAATGTAACTCCTAACAGGAAACCTTATTTCAAGTTAATGCAGTCAGACATTTTAGAGTCTGTACAGGAAAACTACGTTCACAGTTGTGGGCATGTCTGTGGGAAGATCCTGCAAGGTTGGCTGGTTGCTTTTAAGGGGTAGGACTTTAATTTTATACCTTGTGAAAATCACGAAGTTGAGTGAAGCCAAAATTCACAGATGGGAGGGAAAAAGACAGCAGTCTGCTCTTGAGGGAGGATTATTCTGTCACACAGGACACAATAGAGACCTCTTCTTTTACTACTTTAACAAGTTTTGCTTCATGCTGGCATTCCTGCTTCAGAAAGGCACTGTCATGGGAAACGGATTCTGCCTGGAGACCAGACATTGTTCAGGATATCCCTTCCACCTCCGCGTGCTATTCAGCATTAACACAGCCATAAGCAAAGCCCTGAGACTATTGAAATTTCTTTCTTCAACCCCCCCTTTCTCTTTGACAAATGTGTGACAAGGATGCAATTGTTTGAAAGCCCAGTGATGGAGAAAACAGAGAGCGAAGCCTTCAGACGTGCCTCAGTGATTTAGAAGCCTTCCCCCAAGACTTGTGAAAAAGGTCACGGGAGGTCTTCCACAGAGTTCAGCTTCCCAGCAGGGCTCTAGATGCCAATGTAAAGGCACTTAAATTCCTTTAACAGCTGACCCCTTTGTGGATGTTCCCACCTAGGATTATCCTGGCTCTTGGGCTGAAGAATAGCCCTTAGCGAACTAATGGATCACAGGCCCTTCCCTTTGAATATCAGCAGTTTGTGTTGGGTAATCGCCCATCCAGCCAGCAGGAAGTTGTTTCTTCATTAAAATGACAAAAGCTTTTGAAAGACGAAGATAAGAGTTCTTCTGATGAATCACGGCAGGGCTGGTTTGGGAAATACTGTTTCATGCTACCCAGAAGTTACTCAGCAGCTTGCTGGTAATGTAGCCTGAGCACAGCGGATGAAGCTCAGGCGTTGATCTGTGCATACATTCCTCTGTCAAACCCCAGCCCAGCCCCAAACCAGGCCTTTTCCCTTGAAGCTGCTGGGGCACATGGTGCTCGAGGTACTCTTGGTGTGAGCAGATGTGTGGACCCAGCTTCTGCTGGGCAATGGAGAACTCCAGGAACACACCTGCAGCAGAAACTTGCAGCCTGTCACATGGACAACCCTCTTCCCAGGGCACTCCTGCTCTGCCTCCTAAACAAAGAGCACTCTCCCTCCTAAACCCCGTGCACTGGGCCCCCCATGCCAGCCCCTTCTCTGCCCATGGACAACCCTGGGCTTTCCCTCCTTCACCCCCTTTACAGAGCAATTCCTGCTCCTCCAGGCTACATGTTGCCCTCTGAGTGGGAGGGCATTAGGAGGTCGTGTCAGACCCCCTTCCATTAAGGCTAAACTATTTAAAGATCAGTGGGCCAGAAAGGGACCAAGGGTCAGCATCACTGCTCAGAGGAGTATTTACATAGTTCATGCACTGGCGGTTCCATTTACAGGACTCCAGAAGTCCTTGGAGCAGGACAGGCACAATGGATCTCTTCTGGGAGGGGCAGCTGTGGCTGCCAGGTGACCCCCCTCAGAGCCCTGTGCTGTTTTGACTGTGACTGGAGGTCCTCCCAGGAAGAGGCAGCAGCTCCTCCAGGCCCAGAGCAGCACACAGCACAGCCCATGTGGGGTGGTCTGGCTCCTCTGCAGCGGACATTAGCCCTGCCTGGTCAAGAGGATGATGCTGGCCGGTCCAGAAGAGGCACTCCTGTACTCCTCCAGCCATTTCAGAGACTGGGCACCGGCCACTAATACCACTGTGGTCTGTGAGTACACAGAGCAGTGCTAGCTGCTGTCCCCCATGCCTGCTAAATGGCAAGAGCTGAACTGTTGCTGGGCTCATCCTTATGCATAGGGGTGTGCACTCCATGGTGCTGCTGCTGATCTGGTCACTCCCTGTGCCCTGAGTCCACATGGACCCCAGGGGCCATAGGAGCTGCCATCAATCCCAGCCACCCACAAGGCCAGAAGCCCTGGCAGCCCAAGTGTGTTCCTGTCCTTGTTCCTGCAGGTGCGGGGGGAGAAGCCGGTGGGCTGCAGGTGCCAGGCACCCCTAGTGAACTTGGTCTGAGCACTGGGAGCAGGTGGTCTTTCCCACCTCAGCTCCAGGACTTCAAGTAGTGGTAACGTGCTATTTGCCCAAGAGCTGCCCTGCACCATAATAAAGGCTATAGCTGCCTGGGAGAAGTGACATGCCTACGAGCTCCAGATGCTCGTAGGACCACGAGAGTTACTTGAGCAGTAGACGTATATCCCAAGACCTTTCATAAACCTCTGCATCAAACCTGCTATTCTGACTCAGAATAAAACCAGAAAGAAATGTCTGTCTTTCTGCTGCCTCTCTCCCTAAGTGACCTCTCCTGAAAGCCCTCTAGGCTTCCAAAACAAACAAACAAAGGAAAAAAATCAAAGAAATGGAATATGATGAAAACCAAAAAAATGGAGAAGAACCTCAGGCACCATTTAGGAAAGTACTGTGTCTTCCTTCCTCCGGCACTGTGCCATCTATGCTTAATGCCTAGAAGGCTGGGAAAGGCTCTGGGAGAAAAGTCCACTGTGCAGGAACATTTTAAGGGCCTGAGTGGTAATGAGTCAGTGCTGAGGTCTGGATACATGTTTCCTACCTAGTACCTGTCCAGTGTGCCAGACCTTCTCGGGGAAGGACAAGGGAAACCATTATCCCCACTTCACAGAAAGGAAACAGGAGCTGAGCAGAAGGAATATGTGCTTAGGATAATGCCAAGAATTGGGTGAGGGTCTTGGGTGAAAACCTACAGGTTTCAAGCTCCTTGGGACATAAGATGCAGGAGATGGAAAACTGATCATCGCAATCCCACAGCCATTGCTGCTCTGTTGGTTTGCAGGGAAGGGAAGATAGGGTGAAAAGGGAAGGTTGATGCCATGCTTTCGATGCAGAACCTTTTCTTAATAGTAAAGGAATGAGGGCAGAGCAAAGGAACAATTATCTGCCCTGGAAGACCTGTCTGAGGCCTGTGGAGGCCATCCTGTTCCATTGCTTCAGCCTCCCTGTGGCTGTGACCCCAACCCTATCAGGCTTTGTTCTGCTCATCAATATGAGTCAGCCTCACTTTGGCAGTGCTTGGCATGCCTGGGGCCACAGGTATGTAAGAGGGCAGCTCAGTCCAGCTGCTCCTGCCAGCAGCAGGTCCCAGGGCCACCTGTGCTGGCTGGTACTTCAAATTCATGGAATCACAGAATGGGTCAGCTTGGAAGGGACCACAGTGGATGTTATGGTCCAACCTCCCTGCTCGAGGGGCAGGGTCATCCCGGAGCACATGGCCATGTGCAACATTTGTTTTCAGTGTTTCAAGGAAGGGAGAACCAAACTCTGTTTCTTCTATCTACTCATGACAGAAATGGCACTCCCTAAGTCTGCTGTGGGTCTTCTGTGGTGCCCTCAGAGCTTCCTTCCTTCTCTCCCTTCCCACCTCCTTCTGCAGGCTCACCTGCCCCCAGGTCTTTGTAGTGCAAAAGGACTGCAGGTGGGCTCACACAAATCATGAGCCAAATGTGCAGCTTTCCATCTCACACAGTCTCTAAATTGTTAGCTGGGACTTTCCTTGTATAGCTGCCCAGACAGGAGCTGGGCAGCTGAGAGATCTCATAGGGCTACATCAAGCAGGAGTACAAGGAAGCTCTGAGCTTTAGGGTCCCAGCGTATTTAATGCTGTACTAGCTCCTAAGTCTCTGCTTCATGCAGCAGGACAAGCTATCTGCTGGGTTAGCCACAGGTAAAGCTGGGTGCTGCCCGGAATGTGCTGAACTACCCATAAGGGGAGAGGATCCCCAGTCATCACCGTGGGATCTGGCAGCCCCTCCAGACAAGGAGAAGGAAAAAAACCCAAAGCAGTAGCTGCCAGAAAAGATACTGCCTTAGAGCTGCATGAGGCCAAATGCCTTCACCTAGTGCACACAGCTCCTGCCCCTACAAGGAGGTTGAGCAATAACCTGGCAGGAATTTGATCAGGATTTAAGTCCCAGTTACCAAATACAGGTTGCATGGGGCTAGCATGTGGGAGCAAACCCTCTTTACGCTCTGTTTGCCCTCATTCTGGCGCTGACCCCTCCATGAGCTCATTGGAAAACGGCTTTGTGCACAGCAGCCGCATGAGATACGCTTCCCTCCACACCCAGCCACGGCCCTGCAGGCCCATGCAGTGTGAAACACCCCTCACTCGGTGGAGAGGTGAGGCAGCACCATCTGACTGCCGTGCAAGCTGCGTGATATTTGGTGCTGCAGGAAAGCTTGGGACCAGAAAGACAGCTGTGGTCAGTGTCTGAAGCAAGCACTGTGGGGAGAGGCTGAACTCTTTTGATGGAATCAATTGGGATGAGCATCATATGTGGACAGAGCTTTATTTTGCACTTGCCAGCTGGCCTTAAAACAGCAACATGAACTAACATGGCTTTCCTGGCCACAGTCACACCCTCTTTGCCTAAGGGGTTGTAGGAAAGGGCACACAGCAGCACACACCTCCTGATGCCACACTGATAAGGGCACTTGAGGTTCCAGCACCAGGTCAGCATCTACACTGACAGCTGTGCCAAGCAGCTGGGTGTAAGAGGGAGGGGAGAGAAGCCTCAAGCCCCAGAGTGTTGAAGTGAAAACCCATTTCCCCATAACCACTGTCCAGCTCGCTCTGCAGTGGCAGTGAGTGTTGGTGCCACAGAAACTGGCAGAACGCACTGGGAGACGAGTCCAAGCGTGCCAAGAGTGCCCTCACCTGAGTTGCTTTGCTCTTGGGGGGTGCTGCTTCCACCCCAGCCACACAGCATGGAAGGCCACTGCTCTGGTCTGGATTCCCAGGAGTCCAAACACCAGAAACCATCCCCCAGCCTCAGACTCAGGGGTCATGGTGCTATCAGAGCTGCCCCAGCCCACCCTGTTTTTCAGGCTGTAGCAGACCGAGGGTTTCAGGTTGCACCAGGAGGACATTCCTCCGGCACCACATTCCTTGCAGGGCTAATCCTCGGGAGAATGTGCCGGCATGCACAGCAGCCCCAAGCTGCGCCAGCCTGGCCACAGGCGCAGCTGAGCCCGTGCTGGTCTCGCCTGGCGCCGGCCCCAGCCCCACTGGGCTTGCAGCACCAGCAAGCCTTGTCCCGTTTGCCACTGCTGGAGACCCTTTTGCAGCTCAGATCTGCCCACAGCTAAGTTTAAAGAGCAGCAAGACACAGACAGTCCCTGCCAAAGCCCTGACAAGGGGACTCCAGCATTTCACTGCCTGCCAGGCACAAGCACCAAGAGGTCAAGCAGGTCTCAGCTGGTCTATCCATAAAGGTCAGTTGGCTTTCTCCTGTCCTGGCTTGTAGAACAGGACCCACACCTACTGAAAGGCTGCCGCACTTCTGCCAATGTTCTGGGCATTTCAGAAATATCTTCCTTTTAAACTTAGTCTTTGTCCTCGTCTAAGTACAATTTTCCTGCAAGTGTCACATGTGTACAAACAAGAGTGGGAGAAGCTGGGATGGAAAAGTGTCCTCTTCTCTGTGACTCCCTGATGCTTTAGCTGTTTGCTATAACCACACCAACATATATATTTTACCAGGTAAAATGTTTTAAGTAATAATGGAAAAATTACTTTCTCTAACTCACACTCTGGAGGTGAGCTCTCCTGAGCTAGTGATCTGCAATTGGGTGGATGTGTCTGCAAAGATACCAGGTGAAGAGAGCAAGCTAAAGTAGTTAAAAGACTTAGGAAAGGATGCAGGGGAAAATTATTTCTATGTCTATTATAGATTCAAGAAATCCAACCTTCCTTTCCCAGGCTCAGATATTTAGGCTGGGCTTGTGCTTTCACCCCAACTACTCTATTGTCTTTGCTAGAGAAATCTGGTTGGAAATTACCTTAAACCTTCGTCAAAACTCCAGTGCTTCTCTGTTTGGACTTGGCCAGTGTAACCCTGGCTAAAAAATGCAGAAAATATTTCAAAGTCCAACTTTAAAGGGGCAGCCATTGCTTGTGTTTAATTAAAAATAATAATGAAATAATAGTAATTGTTTTCCAGACCCATAGTAATTAGCAATCCAACGTACAGCTCCCATGGGAAAGAGCCTCCGTTTCTGCAACTAGTGTGCTTGAATATTGACTTGCTCTAGACATTGCCAAGGTTTTGAGTACAGCAATTTGATGGGAGGGGGTTTCCAACTCTGACTTCGTAGCAGTTTAACTGTCGTGCTCCAAACCACAGAGTTTTACTACAGCCTCCATTTCCCTTTGTTTTACCTGAACTTCTCATCTTGCTCTGCAAATCCTATGCCAAAATGAGTCATTCCTGCAGGATTAGCTCTGATTTTTCAACTCCTCTCTCAGTGTTGCCCAGACTAGTTCTGAGGAGAGAAAATTGACACGCCCCATTCAGGATGTGTAAGAAGTGAATGAAAGAAATTACCTTCAGTGCTCAGCTATTTGCACTGAACCAGCAAGAACCACCCCATCTCTCCACCACAGCCGAGCCCTCAGCATGGCACAGGTCGCTGACAGCACTGGGCTGGCAGCTCCAGCTAAGGGGATGCACCACTGCTCCCCTCCTTGGGGTTATTCCCCCTTGTCGCTGTGGTCCACACGGATTTTGGTTTGCTCCGCACCCCAGAGCGGGTGTCCCAAGGATGACCTACAAGGGCCCCCAGGAAGGAATGGGGGCACCATGTGCTGCCCATGGGGTGCACTGTCCTGGTTTTGCTCTCTGAGCATCAGGGGGGCTGCAATGAGCCCAGCTCTGATCCCCTGCCTTTGGGGTGGAGGTACCTTCTGGAAGCCCCCTCTTTCTGCTGACTGCAGAGGTCAGTGCTGTACCTCCTGTGTTTAGCACCTTGTCCAGACCCAGAGAGTCTCCTCCTCACTCACTGGAAGCAGATTTTAGCCTGTCCCTGCCCTCAGACCTTTTCTTAAGTTCACATCTAAATAAACACTTCTTACAGGAAGAAACAGTACTTTTAAAAATTGTTTTCACATTTAATTTTCCATCTCTCCCTTGTTCTCTGTTTTTTAAAGTAATAAAGACACACTCTGTTGTGGTTTAACCCCAGCCAGCAACTGAGTGCCCCGCAGCTGCTCACTCACTCCCCCCGGTGGGATAGGGGGGAGAACTGGAAGAGCAAAAACAAGAAAACGGGGATAGAGACGGTTTAAGAGGTAAAGCAAAAGCCACACACACGAGCAAAGCAAAACAAGGAATTCATTCAGCGCTTCCCACGGGCAGGCAGGTGTTCAGCCATCTCCAGGACGGCAGGGCCCCCTCACGCCTCACAGTGACGGGCAGACAAACGCCATCACTCCGAACCTCCCCCGCCTCCACCTTCTTCCCCCAGCTTTTTACGCTGAGCATGACACCATATGCTGTGGGATATCCCTTGGGTCACTTGGGATCAGATATCCAGGTCGTGTCCCCTCCCAACTCCGTGTGCACCCCCAGCCCCCTCTCTGGTCCGGTGGCTGAGCAACAGCAAAGGCTTTGGCCCTGTGTAAGCCCTGCTCAGCAGCAACAAAAACATTCCTGTGTTACCAACACTTATTTCAGCACAAATCCAAAACACAGCCCCATACTAGCCACCACTGAAAAAATTAACTCGATCCCAGCCAAAACCAGGCCACTCTCACATAGCAAACACTGCATTGTCTCACAGCAGACTAAAGGGGAGGGAATCTCAAAGGTCTCAAAATGGTGCCACTCTCCTTCCCTTTCCAGGCCCAAAACATGAAGTGATCCTGGAAGTGATTGTTAAATCACTTGGAAGATCTGTTTTCTGATAATGGTCCAGCATGGCCGGCAAATCTGTGATTTGCATATGAATACCCAAACTGCATAAGCAAAACTATCAGAGCCAGCTGGAAGAAAGAAAATCTGAGCACCTGGCATTTTAAGAAATCCTCTTGCTTGTGTTCTCAGATCCCTTTCCTGTATCATTGACAGGACTTGAGCTGATTTGACAGAAACTCCTGGAAATTGTGTTTCTACCACAGGAACAGGGAGAACTGTAGAAATTACAAGGTTTCTGCTCCAGCAAAAACTTAAAGCATGGTTATACCCCAAGTTAGATCAGCTTTCTCAGGGCCGCGACCAGTCAAATTTTAAAAAGCCCAACAGAGATCCCACCATGTCTTTGTCCCATGGCACAGGCTTCACAAAAGAAATATGGACTGGTCACAGAACAAGTAAGACCAGACTGTCCAAAATCAGAAAGAGATTTCTGAAACTTTTTGCTGTCCCCGGAAATACATGCACTGCAGTGCCTATTTCTATTAGCAGCAAAAAACTTAAAACCACTTCTTTCTCTCCGGATTACCACGACCTACACACTTTTGGTTAGAGGTATTGCCTCAGGCAAACGCTGGGCAGATGCTTATCTAGTGTAAACCCCCACAGATCTGTTAACTTCAGCAGGATGCCAGCTATTCACTGCCTTTTCAGTCTTGTTTAAAAAAGCTTGGAATTTGAGAAATAACCCATTTTCTCATCTGGGGAGAGACATTTTTGCTACGGGCTCAAGCAAAACTCCAGCAGATTTCGGAAGGTACTTGTAAATAGGGCATTACTTGGTAATTACCATGGTGATTGCTAAAGGGTCAGAGAGAGGCAATGAGAACAAAGAGGCCTAGGGAAAAAAAACAGGAGCTCTTTGTAAAAGTATTCAGATTTTGTCTGCCAGTGCCAATAAGCTCGAACTATCCCCACTTTACACTTTGGTTTTTAAATGAAGACTATTTACATCCCGCAGGCATGGAATTACAGCAGGGTAGTGCTGGGTCCTACCGATCCCCCATCGGCATCAACCCGGCAGCTGAATGCATCCGCGGCAGCGGGGCTCACAGCTCACCCTAGCTGTGAGCCAGGCGCGGTTTAACATCCAGCGGTGCACTGCGCATTGCTCGGGCACACGCACGCACAACACAACACTGCACTTTCTGTATATACCTCTTTAAGTACAATTTTTCTTTCCTCGATCAGTGCTTGACACACACTCCCCAGCCTGGGCATCCACCTGGCTGTGCCCAAGGGCAGGAAAGAGCCCAGAGAGGCTCCTCAGCTTTAACTGGGAGCTATTTTCAGGCTGGGGGTTTTGCCTCCAGCCGCAGGGCCACGCTGTGGCTGTGCCTTTGTCTCTCCCTGCAATCCGACGCAGGCTCTGACCCGATGTCTTTTCTCCCCAGCTCTGCCGCCTCTGACCTGCTTTGTCGCTAAGGGCTTCCCCAGAAAACCCCGAGGAAGAGACAGAAACTTGGCGCACAAAAGGGCTGGGTGCCTGAACCTACCTACTGAAACAGCTTATTTTTGTTAATCAAGTAGAGTCACGCAAAGCATGCTAAAAGCTGTAGCTTCCAGGGAAGGGCAACAAGTGTTTTGTTTAATAATGCTCAGTAATACAGTTTAATCAGTGATTTCCCTTGGTTTAAAGAAAAAAATAAGGATGAAAAGCACCTTTTTGTGGTCTGTATGGACCAGTCCTAGAAAGCTGTGACATTACTTTTGATGGTTTTTTTTGCTTGTACCAAAGTGATGCTGAGAGTCTTTGATTCCACATCAAGACCCAGAGGAGAAGGAACTTAGGTGAGCTTTATTCTGTCTTCCCGTACAAGATTCTCTCTGCAAAACAAACCTCACAACTAGTGTTCCAGCAAAGGCTCTTCATATTCTTCCAGCTCCACCCCCAACCCTTCCTCTCCACATTCCTTGCTTTTCCAGGGTACTTCTCTTTCCCCTCCTTCATGTGTTGCCAGTTTTACCCACTGCTCCCATCTACTAGCTCCCAACACCTTTGCTCCCCTTTATCTCCCTCCTTGGCTGAGGTACTGTCTGTGGCCACAGGGAAAGTGTTCAGCAATCCACAGTGCAGAGCATGTCTTGGGACAGGAAACTGGTTAGTAAATTATAGAACAACTCCACTGCAATTTGTTAGAGTTTTAAATATCCGTATTTTGGTGAAACAACATGAAGAATACTGCCAACAAAGAACACCAAGAAATTTCTCTCACCTGCACTGGAAAATTTACCTCTTACCTCTACAGTTTGGCCAAAATGACCTGTCCCCTCTCCATCCCATGCTTAAGTGTGAGTTAGAAAAAGCCAATGTCCAGGAAAATGTGGTTCTGTCTGCAACAAAGAAAAAAGAAAACAAATAATACTTCTTTCCACATAGCTTATTGAAGAAAAGTAGGATATTTGCAAACATATTTTGTTCACAATATGGCAATTAATTAAATAATTACACTTAAATAAAATTCCCAGCTTCCAAAGCAAACAATAAATAATTCCCTTTAAACTGCTGTATTCTATCATTTTCTATCAAGCATCAGGTTTTACTTGTAGCTGTGAAAAGGGTTGAATTACTACTCTGGCAAATGCTAATTTGTTTTAAAAAAATTTGTCACCAGGTGACACTTCCTGTCCACAAGACTCAGGGTCTTTCTGACCCCATGGGTCTTTTGTAGGAGCTTCTGTCAGATGCCAGTGACACCTGTTGAGAGCCAGCAGAGCAGACAGGTCCCAGCAGGGCACCTGGGAAATACTGAGTAGGAGATGTTCACCCTGCCGGAGATTAAGCCTCTCAAATCTGTTGAATGACTACCCAAATAGGGCATTTGATAGGCAAAACAGAAAGAACTTATTTCCATGCCAACAGTGTCTGATGGCTATTCAAAGATACCCATCCGGAAGATTTTCATGAGGTGCTGAAATTCACAGGCTTCAGGGGAGCAAGAGCCATGCAAACTTCCTAACACCTGCACACCAAAAAAGAAGAAAACCCCAAAAAGCATAGTAAGTGATTTTCAGCTTATAGGAGAGAGCCTGACTCTGCTTTGCATGTTTCCAGAAAAAGTCAGCTCCTCCTTTTTGAAGCATCTGACAAATCTGCACTACTCCCAGTGATATCTTGGTGGTGCAAAGGCAAGAATGGGCAGCTTATTCTCTTGGAAACCAACTCTAAAATCTGCTTCGGCAGGGGAACAAATGAATGTATCACAGCCCATCCAGCTCAGGCTGCATCCACACAGCTTCCACCAAGAAGGTGCCTGCTCCTTGCTGCCCACATCACATGTGGACATGTGGTGTTATCTACTGCTTCGTTTTGTTGCTCCGTGTCTTAGCTAAATGGGGCTCTTGCCAGTGTGCACAGCAAGTTTCCATGTTTAACTGTTTAGGAGTGCTGGCACAGACCTTGGTTTGCCTGACAAGCTGTGCTGCTCCTCAGGAAACCCAGTATGGAGTGTACCTCATCTGCAGCAAGAGTCACTCCTGGCCCGTGTCCAGCCTCATGCACGGCGTTCCCCGGAGCCTCTGCAGCAGGGCCCCAGCTGGGACTGGCACACAGGGCACTGCTGCCCCAGGGCACCACTCGCATCTTTCCTTTGCTGGGCTTCCCAAACTTTCCAGCAGTTGCCTGCTCCTGTTTGTGGTGGCCCCTCTTCCTGTCTTTCCTGCCTCTTCCTGTGTCAGCCACTGCCTCTAGCTCAGCGCTACCCTCACCCCAGAGCACCGGCCCTGCACATCTCCTGTGCCATACGGCCAATCCTTTTGCCATTACCTTTACATACTGAATTCCCAAGTGGAGCAGGGTCCCAAGGGAATGATCAGAGGTAGTGTTCTGCTTGCAGAGAGCCTGCCCTGCCCATCTGCAGCTGCTCCTGTTGCAGCTCACCTGCTGCAGGTCCTGGGGAGCTGCTGGGCTGTCTGGCAAGCATGCTCGGTGCCCTGCCCAGCTGAATGGAGGCTAAGGCTGCCTATGGCTCTTGCCCCCATTTCTGGCCTGAGACATGGCCTATTTTAAAGCTACCATGATGTTTGGTTTTTTTCTACAGAAGAATGACCACAACAGCTAACTCAAGCCTCCCACATGAACCTGGCTACATCTGTGTGATTCCCTCAGTAAGCAACTCTTTCTCCCCTCCAGCACCAAGTTCCCGTAGAAAACTCAACCAAGGGATGAGAAGCTGCAGTAATTTGGAAAAACAACACTGACACTAAACAACCAGGCCACTGATGGAGAGTGAAACCTTGCCACCACTAGACAAGGCAAGTGAACAGCTGGTAAAAATATGCAGTATCCTTGTAGTATATTGCTTTCCAGCCTCTCTTCTGCCATGTGGTCATACTCCATGTTCAGCTGCACATCAGTTCTCCCGCAGAGGCTTCACCTTTGTCCCCATACCACAATCTAGCCACAAAGTGTTTCCAAAATCCATGCAATCACCTCCCTGCTCTTGTCTCCTACTAACTCCAGTTAGGTGCAAAACATCTTAAGCTCAGTCACTTTGACCACTTCTTTGTGGAATGTGCTCTGGAAGTGCATGAATGATGTCATGCCATCACCTGTCCTATTCCAAAAGGCTCAGGCCTATGGTCCCTACTCAGATCTTAAGCACAAGCTGCAGGTAGGGTTAAGCTCTTTGTCACAAAGTGTTGTGAAGTGACTGGCTGTGATGCTCTCCACACTTCTAACAGCAAAGTCCTGGCACCAAACACACAGCCAATAAAAAAGCCAAACTTGCCATTCCATCACAGATGCATCTGAGCTTGGGGTGGTGGCTGTGCCATGGGTATGTGCTCTCACTTGATTTGCATTCAGCCAATATGGTCTGGGATTTTGACTCTGCCAGACCCTTAACTTGGAGCACATTAACTACAGCCCTGCTGTTCCTGGGACACAGAGGCAAAACTTTTCCTCACCTCAGAGAGGAAAGGAATTCTGATGTGGAACCAAAGCTATCAACATGCTGCACATGAAGGGACTGTCCACACATTTAATATGTCCACTTCCCTTTGTTTGGTTGAAGCGGAAGAAGCAGCTCAGGCCACAGGACTAAGGAAGAGCAGGGTGTCCCAGCAGTCTACCCTTGAGGGATCTCACTGGTGTGGTTTGTAACATGGCAAGTGAGTGGGGAGTGAACTGGATTTTTTCCCATGGGTGGAAGTCACTCTTGGAGATCCAAGCAGATGGGATTCTCATTGGGGTAATCCTCTAGCACCTACCAGTACTAACAAACTCCATTCTTGAGAGGCCAAGGCACAGTGCCCTTGTGCAGGGCACCCTCTGCAGTGCAGTGGTGTCACAATCAATGACCACTTTGCCCAGTTGAAGGCCACAGACCTTAAGTGTCAGCAGGATCTGAGTGGAGAAATTTAGACAGAAAAAATGCTAACTCTAAACTTTGTCCCAGAGACCAAAAGAAAGTTCAAGTGATAGATTTTGTATGGGTAATACTATGTAGATACCATACATTTTTGATTGCATTGTGAACTCCAAAGGTTTAATCAATGCATGGTGTTTTCCATGTTACTTACCCTTGTCCCTCCTCCAGCATGACTGAATCAAAAGAGAAAACAATGCTTCACAAGCATGAAAAGCACCAACTGTTCTGCTCCAGCAACAGGCACCACTTGACTTACAGGTGGAGGAGATCTGCAGTCTAAGATCCACCCGGGTGAGTTGGAGTTTCATGTTCTCCATAGTTCCCTCCCCATGGGAACTGGTACTCAAAAAAGACACCAGTACCTTAAATGGGACATACTCCTGCTCCCAAAGTAGAGAGTTAAAAGTGTTTTTAAATAGGTTTATGATAATGTCAAATTGAGGATAGTCTCCAGCGCACCATGTTATACAACTCCCACTTAACTCACAAATACTGGCATCACAGTTTAAGCTGTGTGATGTGGAAAGGAGAAGGGACAAGAGCCAGCACATGCTGTTTGGGTATCCATTTCACTCTGCTTTGGACTCTGCCAAGGAAAGTGCTTACTTGGGAAAGGATTTTCATCACCAGCAGGGAGGGCAAAAGCAGCTGTTAAGCACACCGTCTCTCCTCAGCACACACCTCTCTCATTCCCCATCCTCTACAAGTGCAAAGCGAAGCACGATCTGACTTTGCCCTCTGGAGGCATGGAATTGGCATGGCACAGAGAGACACAGCCCCAGAGGTGACTGAACTACGGCACTGCCTTCTGAAACATCTGATAGGAAAATCCATTCACAGCTGCAGCTTCCCACGGGTCAGAAGGCAGAGCATTACTTGTGAGGCAGCTTCGTACTGAAGGACTTGGGGTTTTGGTACGTACAGGGGAATACTACCCTCGTCTGCTGTGCACTTCAAGAACGAAGTGTGTTGGTACAGGAGGTTGATTTTTTTCTCTTGACACAAACTCTGCAGCATGTGATTTGAAATACTGCCCCGTGTGTGCATCCAGCTACTGGACACGGTACATGCACACGTGGGTCTTTAGCAAGTGGCACTTCATGGTTTATTCGGCTAGCTCCACAGGATTTTTTGCTATGTCCCAGATTGCTGGGAAGCTGCACAAATAAGCAGGTGGCCAGTGACTCCTGGGTTCCTTATTTAGCTAGAAACCAGGGCTGGGGTTTGTTTGCTGCATGGAAATGGATACACACACACACATGTGCACACATACTGATTTTTCTCCAAGCAGATAAACAACTCTGTTGGACGCCTCCAAGGGAGCTGTGTTTCACCAGGATAAACAACTCTTACCTCCCTTTGCTCCCTTAAAAATCATTTGTGCAATGCCCAAGAGGGCTTTGGGAAAGCTTCTCCTACAAAGATAGACTCAGCAGTGCACTGGTGACTTGAGTTCTGGAAGAACTGCCAGAAGACGCCAAGACATGGGCAGGATGAGTTGTACGGCCATGCACCTGTACACCTGTGCACATCCACCTCTCTGCACATACATCTGCCCACATCTGTTTCTTGCCTATGTGCCCACATGCAAGTGTCGGCTCCAGCCACATACCTGTGTGTGCTGGCATTTGTTTGTAGGCACACTTGCCTGTCAGTGCACACCCACAAACTCTCAACTCACATCCTCACCCCCACACCAGTGCCCTCACACACCCATGTACCCGTGCACGCACACCCTTCCATGCACACACATGCCTGTGCACACCTGCACACACTTTCCATCTCACCTCTAGGACACCCTGACATCTCCTTTATATTCTGGCTTGCAAGGAATATTATGCGAACAGGTGAGGAGCCTGTGCTGTCCCCAGGCCTGTGGGTGTGTGTCACAAGGGTTCAAGTCCTGGGCAAGCACTCATCTGGGGTCTGACCCTCAGCCCCAAGTATCTGAGCAAACATGAGGGAGCTAGCAGGTATGTCCTGGCATTAACCTGTGGAGAGCCTGGCATCCTTCCTGGTTGGATCATGGACCTCTGGGGTCCTGTGGCATAAGGATCAGGGACGAGCAGGTCAGAAGGTCAGGGATAAAGCAGGGGCACGGGAGCCCAGCCCCGTACCAAATCGTTGCTGGGGACCAGCGATGAGGGCCGTAGCCTCAGTGCATTCTACGTAGCAGCTCTGCACGCAAATCGCATAGCCTAAGCCCACACTTACTATCGCTCCCCACGCAGATCTGTCACCGGGTGGTTTTTTCCAGCCTAGTCTGTTTCGACAGCTTGATTTCCGCAAAGGAGCGTGGGGCTCCCTGGGCAACGTTGCCCGGGGCCGACTGCCCCGCGCGGACCGGCAGCATCCCCTCGGACAGCGGCGGCCGCTCGTCGCTCCACCTCTCCCCGCGGCCGCCAGCACAACCGGCCCCGACGGCGCCGAGCCCTGCGGGGAGGCGCGTTAAATGCCCGTGCCCGGACACCCGCACCGGGATCTTGGAGATGCCCCCGCTCCGCCCGGTGCCCGTCAGTCCTTCGGAGCTGTGCGCGGCGCCCCGACGGCACTGGGGACTGGGACCAGCGGAGAGGGGCGGGCGTGGGGTGCTGGGCAGGGCGCTGCCCCTACCCGCGGCGGCAGCGGCGGCACGCCCGGCCCTGCCCGCGCCTCCCGGGCGGCGGGGCGTAGCAGGGGGAGTGCCGGCCGCCCGGGCGCGGAGCCGCCGGACACCGCCGCATAAAAGCCGCGGCCGCGCCGCGCTGCGCTTCCTCGGCTCGGTCCGGCGCGGAGCCGCTCCGACGGCCACATGACAGCCGAGAACCGGCTGCCGCCGGGCCCCCCGCCGCCGCCCCCGCCGCTGAAGGCGGACGCGGTGCCGCCGGGAGAGGAGGCGGCGGCGGCGGCGGCGGGGGCGCGGGGCGGGCGGCGGCGCCGCAAGCGTCCGGCGGAGCGGGGCAAGCCGCCGTACAGCTACATCGCCCTCATCGCCATGGCCATCGGGCAGGCGCCCGAGCGGCGACTGACGCTCGGCGGCATCTACCGCTTCATCACCGAGCGCTTCCCCTTCTACCGCGACAGCCCCCGCAAGTGGCAGAACAGCATCCGCCACAACCTCACCCTCAATGACTGCTTTGTCAAGGTGCCACGGGAGCCCGGCCGCCCCGGAAAGGGCAACTACTGGACGCTGGACCCTCACGCCCGCGACATGTTCGAGAGCGGGTCATTCCTCCGCCGCAGAAAACGCTTCAAGCGCAGCGACCTCTCCACCTACCCGGCCTTCCTCGCCGAGCGCCCCGCCGCTCCCTGCCGCCTCGTCCCGCTGCCCGCCCCGCCGCCCCCCGCCGACCTGCCCCCGGCACCCGCCGCCGCCTCCTGCGCCTTCGCCGCCACCTTCCCCGCGCAGGGCTGCGCCTCCGCCGCCCTGCCCCACGCCTACGCCCCGCTGCCCACCGCCCCCGGGCCCTATGCGCCCTCGGGCCACGGGCCGCTGTACGCGCCGTCGGGGCGCATCGTGCTGCCCGCCTCTTCGCCCGGCCCCGCTGCGCTCTACGGCCGCCGCTCCTCCCCCGCGCCCTATCCGCCGCTGCCGCAAGCCTACGGCGCCGGAGGGCAGCTGGGCGCCGCCGAGCCCGCACCACGGCACGGCACCTACCCTGGAGGCCCCGACAGGTTCGTCCAGGCGCTCTGACCCATCCCGGAGAGGCCCGACAGCGCGGACCGGAGCCCGGGAGAGGGCGGACTGTGGGGGTCGCCCGGCACCGCTGTTCCCGGGGCCGCCCGGGAAGATGCTGAAGAACCTTGGGCTGCACCTCCGCATTCTCCCATCTGCCCGGGCTTCCTGGCAAGCAGTGTCGCAGTCAGCCCTGGGGACCTGGGGTGTCCTACCCAGCCCTGTCTGCTCTCGGCAAAAAAGTCCTGGGGACTCCCAAGTGCCTGGATGGGGCAAACCGTCTATTCCTCTTCTGCAGCCTTTCCTGGGGCAGGTGCTCAAAGCTTCCTGCCAGGCTCCCACCTTCCCGGTACACCCAACTGGGCCCCTTCTGGTCTACCCAGGAAGATTTCACGTTTAAATGTCTCTCTGCTGTTGATTTTTTTTTTTTTAGAGAATTAAAAGTTTGTTGGTGAGGTGAAGGAGGGAGGCAGGAGGAAGCATTCCCTGGCCTCATGCAGGCAAAGCTGCAAAAGCAGATTGCATGGCACTAATGTGGTGGCATGTCCCTGATGGCTATTGCTGTAGCCCCAGGCTTCACACCAGCAGTGTGACCAAGGCTGGAGAAGGTTTGGATGCCAGGGCTGCAGGAAAACGCATCAAGTCACATCCTTCCAGTGTTGTACTCTGTGCTGCAGGGGTGGGAACCATGGTGGGATTGGAACTACAAAAACTTCTACCATGAGCATGCCCAGCCCCTGGAAGAGGGACACAGGGAGGCTGTGGGACCTCTGCCCTTGGAGGTCTTTCCAACTTGATTGGACGGAGCCTGATCTGCCTCTGAAGTTGTAGCCAATGTTGAATTTGGACCTGTTTTGAGTGGAGACCTGATCCTGAGGTCTGTGGAGGTACAGCCTAAATTACTTTGATCCTGAGGTCAGCTCAGCTCCGTCTGTAGCCTAGAAAAATTGGCTTATATAGGGGAAAACTTTATTTTCTGGAACACAGGAGGCACATGGTGCCTTTTCATCTTCAGTTGCTCCACTTTCAAGCTTTCCTAGGGTGGAAAAGAGACTAGAGAAAGATATGGAGAGGGAACAACTAATAGGAATGTCTGTGAGAGGCAAAGGCTTGAAACTCAGACATACCCCTCCCAGCAGATCCCACCACCCTGGAAAGGGCCTGGAGCAGTAGTGGGTACCCAGGGCTCTGCTTGGGGCTGTAGATGTAGAGGGAACTGACATAGCCCTGCTCCCAGGTCTTCTTATACAGCTCCTTTTTCACGTGGAGGTGGGGAACCTGTGTATCCAGGGCCAGGAGGAGGTTGGTGAGAAGATCCTGCAGTGTCGTCGAGCCTTGTATGGGAAGAGGGAGTGAGAAAGTGCAGCCAGAGCCTCAACAGGAGCTTTGGAAGAACAGACAGGGTGCACATAGACCAGAGTCTCTCTCACCGGAGAAGGGTGTAGATCATAGTATAACTCAGGTTGGAAAAGATCTTGGGAAGTTTCTCTTCCAATCTGGTACCCAAATCAGGGTCAGCTATGACTCAGACCAGCAGGCTCAGCCCTATGTAGTTGAGTCTTCATCACCTCCAAGAATGGAGATGGCACAGTCTCTTTGGGCAACCTGGCTGTCCTCGTGGGGGAGGAGTTTCTCCTTGTACCTTCCATTTAGCACTTCTCTACCCTCATTTCATGTCTACTGTCTCTTGTCCTAATGCTGTGCTTTGCTGCAAAGAGTTTTTGATCCCATGAAGACACCAGTACCTTCTGCTCCACAGATTATTTTTCAGATGAGGTCCTCAGCAGGATGAAATTTGTGTAGAGGCAGCTTCCTTGCTTTCTCTGGGTGCTATGGTCCACATATCCAGGTGGGGCATGAGAGAGGAGATGGAGTGGAGCAGAAAGGTGGTTGGGTGTTCTCAGTGTTCTCACAGCACAGCTAGGTGTGGAGAAGAGTAAAGCCATCTGCAGCAGCTGGGCAGGAGAAGTTGTATGTCTGCCTTCCCCTGGGCTGTGAAGTCAGAGATGAGTTTTGGATTCAAGGGTTCAGAGTGCACGGGGATGGCGTGTGGTGAGCCACCTCTTGGGCCGGGAGGCTGAGACTGGCCTGAGAGCACTGCCCCATGTCCGTGTAGACCTGTCCGTGGCACCGCAGGAAGCTGCTGTCCATACAGAGCTCGGGAGGCTGCACTGCCACCAGCGGGGGGCGGGCACAGACAGCAAGTGTAAGCACCACTCAGCTCTTCGGTGTGCTGAGGTCAGTCAGATTTCTCCTTTCCTATCCTTTCGGAAGAGTTGTGTTGTATCTTCCTTGTTCTTCCTGGTCCCAGCACATCCAGAAGCTGCTACCATCCTGGAGAGAGCAGAGTTCTGTCTGCAGCCTGGCTGGCTGAGCCAGGGGCAGATCTCCTCAGCAGCTGTGCTAAAACCTCTCCCAAATCTTCTTTCACCATCTGGAAGAGGATCTGTACACCTAGCTGTGCCAGCTGTTAGTATTTTTGATAGCTGCTGGCTCTGCTTTCCTTGCCTGCAAGGACTGGACTGTGTCACTTTGACAGCAAGCCATGCCAGCCTCTTGCTCATTTGGGGGTAGCTGGGAGAAGAGCTGTCCTACCTTTTAATGCTTTCTTTCCTTCCTGTGGAAGCAGTTGTCAGTGTGGACCAGATAATTTTCACTGAATCATAGAATATGCTGAGTTGGAAGAGAGTCATCAGGATCATCAAGCCCAGCTCCTGTCCCTGCACAGAACACCCCAAGAATCACACCACGTGCCTGAGAGTATTGTCCAAATGCTTCTTGAACTCTGTCAGGCTTGGTGCTTGCTCCCTGGGGAGCCTTTTCCAGTGCTCAGCTATCCTCTGGGGTGATACCCAGCCTAAACGTCCCTTCATGCCTCCACGAATCTTGGCACTGGTCATGAGAGTGAAGAGCCTAGATGTCTTCTGGCCCTTGTTCCTCTGGTTTTGTTCTCTCCTTCAGCCCTCGTGCTAGTCTAGGGTTCAGTCTAAAAAAAGGTCACTAGTGATGATAGAGGTTTTGTGGAAGATGCTTCTGATAGCATCTGTAGGCAGTTCAGGGAACAAAACTTAATGTCTGGAGGACACATCTGATAGATCTTGGTGACTCAGAATGCACAGATTGGGTAGGTTCAGTTGTATGTTGTTTGCAGAGAAGGTCTAGATGCTTGTTCTTGTTTCTCTCCAGAGCTTTTATACCTACAAACTAGAGAAACTGGGCATATCTAGAAGTTAATTTTTTTGCAGCAGGTACAGTGATGAGCTTGCTGCATCAAGAATGTGAGATATGGTCAAAAACCACTTAAACTTCCGTCACAAAGAGCTGGAAACTCTGGGCAGAACTGTGAAGAGCTACTGTGACCATTCAAGGGACTCTAGGTCTGTGTGAGGTCTGCATTTCGAGGTTTTTGAGGCAAAACCAGACAAAGCTATACCTGCCCTTTGCTAGTACTGGCAGTGCTCCAACCTCCTGCTTGCAGCAGGCCTGAAGATTCCGGTGATCCCTTCCCACCAGCACTGCTGTGGTTTTGGCTGTTCCAACCTCTCTGAGCTGTCGTGTAGGCTCAGATGCCAAGGGTGTGCTGAGCATGGGTGGCTCTGTCTAGGCTGTGCCTTATGGTGGTGAGATGTGCTGCCCACGTGTGACATGGGACTGCCTGACCGCTGACAGAGGAAGATACACTTGTTGTGTCCTTGGGGAGCCATGGGGTTGGGTCTCTCTGTGAGGATATGGGGATATGCCAAGGGGATATGTTAGACAATTGGATCTCAATGTACGTTTGTGCCATGGGGATATGTTAAACATTTGGATCTCAATGTATTTTTGGCTGGCACGTTGCTTGTAATTCTCAGGCACCACCAAGAATAAGAAAAAACATTTGATTTCTGTAAGTTTTATTGTAAATACCTGAGAGCCTTCCTTTTAGCAAAGTTAGTCTAAGTTTCAAACTACTCTTTTGATTTCTATGAGAAGAGTCCAATAAATCTGGATCGTAAACCTGTAGGAAACTCTTTTAACTGTAAGCACTGATGAGAAGAGAGAGGGGCCTTGAAAGTGCTCATTCCTCAAAGGATGGAGCCTCTCAGTTCCTGTTCTGCCTGAGTTCTGGTATAATCAGGCCCTAAGCAGACTTTGAGAAAGAAGTGGACTGGACAGCCTAGGAGAATATTATATTCTGTATTGGAGATTTTTTTTGTTTTTACTCTTCTACTTCACTTGAAATGGAAATAAATCTTTGTCTTGTTTATAATGAAGTGTCTCTGAGTTCATCCTTTCAAGCCTTCCCTGTACTCCTGAGACTGGGAGAGATACAGAGCAAGAAGCATGACATGTGCTGCTCATTGCTTTTCACCCTGTCTGTCTTACCTTGGCTTTTTTTGGTCTCCTGGGTTGCTAAAGACATCAGAGGGAAGGAGGAGGGATGGGTCAGCAAGGCCAGGCCAGAGGTGGCGTATCAAACTTCTGCAACCCCTTGAGTCACCAGTCTGCTCTGAGGGTCTCCTGACAGGCCATGCGTGCCCCAGACATCACTGCACGAAGCTCCATCCCAGCCACGTGTCTCTGGTAGGAAAAGGGACAGGTAGGGAAGGCTACTACCTATGAGAGGAACAGAAGCTCAAGGATGGGCAAGGGGACCGTGTTTGGCATGAATTACTCCCTGTCTGCTGCAAAATGGAGCTGGGCCAGCAAGAGGAGGTGTTATCACTGCAAACATTATGTTGCCTGTCCTGTGGCAGCAGCACCAGAAATGCTTGGTCTTGCCTTCTACACCCCAGGCCAGTTAGTTTTTTGGCTGCAGAGATGGAGTTCCCGCAGCCGCAGGCCGACACTCTGTTCACCTTATGCAACAGCAACATCTGTGGGAACAATTCATCAAGCAATAACCATAGCTAGTGGGGGGTGTAACAGGCCTTCAGGGGCAACTCCACACCTCAGGATGATGAGCTGGCTTGCACGTGGGTAAGATGATGGCAGATGTTGCCCCTTCTCCTGCTGAGAGGGTGGTGACTGGCTTCCTGAGCCTGTTTGAGGGATAGTGAATTCTGCAGCTGCTGCCCTGTCAACAGCTCAAGCTGCCTGGAGGGCTATAAATGAGATGGGAACAGGTAGTTTAATCTGCCAAGTTACCAAAGAGCAGATAGGAAAGTCTTCTTCGATAGCTTTGGGACTCCCAAGTATGATTTATCTGCCTTTGAAAGCGACAAGAAGTGGATCAAATCTATGAGAAAGAGTAGGTGGGGGAGGCAGCTGCCATTTGGCCAGGAGGGAGTAACTTGGAAGGAGTCCAGAGCTTTGTGAGTTGTAATTGGAGAGCAGTCTATGTAGCTGGAGCTGGGCTTTAGCTGTATCTGTTACCTAGAGCAGCAGTGCCAGTGATCAGAGAGGGCATCCCAGTCATGCAGCACCTGGATGTGAACTAACGTGAGCACAGGAAGGCTGATGGGGGGTCTGACTTTACAGAGTCTAGTGTATGAGAGTACAGTGGCGAGTGTTAGCACAAAGAACAGCTTTACACACTTGTCTTGGTGTAATCCTGAAGCCCTGATTCGTTGGAAGCCTTCTCTAGACAGCAGAGCTGATTTCTTAACTCAGTCCAATTGGAATTTATGTCTTCTCCATGTCCAAGGTCAAGAAGTCAAGGAGGGAGATGGTGGCATCTGCTATACCTGGAAGCTGGTGTTATTTTTGGGAGTTACTTTTGGGTGTGGTGCACTCATCCAACCCTCTTTATGTGGGCAGACTTGGGGGAGGGAGGCCCAACTCAGGGCTGCCAGACTGAACTCTCACCGCTTCTGCAGCGTTTGAACACAGGGTGCAGCTGACCAATGTGAAGTACCCTGGCCACACTGCTTGGGCTAAGAGGAAAAGAGGCTGCATCCTAGCCTCTTCTGATGATAGGAAGTCCACAGGGCCATTGTATACTCAGGGCCCTATGTCTGGCTGAAAATGGCCATGGAGGAAGCAGGAATAATTGCTGTGGGCTGGCTCAGAGGAGCTTACTGAACTCACTGCTATCTCTTCTCTGATGCCAGGAAGCTAAGATTCACTAGCCATTTAAGAATTTGCAAGCTATTTTCTGGATGTGAACTATACAAAGAGATCCTAATTGATTAAGGAACAGCTTCTAACCCTTTTTGTTCAGTGCCAGCACCAGAGTTCTTTGTCTGATCACTGAGACACAGCCTGCTTGATGCATGAACCACTCTGAGTCAATGATCCCTGTGGCTAGCCCTTGCAAGGAGACCATCTGCATCTCATGTTGACCTCTTCCATTTGGGAAAAGGTGCTCATGAATCCAGGCTGTCCCCTCCTGAGGTTAACAAACTATGTCCTAGGCCTCATATCACTTCTACAGCCATACATTTTAGCACATAGCCTGTCATCAGGCTCACTGGAGTGCTGGCCCTAGAACTGGCCAATTAAATACTGGCTTCCCTGGCCACCCTTCATGTGTCCTCAGATTTATGGCTGCAAGAATAGTGGGGGAGGAAGACTTACAGGGTATCAGCATCGTGATGTCTTCAACAGGCAGAGGAGGTTTCCTTCTCTTCTTGAGGAGGCACATTATACTGATGGTGTTGATTTTTTTCCTTCTCTGTCTTTGGGTACGCTTGAGTTTATTTCTGTACGTGTATTCTTTTTCAGTGGGTCCCAAATAGTTTTGGTGGTTTGGGTTTTTTTTTTTGTTGTTTTTTTTCTCTCCTTGTTTCCTCTAAAATTGCCTTTACTTGAGTAAACGTGGGCTTGCATTTCTGCAGCAATGAGTGACTGACCACTGCAATAGATTTGGACCTTGGAGTTACAGACAATTCAAGCCACACAGAATAAATGCCTAAGTGACAAGTGCCACCCTGTCATGGTGTGAGAGGCTGTGCCTGGGTATTATTGTTGATGTTGGTGGCTTTTTCAAGGAGGAAGCAGAGGATGATTCAGGGCTTTGACCTTTATGCAAGAAACATTTGTTTTTAAGAAAAAAAACCTTTTCCTTCTTGGATAATTTCTTTTCTCTTTTGTTTTCATGGAGGTTTTCTCCATCCTTCCCTTCTAGAGAAAAGGCAAAAGAAATGCCCTCTTGAAGCAACCAGGGAAAATGGTTTCATGCCTTCCAACTTCAGTGAATATAAGATAGTACTCTCTGCCACAACAGGAACTCAAATCCAGGAAGACCTTAGGCGGCTGGGGAGACCTCATAGCAACCTTTCACTACCTAAAGGAGGCCTACAGGGAAACTGGAGAGGGACTTTTGACAAGAGCCATGTGCTAGGATGAAGGGGCAATGACTTCAGAGTGAAGGAAGGTAGATTTAGATCAGGTATTTGGAAGAAATTCCTGTGAGGGTGGTGAGGCACAGGCACAGGTTGCGTACAGAAGCTTTGGATGCCCCATCCCTGGAAGTGTTCAAAGCCAGGCTGGACGGGTCTCTGAACAATGCGGTCTAGGGAAGAAAGAGAGGATCTTTTCAGGTCCTTTCCAACCCGAGCTATTGGGTGCTGCCGCTAGGGAGCACTGCCGGCCGCGCTGGCCGGAGCGGGTCCCTGCGGACGGAGGCTCCTCCTGTCCCCGGGCGCAGCGCCGAGCTCCAAAGGCGCACACGAGAGTTGCGCCTTCAGCCCGCGATCCGAGTTCGGACAAGCAAGCAGCCCTGTCCAGGGGCATGTGATGAATACTGCACCCAAGCTCCGATTTAGTGCTTTCTTGAGTTCCCAGGGTCTGTAGAGGAGAGAGTTGATAAAAGCGTCGTTATTAAGGCTGCAAAGCTCAGATCACGCTGTTTACCACACAAGCTCTATCCTGGTTTCTTTGTATTTTCTGGGTCCTGTCAGTGAAAACCTCAGGCTGCCCGAGGGAGACACAGGCACAGTTCATGCTCAACACCCCAAGCCCATCTGGATGGACTGAATTTCAGCCGGTGGCCATTCCCCCTGCCTTATGTGAGCCCACACCAGGAATACTGGATCCAGTTAGGGTAACCCAGAGCAAGAAAGTCATTCTTATATTGGAGCTCAGCTGAGATATCAAGGCAGGGAGCTGGTGCATAGGACAGGCTGAAGGAATCAGGGCTGTTCTCAGGGAGAGTAGGTGAGCAAGGAGTCTAACTTGCAGTCTGAAAGAGGGTTACAGAGAAGATGGGGCTGGGGTCTTCTCTGAAGTGCACCAAGACAAGAGAAAGAGGCAAGGAACTAAAGCTGTGCTGAGGGAAAGACTGGTGGGACATAAAGGAAAAACATTCTTTCCTTAAAAGTGGGGCAGCCCTTGGATGGGAACAAGAGAGGGACAATCTCACGTCTTGCAGAAGGTGAACACTTGATTGGAGAACGCCCAAAGCAGTCTGGTGAGACTTAGCCATGCTCTGAGCAGGGGATGGATTCAAGATCTCCGGAAATCTCTCCTCTCTTAGCTTTTTCTACAGTTGTATGATTTCTGGTGAAACAGGAGAGTCAAGCCAGGTAGTGGAGCACTGATGAGCCCAGCTGGACACGCAGCTCCAGTCTGTGGCAGCCCTGGCAGCATTACAGAGGTATTTATTTAAGTGGTGAACACAGGATGGGAAGGAGCAGAGCTAACAAGCTCTGAGCAGGAAGTGGTGGCCAAAGAGGGAGTGGGTATTTGCCATCTCCAGGATTTACTGCTTAAAGTCAATATTAGTAAATTAATCAGTAAATTTTTCTTATCTCTGCAAGACCGGGCACTTATGGGGTGGAATGGCTTTCACTGACCTGCAGTGGCCTCTGGCTCTAAGTTGCCTGCGCACTTCTTTCTGCTGAGGCTTAGCTACCACCACTTCTGCTAAGGACAGGAAGATCTTTCTGGTTCAAAACATCACCCATGAGCAACAGCCTGCCATAGATCACCCCTGACTTTCAGCAAATGTGGGGGACCCTGTATAATAGTAATTTGAGAAGTGGGAAGCCAGGGTGCACAAACCAAACACCTTCCCTTCTCCCATAGAGCTGGAAGCATGTTTCCTGAAAGAATATTGAAAGGTAATTGGCATGGACCGCAGAGAGTCTGGTTCTCCAGGATATGATGTTAGGTTTCCTCTCCTTAGCTGTCCTGTCATGGCTGTCAGCCCTCAGGATGGCTTCCCGTGCTCTGCAGAATGGGGGGACAGGACCCGAGGCCCTGAGAAAAGTTCACAGGAACGTGTTCAGTCCAGCCCAGTTGACATTAACCAATATCCCACTGAATCCCACCAGTGAGGAGACAACCACAATGGTTGTGTCCATTGTGTACCACAAAATGCCTAGGTCTGCATGCCTCAGGGAGCAGGTCAGAGCATCCTGGAGGAGCCTCAGGCAGCCCTATCACCTCACAGCACAGCAAGGATCACTGTGTCAGGCACTTACCTGGCTCCCTGTGCTGGCCCCATAGCTCAGAAGCTGTTTCCCTATACCTGTATCCTGCTCTTTGCCGGTAAGAAGGCTGCAGTCAGTTAAAGGTCTCTGACTTCCCCTTCATGTCAGACTCAGACCATGGTTGTCATCCCAGAGGGTGAAAATTTACTTTATTGGACTCTCTGTCGAGCCCTGGGTAAAGACATCTGTCTTGGGCTCAGGAAGGAGAGAAGAGAGGGAGAAGGTGATTTGTTGCACCTGCAAAACAGCAGCCTCCCTATCCTAGATACAGCTGCCCTTGCCGGCCTGTCCCCAGCTCCATTCAGGCAGCTACCTCAGGGATACACGTGGACCACCATACATCCAGCTTCACACCTGAACCCCATCTGTATAAGCAAGAGCTCTGTTATCTGTCCTCTCAACAGAGAAGGAAGCAGTGCATGGTGAGTTAAAGTGTTGCTTAGGAGGGCTTTATCTTTCCCTTGTTTACTTTGCAATAAGATTTGTTTGCAGACATACCTTCCTTACTGTCCGGCAAAGAAGACACTTAGAGTAAGAGCAGCTTTAAGAGAGGGTTTGCAGTACCTGGGATGTCTCCAGGACTTCCTAGCCACCAAAGGCATTTCCACAGAGATGGACAGAGGTGCTTGCTCTGGTTCCTGCACATCTCTGCCTGCAGGGAGCCCCTCCAGCCCTTTTAGTGCAAGGATTAGCACTGCTCCCCATGTGTGTTTCAAGAGTGAGTGTTACCGCATGTTTGTGGACACCTCACTCTGCCGAGCCCTCACCACCTCCTATAGTTCCAGTTCACACTGGACAAGGTGGAAAGTGGTTGTTTTGTGCCCTCCTTGACTGATGTGAGCTGTAAGATCAGTCTAAAGCCCCCCCAGAAGTTTCTTCTCCCCAAAATCTAAAGGACTCTGGAAGCCAGGTGAGTGTAAATGTCTGCAGATGTGGAGTGGGCAGCATGGCTGATTCCCCCTCCCGGTCAGCACTACAGAGGATTGGAGAGCTGGGAAGGGCCGCTGGCTCTTGCTGGTCTCTGCTATGGCACATGTGGGGCTCCACCAGGTGGAAGGGTCTCCTGGCCCGGCTGGCAGCAGCCACAGCCCAGCCTTTCTGCGACATGGTGTGGGCACCACACCTGCAGGCAGGCCCCTGCACACCTGTTGTGATGGTGCTCAACCATAACATGACCACCAGCCTCTGGTTCCACTTCAGGCCAGTGCAGCCCCAGCTGCCTTTCCCCAGTGCCTTGGTCTAGGAGCAAACCGCCCCGATAGAGGCTCCTTCCATGCTGCAGGGCTTCCACGAGGCCCTTGTGTTGCACCTTAGATTTTTGGGGCAATGGGTGAGGTTTGGGTGGTTCATGGCAGAAGCTGAGAGATCTTGTTCAACTGCTGCCGGTATCAGTGACTCAAGGGGAGAGCAAAACCTTGTGTTAACTGATCCGTCTGTGGAGACCAAAACAGTGTCAGGATCCCTGTGTAGGGAACCCCATCCCTCCAGGAGCTGCCCATGGGGAATGGGCTGCATTTGCTTTGGTGTGCTGCTGCTGAATGCTTTCTGCTTTGACACCCACCAGGTGCTTTAGAGATTCTGACAGTGTTATCTGTAGAGGTCACCCCAGGATTTCAGCGTGAGCTGAAAGAGCTGGCAAGCACTTGCCCCTCATGTGACATCCCTGGGACCAAAGCAGGGGTGGGATGTCAAGGGTGTCCATTCTGTCACTGGAGAGACTCTTACTGGTGTCACCGGTTAGATGTCACACAGAGCCTGGAGGGCTCTGGGACAGCAGCAGAAACATGTCCAGAGCCAAAAAAAGTCCCCCAAATTAAGGGTGCCCTCAGGGCCCAGCCAGCCTTGTGCTCTGGGAGACAGGCGCTTGGGAAGTCAGATAATGACAATATGACCTCCATTCCTCCTCAAGAGGAGAAGGATTCTCTGTGTCAGGATATTACAGGAGTGTAAGAGAGCCACTTCCCTTGCTATGCACAGGAACAAGGACCACAAGGTCTAAAATGTGGAGAGACAGAGACAGGGTGCTCCATTACCTCCTGGCTTTGGGAGAAATCCTGTGTGAAGACTGGGGAGCCAGGAACACATTGGCAGTGCACAGTGTCTCCTGTCTTTGCCCCAAATGGCATTTTCCTGACAAAAGTGTATAATTCAGCCAAGTTTCAGCCCAATGCACTCAGTTGTTTTCAACCATCTTTTGTTTGTCTTACAAGGTCAGAGGGAAGCTGCCCAGAAACTAAAAACAAAAGATATTTCCAGCTTTAGGAAAGCAAGATGTTTATTGCAAAGGAAAACAGGCTGTGAGAAAAACTTTCAGACTAAAAATAATAGTGCAAAGGGTGTTGGAGCTTATAGGGTGCAGTAAAAAGCCCAAGCTGGACTGCTACAGCCAGCTGAAAGTCACAGTGGGTGTCAGCTTTACAATGCCACTCACATTTATACAACTAAGAAATTACTTTTAGTCCAGCAGATGGATGCTGGACTGTACTCTTGAACTGTAGTGTGGCAGAGCACCCTGAAGTCTTCCATGGACCCAAATAAAACAGCCTGTTTGCAAAGAGAGCAGGTGGCTCATAAGCCACAGGCAACGCCTTAGGGGCGTTGGAACCTGGAAGAAGCATAGAAAAGCAGAGTGACAGGAGGGTATAGGCTTTATGACTCCCAAGAAAGCAGCTGCTCAAAATCACTGTGCCATTCTTATCAAGTTTTTGAGGCAGGAGTCAAAATAAAAAAAATATCCCCAATCAATCAGAAAGTTAATACAGAACATGTATGTTGAATTCGTTATCCTGGTGGTCATTTTCCAGAGGAGTATTCAACTCTTCTAGTATATCTGCATCTGCTGGTTTCAGCACATCCTCTTCACCTATAAGGCATGTAAGAGACAGATCATTTCATACTGGGGGGCTCTCATGCATTACCCCTCTGTCCCATGTTAAAGCCCCCGTGGCCAGTCTCCTGCAATTGCCTGGAGAAGCTGTTAGGTAGCCCTGAGTGGATTTCCTGCTTTTCAAGAGCAGTCCCAGCTGTGGAGGGGAGTTGGAGAAGGCAAAGCACTGCTGGGTTTAAAGCCAGAGGCAATAACCACAATCCTGGTGGTTGGCCATTTCAAGACTTCAGGGCTGGAAGCTGGACTGGTGTGATGTGCCCCAGTCAGCCCCAGAGCCCAGGACACAGAATGGCTGTTTTCCATGGCATGAGGGCACCACGTGTCTTGCAGCAACAGGTCTTTTCTTCCCCACTGCACAGACATTGCTGGAAATGCAGTAGTTGAGCATCAGAGGTCTCTTACCTCCACTGAAGCAGATCCCAAGGTTTCCTGGTTTTGAAGGAACCTGCATGTTTGACCCACTGACTGCTAAAGTGAATGTGCTCTACTCTTCCCATGCCAGATCTGGGAGCAACTCCTGCTGCAGTAGCTGTAAATGGATTTTCTGAGCCCAGACACCAGCCTGCCATTCAGATCAGCTTAGTGCCCTCCATGCCTCAGTCCTGGCAGGTTTTGAAGGTGTGGTTCCCTGCAGACACCACCCCTTGCCCCAGCGCCCATTTTGCTCTCCCACCAACCCAGTGTCAGTCCTGAAACTGGATGGACTGTGGACACAGCATGTCTGGACTTTGGCTCCCCAGCCAGCTCTGACCTCAAAAAACCACATCTCTCCACAGAGATGAGATCTTAACAGAGCTATCCCTCTGCACTAATATGGCTCTTGGCAGAGCCACAGAAGTGTTCTTAGGACAAGGAGTTATTAAGGACCAGGTCCACAACCCCATCCCAGTGACTGTACTGATAATAGTGGACTTGTTATCACTCCCCTTGACTTGGAGAGGGCTGTCTGTCCCCACAGTCCCACCATCCCCCCACCCTTTCTCAGCTACCCAGGTTTTGTGGGGTAGGGGCCCATGCCAGGGAGATGCTGTGGGATCATTGTTGATGAGGTGGGCACCCTTGGCTGACAGTCCTCGAGAGGCAGCATGGCACTGCCCCCCGAGCCACCACGGGGCCAGCAGCTCTGTGGCAACTCACCAGCAGGGTCCAAGCTCCTGGATGGCAGCTCCCCATCCATTGCCACTGCTTGCATCCCACTGACCATGTTCGGGATGGTCAGCATAGGTGGCTGCTGTTGATACACTGGTTCAGGCAGTGCCGGCTCAGAGGGCACTGGCTCAGCCTTCTCCTGTGTGTCAGGCTGGGCGTCCACTGCTGGCTCTGACTCCAGGACAGCCTTGACCACTGTCTGACGGCCCCGTCCTCTTTTGGCTCTCCTGGCTCTCCTTTGCTGTTTGCTCTTATAATCTCTGCCAGGGGATTTCACAGGGATGATTACTTGGGAATGGGACAAAGGACTTTCCCTTCTGCCCTAAGGCTGCTTTGCTGGGTCCGCTGCACCCGTGGGCAGGAGCTTGGGCAACAAGCCCTCAGCTCCACACTATGGTTGAAATTTGCTTGCTGCCCCCTCCCCATCCATCTCTGCCCCCCAGTGCCTGCATAGACCTTGAGCAGCTACTGGCTGCAGGTCACCTTTCCCACTGAAGACTCATGGCTCTGTCCTTGGGTGAAAGACGGAGGGGCTGGGCCATGCTTGGGCTCAGGTTAAGTGCATCACAAAAGCAATTTGACAGAAAAAGCAAGCTTTACCTCAGAACCCACTGAGCTGAATCCTTCTCCAGGGCTTCCGCCTTTCTTTTCCTGAGCAACTCCCGGTCTCTCAAGCGACGGGTTATGATGACATCTACAAGGATAAAGCGAGTGCTAACATGACATTCTGGTCAAGGGACAATCTGATCCCTCCCTGCCTGATGCTAGAGCACTGATGCAAGAGGCCATGGGATTTTTTTGTCACAAAGAGGGTCTTGATATGAAATTACTTGAGGGCTGTACTTCCAGTGAAGCCTCAGTGGGTAGGATTTGATGACACAGCACCCAACACTCCCAGGCTCCTAGCCTGACAATTACTCCACACTTCCACTTGCTGTTCCCTGGGGGGACCCATGTCCAACCTACTCCGACCTGATGCCTTTGGTCAGACATCAGTACAGCCTGCAAGACAATTCTTCATGTTTGCTCCATTGCTACCCCTTTTCCCAGATAGCTGGAACTGGCCACTGCTAAAATTAAGATGTTTATCTAGCAACCAAGGAGAAAGCCTTGACCTGTAGAACAGACAGTCCTTCAACAAAAGGAACAGCTCTGTCGGGACAAGAATGAGCCAGAGGGCACAGCCTTACCCTACCAAGTTGCTCATGTGCATTAGGCTGAGACTTAGTGGGGGGATGGTGATCCAACCAGAGACCAAGACAGGGCTCATACACACTTCTGGGGATGAGAAGATTGGTCCCAAACACCACAAAAACAGCCTCAAGCTGGTCTGAAGCTGTGAGGAAGACCATGGCAGGGCTGAAGAAAGACTAAGTGATGTGAGAAAGCTCCAACGCTGGCTTTATTATTTGGCCAGGATGTGCAGGTTGCCTACAGCCACCAGCAGAGAGGAGCACTCCCCAGATCCCAGTCACCCTCTGACATGCCTTCCTTGGCCAGGTTAAGCAGAGCCCATTTCACTGGTTGCAAAGGGCCACAAATGCCTTCCTCAGGCAAAGACCAGCCTGGCAAATGATCTGAACTTCACTTCTCTATGTCTTTGTCCTAAAAGACAGCAATCCCTGATGATTTCTAGCTTAGACTCTAAGCTGTGATAATAAAAAATTTCTCAAATCAAGCAGCATGAGACCCAATCCTGAGAGACAAAGGGTATTGTTCAGGAGCAACACTATTGCCCTGAGGCCTTGAGGGAGAGGGAATTCTTCCCAAATGTACACTGAAGAGATCACAAAAGATCTGATTTTCATAGTTTCAACAAAACCCACACAATGGAAAAGCAAAACTATGATCTGCTCCTTCCACATGTAATCAGATCCAGCTCCTTTCACAGAAAGCCTCAGCTTACACTAAAGTAGTGAAATCAGTGAAAAATTGTCATTTTGTTGTACCCTTGATCAGATGGGAGAAGTGTCAAGGTGAGAAAAACTTCTGAGGCTGAGCTGGGATTATAGCTCTTTTATCCCAGGTGTTTATTAAGTGCAAGAAAAACTGTAGTCCAGGACAAGACAATGCAAAACTGACAGCAGGAGCCAGTCTCTACCCAAAGTAGACTTTTGCACAAAACACTTGTGATAATTAATAATAATGTTACAGAAATTTAGCTTGGAAAAGCATTTGTGTTGGTCTATGTTCCAATGTCCTCATCAAAGGAGAGTCAACTTTAAAATTACATCAGACTGCCCAGGACCCTGTCCAGGGAAGTTGAGAATAACTCCAGGACAAATGGGAGGTTGTTCCCTGACATGAAACAGTAACAGAGACAGTAAGGCTCAGCCAGCAGGAGATGACTCTGCCATCCACATAGAAAAAGGCAGTAAACTCCCTGGGAAGATGAGGTTACAAGTTGCAGTAGCAGGATCTGCCCAGGGCTTCAGTTCAGCTACTGAAGTACATTACCCCTTGCACATCCTGTCTGCAGCCAAGGTAATTTTGTTTTCCTTTCAAAATGTCTTGTGAGCTGTAAGAGCAATTTTAGCTGCTTGCAATCAGTCTCCTTCCCAGTCCATTCTAAGAAAACACCCCTCATTTGCTTCTAACTGGTCTGAGAAAGCACTCCCACAACAGCTCCAAAGCTGTCTGTCACCTGCCAGCACTAAACAGGAAAGATCACAGTAAAACATATGCATCCTGATGAAAAAATATTTACTAGAGGACACGAAGAAACAGAAATGAAAAGAAAAATTTTAAATTATAAAAACAATGAGACAGTACTGCCAGTCTGCAGACAATCTACTGATGCTCTCTGAAGGACTTTAGTTGAAAAACCTTTATATGTGCTTCTGCCTTTGTGATCTGAAGTATAACATGTAAAAAGACAGATGTATTCGCAGTTAAATGTGCATCCTCCACCCCCAAATATAAACTAGTAGTTATTAATTTCTTTTTAAGAAACACTGGTAAAAAAAATCATTCTCTCCTCTCTCCGAAAACTCAAGTTAGGAATGTTCTCATCATTACCTGGCACAGCATACTCCTCACAGGCTGCAGAGGGTGGCAGGGAAGAGTCCGAAGAAGCATGGTCTTTGCCTAAACTCTCCATTGCTCTTTGCAGTTTTAATTAGAAAGCAGCTTAGTTCCCTGGAAACAGCATCTGAAGATACTGGTGCAGCATAATGAGAGCTTGAAAAAAATGCAGACTGCCCGCCCCAAACCTCTTATCTGGCCAGGCCACTAGGAGGGTAATAATATTCTCCTTATCAGAGTGCAAAGGTGTACGAGTCTCTGTCCAGGATCTACTGTGTGGATTGAAAAACATGTTACTGCTTTTATACTGTAAATAATTCCACTTCAGATAGGAAATTTACACTCACAGCTGCTAAACTGTGACTCAAAATCTCTCCTTTGCAGTGGACAGAAGCTGCATGGCAGGGCAGGATTCAGCACTGCCTCACTGCTGCTTTCCAGAGTGAGATGCAGGGACGTGTTGTTAGTCTTTAAGGACCCTCTGAGAGGTCTGAAATGGGACATATGCTGCCTGAAGGTGTTTGCATAGGATCCTAGCAGTGCTGGTGGGAAGGGCCATCCTCCAGCTCCCCTCATGGCAGGACTGGCTGCTGTGTTGTCATATTCTTTGGAAAACTCTAAGGACGGAGACTGCCAAAGTCATGTTACCTGTCCAAGAGCTGCACCACTTTCCTGGGATCCTGACAGAATAATAAATCCATGCCAGCCTATCTGTGCATGTTGAGGACTTCCCAATGATTCTTTGGTCCAGTCCCTGGTGGATCAGGACTATGAACAAAGCACTTCACTTGTGCAGCAGGCTGGCAATGGGCAGCCCCAGTAAAACCAGTGGGAAGACCCAGCCATTCTGGTTGCTGCCATAGGATGACTTCCTTTAGTGGCTGTTCCTAGCTGCTGATGGCCCCTTGCAGCTCCAGCCCTGCCCAGCCTGCAGACTCATGCAGCCTCCGCAGGACCATCTGTGGGGCTGGTGTTGCTGCAAAGGGGAAGCTGCTGCTTGGTACAATGGCTTTGATGCCGAGAGCCTGTTCCTTGCTCTGTGGGAATGGCCAGGGCCCTAGATCAGTGCATATGGGATGAGGGAGTAACCTTGGCCTCTCCTGAAAACTGCCTTCATAGTTTCTTATGCCAGAATAGCACAGAAAAGCTCAAGCTTATGTTGTGTATAACAGCTCTGATGGACCGCAGACATCTCTTCAGCCAGTTTCTAGTGCACTCAGCTGCTACCAGCACTTTTCTCCATGAGACACTCAACTGCTTATGCACTGGTGAGGTGCTAGTGCCCCTAATCCCTTCCCTCCCTGCCCCCCATGAATTCAAAAGTGGTTCAAAGGTTGGTAGAAGAACTTGACAATGTGTCTACCCCCAGGTCCTCCAGGACCTGATTGCCTTTCATGGCAGGGATGATCCCCCCTCCCTGAGCAGTCTGAGGACCTGCCCTGAGGCACAGCAGCTCCTCAGGAATGAGCAGATCTGGCTGCCTCCAATCTTTGCCAGTCTTTTTTATTTTTAGTGTACATCCTTTGCTCTCAGCAGGATCTCTCTCTAGGTCCCTGGAAGGTCCAAAGCTTGAAACTTCGTGCATGTGGATTTCTTAAGAGGTAACCTTGGAGGTCCCTGGTCATCTCTGCTGCCACTCTTCTTACCCCCTGAGTTACCACTTTGCTCTAGGACTCCTGCCCTGTGTCCACTGCAGATTACATGGTACCTCCAGAGAGGTGGGGTAGGGCTAACAGCCCCAAAAGAAGCAACAGGGTGGTGGCAGCAGAGCAGATATGGGAAGGTCTGATAAGGGAGGGTGGACCAGGAGCATGGATGGCATAAAGAGATGTGTGGCTACCAAGTCATTCACAGAATAGTTTCTTGTATCTCAGTCACAAATGAAGGCAAGGTGTCCCAAGCTGGTGGGGGTGTCCATGTTCCAGCACTGTGTGATTCTGCACAGCCCTAGAGACACCCTGGTCATGCAGACATCTGAAAACTGTGTCCTGGCAGGATACTTTCCTGTGAAAAGGCATTGCTTGTGGAGGGGGAAAAACATATCAGACCTTGAACATTGTTTTTGTTTTTGTGTCCCTCATTGCAAAAACCACATTATCACAAATTATCACAAAACCACATAATATGCTGAGCTGGAAAGGACACAGCAGGATCATTGAGTACAACTCCTGTCCCTGCACAGAACACCACAAAATCACACCATGTGCCTGAGAGCATTGTCCAAATTCTTCTTGAGCTCTGACATACTTGGTGCTGTGACCACTTCCCTGGGGAGCCTGTTCCAGTGCCCAAACACCCTCCAGGTGAAAAACCTTTTCCTGATATCCAATCTAAACCTCCCCTGACTCAGCTTCATGCTGTTTCCTCAAGTTCTGTCACTGTCAACACAGAGAAGAGATCAGTGTCTGCTCCTGCTCCTCACAAGGAAGTTGTAACTGCAATGAGGTCTCCCCTCAGTCTCCTCCTCTCCAGGCTGAACAGACCAAGTGACCTCAGCCACTCCTCATATGGCTTCCCCTCAAGGCCCTTCACCATCTTCATTGCCCCCATTTGGACACTCTCTAAGAGCTCAATGTCTTTTTTATATTGTGGCACCCAGAACTGCCCCCAGCACTCGAGGTGAGGCCGCCCCAGTGCAGAGCAGGACAATCCCCTCCCTTGCCTGGCTGGTGATGCTGTGCCTGATGCACCCCAGGACACAGGTGGCCCTCCTGGCTGCCAGGGCACTGCTGGCTCATGTTCAACTTGCCACTGACCAGGACCCCCAGCTTCCTTCCTGTGGTGCTGCTCTCCAGCCTCTCATTCCCCAGTCTATACACACATTCAGGGTTGCCCCATCCCAGGTGGAGAAACTGAGGTGCTTAGAGCGTGTTCAAAGAAGAACAAAGAAGCTGGCAAAGGGTCTAGAAAACAAGTCCTATGAGGAGTGACTGAGGGAGCTGAGGGTGTTTAGCTTGAAGAAAAGGAACCTGAGGGGACACCTTATTGTTCTCCATAGCTGCCTGATAGTAGACTGTAGATGGTGGGGGTCCATCTCTTCTCCCAAGTAACAAGCAATAGAACAAGAGGAAATGACCTCAAATTGCTCTGTGGTAGGTTTAGGTTGGATGTCAGGCTGCCCAGGGCAGTGGTGGAGTCACTCTTCCTGCAGGTATTTAAAAGATGACATGGTGCTCAGGGACATGGTTTCCTGTTGGACATGGCAGTTAATGGATGGATTTCATGGTCTTAAGGCCTTTTCCAACCTAAATGATTCTATGATTCTATATTCTGGGCTGCTTGCAGGCGGTATGAAACATGGAAAAAAGGGTGGAAATCCCTGTGTGTTTCCTGTGTGTTGCTCCACAGGAACTGGGGGCATGTTCAGGCTGTGGCTAACTCAGCTTCTCACACCTACCATCTACTCAGTCACCCCAAAGCCTGGTGACGGCTGATAAGTGACTCTTGACTCAGCAAAACATTGCCATAAGACACTGCAGAGCTGGTACTGTGAATGTTTCTCCATTTCCTGTCTTCAACCTTGAAGGGAGCATTTGTAAAAGAAAGTCACTGTGCCCCCCAGGTTCTTTAGAGGTGTTTAATGGAATAGATGGACTTTAAAATCTTACAGAGCTTCCACTTGCATCTCTCGGGAAGGAAATATCTGTAAGACACTTGTCTTTTGAGTGTAAATTACTTTAAATACCAAGGAAGTGATTTCAGTATCCCCCAGGAAAACTTTGGTAATGGTTAGCAACATGGAAATTACAGGCCCCACCACCTACTTTCAAGTAGTCTATGCTCTGAAGCAGAGGGACTGAGAGTCAGAGTCTCGCCCCCAGTGCCAGGAACACTGTGTCCCACAAGCACCAGCAATGCAGCAAACTCTTCTTCAAGCAGAGCTCCCCTGCAGATGTGGCCAAAGCTGCACCCCCTTTGCTGCAGAGGAATTTGTGCAAGTAGGTTAAACTTCCTGGCCAGTCTTGGCTACGTGAACTGTTGTAGCTGGACACTTTACAGTGTGCCAAGTGCTGCTTCCCTCCCCTTTCTCTCCACATTTCAGTTCAGCTAGCCCTGGGCCATTTTCACTGATGCATCCAGTTTCCTAGGTGAGGCCCTGGAAAGTGTCAGCTGAGTGTTCAGGAACCTGAGCATCTCCAGTTTCACATACTCCTCAAATGCCACTGGAACTGCTTGGTAGGGGAACATCACCAACCTTGGGTACATCTCACCATGCCCCCACACGCTTTAACACAGAAATATCCTGGGAAAGTTTTGTTCAAGGGACAAACACTCCTAGGGCTGGATCCTCTCATTGGTGGGACTGCTTTCATTGTAGACACAACACCAGGCTTTGGATCTCTGTGTAAGTCAAAGGGAGCCTCAAGGGTATGTGTTCCTCCTATCTGGCAAGGCTACTGCAAAGCAATATCCAGAGACTTACATATCCCTCCCTGCAGTCATGGATGCAGCCCTGCTCAGCATGGGCAGCTGGGGGAGCTACGCTGCTGCCACTCTTACAGGGTGTCAGGGCACCTCTTCCAGTCTTGTCTCACATGGCAGTGACAGAGAAGCAACTTCCAGGCTTGTCCTTCCATTGACTTGAGGAAACTTCCCTGGTTGCAACACACTGCTCTGGTAGCAGGACTACTCATTGCTCTGTGTGACAAACTATGGTGCCTGTGAAAGCAGATAATCCTTTTCTTTCCCCGCCTTGACTGAAGCATGAAAAGATGAGAAACAGATGGATAAATTGAACAGGAAAAGCATATGAAAAAGTGCAAATTCATGTGCGTACTCTCTGGCACAGATCAGGGCATTGGAGGCATCTTGCTGTCCACCAGCTGCTTCCTGAGTCTCACCTGACCTTGCCAGACACGGATCTGCTGGGCTTCAGTCAGGCTCTCTGCACCTGGCTGCTCTTGCACAGGCCCTGAGGTCTGTGGTGGTGTTCAGTCACTGCCTTCACCCTTCCCTTGGTCTGCCGCTTGCTTTTGAGCCATGTGAAATAAACAGCCAAATCCACAAGTCCCTAGGGAGGATGAGCATCTCTGAACTTGCTGTGTGTAGAGTCAACACCGACCCTGTCCTGTGGCTGCCCATGCTCTGACCATGCAGGTCTGGCCTATTAATCTGTGCTTTAGTTCTGCAGTTTCTGAATAAACACTCCACTTTGTGCTGGAGGTATGTGGTTTCCCTCTTCCGAAGAGCTTCTGGATCATCTGTGTTGTTTTTTCCTAGCCTCTGCACATGAATAGTTGTGCTTCTCAGGGCACACACTCTCTTGGGCTGCAGCCACTCTGCTGGTGCAGCTCGAGCCCTGGCGTGGGGAGGAGATGCTGGTGACACTTGCCCACTCCAGGGGAGAATGCACTGGGGTGCATTCTCCCCAGTTATGCACTGTGCTAAGCTGGGCATAACCTTCCCCTCACCCGTGGCAGAAAACTGGGATAGAGCTGCCCAAATAAATCCTGCTTGTGGCTGAGTTGGCAACAGCAGGACCAGAAAACCTCAGGACAGAAGTGAGCAATACATTTGTGTTGTTCACCGTGGATATGTTTTGGGGTTCATAACCCTACCAAAGCCCTTCCCTGTGATGTGGCAGGGGAGACAACAAGGTCTGCAGAGAAGAACTGGCAACACAGAGAGTAGCACACAGCCAGACCACCTCTTCCATGCTGTCTGGGAACTGGAAGGGGGCAAACAGGCTTGCAGAGCCCTGGGACAAATGAGCAGGTGGTGTAATAGCAGCAGCTGTGGACAGGTGTCCCCTCCTCTGCAGAAGTGGAAAGGGTCCAGGAAAGGAAAACAGGGAAAATCAAAGCTCTGGACAACTCTGAGCAACTAGTCAGGCTAGGACTTTTCAGCCTGGGAGACAACTCTCTAAGGAGAATAAAGCTTTTGATGACAGCAGCTGCCTCTGGGACAGAAAATAGTGCATGCAATCCATCTGACTGAGCACAGCTGTTTTATGCTCCTCAATACTATTTCCAGCTGCAGCATTAAATCTGTCAGCAGTGGCTTTGTTGTGTATTGTGGTGCTATGGGTGTCCCACCTGGTGGCTCCAGCAAGGTGCAGAACTGGGTAAGAGGGTAAATTCCAGATGACCAAGCACAATAGTCATGATACTGGCACATCTCTCAGTCTCCAAGGATGGTCACTGACTTCAGGGACCTCACTTGACCTCATGATGGACCCTGGACTCCTACTCAGATGCCTGCAAATGAGAGCTGTATAGGATACTAATATAGTAGCAGGTCAGAGCAGCATGATCTCCTGAGGGTGAGCACAGACCTATCCTTGGAAGGTTTCAATTCACCCTGAAGCATTCTTCAAAGCTGATCAGAAGTCTCAGCCAGTAATTCTATACAAGTGCAAGATCTGGTGTGAGACTGAACTGAACTCCGGAGGCAAGTCCTGCATCAGCCAGTGCCCTCTGATCTCTGCCACTCTGAGCAAAGGGGGGCCCTTGCATGCCCAAGTCATATGGACTTGTTGCAGGTATTTTGTGAAATACCTTGTGAAAGGTGAGTTGTGTCCATGTGCTAGATGTGGGAGATGAAAGAGCAGAGGAAGCACCAAAGACTGCTGATGCACACTGACATTGTTACCGTGGCGGAACTGAGTCCTGCCACAATCTCAAAGATGGCCCTGACACCAGGAGCAACCTGAAAATTCTTCAGCTTAAGGTTTTTCTCAGGTGCTGGAGCAGACATCTGGTATCCCCTGTGTTCACCATCTCTGCTCACGCTCTTTCCATGCTCCCATGTGTTATCTGAGCTGATTGCTGTATTAAAGGGCCTTAGATAAAAAGTAGAATAACACCTAATATGGGAAATGCAGATGTTATTATTTTCAATTTATATCTGCTCTGGTAGCAGTGAAGCAGTTTACTAGGGAGCCAGGGACTCATCTTCTCCCATGCCAGAGAAACTTTACTTTCCCTTCACTAAATTGCCTCCTACAGAAAAAAGCTGTGCTTATTCAGCATCTTCTTCACCAGGACTTGTGTGTTTCTTACTACTCCCCCATGGTCTTTCTCACAGGAGTGTGGGTGAGATATTACTCTATGCAGAGCACCCTTGTTTGTTATGTGGATTTGAAATCACTGTTTTGACTGCACAGTTTTAGTAGCCCTTGATGGGAACTGGCTTATGCTGTTTTCCCCCAGCCATGCATAAAAAAAAGTGCTGTTGAAATCAAGATCATGCATGTCATTTTATTATTCACCATAGGTAGCATAAGTATCCAATCAGCACAGAGCATACAGGATGAATTAATCACCTGTTTCTAGGCTCAGGAAAACTATCAGAAAACTCAGGTATCTTGACACTCCCCATGTTTCAAAATCCGGATGTCTTGCCTGGTTTTCCTAGAATAATATAGGAAAAAGAGTAAGACATCAAAAAAACAACTCAGTGAGTCATACTTTGGCTGCATTCCATCAAGTGGAATGGAGCTGACTATTACAAAATTGACCTGCTCATTTTCCTGTCTAAAAAGCTGAGGTGGCTGTAACACCCTGGCTCATGGATGTGCCCTCCCAGGGCCTGTGGCACCAGTGGTCCATCTGCAGCCCAACCTGGTCACAGCAGGGCTGTCCCTACCGTGAGGTTATGGTGGCCATGGCTCTATCTGAGCCCTAACCACCACCTCCAAGAATGGAGACCCCCCTTACACCTCTGTGGTGCACCACCCTTTTGACCTGATGCCTCTGTCAAATTTCCACTCTTGGGGGCTGCTGTATGTGGCTGTTGCCCCATGTTGTATTGCCCACACCAAGAAGACTGTGGCTTCATCCCATCTGCAACTGCAGGCTGCTGCTGGATACCCCCAGGCATTCCCTTCCTCAGACTGGCTGGGTGCAGCTCCTCTGCACTTCCTTGCAGCTTCACTTGACAAGCTGGTCATCCCTCCCCTGCTGCAGCCCAGCATATGGTTTGTGTTATTTGCCATGCAAGTGCAGCCTGCTCATGGCTTTTCCCAGGCTCTGGGGAGCCTGAATGACTGTACTTCACAGGTACCCAGTTTCAGACAGCCAAAATTAGACCCAGGAGGTCTCTGCCGAGGGCATAAGCTTACATTTTTTCCACACAGAGCTGGCATTCATTGGCATAGGTATTCCCATCGCTCCCGCAAATGGGCAAGTACAGGAGGGGGCAGGCCTGCAGGTGAACCAGGTCTTCACACACCGGCTGGAAAGGAGAAACCACAGCATGCATTTCAGTCCCAGCAGCACCCATCTCATCTCCCCAGAACACTCAGGCAGGAGCAAGTGCCACTGGCAACCTGGTTCCCTCTGTCTCAGATGGAGCGAGGCATGCCCATAGAGGAGCGGGAGCTGCTGAATCCCTCAGTGGGATTCATGGCCTGGGCTTTGGTGTGTCTTTGGTGCTGGACCACCAGTTCCCAGGAGGCTGGGGATGATTGCTGGGAACAGTCTTTCTCCCAGGCACACCAGGCATACCCATATCAAGCCATGAGCAAGGAAAACCAGAAACCTCTTACCCTTCTCAGGCCACTCCCTTCATTTATCTCTGCCCCTGAAACAGAGCAGAGACCCATGAGTGTGGCACACCTGTGCCTGATGGCAGAAGCACGAGATATTGGCAGAGGATCACATCCAGAGTGCACTCAGGACTGAATCAGCTCTGTGGGTTTCATGAGGGGGGATTGGTTTGCTGCTGCATGCCACTCCCACCCTCCCTGCCAGCAGCACAGTACACAGCTTCCATCCACAGCTGAGCTGGCTGGGACAAAGCTGTGAATGGCTGTTCCCACCCCCTAAACCCTCTCCCAACAACCCTCTCTCCCAGTCTCTGGGTCAGAAGCTCCCCAGAGCATCCAACGCATCTCAGGAAATGGGAAACCATGGAATGCAGTATGAGTCATGGGGTATCCTCAGAAGGATGAGGCTTGGTGATATTGCACAGCTGGACACCTGCCACCTCTAGGCAGAGCAGCATTTGGCAGGCTCCTTTTTCTCAGGCAAGCAGAGCAGTAGCAACAGTTCACAGCCCACCTGTGCAGTGCACAAACGTCCTGGGAGCACAAAGGCTCACACACAGGCAGCTGCAGAACCACCACTACCTGCATGTAGGTAGCCATGGCTTTCCAGTGCCTACAAACAGGTGCTTCCTACATAAATATGTGCTGAGCACATAGTGTTCTTGCAAAGACTTGCCAGTTTTCATGGAGGCAGGAACTACAGCAGCTGCCACAGCAGTGTACATGCTGTCCTCCCAGGGCCTGGTTCCTCTTCACATTGTGGACTTTCCCCGACCCCAGAACTCTCCCAAGTGCAATATATTTGATGAACTAGCCTGTAACCTTTGCCAGAAACTGCTAATAAGGAGGGCACGATGTGTTTGCTCCAGTCCTTCTTCCTCACCATGCTGCCACTGTTTGTTTGCCCTCACCTCACCTCCTCTCCAAACCAGAATTTCTGGGTCTTTCTGCCCTATCATGCATTTCCCTCCTTCCACTGCCCCTCTGTCATTCCCAACCCACAACCGATGATCCAGCTTCCAGCAGCAGAGCAGATTTACCTCCGGCAGCAATGAGAGTCACCACTGCCGCCAGCAGCAGCAGCAGCAGCTCCCTCGCAGGCATGGTCAGTTCAGGCAGACTTGCTCATGCACCTTGCTCTGCTTGTGCCTGCCTTTATAGGGGAGGGCACAGCCTTATCTCAAGAACACTGGGAAAAGCAGTGTTTTGATCTGTGCTGGGAGCAGCTGGACCATACACCCAAAGGGATCACTTAGGCACTCTCAGGCATAAGATAAGCTTTCTCCTGAAGCTTTCCACTTGTCAGCTTCCGGTGGCAGCACTGGAGGCTGCTTTACAATCCCTTGCACTGTAGTCAGGCGTCATGGTTTGTCACTGGCCAAACACCAGGCATCCATGGAAGTTGTTCACTCACCCTCCCCTGCCACAGCTGGGCAGAGGAGAGATAGAATTAACAAAGGGTTCATGAGTTGAGATAAGGACCGGGAGAAAACACTCCAAGAGCAAAAGAGGCTCACCTTAGAGGTACAAAGTGAGTTTATTACTAACAAAATCAGAAGAGGATACTGAGAAGTAAACTCTTAAAAACACCTTTTTCCCCAACCCCTCCCTCCTTCTGACCAACAGCACAGGGAGACAGAGCATGGGGGTTTGGTCAGTTCATCACCTGAGATCTTCTTCTGCTGCTCAGGAGAGAAGTCCTTCCCCTGTGAGACCGTGGGGTCCCTTCCCACTTGAGACAGTTCTCTGTGAACTTCTCCAGCATGGTTCCAATCTCATGAACAGGAGTCCTCCCAAGACTGCTGTGATGTGGGTCATTCTTCCATGGAGTGCAGTCCTCCAAGGACAGGCTGCTCCCGCCTGGAAACAGGGCCCTCTCTCTCCACCAGGTCTCCCACTGGATCACAGCCTCCTCCAGGCATCCACCTGCCCGGCATGGGCACCTCCCCCATGGGCTGTGGGTGGATCTCTACATCCTCCATGGACCCATGGGCTGCAGGGGCACAGCTGCTTCACCATGGGCTGCACCACGGCCTGCAGAGGAATCTCGGCTCCGGCTCCTGGAGCACCTCCTGCCCCTCCTTCTCCACTGACCTTGGTGTTGCCATGTTGTTTCCCTCACGTGTTCTCACCTCCTCCTCTTCTCTGGCTGGAATTAGTGGAACTGCACCCCCACCCTTGTTTTAATTTTCTTCTTAAATCTGTTACCACAGAGGCATTACCATCATCTCTAACTGACCCAGCCTTGGCCAGCAGCATGTCCATCTTCAGAGCCACCAGGGATTGGCCCTGCCAGACATGGTGAAAGCTTCCAGCAGCTTCTCACAGAAGCCACCTCCATGGCCCCCTGCTACCAAAACCCAGGCCATGCAAAACCAACACATCAGGGTTGGGCAACGCTGCTCTTCTCTGCTTACCCCAGCCAGCTACTTCTGAATATATCTCATCCAAACCATCCCTTCAGCTTTGCAGCTGCTGTTCTTCATACATGACAGGTATCTCCACTTGAGTTGTGAGACTAGACAGAAAAGCCAGGAAATTCAGGCTGATTTGGGTGGTGGCACTGTGGCATTATCCCAGACCTAGCCAGGTGGATACTGAGGTGCCTGATGCACTGATCAGGATCCCAAACACAACAGGAGGCCTGCCACCATGCTGCAGCAAGCCCACACAGCCACTGGGTGGGATGGCACAGGCTGGGGGTGCAGAGGGTCTGGAGGGCACAAAATTCAGCTGCCTGGGAGCGGGAGCTGCAGATGCAGTCACTGCCTATGCTCAGAGGAGCCACATAGACAGAGGCGGTTTAATACCTTACTGCACTCCCCACTTTGGCTGCAGATGAGATTGACAGAGCAAAATTATCTTTATTGTAAGATTCAGTGTGTTGGAAGGGGGCTGTGTGCATCGATACCCAAATTAAATACACAGAGGTGGCACACAGAGGTGGCACACAGAGGAGGGAGGTGACAGAGAGGCTGGAGATGATCCTCAGTGGTAAGAAACACTGTCTTTTCAACAAGCATCATGACCCCAGAATATACTAGATGCTTTGCCTGCAAGACTGGATGCTTGAAATCAGTGTGAGCATCCTTATCTGCTCTTTCTCAGAAGCTCAATTTTCTACATCTGTCCCCACTTTTCTATGGTGAAACAAAATCAATTGGTGAAGGGTGAAAGATGGGAAAAAGGACCACTGGTCATAAAGTCAGTGTAAGACCAATGTTGGCTAAAAACTCCTTTGGGTCAGACTTGCTGAAATGTCTGGGCCAGAGGGACAGAGAGTCACCTTCCCCAGGGGAGCAGATGGGATGTATCATGTGTACAAGGGGTGAGCAGGGGGTAGGTGCCCTCCCACCAGCAGGCTGGGAGAGCTCCAGATGCATGGAGCTCTCATATTTGCACTTGCTGAGGACCTGACTATGACTGTGCTTGAGATATTTCTTCCCCAGAGGAAGGTACACCTTGGCCCTGTCTGTCTGAGACAAAAGGGGACAGCTGGAGCATCCCCTGTGGCCAGAGAGGTACGGGGTCTGCTTACCTCCTTCTGTTGGAGCTCCATCCATGCAACACAGCAGGGCTGAGACCAGGTTTTGGGAAGCGGGAACATAACCAGCTCAGGGTTGCCCTTGCAGAATCATTCCTCTGCTCTGCTGAGGCAGCTGTGCACATGTTTTATATTCCCTCTTCACGGAGTTTACACAGTTCAATAACCTTTGGCTTTCATTATTATTCCACTTTGGAAATACCTCAACTAAAGTAAATATTTAACTGCATTAGCAGTTGTTCCCGAGGCACATGGGGTCCTGTTACGCTTGTTTAGTCTAGTACAAGGGAGGCCAAGGGGGATCTGATAGCAGCCTACAACTGCTGGAAGGGAAGCTGATGGAGCCAATCTCTTTTTGGTGGTGACAGAATAAAAAGCAATTGTCACAAACTGCAGCCTTGAGATGATCAGGTCAGGAGTCAGGAAAGAAGCCTTACCCCAGAGGGTGAACAACCCAAACCAGCAGAGAGGTGGGACATCTCCATCCTCAGCTGGACATGTACCTGACCATGCCCTGCTGTGCACAAGGTTTGTCGGGTGAGCACTGAAGGGCCCTGCCACCAGCAGGCTGGGTCCATGGGACAAGCAGCTGTCAGTCTCCAGCACAGATGGATATATGTCCTTAGAGTCACATCTTGCAAATCTGGTCCTAGCCAACACTCAACAACATGAACGACACAGGTAGCCCCCTCCTGCAAACTGCTCACACATCAACACACTTCACAGCACTAGATGAGGGCTATCTTTGGCCTTTAAAGTCTTCTTCAAAGTTTTTACTACCAAGAAAAACATCCAAATGCTGATTGTACTGCCTCTGGTGCCACCTCTGGTGCCTCTGGTTCCAAGCATGGCCTGGTTCTTTGGTCATGCAAGCAGTAGTGCAGGAGCAACAGGCTGGGGCTGTGCTGCTGGGACACGTGTGCTCCAGATCACTCTCCTTGGACAGAGGGTGGCAGGAAATGTCTGCATCCCCTCTGTGCTGGAGGCACCAAGGTCAGCAGTGCTGTAGCAAAGCTGTTGGCTGATATAAGGCTTGATCTTTCTTCACCTCATTCCTCAGTGGTGTTCAAATTCCACTGCCTTCACAAAGCAAATTAAAATGATACGCTAAGAGATGAGAAAGGGTAAATGACCTCTTGCAAACTAGTTTTGTTTTTTCAAGCCTTTCTGCCAAGCACAAACTTGCAGCCCCTAATGGAAGTCCTGCCTACTGCACCCCTTGAAGAAGAGGAGGGGAAATTCTTCCGTGGGTGGGGCAGGAAGTTTTCTGGTGGCTGCTTTCCCTCATATTGGCTGTGCAGCTCCAGCTGGCTCTGCCATTTTCTCCCTGCACTTTCACCAGCCCAATGGTGATGTAGGAGGCTTCAAGATACAGGATGGGCAGATGTGATGGCTCTGGGTTTGCCTGAGGAGATGGAGACCGAGTCTCACCACCAGCAAGACACATAAACTGTGCTGGAGACAGTGGCTACAAGCAAGGAGACTTCTACTTACAAAACCAATCTCAGGCCTGCTCCCTTGCAGCGCTGCCCCTGCCTTTGTGCTTGTTGCCACACTTGCGGCACCCACGGGCCCACATCCGTGCGCTCATCCAGGTTTGCTACACCTGTCCTCTCCTAGGGGACTGCAGCTCTGTTTGCAGGCTTTCCATCTGAGTGGGCACAGATGGCAGCTGGCCAGACCAGATTGCAGCACAGTGCTCTTGCCCCACATCTGCCTGGTGGCCTTACCCGTGTTATGGCCTTGGTGTTGTCAGCATTCCATTCAGCACCTGCCATTTCCTTGCTGTTATCTGTTGCCTTTCCTGGATTTCATGGCTGTTTTCAGCCTTCCCGCATCCTGCACCCACACTGATATTTTAACTTTCGTTCTGCTGCTCCTCCCAGGGTTTTGGCGTACCAGTAGACACCAGGGTCCCACAAATACTGCAGTACCCTGAGAGCAGAGCGCTGCCTTGCTTGTGCAGCCCAAACCAGAGCCCACCATCTACCCTCCTGTTGCACAATCGGGCAAGGCAAAAACAGGAGGGCAAGTGCCATGCTTATTGTCATTTTTAGCTCACTCCCTGCATCTAGATGGTTTTTATAGAGAGAACAGTCTCTGTTCTGTTCCTCTGACCACTCTGAGGTCTCCACACAAGTAAGAGAGAGAAGAAGCAATTTGTCCTCCTTTGTATGGAAAAAAAAAACCCAAACCAAACCAAAAACCAAAACCAACACCAGAAAAGCAAGTGACCACCAGAAGTTTGTCTTTGGATATACCATGGATCCAAAACCCGACACCTGAAATCGCCCTTTGTAACTGGGGCAGGGACCAGCCATCACCATTTCCCAGCAGTTTTGCCAGACTTCCAGGATTCAGATCACGCCTTTAGCCACCTTCCTCCATTTTAATACTGTGAATTACTTTATTACTCTTAGGGTCAGTTTAAAGGCACAGAAATGCACAAAGTTATTTTCTGGGCATAGGGCAGCGATAGGGGATACACATCATAAAGTCACCCCAAGACAATATTGCAGCATGTCAGGCAGTGAGTAGTGCTCGTTATTTCTTTTATGATAGAAAAATTTCCCTGTGACGCTGTCAGCTGCGAGTACACAAGATGGTGAATACACAGACTAATCCTGCCTGCTGACACTCTCACCAGATGCAGTCTAGGCCAAGGCAGCATCAATCTGGAGAAGACTACAGCTTCCTGCCAAGCCAGGCTGTACACTGGACCTCAGAAGTGCAACACGCTAAGGGAATATCCATTATACATCTTCTTCCCCTGCTGCAGCTTATGGCTGTAGCTGGGCAGAAGTTGCTGCAACTTCCCCTTTCCCTTGTGTTTACCTCTGCCTGTTCAGACCTCTGTTCTGCCAGACACACTCTAAATGCATCTGCAAATGCTCTGCAGCTCCTTGACAGCTTAAGGATGGCCTTGACCTGCCTTTTCCCACATACTCGCACTTGAGGGCTAGGTGACCAAAGTCTGAGTGCAGCAGATAAAACAGCAGAATACCACGGATTTACTTTTTACCCAGTAAATGCTTGTCACGAGGCACACAGAGCCCCAGTGCTGGTGCCAGGGATGGGACGAGGCATTGTGGCTGGGCTGGGTAGGCAGACTCCCTCGCTGCTGTCGTACAGTCCCCTCCTGCTCTGAGCTGACAAAGATAACCCGGATGCTGTTAGCAGTGGTAGGTATGCTGTCCCCAGCATACTGATGCTCAGTCTTTTTATCTGGGAGCTCACACCCACTGTAATTTACAAAAAATTGTATATTTTCAGTCTCTTTTTCCCTGGAGTTTGTTTCTGAATGAGCAAATCTGTACTGGGCCCCAGTTTTTTGTACCTTCTGAGAAGAGTGTTGCTAATTCCATTTTGTGTGGGACTGAATGCTGTCATCACCCTGCATTTAGCACCATACCGGAGAAAAATGGGTAGCACATATGCCAGCTCCCCCCTTCAAAGTGACAGCTGCTCTTGGTGAGTTTTTGTGGAGGAGGTCCCTTGACTTTTGCAGGAAAGGCCTGCTCTGCCCAGTCTGCCAATTGCTAAAGTCCCTGCAGATAGCCCAGAGTGAATTGATGTAATTAGGGACACAGTGTAAGAGAATCAGGGAAATCCTTCTTTTTCTCCTTGCGTTTTGAGGGGATGTTGTTCTGTGACACTGCATTTGCATAGATCTTTGACAGCAGGGTCACCCGGATGCCTTAGGCTTTAACTTTTATATTTTTCAAATTCTGTACTGCTCGGTGTGTGACTCTGAAGTTTCTTGTAGCCTGTAAACTTCTGCTCTCTCATGCTAGGTAGACATAACAAAGCCTCTCCGGCCCTGCTTTCCAAGGACACCAGGACTGTTCTAGGCCAAAAGTATAAACCAAAGAGCCTATAAGGGGGGGTAAGCTGTGGGGAAAACTGAAGCTTTAATTGGAGAATTAACCCTGCTATACAAATGAACCAAACCCATAAAAGGGGGAAGAATTAGTGACCCGGGGTCCATCTTGGGGTCCATTTTGAGAATAGCTTCAGGCTCCCCAGGGGGGACCTTTGAAGGCCTTTCAAATAAATACTTCTTTTAATCCTCTACTCCTGTCTAGTCTCTGTTTCTAGGAGGCCTCTCAGGGCATCACCCACTCATGCCTGGCTGCCTTTCCACACTGCCACCAGTTAACATTCACGTCTCCACTTTCTCCTACACATCTGCAGGTGCATCATCCTTATGAAGAAGAAACAGGGAATAAAAAGCTCTCTAAGTGTTCTGTTTATCCAGTGAATGTGCAGGCACACACACCGCTCAGCACTTCCGCATTAGTTAAGTTCCCAGAAATGGAAGATGCAGGTTTACACGTAGACACTAAGAGCAGGAATGCGTGTCCTTGATGCTGCCTGCTACTTCTGACTTCAGAGCCCACCTACTGTGCAGGTGTAATTTTTTCCAAATTACCTATTAACTACTTGGGTGTGTATGAATTGACACCAGGAAGGAGCCACAACAAATATCACTGAACAGAAGGGCACCGTCACCCTCAGTGAAACAAACCCATGGTGTTTCTTGGAACACATTCCTTTGCATTGAGATAACGATAACCTCTGTTAACTCACTAAGCCCTGTTTTTCACTCCAACACTGTGATAATCTAGATGTGTGCGGGCAGATCAGAGCAGAACTAGAAGTACTAAAAGCAGCTTACTCTTGAGTAGCCAGATATTATGCAAAGTTTCTCCTTTAGGATCCATCAGGCAGAATCAACTCAACAGTGGCTACAAACCATACCTTTAAGCATAACTGCTATCCCAGGTTCTGCTCCAGAAAATACACTCTCCAAGGGTCCAGCCAGGTCCTGGCACCTCTGGACAGATGCTGTTCTTGCTGTTGTCTGTCCAGGGAGGCAAAGCAGTGCATAAAGAAGAAACGCACTGCTGATAGGGACAAAGGCTGAGCATCCTTATAATGAATGGATTTGTGTGATTTGTATATTAAAATTCTGTGACAAATAATCAGGCTGTATCTTAGGCACTACAACAGGAGCCACCCAAACCAACAGAAGATGAGCATGGAACTGGGAAAGTCCAGCAGTAACCAAATCCAAGCTGGCTTTGGAGTCAGATTTTGCCAAGACCTGTTTAACCGTATTCTAGTGATTAGAAAAAGATGTGTATGACACCAAAACCCCCAAAACAGATAAAGAAAACTTGAAGATTAAAAGCTATCAAAGGCTATAACTAAGGAATGATGAAAGTTTCTCTTCACTTAGATGAATGTAGCTGTATGTATAGAACATGTCTTCTTGCTTGGTGATGAGTTTCTCTGCAGAGGAAGCTATCTTTTTCTCTTGTTCTCAACCTACACACAACCAAAGCTTTGCAGGCACCTCCCTTTGCTCTGGCAGGCCTGACTCTATGCCTCATGCAGAAGATTATTGTCACTTCGCTTCTGAGGAAAGCACACAAAATGGGGCCTGAGACATGAGGCACATCTTAACCATGATGTGGTTAAAAAGATGCAATCATTACAGGACTGGATGCAACTGAGAGGAAAGGGGGAATAAGCCTGGTAGGGCTGGGTGAGGAGGTACAAGCTCAAGCGTCTTTCCTGTCACAAGTATGGGACACCCTCAGTCCACAAAAGGACCGGCCAGCACCATTCAGGAGGCAAGGAGATTAGGATTAGGACATGGTCTATGTAAGCACTCTCTGTTATCAGGGCTGCTTGGGACCCCTCCCAAATTGCTGCACTGTGCAAAACCACCCCACAAAACCAGTTCACTGCTGGCACCAGAACTGTGCAAAAAGACTTGCAGGTTTGTAAGGTGATTCAAGTTTCTTTCTTCAGGTCTCCAAGTCTTCATTTCAAGTAATGATCATTGCAAATTGGAGACAAAGCTTGTGGCCTTGTCTCTCATGAGACTTCTTCCCATGGAGACAGTGCTGCTCCTGGTTTGACTCTTCTGGGCTCTCAGCAAAAGGCAACTGGATGTTGCAATTGGATCTCTAGAGCTTTCTGCCTCTCTTTCTTTACTTGTACCTCTCTATCTGCCTTGCCTGCTACCTGTCCCTCCAGATGAAGTCAGCCCTTCACAATCCTCCTCCTAAACCAGCACCTTGGCAGAAAAGCTCCTCAGCACAGGAGCGAGCAGTGACCTTGTGGAGCAGGATCCCAGGACAGGGGCCTGTGCTGGGACACTCAGGCCCATGTCGCCACAGCAGGATGACCTGCAGGCAGCACGGAGCCATGCCTGTGCCTCGGGGCCCTGCCCTGCGGAAGTACACTGCTCCTCACTGCTGCCACGACGGCGCTAGAAGAAAAACAGGAACGTGCCTGAATGGTGCCGCACTGTGCAGCAGGGATGCCGCCCACCCATCCACACAGAGGCAGTGAGCGAGAGACAGACACTGGGCATATCCCTGGCCTTCTTCAGGCCTTGAAGGGAGCAACAGAAAAAAACTCCATAGAATGATTTGGGCTGAAAGGGACCCATAAAAGATTATCTAGTCCAACACCCTGGCATGAAGAGGGAGACCTTTCATTGACCAGGTTGCTCTAAGTCCCATCCAAGCTGGCCTTGAACACTTTCACAGATGGAACATCCGCAAGTTCTCCGGGCAATTTGTTCCAGTGTCTCACCACCCTCACTGAAAAAAAATTTCTTCATGTACAGTCTAAATCTACACTCAGTTTAAAAGCCTTGTACCTTCTCCTATTACTACAGGCTCTGATAAAAAAAAAAAAAAAAAATCTGTCCCCATCTTTCTTATAAAGCCCCCTTTAACTATCAAAAGGCTGCTCCAAGCTCTCCTTGGAGCCTTCTCTTCTCCAGGCTGAACAACCCCAACACTCTGAGCCTGTCTTCATAAGAGACATGCTCCAGCCCTCTGATCTTCTTCATGGCCTCCTCTGGACTCGCTCTAAACAGGTCCACATCTTTCTTGTCCTGGGGACCCCAGAGCTGGACACAGCACACCAGGTAAGGTTTCACCAGAGCAGAGCAGAAGCAGAGAACCACTTCCCTCGACCTGCTGGCCACAATTCTTTTTATGCAGTCCTCGATACAGTTGGCTTTCTGGGCTGCAAGCACACTCTAAAATAAATAAAGCCAAAACAAACTCCTGTTTTGATACTAAGGAAAGCTATACCTTATGGAAAGCTATCAGACCACTTTAATAGGTCCTGTAAGTGTGAGATGTGAAGATGTCACAGAGGATGTGTGTCCCCCAGCCCACACCACTGGAGAGGGAGCATATTTCTGTCCTGCTGGCATTCCTGGAGGCATTTCTATTGAGAGAGCTGCACGGGATTTTCTGGGGAGCTGCACAGCACAGCCACCCGGGTTCCCTGCCAGCACCCAGGAGCACGGTGCAGGCAGAGGGCACCTGTGACCCAGGGTACCCTGGCACATACCCCCACACACCGCAGGGTGCATGGCTCTACTGCCATCCACCACTCTCCAAAAGCCCTCTCCGTCTGGCTGGGCCCCAAATCTCAACATTACCTTCCAACCTCTCCTCTTGCCTCCTTCTTGCCCAAGCTGTGCTCATCCCAGGCACCCCTTTCATGCCCTGGGGATGTGCACTGCATATTTTTTGCTCTTGTGAGTGACTCAGGGCTGTGGGCTTCATTCCAGCACAATCCAGGTCTGCTCACACATGTGGGGCCCACTCTTGTCCCACAGATGCTCAGGGCTGCCACAACCCCACTGAAGAGCAGAGTCACAAGCCCAAATCCCACTCTTCCTGGAGAAGCTGACATGATGCATGCTGAGCTTGGAATAAGCAGACAGAGCTGCTGTGGGACTGAGCCCTCCCTGGCCCAGAGAAAGGGGCTTTTGAGGTTTGACTCAGAAGGGCTAGAACAGCTACTGCACCACCACTGTCCCAGCCACTTTCAACTCCACAAGACCACACACGCAGATGGGCCATATTTTGCTGTGGGGCAGTGCATTTTCATGTGGATACATCCCTGCAGTGCTGGTGGTGACCACACACTGCTCTTCAGGTGAGGTGTGGCTGCCCAGTGGAAGTACATGATCCTACCACTCTGGCTAAAATACTGACCCCAGCACAGACCTGGAAAGCTGGAAACTAATCCTTGCATGAGCTGCCTGACTGAGAACCCCCAGTGTGATCCATGCCCTTTCCTGGATTCTGCCATGCTCCTTGAGAACTTTGCTTTTCTTCTAAGAATACAGAGGTTATAACTTCCTTCTTTCTCCTGACACTTTGATGCCTAACTACAAATGTTTTGCCACATTACCAGTGAACTTTCACTCTGTTGCACCCTGATGGCTTGTTTCAGGAGCTATTTTAGATGTTTACAATATCTTCCAACTGCCAGACTTACAAGTCATTAGGCATGATGGATGGACAGATGTGTTCATGTGTAGCAAAGCATTATAGTCAAGCGGTAATTTTTTTGTAGGGAGAAAAAGACTAAGAATTAGCTTTGCCAAAAAAGAACATCACCAACATGATGAGGTTGGAGCAGACTATGGTGTGACTGGAAAAGTGAGATCTCCAAGGCCTCCTTACAGGTTGGGCTGGGGTGTAGACTGCAATGGTGAAAAGCTGGAGAGGGCTGACGTGCAGTGTGAGCAGCCAGACCTTGCACAAGCACATGATCATTTTTATTTTCCCTGTAAGGCCTACATTTCTCTTTCCTCATTCATGGGTTCAGTAGGACACCTTACCTCTACCAAAAATAGGAGTGCCGTTACCTGCTTGGATCTGTAAGTCTATGTTTATGCTTTCACACATCATTGCACACTTGAGTGGCGCAGAGTGTGAATGATTCCTTCCAGCAACAGAGCCTTCTTTAATCACAAAGCCTTCCTCTACTTCCAGTGCCATGTTGAGACCAAGTGAGACAGTGGTCCCATGGAAAAAATGGCAATATTTTTATAGGATTCACATAAAACATAGCAGAAGTTCATGGTGGGGAGCTACAGTGGACCTGTGGAAAATATGTTAGGCATTTCCTAACTCTCTGATGTTTTTACTGAACACTGTGCTGTCACTTCTTTTGCTATTGCTAGACAAATTTGAAAGATGACATATATAATAGTGTCATGGGAAATCAAATTGACTCTGCCAAATTTCAGTAGCACAAGTACACGCATTTTCTGACAGTAGCAAAACATGGAAACTCTGGACTGACCTGCTGGTTCTGAAGAATGGATTTTCTGCTGGCTCACATTGTGGGTTCCCAATTAATCCATAAAAGATGTCTGGAGAGCTTGAAGGTTTTGAAAGCTAGGTTTACTCATTGAAGAAGGCACTTAGTGAGCTGATGCTTGTTTGAATGTTGACTGAGAATATCAGTGCCATCAGTGATGGTGTCACTACAGCGTCATGGACACCAGCATATCATCATGTTGCTCACAACATCAGGTTTAAACAATGCACAAGGTGATCATTGGACTGACTTGCAGAATGTGTCAGAAAGAATTGAGAAACATCTAAGTGAACAGAATAGAGGAAGCAGATGTCTCTGGTCATGCACTTTGGCAGCAGGATAGCTCGTTCTCGTCACTTTGGCAGCCCACCAGGCAGCACCAGAGGCCGCTGAAATCAGCAGATCCACGAAGGCTGAGGACAGTAGGAGTGGCATACACGCGTGTGTGTGAGTGTTACAAAGTAGTTTTAACCAGTAAGAAGAATGAGGTTCACTTCCTTCCTGCAGTTACTTTGCTTTCTTGAGACTAAGTGAACAGCAGCATTAAGGGCTACTAGCAGGAATTATTTATTGCACTTGAAAACCACTTAAGTGTTTCACAGTTGAGTACCTGAAGCACTCTGAAGCCCAGATACATGCAAGTCTGCTGGACCATGAGCAGGATTTTGCCTGGTCAGCTGTCAATCTCACCCCGTGAGTCACCAATGTCCCACCAATTACTCTCCAGTCAGCTGCGAGTGAAATGCCCGCAGCGCCCAGGGAAAAAGCAAGATTAGTACTGGCTTCTTGACTGTCGCTGCTCTTGCAGCAGGGCAGCACTATAAGGCTTCCCCCATCATCTCTGCTGGCTGAGACAGGATAGGTTTCTTCCTGTGGGACCAAGATGGTTTCTTTCCAGGCTCACGGACTCACTAGTTGTAAGAAACACATGTAACTTTGACAGACGTCAGATGGTGCCCAAACCTGCTTGTAGAGGCACTACTACTGGCTTGATGATGAAGATGAGGAAAAGTCTTCCTCAGAAATGTTAACAGCTCTGGGACAGGGCACGAGAGAGGTGTAGATCACCATGCTGGGCAGCTTTCAAGACTCAGTGGGACAACACCACAGCTGACTTCACCTGTTGCTGGCAATAGTCGTGCTCCAAGAAGGATGTTTGGCTGGAGACCTCCAGAAGGCCCTGCCACCGGCACTGCTAGGATGCTGTGATACGTTTAACAAAAAGGTGGTCCTGGTCTTTTTTTGCTTTGCAGGAAACAAGTTGAAACAAGCTCCACCGAGCTGACAGAAAACTACAGTTTATGCATAGTTGCTCCAAGCGAAGACAACGTGCAGCCCTCCAAAGGGCATGGACACAAACACAGCCCTCGCTGCCCCACAGCAGCTCGCTGCTGCCACTTACACCCTCTGCTACTGGGGTGCTTCTGCGCTTCTGGGGGCTACTACAGCGACCGTTCCAGCACACTGCCACCGGGCACCGTGTAAGAGAGCCAGCCAAGGCGGGGTGCGCTCGCAAGGGCCGGCCGGAGCGGCGGGGCTGTCCACCCCGGGGCTCGGGGGAGACGGGCGGGGGGCCGGGGCGGAATGCCGGGGACGGGAGGGGGACGCCTGGGCCGGGCGGTGCCAGCGGTCTCGCCGGTGCTCCCGGCGGGGATGGGCGGGGCGCGGGGCTCGGGGCCGCCTCTTGAGGGCGGAGCCGCCGCCGCCACCGCCCCGTCCCCCGTCGGCGGCGCGGAGCGGGGCGGGCGGCGCTCCCCGCCAGCGCAGCGGCATGAAGGAGCCGTCGCTGCCCGGCACCTCGCTGCAGCGGGCCTGCCGCCTCCTCGTCGCCTTCTGCGCCCTCCACCTCTCGGCCACGCTGCTCTACTACCTGGCGGGCAGCGCCCTGGGGCCGCCGGGCAGCCCCGAGCCGCCGCCGCGCCGTCCGCCGCCCGCCAACCTCTCGCTGCCGCTCTCCCACCCGCCGCCGCCCGCCGCCCGGGCCCGGCCCCCGCACGCCGAGCCGCCGCCGCCGCCGGGCCCCTGCCCCGAGCTCTCCCCGCTGCTCGGTGAGTGCCGTCCGGGCAGGGTTTCGGGGGGACGGGCACGGGGCCCCGCCGCCTCCCCGCCCGCCGCCCGCGGTGCCCGCCCCCGCCCTGGCCGCAGGGGAGGGGGCGCGGGCGGCCGCCGCCGGGTCCCGGTGCGCCCGTGAGGGCTCTCCCCGCGGAGCGGGCGCGGTGTGACAGCGGCGCGGCTGCTCGCGCGTGTGCCGCCGGCGGAGGGGGATTGTGGGAGAATCCCCGGGGAGCCGGTGCGCGGGGGGAGCGCGGCGCGGATGCTGCCCCGGGCACGGCAGCGGCGAGCGGAGCCCCGTCGCTCTCGCGAAGCGCTCCCACCCCGCCCGGCTAGGTTTCTTTCTGGTTGTCGTCGAGGTTGGGTAATTTCCTCTGGGAACTCTACCCAAAATGCTGCTCTTGCGCAATGCCACGAGAAGGCTCAGAAGGGCTGTTTGCGCTGTGCAGGCTTTTCGCAGCCTTTCTGTGTCCGCGGACCTGCTGAATGAGCGGCACGGGTTTAAAATGGGCTGCGAGGCAGGGTCATGAGTACAGTTGTTATGCGTCCCAGCGGCGCTTTCTACGTATTTGGTCCTGTGATGCAGTACCGTGATACGTGGCAGCCTGGCGTGTGTTTTATCTGCACTGTAGCTGTGCTCCCCATAGGTCTTTTCCCGAACCTCTTGGGTGCTGGCATGCTGGCAGGATCTTGGCGGGTTTGTAGCCTGCTGGTGGTCTCATTTTTATTACGTGATGACCTAGACCTGTTTTGATCTGCTGGCTTTGTCACAAGGCAGAGTTGGGGACAAGGGGAATTTCAGATTTTTTCATCCCTTTAAAAGACTTTCTCACCCAACTCGCTGTTTGTAACTTCTGCTTTTTGAACAGACACTCCTGTGGTGTAGGTAGGGTTTGTTACTGTGACCTACTGGCATGCCAGCTGACAGTAGCCTGGCCACACCTTGGACCCCTGAACTTGGGAATGATCTCCCTCATCCACCAAGTGTGCCATTTTAGCATGGGTGCCTCTGTTACCAGAGATCACAACAGAGGAGAAGACTAAAGAGAAGCTACCTGTGGTTTTCAGTTTACAAAACCGACCCAAAAATTCGTCTTTTCTCTAGGCACTTGCTGGTCAGCTGTTTATGGATCAATGCATCTAAATTACAAATGACTGGTTTGTCATTTTAGGAGGGCGGTTTTGAGGTCGCTAAAAGAAACTGTGCTGTGTTTTGTGTTGTAGTCTTTGATTTGTATCTTCCACTTTTTTCCCCCTACGTCACTTAAGTTGATAGTGGCTGGGCAAGCCTGTCCTCAGAGCATGGATGTGGGAGCACTTTATGAATATGGCTTTGCTTTGAATGGTCTCCACTTAGTCCGATCCTGTCAGGAGCGAGTCATGTGCTTTGGAAATGCCTGGAATTTAGAGAAATGCTCTTAGTGACCCCAAGATTCAAAGTGTTATTGGCGTTAGTCGCTGAAGGATCATTTAAGATATTTTAAATCATCTTTGTAACATCTTCAGTGCAGTTCACTGAATCTGCCAAAGGCCATATGAAGCTACTGGTAATGGTTACAGACGGTCGAGAGCTACAGGGCCACGTAAAAAATAGTTCTTTACAATAGAGTAGGCAAATGTTTTCTGGCTGTGTTACCTTCAGTATTTGTGGGGTGGTGCAGTCACAAGCAGCCTGGCACCGTCACAGCCTCAAGATTTATAGCCAGCATGTAAGTGAGAAACTGTTTGTTCTTTTTTTCCCCCGTTCATTTCAGATTTTGGTAGCAAACAGCACTTGTAAAACAATTGTATCGTGCCTCACATGTTGGTCAGAGCCGAGTCTGCCCTGATCAGCATCTCATGTGTCTCTAAGGCCACTGTGAGGAGTAGAGTGGCATGCACTTTGTGGGCATTTCTGACATTTAATTTCCCCACCCAGAACTCAGAAATCCTCCTTTCTCAGCTCAAAACTCATTTATCAGTATGAACTTAAAAAGCAGGAACCATCCTGTGATTCTTGTATTCCCAAAGCCATGGGGAAGTGCTCTGATGGGAACAGGTAGCTCCAATAGCTCAATTTCCTGAGCATAAACCGAAGTTTATTGAAACATACATAATTCTATTTTTTAACTTCTTTCCTGCCTGCCCCTCCCCCATCGTTTTTAGGAAGCATGTGATGACTCACACAGGATATGTGTGTCTGAACTGCTCAGGCTTTTTGAATGGTAAAATAGCCAGGTACTCATTTCAGAGGCCCACAGTTTTCTTCCTTGCAGTCTTCAGAGAGTAGTTTACAATCCCTGCTGTCTGGCTCTGCAACAAATGCATTAGCTGAATGAGGTTTAATCTCTTACAAGAAGCTGCCAAATTTTAAATGTGCTTTTATGGGTCACTTGCCATTATTTATAATTTAAAAGAATAAATCAGGACTGGGCTAATACTATAATTCAGCTTTGAGTTGAAAGTCCTTACCAGCTATGAAATTCTCTAATACAAGGTAATAGAAGCATTTTGGATTTATGCTCCAGTTTAGAGCTGCATGCCAATGAGTATCTTAAACAGGGTATCAAGAAGCAGAGCCTGCTTGCTGCAGTAAAATTTCAAGAATTCCAAGAAATTCTGGCTTCTCTGAGAATCGTAAAAGCAAGTAAATCCAGGTATTTCCTGCAGGTGTCCATTCCCTAAATTGTTGCATTCTTTAGGAGCTGCAGAAGAGTATCGTGGTGTTGGTTGTGGTTGAGTTTTTTTTAATTAAAAAATTGCTCTGTAGAAGTAGTATGTGTGTTGGCCTAAGTGCTTTCAAAACAGTCAAATGTGTTTCTTCTACCAGTTCCATGTGGTTTTTGTATTTTGGTGTTGGGGTAGTTACATGCCTGCTGGTTTAAGGAGGGTGTGCACAAGGGGTCAGATTCTTTGGCTGTAAGATCCCTTTCCAAAAGAGCTCATACTAAAGCAGCCAGAAGTCTGCAAAGCAGCATTGCGTGGACAGGCTTATCTGTATTTATGGGATGTCATTTTCAAGTCCTGCCCAGCTGAGTGTATGTGTTTGTGGAGGTTATTTTAGAGTACAGCTGTCTCCTTAGCCATTTTTGACCCCCATTTAGACAACAGGTGTGGCTGGGATGGCAAACATAAAAGATGTGCTCTTGCCCTTTTTGCCATGAGCATCTTCTGGGAAAGTTCATCCAAGTGTGCTAAATATTGCAGTCAGATGTCTGTCTTAATAGCTTTTTGTGCCCAGGTTTAAGCTTAGACTAAATAACCCTGAACACTAATAATTAAAGGATATTGACAAAACAAAAATGTAGGTTAACGTATGAACCAGTGAATTGTCCAAGGGACAAACCATTAGAGATGTACTCATTTTCACTAAGGTTTAAAAATGGCTGTTTCCTGGGATGTCATAGAATGGTGTGGGTTGGAAGGGACGTTAAAGATTATCCAATCCCGACTCCCTGGCATGGGCATGCACACCTTTACCTAGACCAAGTTGTTCAGAGCCCCATCCAACTTGGCCTTGAACAAACACTTTCAGGAATGGGCCATCTAAAACTTCCCTATGCAATCTGTTCCAGTACCTCACCACTCTCAAGGTAAAGAATTTTTTCCTAACATCTAATCTAAACCTGCTCCACTTAAAAGCCATTGCCCCTTGTCCTGTCACTGTCTTGTAAAAAGTGCCTCTCCAGCTTTGTTTTCTCCCTAGAGCCTTGTCCTCTCCAAACTGAACAGTCCCAACTCTCTCAGCCTGTCTTCAATAGTGAAAGTGCTCCATCCCTCTGATCATCTTGGTGCCCTCCTCTGGACTCACTCCATCAGGTCCCTGTCTTTCCTGTGCTGGGACCCCAGAGCTGGGTGCAGTGTTCCAGGTGGGGTCTCACCAGAGCAGAGCAGAGGGGCAGAATCCCCTCCTTCCCCTGCTGCCCACGCTGCTTTGGGTGCAGCCCAGGGCACGTTTGGCTCTCTGGGCTGTGAGTGCACATGGCTGGGTCATGTCCAGCCTCTCATCCCCCAGCACCCCCAAGTCCTGCTCAGGGATCTTGGGCATATGAGAAGAAGAATTGTTTCTCCAAGATGTCAGGGTTCTAGATATAAACTGGTGCTTCCCACTTCCATGTTAGTGAGGCATGTTTAAAAAAACAAGGATTGAAAGAAAAAAAGTCCTTTGGCCAGCTTGTAGGTGAGCAGCTGTCACTCAGGGAGGGGAGCACCTATGGCACAGGCTGTTTCTTCAATGCACTGTTTCTGATGCCTCTAGTCAGTACAAGCAAGTGCTCTAAACTGTTGATGCTGAAGATAAGTGATGAGGGTTTTCTGATGCTTTGAGGTAGCCTGTAAAATCAGTGGTGATGCTTAGTGTCTGTATTACAGAAGTGTTTAGAGGTTATGTGCTGCCTGAGATTAATAAATAATGTAGTTTGAGGCCCCTGTATATGTGGACATTGTGTGGGCAGAGGTAGAAGATGTTTTACCACTGGCAGAATCCTAGAAGGGCAAAACTGGGGCAAGAGGGTGAAAACCTAAGAGATGCTAAACCCACCATTTTTTAGGAAGACTTCTAGTGGTGGCAGTGCCAGAGGGATTTGGTAGTTTTGGCATGCCTGGGGTCTGGTCATCCTGTCACGCTGCCCACCTGCAGTCATGGGCTCTCTTGCTGTGGGAGGTTTCTACCCAGGAATTGAGGGCTTCTGAATCTGTGGGGTTACTTTCAATATCAGGCAGTGGAGACAACATTTGCTTTACATGTAGCATCTCCCTTTCCTTTCTCATCTGGACTTGCCTTTTTTTTAACCTTTTTCATATAGCCAGTCTCTGTTCCTTCCTGCCTGCTTTGGTGCTGGAGCTTGTGTCGTGTCCCTCCGAAAAAAGTAAAATAGAAACTCAGAGAAGAGCATGGAGAGGGCAGCATGGGGGGAAGCTAACACATGAATCAGTTTGCTCAAATTTAAGCTTTCTTGGCTTCAAAAGAGGGTTTGAGAAGCTGTTAAACTTCTCCAAAGAATATGCTTAAGATGTTTGGCAGGGAGCAGATGTGTGATCCTGGCAATGCCACCAACAGCTCCACAGCTATCTATCTGTGTGGCTGGGAGCACATCATACCTCTGAAGCACAGGCTTTCTTGGCAGGCAAGGGAGCAGCTTCTGTGAGGAGAATATCCCTAGCATCCTCTGCTCTGGTGAAAGTGGAGGTCAAGGAGTAATTAGGCTCGCAAAATAACTTGGAAAGGTACTGTGCTGTTCTGGAGAGCAGCTGTTTCAGGGACACAGCACAATAGACAGAGGAGAAAAGGAAAGTTTTCTGTCTCGTGCATGTAGTGTTTTATAACATGCTTGTTTCTCTGCCAGCCTTGATCTGAAGCAATAGCTAGCTTCTTTGGAAATTAGGCCAAGTTTGTGTTTGGAAAGAGACAGATTAACTTGCAGCTTCCAAAACTGCACTTGGATGCAGAATTCAGTTAAGCTCTTTAACTTTCCTCCTCTGGTGTGGAGCATCTTAGTCTGACTTCATTCAGCAGATAGGGGACGTTTTCCCTGTCCTGAGGGCCGTCTCCTCCCCAAAGGGAAGGGTGCTGGGGGTGCACAGTCCTCAGTAGGGAGGTGCTCTATGTCTGATGGCCTCGCAAGCAGGAGCTGCTGGGCAGCTGGGCTCCACTGCACTGCTGGGCTGCACTGCTCACCTCCTTTCCTCACCAGTGGACACTACTCTCTAGCCAGCATCCTGCAGCCACTGCTCTGCTCCCTCCTCTGCACCCTTCTCTGCAGGGTAGAAGGGGGTTTGGTTTTGGGGACAAAACCAACCAGTCCACAGCAATACTGCAGTGATGCACCCAAAAGTTTGGGGTGTTGGGGGATGTAATGGAGCAGTGTCAATGTCCAGCTTGTTCCTGTTTCTCTGGGTTGGAGAAGGTCTTGCTGCTCAGCCTGTCCCTACTGGGACAGTGTTTTCTTTTGTGCAAATCAGTACCTAGAGCCCCTGCCTGCAAGGAGAGGTGCCGGGTGAGCCAGGTGTGGATTGGATTTGCACTGCAGGTGCTGATTTCACTGAACAGTGGCCATGGCCAGGGGCATGGCAAACAGCCTTCCCAACAGTCTTTCAGCTGCAGCTGAGCTGCAGGCTGCTTGGGGCAGTCTCCAAGCCCTCTGCAGATGTTTGTCTGAAAGAGGGTTGCTTTTGTCATCTCCCCAGACTGGGGAGTCACTGGACTTGCTTTGAGGGCAAAGACACAAGTTACCTGCAAACCTGTCTTGCTGAATCTGGAAATGGCCCTGTAAAAAGGCCTTATGGGATGGGTTTCCACAAACCTGTGTGCTCCAGGGCAGCACATGAAGCAGCAGCCATGTCTCCAGACCCTGCTGCTATCCTCACCTCTTGCGCTCCCCGACGCTGGCAGCAACTCGTGCTTTTGGGGTGCACAGACCCTGGCAGACTTTCAGCCAGACAGACACACCTCCACCCCACCTGGCAGCTGGCACTCCCCCACCTATCTGGGGAGCACACCCCAGCCCCGGGGCAGCACTGGAATCCAGGTGCACATGCCACAGGCAGGATGGGATGGGGCAAGGGAGAAGGGTTGGGGGTGTTGCCTTGTGAGTTGGGGCTGCCACTGGCAGAGATACGGGCCTGGGACACCACTCAGCCCGGGAGAGCTCCTGTCCACACATCCCATCCTGCTGCACAGTGTGGGGTTTCTGGCTGATGGCTGCTCAGCCTTTTTCTGATTCATGCCTGTTTGTTTGTTTGTAGCTTGCTGTTAGAGAGCCTGGTATTTAATTTTGTGGCGGGTGGGAAGAGCTAATCACATGCAGATTGCCTGGCTCGAAGGGAGGCGGTTCAAAGCCGCCTCAGTGAGCGTGCACTGGCTTTGAGCCACCAAGGAGGACTTTGCTTCTCTCCCAGAGGTACCCTCCATCAACAAGACTGTCTCCCTTTTTTTTTTTTTTTGTTTTGTTCTCAAGATGCCATGTGCTAGTGTGAGACCTTATGTTAGAACAGGCAGTGCAGGGGATTGGGTTAAGAAAAATTTTTCTCTGGCTGTAGTTGCTGAGTTATTCATGCAGACCCAATGTTGCTAGCACATGTGATGCATCCTCATTTTTTTCAGCCTGTTTCCTTGGGGTCCGCAGCTGCAGATGCCAGGCACTGTGTGAGCCTGCCCAGGACAGGAGATGAGCCCATGTAGCAGGCTTCCCTTGCCTTGGCATAGCTAACATCTGTGGGAGTATGCAACTTCACAAGTGTAGATCAGCCAAATGAAACGTATCCCAGCCCTTGGGAGGGCATTTTTTTGTGACTGGGATATTTCTAGAATGACCCAAGGAATTTTTTCTTTAAATTCTCATAGGGGAGCGATGGCTGCAGGCAGCAAGAGGCAGCGGCTGCCAGCCAGTTGGCCATTTTGGCCAGTGGGTTGCATGCCAGGACATTTCTGCTTGGGAGACCCGGATGGGCAAGGGACATGGGGGCTGCCCCATCCCCCCACCATGGGCCTGAGACATTATTTGAGTCTGGCTGGTGTCACCTGAAAAGGTGGTGGCACAGCTTTGAAGTTTAGCTGATGGGAAATTATTTTAATGACCTTTAGAGGAAATAACTGCTTCGCTGAACTGTGGGATGCAGCTGCTTGCCCACCATGGAGCTGCCATGTGGCACTGGGGTCCAGCTCTGCTTCACAGCCTGGGGTGGGGGAACTTGCTCTCACATTTTCTGGGGTGGAGCTGATACTGTTTTTTCCTGTCAAGGCGGGCTTGGTGTGGCTGACGAGCCCTTCCTTCCCTTTTCTGTTGGGCCTCTGCAAAGAGAGGGTTGTTTGGTTTTTTTGCCTCTCTTGTGAGCTCTGCTCCTCTTTTCCAGCTTTTCTTTCGTATGGGGATTGTCTGGGTGTGGCAGTGCGTGTGTACACACGGCTCAGCAGATGGAGAACAGTGCCCAGCTCTCGGCCAGGGCCATGGAAATGTTCTTTTTGGCTCTGCTTTGGCAGAGCCTTTTTCCAACTGCTGATACATGTTTTTGCTTTCATTTTCACTAAATTAAATGTCTGAGACTGATGCCTGGCTTAAAGCATGCAGGTGGATTTTGCTTGTTTTCCCAGTGAAGCTCTCAGGAGGGTGATTCAGATGGCTGAATCACTTCAAGCCTGTCCATGAGACCAGTTTCCCTCCTTCCTATTTCCTTCTTCTCCACACTGCCCTTCTGAAGAAAAGGGTTCCCCCACTCTGTCCTGCGTGAGTCCCCCAGGGCTGCCCATACTGTTGCATCACCTGCTCCCACCTTCTTGGATGCAGTGTGGTGTTTGCAGCCCCTGTAGGGATGCATGAGTACGCTTCTGGCCCTGTGAGACATTGCTGCCTGAGTTTTCCCAACACTTCTGGTATTGGGAAGATGTTCCCTAGAGCCTCCCTAGATAGCTCCCTTTGGTCTAGGGAGGCTCAAGTAGTCTCTAGATTTATTATAGCATCAGGCTGAGTGGATTCTGGACTGCTTGTGTGAGGGTCCTCTCATTTGGATCAGCAGGATGAGCACCAGGAAGGATGTGTGCTGGCAGCCTCAGATGGCCGGAGGTTAAGGTGTTGTGGAAGGCATGGCCCTTGGGAAGTGGGGACGGGAAAATGACCAGCGCTATGGGACAGGCTCCTGGGGCTCCAGCACTGCACTATCTCTGGCCTTTTGCAAGCCTCACTTTCTGCTTTGTGTGAGAAGCTGCTTCCTGTTTGTGAGCAGCATGATGCCCCCTGGCTTTTCCTGTGCACCCTCCCTGTGAGCAGAAATGCTTCTGAGTGTCAGAGGTGAGGGGCAGGAGTGGGCTGGCTTTTTTTTGGTGTGTGTATCTCTCTTACCCGGCCACTGCCAGCTAAAGCCTCCTTTTACAAACTCTGAAATGTTTTGATGTGATGCTGTGCTTTTGTGTTCTTTTGCAAGCTTCCTGCAGTTGCTTTATTTATGTTTTCGAGGTTTTATTTTGCTAAAAATACACAGTGGAGGCTCGTGAAGCTGCTGTGTTGGAGCTTTGTGATGCTGAGCCCAACAGGCATCTGACTACAGATGCCAGGCTGTAGGGGGGACCAGAGCTGAAAGTCCACACAGTGCTGTCATGCCTGTCTGTTTTTATAAGGGACTCCGTATACAGTGACTCCTATGTCAGGCAGTCAGCTTGAACAGAAGCAGAAAAGATTCAGATGGAGTGAATCGAGCTGGAAAGTTTACCTAGTAAACACAGATAGGGACACAGTTTTGACAGGCAGGACAGCACTTGCAGCAGACTTTGCATGTTTTCTTGGCATTGCAGATTACATCCTGAGTCACCATCCTTGGGAAACAACAGCCCTAGGGCTGCTTGCTATCCAGGTAGTCAAATTTCAGTGAAAATGATTTAAAATTAGTAACTGGAACTGTGACTCTGTTCACCAGTTGGAGAGCCTGTGTGTTTGTGGATTTGGCTTTAGCTTTGTCCTGCTTGGGAAATGAACTGAAAGTGTCAATTTGCAGTGGGTGGTATGTTGCTGCTCTTTGTGTCAGCCACATGGCTTTATGAACTCTAGTTTGTTTTAGTCATTCTGTATTTCAAAACAGCCTATTCAGCTTTTTTTCTGGTTTTGTGTTCAGTGAATGTATTAACTGAGTGATTTGTGTCCAGCCTGTCTCAGAAGTGGCTGCCTTGCTGCACATGGATGGCACTGGTGCCTGAGAGCTCCTCACTGACCTGCATGTTGGCTGCATCCCTTAGGGCAGTATTTGCGAGGTGTGCTGCCCTTAAAACTGATTTATTAAGCAGGAGGTTGGAGCAGTAGAGATCATTTATCACCAATGCCCTTCAAGACTACAAAATTGTTAAATCTCTGCCTTCTGCAGCTGCTTTTTACAATGAATATGTTTTCTACTCCCATCTTTTCCTTGCCAATGTTCCAGTCTCCATAAGGCAAGCAAGAGTGAGTGCTGGCAGGATGAGTGGTCCATGTTTCGCCTTGGGGGGCTGCTGGATGCCAGCCTGCAAAATGCTGTTTGCAGTTCCAAACGCTTGTGGCTGTCCTTGCCCAGCTGGAGCTCACAAGTCACTAGTGGGAGATTTCCTCAGTAAATTCACCTAAATGGCAGACTTTCATTTCCTCCCGCCTTACACTGAGTGGGTTCGAGACATTAAAAGAACCTTTGTTAAACCAAAAAGCATTCTCTGGTCTGATGGGGCTTGCAGTTGCTTCTTGGGAGCAGCAGTTGGGAGAAGAATCCAGTAACTGGGAACACAGAGCAGCCTGTCCCCACAGGAAGGGGCTTGCTTGGTGGGACAGCAGCCACACAGTGCCTGGCAGTGGACCAGGCTGGCAGGGCCTCATGGGGGGACGTGTTGCTTCTGCCCCTCTGCTTCCTGCAGCATCCCGCTGGGTTGGCCCTGCTGCTGGCAACCAGGTGTGAGCAGGATAGGAAAATAAAGTCCCTGGGCACAGATGGCCAACATAATCCTGTTTGCTTGCTGTGACCAGTTAGGTGAACTGTGCCCAGTGCAATGCCCTCTGCTGTTTTAAAATCACAAAAGTGTAGCATCATCCTGACTCTGAGTGCTAGTCTCCTAGTGGAGGTGACACTGATGGGCACAGGGACAGGTGGGGGAAGTGGGCACGGAAGTGGGTTGGGGCAACAGGCTGTTTTGGGAAAATGCTCACCACCATGGTGTGGAAACAGTCCCCAGATTCAGAGGAAGCGATGCACCGCCTCGCCCTCCTGCCACCTCTGGCCTCATTGATGTGATGCCTGTCCCATAGGCATGAGGGTGGCTGTGCCTGGCCCCTGATCCTGACACCACTGAGCCCCAGTCCCGGTCATTCCACTGCGTGTTCCTTCCTGCCCCAGTTCCTCCAATTTTTGCCTCTTCCTCCTGCTGCAGAGCACCTTCTGAGGTCTCCCTGCAAGCCACATTTAGACTTTAGAGCAGAGAGGCTTTGGCCCTGGCCCTGCAGCTGCAGGGCAAGCATCCACAGGGCCCAGCTTGTGCCGTGGGGCAGAGAGGGTGCAGAACTGGGCAGACATGTCAGCGGTGCAGCTGGGAATTCCTGGAGTGCTGAAAGCATGGGCAGACTGATCCCAGTGCCCATGGAGTCTGAGAAATCACTGCCTTCTCGTGTGAGAGGGAAACTTTTGCCCATTTAACCAGTGCAAAATGCAGAGATGAGGAGATCCCTTTGCATCCTGCCACTGTGCAGGCACCGTGCAGCAAAGCTTCCCTGCTGCCTCTGGAGGTACACTGAGCACCGCTGTCAGCTTGGCCAGTCTCCTCCTTGTCCTCTCCAGTGTGAGCGAGCACACAGTGAAGCAGCACAACCAAACTGAAGTTGCTTCTTCTAAACAACCAGGGAACGAGCCATGAGTGTGGAGCATTATTTCTGCTTTTTTCAGTAGTCATGTGTTGCAGAATACACAAGATTGATGGTGACAGCCTCTGCCTTTTTGAGCTCCATAAATCAATCACTTGTGCCCCTTTTCAAGGGACTCCCCCAGGGCAGTGTACTCCCCCTTGGGGACCTGGGGGTCTCTGCAACAAATGTGAGGTGGTAGCTGTAGGACACTCAAGCATGCCCAAATGGAGGAGAGGAGGAGGGTGCAGCAGCCAAATCCTTAAGGGGTGATCCCCAGTCTGGTATTTATAGTCAATACTTTATGCCTTACACAGGGGGTCCTCAGCAACTGCCCCCCTGCTGCAGAGGCTTTAGCAAGAGATGAGTGCCTGTGCCAAGTGCAGTTTGTTAACTGGCTGGTGCTGGGGGCAGGACGTGGCAGCAGGAGAGGCCCTTCCTTACTCTTTTGTGGTGAGTCTGTGGTGAGTCGCTCCGTCCGTGCTGGAGCAGGTGGAAGCAAATAGAAGGGCCAGCCTGGATATTCTGAGAGGGTTCCCTCTGGTGCCACCTGGGCTTCTCAGTTTTAACCACAGGTTTTGGCACAGATTGTTTCAACAGTTTCAAAACTTGCCATTTTTGAAACCATCGGCAGGAATTGCCAACCTGAAGGCCAATCTGGATACGGGTTTTTTAGTACTTCTAATACAGAACTTTTAATAAATAAGGGGCATGTCTTCAGAGCACTGAAAATATCTCTAAGGAAAAAAAATGGGAAGGGGATTTTATTCACTTTGCATGTGACTAGCCATAGGTGATTTTGTTGGCAGGAGAGCAGAACTATTTTTTAAGTACTTGACTCTTGGGCTGCCTGAGGTGGGTGAGAGCTCAGAAGGCAACACTTCAGGCTGGTTTTGCAGTGCATGTTCCAATGGGAGCACAGCTCTTGGTTGGCCACACAGATTGCAGGATTTGCAGGACTCAGTGTTAGTGACTCCACTGGGTTCTGATACCAAGAGGTCACAGTGTTTGTGGGCTTGCTCTGAATGGTGGTGTGAGGTTGCTTTGGGTATGGATGGTCCAAGCTTCAACACTTCATGTACTGCTGGGATTGTGTTGGGACCAAAAGCTGTTTCTTAAAAACCAAACCCAAGCAAAACCCAAATGTGTGTAAAGGATGTGTGCTCAGAGAAATAGATAGTGTGTGTTAATTTGCTTTGTGTTATGCCTCTGTTCCAGTTGGTGCACTACGTGTGGAGTTTTCCCAGCCCGTAAACCTGGAAGAAGTGGCAAGAATAAACCCAGAGGTCAAAGCAGGAGGTCGTTTTGCTCCGAAGGACTGTATAGCACTTCAGAAAGTAGCAATAATCATACCATTCAGGAACCGAGAGGAGCACCTGAAGTACTGGCTCTATTACCTGCACCCAATTCTCCAAAGGCAGCAACTAGATTATGGAGTGTATGTTATCAACCAGGTAAGATGCTTGAGACAACCTTTTGTACAGCTGTCACAACAGTGCCCATGCCCCTTAAAATAGAGGAATGGTTGCTTTACTTTGAACAGCAGTAGGCTGGCAGGCAGGGATAAGGTTGCTTAAAAAGAAAAAACAAAAGAAAAAAAAATTGCTTCGATGCTTTTGATGGAAAACCTGAGATCCCCTCTTTATCTCAGGTACAATTCACTCTTAAGAGCTTCTGCTTAAAGAAATCACTTGATGAGGAGGAAAAAAAATTCCTAATAGCACAACCCAATTTAATATTTCTTTCCAAATGTCCTTTTTTCCCAGCTGCTGCCAGAATGGCATGCAGAGGTTTTTAAGGTGACAAATTGGCATTAATGCCTAGTTTGGTAGTGGATGTGCCGTAAGTGTGTCGGATTTCACTTTATCAAGCACCTTCTGTTCATGTTAGTGCACAAAGTCAGGATGGAGAAAGCAAAGCTCTGGCAGTGGGGCAAGTAAGTGGTTGCCTTCCGGTGAACAGAACAGAAAGGAAACAAGCAGTCAAGGGGAGGTTCTTGGGCTTTTTGGTTTTGGGTTTTTTTTTTCCTTGATATCTGGTGGCCTTTAAACAAAAGGCATAAAAATGCACATTTCACTCAAGACAAGCTGTCTTAATTTATAGCATAATGGTGTTTAAATGAGTGTTGTTCACCCTTGGAAAGGTTTAAAATGTGCAGGCATTTGTACAGGATGCAGGGTGAAAAAGGCAGATGCAGTTCTGAGAGCCCCAGCAGAGAGCACCTTCTGGACAATCCCACTGCAGTTTTTCTCTTGGAGATCTATATTTATATCCTGTTTTCTCAGCTCAGTAAGAACTGAGATGAAATAGCATGCTTCTTTAAGTGTTAACTCCTTAAACTTCTGCTTGGATCAGCTGGTGTGTTCGGGCATATCAAACACCATGAATATTTAAAATGGTCACCCAAGCGATGCATTTCATCACAGACTTGAAAATAGGGGGAGACCTATCCCGAGAGAGAAAACTGGTACTCCATTACTACAATTTCTCTTACTTTGCTCATTTCCAGGGTGCCAGAGATCGGCACAAAAGAGGTTTCTGTGGATTAGCAATAGTTCCCAAGCACAGCAGCCAAGATGGTTTGGTGTCTGTGGCCTGGCAGCCACACTGGTGAGGACACAAGGCATTTCTGCAGCATGTGGACTGGCACACTGTGCCCTAGAATTGAGCCCTGTAAGGAAACCCTTCCTGTGTAACTCAAGGAGCAGCTGCTGCCACTGCGGTGCAGCAGCGCGGGGCCAGCCGCTGCCCTCCATCCTTCGGGCTGCGTTTCCTTGCACGCGCAGCATTTTCCCGTGCAAGTTGTGGGTGCCACAGGGCTGGCTGAGCTGCGTCCCCACTGGTGGGGGGACCGGTGGTGCCGGCGGCTGGACAGTGCCTCCCTGCTCTGAGCGAGGCTCGGAAGGGAGGGTGAGGTGTGGCTTCCAGCAGTGGTCCCGCGGTAGGGGCCGCTGCTTTCCCAGGCGGGTGTAGCTCCCGCCAGCTGTGAGAGCTGCCTGCCCGTCGTCTGGGGCATCACCTGTGGGAGAGCAGCCATCTCCATTGCGAAGAGCTGGCAGTGCAGCTGGGTGCGGTGTTTCCCCATCGGTGGTGTTCCAGGGTGAGGAAAGCAGTGCCAGTGCCCATAAAGGCAGGCAGTGTCCGAAGCCTGGTTGGAGTCCCCGCTGCTGCTGTGATAGTGCATGCTGGCTTGCATTGCCCTGTGTTGCTGGCTACTCCTCTTCTGTGGTGCTGCTCTCCAGCACTAGGGCTGTCTGCTTTGCAGTTAACTCTCACAGAAGTTTTTGAAGTAAATGCTTTTTCTCAGGTGCTATCCCTTGGGCATAGTTTGAGTGAGAATGAAATGCAGTATGCAGGGTATATATGCCCTGGCCACATCCAGCAGATGTAGGTTAGCAGGTAAGACTGCTTGATTTGTAAAATAAACATTCTCCTTCTAAATGCCTCTAATTAGCTGTGTCTAGAAGGAGTGGAGTGGTCAGTGGTAGTAAACCTGCTGGATGCATCTCCCAAGGGTGAGGGGGAACACTGAATAGAGAGAGATGCAGAAAATGTGTTAATTCTTCCAGAAGTACAGTAGGAAAACGGTCTTATTTCTCTGCTGTCTTGACAATTGCTTTTCTCTTTTTCTTGTCTGTCCTTCCCTTTGCATCTGCCCTCCTTTTTTTTTTTTTTTTTTTTTTTTTTTTTTATTTTTCCTTCTAGTGGGGAAATATTACCTTTACTTGTTAATCCTGTCTATATCAAAGCAGTCACTGAAGCAAGGAGAATTACTGTGTGATCTGGTTCTTACACGCTGCCTACATGCTCTTCTGTGCTCCGCATCTCATAGAAAGAAAGAGGAGCGCTGAGCCCTGCTACTGCTGCACTGGTAATGTCAAACTTCTTCCTTTCAGCGCAATGTGTTTCTGTCACAAGTCCATTGTGTCTCCACCATGCTGTTCTTGTGTGTCTGAATGCCTCTGAGTAGGACTTGGCTGAAGTCAAGGGGATAATGTTTGTAAAATGTCTGGCATGTAACAGGAGCCAGTGGAAAATACATATTATGTTTCACCTTGCACACGCCACCCCTAGAAAAACCCAAACCTGGTGTGTGGAGTAGCTGCAGTAGGATTTTTCAGGTAAACCTGAAATGAGGACACACGGCTGGGCACACTCTGCCCAGCGCCCATCGATGCCACACAAGTGACGAATTTGCAGCATCTCCCTCAGCCTCGCTCACTGCCACCATTATCCATGTGCTCTCCCGCACCTGCGGCCATTGCCACACAGATGCTCAGGTCTAGAAATTAATATTCTCTCTGCATTTCAGCCCATGTAAATGCCCATGCAGCCAGACTAAAGTTTGGGAAACGGGAGACTCAGCCAATTTCCTGAAAACTGGGCAGTTGTTCAACCATTTTCCACTGGCCCCTGGTGCTATTTGTAGTGTCTTGGTGGCAATTTTCCAGAGAGGTATGTGTGTGTGTATGTGTGTGGAGTGGTTGGGGCATCACTCTGATCCATGTTACTTTGCAGGGGGTATCAGGTGTGTGGGCAAAGGAGGGGATTGTGCTCAGCCCCTGCTTACCCTTGCAGTGGCAGGGGAGGCAAGTTTCCACTGTGGCTGCTCTCTCCCACTGCCCAGTGTAATTGTGCCGAGGCTCAAAACACCCTTCCACAGAGAAACACCAAAGTATCTCCTGCTATCTCTCTATGGCTCTGGAGATCTGTTTCTGCCTGGTCAAGTCCACTGGAAGAAGGACTTTCCCATGGACATTGCGTGTGCAGTTCAGGCTGTCTCGGTGTATCCCTGATGTAGCTAGCAAGCCCCACTGGAAGTAATGGCTCTCTCCTCCTTGGCCAGTAACATACATCCTCACCATCATCTCCCTGAGACCTGATGAGTGTAGGATCTGGGTGAAAGAGATGGCAGGCACAGGTCATCTGTGCCGTCTGCAGGAGGAATCACAGAGCTGCCTCCTACATGGATGTGGAAGGCAGAACGAAGTTAGGACATGTGGCTTCTTACTGGTTTGTATCCCCTTAGTTTGAGTAACTGTTCCAAAAACCTCGATTTTTTCTGTTTAGCACTAAAAAAAAAAAAAGGAACCCTCCTTTGGTAGGTCTGGCTCAACAAACCAGAGTCAGCTGATGTAAGGGACGGGAAGTAAAAAAGCCTGGATGTTGTTCTGCTCAGGCTGATCATTCACCTCCAGGTACAAGCAGGAGTTGGTGTCAGACCTTGCAAGACTGAGGCAGCAGTGAGTTCTGGGAGTGACAGAGAGAGTTAATTCAGGAGCCAGAAGCAGGTGCTGGGCACCAGCACTGAACTCAGACATGGGCTAAGTTTCAGAACAAGAACATTGGGAAAAAATTGTCAGGAAAAAGAAAATAGCAAAAATGTGCTTGGACTACAGCTTTTCTGGCTGAAAGCCTGTGAAAGCATGGAGGCTATGTCTGGTGCTTGAGTGCGTTGTCAAACCAGCAGTCCCCTGTGCACTGCCTTGCTCTTCAGGATAATGCTCCTCTGTCCAAGCAAGGCCAAACAAATCCATTTCTTTGTGACAAATAGCAGCATCCATGAGATGACAAGCTGCCAGGCAGAGGTGAGGGATGGAGATTTTTCCAATTCTGCTTTATCTGCTTTCTCAAAGGTCACCTGTGGGTACTGCACTCTGTGTTGACCTGGAAGGAATGTCAGCACAGCAAGTTTTCACAGCTCTGGTTTGTTGTTTGGGTTTTTTTTCCAAAATGTCTGGGATCAGTTAAAGATGGCGGCCTGCAGCATGCCTGTGAGTTTTGAGAGATCTGAATCTCAGATATCACAAGCACACCAGTGCTTCTACATTACTTTAGGTAAAGAAACAGAGCTTCTGCAAAAAGCAAAACCTCTTGTCAGTCTTTTTGTGTTCCAATATGTGCAGTAAAGCCCCACGTATCTCCTGGGACAGAAAACCACCCTCCTGCCCTCAAAGCAGTCACAGTTGATAAAAGCCTTGCAAAGTTTGCTGCATGAGCTACGTGCTCGCTGTAAAGTTACTAGGAAATGACTTGGAGAGGGTTCTTTGTTTTCTTGTATTAGTTGTGGTTCCCTTCTTCCAAGTCTTTTGGATGCCGGAGCGTGAAGCTGTGCGGCCATCTGGGAGTAGAGTGGCAATGCCCACGTGAAGTGTCTGCCCTGTGTCCCGTCCCTCTCCATGCACAGGGCTCCTGTGTGAACTCTGCCAGGGTCCCGTGGGTGGAGTGGCAGGAAGGATCCCGCATGCTCTTGGTGCAAAAGTCTCTGTGCTTTGAGTTTTTTTGGTGAGAGGTTTAAAAACACAGCTCCTCATAGCACTGTTCATTTCCATGTGTCAACCTGGAAGAGTTAGAGGCTACCCAAAGGCACTGGTTAATTACAGCTGAGCCTCTGCTGGTAACAAAATCGGTGTGAAGTGCCCTTTGCCTTGAATTTCATTAGGAAACGAGCAGCCAAAGGGTATGAAATGAGTTCTTAGACTAGTCCAACAGTTGCTTTGAGGTGTGAGCACATTGCACTTTGCACCAGCACCAGGACTAGTCCCCCTCGGAACCTTGGAGCCAAGTTTGAGTTTGGTACCGTGGGACCTGAGGAGTGCTGGGCAGTTAGGGCTGGTCAGCCCCCTTTGCTGGGGAAAGAAAACCCTCCAATCTCCTGACCTCAGCCACTTCCTCTCCCCAGCCTCTTTGTTCTACTTCCCTTCATTTTCTGTACTCAAGTTTTCATTGCTCTCACTTTCTGCATGGTGGTGATCATCCACCCACCACCTTATTATTATGTGAACCCTTTTGCTTTGGGTGAGGATGCTGAGAATTTGCTCAGATCCTCTTCCATGAAAGCTTACTCCTCCCTGTGAAGTCATTTATGCCCAAGGCAGGTGATTAGTGCTTTTGAAAACTTTGGTTTGACACTTGCATTTTAAAACCTTCATTTGGAATATACTTGGGGCTGTTTCAAGAACCTGCATTGGCTCTTCAGCAGCAGATCCATTAACCAGTCTGGATGAAACAGTTACCAAAATGATTGTTTATTAACCAGGTAAAGCTTTTACAGAGGATGTGGTGTTTTAAGCTGCTGCTCCTTGTGCACAGTATTTTATCCATCCTTGATGTGCATCCCATGTTAGGTGTGGGTAGTGCAGGGTGGGGGGGGACGGCTTGCACAGTGGGGGAGTCCTTTGTATTGACAGTGCTCCGAGAGCGTGGAGAACTAAAAGTAGAATGGATTTGGCAGTCTTGGTTTCCAGGCTGGCAAAAACCTTCAGTATATTTGAGCGAAGCCCTATGAATTTCTTTCTACCTGCTCTGTTCCCTTGTACAGGGTTTGGGTAGGAAGCTGCTGCTGCAGAGTGGCATCTTGGACTGAAAATCCTTACTCTCAAACCATCAGTATTCCTGAGTTTGTGGGTATGATTTTTTTAGCTTTTCAAAGTACGCAGCAATCTGTGAGCTGTACTTGTGCCCAAATCCACATGTGCTTTTGATATGTTTCTGCCTGAAAAAGGCCAAACAGGTTCTCCTCAGGTGCTTCATTGCTTGGGGAGGAAAGTGGAGATTTTCCTGCCCTGCTCTCTGCCAGTCCCTTTGTTAGCTGTGCTTGCCCTGGGATGAATATGCCCTGCTGTAGTGTCAGCTGTGTTTAGGCCCTTCCCATCAAGCTGAGAGCCTTCCTGATTTCATTTTTCTATCAAGGCCTGCAGGACAGATGAACAGTAGTGGAAGAGCACCAAAGAAGGGGATGTGCCACCGCAGCAGTGGCAGCATCCATCTCTTGAGCCATACCCCTTGCAGGCAGTAGCTCATGCTGGCCTGCCATCCAGTAACCAAGGCTGTGTGTTCAGCCACGTGCTGAACCTGCTTCCCGGGGCGCAGGGAGCATCCTACTCCTGTGCGTGCATGGCTGCCCAGGGCTTGGCAGAGGGTCAGAGGTGAGCAGCAGAGCATCAGACCTTGGCTCCTGGTGCCGTCTCATGCTTTGCAGATCAGGTCTGGCGTGTGCTCACACATTGCTCAGCCACTCACAGCCATGTTGTGGCAGAGCTTAGGAGGAGGATGCTGAAATTCTGGCCACAGCAAGGTTTTGGTCCATGGTCCTTTGTCATGGATGTAAGCTAAATAAATCACTGCCAGTGTTTCTCTCTGTAGCAAGAGTCTCTTCTTCCAGAGGAGCTCACCTCTTTTTGCTTTTCTTTGCTGCTCCAGGAAGCCCCACCTGCTTGCCCTGTATCAGAAAATTCAATCCTTAAATGCCTTTGCACGGAGCAGGACACAGGGACGGACCGCTCAGTATGGTATCAAAACTGCCTTCTTGGGGGCTCCCACCAAGAGATGGGAGCTGAGCTGGGTCCAACCTCCAACCTTTCCTCAGCCGTTTTTCCTGCCCCCATGGTTTGTGGCTGTCCCAGGTGTCATTGTCCTGCAGGCAGCATTTGGGGTCAGGGGAGGTCTGCTTCAAACATGCCATGGGTGCTGCAAGGGCAGTGCTCGGGCTCAGGCTTGGGCTCGAGCTCAGTCCATCGGAGGCATGTCAGCCCTCTGCAGCAACACCAGCATCTGGCAACAGGTAAGAAACTGCTGATATCAACTGTCAAATTTAAGTCACTTAACTGTTTTTATTTGTTTTTAAATTAGGATGGAGAAGAAGAATTTAACCGGGCTAAACTGCTGAATATTGGATTTGCAGAGGCCCTGAAGGAGTATGACTATGACTGCTTTGTGTTTAGTGATGTAGACCTCATCCCCATGGATGACAGGAACACCTACAAATGTTACAGCCAGCCACGGCACCTCTCTGTATCCATGGATAAATTTGGATTTCGGTGAGACACCTTTTGGAGTGGCATCTTTTTCCTAATATCACTGCTAGCCTTGCAGGGCAGGCGCAGTGTTACACATCCCCGCCCACCACTGAAAGCATGGGAAAGCGTCTCCCCAAAAGCCTGTCTTAACGTGCAGGTCCCTGCAGGGAGTGGGTGGCTGCAGGGGAGCAAGGCAGAGAAATGCAGCTGAGCAGTTTATTAAAATTCACAGCTTCTGGAAGGTGAAACGTAGGGTGAGGAAGAGCTAAGCTCCCTTCATTTTGCAGATGGCCACATACCCCTTCTTGTGTTTCAGTCTGGAAGCTGGAAGACAGTGTTTCCACCCTGTCTGAAAAGTGAGACGCCCTCACACAGTGAGGATTATGTGCAGCTTTAAAAAGACTGCATCAGACACTATTTTAAGAGCAAGACAAAATTTTTTTGGCTGTTTGGTTTCATGCCACTGAGAGACCTGCCGTGGTATGTGAGAGCAGCACAAAGTGAATTTCTTGCAGCATACATTTGGGTTCAGCAAGCTGTTCCGAACAAAAACGTGTCTTGCTTTTCCTTTTGTTTTTTTTTTTTTTTCCCCTGTCCCAAATGCCTTAGGGGGAGTTTAAAATCTCATCTACAAAGTGAAAACTGGTTGTGACCCTGTGGTGGCCGGTAGTGCTAAAGCTATAGCAGTGGTGGTATTGGCAGGGTCCCTACATGTCTCCACTCCAGACCCAAGCCCTGCTTGGAGCAGGACTGCCACTGGCACTGCAGCAGCTGCAGGTCTTTCTTTCACTGAGGTGAAACTTAAAACAGAAATGCATGGCCCTGGGGATTCCACTGCTTGTTAAGGCAGAGACAAGTCTGTACTAGGTCCTGGTGATCCCTGTGTGAACCCTCTTGTTACGCTCTGGGTCGGTCTGAATTTCATCTCTCCCCAATCGCCTGGTGAATTGTCCCCTGTTTCAAGTGGGAGCTGGTTGGCTGTGTGTATGCAAGGTCACACTGCCAGCTCAGTTTTGGGCTCCAAGCTTCTTTTTGGGGCACTAAGGAGTGTGGAGGTGAGTGGTAGAGCTGCAGGAGGAGAAAGCTCTGCGGCCCATCCAATGGCTGTCTGAGCTCTTGCCACTTGCATGGCATTCATGTCGCCTTTGTTGAGGTGATACACATCTCAGCCTGTCCTTTGAGGACAGCGTGCTGCTTAGTAAAAGGTTGCAGCTACTTCCAGTTGCAAAATACTTCTCAGATGTATTTGGGACTGACCCCCCCCAGTTCACCCTCCCTCAGTTGAGTCCAGGGTATCCCTGTGGCAGGAAGGTGCCTTGCAGTGGGTGCTGGCTCTGTATGGGCTGGGTGAAGGGCAACAGCAAGCCCTTTTCAGGCAGGCAGGCTGGCTGCCCCTTGGCTAGCACCTCTCCTCCTCTAATGTGCTCTTTTCTCTGCTTCCAGGTTGCCTTACAATCAGTATTTTGGAGGCGTGTCTGCCTTGAGCAAAGAGCAGTTCACAAAGATCAATGGGTTCCCAAACAATTACTGGGGCTGGGGTGGTGAAGATGATGACATTTATAACAGGTAAATACATTTTCCTCCTTGGCACCGTGGGGTGCATTCAGGGTGGGGATGAACACAGACCTGCTGCTCTCACCTGGCTATGGGGGGACATGGGGTGTCACCTCTCCAGGAGGTGAAGGTGGTGTGTGGGCAACCTGCTGGCTCAGCAAGAACATGTTCCTGCTGGGTGCTGGCACCCCATTTCTCAGCTCCCAAGATGCGGTGGGGAGTGGGTCTGGTTGGAAAAGTCCCAGCCCTGTGCCTTCCCCCTCCCATTGTTCATTCTCCCTGTAGCCTCACAGGCATCCACACCAGTGCATGGGCTGGAGCAGTGTGCTTCTGGTCTCCCAGCACTAGCTCAAAGCAGGAGATTCAGGAGGGTGGATGAGACCTTGACCCACCTTGCCCAATGCAGCCCATGATTTGTTTGGCTCTGCAGCGTTGTAGCAGATCCCTTTGTTCCCAGGAGAGTTCCACTTGTCAGGCTGTAAACAGCTCTGTATGATGCTGTGAGCCATGTGAGCTTGACTGGAAGGATGCTGAGCAAGGCTCAGAACTGCAGGAGAGGAGGAAGGTGTTCTCACAGGGCAGGCTGCGAAGACCAGGGTGAAGAATGAACATGGGGTTGTGGTACCTTACAGCTTCACATATCCAGAGCATTCACTAAGAGAAATCATCATGAAGGGCTTGTATTTGGAAGCTGCCTTCATGTTTCTCAGTGACAAAACCACTCTGTGATCTTTTCTCTGGGGTTTCTGAGCTCTTCCAGGCTTCAGGAAGGCTCTTCCAAAAAAAAATTGTACCTTCCTGAGATTTTGCACTTCTGTTAAAAAACCAAGAGAAGGACAGCCTTCTAGCAGGACATTCAGAGCAAGGTGGCAGTCCTTTCTTTTTGGGGCATTTGGGTTTTGAGGAACAGAAGATGCTACGTAGAAGTGAAAAGGGAGAGGCAAAGAAGAAATCAAGTACCTTTCCATCACAGGCATCCATGAAATAACTGTGCAGGTGCTTTGTAGAGAGCATGCAAACAAAGAAGGGCTGCCCCTCACCCAATAGGTCCCAGCTGGGACCACTGTGACTCCAACCATGTGTCTCCTTTATGCTGGTTCACCACCATTCACCTTGGTTTTCCCCAGTGCTGTAGCTTTCACGTCATGAAAACTAAGTGCTCTGTCTGGCTCCTATCCAGATGGGTTAAAAAGCAGATGACTCCCACTCAAATTGGAGTCTGCAGCCTGGAGCAGGGTTAATGTGGGCATTGGGTGTTGGTTGGAGGAGACGGAAGTGGGAGGGTGTGGTGAATTATATTGGTGTTGGCAGGGGAGGTCTCTACTCCCCATGATAGATAGTGTCTGTGTGGAGAAGGACTGGCTTTCCTTCCTTGTGTTGGCAAGCCTGGAAGTGCATGAGTAACATCCCTCCTCAAAAAAAAAGTGGGTAAAACCAATGGTTATTTGTGGAAGGTGCGGCAGAGCATCCCACATCCATTGGGTGTTCAATGTACTTGCTTTCTACAGGCTGGTGTTTAAAGGCATGGGGATATCGCGTCCAGATGCGGTCATTGGGAAGTGCAGAATGATCCGGCATTCCCGGGACAGGAAGAATGAACCCAACCCCGAGAGGTGTGTCTCATCCTGTCCCACAGCAGGTTTAGGGGCGCCTCCTGCCCTTGCTGCTCTGACTGCTTGACTTTCTCTTTGCCATGCACAAAGGTGGAATGTGGAAAGGCTGCAGCCATATCCTCCCTGACTGAGCTCTCTGCTCCTGCTCCATTAAGCTACCATCTTCCCCTTGCCAGTTTATTACCTGATTATAGACCTTTTCCCCAGCATTGCAATACGGCATGAAGGCCTCTCCTCTTGTTTTTATTTCTTAGATGCAGGAAATTAGATTCCGAGCAATTGTTACCAGCTTGTCTTTGGGGTATAAACCTCTGCTCTGGTGCAGAGCTTGAAAAGGACCTGTGTGATTTAAAAGCTTGGCTGTTTCTTCTAGCTAAAATTTGACCCCTTAGGGATGCCTTGGCCCGCTGCTCAGGCTGGCCACGTCTTGGGATGTTTATGGCACTGATACTCAGGTTGTTCTTGAAACACCTGTGATGCTTCCTGAGAGGCTTGCAAAGATCAGATTGTTTAAACATTTTTTCCTTTCTTTGTTGTTTCCACCCTCTCCCTCACTTTTTTTTCTTCCCCTCCTGCAGGTTTGACCGAATTGCTCACACAAGGGAAACGATGAATTCTGATGGCTTAAATACACTATCCTACAAGGTGTTAAGAACTGACAAGTACCCTCTGTATACAAAGATCACAGTGGATATTGGCTCCCCCAATAGCTAACATCAGAGACACAACAGAGACTTGCCTATATTGCCCAGGATATCTGGCCTCACTGATGGATTATATCTGCTGGTTTTATAACAGTTGCAATGAACCAAAAAAAAAGGCCTCTTTTGGCATGCCAAAGTGTCTCCAAATTGGTTGGACAAGTGCGTTTTTTAAATTTCTTAAAAATTTCAAACTTGACTTTACACAACTTTCTAGCTCCTTGTTGTTTTGTAAGTCCAGAAGCTGTACATACGAGTTGTAAATAGTTACTTTGCCAGAAAATGTTGAATCTGATCTATTTTCTGCAGTACTCCCCCTGTTGAGTTAATTGCTTGATTCAAATTTTACTGATTATGACTGTGATGTATCAACAGTTATTCCCCATGACATTTGGTATTTTGAATGAGGTGCATGCAAGCATTCTTTTTAATTCATTCCCGGTTTTACTTTATGAAGGACTGTAAAATGCTGCTAAAATTGTCCAAGTTTACGCTTTGCATTAGATTTTTTTTAATGGAGACAGCATAATACAACTTTTTTCTCATCGTGACCAAAACAAACATCTCCTCTATGTGCAGAGCAGGTGTTGAACAATTAAGTCTGGATTCAATGAATGTCATTATTTCTTTTAGTCTCAAAAGAGGCTTTGAGTGAGTTGAGACAGTTTGCCAGAATTTGTGGGTGAGTTCCCTGCATAGGGTGGGAGCTATACAGATGGCCTTTCTAAAAACCACTGGCTTCAGATAACATTACTTCTGGATATGATAGAGATTATTTGCTTCAGCACAACACCACCTGGGATTTTTTCGGGGAGGTGGGGGAGTTTAGAGAGTGGTGGGTTTATGGTGTTGGGGTTTTTTCCCTGAAATAAAGATTAATTTAATTGCACAATTAAATTATGGCCTTAAAATTTGCTAACATGTGTTACCAGTGGTAGGAAGTTACCACGCTATTTAAGTATTGTCTGAAGCTTCCTAAAACCAAAATTTTCTTTTACAAGGTTGTGCATAAAACTTGAAATCTTTTATTACTTTTGTTGTTGTTGTAACATTTTAATAACTTTTTAAAGTAATTTTTATATCATAATCAGTATATTTAATACCAGATTAAACTAGGGTGCAGTAATAGGATATGATTCAAAGCCTCCTTTATCTTTGGACTAGTAAGCTTTTTATGTGTGTCATTATATATAAGCCATGTATTTTGTTTGCTCTGCGTATTTGTCTATTAAATCTCCTGCGGTGCTGAGATACTCACAGCAGGGCTGACATCCAAATGATTTTTCTTTGCCTAAAGCCTGTTTGCAGTGTGTGTCCTCTATCTGGAACCTCCCTTCTAATTGTCTCAGGCTTGAGGGGCATGCACATTCTGCAGTACTATTTTCTGTCAGTGCACCAGGGCACCACCTGTACAGACCCTGCTTTTCCTCCCCTTGACCGTGTATGAAAGCCTGGAGTGCTGACACCCAGGGAGCTGGTTTAAGTGACTTAAAGCTCTCAGAACTGAGAACTGAATTCCTTCTGGTGAGTACTTTGCCACCAGCTCTGACTACAGCAATTTGCACTTCCTTGGGCTGTGCTGAAGGCTGTTAAAATCAGGGACACTTGTTGTATTGGGGATCATCTTCAGCACTGCCTTTTTTTTTTTTTTTTCCCTTTGATTGGTTTAGTTTGGTTTCTTGTTGCATTTTTTGAGACCTGAAGGTTTTGCTGAGCCCTTGCACTGCAGGGGTGGGATCCTGCAGGGACCAGGGAACAGTGCATTTCTTCTTGGGCCAGCAGTGCCTCACAGGCTGCATAGAGACTTTAAATACTAGATGCCTTTTCAGTCTCACTTTGGAAAAGTCTTCCCCTCCTTTGGTTGAAAGCTCTTTCTGGCTAGCCTTGCTGCTCTAGTCATGCTGGGAGCTGAGCAAAGATGGGCTTGCATGGAGCAGGAGCAAAGTGCAAGGAAGGAGGCTTGTGGTTAAGAGCTTATCCTTTGTGCTTATCATTGCATTAAAAAAAAAAATACAATATAGTAGTCCTTTTGGCAGATCGGGCTCCAGGTCTTAAAAATGCAAGGGAGTACAAGATGTGTTTTACAGAAATTAGGTCAAATGTCTACCTGTGCCATGGGTGTAGTCTATAACAGTAATGGAGACACAGGAGAGCACTATTTTTTTTTTTCCAAAGCTGCCTTAGAAGGAGGGCCCCATTCCCACAGATAGGAGCAGATCACCACCAAAAATTTATCAAGGCTGTACTTGAAAATGCCATGTCTTTGCCGAGAGCACCTCAATTTTGTGCTGAGCCTTTTGTAAGTCGAAGAATTGGGACCTTCAGCTGTAGTGGTGTCTGCTTGCTACGAGGCAGGTGGGGGAGACATTGGGAGCATTCCTTGCAGTGGGATTTTTTGACCATTAGAAAAAAAGTTAGTGCAACAACTCATTGTTTGGCTGTATGCTGAAATTATTGAATGTTATGGAGGTGGGATGGCTGTTGTGATCAAAGGTTTCTATAACATGTGCCTTGAAAGAGGGAAGAAATGGAAACTGGAAAATCAGGCAACCTGAAAACCCTTTTCAGCAGAGAGATACTAGCAGTGCAAGCTGCTGTGCAGTTTCTCTTCCAGTGCTAAAGCCACAAGCCATGTAAAAAAATGAAGCCACCTTTTGTACTCATATTGCCCTTTGGTGCTGACCTGTGATTTCTAGATCTCATTGTCTCTCTGTAAACTGTATCAGTCAAACTCATTAAATGCTCTTGACTCGACCTGGCCATGAAATTTCTCTCCCTGGGATTTTCAGGGGCCGCATCTACAAACACCTTTCACAGAAGCCAATTCTGACTGTGTCCTAGGGTGGGTGGTGTTTTTTCCTCTCCCCTAGTGGTGAAAACACTCAAAGTGATACTGATGTAACTAACGGTTGGAACCCAGAAAAAACAGCTCCAAAGGAAACACTAATGCTTGGATTCTTTGAGATGTCTGTCTGCGTGTTGGCATGAGAGACTGTCGTGATACGCTGCTTTTCCCCAGGATGCTACTTGTATACTGGACTGCTTCTGGGTTTCCTATAGGTGGTTTTGCTTTTGCATTCTTATCATTTATATATCAAGGGATGTGTAATCCAATGTTCCTTCTTTACTATTAATGTCAAATAAAAGTATTTTCAGTTACAACACTTGGCAGCAATTGCTCTGGATTACCCCTCTGTCTGGGTGGGTTTCTGGCTCAAAGGGTGGACTAGACCGTGCCTTAACCTCCTTGCATTAACTTTCTCCAGCTTTTCCTCCCTCTGGCTGCCCCCTGAATTAATTTCTCTGTGCTGCAAAATCTTTCCCCATTGCAGAAAGAGACCTAAGAGTCCCCAGATCTCACCAGAAGACTGTAGGGTAGGGTGGTTCCTTTACCTCTGGGTAGGGGGACAGCATGCAATCCATCCTGAAACCAGGCAGGGGATGAAACTCTCACTCAGGCTGTGACTGCTTGGGGGAACAGGCCATTGCTTGCTCCCTGAGTGCTTGTGGGTTTGGCTACAGTGTGGAAATGGAGAAGTAATTCCTGGGAAACTGATGTAAATATTTGCCTGTGTTCCTTGGCAATTTCTCACAAAAACAGTTTCTGTGGAAGAGATCTTTCTGGCCAGACTGTGGCTAAGGCTAGCCATGAGCTCCTCAGTGCTCTCCAAGGAAAGGTGGGCTTGTTTCCAGCTGAGACCAACTACCAGCCTCTGGGCCCAGGCTGGCACAGTGGGCAGGACAGCCCCAAGCCCCTGCAGTTGCTTGTGGGTGTGCTCTGTATTGACAGAGAGCTCTGGAAGAGGGTAGCTGCCTCTGCCTGCTTTGTCCCTTCACAACTGCTTCCAAGGGCTTTGGGAACAATGCAGGACCATCAACACACGGAAGTTGCCAGCAAAGTGGGGTACTGCAGCAGGCTTGGGTGGTCCCTGTAGCATCTGCTGTTGACTCTCGAACTCCGAAATGTTGCACAGGAATCATGGGTGTTACCTTCTCACGCTTCCAAGTTTGACATCTACTGTGGGGATTTGTTAATCCATTGCTTTTCATATTTCACATGTTCCCCCTGTTCCCTCCCTAGCCCTGGCCACTCCCTCGGTTTCTCCCTATTTGCTCCTGTATCCCAACCCCACCCAGGGACCGCCCTTGGGCCCCTGACAAAACCACGCCGCACTCGGACCATGCTGTCCCTCTACCTCTGAACATTGCGGGGACAAGGTGTGATTAAAGCCATCTCAAACCCTCAGGAGAGACCCTTCTCTACCTTCTTTACCATCCACTGCGTTGTAACGCTGCCAGCTGCCAGAGCCAGATCGTAGGGCTGTCCGAATTGGACTCCGGGATGCGATTAATCGCATGGCCCTAGGAAACCCTCGCTGAGCTTTCAGGCCACAGCAGCCTGCTAGGCAGAGTCCAGCGGTTACAACAATCTACAGGCAGAAAAATAGTCTGAGAGCAACCTTCCACTTCCTCCTGCAAAAGGGAGGAGTATTCTGTGAGCAGAATACTAATGCCCTCAGAGTATTGAGCTATTCCTCCTCTCTACTGCCTGAGTGGGTGAGGAGTGCTCAGTGGCTGGGAGAAACTGTGTGGAAATTTTGTCCCTTGCTGAAGCCATGAGCTGAGAAGTGTCAGCAGGATTTCACCATTCTCCCCACTAGTTACCAAGGCTGCCCTGGATCAGATCAGCATGTGGCTGGTAAAGGATCCCATGACTCTTGCTGTGAGACCGTATTTGCTCTAGCAGAGCTTTTTCCTCCTTATACTCCACCTGCCTGCCAAGAGCCAGGATGGGAGAGCAGAGGTTTCTTACATTTATGCCACATGTTTACCCTGCTACACTTTCTGTTCTGCAACCCACAGAGGAAAAACAGAGCCAAAAACCCACAACAAAAAAGAAGCTGTTGTTAGAAGGAAGAAAAATTCTAAGCTGGAGTTTGCTAAACCTTTTCACCCTCTTGGAAGGAGTCTGAAGTGGGTGTGCTTGTACTTTGTTCTTGCTTTCTGTCTTAGCACAGCAGTGTTGATGCTGGATCTGTTCTTATTTGACTACATCCCATGTGCATGTCTATATACTCAGGGACAATGCACTCACATGAGACCTCTGTTTTCTGTCTACCCAAGACAGCAACCCCACTCCTGAAGCCCATTTTCCTTTTCTATCCACTGCTCTAAATATAACTACCAGCAATGCAGATGAGTGCACAAAGATCTCTGTAGAGTCAGAGGTGACTGACTTCCCAAGTCTGCACTAGGTCTTGCAGTGATGAGCTAAGTGTGGGAAATAAGGGATTTGGGTTAAGTCCAAAGGCTGGACCGGTGGACTTCTTCTTGACTACTTTCCTGCCTTTCACATGCATGAAATTATTTCCAAGAATTCTTGCTCCTTGATTTTTCCAAGGATGGAGGTATTGCTTAGAATAATTTTTGTAATTACTATACAAGGACAGAGGTACTACTGCTGTTTCACATATCTTTCTCCTCGCCCTCTCTAAAGGTGGGCATCATTATTAGGTTTTTCATTCAGCCTTTTCCCAGTTGCCGTGATATTCCACCATGGCTGATAGCAGCTTCATTGACATGAACTGATAACTCGTCTGGGTTAGTCATTCTCTAAGCAGTCCTTAAACCCCACATTTGGTCTTCCCACCTACTTCCAAAACCAAGCTGGTGAATACAGAGATCTGGGAGCAGGCTTTGCCTCTGAAAATGCTATAAAAATCCATTGATCACTGTATTTTTTTCCATATTGTCCAGTACCACAGTGTTTCCTCCATCTGTCAGTGGATGTGCATTTTCCCCAATTTCTAGAAAGTCTGTAGGGTCCTGTTGTACTACCTTTGATGATGTTTTCTAGTCTGATTTGTAGGTGGAACTTGGGCATGCTCAATACCACCTCTAACTACACAAGCAAGCAATGTTTACTACATTCTTTTGTTTTCTATTTTATTTCCCATTCTTACATGCTGCTTTTTTGTTGTTGGTGGTGTTTTTGGGGGGCTTTGGTGGGTTTGTTTTCTTTTCTTTTGCTACAAGAAGTGCCCTTTTTAGTCAAGCAGGACTTCTAGTTAAATTCCAATCTTCCTACAGAGGGGAATGCTTGGGATATTCAGGATGAACACTGTGAAAAACCCCTTCCCAAGGAGGGTGATGTAGCCCTGGGACAGCATACCGATGTCCTGGGGGTTTTGACACCTTGGGAGGTTTCAAGGGTTGATCAGTGGTTCCCAGGCTGTGTGACTGACACAGCAATAAACCAGCCCCTCAGGAGCTCCAAGCCAGAGCCAGTGGAGCAGCAGGACTGCAGTCCCTGTGTGAAGGGACACTGCTGCACCTGGGTCATGGACAATGCCAACAAGCCTGGAGAAGCCTGCAAGGTACTTCCAGGGAAAGAGCAGGGAGTCACACGGTTGCCTGTGCTTTCCAAACCTTCTTTACACTGCATTTTAATAACCAGAACTTGGCATGGTGTTTACACTGTGACCATCTGCCATGCTGCAAGAGAGAAAGGGAGGAGCTGTGAAGCTTTCCAAGGTTGTGTCCAACTCATCCAGAGCTGGCAGACAGATGCTAAGCCCATGTCTAGGAGCATGTGGAGGTGCTGCTGACTGTTGGCACATAAGACATCACATTAAGAGCTCACTGACCGTTTGTTTTTTTTTAAATCTTCCAACTTTCTAAGCCCCATCCAACCTGACAACAACTTAGTCAAAAAATGCAAAACATTCGTAGATTCATATGTGAAGAAGAGGCTGAAAAGTCATCCCTCCAGCAGCACCTGACCCAGCAAATGCCTGTTTTGTTTGACCAAACCACAATCTGGAAAGAAACAAAATTAAAAAAAAAAAACAAAAAAAAACCCCCAAACAACAACAGCAACAACAAAAACCAAAGAAAAACCAACAAAAAACCAAGAAGGCATAGCCACCATTTCTCTTTCCCATGGGATCTAGTGACCCCTTTAAGGGTAATGTGCTGACAAGTCTTCACAGGGAAGAGCAGCACTGATGAAGGGGCTCTGGGATCTGAGGTCACAACACTCCACAGCAGCATGTGTTCCAGCATTGTGGGAGAAGATGTCTCTGCAGTGTCATTGTTCTCCCCACTTCCAGAAATACTGTCAAAGATACATAGGCTCAAGGAAGAGTGAGATGTGCTGGAGACGAGACCAGGACTGGAGAAAATCTGCATTGAAGGGAAAAGAGATTATTCTTCTGCTCATGGTCCAAATTTCTTTGTCTTTCTAACTGTAGTACGACCAGGGCTGATGTGTTCTTACAGAGGAGGCAGTGCTATGGTCAGCCTGGGGGTCTTTATGAATTTAATACATTCACTCACTAATCATCAGTGCCTGGGGATGTGCTTGACCTAAGGAAGAACAAAGGCTGTGTAAGGAGATCAATGGCACAGGTGAGTGGGGTGTCAAGTGGTGGTGAAACAAGTCCACAGACGCAGCCTCAGAATGTCACAGAAGCATAGAATGGGTGGGGTTGAAAGGGACCTTTAAAGACCTTCCAACTTCCCTGCCATGGGCAGGGACACCTTCCCCTAGACCAGATTGCTCAAAGCTCCATCCAACCTGACTGTGAACACTTCCGGGACTGGGGCATCCATGTGTCTCCAGGTTTTAGAGGCATCATGTGAAACAGTGTCAAACTCTTTGTAACAAGTTCAGGTAGATGATACCTGATGCTCTGCAGAATAACCAAGTTTTGCTCATTGCGGGTGGAAAACACTGACTTTCTGCCTGTGTTTCTAAAACTTGCTTTCTCACCCAGCTGCTAGAAATTTGCCTCACATATTTACCGGGCCTGGGTGGTTTTCCAAACTTCGGTCTAACCAGGAATTTTACAAGGGAGCACGAAGCTAAGGGGACGAGCTGGATGTCTCTGAAGCAATAGGAGGAGGAAGACTACAGCTTCCACTTCAACTGGGCAAATCCCTGAGTGATGATAGAGTGTGAATTCAGATTTACACTAGCTTTGAGTAAAGGGATCGATCAAGAGCCCTCAAGAGATCCTTCCCTGCCATAATCATTCTAAACCACCATCATACCCTTAGAAAACACAATTACAGAGGCAGCAATTGACTGTGTTTTGGTGACCTCTAACTTACATGAACATCGTGGTACTCAGCAAGAATCCTGTAGAAACAAGGCCTCAGCACACCTTGTTGATGTAACAAGGATTGCCCAGACAACATAGAGAACAGGAGTAGAAAGTGGGATTTCTCAGAGAGATCTACTTAGCTGTCCTTGAAGTTGTGATCTCACTGCAGTGAGAGTTTCTGGTGGACAAGATGCCATCTGATTGCAGAGGTGGTGAGGGCCTTTAACATGTAAAGGGCTGCTGACTATCACAGTCAATGCTGGCTACTGCAAGCAGCAGGGCTGTGACAGGCTGATGTGGGTCTCTGCCTGAGAGTCTGGTCTCTGCAAAATTGCTGCTTTTTAAATCAGCATGTCTAAACCACTGCCACTGGCCCACCTTTGAAGCATTTTGCTAGGAAGTGCTCTGTCCCACGTGCGCTAATTATAATACTGCCCAAAATCATGATTAGACACATTGACACATACATATTAAAGCTTCATTGAGAACTGGAGCATTAGATGGGCTCAAAAAGCCATGCTCAGACATACTAATGGCACCATGCACCTGCTTCTACCAGCTCAAAAGCATTTTGCAACCAGGGAGATGATGAGAATATCCATCCTTAGAGATGTTCAAATGCCATCTGGACATGTCCTGGGTGACTGGCTCTGTGTGGCCTTGCTTGAGTAGAGGGCTTGGACCAGATGACCTCCAAACTTCCCTTCCAACCTCAGCTGCATGTGGTCCCCAGAAGAGCAGAGCTGTGTGGAGCAGAGGTGCCCACAGCTGTGGCACAGAACCCCCCAGAATCACACCACATTCAGCATCCTGGCACTTCTTCAAGGTGTCTGAGTTTCTAGACAGCTCTTCGCCCTTGTCCTCCACCCCCTTTCCTGCGCAGCACTGGCAGGTGTTGCTTTCCCACATCACAGCAGGTGCCTGACCCTGTTGCTCAGATGTGTTTCTCATTGCTCAGCTGCCGCTGCTTTTCTTTGGAACACTAAACACAGGCTCTTGCCCAGCTTTTGAGGCAGCACACCTAACCTGCTGCCAGTGAATTATTTATAGTCCTGGAGCCTCTGCTTCTGGCCTGTTCCAAAACTCTCAAGGCCGCTGCTGCTATCGTGCTTACATCACACATTAATAACAAGAGACACCTGGCACCAGAGGCCAGTTCACACACCAGGCACTCATAAGGAGCTGGCAACATGTATAACAGGCCACAACAGGGTCTTGGTATGCTGAGCATACACTGTTTTAGTGTAAAGGCTGGGACTGTTACCAGCAGCAGCAATGTCCTTCCTCGTGGAGCCCCAGGTGACAGCAGCAGATGGCAAAAAAGCAAATCAGAAATCTCAGAGCAAAAGCTCATCTTGCAACAACACAGCAAAGCTCACTGTGGGACTCTATGGGAAGAGGGCATACTTATTTTGAAACTAAGCCAGTTTCTCCTTTTTCACAAGGATATTCAAGACGAGAGCATCTGAGCGGTCTGTCCAGGATGCAAGCACCAAAATGCAAGCAGCCTGTCCAAGGACACTGAATGGTGATGCAGAATAAAAGGGACACTCACTACTGAGGGCTTATGATGGCTCCTGTGTTGTTACCTCAGGAAATGTGTGCTGCTTTTGAGTCTTGACTTCTGGTATCTGTTAGGAGCTGATGGTGATTGTGGTCTCTTGTGTCTCCATTTTCTTCATCTCTGCTCCTCTTCTGGGAACCATTAAGAAATACTTGCTGCTCTTTGTCTTCTTATCAGGATGCTTCATGTCTCGTCTTCCAAACACTATTTTTAATGGCTTCAGTATATCCTCCTTTAGGCTGTCACATATTTGACAGCATCCCTGTTTTGGAGTGGTCTGGAAAGCAGCTGGAACTCGTAGACAGCTAATGCAGATGACATCCATGACTGCCCACCCTATGGCTGCTCCTGCCACTTGTTCCTGCAGGTGCTCCTGCACCCACATACTCTCCATTCACACCAGTCAATGTTTTCCTTGAAGAATAAAGAAAACCAGCATAGGATTTCCATGAAGATAAAAGAAGTAAGGGCAAGAGAACAGTTTGCCCCTTATACAAATGTCAGTTTGACACTCAGGATCAACAAAGAGGCTGAAGATTGCTACCACAGTCACCCATGAGGCACAGTACTGTCAAATAAACTTGTTTTCTTCTATTTTTCTTCCTTAAAACAAATACACAAACCCCCCCAATAAAACAAAGCAACCAACACAAAAGAATAAAAAGCAAGCAGCACAGGATTACTGCTTCAATCCTATAAAGGGGACGGTGTTTCTGTTATATAACCGGATTTCCTCAAAGCATTTTTTTCACTTAATATCACATGATGCTTCGGTAAGACCCATGTCTTAAACAAAAGAAACAGGAGTTTAAAAATGGTCTGGTGACCTTTCAAAAAGTAGCTGTTACAAAACCTTTAAGAAGTTTGCAGATGGCAGAAACATGGTGGCATGGCAAATAATGTCTCTGTGTTCCGGGAGGCTCTGGATTGAACCAAATCATTACAGTTTGTGAAATAAACTTTAATAAATTACAGAAATGTAACCTGGAGACAAATAATGTCAGATGTGAGATCTGCCTTGGAAAGCAGTCTTGCTGAGAGATTGAAGTGTATCTGTGGGTAACACCATGAGCTCTTTGTGCTGCAGTTAATAAGGATAATGCAACCTCCAGCTGTAAGAGTGGGTAACAGCATTAGAAACAGACAGCTTTTGCTTCTGTGCACAGCCCTGGTAGGAAAAGCAGTTGGTTGCTGTCTGTATTTCCAGAGGAACAAGGACACATGCATATTCAAAGAACTGCAGAAATGAGCAGGAGCGCTACAAAAGTTCACCTTATGCTGCACGTGCAAGAGGGAAAGAGTGTCTCCAACCCCTGTTCAGAGGTGCAGCGCAGCAAAAGGGAGAAGGCTGTAACAGTCCCCTCTAGCCTTACGTCAATAAAGTCTCTGCTGTGCTCCTCCCTCACACGGGGTATGTCTCTGGGGAGCAGGCATTGACAACTCTTCAGGAAAACTTCTGTGTCTCTTATGTTGCAGCAAGACTATAAACCAGGGCTCAGGCTACAGAGCTGGACACTAGGGAGGAGTCAGGAAGAATGACCTCTGGCCAACTGCATTTTGTATTTTAGATCCTTACCAATGTTTTGTGAGAGAGGAAAGTGCTGAGCAAGTTTGAAAAGCAGTGAGTTAAAATGACCAGTGTGAGCAGTATGCTTGAATGGCACAGGGTGGACAAGCAAAGCTGAGCATACCTATGAGCCGAGATAGAACTGCAGATCTGAAGCCATTCCTTTGGGTGGATAATTTCACTTCAAAGGGCTGAAATTATTAATTCATAATGTTGTCTCAATACTCAAGGCATTTCCTTAGTTTCTGTGTGCAGAGTATGAGCCCCATCACTTGAGTGTGTTGGGGAAAGCCAGGTGAATGCCTTGCATCCGCCTGCCTGAGCACTGTCTGTCCATCTTCCCTTCTGCAGGTTGTCCAGCCAGTCAACCTTTTTTTTAACATAATTTATTTTCCAAGCTACAGATATGCACAGTCCTGGGATATCAACCTTGGCTCTGACAAATCCCTTGCCGCCTGTCAGTGAGAGAACAGCCCCTCTGCAAGTGTCAGGTGCAAAAGCCCCAGTGTGGGGTCAGCAAAAGTGGATGCAAACATTTGGTTTTAGCAAACAAATTCTTCCTGAACTCCAAGCCAAGAGCAATGCAGCTTTTTCTCTGTCCCTGGGAGGAGGGGACAAGACCCTGGAGCCCAGATGTTTTATAGCAGAACACTTATACAAAGCTTTCAGTAGTCTGCCAGAGGAGTGCCACGTGGCCAGATAGATGTTAAGCAGAGCTGGTCCCTGAGGGGATTGGTGGTGAGACGGAGAATCTTGGCAGCTGAGAGCAACATAGCCCAGGACCGGGAGAAAAGCAGATAAGCCCCCAAAATCCCTGCAAGAGTGCAGTACAACTACTTGGCTTTCCACAGAAATGCCTGAAACCTGCACGCGCTCTTAGTGAAAGAGCCTTGTGACCAAAAATCCAGAGGAAGCCCAGTTGGTGGCTCCAAAGGAGAGGAGCTCGGCTAGCTCATTTGCAGAGGGGAGTGGGAACAGATGCCCCTCTACCGCCCTGACCCCTCTAAGGTGTAGTTCATCTTCCCTTGCACCTGCCCCAGAGCTGCCTCCCCAGCCCCACCAGCAAAGCTGATGTTAAGGCAGCACTGTGTCACCTGGGGCAGAGGGAGATGGGCTGAAGAGTCTCATCCTAAACAAGCCAGGAGCCACAGGAACTTGCACAGTTGTCAAATCAACCAACTTCTCCTTATCTCTGTTGTGATTATTTCCTCCCCCTGCTGCATTCCTTGAATAGCAATACTTGTTTTGGAAATTCCTCTCCCCAACAGTTTCTGGCTGGAAATCTTGGAGGATGCAGGAGCAGCCTGGTGTCAGAAGTCGCACTTACCCTGGATCTGTGTGACAGGCTGCCCTGCCCACGTGGACCCACAGGGGTGTCTGGGGGAAGCAATACCACAGTCTGGCAGCTGCTGAGGATGTCAGTTTTGTTTTTATTGTCTCATAACTTACAGCCCCTCTATGATTGAGCACCTTGCTGCGCAGCAGTGGTGGCACAGCAAAGCAACTCACTCCTTCCAACCCTGCTGCTCCAACTCCAAGCCTCTGCCTTGGCTTCAGGACTGTGCAAACCAAAGGAGAAACTACCTCCTAAGTACTGCAGCTCAGCAGAAGGGATCTGGCAGTACTGCTGCCAAGCCCTTTGGCATGTTTTGCTCTCTCTGGTGGCCACCATATGGTATTTCATGTTTTGCCCACTAAAATATTCATATCTGTACTGGTTGAGAGGAGACATGCAGTTACAGGTGAGTCTGTGAGCATGGGTGTTTTGGAAAACAGACAGTGATAAGGGGGGCTCCTGGCCTGTGTTTGAATATGCTGGCAGGAAGACTAGTCTTTGGGCTGAAAACTGCATTCTCGGAAGTCAAATATCAAGGGAGGGAAAGGGGCTGTGGCATAGTTGCATGCTTTTCAGCCCCGGACAGCTGCTTGGTGTCCGGGTCCCCTCAAGAGACAGTTGCAAGCCAAGTACACAGGGAACATCCTGACCCAAATAGGACTCAATAGGGAAAAGGGGTTTTGGCACTGAACTGGGCAGATGTGCTCTTAACCTTAGCCTGATGCCAGCAATAGCTTGCATGATTAGAAAGCAGATCAGTTTCACAGATCAGGGGCTTGTCTGACATGTTTCTGGGGAGCAGAAGACCCAGAATGTGCTGAGGCACAGGACAGAGCCATGCTGCAGCACATACAGAACTCATCCCCACCTCTGAGACCCTGGACAGGCTGAAGGAGGGACACCCAGGTCCGTCACTATGCACACACAGTGAATGCACACCTCATGCCAGCAAAGACCATGCAGATGTCTACAGGCCAGACTGCCTGGGGGCACTGCTCTCAGGACCCCCAAAATCCACCTGCTACAAAGCTGTACTGCTACCAGCAGACTGTGGACTTCTGCTTCAGCCAGAAACAGGCACTTCATCCCCATGGAAGATCCCTAAAGTAAGAGAGCAAGTCCTTTGAACTGCAAACTGACCCAAATGGGTGAGCAAAAAGAGATGGGAAACAGCCTGCAGAGCACCCAGAAAGCCAGACAGCATGGAATTGGATCAGAAGCTGAAAACCTTTGGCCATACCTACACTCTCTCTCACCTGCCCAAACACTGCGTTGTGCTGTGGGTCCACACTGCGTATGGAACAACATCTCTGTGTATCTTACCCTGGGCCTACTGTACCTGGTAAAACATCATCCTGAGGATCCTGTATGTCTCTGTTCATACAGGTGGTTCTGCAAGGTCCTTGTGCATAAGAAGGCAGCGGAGACATCTTGCACTGGAACACAGGACAAAGAATAAGGCTGCTGGGCTAGGGATGTACCCTGGCTCCAGGGAAATCTGGGTAGTTTTGGAGGTGAAAACCCCATTATAGGAGTGTCAGTCTTGTGCGTCAGTGTGTACAGACAGACAAGGCAGGGGGTTGGGGATGGACATGAGCCCTGAGGGATGGACATGGGACAGGTTTTTCCACATTGTGCTTAATTTGAGCTGGTTCCTGCTAGCAATGCTGTGATGCATCCAGAGGAAGCAAATGACCTTTCTCAGAGGAGTTTCATGTTTCAAGCACAGCTTGCTCCCAGCACACCAGTATTTATGAAGCGCTTACTGGTCTCAAAATAGAGCACATAGAGAAACACTGGGGGCTTTCCCACATCCTTATAGTGCCATTTGACACTGGTTGTGCTGTACAGGGGGACACAGTGAGCTGGTAATTTGAATCTGTTCCCCCATTCATCGGAAGAATGCCCCATCAGAAGAAAACATGTTCTGCTGCACAGGTAAGACTGACCTTTATTTTTAATGCCAGAGAGGTTGATAGTGCTCAAATGACTAGTTATGTCTTTTCTCAGACCAGGGAGGGGGAGTTACCTCTCCATTTCTAATTGGATTGGTTTTGGCCATCCTAGCAGAGATACCGAATCTCTTCTTCTCACTGTGTTTGCTCCCAAATTGCAGCTGCAAAGACAAACACAGTTATCTCTGTGCCTAAGGGAGAACCATGCTTCAGTTCTCCTGCCAGCCAGGAAGTTTGAGCCAGTGTGTATCTGGACACAGCATTTTGCACACTTGCACAGCCCCAGCCAGAACATGGCAAGAGCGCAAGCAGATATGCTTGGAAGAAGCTGAAAGGAGCTTCATGCTAAGGAGAGCACTCATCCTTCAGGTGGGCATGGGCAACCCCCATTCTTCAAAAGGGATCCCCACATTTAACTGTGAGAAAAACTGATTTGATCCTCTCTTTGATATATTTCCTGCCCTCAGGGTAGCTCAGACCTTATACACACTACCCTTTCCTACCCCAGTGTTGTGTTTTCATGTGCCATACCTGGAACAAATCTCCCAGCCATGGCAGCAGGCAGGTACTGACTCAGGCCTGCAGGCTGCTATGGAAACCATAGTCATCATGCCTGAAATGTCATCATACTCCCTTTGCAAACCCTTAAAACCCAGGGTAAAAGTCAGCTGTGGCCCAAACCCCTGACTGGAAGGCACAACTCCAACCCACTACCAGCAGCTGAAACTGCAGAGAGAGACTCACCCTGGCACTGCTGCCTGTGGGAAAGTGAGAAAGCCCTATCCTTGCCACTGTCTCTCCCACCAGCCCTCTGTTGGCAGGCACAGTAAGAGGGCAGACGAGGCTGGTCTCAGCTTCAAGAAGGGCTTTTTCTGTTTCAGCTCCAGCCCCACCACAGGCTCCAGTACTGAGTTTCTTTGCTACTTCCCCACTCAGTCTGAGTCACAGATGCCTCCCCTCCCCAAGACTCCTTCCTAGTGGGCACACAGTGCTTTGTGGCCTTACGTCTCACTGCTGTCCCTGTATGCCCAGGGAACCCCAACATAAAAAGGACACGGACCTGTTGAACTGACTCCAGAGCAGGCCACCAAGATGATCAGAGGGACGCCTCTGCTATGGAGAGTCCAAGTGAGTTGGAGTGTTCTGCCTGAAGAGGAGAAGGTTCTGAGGTGACCTTGTAGCAGCCTTCCAGTACCTAAACGGGCTACGAGAGAGCTGAAGAGGGACTTTTACAAGAGCACACAGTGATAGGTGAAGGGGAAATGGCTTTAAACTGAAAGAGGGCAGGTTCAGATTAGGTATTAGGAAGAAGTTATTTACTGTGAGGGTGGTGAGGTACTGGAACACGTTGCCCAGAGAGGCTGTGGATGCCCCAGTTCTGGAAGTGTTCAGGGTCAGATTGGATGGAGCTCTGAGCAACCGGGTGTAGGGAAAGATGTTCCTGCCTAGGCGAGGCTGGGATGGGGGGAGGGGCGGCTGGACTGATTGTTAAGTTCGCTTCCAACCTAAACCATTCTATGATGCTGTGATGCCCCACTGTTGAGTCGCTCGTGCTACTTTAACACTGCAAAGATGCAGGGCTAACAGTCCTTCAAGTGACTGTTGTCTGGTGGCTGCTGAAGGTACCAGCCACAGCAAACCTACCTGGAGAGGGGGGGTCTCATGATTTAGCCTATTTAGATATATGTGCCTTCCCCAGAGAGACAAAAAGAGGGACAACAGCTGTTGTCAGATGACATAACGTTTCACCGTTTGGGTATGTGAACCAGAAAGATAATTAGTTCACAGCGGCTGCAAAAGTCCAGCCTGCAGGTGGATCATTAACACCTGATTGATTTGGCTGCCTCTGGCAAGGGGCCCGTGAATCATCTGAAAATGTGAGAGTGCAGGGAGAAAGAAAAGGCCACATAAACATCACTTCAGGAATTGAGGCTGTGAAAAAGTAACCTGGGCACTTCCCAATACAATTAACCTCAGGTGCAGCCTTTAGGGAAGACTGAACGCATGCCGCCCCTGCCCTCACTCTGGCTGCTTCCCGATGCCTTCTGGCGGTGCTGCGTCCTGCCTGAAAACACAGGAGATAGGTAGAGGCGACTCTGGGTGAAGCCCCACGCGCGTTTTTCTGCTCCGTTTCCAGAATGACGGTAGGAGGAGAGTGGTCTGGCCCCAGGAGGGTCTGGCCCTTCACTTAGGGGCGCCTCCCGTTGCTGTGACCCAAGCTGAGCCATCCCCGGGCAGCACTCTCCACCCCTGTACCACACCACAGGTCCAGCTCATGCACCAGACCTACGTGGGGACATAGACCCAACCCAGCCCCTCCACGCGTCCCTGAGACCTGCTTAGCTACCATGCAATGTGTCTCTGCACCAGCATTTCTTCCTGCCACATCTCCTCAGTTCCAGCCATGCTCATGGGCAAACTGCTCTACCCCAGCTCACCACAGCTTCATTCCCCTTGGGAAGCTGACTCCTCCCGGGTCTACTCCTTCTTAGGTCTCAGTCCTAGGAATCCTGACCCAAGGATGCCCAACCCGTTGGACATCTTGAGGGTAATTAATTACCCATGCTGATTATGCATTCCTGGTTGACTAATATCCCCCAAACCAAACACCCATCTGTCTTCACATTCAAACATAGAAATGTTTCTCAGACCTGGTGTTAATAAATGTTACTGATTTGCATTTGGGAGAACAAGAGGAAGACTGAAGAAGAGAAAAGGGGAGATGGTTCTTCTATAAGCAAATCTTTCTGTCATAAAATGCCTAGTTAGCTCTTGAGTCCTCTTGTATCTGTGTGCAGAGAGGAGACAGATGTTGCTGATGCTCTGCTGTATTAGGTTTTGGTCCAAAATTTGTGCCTGAACCTGATTAAACTGAAATCTCATAGCTTCTCCGAAGTATTCCATCTATGGTAATGTGAATACACTACACAAAAGGGTCCAGAGAAGAAAAAGCTTCACCATTCTGGCATTTTTGGGCTAAGAATAATTACCCACAGAAAAAACTTCAGAACAAGGCTCTTATTATAATACTGAAGAACTGTATCTTCCATCCCCTCACTGGGCTGACTTGTAAGTGAGAATAAACACAAAAACCAGGACAAAGGGATAAATTTAATTCCTATGTTTGGGGGATTTTTGTTGGAAAAATAAAGCATTAAGGAGTTCCTTTGTTAGCAAAGAAACTTCTGCTTCTTTTGTGAGCAGCTTCCATGTGGTCGTTGGTTGCACATGAGTAAGTGATTATCCTGTTTCAGTAACATCCAGGAAACTCTGAAAAAGCCCAAGACATAATGCCATTGCAATGTCTTAACAAATCAAATTTCTAACCCCTGCTGTCAGAGTTACAGTAGTTCTGGGACTACAATAGAAAATAAGGGCAGAGCTATAAAGATCCCCCTTTAGGGGAAATAAGCAACTTCTGCTAGTGTTTAAAGCTGTGGCTGCTGCTGCACAAACAGCTCACGGCAGAGACTGTTCCAGCCATTTCAGCAAGCCCTGCTTCATGCAACACGAGATGGTATGATAGTAAGAAACCCATCCAGCAGGAACCACAGTGGTATTGGAAAGAGCGACACTGGAAACATGTTGTGGCCAAGGACCCCAGGCCTTCAGAGAAAATGCCACCTAGCAGCAGCAAAACATAAGAACAAGCTGAGGGACAGTAGACAGTGCCAAAAAGGTGCCATTTTGACTTAGAAAAGAACAGGCTGTGTTCTAAGACTCAACCTAAACTTTACCTCACCAGCATACTGGAAGTGATGGCCCTGGGAGGAAGCAGAAAGGACAGTGCTGCTGGTACCCTGCACCCTGGCACAGCTCTCTCAGCTGCCCCATCCAGGTAATGAATTATTTAGGCCATGCCAGCAGGCTGTGTGTTGTTCATTCCAGTGCCTAACATACAGCAAGACATCTTGCCTGCTGTTTTCTGCTAGCATGCCTGCCTTCAGTCTCCCTGCTTAAACACTTGGGTTTCCACCGGTCTGACTACCTGTAACCTCAGCAGTTTTGCAGAGGGCTGTTAAAGAATCTCTCTTGAACTTCGCCAGCATCATTATCCATTTCTCCTTACTGTAATGTATCATCTTGAAAAGCTTTTTGGAGTTGCAGCTACACAAGAGTCTCCAACACCCCTCCACTGGGCTGGCTGTGGTCCTCCTTGCACAGCTTAGTAAGCAGTTTGCATTATACACAACGAGAATTACTTGTGGCCCATGTTCAAGCTCTTTTAACAGTTACCTCTAAGTCCTATCCACCAGTCATTTCTCAGCCTGGACCAATGCTCAGGGTTATTCCTCCCTCACCTCTGACACTTCTGCTTGCTGAGCTCTGTAGAAGTCCTGGTGGTCCAGTCCTCCTATTTAGAGCCTCCGGACCGCGGCTCTGCCTTTCAGCATGTCAGCCTCTCCCTCATAATGATTATTTCCAGCACTGTAAAAAACAGAAAAAGGATATGTAAGGATATATCTGCGTATATATGTATGTGTGGTGAGAGAGAGACGTAGAACATTCCTGTCTTCTAGAACTTAATCTTTTGTCTGCACACATGTACTGTTGCACTTCTGGTTTTTTATGGTCCCTGGCAAAGAAATACTTCCATTAAAAGCAATAAATACAAAAATACTCAACAAACAAAAAAAGTACATAACAGGAGCCAAAGTTTTCTTGAGATTCATACCTGTAGATGCCAGTAACCATCTGGGACCTTTACTGGATCCTCTGCCAACTCCATGGCCTCTGTGTTGGAGTGGTGCTGTGATTTGGCCAACAACCACAAAAGGCCCCAGGTGATCAAAGGAGTGATACTGGATAGCAACCTGCCCTTTTGGTAAAGCTCTTCTAATAGTTAATGAAAAAGGCTCTGTACAACCTTCCCACCCCAACAGTACTCCTACTATGTCAAATTTGTTCTCAAAAAATTCTTGTTTAGAGGAAAATGAACAAAACCTTAGTACACCTGCCATTACAGCAGAATTCTGTGAAAATTTAGGTTGGAAAGGAACCTCTGGAGATGCCCAGCTCCAAAGCCCTCCTCATAGCAAGGACAGCTTCAAGGACTTGCATAGCCAAGCTGGGAAGTCTCAAAGGTCTCCATCAGGTCTCCTTTCCTTGTAGTGCAAACATCAGACTCACAGCCAACACCCATTGCAAGGTGTGCCTCCTCAGACACCCTCAGCATAGGCAGGCATTGTGGGTGTGCTTATTGCCTCTGTTCCAAGTACAGAAATCCACCACCCACGCTGCCACAACTTGGGTAGGCAAATGTACAGCGCACCAGGGAGGGAGAAGGTCTCCACCCCAGGGGAGTGGTTCATGGACATGGCTGCACAAAGCCACAGCTGCCCTGACCTCATTCTGAGGAGAGAGCTGCTGTATGCCAGGGCCGGAGACCTTCATAATGCCCTGCTGGTGTTTGTGCTGCTGGGCCCCATGCGACCTTACATGTCACCCTGGGCTCAGCTGCAGCCCCCGGCCATTCTGTGCAGGTGACAGCAGGAGGAGTTGTGTGCGCACAGAGGTGCACCGGGGGCTGCACATTTCCAGCCCCTGTAACCTCTGAGCTGAGCTGCTTCACATTACTCATCCCTAGTATGAATGGAGGGGTGTGAACTGGAGACTGACAGAGGCTCCACCATCACCAGCACTGCTGGGGGTCTGAAAGCAGTCAGGTGAGACAAATTGGTCATAAAAGCAGTGGTGAAGGTGCTTTACTAAGTTACTCAATGAAGCATAAAACACGGTCTATGGTACACAACTGAAGTTAAATCACTAGGTATTGCCTACAGCTTCTCACATTGCACAGATAAAAGAAAATCCTGCCTAGGTGCAAATGCCTGCAAAGTTTGTCTTCGTTCTGCGATGGGTGCAAACTGACCCCCCTGGCAGCTGTGTGTTCCCACCTTGGCTTAGAAGGTATTCTGCAGGCAACTGCTTTGTTTCTTCTGCAGTCAAATAGCTGGCTTTCCTCCCTTTCCCAGGAGGAGCTGGGCTTCCACCACTCGGCTTCGGGTTCTGACTGTGAAAACAGTAAGAGGAGGGTGCCAGCAGATATTTCCAAGACTCTCAGATTTTGACTTCAGCCCCTTGTGAGGTCTACGTGTGTGCTTCCCAGTGACAGGGACAGGATACTCAGGGATCTCATCCAGCCACCCTGCTGCATGATGATATTACAGGTATTGATTAAAAACCAAACAGACCACTTGGAGTTGAAGGGTTGTTCGAGTCAACCAGTTGTATCTTGTCCACTCTGAGGCTACACACAAAGCAGCAGGAGGACACCAGTTCCCATGCTGCCTCCACAGCCAAGCAGCAGTACAGGCTGCTGGTCTGTCTCTGACCCGCTGGCAGTCCCTCCTGTCAGCCCATCCTGGAAAAAACGCCTGGTGAGTTCCCCCCCACGCCCCGGCCAGGCTTCTACACAAACAGGTGAGAGGAGCTGTGGTTGTTGCGCACTCCTTAATCTGGGAGAAAGTACCCTTCTCCAGTTGGACGCTGCCCATCCTAAGGGACAGCAGCTGGTCTCTTGCACTGAACCCTGCAAGAAACACCCAGAGGTAGAGACACGGCCAAATGAGGGACAAGCAGCTTGGACATTTTGAGTCACCAAGACTGCTTTTGTTTGGAGTACCAGGGACAAATGGCCTGAAGGGACAGCTCTTGTTCCCAAAAGAACAAGAAATTCCAGCTACCTGGATGCTTTCTTGTCATGGGGCACAGGGCAGTGTGGTGGCCAGTGTGTGCTGTCAAGCCCCAGCCCGCCAAATCTCCAAACTGGGTGCAGATTCAGCCTCGCTGTGCTGTCAGAGAGTTTGGTTTTCTCTAAAGCCAAGCCCCATCATGGGCAAAGGCATTTCACACTGGTGACAGAGCAGCAAGACCACTGCTCCTGGAGTGCAGACTGAGTGTCTTGCTGGTGCTGATGATCTCAAGGCAAGGACTGGGACTGGGGCTAACCCTGAAGAAAGGCTGCCACGTGCCAAGCCACAAACACCATTTCCTGTCCCTTCCTTACTTCTGCTCCTCATTTGATTGCCTCTTGCCTCATTTGTAAAAGCATCCAAGGGCCCTGCCCAAGATTACAGCTTGGAAGTATAACACAGGCTGCAAGTTAAATACACTCAATCCTAGCAAATATCACCAGGGAGTGTCGTTACTCGTGATTAGTCTACAGTTACATGGAAATTAGTCTTCTCACAGTTCTCCCTTGTCTACAGTCCTTAAAAATGAAAGATTAATTTCTTGAATCAATTTTTGCCTGTGAATAACAGCTTTTCAGCCTAATTTTTAATTTCACTTCTAACCTTGAAGCAGTTTTGACATGACTCACACATTAAAATCACTCAAATGGCTTGGAAAATCCAGCTTCTAAAATAAGGCTGTAATGTGGCCTCCCCCTCCAAGGTGATACAACCGAAGTACACCGTGCCACATTTTGCTTTCACGAGGCCTTCTCTGCTCTCTATGCGCCCAAATCCATCCCTGTCTGTCCTCGCATCAGAAGCTGGTGTAGGACTTCAAAACCATGCAGATTAGAACCACAGCAACCACCTCTGTGAAAACTCTGCAGGGGTGCTTGTGGCTTTATAATGCATCTGTGCCCCTGCATAGCTGCCTATGTGGCTTCTGCAGACATTTTCTGCTAATTGCATGTGGAAACACTACTTGGAAGCTGTCCTCTCTGGGAACCCCAGCAACTGCCTGCCATCTGCAAGCTGTCCTGGATCTCATCTTGCCCTCACTGCAAACAGCAGAAAACCAACCTGCATGAAGCAGCCTCAGGTCAGCTAGCTGCTCCTCACAGCCTGGGCAAGGTGCCAGTGCCTCCAAGATGTCCAAGGCAGGAGTCAGCTGGGCAGATGAACTCAGGTGAAGCCAGTGGGCAGTCTGAGCATGGGCCCTTTACATGCTGCTGCAGACTCCCATATAGGCACATGTGAGGATCATGAGGCAAGCTGGAGACTCCCTATCACCAGCTGTTAACCCAAACCAGAGCTCAGCCCCTGCTGCGGCCGGATCCAGTCCCCTTTCCTGCAGCTGTGGGGCGGGCTTGGTATGAAACAGGATATGAAACCTCCAGCCTAAGGACTGCAGATGGGCACTAAATGTAGGTGTAGGAAATCTCTGACCACTCTTGGGCCATCCTTTCACCCTCAAAAGGAGAAGTAAGGATGACTCCAGCTCTATATACACTCTCTGCCAGTCACCTTTTGCAGCAAGGCCACCTTCCAGGGAAATAGTAGTTCCGACTGCTCTTTCTGAATCCCTGGCCAAAAGTGGAGGAAACCCTGGGCAGTTCTCAGGACCCTTGCCAACCCACTGCACACACATCTGTTGGAAAGGGGATTTCAACCCATACCAAGGAGAGATAAGAAAAAGCCCATAACTAATACCAACTGGTTGCTGTGTTTCGGGAAGAAGGCCTGTCACCAGATGAGATCTCAGCAGGTTGAAGGAAGGGGCCAGAAGCAACTTTGCCAATTTCCACACAGGAGAGGTGATTCTTCCTCACCACTTAGTGCTGCTAAAGACTCATCTCACTACTGCATCCTGCAGTTTGGGCCTACCCAGTACAAGGAAAACACTGACGAACTGGAGAGAATTCAGCAGTGACCACCGGAGTGGTGATGAGGCTGCAGCACAGGGTCTATGAAGAAACATTGAGGGAACTGGGCTTCTCCAGCCTGGGGAAGAGACTACTGGGGATTTCTCACAGGGGTCATCCACTTCCTGAATGGTGGTCATGGAAGAAATAGACACAGACTCTTCCAGAGGCAGACAAGGACAGGACATGGGTAACAAACATGCTTCAGGATGGGGCATTCCAACTGGGCATGAAAAAATTCCTCCACTGAGGGTGGTATGACTTGGAAGTCAAGTCTCTGTCCTTGGAGGTATGCAGAAGTCAACATGGCTGAACACAACCTGATCTAGCTTTGGACTGGGGAGTTGAGCTGTAGACCTCCAGAGATGCCTTCCCAACAAGACCTCCTGGAAATTTGATATTACAGGGAATACAGCTGCCTTATTTTGGAGTGTTGGGCTTCCCCCTGCTCTGAAACATCCCTAGTGCCTAGGACAGATCTGAGACACTGCTTGCCTCTCCCTCACCATCCCTGGGCTGCTTTCCTCCTCATGCAATGTTAACATGGAAATGTGGATTTTCAGTATGGTTTCTTCATGGAATGGCAAAGGCTGGAAGCTGTGTGTCCCAGCATGCTGGCCTGGAAAAAAGGTCTCAAAACCCAGAGCTGAGCTGGAGCAGGCGCCACTGTACTGCATAGTGCCGTGCACTTCCAGCTGGCCCAGGAAATAAAACAATGCTGCAACTCAGAGCCCTCTAACATGCTTTTGGAGATCTTCTCTACTACCTCTTTGAGAAATATCTGTGTCGATGCATCTACAGTTTTACTGATGCAGAACAGTGACAGAGCAGCCAGGGGAATGAGACAAGGGTGGAAAATGACTGCAGGCATGTATTAAAGTATTCAGCTTGTCCAGCTGAAAGAGATTTTTGCCAAACAATTTTATAAGGAATGAGGCATTTTACAGGAAAAGCGGGGCCTCTCCTCTCATTTCCTTTCCCCTCTCCTCTATGAACTTCAAAGGAAAGAGGGGTCAAAACAGAGGCCAGGCAAACTGGAACTGAGTTCCTGAGCCCTAAGGCCTAATTAGTCCAAGATACATTTCATTGGGTATCTTTCAGAGCCTGGCCTAAATTACCAATCTTCCCTGCTGTGCTGCTGAGGGTCGGATAAAGACACAGTGTGGTCTGCAGTTCGCAGGCCCCCAGCATCACCAGAGCTCTTGGGGGGAGGGGGAAATGTCTCAGTCCAAGCCCCACTGATGACAAAGCTCGCCCAGCCCCCTCCAGGCTTTCTGTGGCCACAACTAAAATCCTGTCTCCACGACAGGGAATGTCTCCACAACTAAACCCCCCTCTCTCCGATGCCCCTACCTCCCTGGTGCTTGTCCCAGAGCTGCTGGTGACTGCTGCTGGCTGATAGACCCAGAGCTAGGTGGCTGCTGCCCCTCCTTGGGTCAGCTGAGGCTATCAAAGAGCCTTCAGCCATTTGGAATTACCCCTCCAGCACTTACAGGCTGATGTTAAACCTCCCTCCTGCCTCACCTTATCCAGGCGACCCAAGCCTAGCTCCTGCCAGCAGACCATGTGCTGCTCCACGCCCTTTCCTGCCTTGCAGCAGTTTGCTGGTCCCCCTCCAGTTTGTCCATATCCTTCCCTAATGGATACCTAGAAGAAGGGACAACAATGTCCCTTTATCTGTGTGTCCTCACATGGCCCAGCATGTGGTCTGCCTCACCAGTAATGGCAAACAAAGCTTGGTTTTGCACAAGTTTAACAACTCTCTGGAACCACACATCAGTCTCCCTTCACAGGTCTCTCCCTGCGAGACACACCGGTCTTGGGGTGGGGTTTTTCTTTAGGGACCCACAAAAGTATTCTCAAGAACTGAGAAACAGAAACTATGCAGGCCGTTTCCCCTGCACATCTTTCAAGAGCCTGGCCTCAGAGGGGTGCATCTTATTTTGAGACTACAGTAAATGCACTTTGACAGAAGGACTAATTTCCGGCCTTGTGCTCTGAAAAGCTGAGAAAAGCCAAACTTCACTGTAGATCACTAGAGTAATTCAGAGAGCAGCGAAAGGACATCACTGTCGCTGTAAGCTTACATGGCTTCCTGGTGCCATAGCACAGCTCTGGTGCATAGGAAACACGCCTTGCAGCTTGTGAGGCAGCCGACAGTTGCACATTAAGTCAGATGTCTGACTGGCAGGGAATGTGACGTCCTCATGGATGTGGGGTGGGCTGTGATTCTGCACCCCATCTGCTTCACGGATCCTGCTCCACAGCCACTGCAGACTGGTGACCTGGTTGGCATAAGGCACACCTCATGCCTGGCTGGGTGCTCAAGCTGCTCTGCCAGAGAAGCAAGAGAAGGATGCATACAAGAGGGGAAAGAAGGAACCTGACTACTTTTGAATCAGGAGGAATCAAAAAAATATTTTATTAAATTTTCTGCCAGAAAGAAAGGTAAACATCTTGCCTTAAAAATTTTGATTTCAAGGTGCTTGCTCAGCTTCCATTTAAAGAATGGGCCTGGGACCAATGGAGGACTGGGTTCAGCTCCAGTGTACTGCAGATATCTGTGCTGCCTAACTGCATCAAGACTATTTATTTCCCTTTGCATCCACTTCCCTATGGAGCCAAAATATAAAATGGAAACCTTTCCTCCCCTTATGTAATGCACTGCCAGAGCTGGCATCCTGTGAGTGCTGGCTGGAAGGATCTTTGGAGGTCTCCAGACACTGGAGTGCTGCCAGCACCAGAACAGATTGGCCGTAGCTGTGTCCAGCCACAAAGTCAAGGTCTGATTCTTGTGTGCTTGCATAGCACTTGGAGCATTGGACCCTCTTCTCAGATGAAGTTCATGGAGTGCACAAGAAGGCTTACCTGAGGTGTCCACCTCCCTCTGCATCTATCAGGGAAGGAGGACCAGAAGGAGGGCCTATATAAACCAGCATGCATCTAGTCTATTAGCATGTTCCTGTGCTGAATTCACCTCTCAGAAAAATGCCATCCTGAGGACAGGGACAGTTCAGGACCAGGTAGCCTGCCTGTTGGGTTTTTCCTGCTAGAGGCCATTAACACTGGAGGGAGAACAGCAAGAGAGCACCAGCTGAGTTTACTGAAGAATTTAGCCAGATTTCTATGTGCTGCCAGCACAAAAATAGCTTCCATCTTTAGATTTTATGGCTTTTCTTTGTTAAAGTCTGGATCAGACTTGTTTTCAAAACAAACTTCTAACAACATAAATATACCTATCATTGAAAACAAATATGCCTGGAACAATTAAACAATACTTTCCTGATGTAATCCCTGCACCTGTGTAAAAGCAGTTAAAAAATTAGTTGGGCTCACAGAGAGGAAACAACAGAACACAGAATGTTAGCTGTGTGCCTCACTCACTGTTTTTTCAACTTCATGCTATTGGATTACTTTCTTAAGCACTCTGGGGACAGAGACAGCAACGAACAGCTTTCCTTGGCAAAGGGAGGCAGTTTCTCACACACGGCTCTATTTTCCATGGCTCATCTAGCAAAGCGCACACGCCTGAAAAAACAGCAAGGAAAAGTCCATCCAAGAGGGGCCAAGTACCGTGGCTTCCACATCCCCGCATATGTCAGTCTAGCACTGGTATCAGGCTGGGTGGTGTCACTGGATCATTGGATGCAGGTGGGAAGTGCTGCATGCCAGAAAGGCATGAGCAGCATGATCTCAGTGCTGCCCAGGGAACAAGGAGCCTCTCTTCCTGACAAGGCCAGCTAACCTTATGTGCAGCCAGGAGAGTCACAGTCATTTTTACTCATCTTGTAGCACTAGCCAGGTCTACAAGACTGTTGGCCTCAGTCAGAGACCAAGCAGGATGGATAGACTGCCAGAGCCACTTTAAGGGTGTTTAAAGGAGAGTTGTCCTCTCATGCTCATCCAGGCACCACTGGAGGGCTCTGCCCAGTAGAGCAGCATTTTTCCAATTCTTAGTCCATAATTAAAGCAACAAAGGTGTGCTATTAATTTCCCTACTAGTATTGGTTTGTGCACTGTCATTCTTTCATATGTGACCACACTCTTGAGATGAAGAGCTCACAGTGGCTTCTTAAGGCGTGCAAACTGCAAGTAACACCCCAGACTTACACCTGGAAACCTGCACGTGCAAAGAAACAGATGGCCAAGGAACTGTTGAGTGTCCCTGACGGAATGCCTGACCTGCAGCCTGACATGTCTGTGTCACCACAGGAAATCTTCAGAGATCCCTATGAATTAAAGACAGCGGGTAGAATCACAGAATCAATTAGGCTGGAAAAAACCTCTGAGATCATTGAGTCCAACCTGTGACTGAACACCACCTTGTCCACCAGACCATGGCATTAAGAGCCACATCCACTCTTTCCTTAAACAGCTCCAGGCATGGTGACTCCACCACCTCCCTGGGCAGCCCACTTCAATGCCTAATCACCCGTTTTGTCAAGAAATCTTCCTCACGTCTGACCTGGACATCCCCTGGTGCAGCTTGAGGCTGTGTCCTCTCATCCTGTCACTGGTTGCCTGGGAGGAGAGGCCAATCCCCACCTGGCTATACCCTCCTTTAGGGGAGTTGTAGAGAGTGATAAAGTCACCCCATAGCCTCCTTTTCTCCAGGCTAAACAACCCCAGCTCCCTCAGCTGCTCTTCCTAAGGCTTGTGCTCTACACCCTTCGCCGGCTCCCTTGCCCTCTGGCGTCTCAATGTCCTTCCTGAACTGAGGGCCCCAGAACTGGACACACTGGAGGTTGTGGCCTCACCAGTGCCGAGGACAGGGGGACAATCAGTGCCCTTGTCCTGCAGGTCACTCTATTGCTGATACAGGCCAGGATGCCATTGGCCTTCTTGGCCACCCGGGCACACTGCTGGCTCACGCTCAGCCGGCGGGAGCTGTACTGCGGCTCTGCGAGAAGCCGGCTGGAAAACCCGCGTTCCGCATTCCCACAGGGAAGCGGCAAGGCCGCACCCGCGGGGCCCTGCGCTGGCGCCGCTCCTCCGCCGGGGGGCGCGCGAGCCCCGCCGCCGCCGGGATGGGCGGTCCCGGCCGCGTGACGTCACCGCGCCAGGCATGGGGGGGGGAACGGGCGCGCGTTATTTATGGGGGGGGGGGGGGACGGGAAGCGGAAGCGGAAGTCGAAGTCGAAGTCGCAGTCGAAGTTGCGGCGGAAGGCCTGGCGGCGACACCGACACCGCTGCTACTGCTACTGCTACCACCACTAGCGGCGGCTCCAGCACCAGCGGCGGCTCAAGATGTCGATCGAAATCGAGTCCTCCGAGTACGTGTAGCGGCGGCGCGGGAGGCACGGGCGGCGGCCCCGGCGGCTGGGGGGGGGGGGGGCGGGGAGGGAGCGGTTTGGCGGCCCTGGCCCAGGCGCCAGCGCCGAAGGGGAAGGGAGGCGAGACCCGGCGGCCCCGGGGCCGTGAGGGGGCGGAGGGTTGCTGACGGTGCTCGCCGCGGCCGGGGAGGGCGGCCCGTGTGTCCGGGGCTGACCGTGCGCTGTGCCGTCCCCCGCAGCGTGATCCGGCTCATCATGCAGTACCTGAAGGAGAACAGCCTCCACCGGGCGCTCGCCACCCTTCAGGAGGAGACCACCGTGTCCCTCAACACCGTGGACAGCATTGAGAGCTTCGTGGCAGATATCAACAGCGGGCACTGGGACACGGTGCTGCAGGCAATACAGTCTCTGAAACTGCCCGACAAGACCCTCATTGATCTCTATGAACAGGTGAGCGAGCGCGGGGTTCCTGTGGACTCTTCTGGTCCGTGTGGAAGCCTTTGTGTGGTGTTTTCCACTAACCCTTTGCTGAGGCAGATATTTGTCTCTTGGTGCAGGTTGTGCTGGAGTTGATCGAGCTCCGAGAACTGGGTGCTGCCAGGTCTCTTCTGAGACAAACAGATCCCATGATCATGCTGAAACAAACTCAGCCAGAGCGCTACATCCACCTCGAAAATCTTCTGGCCAGATCTTATTTTGATCCTCGTGAAGTATGTAATTCCCTTCCGTAGAGACCTCTCCTGCATGACCCTAAGCATCATTACAAGCTGCTGATGGCTCACGGCACTGGGTTGTGTTTTCTTGTTTCTGGGAGTGAGAATGTGTAGTTTCAGAGTTTGATTTTACACCTTCTGTGAGGTGTTTGGGAAGTAATACATGACACTTGATTGTGAGGCAGCAGAGCAGTGGTTTTGAAGTGTGCTGCAGTTGGGAGTTTGGGGATTTGTACCCGTGTCCTGCCACAGGATGGCATCTGTAGCTTGCTTTTTCAGTGTTATATAGGCAGCAGAATAAAGCTTGAGTTGTGTGAACAGAAATACTGCTATTTAATAACAATAATAACAAGGCATTATTTCTGATTGGCTACATCAACCTGATAGTTTTGGTGAGAGCATGTTAGGTTAATGGTTAACGTAGTGAAGGGACTGATTTTAGAGATCTTTTCCAACCTTGGTGATTATTTGCTTTTAAGGTTACTATTAAAGAGAAAAAGTCTTTTGGAGGCCTAATAGAAAATTGATATGGAAGGGGTTTCAATTTCAGAACAATTGAAGTATTTTTGGGAAAAGAAAAATAATTCTTTAGAACAATAACCTCATAAAAATAACTTCTCTAGGCATACCCCGATGGAAGTAGCAAAGAGAAACGGAGAGCTGCTATTGCACAAGCTTTGGCTGGAGAAGTCAGTGTGGTACCTCCATCTCGTCTTATGGCATTGTTGGGGCAGGTGAGTCCTGAAAAGTATTTTAGGAGCCATGTCTTTATGTTGTTGGTGCATAAAACTAGTTATGATGTAGTTGAGTTTCCAGCTCTATAAAACTGACGTTTAAATGTGGTATCGTTAGAAAGATTTTTCACATGTGTCAAGGATTTTGCAGTTGTAGGAAAACGTGCCACTCCAGCAGTAGATTTCTTCCCAGTAGAGTAAATACGCAGCACATAGTGTGCATTTTGAGAATAACATTCTGTAACACGTTTTCTGTTGCGTTTTCAGCCCTTTCTGATTGTCAGAATGTATTCATTGGCACTCTGTGCAGACAGTGTTTCCTATGTCGTAGGTCTGTGTTAACTGATAGCTAACGGTGTGGCTTTCAACTCCTCTAAAGGCACTGAAGTGGCAGCAGCACCAGGGCCTGCTTCCTCCCGGTATGACAATTGACTTGTTCAGAGGCAAAGCAGCTGTGAAAGATGTAGAAGAAGAAAAGTTCCCCACGCAGCTGAGCAGGCATATTAAGGTAATATTTGCTTTTGTGTTTCTGGTGCTTGTCCTTCCTGTGTTCTGTGTTGCGAGATAAGGGGAAATCTTCTGAACGTTTCTTTTCTTTGTTGTAAATCATTCCCCTCCTCCCTTGCCCCCCTTCTGCCCACACACCTGTGTTTTTTCCTCCTTTTTCCATGCTTTCTTTATCTTATCAGAAGACTTCTTCCTAGGAATCCGAGAGGAGGTCTTTTAACAGGTTTGGGTGCTTATGGTATTTGTGGTTAAGATAACTGCATAGTTTCTTTGCTTCCACAGTTCAGAATCAGTCAGTTTACAGGAATTTGCATAATCCCCTGCTTTATATGTGCAAGGAAATCCTTGTGTTCTAAACTGTTTTTCAGAAGTCATGAGCTGGAAATTCTGAAATCAATTTGTGGTGTTCAGTAACAACTTGCTAAAAACGCTTTATTAGAACTGGTTTTTTTTGTCATTGCTGATCTTGTATTTTTGTTTGGGCTACTGAAGATTTTTTTTGTGTACTGAATTGTCATGGCCACTTGTATATAAAAACTTAGAAATTGCAAAATTGGATATTAGAAAAAATACCAAATGTTCTCTAAAAATTACACTGGAGAAACATCACTCCAAATGAAGCAACTTCAGGAATTCATAAATTTCTGAAGTCTGCTTGGGATAAATGTGAAGTATTGGAAAAGTGTTTGTTAACAGACAATACACCGCAAAAACAAAAATATAAAGACAACCAATTTAGCTGCTGCCTGTACCATGGAGTGTTTGTTGTAAGTTTCATGGACATTAGCAGACCAAAATAAGGTTTTGGGTTTTTTTGTTCTACCATTTAAAAAAGTGATACTCTGTATGTATTGACAGATTTTTTTTGTACCTCTGCATTAAATTTGTGAATACATATTTCTAGAAAATACTGTATTTTTACCATCATAATAATACTACGGTTTTGTTTTGATGAGTTGTGTCTTTTAAATTGCTTATTAAGCGTTGCTTACATTTTTCTTTTAAACAGTTCGGGCAGAAGTCACATGTGGAGTGTGCTCGATTTTCTCCAGATGGACAGTATCTGGTTACTGGCTCTGTTGATGGCTTCATTGAAGTATGGAACTTCACTACTGGAAAGATTAGGAAGGTGAGTTACTCCTTATTTCACACAGAGTAACTTTTGACTTGCCAGAGCACCTGAATTTATTCTTTGAGATTGTTAGGTTCACAGTCCCTAAGAAATTGAAACAGAGAGGGTTATCTGCTTAGGTGATTCAAATATCAGTCTGGAATATTTATGTGGGTTTAGTTGTTTGGTTTGTCACAGAGTTTCCTCTGTGATAACTTTGGTACCTTCCTGCATTGTTGTTGTTGCCTTTAAAATGGTGATAATGGTAGTATCCTGTATTATAAGGCTGTGAAGTCTGATTTACAATAGATTGTAAAATGTAACTGAAATTAAAACTGTTAATACTTTTGCACTTTCCCTTAAAATAAATTTCATTGATTTCACTACTTTGACGGATGAACCTGCTTTTGTTTAGGATCTGAAGTACCAGGCACAAGATAACTTCATGATGATGGATGATGCAGTGCTGTGCATGTGCTTCAGTAGAGATACAGAAATGCTGGCAACTGGAGCACAAGATGGAAAGATCAAGGTACAAATCTTTTTGTATGGTATGTTGGGAGAGGTGGTGACCAAAAGGACTAGTTTGCAATAGCAGTAATGTTCCCATTCCATAAAAACCCAAAGGAAGTTTAGCATGGCTCAGAAACAGGTGTGTGTTGGCTCTGATGCTTAAGCTCATGTGATCTCACAACAAAATAATCACTTACTTGCTGTATCCTTTTCAGGTGTGGAAAATCCAGAGTGGTCAGTGTCTGAGAAGATTTGAACGAGCACACAGTAAAGGTGTTACGTGCCTCAGTTTCTCTAAAGACAGCAGCCAAATTCTGAGTGCTTCTTTTGATCAGACAATCAGGTAAATAAACTGAGAATGTGTGAGCTTTAGTGTGGGAAAAAAGAAAACGGATTTTTCACATTAAGCAGTTTAACCATAGAACAGTGTAATCTAGAAGGTACCTGTAGAGGTCTCTAGTCCACTGTGCTTCTCGAAGCACAGCCAGCCTTTCAGTTAGGACAGCCTCTTCAGGGTCTTGTCCTGCTGAGTTTTCAAAATCTCCAGGGTTCTCCCGCTGCTTCTCTTGGGGAAAATCCTGTTTGGATATAGGAAAAGATATTTTTGGTTGGTTTGATACTGCTTTTTTTGTTAGGTTCTTTCTGGTGTTTTTTGGATTTTTTTTTTGGTTGGTTGGAGTTTTTTTGGTGTCTTTTTGTTGGGGTTGGGTTTCTTTTATGCTTTACCTTTTGTACTTCAGCTGTGCACCTTTTGAGGAGTGTAACTCCATTTATTCTGTAAAGACATGTTGAGTAGTGATGGTAACCCAATAGTTAGAATTTTTTAGGTGTTCAGGTGTTACAATTATTTAGGTGAATATCCCCCCTCTCTTTTCCTTTTTTTTTTTCTTTAAATATCAGTGCAAGATAGGTTAGAAGAATAAATAAATATGCTCAGAAAAATACTCAAACACTTTTATAATCTTAGCAGGCAATAGGAACCTCATCAAACCCATTTTCCTGAAGCTGTTAGCATCTGGAAAGTGTTGATTATTGTTCATGTAATGCAGTAATTCTGATCCTGCACCTTGGTTACTGAGTGGAGTTTGCTCACGCATTTGCATCTATGTTGTCTGACAGGATTCATGGTTTAAAATCTGGGAAAACCCTGAAGGAATTCCGTGGTCATTCTTCCTTTGTCAATGAAGCTACTTTTACCCAGGATGGCCACTATATTATCAGTGCATCCTCTGACGGCACAGTGAAGGTAGGATGGCATTTACCCCTTGTAAGAACACCTTCAGACTCTTGCTGTCTTATAGCCCGTTTGTTAAAATTGTTGCAGTCACTGGAGAAGACTGGGTTATTTGCAGTAATGGGTCTGCTTGTGACTTTACTGCAGATTTGTGTGAGAACTGATGAAATTTCTTACTCCACTTACAGTGTCTTGCAGGGCCTGTCTCTGCTGCATTCATGAAATGGGGGCATAAGTGCAGTGCTTACTGCCTGTTCTGTTTTATTCTAGACATGGAATTGATTGTGACACCTCTTCTCCTAGGATGTGGGGATTACCTTATCTGAAATAATTGCGTATCAGCTCTTTATTTTTAAACTTTTAAAGCTAATTTAGTTTTTTTATTTCTTCTACTAGGTTTGGAATGTCAAGACAACAGAGTGTTCCAACACCTTCAAGTCTCTTGGTAGCACTGCTGGGACAGACATTACTGTGAACAGTGTCATTCTGCTGCCTAAAAACCCAGAACACTTTGTTGTTTGCAACAGATCAAACACAGTCGTCATCATGAATATGCAAGGACAAGTATGTGCTCTTACTGGTGTCATTTCAAGAATGCAGAAAACCTAGTTAAAAACATAGCCCTAAGCTAGCAGGGTTAAACCTGATTTCTCTGGTTTGCTTTCATGACAAACTATTTTGAACTTGAGTTTATAGAACACAGGAAAGCTCTTGCAGCTATGGACACATCTGTGTTCTAAACAAACCTAATACTTCAGTATTTTTGCCCTAAACATGGTATTGATGTGCTGCTGTTTAATCCTGACAAATGTTTTTGGGGGTGTGTCTTTACAGATTGTAAGAAGTTTTAGCTCTGGTAAGAGAGAAGGTGGTGACTTTGTCTGCTGTGCACTTTCACCTCGTGGTGAATGGATCTACTGTGTTGGTGAAGATTTTGTGCTGTACTGCTTCAGCACAGTGACAGGCAAGCTGGAGAGAACTCTGACTGTAAGTTTTTAGCTCTGAGCTTTTCCACTCTTACCTAGAGTGGATTGATGCATAGATATAGCATCACTTAATTTGATATACTTTTATTTTTACTAGAGTAGTTGAAGCAACTTCGGTGACAATGCTTTTTCTGTCTCCTGAAGTCTGTACTCTTCCTATAATGTTTGTAAAAGTTCTATGAGCCAGTAACTATACACACTTCTGAGTGGTTGCTGACTTCTAGAATACTTTCTAGAGTGCTTCTTTTTGAGTGAAATGTGGAATGGGGAAGCTGTCTCTTCCCTGCTTTAAAACTTTTCCAGAGTTTTAAACACAGGGATGATGTAAATGTTTATTATGAAGTCCATAAGGAGTAATCTCAGACCAAGGAATCTTTCATCTTTAGTGGACATGATTGGTAACAAATGAATTTCAGGGCATTTGGCCATAGAATGTGTTTTGGTTTTTTAGGACAATTTAATTGTAAAAATTAGGGAAGTATTTACCGACCAAGCAAAGGGTGAATTGGTTCAGACTTCTGTGAATGAGAGCTTGTCTTGACCTGGGCTCCAGCTGGTGGAGAACCTGACCAAGCTGTCAGATTTAAATGTGTTGGGTTTAAATTTGCTTTAGATGGAACTAAAGAGGAATACTAGCTTGAATGTCTAAATTTAATGGGGAACACTCAGGTGTTGTGGGTTTCAGTGGATGTAAACCTTCACTGAACCTTCCTTTCCCCAACAAAAAGTAACTGCCATGTCACAAAAATTGTTGTGACTGGAATTTAATGTTGGGGCTATGTACCCCTGCTTTTGCTCTATGCCCAAAGCACCTTAACCCTCAGTCCAGTTTTCTCCAGTTGTTTTTTGAAGAGAGTATTTGTCTTGAATCTGCTAAAGGAAGACTCTCCTAATGCATCTTTCTGCTTACTCTTTAGGTCCATGAAAAAGATGTCATTGGCATTGCTCATCACCCCCACCAGAACCTGATTGCCACTTACAGTGAAGACGGCCTCCTCAAGCTCTGGAAGCCATAGATGGACTTTGCAGCGAGCTCTGAAGCATGCCTGTTAGTTGCAGGTTACTAGTGTGTGTGCTTTAACACAGGTCTAAATATGCAGAGTGTGATACTTACTCAAGTTTCAGTTCAGGTTTTCAGAGAACTACATTTTTGCCTACCTAGAGTGGATTGATGCATAGATATAGCATCACTTAATTTGATATACTTTTATTTTTACTAGAATAGTTGAAGCAACTTCGGTGACAATGCTTTTTCTGTCTCCTGAAGTCTGTACTCTTCCTATAATGTTTGTAAAAGTTCTATGAGCCAGCAACTATACACACTTCTGAGTGGTTGCTGACTTCTAGAATACTTTCTAGAGTGCTTCTTTTTGAGTGAAATGTGGAATGGGGAAGTTGTCTCTTCCCTGCTGCTGAAACAGGAATAGTTTCCTAGAGTGCAGATGAGGATACAGTATCCTGAGCTTGAAGATGGGGTCATTTCTAGGCCACTGGGTTTTGCTGTGTTCAGTTTTCACTATCGGTTTTCCAATTATATTGGAAAGTGGTGTCACACAGCTGCCTCAGAATGAAACTATCCTTCCCCATCTGCCAGAGATTGTAAACCTGCCTAATGTGGCAGTGAGATACAGTTGATTTTGTTTGGGGATTTTTTTTGTTTTCTTTTGTTTTACTTCAAGACTAAAAGGAGTTATTACCGGGGCCCTCTTCTTGTAAGTGCAAAATGTCTTCAGACCAGCTAGAACTGAAATAGGCTCCAGGGGATCAATATTTTAAAACATGCAAAAGTTGGTTTACATAGGCTGAGTTCCTAGTGCTGTGATAATGCTTTAAATCATTATTTTTAAGTTTGTGGGTTTTTGTTTTTTTTAAATTTCATATGCCTGTGGACCTAGCTGATGTTATACTTAGGTCCCACAAGATGGTAAAAAGATACTTTCAGGCTCTTCAGTTTGGAGCACATGATTTTTTTGTTGAGAGATTCTGACTAATGTACACTGTTCTGAATGTACATCAGAATCTTCTGAAGTCTGTGTCTTTTCTAGGATGCAGAAAAATGAGGCTTTTCCTGTAATGATGAATCAAACGCCTGTAGATTTGAATCTGCTGCACCGTGTTCTGTCCTCATCTTGTAGAATGCTTTCCTATTGCAGTAATGTTTTGAACAGTAATAACTTGCCTTTGACTTAATAAATTAGTTCCACTTTAATTATTTTGTGTGTATCTTTAGTGGTGTGGGGAAATGCAGAAGTTCAGCTGGAATTCTCACACAGCACCTTTGCTCCAAGTGTAGTGTTTTAGGTCTCTGTTTAGCTGTGTCATCTGAATTCCCAGGTTGTTTTTTACTTCCTTAGATATATCAACAGAGGGGGTTTTTATATAGTAAAAAGTGATTATTTTTCCTGCCTGAAAAAAACAGAAATATGTGATAGTGATACATATTATAAGTTCCTTGGGCAGTTAGTAATTCTATTAAGGGGGAGGATCTTGACAAAGTATTTTTAACTACTTTCCTTGCAGGGGAGATGCTCCTATCCCTTCAGCATCTTTGTGACCCTTTACTGGTCTCTCTCCAGTACAGCTCTGTCCCTTTTGTATTGGAAGACCCAAAATCAGACATAGCATTCCACGTGTGTCTTCACTTGAGCTGAGTAGATGGGAAGGATCACCTCCCTGCACTGCTGGCAACCAGGACACAATTTGACTTCCTTCCAAAAAGGTGGCTCATGTTGAGCTTGGTGTCCACCAGGACCCCCCGGTTCCTTCTCAGCTGTTTTCAGCCGAGTGGCCCCTAGCAGGTGCTGTTGCATTGGGTTGCACTTCCCCTTGAATTTCATGGTATTCTTGCCAGCCTATTTCTCCAGCCTCTCCAGGTCCCTCTGGATGGCAGCAAACCCCGCTGTTGCATCAGCTACTTCTCCCTCTTCAGTGCCATCTGCAAACTTGCTGAGGGCTGAGGCAGTACTGGTCCTGGGGCACAGCCCTCCAGTCGGACTTTGTTGCACTCATCACCACCCTCTGGGCCTTACATTCAACTGGTTTTCAATCCATTTCACTTTTCATCCATCCCATATCTCAACACCTTCTCTGTATGGATCTTATGGAAGGTGGTGCCACAGGCCTTACAGAAATCCTGGGACACAATACCCACTTCCCTCCTGTCGTGTACCAGGTCAATCATTGCATTGTAAAATTTATCAGGTTGGTTAAGCATGATTTCCTTTTGGTGAAGCCCTCCTGACAATTTCTGATGGTTTTCTTGTTCCTGATGTGCCTGGAAATGGTTTCTATGTTTAGATGCACCTTTACCTTCCAAGGGATTGAGGTGAGGTTGACAGACCTTTAGTTCTTTGGATATCCCTATCTTGCCCTTCCCAAAGACAGATACGACATTCCACCAGTTTTTGGGCACTTTTCCCCGTACCATGATCAGTCAAAGATTGTCAAGAGGGGCCTTGCAGTGGCATCTGTCAGCTTGCGGAGCACTTGTGGATGCATCCTATTGGGGTCCATGCTTCTCTGTATGTTCAGTTTGCCTAAGTCTTCTCTGACCTGATCATCCTTATACCAAGCGTACCTCCTTCTTGCTCCAGACTTTCCCCCTTGATCTCTGCAATTGAGAGGTCATTAAATAAGACTGAAGCAAAGAAGGTACTCAGCACCTCAACCATTTCCCTGTCCCTTTCCATGTGTAACCAGATGCCCTACGTAATTCAGTAATGGCCCCACATTTTCCCTGCCCTTTCCCACTTTTGTATTTATAGAGGCCCTTGTTATCCAGTTAAGCTTTAGCTTCCATATCTTCATCCCTGGATGCCCACACATCACATCTGTGTTCCTCCCAATCTACCCAGCCTTCACTACACCCTCCAGATTATTCCTTTTTGTGTTCTAGTTTAGCCAGGAGTTCCTTGTGCATCCCCACAGACCTCCTGGCCATTTTTGCCTGACTTCTTGTTCACTGAGATGGACTGCTCTTGAGCCTGGGGGAGGTGAGCCTTCAATATTAACTAGCTTTCTTGGGCCATTCTTCATCCCAGAGCCTTATCCCTTGGGGTGCTTTCAAGCAGATCTTCGAAGAGACTAATCTGCTCTTCTGAAGTCCAGAGTTGAGAACTGCCTTTTCATCCTAGTCCTTCCTCTCAAGATCCTGGACTTCACCATCTCATGATTACTGCAGCCAAGGCTGCCTTTGACAGTCCCAACAAGCTCTTTGGTTTTGAGTACAAGGTCCGCCAGAGCACCTCTCCTGTTGGTTCCCCTATCAGTTGGGTCAGGAAGTTTCCATTGATGCACTCCATGAGTCTCCTGGATTGATTATCACAGAATTGTTAGGGTTGGAAGGAAATGCTGGAGATCCTCTAATACACACACCTGCCAAGGTAGGGTCACCTAGAGGAGGTGGCTTTTGAATGTCCCTGGAGAGGGGGAGTCCATGTCCAGTTCCAGTGCTTTGCCACCCTCAAAAGAAGTTCTTCCTCATGTTGAGGTAACCTCAGCTGTTCCTCATATGGCTTCCCCTCAAGGCCTTTCCCCATCTTCGTTGCCCCCATTTGGACACTCTCTAAGAGCTCAATGTCTTTCTTACATTGTGGCACCCAGACCTGCCCCCAGCACTCGAGGTGAGGGCACCCCAGTGCAGAGCAGGACAATCCCCTCCCTTGCCTGGCTGGTGATGCTGTGCCTGATGCACCCCAGGACACGGGTGGCCCTCCTGGCTGCCAGGGCACATGGTGCAATTCTCACCCATAACTCTTAGCTTGTTCATTTGTCTGTGGGTAGAGCTAGATACCATTTGCTCTTTCACGTAAAGAGAAACTCCACCACCTTGCTTCTCTGACCTTCCTCTGCTCTTTCTAAAAAGGAAATACCCATCCATGACGATATTCCAGTCATGTGAGCTATCCCACCATGTCTCAGCAGGCATTGCAGTAAGATCATGGCCCTGTGATCGCACATATATTTCTAGTTCTTGTTTATTCCCCATGCTGCATCATATATACAGACACTTCAGGGGTTATCAAAGAAAGGGGTTCCCTAGAAGAGCATGGTTCACCATAGCCATGAGCTCCAAGCACCAGATCTGCATTTTTTGTCTGCGTGTTGAAGGGTGGAGATTGAACTGGAGCCCTGCTTTTGTGCCACGGTGCAAGGTGCCTCAGGCTCAGTGGTATCCATTGCAGGTATGTGGTTCTGAACCCACATACCTATCTCTGCTTCAGCCTCTCTAGTACTGCACAGCCAACTGACTGTCTCTTGCCATCCAGCCTCCTGCCGCAGCTGGTCATCCACCTGTGCATGCTTTGTGCAGGTACCATCCTTTTCTTCAGAAGTATCTGGGCATCCATTGAAAGTTACCACCTGTACTGACACCTGCTTCCTCACCAGTTCTGTCTGAGTGGAAGCATCGGGCTTCCCAGGGGCTGTTTCAGTAGACACAGTGGCTTTGGCTCTGGAATGCCCACCATGACAGCAGAGACCAAAAGCACTTAGCACTTGTCTGAGATGTGGATCTACTTGTATTACAGCTGGTGACGGGTCTGCGGCTCTGACCCAGGAAGAGGTGACCGGTCCGGGCAGATGGTCCCAAAAGGAATCGCCTTCCCGAGGCTGCTGTCAGGAGGGCCCTTGCAGAGGCTGTCAGCTCTTTAGTGATTATCAGCTCGTGATTCCAGCTCACCTCTGCAGGGCAGCCTCCAGGCCAAACCAGACCGGAGAGAGAGACGAGAAGGCCCGTGTGGCTGGTTCCGCACGAAGGGAGCTTTATTGGGGGTCCCTTCCGGCGAAGGGGAGAGCCAGGGATGAGAACTCTCTCTCTCACAGGGGCCCATTGGGCTTGCTTTTATAGAGATACAGGGGATCAATAAAGGCCAATGGGTTACAGAGGATCTGGGATGGGAACAGACCAATGGGTTACGATGAAATCTGCATAGTGTCTCCTAAAGCATTGTGGGTCTGCCTTTCCTCGCCGTGACTACAGAAGTGGTTGCCTTTCCAGGGAGTCCCGCTGGGCGACTGCAAAATCTCTTATCTCAGCAGAGATCACTCCAGGGCAAGGGCTGGGCATACCCCACATACTTGTATTATTAATAGTAGTATTAGTATTCTGTAATAGTAGTATTAGTATTCTGTGCTGTGTTTTCCTGACAGCACTTTACAGGGTAGTTGAAGTCCCCCCATTCTTTGGGCACTCTAACAGTGCTCATCTTACCCACTAAGAAAACAATGAGCCTGGCATTTGCTTATGTGTGGTTTTGGAAAAGTGTGGCTTAAATCAAACCTCACTTTTCTTAGTGTGCTTTCCTAATGCTCTGAGCAGGAATCAGTCACAAACATCTCTTCCCAGGTGAAGCTGCTAATGAGAAAGTCATAGGGCAAGTTGCTTGCTTGCTTGACCTTGCCTCACACTGCAAAGGCAGAGCAGATTTGGGATGACTGAGTTTACACCCCTGGGTTGAGCCAACCTCTTCCACTGCTGCTGGGTAGCACGTATTCAAAACTATGGCAAGGAGAGGACCTGTAGTCTAAGGGCTTTGAAAGCAGAAGCAAAAATCTGAGTCGGTTCTTAAATGAGTCTGCAGTGGGTGTTCTTAGTTTCACACCTGTGCAATAGTGGAGCTGCTAGTTTTATGGGAGAAAAATAAAGTCCTAAATGCCTGGTGCACGGTGAAAAGAATAATTGTAATAGACTAAACTATAAGCTTGATCATATGAATTAGGTGGTGTTGAAACACTGGAAATAATTGCAAACTCAGATTACAATAGGTCAGGTTACTACACCGGTACTTACAGAAACAGCCATTTTGTGCTACTGTATCCTCAATTTCTAGAGCTGTCCATTCGGTTCATTTCCCCAAATTGGAAACTGTATCCCACATACAGCAACAAGTCAGAAAAAAATCTTCATTTTTCGGGGGCATAGAGCACCTCTGCTTTCTCTAACTGTATGATACCCAGAATATCACAGGAGAACAAAGGAGCTTGGAAGAGGCCATACCTTGTACTTGAAGCTGTAAGGCCTGGGTCCTTCCTGCTAGCTCTTGCCATCCAGTGCTTTTTGCCAAAAGCTTTCTCTACTGCTGCCCGTATTTGTTTGGGACACAGATTTTATATAAGTAACCAGCTCTTTTCAAAACAGAATACTAAGCTGGTGGTATTTCTCCTGCCCTTCCTGCACTAGCAGTAGCATCTTTCCCTGGACTGCTCTGCTAAGGCTTCTAGAGGCAGCTTCTGGTCAGCCACTCTCCTCCTGGAATCTGGACCTGGCCCCTCCTCTGTGGTGTCAGCAAGAATGAAGCACAATTGCCCATGGTCGCCAAAGTCAAGAATATGACCTCAACTGCGCCAATGCAGCTATGGGTGTGGTGAAAGGAAAACTAGTGTTCCTGAGAAAATAAGTCTATGGAATGGGGTTTTTTTACTATAATACGCAGTCATCTGAAGCAAAACCATTGTCATCCTCAAGGCTGTGAATGGAGTGTTGCTTGCCCTTGCTGTTTTGATCTAATAGTTAAGGAAAAAATAAACAAGGGTGGGTACTGAGCTGAAAAGCAGCAGTGTATTTTACTGCTGTTTAAGTCTCAAGACAGCTGTGCAGGACTCAGCCCTTGCCAAAGGTGATTACTTTCAGTTTCTCCCTTCTACTCAGAGAAACCATCCTAGTGATAGAGCACACAGGTGCCTGCAGGTCACATTTTTCAGCTCGCTGATGAGCTCACTCAAGTAGAATTTGGAAAAAACACTTGGCCTACAGAATTTTATTTCTGTTGAGGAAGAAAACAAGAAGTAGGTGAAACATGCAGGTGAAAGATCACAGTTCTGTAGGTATCTAAAAGGGACTATATTTGAGGTACAAAACCCATTGCATACCAGCTGTCTTCATAAAATGAAGCCTGTTAACGCTTAGATGAGCTAGAGATGTTTTTATGTAAGAGCTTCCAGATATTCAAGTTACAACACATGTACTGCCACGCAGCAGCTACTTAGACGAGTTCTCATGATACTTTTGTTTCAAAGCAGTATGAAAAGCGTAAGCTCTGTCCCAAGCCAGATGGTTGAGCAAGACTAAACTACCACACTAGAGGTTAAATCTGGACCTGTCTTCTCAGCATATTTTCTGAAAGAAGGTTTTTAAGATTTTTCTGTGAATAGCTGTCTAAAAAGATGGGGGTGGTGTTTTTAAACCAACATCTGGTCCAAGAAAAGAGGCAATGAACAATTTTGTAATTATATCAGAAATGCTTCATCTACAGTAATTAGAACATTCATACAGAAATTTCAAGAGTCAGCTTGAAATAATGCACACAATACATTAATTTCAGAACATCCTAGATGCACTGGTTGGCGGTACTCACTAAGCTTCTCTCCTCTGCAGGATCACATATACCCACTAAGAGGGCTAGTACTGCTTTCCATAACACACACACACACACCCCCCAACCAATGAGGGGTTATCCGATTTCAGTAATCAAGGTGGAAATCAGGCTTCACGTAGCAGCAGTCTGACATTCCAAGCCACCTGTGCGCTGCCAAAGCCTAGAGGATTTTACTAATGTGCAATAGCAAAGGCAGCTCCAAGCAACCACGGGCTCCACAGGCGCAGGACAGCAGCCAAATGGGAGTCACCCATGAAACACAGCGAGCTCTGGGGTCAGGACCAGTGCTGGCACAGGAAAGGGCTATCTGACCTCACGTGGAATAGCTTGGAGAGCTTGGGGATGGCATGATTTAACGGGCCTGTGGAGATTGACCACGTCTGTGTCAGCCTCATGTACCATGTGGTTGCATTAGAGCCGGTTTGTACTTAACAAACACCAGTACAAGCCCAAATACTGTTACCCTAATTGGTACAAAACTTAACTACATCTTACCATGGATTATAAGTACTTGTGCATACTTTATTCACAGAGTATAAGATCTAGAATTCCTAAAAAGCACACCACAGAATCTTAGTTTAAGCCTGGGCAATTGCACACATACAGGAATTACAAGGTTTGGAATAAAAGACAAGCAGGTAACGGAGTTTTCTGGACCAAGAGGCAGGGGTGAAGTGCAGTCAACTTCATATGAGCTTGCATCCTTGAGCTTTATACAAATTGCAAAGTCAGTTTAATTACTTAGTTTATTTCTTTACGCTTTTAGAAATAACTATGGCTGGATAGAACAACAAATAGCAGGAGGTGAGGGCAAACTGCTTGTAGTCCTTCACTCATCCACTACTGCATACAAAACAAGCATCACAAGTTATTCACTGGCTCATTTATGATGTCTGGCACTGAACACCACCTCTAGGCTGATGGTCATCTTCATACACTTCTCCATTATAGTGGTGTTTTTGCTTTTGAGATGGATCAAAGTCTACTAATTCCACCTGTTCCATTTCCTCAGTTTCTTCTATCTCCTGCCTTGCAGGTAGCAGTTTTTCGAGTAAGGACAGCTTATCTGAGGAGAGGAAGCCACTCTCTGGGAAGATGACCTGAAATCATCAAGAACTAAGGTTACTCAATCGATCAGAACTGGTCTTTTATTAGGTTAAATAGTCCTTCAAGTTAAATATCTGCCAAAGTCGGCTTTTTCATCATAGGTGACTTTAATTTAGAGCTTAAAAAAATTATCAACATTACTAAGATGTTTTTTAATGCCTGCACAAAGTTAGCTTCTAACTCTGGCAACTCGATCAACACCTTTCTTCTGCCTCAGGCTGCCCTCTGGAATCACCCACAACAGCAAAGTATATATGTAATATAATAGCACATACAATTACATATTTATAATGGCATATACAACAATGTATTTTTATATATATAAACAAAATGTCAGCATTAGAGATGTGGTTCAATATCTTCTAAGCCATAGCAGATGGGGCCCACTGCTATAACTCCCAGCACTAGCTTCTCCCCAGGGAAGAAAATTAGCAGTTTCCAGCCTACTCTTCTGCTCCAGCACAGAAGTCAGTTATTCATCCATCCTTCCTACAGGACAATAGAAACTAAAGAATATGTCAAGCAAATGGAAATTCACAAGGCTGCTAAAGAAACTCCTCTGGTACCTAATGTACTTTGAGCACATAGTGTTCCGGAAGTTTTCTCTTTGTTCTGAACTGTAATTCTGTTTGATGGATTGCATGTTCTCACCATTGTAAAGAACAAATACCAAATCTCTTCTTGACTGAGGTAGTGTTTATTGGTAAAATTTTGGATGGATGTTCAGTCCTGAAATGCTGTGGAAGTGAGTTGATTCACTTACCCTGAATTCTATGATCAGACGGCCTTTTTCATATGGTCTGCGATAAATTGGCATACCTTCATTCAATACACACTTAATAGCCCAATGCTCAACAACCTGGCCTGAAAAACCAAAACAAAAATTACCAGAAAAGGAAGGGATCCATGCAGGCAACAGAAGCAGCTTTAGTTACAATCCCCTTCAATATATACGTAGCTTTCTATATTGTGTTTAGGCAGCAACACCAACATGTAGTAGTCTGATAGGAACTTACTGCCTGGTAACATCTGAGTAGGAAAGCAGATTGATGTCTACATTACATTCCTGTAACCTTGTTATGCTTCCCAAAGGAAGCATACTTACAAATTTATTAAGTGCTCCATCGCTTCCAAGGCTGAAAAAGTGGTTTTCAGAGACCCACGGCCTTCAATTCTCATGAGATATCCTCAGGATGCAAGTATGTCCATGAGGTAAGGTCTGTTACTATGTCACGCAAAGAGAAAGTTACTGCTGACTGCTATGCAAAAATCCTTTATTATTTTAAGATTTGTACTGCAAAGACTCGGGTAAAGAACTTGACACACACCCCTTTTACATCAAGATGGGATGTTTCTGTTCCTTTAAATTTCCAGCTTAAATTACTATATGCTAGAACTTACAACAGAAAGTAAACCAACTCTTACCAGGATGGGAGGTAATAATAATAGTTCTGTTATCTAGCGTTGTGATAGGCTTTTGAAAGCCACATAGTGCTTCAACCAGTTGAATATCCATACACAGAAACAGATCTTCATCTCGTCTAAGGCAGAACCAATCAACAACAGTCACAGTGAGAGAGAAACAGTACAAGGATCATACCCAATGTCAGTATTTAACTTGGAAATGACAATAAGCTGTAATTACAACTGAAGCCCAGGCAATTAAATAAAGAATACCAAATATTAATGTAGCTCCTCAAGCAATTACCACAATGACACCAACCCTGAGAGCCATTACGATCATGTCAAGCTATCTGAAGTGTTAGAAGTGTTTATTGAAAAGAAGTAAGTACAGCAAGGCCTACTTGCATCCAGTTTCACTTCACTGCTCCTTCCCAATTAAAAAAAAAAAAAAAAATCCCTCAGCCTCATAAATACTGAAACAGGGACAATTAATTCCTTTCTTTGTGTAGATAAATACCTTCTTAATTGCACCACCTTGCACTACTGCTCATCTGTAAGGCTCCAAAGATTTATTACAGGGGAAGTTTGAACAGGTAATGGCCACTCTGGGTAATGATACAAGTACCTTTTAGAAAGTACCAAGAAGTATCTGGAATAGATAGTATTAATTGCTTTAACTGTATTCTGACTTCAGTATGGCAATGCTAGTGATTGTCTACATGTTCAAAGGCTACAAAATCCATCTTATTCAAGGAATGTAGAGCATTCACCCTGTTTTTAAAAGGACTCTGGCAGGAGACTTGAAAGAAAAGATAATTTTAGACTCTGACAGGAGAGGAGGAACATCCCAATTGTGCAAGAGCATGACCTCAGAATAACCCCACAAGATCAGTAATATCAAGGGTTATTGGAGGACACCAGAACTGAAGGCAGTGGGCAAAAGATAGACAAAAATAATTGAACAGAATTGTGACTTCAAGTCCCAGGAAACCATGAGAACAGTTTGCCTATCTGATTCAGTGTCTGGTTTCACTGGAAGTTAAGAAAAATCAGCTGAGTAAGCTCATACAAAGCAAACAGAACTGATTCTTAACCTGTAAGCTCAGTGTTCCTTGGCACAGAATTCTGACACCAGCTTAAAGTGCTCAGCACCATACACAACAGTCAGGCAGACCAGCTGCAGGTTTCCCAAGAACCTTTGGCTCACCATTCCTATTTACAAGCACAAGGTCAGTGGTTGGTGCTGAAACAACCAAGTGCTTTCTCTAAATCTACCGATTCCCTTGTAACCACTCTGAACAGTGGCAGTGAGACACCAAATGCAACACATTTCTGCAAGACCATCAGCGGTGGTTTTAATGGGACCAAAATGTAGCAGACAGACTAAGTCCACAAACAGTAACATGAAACAGGGAGGTGTGCAACACCGAGCAGTATTGCCTGGGAACTTGAAATAGTTGAGATGTGGTCAGTATTACTTGAGTCACGTTTGCTTTCACAATAAAAACCAGACAAGACCAATTATCCTGCCCCATAGCACTCAGGCAGGAAATGAAGTGAGGGAAACCACGTTTGATCAGAACGGTGCACGCTATACTGTGTAAATTTGTCCTAAGTAAGATCCATGAACACATGTGCACACACTCCAAGTTTTCTGTGCCTTGAGGCCAAGTGGACAACAGCTGCCTACACTAAATGGCAATTTTCTGAGCTAAGTAATTGAGAGCAAGGAAACAGTCACAAATATTCAAAACTACTAAACAAAATCTCAGTATTTCAATGAGTTCTTAAAATTAAAGATTTGTAAACTCTTAACTGTAACTACTTTTGTTTGCCTTCTATCCCCTTCTGCTGCCAAAGCTCACAGGAGATTACCCCATGCTATTAGAACACAAGTGGCCAGACTAGTTGCACCAGAATTCCCCCACCTCAGTGCTTCTCTGACCACCCAAACTCATGGCTGAGTGACAGTCCTATCTCCTGACACTCCACTACGTACAAGATGAGTGGTAACCAGGGAAGCACATGAAAAAACATCACAGGAGATAATGTAAGAGGATTCAGAAGTCTTTACCTTTTAAATACAGAGTGGTCATTTTGATCCAAAACAATAATAATATCCCCTGGCTCCAGACCTGGCTCTTGATCCCCTTCACCATGGAATGTTATTTTCTGACCATCCTTCATTCCTAGTGCAGAAAACAAATAAACATTTTTCTTATTTTTAAAATAAAAGCACCAACAAGAAACACTTCTATAGGCATGAGCTGGTATCAAGATATCTCTGTATCTTTAAGCAAGAACATCATAATCTTCCCTTGAAGCATTTGTTTTTAATTTTTTTTTCCAATCCATTCACTTGTTCAACAGATCTTAGTGGTGCTAACCTGAATTCAGTGTTATGTCTCAAGACCATCAAGTTTAACTGTACTGCCAAAAGACCCACCAACATAAAGTCCTGAAGGGAAATATTGTCAAAACAGTTTTCATTATACATACAAATACAAAAAAGAAAGCAGAAATACTGTGTATAGACTGTATTTCAAGAGAAATTGACCTCAGCTTCTTCAGTTTTATAAATATATGGCCCATCTCCTTATGATCTAAGTGCCTGACAAGTCCAAGAAGCATTCCCCATGGACTGAAAACCTCCTGTAAGAAACTCATTTCATCCACACAAAAAGTCTATCTACCGAAAATACTAGCTTTCTTATGCTAGATCAGTCTCTTTTTCCTTCCTTCTAGAAAAACATTCTTCTGGTAAGACTTCCCTCTTCAAAATGTCAGTAACATATCCCTACTAGTCCTCGTATTTACTATTACTGTAGGATTTCCCCTACAAATTCAGGCCTTGCATAAGCTCTCCTTACACGTGTAACAGTTGCAGGTGATAATCATGAGCAAGTCTGTAAAAACCATATATTGTCAGCTTGCTCTGTCTTACAAGCTGCACTACTCCGGACTTCTCCCACCAGCTTTTGGGCAGCCCTCTCAAGAGAGATGCATCTATCACTCAAAACCATCACGTTCACGCATCCCATAGAGGGTTTGCATCTCAACTTGCATTTTGCCAGGCAAGGAGGTTATACCTGCGCTGAGTAGCACTGTCAGGGTTGTGTAGCCAACAGAGTGAGTTCTAAGCACGAGAGGCTTAGCACTGTCTCTGCACCCTATCATTATAGCAGACCTGGTTCCCCCTCACACTGAAACACAGCAGAAGTGATCGGAGTCTGCAAGGTTTTGCTGCAGGCAGTGAAAACTGATTAGACTACCTGATCACAAACTGGGCTGAGAATGACCTGAAAAATAATTCACTACTTATAATAATGCAGGTTTCAGAATTCATTCTTAGTTATGTGCTAGGTTTAGAAGTGAACATAGAGGTAGTCAATCTTCCCTAGAAACAAGTCAACTTTTTATAAGGCAGCAACAGACAGTTTTACTGTATGTGTATTCAGCAGTGTTACTCACCAAATCAACACCAGGTATTTGCTAAAGCTTCTGTTTTAATGCTGCAAAGTCAGTCACTACATCCAAGTTCAATATTTCACCTCAGTAAGGCACCTCACCTTTGTCAATGTGAACTTCTAAGATCTTCTTCTCTCTAACAATTTTTCTGCCATTGCAGCTCTTACACCGGTCCTTGGGGCTGATACGCTCCCCATGCCCCTGACACTCCATACACACAGACTGGATTTGTTGCACCATTCCTGGCCCGATCTGGTGAATTCTGATCTGCATGCCTGTTCCCCTGCAATTAGGGCAGCACTCTACTGCACCTTTCTTACCACCACGACCTGAGAATGAAAATTGGAGATGGGTGATTATGTGCTACCAGGAAAAAAAATCCCAAAAAGTGTAAAAAAAATCTTTTGTTTAGTTTCAGTTTCAAAATTACCTTCACATTTGTCACAGATAACATTTTTCTGCAGTGCAAGTTTCCTCACTGCACCATTGTACATATCTTCTAAACTTACTGACAACTGGTGGACCACGTTTTTACCTGTAAAAGAACGCAGATATTTAGTCAAGTTTGGAAGCTTGGTCTGCACATCTCCCTGTCAAGTCATGATAAACCAAGTCTGTGGGCTTTAACATCTTGTTTCAATAGAACTTTGTCTTGTTTTGCTGGCATTTGTCAAAAGCCCCCTCCCAGCTGCTGTCATAGCAGGTAACAAGTGCCATGGCTTTGACTCTGTTAAAGTCAGGAAAGACCTTCTGTGAAAGTACAAACAGTAACAGCAACAGAACACAGAGAACCTCAGACATTTAAGTTCTATAATGCAGGACTCCTGTTTTAACAAAGTCACCGAACAAGTCTCCAACAAACAAGTGAAGGGACTCTGTCTGGAATCTCCACTCCAGCACTTTCTTTCTCTCACCAGGTGACTTTCTGGAACCAGAAATGAGCAATTACATTTTTACACTCAGAAAGTCCTAAGTACTTTAGCTTCTGTAGGCTTAGTTTTGCAAAGGATGCTGAGCTCTGGGTTGTTAGGAGTATTTTGACACAACACTCATAACACTTTGATACAAAACATTTTTTCTTCCCTTTTGCACCAGATCTGCAGGTGATGGGGTCAGCACTGCTCTTAACAATTTTAAAGTTTTTCCCAGTGTGATTAAACTTGAGCTTAACTTTTGAGTAGCGTTTTACTGCAGCTTCAACTTAATTCTACCGCATGGCGTGGGAACATAGAAAGGTTTCCCAGACTGAACCGGATCTTGATCTCTTGTTCATATAGTTGCTTATAGATGCTACAGTCACGGTAGCTTAGTTAACAGGTCATTTTAAGCTAGGTTACCTTTCCATTTCCTACTCTGTTTACTAGCCGGGCTTACACTCAGATAAAGGTTCTCCAAACACAACATCTGGTTAGCGATTAACAGGGGACAATGCACAGGAGACCAAACTACCACTGTACAAACCAAACGCCTCCCTTGTAGTTTCAAGCGTTAAAGGACAACAGTGTTCTCCAGTTTTGAGATTAAACCTGTAACTTCACTTTAACTCTTTTTAAATTCTTACACCTACGGCATTCTCCTCAGAGAATCTGATCCCGTCTACCCCCGCCGACACGTTACCTCGCCTCTCCCTCTGCATCCTCCCTCCGCCGCCGAAGAACATATCGAATATGTCCATGGGTGACCCGAAGCCGCCACCAGAGCCGCCCTCCTTGATAGCCTGCTCGCCTCCTTTGTCATACAGCTCCCTCTTTTTCGGGTCCGACAGCACTTCGTAAGCTTGGGAGATCTGTTTGAACTGCAGAAAGGACAGTCACCGGCACTCAGGCATCTGCAACACCCCCGGCGGGACCCCCACGTGGCCCCCTCCCGCCCGGCCCCACCGCCCCGGCCCGTCCCGCCAACCTTTTCGCCCTCATTGGGGTTCTTGTCCGGGTGGTACTTAAGCGCGAGCTTGCGGTAGGCCTTCTTAAGCTCCTCGGCGGACGCGTTGGGCTTCACGCCCAGCACGTCGTAGTAGGTGGTCTCCTTCACCATGGCGGTGGCGGTGGCGGCAGCGGCAGGAGGCCCCCGGGGCGGCGGGCGCAGATCCCGCTCACCGCTGCTCCGATCCCGACTCTTCTGGAAAGTTCGGGCCGGTCCCGCAGCCCGTCCGCTTTACAGCCGGCCCCACCCCGGAAGTCCTGCCCCGCCGCGCGCCGGGCCCGGGCGAGCGGCTCACCAATGGTTGTTCCGGACGGGAAGGGGCCTGACCAATCAGCGCCCGCCCCCGCCTCCCGCATGGAGCGCGGGCCCCGCCCCCCCGCCCCGCGCGGGCGGTGGCTCCCTCCCCGCCCAGCGTGTGCCTCGCGTCGCGCCTGCGCGCCGGGCGGCTCCCGCCCTCGGAGGCACCGAGCTGCACCGGCCACAGAGCGTCAGCCCGGCCGCCGCCTTCCCGGCACCGCTCCGCGCCTCTTCCCCCCGCACTCTACGCGAGCCTGGTCCGGCCTGCTCCACCCCACTGCGCCTGTGCCAGGCCACAGCGCCCACCGCCGGGTGTGCGGGCCCAGTGCGCCTGCGCCGAGCCGCGCGCCGCGGCGGGAGTCGCTGCCTGGTCACGTGGGAGACGCGCTGCAGCAGCTGATTGGCTGCCGGAGGCGGCGGCGCGAACGTCTCGCGCGCGGTAAGGGAGAGGGGTACGTCCCGGCGTTGCCATGGGAACGAGACCCACGGGGACGGGGCCCGCGGGGACGGTGTGCCGTAGGGATGCGGGGTGTGTGGCACTGCCGGTGTTACACTGGGGACGGAGCCTTGCCTTCCGCCGAGATGAGCTCACCACCACAGAGCTGGGAGGAGCAGCGCCGAGCACTGGGCAGGGTGAGGGTGAGAGATCTTTGCTGTCCAAGGTCAAATTAGTGTAAACTTGAGGGTTTCATGGCATGGTCCGTGTGCTAACTGTTGCTGGATGAAGCTATCTCGACCCTCTCGTCCTCTCATGTCTTCTGCTGCTCTCTCATGTTTTGATGGTTAAGTTAATCTCTCAGATGAACTCTTGATTCAATGGGAAACAAATCACGGTTTTTTCTGGGTAGGCTCTTCTGTCAGATGGAACTATCAATCCAACTGATTTTTCCTATGTAGAGTTCATGGATATGAGAATGTATGGTAATGTAGGAAGCAAAACAGGATTACCCTTTCAACAGCAACCTGCTCTTAGATTATGCAAGTGCTAGTGACATGCTTTGCCTTGAATTTCAGAAACATGAACCCAGTTAGCAGAATTGGCTCAGCTAATGGATGGGCTGGCAGCAGAATTCATGGACCCTGTTCCACAGGAAGGTGGCCCATTGGGAAGTGGTGTGTTGGTAACACACTGTTTATTTTGCTCTATAGCACAGTGATGCGTGTGTGCTGGCTCGTGGGGAAAGAGAAATGCACTCAGCGAGTGAAACTGCCACACTTGGAAGCCGTGGTAATTGGGCGTGGCCCAGAGACTGGGATAACAGATAAGAAGTGTTCACGGCAGCAAGGTAAGGTGGTTTAGCTCAAAATTTCTGCATGCAGCAGCAGCTGAGCTTGCCTCGTTCCTCTGTGTGGTCTGCAGTGTTGCCTGGTTCTTGAAGTAATCAAACCTTTTTCATAAGCACTTGCGGAGATCTCTGGGACCTAAAAAATCAGAGACATCCAATGACAGGATGTCCGCCTCTGTAAACTAAAGCAATGAACCTTAGTGTGAGTTCCCAGGCCCACAGTTGTGTTTCGCTGCCTGCACCCCTGCTTCATGAGCAGCAGTTCTTCTCCCTAGTATTCCACCAACTGACTTTTTGCATGACTTGTTATTTTATACATAAAATAACATGGTCTTGGAGAATATATGAAAATACCTGTCATCTGTATTGTCCTGCACACTTTCCCTGCCTTATCTTCTCTGCCTCTGAACACAGTCTTGCTCTATGCCTTATTGTCACAGAGGGCTGGTAAGAATATCAAGAATGTGTAGAAGACATCAACAGAATCCACCTTTATTCTGAATTAATTCCACCCTTGGCTCAGTGTATGGGTTGGCTCTGTTTTGCCTGTTGTCCTGAAAAGAAGAGACAAGGCAGAAATATTCTTGGCATACATTCACAAAGATCAGCCTCAGAAGGAAGCAGATCCTCAGAAAGAGGAGTGTTTTCTGCACTGGGTGGTTCAGCAGAGTTCTTTTTATTTACACTGTTTTGTGACACTTTGTTGTTTCTTTTGCAGTTCAGTTAAAAGCAGACTGTAACAAGGGGTATGTCACAGTTAAGCAGGTAGGTTTTCATGTATGGATGTACAGTATTTTTGATACTTACTGAGACAGTTGTACTTAACTCCACAAATGCTCCAAGTGATGATTCTGATCATTGGGTCTGAAGGACCTGAAGCTTTCTTATCACCAAGGGAGACTACAACTAGTGGCCTTCAGAAGTGAACTTCTTTTTCTTAAATGTGCACCTCAGTGAAAGACTGCACTATTCCTTCCAGATACACTCCAGTCTAAGCCAGACTTGCAGCATCAGAGACTGTGCTTGTGAATCCTCAGTCAGTTCTTTAAGGTGCTGTATTTGGGAGATTTTGGACTTCTTCCACTAAACTTGCTTATCTTCCTCCTGAGCCTTAAACTTCATAAGACAAGGCAGCTCTTTGTTTAAGGTTGAAGTCCTTGTGTTAATGGGACTACACAGTTGTAGGAGGTTTTTGTTCGGTTGGCTGATAGAGCCAAAGATGTGGTTATCTGGGAAGGGATGGGATATGAGACAGCACTGCAGGCATGTTGTGCTACCAGCTGCATGGAGGCAGGCCTTCTTCCTGACACTTATGAGGCCCAGTATCTCTGAGATAATATGAAGGGGAAAATGTCTGGTGCTGGTGTTTGTGTGTGTGTGCCCACAGCATCACCCTGTGTGGACAACATAACATCATGTTCTGCCTACCGAGGGGTAACACCATCTCTCAAAATGCCTCCAGAGCTCACTAAGCACAGGCACCCCACTAGTATCTGATGAATCCTGCGGAGATCTCTCGGAGAGTTTTTCACAGAAATCAACACTAGTCATGATTTGAGTATTATGTTACTGGAATCTCAAAACTGGGAATACTTTCTGGTGGTGGGTGCTAGCGTGTTTTCTCTGCCTGTTGAAGAGTTGCTTCCCAGGTGAGAGCTGTGTGGCACAAGGTTCCAGTGATCAGTTGTTTGATACTGTATTATTCACTGATGGGAAGCATCCTTGACCTGAGTGAAACTGCAGAACTATGGATAAAAGAGATCCTGGCTGGAATCAGGCATGTGCTTCATTGCAGTGAATACCAAGTGAGAGGTATAGTATCATCTTGTGGAGCGTGCAGGTATTGTAGTGACAAAGCTAATTAAACACTCTCTGACAGAGTTCATCAGTCACAGGAGAGAGCCGGTTTCCTAAAGCCTGTTTTATGCATAAACATTAACAAAAAGCATTTTGCTGAAGACTCCTAATTTTCCTAGGGTCACCCACATGATGAAGCAAATTCCATCTATCACGCAATCACTGTACGTTGCCTACACCACAGTGCTACTGCACTAAAATAATTTACTTAAACTACTGTTACTCCTCAGAAATAGTTGGTACTGTTACTAGTTGTGTAATAGGTTGCTAATTTGTGAGGGAAGTGCAGCACATGTCATGCTGTAATTCTGTAGCTGCTGCACACCCCGGCTGGCTGTGACACCACGCCCTGAGGTTGTGTGCTGACAGCTGTGCCTGCAAGACTGGGACACAAGGAGGTGTCCACAGGTCTGGACTGCCTGGCCCACTAAAGCCGGTTGATGTGGGCAGTGAATACAAAATGCATTTGCTTTCCAGGATAGTGGTATTCCAGGAGGACGGAGCAGAAGTTGGTGATTCCACTTACAACATAATTTTCTACTATTTTTCCTTTTTCTGTCTACCAAAGATGGGGGTCAACCCAACTAGTGTTGATCTTGTGAATATTGGCAAGGATGAAGTGGTGAAAATGAAACCAGGCCAAGTTCTGCATATTGTGAATAATCTTTACCCCTACACGGTGCAATTTGCTGAAGAGTCTGGGAAAACTGTTCCACAAGCAGACAAGACGCTACATGAGGACTCCTGTGAGAATGATGATACAGAGCTTGTGCCCAGAAAAACAATGAAATTGGAGGTGGTGGATACACAAGGCAGTTCTACGAATCCCAAGCTAAGCAATACCAGTGTATCTACACATGAAGGAACTTCGAGCAAGCAGGCAAGTGTGTTGGTATTAATACTTGTGCTGTTTCTCCTGGGCTTGTCTTCTCCATGAGGAGACGTGGTCTTTTACGTTTGTGGATTCTGCTGGTGGGAGGCATCTCAGGTGAACCCACATCCTCAAAGTATACAGAGCATGAGAGGTGTTACATACTCCTCACATCACCCAGACCCTGGGAAAGTTACTTGGGACCCATTCTAACCTGATCTGAGGGTCAGGTGTGTGTGAAGGGGCTTCCCTGTAGCAGATGAGGATTTAATCTCTGGTTTCTGCTGCAGTTTCTGGTAAAAGGACAGTCTACATGAGCTCCATTTAGCTGGAGTTACCCAAAGATACTGTCCTGGCTCTTGAATGGTTATCTAAAAGCAAGCGCACAGAGAATGGAACAACTTGAGCCTTTCTTTTATTTGTTTGTAATTGCATGGGGCTTTTTTCTCCTCCTGCTTTGTTCACTCCATGTGGCAGAGCCATGTTTACATTAGTGAATGCTACTGCCCAAAATCTTTGAAACGGAGTTTTTAGCCTTGGACATGGACAAATGAAAGACCTTAGTGCATTTGGAACAAGTGCAGTGCTGGAGGAGAAGGCACAGAAATGAAACCCCTCAAGACAAAATTCTAGTCTCAGGTTGCCTTGAGTTAACCGCTTATTTCATTTGTGGACTTGGCCTAGTTATATTAGGGCCAGACTTGTGGTGGAATGAGCAGGGAGACAACGACTCACATTGTTTCCCTGCCAGCTTATACTTATGTTCAACTTAAATAGCTTGAACATCTTCCTCTATAAGTATATGATTAATATCATTGCTGATCTGAACAGCAAAAAATCTGTTTTGAAAAAGGTGCACTCGAGGCACGCCTTCTATGAGGTGTTCAGTAACCAAGTTAAGAAACAGCTTGTATTGGTTTGATCCTCCTGTACCTTTCTTGTTTTCTCTACAAGCCACTGCACAATATAAAAAAATCAGTACGTCTAAGGATAAGGCCACATAGCACAACTACTTTGTGCTGTGCAGAGCAGTATGGAATAGGACAGTTAATGGAGATTTTTGTTCTTTCTTTGGCCCTTGCAATCCCTGAAGCAGAGGGCCTTATGCCATGACATGTGCAGGCAATTTATTAAATTTAAACACATTTATAGCTCCCTGTTGTTAAATTTTGAACATTTGGAATATTGAACTTTTCATCTTCATAGTATCTTGTTAAAAGTTTTCAAAAGTAGCTGATGTGTTGGCATTTTACAGAAGGGAAATAATTCAGCTGTCATTCAGCTGTTATTATACTTCTGTATACTAATGAATGTTCTTAACTGAATCCTTTAAAATACATAATTGGATGTTTAATTGTCTTATAATTTATTTTTCCCGTTCTGTGCTATAGGAACATTTAGGACACTGGAGTCAGGGTCTAAAGAGTTCCATGCAAGATCCAAAAATGCAGGTGAGAGCTGTATACTTGTATGTTACAGCAGATCCTGTCTAGCAAAGCTAAATGAGCTTTCTTTCTTCCTTCTGCAATTTGCTTTAACAATCTGGTTAATCAGTGGAGTCCTGCATAAGGGCTGAAATGTACTTGCATCTCTCTGTAGTAACATTAACTTGGGAGTCTCTACTGTACTGAATTTGCAGAGTGTCATTGTCTTAAGTACCTTTGAGCCCTCTGTACTGTGAGATTTGGCCAACAGATTTCAAAATGGTTGATGGGAGAGCAGGCGAGCCATGCAGTTGCTTTGTTTCCTCAGGGAAACCAGCTAAAACAGGGTTGTCATTTGAAGCTGAGCAAGTCACAGAGATTCCCATTTTCCAGCAGTCAGCATTGCCTTGTTTCTTAGTGCAGTTTCCTGGTTCCCAGCAAACTCTTAACTTTCACACCTTTGTTGACAGGACCTCGCCCCTGGTCTCACTGGGTCCCTTCAGGTGATCATCACTGTCAGGCTGAAAATAATTTAGAATCACAGAATATGTTGAGTTGGAAGACACCCATCAGGATCATTGAATCCAACTCTTAGCCCTGCACAGGACATCCCCAAAAATCCCACCATGTACCTGAGAGCATTGTCCAAGCGCTTCCTGGACTCTGTCAGACGTGGTGCTGTGACCACTTCCCTGGGGAGCCTCTCCAGTGCCCAAACACCCTCTGGGTGAAAAACCTTCTCCTGATATCCAACCTAAACCTCCCCTGACACAACTTCAGGCCATTCCCTTGGGTCCTCTAACTGGTCACAAGAGTCTAGATGTCAGTGTCTGCTCCTCCTCCTCACAAGGAAGTTGTAACTGCAGTGAAGTCTCTCCTCAGTCTCCTCCAGGCTGAACAGACCAAGTGACCTCAGCTGTTCCTCATATGGCTTCCCCTCAAGGCCCTTTTCTACCTTCATTGCCCTCCTCTGGACACTCTCTAAGAGCTCAATGTTTCTCTTATATTGTGGCACTCAGACCTGCCCCCAGCACTCGAGGTGAGGCCACCCCAGTGCAGAGCAGGTCAATCCCCTCCCTTGCCCTCCTGGCAATTCTGTGCCCCCCAGGACACGGGTGGCCCTCCTGGCTGCCAGGGCACTGCTGGCTCATGTTCAACTTGCCACTGACCAGGACCCCCAGGTCCCTTTCCATGGAGCTGCTCTCCAGCCTCTCATTCCCCAGTGTGTATGTCCAGGGCTGCCCCATCCACATGCAGAATCCAGCACTTTCCTTTGTTAGACTTCTGCCCAGCCCTCTAATTTGTCCAGGTCTCTCTGCAGGGCCTCCCTGCCTTCAAGGGAGTTGACAGTTTCTCACAGTTTAGTGTCACTGGCAAACTTGTTTTCTACTCATTCCAGTTCTGCGTCCGGGTCATTTATGAAGATGTTGAACAGCACAGGGCTGAGGATGGAGCCCTGTGGAACCCCACCAGTGACAGGTCACCAGTCTGATGTCACCCCATTCACTGTAACCCTTTGTGCCCAACCTGTGAGCCAGTTCCTCAGTTAGCTGATAACTGAACAGAAGGCTCCAATTTCTTGATTGATTTTTTTTAAGTGTGAAGTGTTGAACTGCATAGATTTGTAGGGTAACTGCCCATTGTCATAGAATTGCCAGTACTTTCAAATGAGTCTATCTATAGGGGATGGTAAAACTATGGAAATTCTTGCTTACTTTTTGAAACATGAAGCTTAATTTTCATCCCTGAAGCAGAATTCCATATAGTATTTACTAAAACAAGGCTTTCTTGACCCAAAATATAAGCAGGTTTTAAAACTGTTCTTTTAATGTTAGACACAAATAACTGTTTATGACTGAAGGTCAGCTTTATTAGTTGTAGTTTCAATATGAATACACAAACAATAGAACTCCTATCTCTGCTTTTTAATCAATTATTAAATGGCAGTATTTCTTTCTTCTGAAAAGACTTGAAAGTGATCCTGTTCCTGCTGGCTGCAGAAGCAGACACTAACGTGTATATAAAATATCTTGCTACTGAAAGAATCAGTCCTGTGATTTGTGTACCTATAGAATTTTAATCTTCCTTCCTGTAATGACCAATCTGTATATAAACATACAAGAATAATTAGCAAAGGTGACAAAGACATCGTCCATCTCTCATCAGCAGATGCACTGCTAAGACACCAGAGACACAATACACAGTTGTGTATCACAACCTGACAGCTTTTTATTGCTGGGTTCTCTCCACTGTTGTCCACAAACTTCCCAACCATTTCTCTTCCTCAGCTGCATTGAATTGTTGCAGGAGGCAAGACAAAATGAAAACAGGAAGAAGGGCATGATAGACAAGAATCTGTTCTCCGTCTTGTGAGTGATCTTACAAAGCAGCACACTGAATTGAATAGCTCAGACTTGAATGTTTTTGTCTTTGTAATGTTGGTAGAGGTCTGCAGCACACTGCTGGTAGCACGTCTGAGATTTGTGTTTCACTCCAGAAATCTGTGACAGCTGTGGCAGCCCAGTGCATTCCTACATGTTCTGTATTGAGCACAGTGTTTTTTGTTTGTGACTGCAGTTTGAATGTAGCCTGATGGAAGTAGAGCTCCCTAGGACTCACTAGTATCCACCTATAGCTATGGTTAACTTACTGCAAAGTAAGATTAGAAAGCCTTTTTCTTTTTTTAATAAAGTATATGAAAAAGGATGCTTGAACACTTCTCCATAGCTGCCTGATATATGTTATGGAAGAAGGTACTTATCCCGGAGCAACTTAGTTCCAACAGAAGTTCTCCTTGGATAGCATCTCTCCACTAAATATAGTGCTTTTAGGAATAATATGTTTAACTTTCAATCAGAAAGTAACTTAGTTATTTGGTTTTTTCCAAGGTTTACAAAGATGAAAAGACTGTAGTCATCAAGGATAAATATCCCAAAGCACGTTTCCACTGGCTTATCTTACCATGGGACCCCATTTCAAGCCTGAAGTCAGTCACCAGGGACCATCTTGAACTCCTGGAACATATGCATGCAGTTGGGCAAAAAATGATTGAGCAGTGCCCTGCCAGAGAGAGCCTGGAGTTCAGACTGGGCTACCATGCTATCCCCAGTATGAGGTAAGACCTAGAGGAGTCATCTGGTGGAGGTGCTGCTTTTCCAGTTACACAGACTTGGGGCTAAATCTGTGAGGGGATTTGGCATTGCTCAAGAACAGGCAATCCTCAACACTACAGACAGCTCAGTCAGTGTGGAGGCCTTTGCTCCACACTGCTGTATAGATCCCAATGGACTACATGGGCCTGGTGGGAAGTGCCTGTTGGGCTCTGCTAGCAGAGGCTGGTGTCTGGGACTGTGGAATGCCTGTGGTCCATCCCCAGCAAAAGGGGCAGTGGTGCCAACACCAAGTCCTAGGGCATCCCCCTCCCAGAGCACCAGTGTGGGATTAGAGACTGACTCCTAGACCTGTCGAGTCCTACCTGATACTGAGCAAGGATTTGAGTCTTGTGTAAGTCCAGACCTTGGAATGTCTAAGTGCCTTAGATGCTGCAGTCAGTTGTTCACCAGCTCTTGAATGAAGCTTTTGGACACTGGTAAGTCCCATTCAATTACCCTGCAAATAATAAAACTTTGGTTAATTATTAAGCCTTTAATAAACCTTTGGTTTGTTAACACTCCTGTCTCCAACTTTTTGGAAACTTGCAGGAATACAGTAGTAAGGGGCCAATGGAATATGCAGAATAGTGATCCTGACTGCTTTTAAGTGAAATGCTTGGCAAGAGACAGAACAGACTGTTTCTTCTGTCACAGGGTCAGGACTGACCCACAAGGCTGGCACTCTGCTGAATCATGTTTGCAACTGATACATCTGCAAAAGAACTTCGGTCATTAACCTTCTTCTCTCATATCTACGTTACATTTTTTTTTTCAGTCAGCTACATTTGCATGTAATCAGCCAGGATTTTGATTCTCCGGCCCTGAAAACAAAAAAGCACTGGAACTCTTTTACTACAGACTACTTCTTAAACTCTCAAGGTAATGATTAGAAAAAGTATTTCATAACATATAATCCTGCTTGCAGGTTCTGGCTTTGGGCTTTTCTTCCAAATAAATGTGCAAGTCATACATTTTATTGCAGTAAGTGAAAGGTTTTATTTAATTTAAGGTATTGGGGAGTAGCACCCCCAATAAAAGGCAACAAATTTTTTGGCTGGTTTAAATTAGAAGGCAGCAATGACACACTGCATGTGAAACTCTGCAGAGAGATTTGCAGTGTCATGTGCTTGATGACACTGTGTGGTCCTGATACTTACGGTCTCTTATTTTTATTCCCAGATGTGATAGAGATGGTAAGAAGCAAGGGAAAAGTGATGGTGAAAGACCATACCTCTGAACTTCTCAAACTTCCCCTCAGATGCCATCGTTGTAAACAACAGCTGTCCACAATCCCACAGTTAAAGGAACATCTTAGGAAACACTGGCCAAAATGATTTTGCAAAAAAGCATCTTTCAATCTGTCTTCAGATTTCAAGCCAACACAAAGACCACCAAATGTTAATGGAAATGTATGTTTGTTAACTGGAATGACAAATGTAATGTGGGGAAAAGTAGCATGGAAACAGCAGCATACTAATTTAATAATAGCTTCAACAAAAAAACAATCCTCTTCTTTCTCCCTACTAAAAATATAAATAAAGTGACTTTTGACCTTGAAGCTTTTTGTTTGCAGCTTTGTTGTGCTACAGCCACACTAATCTGTAAGTGAACTGAAGTCTGGACAAAGCGCTTTGTTTGGATGAAAGGATTTATTTTAATTCAGAAGCTGAACTGAGGCCAGATGTAGGTTTCTACTGAGAGGAAACAAACAATGATTTAGAGGTCTTTCTCTTGATGTTTTCTGCCTACCACTGAAGTTCCTCCTAAGCGCTAATCTAAGCTTTAGAGATGTTGTTTTCACATTATAATGAACCAAGTTCATCTAAAGGATCCTTTTTTGTCTGATTTAGTTAATTTCAGTAAAACATATGGAACGTTGCCAAATGCAGTGTCCAGTATCTAACTCAAGATTTCTGTTCACATTCTCCACTTGTTTCAAAACTGTTTTGCCAAACCTTGCCATTTCCCACTTTTCTGGGTCTTCAAAGTATTTATTGTTCTCCTATGCTTCACTGTGCAAAATCTTTTCTTAAACCATTCATCTTTCACCAGAATGGAGTACAGTAAGGTGAAGGGTTGGCCATGGCCTAATTTAAAACACCAGTCACACTAGCTTTTTCTGACATCAGTAATATTATGCCTTATATTACAAAACAAAGGTTATAGAGTAAGGAACAATGACAAAAGCACAGCCAGTCTGTGAATTCATTCTTGATACAAACTAGGGCTTCAGCTAGCTCCAGAGGTGAAGCGCTAATGCTTTTCAATGGGAACTAATTTGGACCAAGGCCAGTTGGGAATGCTGGAGAGACATGGTCTTCCTCATGGCAGACACAGGCCAGAAAGGGAAGCCATGCTTCTTCACAGTGAAATGCACTGCTTATGGCCCATGGCCCATCCCATCTGGGAGGGAGTTGTGGTTTTAGTACCTCTCAGAGCAGGTCTGAGTGAAGCACAAACTGCTGCAGTCCATCTGTATGGGAAAGGCAGCTATTCGGGTCACAATTGCCACACACTCAAATGCAGAGCACGATTCTGAGGGACAAGCCTATGTATGATGTAAATCAGTGGCGTCACCAGGAAAACCACTGCCACCAGGGCTGACCCCTGGGGGAAGGATGGCAGCATGTCCAGCGCTTGCTGTGTAAGGTCATCGCTGTATGGGAAAGGTCTGCAGGAATGGCAGCAGTGGGCACGAGCTCTCTGAAGCCAAGGGTAGCCTCAAGGCCGTGAAGGAAACTAAGGCAGAAGACATAGACATTGGCACAGGTTACTTCATGCGTGGCTTTGCAGGGGGACCCACAGCCTTCCTGTATTTTTTCATCGACAGCTGGTAAGTCCACACAGGAGACTGTGAGCAACCAATACAGCATCTTTGCTGGAAGAGAGCTTCAGAATAGCAGCATCACCTGAACACTCATCAACCAGTGATAAAGCATCTCCCTTCCACCCTTGGCTGTAATTAGACCTCTGCTGGAGCTGTATTATTTTTTGTGATATTGTTACAGGAATGAGGCCTAAAGCCAAGGAAGATACGATAAAGGACTTTCCATGAGATGTGCCATGAGACACGTGGTGAAGGGATTAACATGGGCTGCTGGTAAACTGATGGGGTGACAGGTTATCAGGTGGAGGGCAAGATGACCCTGGCCACTGCACCCATCCAGGTGGAAAAGAGTGGTGCAAGAGTTCTGTTCCACCATTATGAAAACTCCACTGCCTCTGTCCTCTTTACAACTCTCAATACTCATTTACACCTAAAGCGGTTGTCTCCCCCTCCTCCCCGTTTACAACTGCAGTAACAGAGTATTTCACTAGAGTCTCATCTCTGCTTCTCCCAAAAAGAATAAATTTATCCTTTGAAAGCCTCCAAGGCAGAGGATGAGAACATGACCACCTTGCAGACAAGTCAAGGGACTTGCTCCTCTCTTCCCAAAGAGCAGGGATGCCTCTTTGGAAAGATCTGTGCCTCCGACTCCATTGGAGTATACCCAGGAACACTCGTACATAGCACTGTACACTTGTATTTTGCAGGTGCATTTATCACTGACAATCTAACAGGAACCGATAATCTGTTGCTCTAGTGAACCACACTATTTGTAGATCTGTTCATGAAAGCTCCTACTGAACTTGATGGATTTCTTTTCCTTTTGTGTTTAATGAAGCTAATCAGCAGACAGGTGAAAAATATCTAACAAGAGAAACAGGCTTCCATACAGCCACATTTGCTCAGAGGTTGAGACATTTTTAAAGTTAACTCCATATTTCTGCATTAATGTCTTACTTCCACTCCTGGTAACTCCATCTGTTTGTAGGAGCCTCCACAGAATTTGTAAGAGCAAATTCAGTATGTCTGTAATGACAGTAACTAAAGCTGAGTACATTTCAAGATTACATGCATCACTAAGGAAGCAAAAGAACATGCCAGCAGAAATCAAGGGAAAGCAGACTCTGAGCTGCTGCTGAGAAGAAACTAAGGTTCAGCAACAGCAGAAGTTGTAAGCAGGACATCCCTCCTTGAGGCTCACAGACACTAGGTGCTGCTCCCAGCTTTACTGCTCCTTACTTGAAGTTCAGTTGGGAGGGAAAGGTGTAGGGGAAGACAAGAGCTCAGTGATGAATGATTTAGAAGATGGGTCTTTCACTTGGATGGCAGATTTAAAGGGGTTTTGCCTTGGTGGCAGAACGAGAAAGTATGCCTAAGACAAAAGGGTCTTTGACTTTCACCATCACCACAATGGAAAAGCAAAAGCAGAAGAAATCATACACATATGTAGGCACAAACACGAATCCTCAGTAAACCAGCAGCAATTTTACCTTCTCTTGTGTTCTCTTTCTAGACAATAGATTAGGTTGTGCAAGACCTCAGCATTTCCTGGCATCAGATTTAGGAATGTTAAGAATTACTGGTGTCAGTGTCACATTTCAGTTGCAGGACCAGAGCACTCTGTAGAGGAGCACAGACTCCCTCATCAACCCTTTCTCCAGATCTGGTAGATGGCTTCTGTATTTCACCATGGACTATGCTCTGCTACCCTTTTGAAGACCAAGATCCTGTGAAACACTCTTACCCTGTAAAGTCTTTCATGTGTTTTGCCGTCTCAAAAGACTTTATTTACTCTTGGAGAATCTCTTTCCAGTGTAGTCACAGTACCTGACAACAGGCTTAAGCCATCCCCACACCATCCAGAACAGGCCATGTAACCCAGAACAGCTGGAAACGAGATCTGCTCCAATGCTTCACACTGACAAAGGACTTCTACCACTCCACTCCAGCAAGCCCAAGCCAGCACAACACATCTGGTGCAAGACCAAATGGCCACCCCAATCTGATGGAGTTCTTGTCACACAAAAACAGCAATCTGCAGCACTGGACACACGCATGCTGTGCAGTCAGAACACAGCTTGCTGTTGTGCTATTAAACACCTCCAACATCCTTGTTTGTATGTTGTTTTTCTGCAGCACCCATCGAAAATGGCTGGCACTGAACACTGCAGCTGCTGGGCCAAAATTAACAAAGAAAGCGATGCTACCACTGAAAGGGTTTCCAGCCTTGTCACCTTCCTCTGCTCCCAGAACTGCTGCTGTTCTCACATCAGATTGCAGAAGTATTCTGGGGTAAAACCTAATTCTCAGTATGAGACCAGTTTCCAGATGACAGCTCTGCAATAGTGCACAGCATTATCAGGGTACAGCTGCTGATCTGTCAGTGCCATAGAGCACCATTAGTTGATCTTTGAACTCAGATAATTAGAGTAGTATTACCCAGCAGAGTGTGACACCAGCACCTCCACCCTGCATTTATTAATGTTTTTCTCTGTCCAAGACCTCCGTGGTGTGAATGGGCCCAGTTTCAGGACAGCAATGGCTGCTGGCACTGAAGGATTCATTCTGAGGTAACAAAGCAATGATGAAAATCTGGTATCAGCAACATCCAGCTTCAGCAGAGAAAACACAAAATTTGTTTAGCAACTACAGCAATTTGCTATTCGTACAATCTTACAGGTGAGTTCTCTAAAACAGGCTGAAGTGCTTAAAATGTGGCCTGTCATCGTGGCAGGTAACAACTCTGGGAGGGAGTGATGGCAGAGAAGATAACCCATCTAATACTGGTGGGATTGCTTCATCCAGAAGTGGGGAAAGTAGCAGGAGCTTTCAGAGGCGCACACCCTTTTGTTCCCCAGCCTCACAAGACACTTCTGCAATGGGACGTGAGTGGCTGTGCTTGTAAGCTTGCCACCATACAGGTCACAGTCACAGATGCATGAGGTGGAGGGACCCTTCACTAGCACAGCCCTAAGAACAGTATATCAGAAACACCAGAACAACAACAGCTTCTGTAAAGATATAATGAAATTATATAAAAAGTTGGAGTTCAGAGTCCACAAGGATTCCTTGGCTTTCAGTTACTGGAGAAGATGCAGTTTCCACTGTAGATTTTTATTGAACTTTGGTGGAGTCAGTACTTCTGGATCTGAAAGGCAAATGGAACAAGTGTCAGAACAGGGGGTAACAGCAATATAGTTCCTTCAAGAGCTGTCAACTACTCTGTTCACTTTTCTTACATCAAAGGATGCTGAGAGAGCTCTTGACATCTATAATTTCCCTGAAGTGACTGATCACCAGCCTGCACAAAAGAGTGTCTTCAGAAGACCTGCTTACACCAGGAAACCTCTGGGCACACCAAGTCCCCTCTCAATTGTTAAGTGTTACTGTTCAGAACAAGGAGGCACAGGCACAAAGCCACAACCCCATTAGTGGCACAAAGCAGAACTCTAATCATTCACCTGTCACTGGCCCATCATGCACCACAGTGACCTGGCTCCATTTGGTGTGAATAAGAGGCACAAGGCTTTTTCTGAAGCCAGCCCTGGCAAGTGGCAATAGGCAGGCTGCATCTATAGATTCAATTGAAGATTTCCCCAAGCAATTTCAGGACTAGCAGGGAAAGAGAACACAGGACTAGTGGGCAGAGGGAAGACTGGGGAGTTGGGACCACCCTTTGCTAGGTCTCTCAGCCCTAATTTTGTATTTACTGTAAGGACTTCAAGATGGCAAAGCAACATGACAGATTGAAGCCTGGCCTGGTCAAGAGCCTGGCCTGACTGCCAAAGCCAGAGAGAAAAACTCAGCAGGTAAGTTACAAGAAGAATTATCTAACACATTCCTTAAGAAATCAGATTTTCAATTTCCTCACAACAGATTGACATTACATACACAGGAAGCCAGGAGCAGTTGAGACATTTTAGCACAGGAGACAGTTTTAAACTGAGGCAGTTTTAGCACAGGAATTCAGAGCAAAATAAACTTTGTTGAGAAAGCTGCTCACTTGCCACAAGGCAGGATGGTACACCATGAAGAAAAGCAAGGAACCACCACAGCTGAGTAACTGGTACAAGTGTTGGCAGGTAGCAGTGCTTGGAGAGCCTTGAAGCCCACTAACCTCCCTGACATCCAAACCTAACTCAGAGCCTCAACTAACCTTGTACAACAGGAGGCACCATCCTCTTCTGCTGATACGCAGCCATAATGCTGTTTGCAGTTGAATTGGGTCCCAGGACCTGTAAGAAGCAATAGCCATGTTCCAACCTGAACAAAGCAAAGCACAAGCAGGGATACTCTCAAAGGAAACTCTGCTATTGTTGTCCAAAACCAGGAGACCTCACAGTACAAAGCGAACAGGAATGTGTGATCAAAGCCCAGTAATGTCTCAGAAAAGTTAACACAGAGGCAGGAAGAGAGAACTCCTTTCACACAGCTTCTCAGGACACAGAACTCTTCTCCCAGCACCTACTTCTTCACAGCACCATAAATGTAATGATTCAGCAGGACTGATTTCATTACAGCACCATCAATATTTGAAGTTCATCTGGGAGTCTCTGTTCCTTGTCACACAGAACAATTTTAATCTGTCTTTAAGAGTCCTGCTATCAACAGTTAGGGAGAAGATACTGGGGAACATCTTGTGTTCACCATAAATGCTCAGAAACCACTTATTAGAAATAAAGACTTTTAACTTTGGAAGGGAACTAACTAAAGTCCTTGTGATTTCCTTATTCTGCATTAAGCTGAAGCTTAGAAGCCTGATACAACCTTTTTTTTTTGTAATATAGACCTTAGGATATATGGTTCAGACTAAATTGACCAGTCCCAGGCTGGACAACAACTACTCTAGTACACTTCTACCATTAGGCCTAGAAAAGAAGAGAGTGTTTCCATATTCTAGAAATTGCTTAAGATGGAGCTTACAAAAACAAGTCACCACTAGTACAAAGCAACACAAGCCTCAGGAGACCTCATCACATCCAGTGTGGCATTCAGTGCAAGGCACACAGTAGGCTAAACATGTTGTACACATCTACAGTGTACTGACTCGGCAGGTCCTGCATGGAATGTCTACTGAACCTCTAACAGAAAAAAACTCCAGATTTTGAAAGCCAAGGAAGGATTCTGGGTTCTCTGCTGAGAAGGCAAAATACTGCAAAACACTTGATACTGTCTAGTGAGTGTGACAGGTATTGCAGATGAGCACAGACCAGGCTGACAGAGCTCTGTTGCAGGTCTGGAGTCCAGATTTCTGGGACTGAGGTCTCCATCAACTGCAAAACCTCTTCCAGGACTTGCTGCAGTGCCCCAGCTTGCTCATCATAACCAAAGAGCACAAGCTGCTTCAGAAGGATGTGTATCTCTCCTGCAGGAGGGAAGAGAAGCACAGCAATAAATAGCAATTAGCACAGGTATACTAAATAAACAGTTGCACTTTTTTGCTATCAGCACACAGGAAGGAGAGCAGAACTCAGAACTGGTTCTGTTCCTACTGAGTCCCTACAGCATTCAAGAACAAAAGATAAAATCTGTAGTGGCACTGAGAAAGCCTCTTTTCTCTGCTCCCAAACTTCAAATGCAGAGAGCTCACACATTATTCTGAGCACAGAGGCAGATGAACTAAACCAAGGACCAACACAGATGGCTGTATGGACCAGGCAGCTTTTCTCCCCAGCACACAGAGTAAGAACAAGAGGGGGCACACTACCTTAGCTGTCCTCATCCTCACAAGCTGCAGCATGGATTAAGATCACCAACTGTCCTACCTTTCACAGTCTCAACAGCACGAACACTCTCTCCCAGGACTTCCAGAAGGGCAATATCCTCAAAAGGACTCCCCTCTTTCAGGCTGTATCTCTTACGCTCCGCCTTGCGTCGGTTCTTTGAGGATCGCCTGAAAAGAGCGTGTTCAATTACAGTGTGCACAACAAAATTAACTACTAACAGGCTAAGTATGAAGGAACATCAACAGTGCACATGACACCTGTCACTCAAGTGCTTGCTCTCTTCAGTGACAGAGGACTGCATGTAACCTTAAGCACTGTGACAATGTTTTCAGTGCTACTCAACCCTTAATCCTTTGTGGTCTGAAACACAAGACAGGAGTCAGGCTGTTTCTCTGCTCCAAAAAAGACTGCTCCATGTTCCAGCAAGGTTAAAGCATGTCTACAACACAAAGCAGCAGCTGCTCCAAGCACAAAGCAGTAGTCACTATCAGGCAAAGCTGACGTTCACTTAAAACACGGGTGGCCAGGGTCTGTGCTTGGCTGTGAACATTTTAATTTCTGCCATCTCCAGAGCCTGCTCAGCTCCTACCCATGATCACAGGAAAGCAAATTCATTCATAGGCCAGACCTACTTGCATGATGTTCCCAAGTGATCCACACACTCTGACGCTGAATACTAAGGCTGCATTCTCTTTCTGTTTACATCCGGTCCACAAAAAAAAAAGTGTCTAAAAATTCCACATTTTTCCCACAACTGTATTCTTCCACAGTTCAGCCAGGGAATTCAGAAGTGGTCCCACAGACTACACCAGCCTGTTACACACCCCACCCCACACTGCAGCTCATATTCTTGAGAGCACTCAGTGCAGACAACCACTGTGGGAAGACATTGGTATGAGATTTAGTAGCAACCCCCACACACCAAGTGCAAAACCTGGGCCAAAGAACAGAAGACGTGCGCACATGCTGTTAATATTTGAGAGGCTCTGCCTGTATTCTGTGTCTAGCTCTCTACAGCCAGCTATTCTGGCCACATGCCCAACACCCATGGAGCCAGAACCCGCCCAGAGTCTGTGTTCACAGCTCCTCTGCCGGGCTCTCAGTTCCTGTTGCACTAGTAGCTGCTGGCATTTTCTGCTCTTTCCCTTCCAATGAGAGTTAAAATAACCATGAAATGCCTGTAATTAAAGCAGCTCCAAGGCACACACAGCTGCAAGGAGGAGCATGCCAAGCATGAGCAAGCTGACCTCCTGAATGCTGATGCCAGAACAGTCACTACCTGATTTGAAGGCAGATACCTACGCCGATATTCTTGAATTGCTGTGTGAGTATTTGCTGTTCATGTCACTTGCTGTCACAACACTGCTGGTTTCAGAGAAAAGCTCCAATTCTGGGCAATTTGGCACTTCATAATCTGCAAAACATGGTCACAACTGTCACAGTATGGAAAAAGGTCAGAGTTATTTCAAACTTTCTCTCTGGTTGATCTGTGTTGCTTGCTGGGCAGATTTATTCTACCTGCTGGAGCCTTGTGGCTCCCAACCCCACTGAGCCAGCACACAAGAAGAAACAGTAATTGTGAGACACTGTTCCTCTGCCCTGGTGGGGATCATGACACTGAACAGCACCATCAGAGGGATGACAATCTCAGTGCAGCAGATCTGCACTAGGACACAGCATTCTGCTTTTGGAAAAATTCCCTGAGCCTATGCGAGCTGGCAGGTGAATATGCCCATAGATATTTGGCACAGAGGATATGCTGAGCACTATCTCACCCAGCCAAGATGGTACTGTGGAGACAATGCTGTGTCATTTTGAAGAGCTTTCAGGTGCATTTTCATTCCAGGAAAGCTGTGACCCAAGGTAGAGGTGAAAATACAGAATAACCACACTCCAAGTACGAAGTGAGGAGGGGTTGACAAGGGTGCTGCTTCACTGCTGTAGATTCCATTGGAGCTAGAGGAGAGCACAGCTCCATCAGAGCAAATAGAAACCACAGACACAAATATGATCACAGCTACTTATGCAGGAGAAAGTCATATGCACTTCAATACCAACCCTGCAGGTTCTCACAGGCCTTCTCCTTCAGCTCTCGGACCACTTGCAGGCGACTCTTATGGCGAAGAAATGCCGCTTTCTGGGAATCTAGGAAGATCAGCTGGCTTTTCTGAGCTGCTCATTAAGAAAATCAAAACATAAACATTTTTTGCAAGAGAAACAGAAAAGCATTTTTTACACAAGCACAGTCCTTCAACAAGCTCAGAAATCAGGTGCAAAGCACACAAAAGGACTCAAATGGAAGGAAATTCAAAGCTTATAATACAGGAGCCCACCAAGCAAGATACACCTGGATGTGGAGTGAATTAACCTGCCAGACAAATATGTTCTAGAACAAGAGTCTTGTTTCTGATACAGTAAGAACAGAAAGTTCTATGGCTAAGTCTCTCTCCATTAATTAGGTTTAAATTAAAGAAAAAAAATCCCTCAACTCATCAAGCATGAAAAGGAAGAACAAGGAATAGTAACAAAAGATCCTTCCTGTGTGGAAGGGAGAATACAGCTATCAAATCATTTTTTATTTCCAAAAACTACTCATCAAAGCTTACAGGACAGATAGCCATTTTACTGATCCATAGGTCTGCTGCCACATGTGGTCTGGAACAAGGACTGTCCTGCTTGTTATGGACATGCAGACACAGACCCCTTTGCAGCTTTTGACTGTGAGATCTGGAAAAGCTCCAAAGGAGCCTGACTAAGCTAAAAAGATACCATGACACTGCAGGGCTTCAAGATGCATCAAGGAGAGCCAAATGCAGGTAACTGAGCAGCATCAATTAGATGGAAGCAAAGTATCCTTCCATACACTTTCCAATACTGGAATGCTGTGACTTCCCATAGACCCAGCAAAGATCTTCTTTAGCCTCTATAGCACAGAAAAATCTTAGATTCTTGCACAGATTCACCTTCCAAAATAGCAGGTTTCAAGTTGGTCTCCAAGATATCCAGTCTACCATACTTGTGAATCTGGATCAAGGAAAAGAAAAGAAGGTATCATTTAAGGATCTAACCCAGATCACATCCCTCGTTCTTGCACTCTAAAGATGTATTACCACTTCTGTTCTTATGATTTGAAGTATCTTACCAGTCTTAAAGCCTCTTCCCAAAGAGCCCCTTCTAAGAGCAGGAGAACAGCCTCCTCATAGTCCTAGAAGGAAAAGAGCAACCATGGGCTGCTGCTGATGTTAGTAATACACATTGAGGTAGAAGCTATTCAGATCGGTATTTCTATGCAGCAGTACCCCAGTCAAGAGAGGACAACACTACTATGCCAGCTACTTTGATCTGTTGACATAAAAAAACAAACAAGCAAACAAAAACCACAAACCAACCCAGCGAAACTATGTTACTTCTCCCACACTAAGGGGAAATCCCTCTGGAACTCTCTTCCTTATTCCAGCCCTGATATTTCAGCTGAGACAAAAGCTTTTCATACCAAAGCACGGGCAGTTTCACAAGTGGAAAAACTCAGGGACGCCACATTTATCCCCACCCTGCTCATTGCATCACCCGGACCTGCTCTGCCCTCCCCAAGAGGGCCCATGGCATGGACTGTTTTGCTGTCAGCATGCATGGAGCCACAGGTGGCGCAGGAGAAGAGAGGAAACATGGATGGTGTATCTGTTTGACAGAGGGCATTACTGGGACACAGGCAGGAGGGTGACTACATTACCTGAGTGTACTGCTCCAGGAGTATGGCTGCCTCTGCATGCTTTCTCTGTTCAACCAGTTTTCCTACCAGAAAAAGTGGAGTTTCAGCTTTTCAGAAACAGCTGGATTTTGTGCCACAAAAATACAAAGTAGAGGAAAATCCCACTCACTAAGACACTTTCTATCTGCTCATGCATGTACTCAATTGCTAAATTAAAATTGTGATTTAAAAGGGGCACCATGTAAAACCATTAAAGGCATGAAGGATTTAAATCATATTAAGTGACAGGAAAAGCAAATACTGGAGTATCCAACTCTGGAAGACTAGCCTTCCAGAAGCCATATTCCCTCTGTGTTAAGTGGCCCTTCACAAACTCCACCTCTGAGTAAGGCTGAATTCAGGACAATGCTCCATTTCTCTTGCTGAAATAGGTGAAATTTCTCTTGTTGAAATATTTACCAGGTCCACAACACATCTCAGGTCTGATATGTGCTAGTGAGCACAAATTCTGTGACCAGCTACCTTTTTCTCCTTAGGACAGCACACAGCTTTACATGTACCAGCTGCTCCTAGCTGCTAGCTGGCTTCAAGGAGAAAACAAGATGCAGCTCCAAATTATCCAACAGCCTTTAAGGTCGGTGAATAGGCACAGCACTTGCACCAGTTAATGCCTAGAGGCCTCAGTAATGTCAGACACTTCAGTGCATGTCCATTCCTTGAGGTTAACCAACGGGGCAATTTGGAAGAGCAGTCTGGCAACGAGCTGCAAGGGGACAAGGCAAGAAGCAGTCAGCACTGGGCAGCAGCCAAGGCCACAGCTTGCTTGGCAGCTCCTGTGTTGCCTGCCAATTCAGCTTCAACATCTTTTGGTTCCTTTGGGAAACAAAGGTCATGTCCAAATGCACAAACCCTTGGGGAAACATTGGATCTTTGTTCTCACTTAAGAAAAATGCTGCTGAATACTGAGGTTTTCATTGAATTTTAGGAAAAACCAAAGTGAACCATAAATAACAGCAGCCACTCCTGCTCTGCACATTTCCATCTCTTCAAGGCCTACCTGCCATGCTCCGTGCCAGGCTGGACAGCTTATCCTTTGTGTAGCCAAGCCGTGATGCCATGCACAGGGCTTGCTGCCAGCTGCCACTGCTCTGAAAAGCACCAAGTGCTTTTGCAAAGATTCCAGCACGAGCAAGTATCAATGCAGCCTGTTCATACAGCTGCTTCTGAATCAAGTACTCCCCATATGCATCACTGATATCCTGAAAGAAAGGTACAAAAAAAATTAAAAAAAATTACTAACATCAGTAGCAGTCCTCCATTAGTAAAAATTAAGGTCTCATCAACAAAAGCCTACTACCCAACTTCTACAAGGAGTTTCTAGGCACAAAGTTTCTACCCCATTTCAAACTGTATCAAGCTAAGGGCTGATGATCAGCACACGGAGACACTTCACAAAGCTACAGCAAATGACACAGGGAGGTACCTAACTCTCCAAACCAAATGCTGGGTAAACTAGATACTGCAGGAAACCAGACCCTTCCTCCCCACCCACATGAACAGTTTTTGTTAGAATGTCTCACTGAACCAACCTACTTTAGGAAACAGTGGCACAAGAGAACATGCGAGCCCTGTAACTCTATAGGCACAGGCTACTCAAAGCTCACTATCTCCATGAAGAAGGGGCAAGTGGATTTGACTGGAAGGATACAGGGGGAATAATAAAACACTCCCAATGAGTCATTTGGAAACAGACTTCCCTCATGAGTAAAGACTCCTTTCTGCTTTCACTGTGTTGCAAACAGATCGATTTTCTCTATTTCCCCCCTCACTCAACTCCTCCTTGTACAAAGGCTTGTGTGTTGTGTATTTACAATATCTACATTAGATTACATTTGGATGTACATTTTATCTCAACCTTGGACAAGCTGAAGTTCTTCAGTAATACTGAAACCAATAAGGGACACTAGGTACTAGGAAACAGCACATCTAAAAGCATCCAAGCTCTCCAGCACTTTTCAGAATACTTTAAGGATAACAAATTGTTCCCACACAATCTCCAAGCCACACAGAGGTCAAGACAGGAAGAAGTCTTTCTGAGGTTATGGGAGTTATTCAGCACACTCCAAGACAGTGCAGCAGAAGAAACAGGACTTCCAGGTGCCCTCTCAGTCACAGGACTGAAGGAATAACAACCATTGATGACCAGGCCCGCAGGGTTAGTGCTGAGTGAGAGTCATTCCAGCTCTTACCTCAGAGGAGGGTCTCAGACAACACTGCAATAGCAATGACCTCAGAACTTGAACACCAGGAACTGCGGCTTCATTCCTGCCCTCACGCAAGGTGCTGAGGGTATCCGAACACATGCATAAAGGAATAAAAAGCTTTGACACTGCACTGTCACGAGCTTACGCACCTTGTACTCCTGAGTGCTAGAAGGGTACAGTTTCAAGGCCTCAGAATACAGATTCTGATCCTTCACCAAGTTCAGAAATTCAGAGAAGTGTTCAGGACCTGCAGAAATAATTTAGTTTTTTTAAAAATAAAAGAGAAAGTACATGGCCCTCCCAGCTTCCAGACAGTCTGGGTTCACACCATCAAGAAGCAACTAGAGGTGCATGGGTGAAACAGCACCCGTTCTACTACTGTAAAATCAAGACATTCACTTCTTTGAGGTTTGCTCTGCTTTTGCCAGAGATATTAACCAAGGACAAATTACTTAAAACAGGAACAACACGAGACTTCATGTACTTCATGACCACAGAGCAGTAAACATTTCTTTCTCCCTGCACCAAGCTACAGTACAAAAAGCACGTAGTAGAAGATCACCAGACATTACCAAATGGGAAGATAGTCTTGCACAATCCTTCTCTTTCTTCAGCTATTTCCCCCCAGAGCATCTCCAAAATGGAAATGTTACACTGCAGAAATCCTCCTTAGGACACCTACCACATTTGCTGAGGTGGCCAAGAGCTTTTGTGTATCTCTTCAAATGTCTGTCTATTGTGTATCGCTGATAATTGGTTTCCATTTTCCGGAGGGCATTTAAGAAGGGCAAGTATTCCTTTGGGTCCTGCAAAGAACAATAAAAACTGCAGTTGAGCTAATCTGCTAAAATCCTTATTTGCACCCATCTTCACCAACACACAGTCCCATTTTGAAAATATATGATAATATGCTAAAAAAAGGCTTTTTTTTTTCCAAATATAAGCCATCTTGAAAAATCGATTTGTGCATATACTGTTGCCAGAAATTACTAACTTAAATTACCAGGCTCCCACATGGACTTCAGCAGTATCTAAAGGCTGGTAACACTTAAAATTCAAGCCTATGTGTCATATCAAATGCTGTTTTTAATTATCTGTGATTACGTATAAATTTGCAGCCAGATCAACTTCCCCACACCAAAGGTCATAAAACCATTAACATGAATAGGGTGTTCTAACTGATGGGCAGCAGAATTTGCTGTAACATTAGGAAACTCCGAAGATGCAGATGGGCACTTCACATTAAACCCACATGAAGATACATGCTATTATCATGGGCACCACTACACAAGCAAGAATCAAGAGCACAGAACTGAGACTGGAAGGCATGCACTCACAATGCTCCAGATACTAGTGCCTCCCTTCCCCAGAGCTACTTCGCCTTGCTGCTCTAGAAAAGCACTGTTTCACCATGAACACCAATAAATTTCCAAAGCTGTGCTCAGGAAGTACCAAAGGATGCAGAGACATGACATCTTCCCAGCATCAGCCCAAGCACACACAGGGCTTCTGAGCAACTGGAATCCTGCCTGGGTAGAGAGCCATTACTAAGAAAACATGCATGCTGATCTGCAGACTCCAAAGAACCTTTGAGAAAGCAAAAAAAAAAGTTCCTTAGCGGGAACTATAAGCCAAGACCTTTTGAGACTTCTCTGCCACCATGATGACTAAATCAAAGTCGTACGTCCCCAAGGAATAATCATACAATTCATTGACATCCACAAGGAAAAGCAGGTACTTCAGTGCTTCTTCTGCACTCACAGCTTGGACATCTGGCGTAATGCTTTCTGCAACAAAGTAAAGCGGCATATGGTCTGTTACACCACCAGCAGTGGAACCTGCTGTGAGGAAAGGATGCATCAACAAGCACAACCCTGACATCAGAGAGGGACCATCAGACTAACAGCTTGTTCTACCTTGCAGAAGGGTTACTTTGCCTTTACTGGGCAAGTTCAAGGACCATCCCAAGCACAGCACTGAGCGTGCAACTGTGACAAGCTAGAAGCATCAGCACAGAATAAAGGCAAAGTTTGCTAGCTTGAGATACCACGATCCAGAATAAGTCCTCCTATTCCATGCTGAGAGAAGTAGAGCTCCAACTGGAAAGTGAAAACAGGTCCAACTCTGGGGTATCTGCCAGCAAACTTAGGTAAAAGGGTGAGCTGAGGGCATATCTTAACTGATATGCTGCTGTACCTAAACACACAGCTAGTTTCAAGTACATTTCTGTTTTGTGGCTTGCTCCATTAACAGTCACCTTAAAATAATTTTCTTGGTGAACCATGCTAACAATCAAAGTTTTGAGGAACACATTCAGTGCAGTAGCTCAGGATGCAGCTGCAGCGGAAGCTGCAGGTTGAGCTCTGGGTGGTGAGAGCTCCAGTGTGAACTCCCAACCCCTTGCATAACAAAGGGGACAGAGACCTGTGAGACACTGAGACACAGCAGGAGCTGAGGACCTCCACATTTTTGCAGGGATAGACTATGAAGGTAAAGAAGTTCTCAGAGGCCCAGGGGTTCCTTTGTTCAGGGTCCCTCCTCAGAGGCACCAGCTGGACCTCTATTTCATTACTTAGTTATTGTGCCAAGACTAAGTTAAATTAAGGCTGGGGATGTCTGAGACTCTGCTGTGGGAAAGAAACCTGGGGTTGAGCCGGTAAGGAATCCTGGTCTGAGTGTGGGGAGTGGTCCCAGCTCCAGTGGTGCGAATGTGACTGCCAGTGTGGCTCCTGGATGGTCAGACAGGGAGGCTTCCTCCTTAACAGTTTTTTTTTTCCCCAGACAGCAAAGTTTCCTCAACACAAAGCCCCTGCAAACCACCCATTTTCAAAACTTTTGAGTTCCTGATACAAAACCTCGAAGATCATGGACCTTCTGGAGAGCAATTTCCAGTTCCGGAGGACTCTTCTTTACATGTGCTGTCAGTATTGATAGGCAGTACCTGAAGAATAGAGAATTGGTGAATGAAAAAGTGAGATGGCAGAAACACAGTTTATTCCTTTTTTAGCAGTTTGTGGAAGTTCTAGTTTATGTCTTAGTAAACAAAAAAAAAAAAGGAAACTTAAAGGAAGGCAGCAAACATGGAAAAAGAACAGAATGTATCAGAAAGGTTTTTCTACTCAGCATGTCTTCCCAAACATGTCACAAAGCTGGAGATGAGTTTTGAGTAGAATGAGCTTCCTTACCATGCCAGCCAGCATGAAGAGGACATACCTCTCTCTGACATTTCAGATAGCTGGACACAGTTTTCCAAATGAAATTTGGCATGAAAATAGCCTTTTTTTATAAAAGGAAAGTTTTCTAGGGTGTTATTTATACTTTCATACCATTCACAGTTACTACTTCAAAATAGGTTTCCCAGCCAAGCAGATACTTTATTTTCTGAAATTGTTTGCTAGAAAGTGTCTAAATTCTCAGGGCTCAGCAGCTACCCACCACACCTGTCACTCCTCTCTCCACTGTTAAATATTAAGCAGTCAATAGTTTAGCACCATTTCACCAGGCACTGTTATTATCCTATTTTCCCAGCCTTTATTCTTGTCTGGTGTTAATTCATTCAAGGAGGATGGTTACCAAAAAGGTAATCAATCAGGAACATGGAGCTGATCATTTACACAGTAATTCAGTGTCAAATGGAACAGCTGATACCTTTCCAAAGGGCCAGCTGCTTCAGTCAGCAACTCACCAAGATGAGAAAATCTTGCTCATGTCTCCATTTGCACACAGACTGATCCTAAATTGAGGGTGTATCCCAAACCTTCATAAGCATCCTGCATCTATTATTTTAATTCTGGTAGTAAAATGTTGGTATGTTATCTGTGGAATTATTAGATGTTTCCAGGACAGCATCCTCAGCAGAAGCAAGGCATGGTTTAGCTAGTTTTGTGAAGCACAAGCTCACCTCAGAGAACCTAGAGCAAATTAACTGATGTGAAGGACAGCTTCACTTCCTGCCAATGACTTATTAGAAATCTCTCTAATGGTTTCTTCACCTACAGTAACAAAGTGCTCACTTTTGAGGGTCAATGTGTTCCATGGCAGCTCTCATCACGTCACATATGAGGTTTACTTTTTTCTGATCAGGATGCTGGCGTGGATGGGTATTGCTGCTACCATTCAGAGATGGGTACATACTCTTTGTGAAATCTTCTTCTCTAGATAAAAACAGGTAATGTGAATAAGAGCACTGTCCGTCACGTAGCCCAGAACAAAGACAATAAGGTTAAGGAACTCAAATGCATCCAGAAAATAACTACTCATCAGCTGCCACACTAACAGAAAGCTCTCCAAAATCTGTCGGTCCCAACTGATTGCCAGCCAAGAGAGGCATTAAAAAAAACCCCCTAAAACTGGTCAAACAACTACTTCAGTAGCGCAAAAAAATAAGGAAGGCAAGATTAACAAGATACAGCTGTCTTCTACTAAATCCACTGTGGATTTATCCACTGAATAATTCAGAAAAATAAGCCATTTGCTATTATTTCTGGTCAGGTTAAAACTGAAAATCAAACCAAACACCTAAGTGATAGCACCAGTTCCTACACAATTATTTACTTTAGCAAGCTTGAGAAGTCCTGAATTTACCATCATCATAAAGCTTCCTCACTGAGCATTTAAGAAAGAAGTCAGGGGACTTGATTTGAGGATCCAAGTAAGTATCTTGGCCTCAGACTCTAGATATGCAGTGCCATCTTCCTCCCCTTTATAAGGGAACAAAATTTTCTCTGTTCTCATTTACTGCTCTACAGCAAACGAGCAGAAAAGTCAAAGTACTCAGATAACGTACTAATTAGTTGCTGCAAAAATCTAATGGCTGCCTGTAAGCTGGAATTCCCAACAAGACACACTATCCCTGAAACTATTAAGCTTACTCAAGCCTTTATGACTCAACATGCCAGATTTCTGATTCCTTGCACCCACATCAAAGAGTTGCCAATGTTTTGACAAAATAATTTACCACTGATTACATGCATGCTTCCATTTGCAGACTTATACTCACTTCAGTTCTGTGAAAAACAAGTTGATGTAATTTACAGAATCTATCTGCCTGATAAAGGTTTCTGTGTTTTCCAGAAATACCTGAAATGAACAAGAATATTACCACTGTTATTCTAAACACTAAGAATATGTACATCAAGTACAACAGTAAATTCAGAAGCCTTGTCTGAAAGTATAGGATGAAATGCTAAATTGGATCTGTCTGCATGATTATGTTACAGTACAGAACAGCCATCACTGCTGAAAGCAGAATCAAAGCACCACCTACAGTTTTGAGCCCACTGTTCAGTGGTGATGGATTCCAGGGTAGATTAGTATGGCGAACAACACAAGAGAACTGGGGAGACTTGCCTTGGGGTTGTGGTCATAGAGAAGATTTAGGTTGATTCGCAGCTTCCTCATACACTGAAAAGCTTCCCTGAACATAAGCCTGGAGAAATGAGTCAAGTGGGACAGTTTATATAGTGGATGAGATGCAATACCCGCAAATAAAGGCAAGTGACTAGAGCTAAGCACAGAACCAGGTGGAAGAGAACAGCCTACACAATAAGCTGTGTAGACTGCCTTCCAGAAAAATGTGCAAGGTCAATACTGTTCGTTGCTGCCCCCTGCAGTGGGACACACCAGCATGCAAGGTTGATGAAGCAATACAGAACTTAAATTATTTTTATTTCCATTAAAAGAGAGTGTTACATTTTGGATCAATTTCCCTTTCAGAAAACTTAACCGTAAATGAATTCAATAAAAAATGGAAAACAGCTAGCTTAATCCTGAAGTGACTGAGATGTCTGGAGAATGGAGCAGATGAAGATTTCTCCCACCCACCCAATCTCAGAACACACAGTAAGCCCTTTGGTGGGGAAGTGAGAAGCACCTGGCACTGCTGAAAGCTAGACTTCTAGGTGGTCACCCCAGAAACAGTTTTGTTCCCCCTAACATGGGCAATTCCTCTTAGTTTAGCTTCCCTCTCTTTTCCAGGTCAGTCAGCCTCTAACAATTCAGACTGGTGGAGGGAAGACAAGAATATACCAGTGCCATCTACCTGTCCAGCCACTTCCGAATCTGGGCAAGAACCAGAGCACGGTGATGAATGGTCTCCAAATTTCCTCTTGGCATCTATAACACAAGATCCACACAATTACTTACTTGTAGTTACTCTGCCTACACTGTAGACAAAGTGGCCAATTTCTTAGGCCTGTCTGCTACTTGCAAGCACATGGGCCTCGTTGCCCACTCGAGGACATGCAATTTCAACAACTGTGGAAAAATATCTGGAAACATATTCTCTCAGTTCAGAAACATTCCTTCCTCAGAAGGCTGGACTCTACCCGACCAAGCATGACCCGGAGCAATCCTATCAAGTTTTCATGTTAGTCCTGCTCTGAGGAGGATGTTGAGCTCCACACTTCCAAAAGTGCCTCTCAAACGACATCATTCTCCATTCTGTGAATCTCTGCCAGCTCTGAAGAGTAAGCTCAGAAAAAAACTAAGTGCCAAGGCTAAGGGAGGGCTGCTAGTAAGTACTAGGAAGTGAGTCTTGAGATTCATGGGGAGAAACCACAATACTAGCACTGCACTACCTCAGCCATTAGGAACTTCAATAGTCCTTCCCAGTTCTGCACTGGGTATCTCTCTGCCTATACTGAACCTAACTCCCACTGGCATGCTCAAAATCTCTCTGCATCCAGCCGGGCAGCTGGAGATTTGTGAGGTGGTGTGCTGCAGCACTAGAGGGCATCAGCTTTGTAGCACTGCACACACTGTTTGCAGGATGGCCAGCTACCCACTGTGACAGGCCCCTGCACACCCTGAAAGCAGATGCCAGCAGACATGGGCAGAGCACTGACCTGCAGCACCACCTTTGTGTCCTGGGGAACAACGGTGACAATACGTGAGCCTCGCTCCACCTTGCGCAGGGTCTCACTGTTGGGTGCAGCAGCACTGCTCAGGCTAGCCTGGAGGGCTGAAGACAACATTTATCAGCACACATGGCACATGCAGCACAGTGCCCCAGTAAGGACCTCCTATGTTGCAGGAGCCTGGCAACGTTGTACTAGACCAACCAAGCCACCAATACAGCAGCGATCTTCAGCAATTCCTGACAGGATGAGAACTTGCTCAGTGCTAGTCACTGTTGTACCTGTACACAAAGCAGAGGTGTGTCCTCTGTACAACAGGATGACAGAGCTCAACAGACCAGGCAAGAGTAGCACTAAAACATGTAGAGGACCAGTAGTCATTCTGCCTCTACCAAGGTCATCACACTTCTGATAGCCAGGCACCACTAGAAACTCTTTCTGCAGTGATCCCCTCTCTACCACACATCCTCAAATAGCACAGACTTCTTCTTTTGGACATGGAGGGAAGGGAGAGAATGCAGGGCTAGGCTGTTGAAAACAGTGTAAGGGTCAACTACACCACAAATTCTCTTTCCTGTAAAAAGCACATGATATACAGTCAGTTCCTTGAGCTCCTTGCTTTTTGGTAGGTTTCTGAAAGCAGCTCTCTTATTCTCGTCTCTTAAACAGTTCCTTTGAGGAACCCAAATACGGCAGGTTTGGATGTGAAAAATGGGGACATCTTGTGCTTCCAAGACAAATGCTATGAGTTACCAGCAGCAGGCAGCCATTGCTGATATTTACCTTTCACTGATAAGTTCTTCAAGCAGAAGCACTGACAGGTGTGGGAGGTGGTTGTCACCAACAAAAACTCGTTGTATGTTGCGAATGATGTGATGTTAGAAGCAACCTGTAAAAAAATGAAGTTTACCACAGTTTAGACCAGAATAGGAAAGCTGCCTTTGGCAGAGGAAAAGGGGATGGAATGATGAGCAAAAGCTTTGTACCTCAATATCATTAACAAAAAACCGGCATCGATCTGTGAGGCCCAAGATCACCTCCTGTAATTAAAATGATGACAACTATGAGCTATCAGCATCAAAACCTCCAGTATTTCACAACACTGGTAAGCTGATTGAAGTACCTTACAATTAGGTACCAAGTACCTCATGTGAATTACTTAGAGAAGCTGGACAGCAAGTCATCCAACCTCTCTTCCAGGAGTGCTTAAACTTAAGCATCTTTAAACACTGCTGGCTGAAAATCCAGCTTGGCCTAACCTGTAACTGCACAGTCACAAAATGGAAGCAGAAGCCACATTAGAAATCTAGGCTTTTCTATTCAGCAGTGCTTGGTCTAGGATACCAGAGGAAAAGGACCACTACAGAGCAGAGCAAAGCAGGTTCTTACAGCTGGATGCACACTGAAGGACAGAAACCTCTCAAATATCAGCAAAACATCTAGTCATTCTTTAAGCTGTTGTAACTATCAAGAAACCATCTCCAACAGGAAAAACCAGTAGTAGGAGATCTGCAGTAACTCAGTGCAGCCATACTGGCTAATAGGTTAAGTTCATATAAAACAAAGCAAAATGGTCCTTTCAAAAAGAGCACGGCACTAACTGCTAGAAATTTCCAATATGAAATTTCTCACTCTTTAATGAAATTACTCATTATATTCATAGAATGGGGTGATGGGGTGTTAACTGCAATCCACCAGAAATGCTCTAGAAGGCAAGAGAAGATAAGCTCTCAGCTCTGCATAGGACCTTATGAAGAACATCACAAACAAGTATCATTGGGCCCTGGGCAGAGGACCATGGTGTACTTTTGACACAGAGAACAACTGAGTAGGAAATTTAATCTGCTCACAGTCTCACTTACTTCATCACTGATCCTCGTGATGGAAGTCTGCACACAACGGTAGGGGAACTGAACAGCAGAGCCACTGCTGCTCTGCCAGGGCTCAAGGACTGGAGTAGAAGCCTCTAAGGAGCAAAGAAGATCTAATTGTTTTCCAACCAATCAAAAACTCAGACATTAAAACATATCTCAAGAAAACTGGAACTGGGAATAAGCTACACTATCTGACAGAGGGGAGGAATGCTGGCACAGAAGTCCAGGATGCAGTGGACAAGAAGGTAGTAACTTCTAGGGGCTCAGTAGTGCCTTTATTCCACCGTGGAATGAGAGAGAAGTACTATGGATGTGGCAGTCAGTCAGCACTGAACTTTGTGGGTGTGCATATGTGCATTAACATATGTATGTGTATACATGTAAAGTTACTGTTCATTGAATTCTGATACAAATCACTAATTTTGGCCCATTACTGGGAGCAGAGGAAACGTGAAACACAGCACCAACTATTCAGCAACAGTCACTCAAGTCGCTGAAAGTCAAGTAATTTCATTAAACCTTTTAAGAAATATGTAATAACTACACCTAAGACCAGGTACTGTAACACGACCCAGCTTACCCCACAGGTATTTTAGGATCCGTCTATCAGTCAGCTGCAGAGCTACAGTTTTGGTCACTGGGCTGGTGACCAGGCTGATCACTTCTCCATCTACAGGCACTGACAAGCTGACGTAAGACAGAAAACACAGAACATCAGTCACAGCAGATACACTGAACACCTTGTTCCTGCCTTTCTTGTAGCCAGATGAAAAGATGCAGATCTTCAGCACGGACATACTTTGCTCATGTAAGGATCTTCTGCAGTCTTCTCACACCTATGTCAGCTGACAGTGGCACCACAGAGCACCAGCAACTGCAGCGAAAAGGCATTTGCCTAACTGTGCCGGTCACTGTCTGCACTGCAGCACTCTGCAAACACATGCCTTTTTCTGTTCTACAGTTCATATGCAAATCATTCTGTCTTTGCAGTGTAAGTGCTGCAGAAAGCTCCCCAGTCTCTTTGGGAACCGTATTTCTGTACCCCAGGTGGCTTTCTTTCCTGTCTGGTTTTAGCTCAACTAGCCCCACAAAGACCAGCAGGTGAGGAGGAGAAGGATGAGGAGGAGAAGGAGGAGGACAGAAGTTTCAATGGCTACTGATCCCCTTCTGGACCTTGATAATGGTGGGCAAAGAATGGAGGAATTCAGTATCATGTGCCATCCCCCCTCCTGCAAGGGCCTCAAATTCCAAGGAACAGAGCCATCCTGTACTGATACATGCTTAGCATGCACCGTTGCCAGGCCAGGTGTAGGCATTAGACTACAGGCAAGTGCTGACCAGTAGCCAGCCTCATCAGCTGTTTGGTTCTCCTGCAGGAAGACAGCCAAATTCCTTAAACCACGGCCTCAGGCTGCATGTCTATTAAAAGACTTAACTCCTTCTAGGCACTGTCCAAAAGCGTTCTCAGACTTCAGCCACAACTGACAGATCTCTAGTACCGTAAATTCAGGCACTCTTCTTCAGCTCCAGCCACATGAGGCACTGCAGTCAGATGGTGAAGGACAGACTGAGCAGCATGCTGACCTTGACCAACAACCAGGAAGCTGTCATCTGGCAGCCAGGTGAGAAATCGGAGCCCCAGAGGATTCATCACTTCATTGCTGCCACTGCTCACATCAACTCTGTCACAAAGTAAAAGAGGTTGGGACACAAACAGAACCTGATTTCAGTAGGCCACCTCACTAGAGAGGCAAAGGACTTCCTAAGCACAGCCCAGCTATTCAGATACACAGCATGGCTAGGAGGGCTCCAGTGCAGAAACACAGATACCCAAAGCATGAATCCTGCCGCAGGCTAGACTGGAGATAAAGGATGAGACCTAGGAAGTTCCATCTGTTTTCCCTAGGTGGTACTGCTTCCATGCCAACTACCTCTAGGAACAAAGAGAGAGAGCATGGTGGGATTTTCAACCTCGTCACTGTCTCTGCCGTGCAAGCAGCTCTGTTGCTCTGTATGCCATCATCATGGGCCTCAGCACTGCACCATCATTCCTCTGAGCTCCTGCTCCCAGAGCCAAAGTGCTGCACCAGGCACAGGAAGGGATATCTCAGTGCTGTCACTGACAGTCACTGGTTCTGCCAGATAGAGACCTCAGTAAAGGGCACTTCTCAGCACTGCTTGCAGACACAGTGTGAACAAAATGAAACCATGTTATCTGACAGCCTTCTAATAATCTTGAGAAAAGTGGTCAGAGCTGTGACCTCTAAAGCATCCAGCCAGGTACAACCCTCTTCTCCCCTCTACAGCTGAACTAGTTCTGCATTACCTGTAGGTTTTCTCCAGGTATGGTGTTTCCACAGCTGCTCTAAACCCATTTCCTCCCACAGCTCCAAACTTGACAGTAGGGTCATTTACTGTACTCTGTCCTAGCAAATGCAAAGAAGAACAATGCAGAGTTTAGAGATCTTCCCAACAGAGCCCCTTCCATCTTCAAACTTATCAAAAAGTAGATGCTACATGAAACTATTAAAAAAGTCAGACGATGCTATCCCTACTTGTACAGCCAAAATGTAATTCTCATTAACACTTGCTCTGAGGAAGACAGTCACATTCCAACACTGCAGTACAAAACAGCTGTTTTCTCACAGCATGCTATATATAAAACTGCACTGGGAAGTGCTGGGTGCCCCAGACAGATTCTCAGACACTTCCTGGTGCCAGTCAGCATCATACCATCAGAGCAGCTCATGCAAAATACCATGTGCTGCAGTCAAGCTGAAGCTAGGCAGGGGAATTATTACCAACACAATTACATAGTCAAGAGACAAACACTGTCTTCTCATGAAGTCAATGCATCACCAAAATGCTTGTATGTCACTCAGTCTACTGGAAATGAGAGCAGAGCTTGAACTCCCACTTAAACCAAGTACATCTTGTGTAAAGGTTTGAGTGACCACCACCTTACTAGCCCCACACGGTACACAGGGTTTCTTTTAACAAGGCTGCAACATGCTCTCACCGTATCTGTACACAGAGATCCTGTTGTCAGCATCCAGGACAGCCATATCCCCACTATGTTTGGGATCTGTGTGAAATGCAACCTGATTAACTGCCTGTTGGAGCTGGAGCTCATAGGTACACATGGGTGGAGGCACCACAGCATGCTGGAATGCTGTGACAAGCACTTTATCTGTGGAAGAGAAGAAAATCCAAGATGCAAACCACTCTAAATGTTAGTGAGACTCTTTCTGGATTCTTTACTGAAGTAGATATAATGTTACAGGAAATGGTTGCTGTGCTGCTAGTGAGCCACTCCTGAAGCTTCTATCAATTACATGGACCCCTCCCTAAAAGCTTTGTAAAACATCAACTAAAAGAAGAACTATCATAATCCCATCCAGCCTGAATACAAAATGCTATACCACCTTTTCTGACCCTGGAGCTGGAAAGCTGCCCCACTGCTTACCTCCATCTATAACAGCCACATTTGCCATATGTTGACTGTTCTCCCCCAGCCCATGGTCTGTGGTCCAATGCCAGTCGTAGAAGAGGTAATGCCAGCCCTGGCAGAGTATATGTAGTTTATACAGGTTCTCTCGGTCCCAGAGCAGTGACACCAACTGATTTTCCTCCAAGCTACCAAAGTGTAGACTTTGCTTCAGGTACCAGTGATAGTTCCCTGTGGTCCATAGCTGAACTGTAGAGAAACAGATAGTTACTACAGCCTAGTATTGGAGACCCAGCTCAAACCCTCCTTCCCAACCACCACTGCTCTTCCAGGGGTGGGTTAAGTGCAACTAAAATAATAGTTGTAGCCTTCAGTCCACAAGCTGTGTCATACATCACACAGCACAAGAAAACACCACACTGTGAAAAAGTCAGTCCTAGAATTCACTGAGGAATTTACCTTGGGAGATGGTAAACCCTTGTTTAATGAAGGGCTCAGACCTTTAGTATTCCACTTGTACCACTTCCAGTTACAGCAGCCTGGAAGATGCTTTCAGCTCAGGCTGACAACTGGCTCTTCCTCACCAGCTGTGCTGGTTTTGGCTGGGGTAGTTAATTTTATTCATAGTGTCAATTATGGGACTGTGTTTTGGATCTGTGCTGAACACAGGGTGGGTAAGCGATGTTTTAGTTATTGCTGAGCAGGGCTTACAGAGAGCCAAGGTCTTTTTTGCTTTTTGTACTGCCAAGCTAGCAATGAAGTTGGGGGTACATAGGGGGTCAAGAGGGGACACAGCCAGGACAGGTGACCCCAGCTGACTAAAGGAACCATGTGACATCATGTTCATATATAAGGTGAGGGGAAGAGGGAGGAAGAGGGGGTATTTGGAGTGATGGCATTTTTCTTCCCAAGTAACTGTGGGATATATGAATATGATGGGGCCCTGCTGTCCTGGAGAGGGCTGAACACCTGCCTGCCCATGAGAAGCGGTGGCTTTGCCTTTTATGGCATGTGTGGCTTTTGCTTTCTCATATTAAACTGTTATTATCTCAACCCACAAGTTTTCCAGCTTTTACCTTCCTGATTCTCTCCCTGATCTTGCTGGTGGGGAAGTGGGCAAGAGACTCTGTGAGGCTTGGCTGCTGTCTGTGGTTAAACCATGACACCAGCACAGTGGTCTCAAAGCCACTGGTAAGCCTCCACAGTGTCTCCTAACTTGCAGGTAAGTACCCACTGCTAACCACATTTGCAGTAAAGCACTAAGAGCCAGAGCCTCATGGGGTGCTCTCACCGTAAGTGTTTGTGTTGGAGTTTTCCACCTTCAGGTCTTCCAGCCATATAGCCAGGATTGTAGAATCTGCATTCCAAAGCATTTCATTAACCTGCAGAAACAAACATGGCTCTTACTGATATTGTTGCTCCCAGATAGTTTACAAGACCAGGAGGTGTTCCTTATCTTCAACAATGAAAGGTGCGTGGGTTAATATAAAAACAGAGCCCTCATGTATCGCAAAGCTCCTGAGAAGGCATCCTGAAAACCCCACAGATGAAGAGGCCACAAAAATGACAGTAGCGTTCTCTTTGCTTCCCCTGACACTGAGAAAGAATCTGCCAAAAGACCTCTCAGCATCCAAGCACAGAAGCTGAAGTAATGCCCTAGCAATACCTTCTCACTTATTTGGGACAATGCGAGTATATAACCTCACTCTTGCAATGGCTGACCTGCTGAAAAGTACTTTTGAATCATTTGCCTGGTAGAAAGTAAACAGAGCCCAGAAACACGCCAGGGCTACAATCATCATGCACTACATGTCTTTGCACTATGGGCACGCAGAGGGCATTGCATCTTCTCCACAGGCTTCTTCATTGTTCTCTTTTCAGGTCACTTCCTCCATTAGGATAAGCACGAAGTATTAGGTTAAAACCTCTCCCTAGAATCTGGAAAAGATCTAGCCCTTTTCTCCATTACATCAAAGAAGCCCAGACAAAGAACTTACTTTGACCTGCCCTTTCTGGAAAGGGAGGGTGAACTCTCCATGAAGAAGACCATTCTTTTCCAAAAAAACCACATCATGTCTGTTGGGTTTTTCCTGTGTAGACGCTATCAGGTTTCCTGAAGGCCTTAAAAAAGAACCAAATGAAAAGTCATTATTCACACAATCACTTAACTGTCATCTTAGACCCCAGTCATCTCACATTTTTTCCAGTGACATGAAGAAAAAGGCAGAGGATGTGTTTTCCTCAGCACTGTTCAGAAAAAGTCATAGGTCCAGCACAGATCAGAGCTCATGATATCTACAGGTGACCAAATAAATGCCAGCACTAGGAAAGGAACCTGTAATATTCCTTTTTATACAGTTGAGCCCAAACCCACTTGATACTGACCATATGGAGAGAATCTAACCCTTCTTCCCACTTGCAATGCAAGTATTTTCAGGGTTTAAAGGCCTACTCTTCCTCATGCTGAATTAGAAGGCAGCTTTCTCAAGTTTTGGGAAAAATCAACAAAACACTGAAGAAATGAAAATGATGCTGAACAAAGACTGTGACCAGGGAATAAAAAGCAACACTGCTGTCAGCATGCAGACTGCTGTACTACTCACTTCCAGGACAGTGCTTGTTCTAATCCGGAGATAGGCTCACTTGTTGACTGCAGCACAAGCTCTCTGCTCCACACCCGGACCTTCCGGGCACCTACAGGTTGAGAGACCAATGAGACAAAGGTCTAAGAACACATTGGGAAGAGATTTTCCTAATTTTATGAGGGTAGAAGAGCAAATTTTGATGCACATGTGTAAAAAGGAGATTCCTTGTGTACACCTTAAGGGCTAACAACTTATTCTGTCTCAGGCAGTTCTCCCTTCAGTAACCAAGTGACTGAAGGAACTGTGTTAGGAATTTCAATCTGATGTAATTCAGTCACAGTCATTTCCCCCTCTAGCTTTCACCATGGGAATGTTAGAATCTTCCTATAAATTTATGATCCTCCCTAATCTGAAGTACTGAAGGTAAAAACCCAAACTTGTGGAAGAGCTGTGAGGTTTGGTGCAGTTCAATATATTGACCAATACATCTGAACTCCTCAAAAAGTAGTATTTATCATGGAAAACATCAGTTGCAGTCTTAGAAGTATTGCATATGCTTATTACCTCTTTGACTTCAGGGCATAACCAAGGGAAAAGTATTACCAGTATTTTTTAAAAAGTGTGCAAGGCTAAACTCTAGTATAAGGGACAGTGGTTATATGAACCCAAACACATTCATCCATTCAGCATTGAGAGCCTATCAGGTATTCCTTAAAACTTGAGCAGGTGAAAGAAGCAGTTCAGACAGTATCTACAAAGGAGTAATCCCTCCTGGCATCTCACTGAACTGAAAACCAAACTGCAAAGAAGGTATTCAAAATACCATATCTATAATATGGCTCTGAGAACATGAGAGCAAAGGGCAATCAAATAGCTCAACTCACTCTTGCTTTAAGTGGCCGACAGACCACAAACAGTTCTTGCCTTACCTAGATTCTGCTTAAGAAGCCCTTTACACACGTTGGTATTGCAAAGAAGTTTGGTGCCATACCTGTCTCTGGACAGACAGCACTCACTGCAACGAACTGCCCGTCTCCTCTCCACGTCACCCGAGGCCTGCCATCATCCCAGGCTGGTGTAGGTAACACTTCCTGAAGTCACACAGAAGAAAGTTGCATCAAAGCTTGGGAAGGCAACTGCAGTCTTTGTCTAAACAGACTGCTCTTTGAAGAGCCTTAGCATGAAATCCGTCCATTAAGAAGTGTCAAGGCTAGTAAGTTAAAAACTCATTATTCAAAATGTTGTTTCAGGAAATACTAGAATTAAAACTATCTAATTCAATCTGCTCCTCCTCCAAGTGCATATGACTATCTCTTCACATGATCACACCCTATCCTTCCCATCCACCCGGGTCTTTACTTATAGACCAGCAATGCATAAGCTGGACACAGAGTGAATTGAGATTGGTTCAGGATTGATGCTGGAATGCTTGCAAATCTTACTTTGAGCTCTGTTTGAAAAGCAGTAAGTACTCCCTGCTGCTTTCTTGAATTAGAAGGAAGATAAAAATGCATGATTTCAGACAACACAGAAACAGACAGAAGCCGCCCATGAAGAGAACTACTAGAAAGCTGGTGGCAAATTGGCACCGCAGGAATAACAGAAACTCTCTTTATACGTGTTTTGCCTGAGAGAGCATTGGCTTGACACAAAAAAAGCAGTATAATACCGTCTGTTTGCGATGTGCTGCCTGTTTCCCTTCTGATCCATGGAACTGCGTCTCCTTTTTACCCCAGCCAAGAGCAATAAACTTTCCTGAAGAAGAAATAATCCTTGTAGTGGAAGATTTACAGAGAATACCTTAACTACTGTGCACTTTGTACACAATCACAGCTTCAAGCAACCCGTACATTCTCCCAAAATTTTATTCTAAAAACCTACAGGGAAGTTACGTTGCCCAGAAAGTACTTTGGTACATGGAACTTACTTGAATTTATTCTGACAAGTAACAATATTGACTTTCCCCTTCAGCTGTCCAGCAGCACTATAGTCTAATTAAATGTCTCCTAGGGCCTCAAAGTGCTCAGCTCCATTTCCTTACTTTCTACATGCTTACAACATATCAATTACATCAGCTAGGGCAACTTCATTTCAGTGCACCTCTCACCTTCTCCAAACTCATCTTGGTGGATTTGCTTCTCCGTAATTGGTTCAAAATCCCTTGTCATCATGATGAGTGTCTGCTGACCTGCAAGGCAGATATTAAATACAGAATTGGTAATGGTATCTGCAGCATATAAAAACGCATGTGTTCCCCTGTGTGTTCCTGTTGTTCTGTCATGTACCTAAATACAGAAAACATGCACTAGAGAGAACATACCCTTCAAAGCATGAAACCTCGAACTGGAACAGAACACTTGCAAGTTTTTCTCCTCAAAAATATGCTTCCTGGCCTAAGATAAGTAATTTTTCTTCACCTTCCAAACAAGTACCTGGTACCTTTTCTCTTGAGATATGAAGGACAAGAAGGCGACTGGGAACAGTCACTATGGATTTATGAAGAGGAAATCATACCATCCTGATAACCTCCTACAATGGGATGACCACCTTGTGGATATGGGGAGAACAATGGATTTAATTTATCCTGACTCTAATAAGGCTTTTGATGCTGTGTGCCACAACATCATCATAGACAAACCCATGAAGTATGGGATAGATAAAACCACAGTGAAAACCAGATGAACTGCCAAGCTCAAAAGCTTGCCAGCACTGTCAAAAAGTGCAGCTTGAGGTCAGTCACTGGCATGCCTCTGAACACTAGGGGCAATGATTAACATCTTCCTCAATGACCTGGAGCATGGGACCCTCAGCAAGTTTGTAGATGACACAGAACTGGGAGAAGCAGCAAGTAAGCAAAAGGTTGTGCTGCTGTCCACAAGGACCTCGTCATGCAGGCAAGATAGGCTACCCAGAACTTCATAAAGCTCAACAAGAAAAAAGTAATATCCTGCATATGGAAAATAATAATCTCAAGCACTAAGACAGACTGAGAACCAAGTGGCTAGAGAGCAGCTTGGCAAAAATATAAACTATGTTTCCTGGGGCACCAAGTTGAACTAGCTGGCAGTATGCCCTGCTGCACAGGTGGACAACAGCAACCTGCCTGCATGAGGAGTGCTGCCAGCAGGTTGTGGGAAGTGATCTAGCTCCTCTACTCAGTGCTGGTGAGACACATGTGGAATGCTGACTCGATTTTTGGGCTTCCCAGTACAAAACAGACGAGGACATGCTGGAATGAGACTTGCAAAGGGTCACAACGATGATTAAGGGCTTGAAAAATCTGTCACATGAGTGGAGGCTGAGACAAGCCAGACTGCTCTGGAGAGAAGGCTCCACGGGAATCTCATCAGTGTGTGTTATATTATCTACAGGGAGGTGGGGTACAGTAAAGAAGACACAGCCAGGCTGTTTGTAGTGCTGAGGGACAGCATAACAGGCAATGGGCACAAACTAAATCACAGAAAATTCCCTTTAAACCTAAGAAAAGGTTTTTTTTACTCTGACGACAATTACAGATAGGAACAGGATGTCCACAGGGGCTGTGGGGTCTGAAACCTAACTGGGCACAACCCCCACAACTTGCTCTAGGTAACACGCTTTGAGCAAGGTGATTGGAATAGGTGATCTCCAGAGTTTCCTTTCAACCCCAAGCACTCCATAATTCTGTGTTGTCTGAGGCTAATTTAATTTTCTAGGTGAGTCACACCTGTAGCTAATCTGGGCCTGTGACACATGTATTTCCTACCAAAGGCCAAGAAACAGTTTTTGTTACTAAGAAATCAAATGGTGATATAAAGAAGTATTTATGTTTTTGAGGCAAGATCAAATATACTCCCCAGGAAGATTTTAAGGACTCATAACTCTTCTACAAAACAGCTTTTTGGGCCTAACCAATTTCTGCTTGGATCTCTGAAGCACCTTATGAATCATGATATGAAATCTAATGTATAGGATCTGATGGAGTTTTTTCCACTTTAAGTCCTAGCCCCAGTTTCATAACTTTTTCTTCTTGTCTCTCACTCTTAGTTGTTTGGTGCTTTGGCCATAGTGAGTTTCATTCCTACAGGCAGAAAGTTTACAGGCTGTTGTTGATACCTGTTGCAAGCAAAACAAGCTCTTGGTCAGGACTCCAGCTCATGACACTGAGACCGCTGTCCACACTTCCAACACATTCCACCTGTAAGACCAAAATAAGATCACAGAAATGCAGGAACATGAGTGCAGCACTATCCCAGCACAAATGCAAACAGCCACGAAGGCAAAAGAAAATTGCCTCCTGCTTAAAAAAGTCAAAAGCCTAACTTCACACTTTGTGTTGAACAAAACAAAAGAAACATTTCTGACTAAAACTGGTTCCAGAATGTTTATGAGTGAGAGCCCAGGTAATGTAGAGTCTAGCACATTCTACCATACACCGTTTTAGACAGAGCTTTATTCTGCAACTCCCAGTCTTATGTCAGCAACGTATAGTGTCAATACTAATATTGTCTGAAAGGGCCTGTGATTACATTGGTAAATATTCTTCAGTCACAAAACACAGACATAATGATTCTTACCTAGAGAATTCCAACACACAGTTAAACGCTGATCAGCCTGTGTATGCTGAACGTGACAACTGTATATACCTGCACCAATGTCAAAATTTATGGAAAATTGGGCTAGTTTTACTGGGCCATCATGAGCAAGTAATAGCAGTGGGCAGAGAACCTTTGTTATGCATTGCTATCCTGATTTGCAAAAGGCATAGAACAGAGCAACAAACACACCACTCGTGATAAACAGCAATATGATGCCATTCAAGGAATTAGGCTTGGATGCCATAATCTTTTCAGGTAAGAAAAGTGGGACTGGGACCAGTCGGCAGAGTAATTATCACTCACATACAGAGGATTTCAGAATAAGCAGAGGAATCTTCCAGACCTCTTTGTTGGTGCCCAGACTGGACCAAAAGACGACAGCCTTAAAACTAGAAAGTAAGCCACAAACCCACAAAATAAAGAATCTGAGGTTAAACCTATTCTCTGATGCATCTATCACTGCAAAAGAAGTCTCCCATATCACATGCTTTGTTAATTTCTATTCCTTTGTGACATGTAGTAAGCTGCAATAAGGACTCATTTTTCAGATACAGCTAACTGCATATTTAAGTGGTATCTGCAAATCAAGTGCAAACATGAACCAAAACAGACAAGCTGCAAATAACCACAATCTTACAGCTAACCCAGACAGACCACTGTCATCTCATGCCCACTTAAACCTGCACTGTTGGACTGGTATTGTGGGAGCTGATTCAGATTTCAGAGGGTGCTGTTGTGGTGTTTAAGTGTCTTGCTGAACATCATATAAATCTGACACTGAGGAAGGAACAGAAAGCAAGTATCTCAGTTTCTGCCATATCTTAAGTCATGTCAACATGTATCAACTGATAACAAAACAGTAGCTACATTGTGAATTATGAATGGATTACTTTATTCTTTACCTAGTCTCAGAAATATCCTGTTTTTGTAATACTTTCTAGCAGATCCTGTACTGCTGGGAGCCCACTGAGCAAATTCAGAGGACCCAGGCTGTGGATAGACAAGCCATCATTTCAATTCCAGTTCCTTTACAGAGTATATATTCTGTCTTTAGTCATTCTCAAGGTTGTGACAAAAATCAGCTTGTCTGCCCAGAGAATGGAGACTAGCCATAGCTCAGTATGCAATAAGCATACAACTGGCTCCTAAAGAAATTATAAGTGTTATTCTTTCCTCTGGACTCCCTCCGTACTGTTGTGTCTTTCCTGCCACGGTACCTGTTTTGTGCTCAGGTTGCACAGTAGGATGTCTCCAGCTGCTGTAGCAACACACACACTCTCCTGCTCTGGAAGATCTTCAACACCCACGATGCAGCCACTTCCATCCTCAGGCAAGAACCCATCCACAGTCAGGGAAACTTCTCTTGACACCTTGATACAGAAAGGTCAATGGCTAACTAATTACACATCAACTCATTGGGATTTTTGCAGAAATAACAGACTAATATCCGTAGGTATATTTCATCCTACTGCAGTTAAACAAAACATTACACAGCAAAAGGGAGTGTGTCAATGGCACCAGAAAAAAAGCCAGCTTGCAAGTACTTATCCTCACTTATCCATAGAAAACCATGAAGATCCCTTATGGTAAAAGTGACAGAAGAAAACGAGAAAACTGATATATGGAAACAAACAATACACAGCTTCCAATTTGCTGTGCTAATCGTCTTTCAACATCCTTTTCATATTTCACCAGTGTCACCATTAAGAGGTGCAAGGCTAGCTGCTTAAAGAGTCCCACTACTCTCAAGGGGGCATGCACACTTCTAGACACAGCATAAAAACAATTTCTAAGGAAAACCATTTGGATGGTTAAGGTACAGCAATCTTTGAAAATTAAATCCCTGGAAAGCCCCAAAGGTCTTTTACCAGGTAATTTCAGAACTGAATGTACTAAAGGAATTAGATGCTTCAGAATCGCATAGTGGGAAGAAAGCAACCCAGCTCTAACAGGAATTCATGACTCAACAGCACTTTATTACTTTAGCGGTATGTTGGGGTTTTTCTCCCCCTAGAGCAAAGTTTCAAAAACTTCCTCCTGTACTCTTCACTATCTCTTTGCCTGCTTGGTTCTGTTTTGTGAACCTGTCCTGATGCAACTGTTCGCCAGGTCGTGCTTAAGAGTAAACCACGCGAGTGACACGTGTCTAACACAGCCACGCTCTTAAAGAAGCAGATTTAGTATTTTAGAAGCACAAGCCTCTTCAGCCACCAAGATCACGGTGCAGCGGCTTCCACGGCACCGTGAGACAGCAGCAAGCGGCGGCGGGGAGGAGCAGGAGGGTCCAAGAGCCCGCAGACACGGCCGCGAAGGGGGACCGCATCAGGAGACAGGCGAATTCCCGGCGAGCACCGGCGCGCTCCCGCTGGCGGAGGCACAAATGCTTCATTCCAGCTTTACAACCAAAGCCGACCCCAACACGATGGCAACCACCAGCACCCTGCCCCGCAGCGGCAGCCCCGGCTCTCACCGAGTCCCCGGCGGAGCGCAGCTCCACAAGCCCGTACTGGGAGCCCACGAGAACCGTGCCGGGCTCGGCGCCGAGGCAGAAGCACTGCGGGGTGCCCGTGGCGGCAGCGGAGCGGCACCCGCCGGCCCGCAGCAGCCGCAGGTTCCTCATGGCGGAGGGAAAGGGCAATGGAGGCCAGGCAGCGCCACCGCCTCACGGCGCCGCCATGTCCTGCAGCGCGGGCGGGCGGGCGCAGGCGCCGTGCGCCGGTGTCGCTCTGGCGGGGCGGAGCGCGGCCCCTCCTGCCCCTCCGCGGGCCGTGTGGGGAGCGCCGGGCCCGGAGCCGCGGGCGGTTGTGGCTGAGGCGGCAAAACCAGCGCTGCGACTCCTCAACAGCTCAGCTCCCTGTGAGGCTGCACAAAGAATAACAGAATCACCGAGGTTGGAGGAGCGCTTTAAGGTCATCCAGTCCAACCATCCACTTAGCACTGCCACTGTAACCCTTTCACCACATCACCAGATCCAGATCGAGATGTTTATTAAACACAAGGGCTGGGGACTCCCCCACCTCCCAGGGAAAACTATTCCAATGCCTGACCCCCCTGACAGTGATTTTTTTTCTAATATCTGATTCTCCCATGTCTCAGATTAAGGCCATTTCCTCTTGTCCTCTCACTGCAGGCATGGCAGGACAGACTGACCCCACCTCACTACACCCTCCTTTCAGGAGCTGTAGAGAGCGATGGGGTCGCCCCTGAGCCTCCTCTTCTGGAGACTAAACAACCCCAGCTCCCTCAAACATTTCTCATATGACATGTTTTTTCTGGTCCTTTCATGAGCTCTGGACATGTCCAGCACATCAATGCTCCTTTTAAAGTGAGGGCCCCAGACTGGACAGTTGTCAATGTGCGGCCTTGCCAGTGCCAGTGTATAAGGTGACAGTGGGAGCAGGATGATTCTTTTGGAGCCATTCTAGCACTAACCAGCTGAAGAACTCCAGCTGAGACTTTTAAGGCACTTACAGGCCAGCCTTCACATAGATCAGTGCTGCCCTGATGCCACTGCTTCTGTCACACTCTACCACCTCCCTCCAGGTGTGGCTGAGAGGGAGAAAGTAGTTCAGCCTTCAAGGGGAAGGACTTCATGCAATCACAGTCATAGCCTTCACATTTCCCCCTTTTCCTAGTGGAGCTAGATTCCATCAGTCAGTACTGATGATCAGTTCAAGAAAGACAAGGAGCTATTGGGAAAGGTCCACCTGAGGTGACAAAGATAATTTGGGGTCTGGAACTTCTCTCTTGTGAGGAGAGACTGTGGGAGCTGGGCCTGTTTAGTCCAGAGAAGACTGAGAAGGGATCTCATAAATACATATAAATATCTCACACGCAGGTGCCAAGAGGATGATGCCAGACTCTTTTCAGTTGGGCCCACTGACAGGATGAGGAGCAATGGAAATAAACTAGAACACAAGAAATTTCAGCTCAACACAAGGAAGAACTTCTTTATGTTGAAGTTGGCAGAGCACTGGAAAAGACTGCCCAGGGAGGTTGTGCACTCTCCCTCTCTGGAGACATTAAAATCCTACCATAGTGCATTCTGCTCTAAGTGATCCTCCCTTGGCAAGGAGGGATGGACTAAAGAGTCTCCAGAGATCCCTTCCAACCCTAACAATTCTGTGATGCTCTGTGATTCTATGATCCAGTCTAATGTCCAAATACGAAGACAAGACAAATTTGAAACAAATTGGTTTTGTCTATGGCAATCTGTAGATTTTGCATGCTGTAATCAGCTTAATGTGCTCTACAGTTTGGCAGTTAGGCTAGTGGAAAGATGGGCCATTAGACACCTGGACAGGTTTTGCTGTTCTGGTACTAAACTTGGCTAAAGTCAGTGATAAAACTCAGTAAAATTTGCTAAATTCAGGGCTTTTTTGAGACCAGTGGAAAAGGCACAGTTATCACTGCACAGAGGGAAAATTAAAGCTATCCAGACTCCTTATTCTTGGGATAAAGGCATAAGAAGTGCCTTCCCAGGCCAGTAGAGCGCCTGCCAAGGCCAGCAAGGCCTGGCTGCACTGGCAGGAGGAAAGGCAGCTGTCAGAGAGCACGTGAACCTGGCCGTGCTCTGCGCCCTGTCCCCTCTGACACCCCAGGACCTGCACTGCTTCTTTAGGGTTGACACCCCTATTCCTTGCAGTATCTTTTCCAGAGGCTTTTCCCTTTGGCCCAGCTTGATCCTAACAGCCTCCAGTGTCCCAAGTCACCAAGTTACCACTGTTCTTACCCTGTGAAATGTGCTTGACTGAGCTGAGTTGCCCCAGCTCTCACAGCACGTCTGCATCTGTCACCCGGTGGTTTTGCAGCTCTGGAGAGAAGCCCCCCATAGCAGGTGGCTGGTCCCCTCTAACCCACGAAATGTCTCCTTCTGCTTGCTTGCTAGCCGTGGGTCGCATCACCCTGATGAATCACTTTCTTCCCGACACCCGTCTGAAACGCCCTATATTACTGCCGTTGTTGTTTTTGCCGCGGCTGCAGCTGACGTCCCCCGCCCCGCTGCCCTCCCGCTCCCCCGCCCCGTCCCCGCCGCTGTCCCGGGGCAGCCAGGGCCCCGCCCCGCCGGCACCGCCGCAGACCGGCCCGGCAGGAAGCGCGGCCGCCGCAGGTATTCCCGGCGGGGGCTGCGGGTTCCCGCGCGCCGCTCCGCCCCCCCCATCCCAAAATCCCCGACCGGCCAGCGGCTTGGATGCCCCCCCCGCCCCAGCCGGCGCTGGTACAAGCGGTGCCAGGCTCAGGCCAACCCCGTGCCAGGCTCCGGCAGCCGTCACTGGTACCCCCGCGGTGCAGCTGGGCTGGGAGGCGCTTCTGCGGCGCTGCGGGAAGCACGGGAAGCACGGGGAGGGGCGGTGGGGGCTGTCTTGTGCTGATTCCACCAGCAGCTCCGGAAAGGTTTGTGCAGGGTCCACCCTGATCCGTTTTCATTGGTGAGTCAGTGTTAGGGCAGCTTTCGGCTAAATATATCTTTCAGACAGCTACCCGGCAGCGACTGGACCGAAGAAAACCTCAGGCAGGCGCTGCTTTTCTTTTACTATTGGATTTGTTGGAGGCTGTGGTTACCTGCTTGGTGGTGTTTGCAGCAGTAGCTCTGTGCCAGGAGACGGTGACTTCCAGGAGCTTCTCTCTACTTCCCTTAAGGAGGTGAGGTCTTATCTAGAGGTCTTTGCAAGGCAGATCTGACATGGCTCCTTATAAATTGGTTCTTGAACCTAATGCTTACTAAATAACCTAAATTAAATTACCTAAAATGCTTACTTGATCCTGTTCGTGGTGTGGACCCATGGACCATCATGCTGGCAAGAGGTGGAAGTGTGATGGAGTCTTCAGGCGGTACAGAAGATACTTGTACTGGTACTGACATAAAACCCCGAGGGTCTTTTTGGGAAAGTTGAGGGTGTTTCTTCCTCCTGATGATATTTGCCTTGTGCCAGGCAAAATTAGCTTGCAAATGAGGTGTTTTTGGTGTTTCAGAAATTTAGTTGAGGCAACACCTTCTCAAGGGGTGCTTGTTGTTGGCATTTGTGAATGTGTTCAGCACCAGGATCCACAGTGTCATGCGAGTGAACGAAAAGAATTTAAGTAGCTTTCCACTAAGCGTGAACATTCCTGATGGTTGTCTGTAAAGCTGATGCAGGAACAGGAGGGGGCAGCAATAAACAGGATGGGGCTTAGCCAGCTCTAGGATGGACAAACCTTCTCTCAGTCATGAGGATAACTTGTTCATAGAAGCAGAGGAACAAGATCAGCTTGGGAGCATCTCAGTGTGCTCCATTGTACTATTTCATTGACATGTTGTCATACAGCTGGATGTTGTGTTGAATCAGCTTTCCCAGTTTTGTGTCTGCAGTTGGATTCCCACTAACTTATCACTGCAGCCATTTATTTCCTTACATGTTTGCTTAGCTATGTTAGTGTCTGAAACCAAAGTTTCAAAAAATGCAAGAAGTTATTTATAGATACTTTTCTGGAGTGTTGTTAGCTTTCTTTATACTGGAGCTGTGGGTATCTGCAGTGCTGAGGAAAAAATCACACCTGTCATGTGGTTAAGCGCTTGAAGCATGGCAAAATTGCCATCCTTGTGTATGATAAAAATTTATCTGAATGCAGACCTGGCTACAGATTTAAGTCTGAGAGAGCAGTGGAACTCGAGATTTACACAGATCCCTTCCAGCCTGAGTTTTATCTTTTTCTTTTATACTTCTGGGACACAGGTGGTCACTTTGGTCACAGAAGCAACCAAGTCGCTTTTGCAAGGACCACAGAATTACTTTCTCTGGTGCATAATCCATCATATGAATCCATCCTACTGGATGAGGAACTAACACATAGTATTTGGGCATTTTAACAACTATAGTGAGCTGACAAAAATTATTCATAAGAATGCTGCATAAGGCTGGATTTTTCTCCAGAGCCATGGTTTAAAATATTAGTTGAACATTCAGTGGAAATACCAGGACACACTTCCCTGCAATCCCTTGACCTGACTATGTGCCTACCCCCTTGTTATCTTGCCGTGTTTTCTGCGGCTGTTTCTTAACATTAAGTACCAAATGCCTGGTTATTGCTATTGATTTGGTATGCCCACAGGCTGTGCTTATTTTTCGCACAGGAGATTATGGCTGCTAGTCCAGGCTAATCTAGGAATTAAAAGGGGAGAAACCAGATATATAGAGGTCATCTGAGCAGAGGAGAGCAGGGAGCAATGACCAAAAGTAGAGTTGGAGACCTTGGCTGGGTAGTTTGAAAGCTAGGAAGTGGTTTTTTGTTGTGTGGCAGACCTGAGCTTGTTTCTTCCTTTTTTGTTGGCTGCAGGTTCTGTAACACTGATGATATAATCGAGATCGGCTTATTTACCTAGAGAACTTCCTGCTTCAATCTGTTTCCTTAAAGAAATGAAGAAAGGACCAGAAAGCGGAGCATGCACCCTTGCTGCTCCAGGCAATTTAGTGGAGTCAGATCCAGACACTAAGAGCAGCAATGGAGCCTCAGCAAGAGCGAAAGACACACTTCTCTCTCCTGGAGAACTGGAAAACGTACCGCTGAAACCCAGTACAGAAACATCCAGAAAAAAACTGTGTGGCTATTTAAATAAGCTGGGCATCAAGGGGCCAATCAAGACCTGGAAGTCTCGTTGGTTCTTTTATGACGAAAACAAATGTCGCTTACTATACTACAGAACTGCCCAGGACATTAATCCTTTGGGGTCTATTGATCTCTCCAGCGCCAGCTTTGACTGCAAAATGGAAAATGGGGAAGGAGTTTTTGAGATCAGAACACCAAGCAGAGTTTTTACTTTGAAGGTAATGAAAAATTCCCAGTCAGGACAGACACACACATCTGTACTAAGGTATCTCTTAGCTTGAGTTTCACTGAAGTCCTCCTAGCTTTGATTGCTACCACTTGCACCTAAATTACTTGTCTTGTTTTGGCAAGTCTGGGACTCCTTTCCTATGAGATGGCTGTTGTTTAACAGAGTGGGAATAAAACCTGAACTATGTGCCAAATTAAAGTAATTGAGGAGGCCTGCAGTCCACATGTAATTTACTGAACAGAAATGAACTCCCCTGTCTAAAATGGTTGCTCTAGGAGGATTCTCTGCTAGGCTTTTATTTCTGTGTAAATCATTGTTAAAAAGCTCTGGGGATGATTCCTGTCTAAAACAATTGTGACATTTCTGCTTAGCCTTGGACCATAATAAACCAAAACAAACTTAAAATTAGGTCGGTGGTCCACTGAGATTCTACCACTTAGGGTCATACTAAAGATTTCCTCTGTCTTCCCAAATCAGTATTAGGACCAGAGGATACAGATACAGCATAGGCCTGATACAGTGGGCCTTATTTTTTGCTGACTTGTGCAGCAGAGTGGTGGTCATCTCAGGATGTCTCATGTTGATGAGATTATTCCCCTCCCTTTCCTGTTTTCTATTATGTTAGGCAATCAGCAAACAGGCAATGATGTACTGGCTGCAACAGCTGCAAATGAGACGTTGGGAATTTTGCAACACTCAGAGCAGATTTCCTGTGGGCAGCTCCCAGCTTGTGAATGAACCTCTGGCTGGAAGAACAAGTAGGTGTTGCACATGTCAGCCTTTCTTTTGCTTTCAGCCCCCTGGTGATGAATGGTGTTCCTCATCTGGAAGTGGGTAGAAGTTTTGGCCAGATTTTTAAATGCAGGTGCCAACTATCAGTGCTTCGCCAATGTTTGACACTTCTGCCTTATTATGTATGAAAGTGAGTAAGCTGCCTCGTAATCTACAGCACATGTTTGGGAATGTTCAGGTGTCTTGTGATCATGAATTCCATCTTGATTTTCCTCACACATGTGAAATGTGCACATTTGATAGGTCATTCTTTTAAGGCCTGTGAAATACAGAGCAAGCAAGGGTTTTTTTCAGCAGTGGGATTAAGATGTCCATTCCTAGAAGTCGTAGTAGACAGGCCAGCAGATAAGGGGAGGCGCAACCAGGGTATCCACCTGTTAAGTTATGACTATATGCACATTTTGTTTGAAACAAATAATCCCCTCCCTGGTAAGTGTCTGCTCTCAAGGGTTCCGGGTAGCATCTTGCTGCAGCAGGCAAAAATTTGGTAACAAACTGCTTGCGGAATGTTATCCACGCATTAAAGCTATCAAATGTGGTTTGGAATGTGGGAAGAGAATAGCAAAATTTTCCTTCCTTATATCTTTAGGCAGTTAAAGTTTGATTGTTTAAGGTTAGTCATTCTCATATATATGGTTGAAATCACTTGACTGGCCTTGAATAGATGATTCTCTTTGTACATGGAAACTTCTGTTATTTGACCTAAAACTAAGGAAGCCTACTCTGCTGTCATTGTTCTACCTGACCACTTGAACATGCAATGTATACTTGTAGTAAGTTGTTGTGGCTGTCAGGTTACATGAAGGACCCAAAGTCCAATGGACTTCTGTCTTGGTCATTTGCTTTTGTGTCCTGTTTTGTTTTTACGTAGATGTAGTTGACAATGAAGACTTTCTGCCTCTGGTGAAAACACCAACAGAAGCAGTGGGTTTAAAGGCAGCATCGTTGCCTGCACCTCAAACATCTACTGCTTTGCAGAACATCTCCCTTAAGCACCCTTGGACAGAGATACAGTAAGTGCATGAAGAGAACTGCAGTGTGGTTGACATGCTGGCCTACCACTGTGTGCCTTCCTTGCCTGTCATGTATGAAAGGGGACTCTTGCCTGGGTGGGAGAACTCTGAAGCACCTTTTTGGAGGCTAGTCCAGGTCAAAGTAAACTTCCTGCCAGTGGGTCTTCCACATCCCCCTGTTCTGATGCATTTCATGTGATGTAGCTCTCTTAGCAAAGATTGTGGTGGCAGACCTAGGACTTGGTTAAGCTCTCTTCAGTGTAGTCAGTTCTTTGCATGCCTAGTGTGATGCATCTGTACAGCAGTCTTGGAAGGGCACATGGTCAGGTTCAGCTGTACTCAGTAAGTAATGATAGAAGCCCATTAGCACTTTCCAGTGGTTTCAAAGGACCTTGATTGTAGTGCATTCTCTAAAACAGGAACTCCAGGGAAAAGTTGCTTAGGCCTGTAATGAGGCCTGACTGCACAGCTTGCTCCTGCTTGCTGAGTTTCAAGGATGTTAATATTCCTATTGCCTGCTTCCATCTACTGTTGCAGTAGCCCCATCAGGTTAAAAGTTACAAGCCTTGTGCAGTTACAGTTTCACAAAGACAATGCCATCAGTATCTCCTAATTGTTTTTTGTTTATCTCCTAATTGTGTTTTGTAATCACTTATTTACATATAACCAAAAATGAGTAAGTGGCCAGAAGTGTGGTAGGCAGCTAGGCACCTGCCAAATACTGTTGGTGTGGAAGTTGCCTGTAGTTTTTCTACCACCAGTACTGCAGCTACAATCTGATGCTTATGTGCGGAAAGATCCCCTATGAGATCAGAGTTTCATTTACATGTTAGCAGTTTCATTTACAGTTAGGAAAGCAGCAGACACTGAGTCTTTTATAGACATTACAACAAGGGACTTGCTTTGTTTTCGCTGAAGGACAACACAGGAGGAGAAGGGAAAAGACCTGTATGCATACTTTCTGGTGTAGGTTTTACACAAACTGCTCATACATTTGTAGTTCCTCATGATTCTGTAAAGTCATCTCTTAGTGCCTCTGGCAATATCTGATAGCAATAGCTGTAACAAACTGTTTCTGGGTCTGGCTGCAGTTTTCTTCCTGAAACTCTTTACTGCATTTTAGTTTATTGACTTTGTAGCGGCAAGGTTGTTTATTAAATGTTTCAGAGCACAGGACCTCTGACTGCTTCAAATGTGATCATTGTCCCAGTTTTGGCTGTGTTGTAGGTAACTGAGCTTCTCTTGGCAGCTGTTCTTGGCACCTGGGGATTTCTGCAGTGAACTAAAGATAGGGATGGATGAAGGAAGGGAAGGCGAGAGGGAGAGGGAAGGATGTGGTTAGTCTACTGTTACCTTTGATCCTTCTCTTTGGTCTGATGTGTTTATGTATAGGGCTTAAGCACATGGAGAAATTCCCTGGTTTTACGTTGCTGTGCTGTACTGATTTTGTGGCATCTTCCTGGTTTACACCAGTTACAACCTTGCTCTCCTCAAATCTGCCAACGCTATAAAGAGTTCATTTCTTCAGCACATGAAGGAGATAGGTTTTGGGAGGAGGGGTGGGAAGTAAGGGGGGGTAAGGCATTGAATAGTTTGAATATGCACTGGCTGGCTGCAGTGATCATGGCTTCTGTTCAGTAGGCTGTCTTGATCTCTTCTTGTTTCAGAAACACTGTCTACAATATTTGTGGCTCCAAGCAGCTCTGGGGGAACAATGGGAATGTCTTTAGCTTTGATGAATTCCAAGAGCATCCTGAGAATGTGGATGAGAAGCAAGAGGCAGAAGTGGAGGCAGGTCGTGCAGGTGATTGTTTCCGAGCTGTGTGATGCCTTCTAGGAGGGATTCGGACTTTGCAGGAATGGAAAGGAGATGATGGCAGCTTGTCAAGGGATATGAAAACTCTGTTACATTGTCTCAAGTCTCTTCCTATGTTGTTGCCACAAGACTGACTCTTTTGGCTCTGCTTCAGTTTCCAACTATCTTTATCTTCTACCTCTGGAACATTCTGCAGAGGCAAAAAAAGGATTAAAATCCATGGTGCCAGATTTATTTCTTTGAGGTAAAAGTGTAATTGCTGCACAGTCATAGGCTAAGTGCGGCAGCTTCACTGCATGTGTACCTTTCCATGATGGTAACTTGCATTCGCTGTGGGCCAGATACATGAGCAGGGTGCAAGGTGGGTTAACGGGTACCATAAACCATCACAGCTTTGTTTATTGTGGGCATATCAGTGTCTGGTCCCTACTATTTTGGCTTCAATCCTGTGGGTCAATTTTCCTTGTCTGGTATGTCAGCCTCCTCTGCGGAGCTGTTGTGAGTTCCCCCACAGCAAGACTTGGGAGTCCATAGTAGCAAAGCAATCCGGTGTAAATTAAATCTATCTCCCCTCAGATAAGGAGGGGACCCTGGAAGATGGGAGGATGGAGCCCAGACTGAACTGGATTAGGAAAGCCAGGTGGATGAACAGTGGCTTCCCAGGCTCTGAAGAATTGTCCAGGGAGAAGAACTCAGTGGATAAAGTGAGTGTCCTACAGCAACAGATTCTGACACTCACAGAGGAAGTCAAATCACAGAAGGTGAGTGTGGTGAAGAGACTGCTATTTCTAAGGCTCAGGGCCTTGAGGCTGGTCCCAGGGACTCCCTTACACACAGGTGTGTAGAAGCGCTGAGAAGTGCTCAGCAGGCATTACCTGGAGACCAGTTGAAGCTCCTGGTATTAGCACCTGTTAACACCTGTATGTGCCTGAGTGTGCCCAGCACAAAGGAGGACCTTCAGCCATTTCTAGGAAGTGCAGCTAGGTGTAAGAGGGAGATAAATCCAAGAGTGCTCTGCTGTTGTCTTGCTCCTGCATCTCTATTGCTCACTAAGTACACCTGAATAGTTACTGTGACACTGGTGAGAACTGCCAGGTGGAGTCATGCTGTTAACAACAGATCATTCTTTTTGAACAGTGACCCACCATTAAGGTGTGATTTGCCTGTAGAAGTCAGGACATGGGTCACTGCAAGGGCTGTCAATCATGAACGATACTGTTCTTCAAAGCATGGAGCAATGCTAGGTTCTCTGCTAATGATGCTGGTAGCTCTTCCAGCAGAAGAGTCAGGAGAGCCAGGTCCCATATTGGGCAGTCAGTCTTGATTTGCTTTCTTAAAGTGTCTGAGATGGCAGAGCCTGAATCAGCAACATGTTGCTGGGGCAAGGTTCCATGCCTTCATGCAGGATAGAGTGAAGGAGGACTCTGGCAGAATGAAAGTTAAAATGGACACTGCAGTTTCCTTCTGGTAGCACAGCTAGTTACAGACTGCATTATTTCCCTCTCTCCCATTTTACCACACTGCTGACCACATCTCCATGTTCTCTGCTGGGCCTCCCAAGAATAATTGTAGGAAAGCCAGAATGCAGACAGTGTGGTCAGCAGCTTTTCTGCTAGCAATCCACATCAGGCCATCTGTGACCTGCTGCAGAGACCTTTCAGCCCCAGCTCTGAGAGCAGAATGTCTCACTGTGGTATCATTGTGGTTTCAAGATTTCTGCATTGTTTTCCTTCTGAAAGGAGTAAATTTCAAGATATTTCATTGTTGCGTCTGTGCTGTCTATACTGCCATTGCCCTGGACAGCACAGTGATGGCTTTGCATTCCCTTTCCAGGAACTGGTTAAACTTCTCCACAAAGCTCTGGAGGCAGCCCAGCAGGAGAAGCGAGTATCTAGCATGTATCTCACTGCAGCAGAAGATAAGGACAGGCTGGAGCTGGTGCGCCACAAAGTGAGACAAATTGCAGATCTGACAAGTCGATTGGAAGCTCTTGAACAAGAAAAGAAGGAACTGGAGCAGATACTGACTTTAAGAGACAGCCATATCCAGGAGCTCAAGGAACATGTGCAGCTTTTGATGGAGAAGAACCATGCCAAACAGGAAGTCATCATGGCCTTGACAGAGCAAATGGCCCGAGAGTTCTCTGACCCCCTGCAAGAAGCCAACACTATCACTGTAGAGACGTTGTATAAGCAGCAGGAGGAGATTGAACATCTGAAGGTGTGTGAGAATGGCACAGGTCTTTCAGGCCCATTTTTATGCCCTCAGATTCAGTGGGAGGGTATTCTTTGTGGTAAGCACAGAATATACTTCTGCTGGTTGCTCCATCTGTCTCCAAATGAGAGGAAGGCTGGAAGGGACTCACCTGATGCCAATAGGGTGCTGAAAAGCATCTGGGTCAGTTTCGGCTTCAGCTTAGAGCCTGTTTTGTTTGACTTCCTGTCATCATTCAGTGCCTGCCAGTTTCTTTTCTTTCTTTTGTTTCACAGATGCAATATGACTTGCTGCCTTCACTTACTTTGTTGCTCTGTTTCTGTCTTGCAAACAGTTTCCCAAAACATCCTGGATCTTTCAGATGCAGCCTGTTGTATGTCTCTATGTGCACAGCTGTAGTTATGGGTTAATGTGAGGTGGAGAATTGCCAAAAGATCCACTTGCTATGGAGAGTGTTTGTTTTTGCTGCCAGCCGTGGGGCTGAGATTTGTTTCACTAAAAAAAAAGAAACAAATCAAAATTAAACCAATCAACCAAACAAAACCCAAACAAAACATATACATTCTTCATCTTATTTAAGTGCATCTCTGGCTTTATATGACCATGATCTCCCTGTTTTTTAAGTACATATATACATTTAGCATTTTCAAGTGTCTTGTTGATGCATGACAATATTGTGCCTTGATTTCCTTTGTAGGCAATATTTTTACTGGGGAGTCCTGTCTGCTCCTCAGAACACCGAATTTTTGAGATATTTTATTGTCTTTAATATAATCTGATGTCCCTGAAATGGGAGGGATTTCAAGCCCCTCAAGAACTCTCATTATGTGACTGTTTTGCTTGGTAGGATGATATTGATGCATACAAAACCCAGAACCAGTTTCTCAATTCAGAGATCCACCAGGTTACTCGACTCTGGACAAGCGTTGCTGAGAATGAAAAAGCCCTTCTGATGAAGGTAAGGCCAAATGACCTTTTTTCCTTGGTGTGAACTGTTACTAATTTATTTTCAAAGCTGGCACTGGAATAGATTTTGTTCCACAAGGAATAAGCTTTCTCGTGTTTTTTTAGTGTGACCTCTTTACTGCTTTGTGTTGTTTCCAAATTAGACATAACCATTTTAATTCTTCAACAGAAGTAAAATAACTGTGAAGATTAGTCTTAAAGGTGCTGAAACTTGACCCAGATTTCTGCATTTCAGCTATGCAAATAAAAGAGTAACACTGTGCAGGCAATCAGAAAAGTTTCCTTAGAGCTGACAGACTGAGTCCTGGCTCCATCTAGTCATGGTTTCTCTGATGGACTTGGCACTGCCATGTGGCAGCACTCTTCAAGTCCTGAAGTTCGATCAGAGTTCTTGTGTTTTCCTAAGTTGTATTATTATTTGTAGCTGTGTAAGTGTGCATAACCTGGTTACCCTCAGACTTGTCTAATCCTATTTTCTGGTCCTGAACCAATTCCAAGACTGGTGGTGTGTGCTGGCATTGGTTCTATGGGTTTTGCCCACAGAATCCTAGGTTTTGCCTAGGATTTACTTCCTTGGGTTTTAAGGCATTGTTGTGAATGAGTGTCCTAGGTTGCTTAAAGAATCACTGGCAAAAGTTAGGCAAAGCAGGTTTAATAGTATTTAAAATTGAAGTGAAAGCATAGCAAAGCTCATTGGCAAGGTTCACTCTACTACTTACTAGATGGTTAAAGCAGATGTAAAATACTAAAAAACCTTTAGTCAATCTAAAACTAAAATCAATCAAAAATCTACATGGAAGCCGGGGATGGAAAAGAGTAAGGATGGGAAAGCTTTAGCATGAAAGGAATAAGGAAGGCCCTCCAATCGATCCACAAGGTTCTGTGTGGACTCCTGTGCAAAACTTACCTCTGGACTTGAACAGTAGTTTGGGCCTAAAGATTTTAATAGCACTTAAGCAATGGCTGAATTTAAACAATTTACAAAAGATTCCTTGGAATTTACTGTAATCACAACAGTAACTCACTTATAGGCCTAACTTACTTACCAGGCTAAAGTACTTAAGAATCTAAGATTCCAGGTACATTTTTTGTGGCATATTCACACAGACCTAGAGTATGTACAGTATGTGAAAATTCTCCTTCGGTGAAGTGCTCCTGTCAGATGTCTTTGCATCTTCTCAACAGGCAACGGGTTGAGCCTCAAGGAGTGGGGGTATCAGCCCGGGCTCTGTCATCATTGTTCAACAGTGGTCATGCAAGTGCAGCAAATATGAGAGTTCTCTGGCTCTGAGAGGCCTCACTCAAAGGAAGGTTGCTGGTCACAGCCCACTGTGATCCAAGAGAGCTCAAAGGGTCTCACTTAGGACCACTGTTCATAGGTTCACAAGACAATTGCCTTTAGTCATAGTAGTTTGCCATCCTGTCTGCAATTGGTAACTTTCTTTGAAAATGTGATGACAAAAATGTTGTTCCATTTGGGTTTGTGAGAAAAATAAGTTTCCAATGGTGTTTGTTAAAAACAGAAGCTTGTTAGGCAGCACCAGTTCCTGGGAGCAGACAGTGTCTCTGATAAGCACAAGAGCTTAGCCCAGGTGCTAAGACTGAGCCTCATCAAGACTGAGGCCTAACAAGCATTTCTGAGATCATAGTGTGGCCTTACGTGGGGAATGCACCACCACAAGTATGTCTTCATGGTCATGGCTTCTGGAACAGGGCAAAAAGCTGCTTCTGGGGTGTTATTGCCATTCTTACATGTGTTTGCTTTATAGTTCTTTGAAACCCTGCCTTCCTCCTAACTTGCTGCCCTCTCATCCTGAGACTGTCATAACCTTCAAAAAGGAGGTAATCACACGAGCCCAGCATGCTCAGTGTAAGGCAAAATGCTAATTAAAGTGGTAGTATGAAAGAAACCATGCTCTTTTCTGTCCCCTCTATATGCAACCTAACTCTTTCTGTGGCTTCTGTTTTGTTCTTGTTTTCAACTTCTGCTTCCCACCGAATAGGAGTCTTCACTGAGTTCCTGTGAGGCACTGGGTGAGTCTTGTCACCTCTGTGGCCTCAGTTCCCCACTTGTGGAGTGGTCTAATAATCCTCATTCATTTTTTCTGCTTTCTATGCCCAGGACTATGGTGGTGGCAGGTATTGTCCTGTTGTTTGGTCTCAGTTGGGCTTCCTGTGCATGAGAAATGATGTGTACAGTGCCATGGGACTGGGGATGCTAAGGGGCATGTGGTCACCTAGTCTGTGGTGCTACTGTATATCCTGAAATTGGTATGCTTATAGCTCAGTCATGGGAGTAGTATGTTTTATCAGGATACAGCTCAATGTGGTGTAGAGAACTTGTCTGAGGGTGAGGGAAAAAGACTGCAGAGGACTCAGATGCAGTGCTGGCTCTTTGTGTCCTCAGCTGAGCTGGTGGGATGTGGCCATCTGTTGATACAATGCAGTAGTTAAAATAGGTGATGATGTAGAAGGTCTCCCAGTCAATAAGCAACTTCTGTTCCATGCTAGCTACTGCAGCTCATGCTTGTTCATAGATTGTGGTGATTCATGGCTGTAGTTCCACTGACTGTGGAAAACTACTAAATGTGTTTCCTGGGGCTTTGCTCTTCAGAAGTGTTTACTTTATGTGCAGACCAGGCCAGTAGACAGCAGTGGCAATGCAGAAAGAACTACCACTGAGGGAGCTCTTTCCTTCTTGTTTCCCCATCAGTGTGCCTGCCTGCAAGCAAGAAACTGCCAGATGGAGAGCAAATACCTGACAGTCTTGAGAAAGCTGCAGGAGGCTGTGCCTGGTTTGCCCAGCTCGCATGCTGAATTGGTGAAGAACCTCATCCAGGAAGCTCTCCAGTGGGATGTGAAGGAAGAAGCAGATGAAGGTTTTAACTTGAACCCTGTAAGGTAAGAGTTGAGAGCATGGGGATATTCACAGCTTTGTAGAAGCCTGTCTGCAAAGAGAAGTGTGCAGGCAAGGACATCTAAGGCCATTTTATAGCAGAGGTCTACATTTGTGTTTATGCCTTCCTGCACAGTCAGTGCCCCTGTTATGCAGCAATTACAATTTTATCTGTTTGGTCGGCCTCGCAGGTTCTCCAGGTAGCTTTGGAGATGAGACCCTGTAGGCCAGGCTTGGTCTCTTTGTCAAGAATATGATGATATCTTAGAAGTATCCCACCCTGTGGACAGATGGTGCACAAACCCTGTACAAGCTGTACTATCAGTACTCCTGGGCTGTTCTGATGAGTAAGAGATTTGTATTGTGTACAGGGAGACATCAGAAGGGACTGTGGATTTCTGTTCTCGGATTTGATGCCCCAAAGTCTTTGCAGTCCCCTCCTACAGAACTGTCTCTGCACTAGGACATGGTAGGGAGACGGTACACAGGGTGAGCTCGATATTCCCTTAGGGACTGATGAGAGGGGTGTGATGAGGTTGGTCTGCAGCTCAGAGAAAAGTTGTGCTTGAATTTGTGTGTGTATGCCAGTGCTGCAGGCTCTCATTTATCTTCAAGGCTCTGAGGCAGGCTGTCTACAGAAAAGTGAAGGAGAAGTACTGTTACAAATGAGTGTTTGAGATCGCTTAAAAATATCGCTAGCAAGGGTATCAGCAAACCCCAGATTTAGTATTAAGCGACAGCGCGACAAAGTGAAGTTGAGGCCTAACGAGCATTTCTCAGATCGCACTGCAGCCTAGAAAAGGGTGGGGAGGAATGCACGCCCACAAGTACTTGTGCTCTGGCATGGGTGACGGGAGCCTGGCAACAGGCTGTAGCTGACATGACCCCAGGCAGTAAGTGTCCTTGACACAGGTACCAGCACTGTCATTTGAACTAAACACTGCCTTGTGTCCCTCCAGCGAGTATGATGAGTATGGGTTTATGACTGTACCTGACTATGAAATTGAGGACTGGAAACTCCTGGCCAAAATCCAAGCCCTTGAGATAAAGTCCAACAAACTGCGAAGCCAGGAAATAGTGGAGAAGCCCCTCCATGACAGATGGAACAGCATTGGAGAGCTGAACCCCTCTGCAGAGCTGAAGAGTCTGATCCGAAGTGGCATTCCAGTGGGGCATCGGCAGCGGGTGTGGAGGTGGATGGTCAGCAGGCACTGCAGCCCTGTGTGTGGCCACTACCAGCGACTGTTGGAGCAGAGCAGGAGCACCGAGCACCCTGCCTGCCGGCAGATTGAGCTTGACCTGCCCCGCACACTCACCAACAACAAGCATTTTTCCTCTCCCACTTCCCAGCTCATCCCCAAGCTCCGGAGGGTGTTGTTGGCATTCTCCTGGCACAATCCTGCCATTGGATACTGCCAGGGATTGAACAGGTGAGGAGCCAGGTATGGTGCTTCTTCATGAGAGAGCACTGAAAAGGTGTAGACACATACTCTAGGCTGTGATTCAAGCAGGCCCAGGCTCTTGCCTCTCTAAAGTTCTGTCCTAGATCTAGGTATTTACTCGCAGAATTCTGCATTTGGTGTCTTTTCTTTCATCCAGCATTGTTGCTGGGATCCAGTAAGCAGCAGGATGCACTTGTGTGGCATCTCTATAGTTATGGAATAGGAAGGAACAGCTATAGGAGGAAGAGAGAAGCAGTTGCAGAATAACAACACAAGGCTGAATTTTTAAGTAGTAATGTAAAGTCGTAAAGCAGACGAACACCGTGGTGATTCCCTTTTTTGCTGAGAACAGATTGGAGGAAGTGTTGGGAAGTGTTAACACATGAGGGAGTTGCAGCAAATGACACAAGGAGAGACTGAGGAAACTGGGTTGTTCTGTCTGGAAAAGAGAAGATTCAGAGAATATAAACGCTTCTTTCACTTCCCAAAGAAGGCTATAGGAAAGATGAACCTAAATTTCTTAGAATTGTGCTGCCAAGTAGAAAAGGCACCAGGCATTAGCTGTAAGAAGGGAATTTCTAGTTGGACCTTTTCACATGAGGAAGGTCTGTGTAAGTTATTTATTCCTAATGATGTTTGGATGGTCTTCAAAAAGATGATAGAAACTTTTCTCCTGAGAGCCCTTAATGTAAGGTATCATCTTTCTAGTCTGTCTAAAAGGGGGTAAATCAGAGCTGAAGAAGGTCAGGGCTGTAAAAGAATGTATGGAGAGGTGAACTATGTCACATAATATGGAGTACCTCTGAGTGACCTCTTTCCTGCATTGAAATAGCCCAAATCAGCACACTACTAACTTCAGCACATCTACAGAACATTACATTAGCTGGGAAACCTGACTTTGTCACACCAGTTCCGTATGTTCTGAGAGAGCCACATGGGAAAGAAAATCACATCCCTGTGGTTCCTTCAGAAACAGATCACTTGCCTCTGTCTGGCTGTCCTGCCACACGTGATTCGTTAGATGCTGATGGAGCTGGAGACATGCAAAAAGAAGTCTTGTATTCTTCAGTTCCTGTGCTGATGACTCCCCCTGAAGTATTGAATTGCCTCACCATGTCTTGTCGATCACAGATTGGCAGCTGTTGCTCTCCTGGTCCTGGAAGATGAGGAGAGTGCTTTCTGGTGTCTAGTCTATATTGTGGAGAACCTAATGCCAGCGGACTACTACAGTGACACACTAATAACATCACAGGTGAGCTGAGCACCCTCACACCTGCTTGGACTCTCATACAGTGATTTTCAGTAAAGATTAAAAAGTGAGTAGTCAACCTGCTGTGTGTTTGATTTCTCACAGGACAGTGATACCACCTTGCAATCCCTTCCATTGCAGAGGTGTTGGAGATATGAGAGTACAAAATTGTTACACTCACAGGAGCAGCACACACAGAGCAGCAAAGTTGGTCACCAACTCTAGGAAATGGGGTACCACTCCTAAGTAGTAACATGAAAGTCAGGTTAGTGAGAAGGAAAGTACCCATAAATTGCACAGTTACTTATTTTAAAGAAGTCTTAGTAGAGGTGAAGCTGCACACTCTTGATATGTGTAGCCTGAGTATGAGGAGGGCACCATTTTGCAGCCCTTCAGATGATTTTTTTGGAGCTGCACTCTTATCTTTGGAGTGCCTTGCACATATGGATGAAAATACTGAGATTTTTATATTCACTGTATTTGCCTCAGTTCATGATAAAACATGGTGTTATCACCATGGGGCTCTCTGCAGATCAGAAAAAATTCTGGCCTTTTGATGTCAAATGTGCTGCAAGTAACTTACCCAGCTGATTCAAAATCACTGGATTTCAAGGTTTTCAGCATGTCTTGTGTCAGATCTGCTATGTCCTCCCAGGCAGACAAAGAGATAAGCTAACTCCCATGTTGTTCAATGGAATTGTAATGGTGTGCCCATACCACCCACACCCTTCAGTGCCCAGTCTGGTAAGCCTGGCTATCACCTTTGTGTCTCTATTGTGTGTGGTCCTTTCAGAGAGAAGAGGGTTGGTTTTATCTGTGGGCCCACAATAGAGGAGTCTTCAAGGGTCAGTAGCTGAGAGATTGTGCCACTGAATTTGTTGACTAATGTTTACTGGAACAGTGGTGTGCTGGTGGAGAGGCCAACCCACAGACTGGGGAAACAGTCAAATCACTGTGAAGATAGCAAAATGTCTATCCAGAGCAGGTTGTGTTAGCTGTGGGATTTAATAGACAGCATTCAATACTCAGCAAGTAGAGGCTGACAGAGAAAATACAACAGACTGAAGAGGCCCCCCTACATTTGGTGAGAAGACACTGTCAGCTGAGAGTCTTCTTTAGAAAGAATTTCTGACCTCGTGGTTGGTATCTGCAAGTCTAGCCAAGACCCATGTAAAAAGGAACATCTAAGGTGATGCTTTGTGGGTTGGCTTGATAAAGTGAGTTGGCTGGAAAACTTAAAAGTGCAAGTTTTAAAGACAAAGCATATCACGTATATGGTTTGTACCGCTGTGCCACAGCTAAGTGGGCTGACACAGCTGGGCATTAATATGATGTGGCATAGGGAAGCCCTAAACATTATCCTGCTCTTTAGCACTTACCCTCCAGAAAGCACAGCTCTGCTGAGATGAAACCTTTATAAACCTGGATCAAGGATCTTACTTGACTGCATTTCTGTGTTTTGGCTCATGCAGTCAGAAGCAATGCACAGACAACACTCAGACCACAAAGAGAAGCTTAAGTGAGAAGGTCAGGTCCTGCTTGCAAAGTCAGAGGTACTCTAGGTGTTCAGTCTGTTGGACCATGTACAGTCATTCAGACCTGGGCAAGTTTTAATTCCTGTGATTCAACTGGACGCTCGTGGTATCACAGAAAATCCCAGTAAGACCAGTGCAGGAAGATGTGTCAGATTTTCCCTTTGACTTTGAAGGGAAGGAATATGCTTCTTTGAGTGAGAAGAATGGATGTTTCTCTGCTTGTGTCTTGGCCCTGTTTCAGCTCCATGCCTTGCACTGGATGCTGCATACAAGTACACTGCTCAGTGAGTTTGAAGGGTCGGGAGACAAAGGATGCTCTGCTCTTCCTGGGGTGTGGTTCACTAGGAGGCAGCACCAGTGATGACCCTGACATGCAAGGGCCATTGTGCTCTTGCACCACTCTTCTCTTCCAGCACCAGGACTGCTCTTGACTAGGACTTCATTGTTTTCTTTTTTGTCAATTTTAGGTAGATCAGAGAGTCTTCAAAGACTTCCTGTCTGAGAAGCTGCCTCGCCTCATGGCTCATTTTGAACAGTATCGCATCGATGTCTCACTCATCACCTTCAACTGGTTTCTGGTGGCCTTTGTGGACAGCCTGGTCAGCGACATCCTCTTGCGAGTGTGGGATGCTTTCTTGTATGAGGGAACTAAGGTGCGACACTCAGTCTAGGCCTTCCTCCCATCTGCACCACCTCTGTGATGTGGTGAGAGGCTGATGGGCATACACATCTATCAAAGAAATGTGAGGTTGAACCGCTGTCTTATCCTGCCTGTTCAGTGTCATGCATTGATGTCTCCAAGCCTCTGTGTTTTCTATGTACTTGCTGCTAGTAGGCAGACCTAATCCCTGATTCTGTGCACTTGGTGCTTTTCAGCAGGTAGTTGAACAAAACAGCTGTCTGATAGGCCATGGCATCTCCTGCTCTGTGACACAACTGCGAGTATTACAGACAAAGGGAGCATAAGATAGGCAGCATCTGAAAACATGCGTCCTGCATTGTCCCTGTGCATAGGGAGAACCCTTGTGAAATCGCTGTGGGGTCCTTTTGTAGAGACTGGTATTCTCTGGGGTTGCAAATTAGTAAACAGATGGTCATTTCTGTGAGATAGCTCTGTACTCCTTTAGGCTTGCCATAGTACAGACTGTTGAGAGCAGCAGTAAGCCGGGATCTAGGCTGTGCTGCAGTGCTGTGTGCCTGACACCATCTTCTATGCCAGGATGGCCTGGACCTTCAGCTCCTTAAAGCCTTATCCACTCAAATACCTTTCGATCTTCCAGGTCATTTTCCGCTATGCTCTTGCGATTTTTAAATACAACGAGGAGGAAATCCTAAGGATTCATGACAGTGTGGAGATCTACCAGTACCTACGCTTTTTCACAAGAATGGTCATGGATGGCAGGTAGGACTCTGAGTTGTAGACAAGCTTCCCCCATGTATTTGTATTTGACTGCCTGTTAGGTCAGCTAAACAAGAATTATGACTAATTTATAAAGAGAGATGCATATGCATTGACAGGTCTGTGGGACATGGATCTATTTGTCTTTTTTTGACTTTCCCTTTATGGTGTTACTTAAAATCTTTTTGGCTTGGGCAAAGGCATGCTACAGCAGAGCAAGACACAAAGTCTGTGTCAGCCTCTTTCTTGTAGCAGCTGGTACTTGTGCTACTGATTGCTGGATTTCTCTCAGCTGTAGTTGGGATGTTTGGGAACATTGCACAACCCGTGACCTTTAATGGCAACATATGTCTGAGATGAAGATTTCTGTGATCAGATGAGCTCAACATCAGGAATATTCCTCCCTGAGAAGCCATCAAAATTGGCATCTGATCCATTGTCTCCTAAATGATGGCTGCACACTGGTACTTTAAAAGGTGGGATGGTATAAGTGTATGTGAAGTACTGCTTGGGTTGATGCTTGTGTGGGAAAGAATTCCTTTAAGACTCTGCCATTTGGTGACTTCTAAGCTCAGAGGACTGAAGTCCGAGGCACTATTTTTGCACACTCCAGAATGCTCTCGGTGTATCTATTACCATGTGTTACCAGTCAATAAATAAGTTGACCAGAGCTGTCCTTTCTGTTGTAGGAAGCTGATGAACATTGCTTTCAATGACTTAAACCCCTTCCCCATGAAACTGCTGAGGAGCCGTCGGTCAATGCACAGGGAAGAGCTGGAAGCAGAGCTGTGTGAACTTGAACAGATCAAGGCGGCCTACGTCAAAGAGCGAGCAGAGCAGGGACCTCAGGACCTGAAGGACGTCGTTAGCGAAGAGGAGGAAGAGATCTAACAAAAAGAGACTTCGTCATCACTTCCCTCTCATCTTGCAGAAGGTCAGCAGCAGCAACTGTCAGTAAGAAATGGACCAGAGGGGGAAGTGTGGTTACAGGAGTTCATCTGCCCCAGTAAGCAAGGCTGTAGTTATGGGACCATTTGGAGACCAAGTCAGACTTTATAATGGTTTGGAAGGTGTCAGAGGAGTTTTATCCTCTTCTGTACTTCTCTCCATTCAGCCCATCCTGTCCTGTGCAGTTCAGGATTACAGCTGAGGGTGCAGAGGAAATACCAGCTGTGGTATAACGACAGGAACTGACATGGTGCAAAAGACCCAACCAAGCAGGGCTTTTATACATTTTCTGATGGAGGCTTGAACGAGATCTTTATGTACACGTAAAATCTCCAGAAATAATGAACCGAGAACACTCCTTCATTGGTACCTAGGGCTTCTGAATTGGTCAGGAAAAAAGCCTGCTCTTTGAGGGTATTGGTGCCTTCAGTATCTAGCCTGCCAGGAGAGTGTGTGTTTAACATTGTTACTGAGTCAAGACACTGTCTCCAGGTGAGTGTTAGGTCTGTGGGGCTCTGAAAGCTGGAGGACATCATCCAGTGGGACTCAGGCTGGGACAAAAAAATAGGTTGTGGGAGAGTAGAGTTGCTTCCCCCGTGGGAGGGTCTGATTCCTGTGGAAGTTCGTGGGAGCACAAGGTGTGTTTCCTGCTTGGCTGGGAAGTGTTGGGAGCTCTCCCTCCTCTTTGTTTAGCTTTGAGACCCTGGCAGCACTCTGTGCTGGTGAGTTTGTTTCATAGAGGAACTCTCATCTCTGCGTGCAACCAACCACAGCCTGCCTGCAGGCAGAGCCTAGTGTTATGTGGACCTTTACTGGGGATGACTGGGTTTTCTGATAGCCTTACTCCTGGCCATCTCTCTGCCCCACAGTTACGGTCCTCCTGTGCTGGGTTTTTACATTGATAATCCCTGTCTCTGACTCCCATTCAGTATGGGAGGGATGAGGCCTTTTCTGTAGGAGTTTATGATATTGAAGGTATTTTACACATGGCATATGGCTGGTAGTGAACCTGCAAATCCTGGGAACAAGGTCACAGAATATTACTTGATATTCTTTAGAAAAAAACATTAATATCCCCTGAACCAAGGAGCTAGCCTCCATGGATCTAGCATGCAGAGATGCCCTATCTGCCTCTGGGAATGGCGTTTGATAGCCTTCTCCCCTGCCTCCCAGGCTTGCCCATCCCCTGGGCTAGATACCCTGCCTGTGCAGCTCAGCCTCCGCAGACCCAGGATGAGCCATGTATTTAGATAAATACAACTTCTTCTCCTTAACATGATGCCAGATCCTGCTGCCCCACTTTCTGGCTGAGCAGTGCATTATTCCAGGTGTGCCTGCTATAACAAGGGGTCTGCTTAATGTTTTTAGACTGACCTTGAACCCAAGTGGATTATGCCTTTGTTAAACATCTTGTGGTTGATAACCCAACCCTTCAAGTTGTCAGTGCTTGCAGAGGAAGGAAAAGGTGGCATTCATAGCCCGCAGTGTTCTCAGCCAAGATGACAGACTCTAGGGGAGATAGTGCCTGTTCACCTGAGACACATGGTCTCCCTCACTGCACAAGTCAGCCAGTTTCAATGAGTTATAGAAGACTGAGATGGGAGAGACCTGTGGAGGCCAACCACACAGTATAGAAGTAATCAAAGTGAAGTTTTGGAAAGAGTGGATAGATCCCCTGAATGTCACTGAGAGCTGCACAGATTGAAAGTGTGGGATGAGAAGAAAATGTTACTACAATCCTACTACAATATCTCAGAAAAATGAACTTATTTTAAAACTATGCCACCTAGCTAGGGAAGTCTAAAAGGTAGGTCTTTCTTCACAGATGATATTGCTAATCTAATTTATTTATACTCTTACATTCATGGGTGCACACAGACTTTTGCTATTGTTACAGACATTATCTTTTAAATCAAGACCATGAAAATTGAAAGTTTACTTACAATTTTATTTCCTAGAGCTTTCTACAACAGCTTAAAAATCTTCCCTCCTGACTTGCCCTTATGTTTATTAAAAAAGGCATTTGAAACATGTATTATTAGACTAAACCACAGCCTGACATATGTCTACAGTGTATAATAAACATTGGTCTATGTGATACATAAACTCTTCTGAAGCAGACATAAGGATCAAGGTATTGACCCTGATGGGGAATTCTGAAAATAATTTTTAATTGAAATCAGAAGGGAAGGACATCTGAGGGTTGCTATAAGTTTCTTTTCTTTTGTGTCTTCATCAGTTCTTTGGTCCATGTGTATTTGTTGAGGGCCATTTCCTCTAGTCATAACCAATCACTTGTGAACTTGTGTTCATTCTTTATTAAATTGTGATGGATGAAGGAATATCTGCAAGGCCTATGCAGACCTGCACCTTGCAGCCAAGCTCGCATGTCCTCATGGGCCCTCATCTACTTTCCTTCTGCTTCACAAACTTCAGTGGTACTGAAAAGCGCTGAACTCAGGTCACAAAATCCAGTTGGGACAGAGGTTAGCTTTGCCCAATGCAAATCTCTTAGGCCCCTGCAAGACACGGAGTGACTGTCAGTCAGTGCCACAGGTGTTTTGAACCTCTTGGTTACCTCTGCATGAAGTGTTCAAGAATGATTTGTGCTGCCACTGCCAGCTGATGTGGCTGGGAAACAGTTTGACCTGGTTATGCAGCCCAGCAAACTCCTTCTGCCTGTGCTGGTGCTTGTGGATAAAACAGGTGTCTTTCTACCCAGAGCCGGTCTTTGCTGAGCTTTGCTGCATGCATAGCATTACTTGTGAAATTAAGCTTTCTGTTTCTGCATTTATCTAAAGCTTGGGATACCAGCTCCAACCCTAAAAAGAATAGTTTTGATTTCCACACCCACCCTCCTCCATATGACGTGCAATTAATTTGTCCTTCACTTTGTTGCAGGATCTTGGAGCCACTAAAAGTTTACAGGGTTTGAGAGGATAAATTGGTGGAGGGGTGCCAAACACACATAAAGCCACTGCTGGCTCAGTAAGTCCCCGAGCTGTCAACAAGAAGAGACCATGAAGCTTCCCTTCTTCACCCCTTTTTGGCCTGGGTGGTGTTGGGCTGGCAGGATCTATACCTTTATATGCTGTGGCTAAGCCCTGTATTCTAGCATGCTGCCATGGTAAGAGGCACTACTGGGGAGGTTGTTTCTCGGTTAATGTTTAGTCTAAGCTTGAGCTTCTTATCCAGGGTGAAGGTGAGAGCTAAGGGACAAGGCATTTTCCGTGGGTGGGAAGCAACAACAGCCTGTAGCAGAAGCTATAACACAGTGCTGGGTTTCTCCTCCAGTTTTTGCAGGCTGGGCAACCTCCTGCCACCATCACAGACACAAGGCCTGGGGCTTGCTCTCTTCCCATTCAGGAGCTCACTTGTGGCCTGAGACAATGCTGAGACTTCTCCAGGTGTCTCCCAGTGCCAAGAGCTCCTTTACAAAACATTAGGTCTGTTTCGCCTAGGGACATGGCACGTGCAAGAAGACAAACCGCTTTCCCATGACAGAGCCACAGTGCTGGAGCTGATACAATATAATGCCACCTGAGATAATTTAACCCCTTTCCTAGAGTTCAGTGAGAGGCTGTGGTCTGCACTGAGATGCTAAATCATGAGATTATCTGTGTGCTTTCTGCTCAACCTCAGGAGTCTCCAGAGGGGAAAATGGCACACCAGCTTAGTTAGTGGAAGAGAAGGTATCCCTAACTGTGATACAATTGGGGCGGGAGGTCCCCTGTCCTGCTGCAGCCAGATGTTTGCTTTGGGCACATGGTCCACTGCCTTTGAGACAAAGTCCCTATTTCTCCTTGTTATTAAATGACAGCTTCCTGTGAAGTGCAAACTCTGCCTTTGAGACTCCAGCTGTTGATTCAGTATCTGCTCTGGTTTTGAGCTTAATTTTCATGATACAGAACATCTGGCACATTCTGGTGTCAGGCTGTTGGAAGCTTGGAGACTTGGAGCAATATCCAGGGTAAGCAGAATTAAATTTCAAGCCCCCTTGTAATACCAAAATTGGCCAGATAAAAACTCTCTAACAAAGTTTTGAGTATTAGAAAGCAGCATTCTTTATTGCAGTGTGCTGGTCACTGGGAGAATCCTCCCTCTAATTGAGTGCCCTGAGCACTGGGTAAATGCTCAAAACTTGAGTTTTTGTCATACACTGATGACACATTCATTGGCTATCCCTGCTTACTTAATGTATGTGTATTACTTTATTTTACATAGTCACACTCCTTATTGGTAGTCCTTATGTGTTTCTTTGGGGTTTGTCTTCAATGTCCTGTGTCCTTTTTAGGTGGCTGTTCCTCAACCCCCATTTTGAGTAAGTGCAATATTGTTGCTTTGCATAGCTTCTGCTTTGTCAGCCTTGCAAGCTGAGCTGGAATCCTGCTTGCATTTTGCATGACTTGTTTTGTCCACTTCTCCAATGCTATTTTGTTCCCTTTATTTGATAAGAGTAAAATATTGTTCTGTTCTACTGTCCTTATCATTTGGGAAAAAAATAGAACTCAGCCCAACATCACAATTCCCTGCTGAAAAAAATGCCTATATTTTTTTCTTTTACAAAATCATTTTGTTAGTAGAAAAGTATTGTCTATTGGCAGCATTTTGCAGGGAGGAAAAGTTCCAAAACAAAATTAAAACCAATTGATATTTTTTGCTGCATCTTCCAATAACATTTTTCAACATCATAAAAGCTCCAGTGCCACAAACTCTGAAAAGGCTTCTGGTTTTGACACTACCATTGCAATGGTGCTTTAAATCAGTCCCAAAGCTGGTGGGTGTTGTGCTGTCCATGCCACCCACCCCTGTACATAGGGCACAGTTAGTGATAGTGAACTGCAAGGGGCTGGAAATAATTACAGTAGGAAAAGTGGGAACCAGTGAAGTTTTTGTTAAAGGTGAAGCTAATTGGTGGTCATAACTAATTAGCAGCTTCCTCCACGTGTCTCCATCCAGAACTACCAGAGACATGTCAGGCCCCTTGACCTCTGCAGGCAGGGATAAAGCAGAGTTCAGTGCTTGCTGCAGCGCCTCCCCTTCAGTGCAGAAGTACTGGACTATATGCTGGTATAATTTAGCCTTGAATTAAATATACCTGAGGATATGTGTCTGCAGACTGGTCATGCCTTTCCTAGGGTTGCAAAGCATATCACAGGTTTGCAGGTTTCCTTCTGTCTCGCCTCATCCACTTCTGCAAATGCTCCATGCCAGTCAGGACCCTGCTCCCAGGGAGCCGTGCCCAGGTAGGTGAAGTGCTTCATCATTGCTGCACAGACCCTGTGAATGTGGCCATGCTGATGTAGCTCCTGCAATGCAGACCAGCCACAACAGGTGCTGGCTCTGCTCTTCCAGTGGCTTGCCACAGGTTGAGATGCTGCACATGGTTTCTGGCTAACAGTGGTGTTGTTCTGTTGCACTGGTCTCAGGCTCCCCTTCATAACCAACTCTGCTGGAGTGGGAACTTTCCACTTCTCATTATTTTGCATGGGCCAGGAAAGAGATGTCCAGGTGGGACACCAGCCTGCCTCTTGGCATGATTTCTGGCACCTAATGGTGTGGGATGGAAGAGAGTTACAGAACATGCTGCTCCAACTTCTCAACAGAAAGCACTAACATCTTGGCTGCTGGAGGCCCTTCACACAGCAGAAATGTTGTGTGAGAGTGCTCTTTGCCAGAAGCCACTTCTGTGGACACAGGCTGTCAGCAGCGGTTGCTCAGCCAGGTTCTTGGTGCTGGATGACCTGTTGAAATGTCTCAGGGAAGAAAAGAGAGAGTAGCATTCATCCCAATCACCAAGGACACCCCAGTCCCAGCCACCCAGTTTTAGACTGCAAAGGGGACTGGGGAGCAAAACCATTCACTTTGTCAGCACCTGAAACAGCTCTCAGGAATGGCATTTGCACATGAGTAGCAGAGCCAGATGCCTACAGCAGACAGGGCTGTAGGCAGAAAAAATCTTTTCCCCCAATAACCCTAAACAGAGACATTCTTTCTCCCTGTCAGTCCTGCATGCAATCTTCTACAGCTTAATCAGGGCTGGAGCACAACATGTATGAAAGGAAGCACTGGAAATCATCTGTGCATCAATACCTGACTGTCTTGTACTTCTCCATAGTGAACATGTGAGCACACGCTGCGAGTATCCTGAGGGGTACCAGAAATCATCTCAATTCCTGTAGGCAGGGCAGGCCCAGGACAACTGCTGCACTAGTGTCCATAATTCGTGTCCACAGGAAGAAATTCCATGTCCATGGACATTGCTTCTCAACAGTTGTCTGGTGGTGTATCTGGTCAAGTGCCTTAGTCTCCTGGGATGTCCTGGGCTGGCACCTGGTAGCAAAGGATGAAGATCACTCTTAGGGGTTGCTGGTTGGTTCTGAAATTCTGCTCAACACACTTGAAGAATTCAGTGGATCTGCTCTTTTCACAAGCATCATTTTTCTTCTCCAAAAGGACTTGAGGTGTCCTAACAGGCATGCTAATGATATCACATGTGCAGTGTCCTCTTTTACTAAAGTTGGGGTCTGTAGTGATGATGTGGTCACTGGGTTGGCGGTTGTGATCTCCCCTTGATGGAATTACCTTTCAGCTAAGGACACAGTTCCTGCCTCACTCTCTTGGCATTGTCAGCATTTCTTACTGCTACAGTGATTTAAATCCCTGCTAATTTGCCTGTTGTTTCCTCACTTGATTGGTTGACAGTGTTTGAGACATTTTTTGGAAGGGTTCATGGGGCCTCTACCCCTTCTGTCTTTGCCTAAGTCTGCTAAGGTTGATACACAGCTTCTTGATAAATAGTACTTTGTGAGGAATTAATTGGTAACAGCATCCAAGCTATCATTTGGGCATGTTTGCTTTTCTGTTCGGTCCCTTACACTGATCTGTGGCATCTCACTTGTGAAGAACATTGAGTCTCAGAGTCTTGTCACAGCTGCTGGCTCTGCTACCCACTGAGGGGATGGGACTAAAGTATGTAGATGAGTTAGTTGTCTCAGACTCTGATTAATCAGACAGGACCAGACTGGTGTTAGCTGAGGGGGTGACCTGGCCAAAGAAACCTCCTCTGCTATTTGATCTTGGGCACTGCTGTCTACTTACCAAGTTCCCCATTCAGGGCACCGAGGAGGTTTGTAGTGCTGCCAAGGTACCAGCTGACCCCAAAGTCTGAGTGTGAGCTCTGTGAGAAGCTTTGTAAAGCCATATGCCATCAGTAAAGAGCATGCAGCTTTGGGCCAGTGTCGCTCCATCTGCCCGGGACTGCTGAGACAGCCAGAGGCTGCCAGCTAAGGCTGGCACGTTAAAACAGGGGTTGCAGGGGTGTGTGCAGTGTTCAGGATGAGCGGCACCTGGTGGTCACACTGAGGGTATGGCACGATGCGCCTGTCTCAGAAGCTCTCTGAGCCAATGCAAGGCTTGTGGTACTCTCTCTGCAAGTGATGGCAAAGTCCTGATGCTGTCAGGTCGATCTCGTAGGAGGATCACGCACCCACCCTTCAACATGCGCCTCCAGCAGACTCGGGGACTCACCGGCAGCGGGGATGGTGACGGTGAATGGCGCACATCGGCCCGGGCGGGCACTTGAGCACCTTGTGGTTGCGGAGGGGCTCTCCCCGCCACAGCACCAGGGCAAACCCTCGCTAGCCACGGAAGGTTGAGCCCAGGGGCCGGGCACGGCCGCAGACTGGACCGCCCCGGGAAGGTTCTTCGGAGCTCTGCGGGGCCAGGGGCAGCCCCCGGTGCCCGCCGGCACCTCCCTGCGGGGCGCGGCGCGGGGGCGGGCCGGGGCGGGGACCGCGGGCGGGCCGGGCTGGCGCGGCGCGGCTCCCGTGCGCACGTCCAGATGCACGCCGTCAGCGGCAAGGTACGGGAGCGAGGATGGTGGTGCGGGGCGTGGGGCCGGGACACGCGCGGGCAGGGCCGGCACGGGCACCTGCCGCAGCCCGGAGCCTGCGGAGCCCGGCGCTGCCGGGGAGCGGGGTGGGACGCCTGCTGTGCCCGCTTTGCGCCGGGGGTGCCGCAGCTCCCTCCGGCCCCACCCCGCTTTGTGCGGAGCTGGGGCCGCCGCCCACAGCCGCGGGGGCACCGACGGCTGGGGGATGCCTTGGCCGCCCGGTCCCGCGGGCCTCGGGCATCCCCCGGTCCGTGCGGCGGGAGCGGGGCGTTCCCGCTAGCCGCGGTCGGGGCAGCCGGGGCTGGTTGCGCCCTCGGCGGGAAGGATTCTTGCTCCCCGGTAGCGCCGGGGCTGTTCCTGCAGGGAGCTGCCGGCGGGATTTTCTGCGCGGGGTGTTGCGGACCGCGAGCCTGCCCGCGGCGGGAGCCCTCCGACCCTGGGGTCTGCAGGCGGCGGTGCACGGAGCAACAGGGCTTCCTGGCGACCCGAGTCATCCTGCTGCCTGGCCGGGAAGGCTGCGCCTCCTGCCAGCCCTGCTGGCCGGTGCCGCCGGTGGCACGGTTTGGCATCTGTATAACTTCGCTTATTATTTATAGAGAAGCTTCATCTATAGCTGTGTGTGTGATGGATTGAATTTGGCCTTTTTTTGCCGGAGTCGTGAGGAATTTGGGTGCTTGATGTCAGGGCAGGTCACATCTTGCACAGGGCATGATGACAGCCACATAAATGACTCTTCGGCAGCGGGATCTCCTGGTGCCACTTCCCCCTGAAGGCGGAACTGGTACTTTGAAGGAGTCTTATTTTCAGGCAGCACAGCTTTGAAGACTGCTTCTTCCGTGGGTCTGTCTTTGATGCTGCAGCTCTGTCAGGGGCCAAGACAGGCTGTTGCAAACGGATGTGTAACAGACAGCACTTTGCAGACCGATGTGTCTGAACACATTGTTCACTTTGCAGGGAGTGGTGCCCTCCTTGTCGTGCTCTGGAGCATGCTGTCTGTTCCTGATTCCCACCCCACCCCACCCCACCCCACCTGCCCTTTTCACTTACACTTTCTAAGAAGACACTGTGCTGCAGCCCTTGTAAAGGGAATTTGCCTGGACAGGCTTAGCCTCTTTTGGCCCCTTGGGTGCTCAAGTGAAGTGATTTCCTCAGAGCATTCAGGGAATATTTGGGAGAAGGTTGACTGATGGTTGCCTTTAAGCTTCCCAGTGCAGGCTCCCCAGTGGGTTAACAAAGGAGCAGGCTGTGTAGCCCCGCTGTTCCCTTTGTTCTTCCTCTGGCTGTGCCCTCTTTGGAGAGCTCTGATCTCTCCTGGTTTGATCAGAGACAGGGAGTGACTGATGGAGACACCAGGGAGTTCATGTTTTGGTTGTGAGCATTTCAGGAAACTCTAGAGCTTTGGGAGGGAGGATGGGGGAGTGCTGGTTGCTTCTTAGAGACCGGGAAAAATGAGATGTTTTCATATGTGCTGATGTTGTTTGGTGAATTACCATTATGACATGTATTATTATAGCTTTGACGAGAAGTATTTCAAATTAATTCAGTCCGTTACTCTGTAGCAACAAATCAAAGCCCCTTAGTTCTGTAGAGCTGCCATGGACCTAGGAAACGTGAGAACGTGAGACCCAGGTACTGGTGATGTTTGGACAAAGAGCCAGACGATTCTGCTGCCTGCACCCCAACTCTGCCCTAAGCTCCTCCTGACCCCTCTTCCTCTGAGGCAAAGCACCTAAGCATGAGTGTGCCTGTTTTGCAAGTCCGGGGGTGAGGGAGACTACTGTCCTCTGTGTGGCAGCTGCACCTGCCTGACCAGCAGCACTGATCACCTCCATACCACTGATCTGCCTGGCTGCTGGCTGTGTCTCTGCAGGTGGATTTCCTGGTAGCAGGTCAGTATCTCCAGATGTGGTGTGTTTCTCATTCTCCTTTTCTGCCTGCGTAATTTCTGCCTGTCTTTCAAGTATGCTGGTTTGTCCCCTCTCAGCAAATTTCTCACTCTGCAAATGCCAGTAATGGATAATATTTTCTCGTTTCTGTGTCTGCTACATTTGTTAGTAGCTGGATAAGGAGTGGATTTTCAGTTGCCTGAGTCTGTGGCAGGTTTCTATGAGTCTCTTTCCAGGTGGGTTGGGACTGGGCAGGCTGCTGTCTCTGGAACAGGTTTATGGTGCCTCTGCAAGGTCAGTTCTCTCTTGCCTGTGGGCTGTCTGGACTTCCAGATGCCTAAATGTTGTGTAGGCTGTGTTTTGGGGATGAATCGTTGAGTACAGAGCAGGTCCCTGTGTTGTAAGCTTCAGGTGCCCAGGCACTCACTGTTACAGAGGCTTAGGGGAGAGAACTGAAGGCTTTGGCATATCCCAGAAAAAAAAAGGTGATGCTTTGAGTGAGAGACAGTTGCTGTGGAGGCAAGCTAAGGTGTATTTTGTGCATGACCTTGCAGGCTCCTCATAAATTGTGGTCGGTTTGCTGCCTCTGACTTTTTTGTATTCCTTGACCCACAGCGGCTGTATAGCATGAAGTCTCCATGCCACCTTGTTAGGTCCTGATTTCCCCGGCAGGGATTTTGACAGGAAAACTGTTGGGGAGTGGGCTGTGGCAGGGTGTGACAGAGACTCTGTGAAGAAACAGTGTGGAGGGAGACTGTGCCAGATCGTTTCCCCACCATCCACTCTTGGCTGGTTCAAGGGGATGCAGCAGGTCCTTAGCGGCCACACCCTGTTCTCCACTCTCACAGGAAAGTTTGCTTGAAGTGTTTGCTTCAAGAAACGCCCCCCCCCTCCCCCCCCCCCAAGCCCCAGCACCTTATCTGAATATTCCTAACTTCCATCTATAAACACCAGCGGTCTTACAGTTGGCCAGTGGGCTGTCTGGGTGGCTGCTGGACCTTGCTGCTAAACTGCTGCTCAGAGCCAAGGGCATCCCTGGTGAGGCTGGACAGCAGCTGTGCTTTGAAACATGTTGTGTCTGGCCACCTCTTGATGCACAACAAGAACAGAGCTGGTCTGGTCTCTTGCTCCCGTGGCAAGAAGACACCGGAGCGGTGGTGTGGTGAGGTGTTTCACATGCAGTCATTAGGTGGCTTCCCGTAAGTGCACGTTAAGCTGCTCTGGCTGCAGAGCTGACTGAGGCGAGCAGCCTGCAGCACACTGCAATTACACTGACGCGCCTCCTGCCTCTCCTCAGGAGAAACAGGAAAGACCTTTATATCATCCAGGAGGCTGTATTGGCTGAGGGATTTTGATACTCACAGGGTTATACTGGCTTGTAAGTAGAAGCCAGACTGCCCTAGTATTTCCAGGGATTTCCCCTCTGTGGTATTACAGGCTTGCCAGCAATTCCCCATTTTGAAAATACACCCTGCAGGGCTCTATTAGTCTAGTGCTGATGCTTAGTATTTCTAAAGCACTTTGAAATTCACAAATAGGACTTTCTGACCCTCAGCCAAGCAAAACCCTTTCTAAAGCTTGGAGACATGCCTCTGCCAAGGGTAGGACCAATGACAGTGTGCAGCTCCAAGCCCTGTTCTCTCTTCCCTTGTTGACCTGTTCGGTGCTCTGCTTCACACAGTTTCAAATTTTCCAGAGCAGTGCCCAAAGTTTGGCCTCTCTTTCCCTCTTTCTTCCAAGTATTCTTCAGGGCTCTGGTTTGTTGAAGGGTTTCCTTCCAGTCTGATGAGTCGCTTGCTCTTTATTTCTGTGCCAAGAAACATGGACCTACCTGCAGAGAGGAAGTTGCAACCGATGACTCTACACTGCCTCTCTCCCTCCATGGGACAAGGTCACCTAGGAAAATGATAAGGAAGACAAAGCCCTAGAAAATACCAGCAGTCGTGGTATTTTTATTGCTGAGATTAAGACAAAGTTCATGAAAGCTGATAAGATAGCTTACAGGAATGCAGGAGAGGGCAAACTCCATCTTGTTCTTCCTCCTACAGTTCTGGGAGATATGCTTAAACAGGAGAGGAGGCAATGCTGGGGGAGAGCTCCTCCCAGAAAAAGGTGACTGGGCAAGGCTGTCCATGTCAGGGTTGCATTAATAAAGGAAATATGAGCTTCGTGGCTTGAGCTTGTACATCAAGCTCAAGTAGAGCAGAGACAGTCAGAAAAAAAGGTGCAGGGAGGGGCTGAGGCAAATACTGGGCTTACTCCCAAGAGCAGAAATTAATCTGTCCTTGCTCTACAAATAACATGATTTAAACTTCCCTTGCAGAGTGCCTGTGAAAAGGGCTAAATCCTCCTTGTGAGAATCTGAAATCTCTGGATCCCATCCCAGGCTTTCTGGGAACCGATGGTAGGGTGCATGAGATGGTCTTGGTGGACAAGTGCCCTTTCCTCAGATGTGGTTTTCTCTGTGGGCCAGGATATGGACTGATGTAGCAGGTGAACAAGAGCATGTGCAAGCACAGGTCTGGGAGCAGCGGATCTCTCCCGATACTCTCTGTCCTACCCCAGCCTCACTTGGGTCTTGTTTAGCTAGGGAGTCTTAGCATGTAGGATGTTTTCCAATCTGCCAAAAGGATCCCTGAAGGGGTGCCCCTGAATGCCACCCAGTGTCATTGTCACAGTATTGATCTGTGAATCCTGTAGCACCACAGCTACCCTGTTGGGTATCTGTGGAGTTTTGCTTTCTGGGCTGTAGCAAATTTGACTCTAACAGTGCTGTTCAGTTCTCAGCCACCTTTCACATGGTTACACTGAGGTTATTTCAAACCAGTTATTTAAATCAGTTTCACAGTGTTTTCCCTAAGCAAGAATACACAAATCCTGAAAAATATAAAACATATTGCCTTAGAAAAGCGTAGCTACCATTTTGCCTGAATTGCTGGCACAGTTGCAGTGCTCGTTTCTAGGAAGCCTCACATTGATGTTTTTAGGAACACTGTAGCATGAATGATGCCGGGAAGGACTGATCTTCTATGTCATCCTCTGGTTTCTTCCATTCTATCTGCCCCCTAAAAGGAGCCTGTGCTGGCAACAAAATTGCAGGGTAATAGGCACAGAGAATCCAGACAGCTCTTTAATATCAAGAGACAAGCAGAAGAAGTCAAAGATTGTCTTGCTAACATCTACTTAAATGTAATTAGTTCACATTATTTTCCTCTGCCATTTTCTCTAATTTAATTTGAATACCAAACCACACACATAGAGGAACAAAAACAAAATCAGAATAGCATTGCTCCAAGTTCCTGCTCTTGTAATGTTCAGCTTCTACATACAGAGGCTCTTTTCCTTACAGTCAGGGAGGATCAGAGTCTGTCTTCTGACCCCTTCTGCCTGTGGTCATGACTGTGGTTCATGTTTCGCTTTGAATTTGCAAAAGGTCTTTATGTCAGTAACTGATGCCCAAGTCTTAATTGAAAAGATTGATTTTGCTAATGATAGCCTGGCATCTGACATCTTCCATAGAAATCAATTGGAATTCAGTGTTTCACAGTTTTAAAAACCATGGCATTTGTTTAAAGGCTTAATAGGGATTGAAGGGTTTGACTTTACAGCCCCTTGCACCTATTTGAGGCTCATGCCTCTGCCTTACATTAATGTCCTGTGCAGTAGTTCTAGGTGTGATGCATCCTGCCAGGCAAACCAAGTCTTGGAGCAGAAAAAAACCCCAACCCCTCTATGAGATTTTATAGGTAGAAGCTCAAGTGGAAAGTTGATGATTTTGTCTTTCTTAGTCTCCAGGTTGTATTTTCGTGAACTCTTGGTTTCTGTGGAATTGAAAAGATGAGAAACCTCTTCTGTCTTTGTAGATAATGGATTCTTCAGTTGGGCTGATGAACCACAATGAGAGCCAGTAGCTGGAAGCAGAAGTTATTACTTGGCAAATTAATAAGGCAGTTGTGTTTTTAGCAGCAAAGAGGAGGAATCGTGGGAAGAACTTCTCAGGATGATGCATTGCTTGAAACTGGAACAGGATGATCTTCTAAATAGTGTCACCCAATGCAGAGAGCAGTGTTCTCTGGAAATAGGTGACACTGCCATCAGCTGAACAGCAGCTACCTGGCCTCCTGCAGAAATTTCTTTCCCCAGCTTGTCACCCCTAGAGCATCCCATCTCATAGAGGAGAGCATACATTTCCTCTCCAAGCTCTCAGCATGTTCTGCTGGGCTTTGCCTTTAGGGTCCCAAGGTGGTATTCTTGTTGCCTAACACGACAGCTAATTTTCTCTCCTGCGTTATGTTTTACAGTCACTGGAGGGATGACAGTTTGAAGGCAGGAGTCCTCTGAGCTAATTTGGCATTGACTGTAAGTGGAGAAGGGCTGTGTTGACTTGTGATGTGGAGAGGGAGTGGTAGGTGACTCATCGTCGTGGAGGCAGAGCACTGTATAGGACCAGTACCTGCTTTTGTGATCGGTGTATATTGACTGACTGAGTTCACAATTATTATCCAGTCAGGGGCTTAGTAGGATGGTTTTCTTGCCTGTAATACCTCAACCTTTGGAGATTTTCAGAATTCCCATGAACAAGGCCATGAAAAACCTGGCCTGACTTAAAGGCTGACCCTGTTTTGACTGGAAGTTTGTGCTGTGAACCATCAGAGGTCACTTCCAGCCTAAATTTGCCTACGATTCTGTTGTGGTATTAGAAGCAAAAACCTGGTAATGATATTAGGAGTGAAAGTTTCCAGAAGTTAAAGCAAGGAAACCCACAGCTAAAATCCACCTAGAAGGTCTGCCTTGGTCCCTGTGTTCCATGTTTCTTTCCCAATGTTCATGGTGCATGTTGAACTTGGATGAGTGGTAAGAATTCCTAACTTTCTGCTGCAGCACACATATCTGCTTCATGGGTTGATCCACTGAATTAAGACAAAATATGAAAGGATACCCTGGAGTATTTCTTGGTCATCCTTGAAATTTCAGAAAAACCATTTCAGTAAAGCTCATCTTGCTCTTAGTTTGGGGAATCTTCTTGTGATGAGAGCTTTGATTTGGTGCCCAACCGTCTGTGGGCTGTTAGTAGAACAGGACTTCTTAAGCCCAATTGAGAAAATGCATTTAATGTGTAAAGAGGGAACTGAAGTGACAATTTCTCTACCTTCTCTTTTTTTGATTTTGAGAAACCAGTCATTATTTTATGTATGGTTTTGTGTATTTCAGAAGAGTTTTACAATGTCTTACCTATACTTCCTTCCCTGACATGACTTGCAACATGAACTTGTCTGTGACTTCATGACAGCTTATCTTATATATTACAAAAAATAGCAGCATTTGTACTCTAATTTCTGCCTGTCTTGCAGTCAAGCTCAGTTGTGAGAGTTTGGAAGATTAAAGGCACAGACACCATACATGGCACTAGAAGTGTTTCACACACCTTTTGTTGTTGCAGGGTTCTGCTTCCACTGGTGCCACTGGCCACTGCCAGTACAGGCAGATGACCACACCGTGTCTTAGTCTATAGGTCTGGAAATCTGCAAGTGCCTTCAACTCCTGCAGAAAAGCAAGACTTCCCCAGGAAATTCAGATTTTTATTTTGAGCTATTTCTAAACCAACCCTTTCTTTACTTCCATATCCTGTGTCATTACCTGCTGTCCTTCCTGTGCCTGGAGTTCCCTGGCATGACGGTGTCATGCAGGGCAGTGGTAGCACTCACCCGCAGTCCTCAAGCCTGCTCAGGGAGCGCTCTGGGACTCTTCCCAAATGCTGTCATCTCTGGCTGAGCTAGGAGCACAGTGGTGACCCTCCTCTGGCTCTGAGCAGTCTTCTGAAGTTTCCTGGAGCCTGAAGGCTCTCTGGTACTGGAAAGCCCTAGATACAGATGTAATTTCATGAACGCATATAAAATATCCACAGAAAACTGCACATTCAGATAGCTGCAGTGAGGCCCAGTGTGTCCACCCAGTGCTTTACTTCTCACTCTTCTTCACACAGTCTTTGTTTTTGCTGCCTAAGGCATGGAAATAGCAGCCCAAACTGCCTGGCCTGCATTATGTCAGGAATTCAAAGTTCTGCTTTAATTCACAGCCAGACTTTAAGGGCTGTGTTACCTTACCTTACTTTACCTTACCTTTTTTTTTTTTTTTTTTTTTGGGTCCTCCTTTCTACTGCACTGATAAAAAAATAAAAATAAAAATACTATCGGGATACATCTATAGTGCAACTGTGTCTTGAATGCCTCATGCAAAACAAGCTTTCTGCAGCTCATTGAAGACCTGGTAGTGCAGAAGGGAATGCAGAGAAGGACAACTGTTTAGCTTGGAAAAGGTATGTCTGAAAAGGGATATGACATATGGCTTTTGACTTATGGTAGTATGATGGGATGGAGAGTTCAGATATGGAGTGATTGTTCCTCTGTTTATCATTGCCCAGGAACTACAGGATACAGATAAACAGTGGAACTCATTGACACAGGATGCTGGGGATGTGGTTCAAGAAAAGCCATTAGATGAATCTGCAGGCGGAAAATCCATTAGGGCTGGCTAAACAGACAGATAAGCATTTGGCTCAAAAAGTCGGTGAGGCACAGAGGCCCAGAGCTGACTCAAAGGCATAGAAAAGATCAGTTTGTCGGCGTGGATATCAGCTATGCTGGAGAAATACACTGGCATGGAAAGTAGCAGTGGTAGAAGGACAGTGAGACTGTAGCAGGGAGGTCTGCTGGGATGTGGAGGCACTGCCAGGGCTGCTCTCTGGCTGGAAGGGTTGAAGAGAAGGCTGGTGCAGTGGGACAAAGCTGGAAGGTGATCAAAACTCATACTGGAGGAGATATGTGAAGAGGCTGGCAGGAATGAAGTATGTAGTAATTAAACTACTACTGTATGGGAGGAGAGGCTGATCTTCATTACTAGGAGGTGTGAAGATGGAGGGGCGTGAAGAGTGAGACTGGTCACAGAGGAGAGCAGTGGGGCTGAATCACATGATCAGAGACTGAGGAACATCTAAAAGCAGTGTAAGAGTGCCATACTTGGAGGAGAAGAGGTAAAGAAAATAGTCTACATGAAGACAGGTAAGGCTGAAAGTCAAACAGAGAGGGATGTCTGTGTGCAGAGACTCACCTCTCTGCTAACTATAACAACACCTATAGTTCAAGAAAAGTAGACCTGTAGAGTGAAAGAGGCGGTACCAGGACTTTTTATATCCACAGGCATTTTGGATGTTTTAATTTGACTCAGCTGGTTCCATTAGCAGATAGAGCACACTGGGTCCTGATCCTGGAATGATTTTAAGTTTGTCTAGAGGGAATCCTGTCTGCATGCTCCAAGATGGCTTTGCAATGCAAACTGGCAGTGCAGTGAATGGCAGCAATAAGGAGATTTGCTCCAAACCCATGCTCCCAGTCAGAACTAAACAATACTTATGTACTTGCACTGATGGGATAATTTCAGAGTGATGGCAGTGGTTTCCAGAAACTGTATATTTGCCAGGCCCAGCAGGTGAATGAATTGGCACAGAATCTCATTTCCCTGGCAGGAAAGTGGTAGTCTTCCCACTTAGTCAGCATCAATCAAAGTAAGACTAAAAACCAAAAAGAGCAAAAGTCAACCAACTACTGCTGGTCTAAATGATGAATTTTAAAATTTATGATGTACATGGTACCATACTCACAATGGGGTGACATCAAACTGGAGACCTGTCCCTAGTGGGCTTCCACAGGGCTCCATCTTTGGCCCTGTGCTCTCCAACATCTTCATTAACAACTTGGACTCAAGGCTGAAAGGGATACTAAGCAAGTTTGCCAATGACACTAAATTGGGAGGAACTGTTGACTCCCTCAGGACAGAGAGGCCCTGTGGAGAGACTTTGATCAATTAGAGGGCTAGGCAGCCACCAACAGTATGAATTTTAACAAGGGAAAGTGCTGGATTCTGCACCTGGGATGGGGCAACCCTGAATGTGTGTATAGACTGGGGAACAAGAGATTGGAGAGCAGCTCCATGGAAAATGACCTGGGGGCTGATGGCAAGTTGAACATGAGCCAGCAGTGCCCTGGCAGCCAGGAGGGCCACCCGTGTCCTGGGGTGCATCAGGCACAGCATCACCAGCCAGGCAAGGGAGGGGATTGTCCTGCTCTGCACTGGACTGGGGTGGCCTCACCTCAAGTGCTGGGGGCAGGTCTGGGTGCCACAATATAAAAAAGACATTGAGCTCTTAGAGAGTGTCCAGAGGAGGACAATGAAGATGGTGAAGGGCCTTGAGGGGAAGCCATATGAGGAACAGCTGAGGTCACTTGTTCTGGAGAAGACTGAGGGCAGACCTGATTGCAGTTACAACTTCTTCATGAGGGGAAGAGGAGGGGCAGGCACTGATCTCTGCTCTGTGGTGACAGTGACAAGACTTGAGGAAATGACCTGTAGCTGAGTCAGGGAAGGTTTAGGTTGGGTATTAGGAAAAGGTTTTTCACCCAGAGGGTGTTTGGGCACTGGAAGAGGATCCCTAGGGAAGTGGTCACAGCACCAAGCCTGACAGAGTTCAAGAAGTGTTTGGACAATGCTCTCAGGCACATGGAGTGACTCTTGGGGATATCCTGTGCAGGGACAGAAGTTGTATTTCAATGATTCTGATGGGTCCCTTCCGACCCAGCATATTCTGTGATTCTATGATGTGGTAGAAGAAAGCATTGGCTGTTGTGTCTGTGACACGTGCCTTTGCCACACTCTCTTGCTGGCTTGTCATGCTTCAGGTAAGTGGCACCTGCTGTTACAGAGCTCAGAAGTGTGTTAGGAGTTTTCTGGAGAACAGAGAGATGTCAATTCTGACTTAATCAGCCACTGAAAGAGAAAAGCCTCAACTGGAATCATAATTCCACAAGCACTGCATGAGTGTGGGAGAGTTTCCCACACTTCTCTTTCGTGTGGGCCCCTCATTGTTTTTTGCATGCGGTTGATGCAGCAAGGGAGGTGGAAGAACTCTGTAGCTTACGGGCCTCAGAGAATACCTCTGATGCTGCCTGCTGCCTTTCAAGAAACAAAGCCCTGCTGTCATTGTTCCCAAAAGGACAGGGACCATTTCCCTCTAATTTTGGCTTATGATTGGGAAACTCTCAGCTGGTTCTTCTCTGGTCTATGGTAGTAGGTACCTGTGTCCTCTGCTGCCAAACCCACTTGCTAACAGGATACAAGTTCCAGAAGGGCAGTTACAGAGTCAGACTCTCCTTAGCACTGACAGTGTCATAAGGAGACAAGAATGCAAGCTGCAGCTGGAGAGAAGTAGGTCAGATGTTAGAGAAAACTGCATCCCCAGGAGGGTGCTGGGAAAAGGCAGGTGGAGGCCATCATCCTTAGGGACTTTGAAGGTTCCTCATCTGTCCTGATTTAGAGCTACGGGTGGGCTGACTCTGAGGCTTTACTGGAGACCACCAAGACGGAGTCTCCTACACCGTGCCCCTGCATATGTGGTTGTGCTTTCCTTCCCAGACAAATCAGAGATGAGATACAGACTTGATGTCATTGGCCAGGATCTCATCATGTCCTACCAGTATTCAGGCCTATATACAGAGCTTCAGCTGTGGGGCAGTGCAGTGACATTACATCACATTGGATGTAAGGGTTGTATATTGGGACATTCAAGTGAAGTGTGTAACCTCCAAACTTTGACAGAACTCAGGAGAAACATCGGCACTTGGTGTATTTCCATTGCCTCACCATCCTGCTGGGCACTTCAGGTTTTTTCATGTATCTGTGTTCTGGTGGCAGCCACAACTCCTCGGGTAGGCAGAAGAGGTTTGAGAAGAAAAGTGGCTAGCCCAGTGGATCCCACTTGGAATCCTGGGGGCAAGTAACCAAGATCATAGGATTCTGTGAACAGTCTTGAGCCCTTGAATCAGTGATGCTCAAGGAAAGCCTTTGCTGCAAGGAAAGCCTTCTGTACAGTAGCCTTTACAAGAGAAACCCACTCTGCCAGATGTCTGCAGGTGTGGTTAGACCTCACAATAAACACACATGGGACCAAGTGTCCTTGTCTTCCAAAGAACATGGCAGGTTACTGAGACCCAGCTGCATCATTTTGATGGGGAGCTGAACCTTGGTTTCTGAAACTGGGAAGCCAGCTTGGCCTTGAATAGCAGAAACTTCTTTCTGTGAAACAGGAGAGTGAAAGCGTGGCATTCTTGTTTCAGGAGAAACTGCTGAGCTTGCAGAGTGTCTGATAATGAGATTTTCAAGGCTGCCTTTCTGACAAGAAATGTGGCAACGTGTCTGAAAGTTCATAACTTCCTTTTTAAACTGAGTTTTTGCAGGTGTGGGAGGGCAGAAGGGGCTTCCAGTTTTTATTGTTCTTTGAACCAGGACTGTTTTATTTGCTTTTCTTTTGTAATGAAGGAGGATCTTGCCAGCATATAAAAGGTCTGTAAGATGGAATTTGCCCTCTTGTTGAATTCAGAAGCACATTAATACTCACAAGGAAGTTAATAAGCAATAATATTTTCTTTGCTGCCCAGGTAACCAGCAGAGTGAAAGAGGGTATTGTCTCTGGAGAATGCAGGCAAGATAGCTTTATCTTTCTGTACACAGGCTATCTTGGAAAGCTGGAGGTGAATCAGAGGAAGGAGGGGCTTACTCTCTAGGGAGGCTGGCATTGCCCCACCCTCTGCTTTGGTAATACTGCCTCCTGCCCTTCCTGAGAGCTCTGATAAGCCTTATGAAACTAAGCTGAGTTTTGGGCTTTGGGTTTTGCTAGCCTTCACACTCCCCTGCTCCACTATGGTATCTTGTAAAGGCCATGTTGACTGAAGACATTTATGTCCTCAACTCAACATGTTTCTTTCTGTCAGAGCTTGCAGAGTGTGGCACCACATGAAGCAGAAAAGGGAGTGGTGATGGGACAGGTTGAGCTGCCAGAAAAAGGTGTTACCACTGAGTGTGGGATCATCCCTGGAGTATTCCCCTGTGCCTCCTGGGATGCACAAACTCACTTTGCATTGACTGAGCACACATGTCTTCACAGACACAGAAGGGTGGTCCATGCGCTTCAGCTTGATTTCTAGCTGATGTTGGCTTAAAAATATTAATGAAGAAACTTCTCCTGTGACCAGGGGCAATTCATGATGTTTCACTCCCTGTGCCTGAGTGAGAGGTGTGTGAATCTTCAAGAAGTGGAGCTCCAGGTGCTGTTGGCAGTGGAGTGACACTGACGATGCCTCAGGCTCCCTTGCTCCAGGGTGAACCACTTTGGTTGCTCATTGGAAGAACGATGCTTGTCAGGCCACTGCAGGGAAGTCCAAGGTCTGGCAACAGACCCTCCATGGGCACTTCCCAGCACCTGGGCTTCCTAAGGAACCTGGAGGCTCCCAGACTGCTTTATGCCTATAATGAGGGGAAAACCAGCCCCCTATGAAATTTAATAAAGATAAACGTCAACTTCTGCCTCTGATGTGCAGTCTCTCCCTGCAGTGAAAGGAGCAGCTCTTGTGAAGGCTGTGAGGGTCCTGGTGGGCAGCAAATTTTACCAGAGTCATCTGGGTAACTCTGCAAGGCAGCTGCAGCCTGAGCTTCTCCACTAGACTCTAGATAGGCACATTTCCCAAGGAGGCCAATGGGATCTCCATCCACGTCAGTCTTTCAAACTCAGCTGGACAGTCTAAGTAACCTGACCTGCCTTTGTAGTGAGCTTTGTTGTGGGCTGAGGACAGGACTTAGGATCTCCAGAAGTGCTATCTGGCCTGATGTTTTTATGTGGTTCTGTGTGCATTACTGTTGTAATTTCTCTTTGCTTCTCTCAGTTGTCGCAGGGAGGCTCAAGCACACATTTGGTGTCAGGTTTGGAAGTGACCACAGCAATAAAATAAAGAGCAGCTGACAATTCAGCCAGTACTTCATTATGTGCACTTCAAAATGTTCCGGGGGATTCTACCCAAAATAACATCTTGGATTCCTCCCTGGATCGGGTGACAGCAGAGTCTGAGCCTCTTGGGAGCTGCCTGAGGCTGTGATCTCTGCCAGTTTTTCTCTTTGCTCTCTTCTCTGCTCCTCACCATTGCTGCTGGCTGTGCTGGGATGACCCAGTTAAAAATAACCTGGCTGAGCTATTTTTATGTGGCACATGTGCTCCCTTGTCTGTCTCCCTGCTTTCCCAGCATGGCTGAAGAGCACATCCATGGAGAAATACCAGGCAGTGGGGATGTGGCAATAACATGGACAGGTGTTAGCGTTAGGGCGTTATTATGCTGGGTGCCATTTGGCATTGTGGTTTAAACCTGTGACTGAAAACAAGTGCAGGTGGAAAACTCATCCAGGAAAGCCATGGGATTTTTGCTGTCTCAACCTTGTTTTGTGAAGAGTGGTCTTGTTTCACTCACTCCTGGCAGCCCTTGCCTGCCCCTGAACATATGTGCTTAAAATTATTTTGAGGTTCACAACATTTGGTGTATCTTTTAAAGCAGAAAAAGATTGCATGATGTGCATTTAGCCAAGCTTGGGACCTTGGTATGAATTTGACCCTTGTTGGGCAGCCTTGGGTTCCGTCCTTAGAAAGCTGCTCTGAGACAAACAATGTGGTACCAGCTGCTGATGGCTGCAGTGGGTTTCTGGAGTCTTTCTTTTCAGTGCAGGCTGGGTCTCTGTGCAATGTTTGCCTTCCCTGACCTAAGCCAATAACTGGGAGATGTAACAGTACTGAATTACCTTTCTGCTTATGGTCTGAGCAGAAGACGCCTGTGTTAGTGGAGGAACCACTGTCTCACCTCTCCTGAGTCTGTGACCACCCAGTACCCTCTGCATAAGCTTTGACCTACTGCCAGCATGGGGGAAGGTCTGACATGTCTCCTTGCAGGGACTCATGTGAGACCTCATGTCCTGCCCCAGTCAGTGTGCGCTGAAAATAAGGGGCAAGGGGGGCTGCTGTGCGCTCTCAGAGAAAGCTATTGACCTTCCTGTTTTGTGGATGAGGAAATCAACTCATTACTTTAGTTTTGAGTGACTCCTTCACCTTCCTACTTCATGTCCTCTCTACCTGTGCAATGTTTATTCTACACGCAGAGTTTTTATTCACAACCAGCTTACCAGGGCACCATATTTAAGTATCTGTGCCATGCTGGAAAGCTGCAAATATTTTGGAGTGTTATTTAGAGCTGGATTTTCTGATGAAAGACAACATCTCTAGAATATGTTGTTCTTTGAGATCTTGCTTGCTGCTGTCATTTTGTCCCCCACGACTTCTGCAGATGCTGGTCCATCTGCACCAGTGGCATGCCCTTCCTCAGGCAGCCAGTAGCCTGCATGATGTGCTGCTGCCTGTGGTAACAGAAGCAATTCCCACAACTCCTGGTGGGCTGCCCAGGAGAAGGGACCTTTGTGCTTCTGCAGAGAACCAATGCTCAAACCAGCATTGGTGATGGACATGGACAAAGCGCCTCTTTCCATCGCCTGTTCTGCTTCTGAAAATACAGAAGCATCTGGAGCATCTGACTGATGCTTGGTTTGGTGAAGGCTCTTTGCCCATGCTTCATTATGAGGCTGCTTTATAGTGCAGCAGAAGGATGTGGTGTGTTTGCTGTGTGTCTGGTGAGGCCACCATGTCCCTCTTGGGAAGGGCTGGCTGCAGGCTGTGAGCTGCTTTTGGGAAGAGACACGTGTCTGTTTCTGAAAGCCTTCTGAAACCTTAGTCTGAGCTCCCTTAATCTGAGCTCCGGAACAGTGGGTGTGGATCCTTATGGAACAAAAGACAAAGAGAAGCAATTGATAAAATCGAGGCCCATCACAGGATGGCTGATTTAAAAGGCTGGTTCCCAGCTGGCCGATTTAAAAGCTTCCAGCTCTGGTCGCAGATAGGGTTGTTTTTCCAAGGATATGCCTCTGAGCAGCTGTAAAAAGGTCCTGCTGCCTGATAGAAAGGCGTGCTGACAGGTTTTTATTTGCTACTGTGGATTGATTGGAGTACAGATGCTCTGGAAGACATGCTGCATTATTCATGTGGTAGATACCGTTGCTAAAAGCTAATGTACGGCCTGAAGGCTGTGAGGAGTGGTACAGTCCTTTGTGTGGCTTTGTTGATTCACTAGAGAGCCTGGACTGCTCTTAAGCTTTTTTTTCTGAATACTGAGATTGATAAAGCAAATCGAGGAATGTGAGATCACTTAGTTAATGGCTCTCCACCTCCTTTCTTGTTTACAAAAACTATTCACACCTTTCTTTTTTTTTTTTTAATGCATTATTCATACAAAACTGCTTGCTAGGCTGGCCCTGTTTGCAAGACTTCATCAGTAACTCAGTTTTCTTGTGGCACCAGCTTAAAATTCTTCCCTATTGAGGCTCAGGTGTCTGCAATAAGTGTCCCACTTTGGATTCTCTTGTTAATGTATATTCAGTAGCCTTACCCATGAAATTCCCACTCTTGTACACAGATGCTGGGGCACCCACCAGCAGCAGCAGGGCTGCGGGACACAGTTCTTGTGTTTCTGCACACTGGCTGCAGTGGGAGGACCTCACGCAGGCTTCAGGGTGCCATAATTTGGTACGGGCCCTGTTTTTGTGTGAGGAGGCAGAACTGCAGTGTATGTGCTTGTGAGTGGACTGGCTGCAATCCTGCTCTGGAGACTGAATATATAGAAGACAGCCTGGTAACATGTCTTTTTCTGTAACTCTCTGCTGACTGTTAGCAGCTGGCTGTCAAGTGACATGGTCAAGACCATGGTCTGGTGGTTAGGTTTTTGATATGGGGACTCTGAACTGATAAACCTCCAAGGTAACATCTTTGTGGGCAGGATGTTGCTTCTCAGACCACAGTTGTGGAAGATACATGGCCTCAGTGGAGGCTCCACGTGCCCTGCATTAGGTGTAACCAAACAATGAACCAAGGGGTGAAAGCCACCATATCGGTATTGTTTATTACTCTCGTAACAATAAACCCGTAGCCTCTGAGCTTGTGGTATTGTTTGAGATGACACGTGCAGAAGGTATTTAAAGCTGTGGGTTGCTGTATAATCATATGGTCTGGTTGACTTTGGTTCCAAAGGAATTTATTACTGGTAATTTCTCTTTGATAGTGTTATAGCACAGAAGTGGAATTTGGATGGCAGGGTGCGTCTAGGGGTGTGTCTTGCAGATCTGCCTAGGACAGTGTCTATGGCTTTGAGGGGAACCCAGCTTAAGCAGAGAGGCTCACAAACCATTTGGTGTGGTAGATTTGAGGGAAGCAAGATCAGAAATGACAGAAATGGTCTGTTCTTATTTGGCATCTGACCCAGAAGGCTGGTGTCTGGTGATGAAATTCTGAAGGCTCTGATTTTGTTTTGAAGCAGCAACTCAACTCAACACAAGCTGTGATGAAACATCTGTAAAAGGCAGGAAACTGTTTCTCATGTGTGTGTCTTACAAATTGTAGATAACACTGACATTCCTGTTTGCCTTCAGGGTTGCCTTTTTAATGGTGTACTTGTATTATATTTTGAAACTTTGAAGATAGAAGCATGTGTGGGTGGATTTTTGAAAAAAAAAAAAGCAAACTCAAAAATGTAAACCCAAGAGCATTAAATCAGTGAAATACGTTGCCCTGATGAGGGTCGGAACCAGCAAACCAGTCTGTAACATGAGTGTGGCAAAAAGACACTGGGGCAAGCAGGTTACTCAGCATAGCCCAGTGTATGGCACAGCTTCTGTGTGCTCATGCCTGTGCTCTGACTGTGCTGCTGGGAGCAAGAAAGTGATGGCAAAGGACAACAGTCAGACATGCTGGACTTAAGAGGTGCATGACAGATTATTTGCAAACGTAATGTATAAATGTTCTGAAGAGTGCACTCTGGGAGCAATTCCCTGCCCCTTTCCTGGGCAGAAAATGACAATTTCTATTTCGAAATTAGAGAGCTATGGCTGGAATAAAAGGAAGAAAAACAGCAACAGTGTTATCTGCTAAGCTATAAGGTGTGAGCTGGAGCTGCTCTCTGGATTTCTAGAGCTGTTTCTTTTCATGTACTACAAAGCACAGACACCTTTGCTTATCCTGTTCCTACCACTGGGCTTTCCAGGCCTGTTTATGTGGGAATATATTTTCAGTAGTAGTTAAAGCCTTTAATTATATTAATACAATCACACCAGTATTGCTGGTCCTCCTTGGCATGAAGAAACTAATCCAAAAGAGGTGCTTCTCACAGGGGAAAAGGAGAAGATGCTTTCATCCCCGTTTTGCCTTTAGAGAACTGTGTCTGCACAGGGACATTTGTTGGTATGCAGAGCAAAACCCAGGGTGGGTAGGAGTGTGAGACAGCCTGTCCTGCAGAGAGCTGCCAGGTTGCACAGTTCTGTGGGCCTGACTTTTCATAGGAGGAGCAGCAAGACTTTGTGCAGCCCGAGAAGGTAGGCTGTGACAGGAGGTGTTCTCTGGTTCACTGATTCTGAATCTGGGCTCCTGGGTGTTGCACCAGATAGCCAGTCACAGGTGAGACAGGAGGTCTCCTCCTGCTGCAGATAAGGCTTTCTGTGAGTGATCTGCTAATGGTATTTGCTGTGCTGGACAACCATTTGCTGTGCTGGACATGGAGCTTAGTCTTGTGTGTTGGAAAAACACACAAACTCCTCCCAGAGCCCCAGGAGAACAAAAGCTTGGAGATCCTGAGGAACTTGCACCCCTTGTAGGCTATGAACAACAAGCACTTTAATGTCCTGCATGCAGCCCAGTCTGGTGATCCCAGTGGGTACTTGGGATACCAGTTACTTAGCTGGTGAGTTGCTGCTTAAGGGGCTTGGCATGTCCTGTGATCAGCTCAGCACTGCAGTCCAGTCTGGTAGGGGTCTCAACTTCCAGCCACATTAGGTTCTTCTAGGGACAAACGCAGAGCCCTCCCTAAGCCTGGCTAAATTCCCCTGTAACAGCAAGAAGGGATGAGTGGTACTTTGGACTACAGTGGGGCAGGTGATGTTGGACAGTGCTCATGGAAGATGTGTGGGGACCCCAGTCAGTGTGAGCTGCAAATTAACTCAGTGCAATCAACAGGTTGTCTTTGAAGACTCTTCAGAGGATGGAGGAGATTCCTGAACTCTAGGCACAGGGAAGCTTGAGCCCCTCTATAAGGAGTATATCAGAACAATAAGAAAAAGTGGAACACATGGGAGAAATAATGAGATGAAAAAGGCAGCATGAGCATGGTGAAACCAATCATGCCAACACCCTGATTTCATCTTCCAGAGGGTGGTGAGCCCAGTGGATGTGGAATCATTTATCTTGACTTTAGAAAAATGTTATCCCACGCAATTAAGATAAAAGAATATGCACTATATACATCTGTCTGTGGTCAGGTATATGTAAGTCTGGTGAGAGAATTATACAGGAGAGCTTACATGACAGTTTGGTATCAGAATGTGAGGATTTATTGAGAAGAATTTTGCAGGCCTGACATCTGATGCTTTTTGTATTTTTATTAGTAATCAGGACAAAGGAATAAATAACAAACAGGAAACCAGGCAGAGCAGGAAGCTTGCAGAATGACAGGGCTCTGGTTTGAAACTGCCTTGATGAGCTGAAGTAATGGCATGGGAAAATTAGGATGAGGTTCAGCAGAGAGAAGTTTGAGTCTTCAGATGATGCAGTACCATCAGACCCAGTGCAGTTCTGCACAAAAGTGTCCAAAGGCTGCATTTCATTCCAACATGACCCAGTGACATGCTGTAGAAAGAAAATGATAAATATGAACTGGAGAATATCTGGTAAATTTTAAAGAAAGCGTTGGATGGTTCTGTCCGTCCATGTTAGTGGAATGGATGTATGCCAGTTTTAGGTGCAGTTGCTCTGGTAAAATGCATATGAGCCAAAGAAGAGTGGAAGCAAGGAGGACAAATTTGTCAGCTGTTCAGGAAACATGGCTGACAGAGAATGAGGTAAAAACCAGGGAAGACTGGGAAGCGGTGTGTTAGCTGTGGAGGAAAGCTTGCTGCAGTAAGAAGGGTACAGTCTTTTGCCTGGGATCTGGCTAAGTAGAATAAGAAGCAAGGGACACTGACTGCACAAAAGGAGATTTAATTTTGACAGCAGAGAAAAGGTGCATAATTGTAAAGGCAGCTGTCTGCTGGGTTAAGTTTAGCAGGATGATGATGGTCTCTCCAGTACTTGAGAATTTTGGGAAAAAAGTCCTTAGGAGAAAATGTAGAAAAATGAATGAGAAGGACAGGACAAAAGATGGGCTCACAAAACCTGTGACGATCTGCTTCTGTTCCACAAATTTATGCTTCCTGGAAGACATGTAGGTATGTAAACATGATGGTGAAAGTCTATTTTGAACTTAAGCCTGCAGCACTCAAATGTAGGTGTTTCCTATTTTTCACAAACCACTTACCCATCTGAGGACCTTCTTGTTAACCTCGTGCTGCCTTATCACTGTGGCGAAGGACTATCATAGTACTGGAATATGAATATACTATGTCATGGTGACTTTGGGTTTTGTTAGAGCAGTTTGGCTTGTGAAGCCTGGCAAGGGTTTACAAAAGCTGGGTTGACTCTCCATCTTTCTCACTTTTCTCTGCAAATCTACCAATTTCCACTTTTTAACACTTTGATGTCATTCTCCTTTTACCAGCCTCCCCAGAAAACCTTCTAACCTGCCTGTTCCTCATCTAGTTGGACTCGAATGAGAGAGTTTACACTGTGGTCAAGTTATTTTTGTTGCTTTACGTCATCTTTTTGAGTTGCTGCTTGTTTTCCTTCCCCTGAGCATGGCCCATCTGATGAGTCCCTCGCAGGCAGTGTTAAGTAACAGGGATATCTCCTGTCTTCACACTGAATGCACACAGAAAGTTCTGATCTACTTTCACTGTATCTTCTCAGGACCCCTCTCCCTTGAGATCAGTGCAGATCTCAGGAACCTCTGGAGATCACCTAGTCCACTGCCAGCTCAGAGCAGATTCAGGGTGTTGTCTAGGTGGGTTTTGAGTATCTAAGGATGGGGACTCCACAGCCTCTCTCAGCAACCTGTGTCTGAGACAGGCACAGTGTGTAATCACCCTCAGAGTCTGAAAGTTCCCTTCAACATTTAACTCTCTGATCAAGCTCAGGCTGAACAGCCTGTGGTTCCCCAGATCCTCTGTCTTGCCCTTTTAAAGAATTTCTTCCAGTCCTCGGGGACAATAGATACCCCATCCCTGTGAGCTTTCAAAGAGGACCAAGAATGACCTTGCAACAACACAGGCCAGCTTCCTCAGCTCCTGTGGGTTCATTCCATCAGGAATGTCCATATCCACTCTGTTTAAATGTTCCCTGACCTGATCTTCCTCCAACAAGGGTCTGTCTTCCTTGCTTTGGATTTTCTGCATCTCTCAGGGCTCCACAGTACCTGACAGCTGATCATAGCAGTAAAGAATAGAATAGAGTCTTGACAAGGTAGAGGCCTTGTCAAGCCTCTAAAGGGGAGAAATGATGCCTTAGGTTTTTACTTTCTTATTTTTCAAATCCTGTACTGCCTAGTGTGTAACTCTGAAGTTTCTTGTAGCCTGTTAACTTCTGTTCACTTGTGCTAGGTAGACATAACAAAGCCTCTCCAAGCCTGCTCTCCAAGGACACCCAGACCATCCTAGTCCCAAAAAGTATAAACCAAAAGCCTCAAAAGGGGGGGGAAGCTTGGGAAAATTACATCATTAACTGAAGCTTTAACTGGAGAATTAACCCTGATATGCAAATGAACCAAACTTATAAAAGCATGAAGAACTCGTGACCTGTTGTCCATCTTGGGGTCCATCTTGGCAGTAGCCTCTGGCTCCCCAGGGTGTACCTTTGAAGGCCTTTCAAATAAATACCTACCTTTATTCCCTTACTCCTGTCTAGTCTCTGCCTTTAGGTGGCCTCTCAAGGCATCAGACTGAGGTGAAGAAGGCATTCAATGCCTCAATCTTCCCAGTGTCCCTGCTGCTTTTTCTGTTGCTCCTTTGCAACAAACTTCTTCAGTTGTGCTTGGAACTACTTCCAGAGACACAACAGAGTTACAGTTAGTATTTATGCTTTCTGCCTTCTCTTGGCAAAATAAAAGTTTCACATTTCCTTTAAGAAAGGAGCTGAAAAGCAGGAGATCTGTTGTGACACATGCATCTTCCTGGTGCACCAGTGAGCAGCCTCCTCAGTACCAGAAGACTGGAAGGTGGCCCATGGAGTACCACTACCAGGTGTTGGAAGAGATAATTTGTTAAAAGCTTGTCTCCAAGATCAGCTCTTAGCAATATTTTCTCCATAGGGACAGCAGTGTATTTCACACAGCTTTACCCAAAAGCTTTCACAACCCGAGAAAAGGAATGCTTAAAATGAGAAGGGGCAGCATGACTCTTTCAACACAAAGTTTGGATGGCTGTATTGAGGGCTTGGCCTTGATTTATTGATGTACATTCTCATGGGAAGATCTTGTTATAAACGAGGTGTCACCAAGCAGGAGAGGACAGATGAGAGGATCATCTGCCTCTATGATACAGACCTTCCTCATGGGGAAGCAAGATCTGCTAGAAGGTTGAGACAAAGGTTGTCCCAGACCAATAAAGCAAAACGATGTCTTGTCAAAGTCTCCACCCACTCTTCTACCAACCTGGCAGCACAGTAATTACCTTGGTGTTTTGAAGGGTCTCCTCTAGTTTCTTTGCAGGCTGCAAACCAGGGACTGCCTCCCCCCCTGCATACAACTTGTTATTTGGGAGTACACACATATAATTTGATTTGTAGCTCTGTGATTGAGAGTTACAAGGCCAGCCCCACTGGCTTTCCTCTGGCTGCTCCTGAGTCCTCTCTGGAAGCAAGAGGCAGGTGTTCCTGGAAGCAAGAGGCAGGTGTTCCTGAAAGCAAGAGGCAGGTGTTCCTCCCCCTGCTTTGCTGGTTCTCCAGGTCATGCATGGAGAGTGTGGGCAGAAACCTGTGAGGGTAGGTCAGCCTAAAGAAGGTGGTGCAGTAGCGCAGTTCTCGTGCTCGAAGCACGAGCTCTGGCGAGCCCTCGATCAGAGAGAGTCCAGCTGCGTTCTTCTGTGCTGAAGCGACTTTGGCATCAGGAAAAGAGCTGCTGGCTGAGCTAGCTCGCTGGCTTCTTTGCAGAGGGAACACGGCAGGAGCCGATGGGATCGGCTCACGTTAGCTCAGAGACAAAGGAAGAGAGAGGCTGTTCTGGTCTGGCTCCTAAAAGGAAGAGAGAGGCTGTTCTGGTCTGGCTCCTAACAGGTTTATTGTTAGAAGTTTCGCAACCCGAACAAGCTCGGAAGGGATGGAATGCGATGGGATGCTCCCGAGGCTTGCCCTCAGTTTTATAGGGAATTTGAAAACCCCGGTGAAAGGGGAAAACAACCATTGAGTTACAAGCCACGGGGAGAATACAATGTAACAGGAACCACTGGGGGAAACTGAGAGGCGGGAGCTGTAACAGAGAACAATGAACAACCGAGGAACCCAGAATTTTCCCGAACCTGGGGAGGCGGCTTGGACCCTGGCACGGCTTAGGCTTCTGAGCCGCCCCTCGACCCGCCCTCTGAGTCTGCTTCTTCGGGAAACTCGATCCAGGGGAGGGGCTGGGATTGATTGGCATCACGCTGCCCCAGCCCCACAGTGGGCTGGGTCACACCAACAGTGCAGGGCACCAGGAAAGTGAGGGAGTCTGCCTTCTGGGAGTTTGCAAGATGCAGCTGGAGAAAGCTGCAGCTACACTGATGTCACTGAGGATGGCCTTTCCGTTAGCCAGAAAGTTAATTTGTATCTGTGATAAAGCTGTCCCTTACTGCTGCTTCGGATGAAGGGGAAAAGAGGAGAGTGGGAGCAGGATGAGGTCTGGTTAAATCACCTGGGAATAATATTGGTGTGGGGAAGAACAAATGATGACTGGACTGTGCTCCAGTGGGCTGACTGCTCATGCCTGAGCCTGGTCCGTGTTTGCACGAGTCTGTTCTGTCCTCCAAAACCTTTTTGGGATGATTGCATGCTACTTGAAGAAAACTACACCTTGCTGCAATACTTGATTTAGCAAGAGGGATGTCTTTCCCATTCTGCAGTTTCTAATGAAGCCCTTTTCATTGCCATGAAAGCTGGTGGCAAATGGGGACACATGGGATAGGAAATTGCACTTACTGCTTGTACTTAAACAGTGGCCCCTGCACTAACACAACAAACAGACACCTTTCTCATTGCTTGCTTGCTTGTGATCACTGTGCTCCTGTCAGGGTTGCAGCCAGAAGCCTTTTCTCTGCATAAGGCAAGAATAAGGGGTGAGGAATGCATTTGGAGCAATGTGAAATTGAAGGTTTTAAAGCTGTCTGGAAGTGAGAAGTTCCTCTGCACACAATTTTTTTCAGTGCCTGTCCCTTTGAATGCTCTTGCTTAACCCCGGGGGCAGGGTTGCAGTACCAGGTCCTGGGGAGAGCGATCTTTGCCCTGTGAAAGAAGCAATTAGTAGCATTATTCAGAGGAAATACAATTACATGATGTATTTTTGTTTGCCAAAACTGTCCCAGTCCAGCTGTGTGGACCTGGGACTTAGTTGTCTTAGTTGATTAGTCAGCTGCTAAAACCAGTGAAGGAATATCTTGCTAGTGTGTCCCATGCAGGTGACAGATGTCTCCTGCAGGATGTGTGAGACACATTAACCTTGCTGGTGTGAGGTACATATTGCACTGCTTCCCAGCTGTGCCCTGATGCTGGCTAGGCAAGAGCAGAAGGCTTTGGAGCAGCCTGCTTAGCAGACAGATACTCCTCTGCCAACATTCATCAGGAACCAAGATGCAGCAAGAATCACACCTCTCTGATCAGGAGAGGGGACAACTGTGTGTTTAAAGCAGAGACACGGAAACCAGGACCCTGTGCCTGTGTGAAGAATGCAGAAGCCTGGTTTGGAAGCAAGTAGCACATGTCTTCCTGTTTCAGCATAAATCTATTGTGGGGGCAGCAGAGTGAGGAGAGGGGAGGGAGTTTTTATGGAGTTCTCTTGTACAGTTTGCTCCATATGGAGCCATGTCATGAAATTTGCAATGGATGTAGCTGGCTCTCAGGCAGAAAACCAGCAGTACTTCATTATATATTAATTGCCTTATTTAAAATGATGTGTTTAACTGTTTCCTTTCTACAAGTCCTGCGGTACTGTAAATGGGAATGTATCCCCCCTTTCCAATACGTAGCTTGGTATTCAGTGTAAGGCAGTACTGAAGCTGACTTCATATATATCTTGTTCTTGTCATCTGGATGTAAGCGTTGTCTAATTGTCATTGGCAGAGACAAGATAGCTGAAAGGGCTTTTTGAGTCTCCCAGAGTGACTCTTCTTACCTTCTGGCATCAAGTTATATTATTCATTTTTGGATGGGAAGGAATAAATTTTGAGGGAATAAGTGGTGTGGAAGAAAAGTGGAGGGGAGGAGAGAGATTTTAGCAGGACAGGAGAAGGATGAAACTAATGGATGATTTCAAGAAAAAAGGAGAGAAGGGACCAGAGAAACTAATGGATCTAGGCAGATTCTGGGAATGACAGTGATTCTTACTTCTGTTTGATTTTATTACTTGGAGCTGAGTGCAGGTAAAGATTTTATTTCATGGACTGGTGGTAGAGGACTGAGAAGAGGATGTGTATCTTCCTCTATAGAGTTTTCTAGCTATATATCCTTGTGCCACTTTCCATCTGCTTTTTTTGCATGAGGTTGAAAGCTTGAATCTCTTGTGGCATTCTCCTTGGATGCTTGCAAACAGTTGTCTCACAAGACTTGCAAGGCTATGGGTTTTTTGGCCATAGAAACACCACTTAAAAATGAGAAGGCTGAAAAGGAAAAGGCATTACCTATGCAATACAAGTTTAGCATTCCAAAAGAGAAGGTGAAAAGGGAAATGAAGTTTTAATGGCATATGAAATTGAAATGCTCATTATTACTTTCAAAATCCCCCTTACTAACATTGGCATTCCTTTTTTTCTCCCATTTTTAGGTCTTTTGACCCTGCATACAAGAGAAGGAATGAGGGTAGAGTGTATTTTTTCTGCTGGTCTCTCTGCTTTTCAACTTACCTCTAACTTTTGAGAGATTGAGACCTCTGAAAAGTCTTTCAGAACTGTAAATTCTCTTGATTCCCTGTCAGTAAGGAAACAGGAGAAAGAGTCCAACTTGTCAGGCTAGATCACCTGAACATCTGGAGTGCTTTTCAGAGTCACAAGAGGTATAGGCAGAGTTTGGAAACCTGCCTAAGAACAATAGAAAACAGTACTTAAATGTTTTTTTGGTAGACTGTCATGTTATGTGCTTTGCCTAGGAGTGCACTAGGACTAGGTCTCCAGAGGTCTGGCTAGATTTCAGCCTGCGTCTCCCAATGCCAGGGCAGCTTTCATGCAGGAATGCAACATAGACCATGTGGAGAACAGGTCTCGAGGAGAAGGGAGACTTCTTGCATGAAGCTGGGGGAGCATGAAACAAACATAACCATTACTAATTTGTTGGCACAAGTTTCTACCCTGCTCAGAGGTGTGCAGCACAAGAGAACAGAAAACAATTGTTTGGCATGGGGCATGTACCATACACATGATGGATCTGTGCAATGGAACCATTGTGCACTATGAACTGGAAGGCTCTGAACCCAGGTGTTCTGAGGAGTGTGAGTATCTCATTGTGGGTTTGGATGGGGAAAAGGTACAAGTTTCAAGTCCTTTCAGGAGATGCTGTGCCAGATTCTGGTCTCCTGAAGAGCTCTGTCTGTTCTTTGATTGCTGCAGTAGTGTTTCTCAGATTTCACAGAATATTCTGAGTTGGAAGGCACCCACAAGGATCATCAAATGCAACTCTTCATTGAATGGCCCAAATGATCCAGAGAACAGGAACAGAGACAGGCAGGCTGTCCCTCTGTTGCTTACCTGAAGGCAGACAGAGCTGGAGAGCTTTCTGTTAGAATTTACAAACTGTTATTTGGACTAAAAGTACTGCATTGGTTTAATTGAGTGCTGCTTCTGCAATCCACACAGACTTTATGTGCCCTGCTTCCATGCCAAAACTGTAATACACTCTTGTGAGAGACTCACAAGACTCATCTAATGTGATGCTCTACAAGAAGTGATCTTGTGCTTGCACAGGCTTCGTTTGTATGAACCTCGTAAAAAAGGCTTTGAATATCTTACAGCTGATGTCAAAGAATGCCTGTTTGTGTTACCAGAGTCAGCTGTGAGCCTCCTTCCTGTGCAGCCTTGAGTCAGTCAAACATTGACAAGTGCTGGCATGGGGGACAGAAGGGGTCAAGGACTTGTGTCTTGATGGATGCGTGTTGGGTGGATGCATGCTGGGTGCTGCCAGGCCCCTGCTGTGTAAGAGGTGGAGAGAGGGTGTAGTTCACATCTGGAGCCTGGTCCCATGGAGATGGGTGTTGGGATGGGCCATGGGCAGCTATGGGCAGCGAAATCAGCTGTCTGCAAACAGGAAGGTGATTTCCAGCCTGATTAGCTTAAAAAACGTTTTGGTGCCAGAGACCTCAGACACCTTCCTGAAGCAGCTCCATGTGGCCTAGCCAAGAGGAGAAATTTCTTATGCCTGTTGGACTTGTTCAGCTCCTGTGAGTTCTCCAGGTAGTGTTTTGTGCTGCTTTGAATGCTTTTATGTATCCATTTCTTTCCTTTACCATGATGTTCATGTGATCTGTGCTTTTGAAGATGCCACCCCTTTTCCCCACCATTATCTTCAGGTCCGTATCTGGACAGGGTGGTCTCGTCCCTCTACAAGTCCTTTTTGCAGTCTCACAGAGTTGCTGAGATTAAGCTCAAGGAAATAGGGCCTACTTCTGTTTACAATGCAGTGGAAAAGGTTTCAGCTCAAACTCTGCATCAAACAAACAAACTGATATTAAACTTTTGGCTTTCATCTACCATTATACTGCTCTTAATATTAACCCTGAAGAGTGATATATTTGGAAGGAGCTACTCTGGCCAGTTAATGGTTGGAATGATGGCCATTGCTAAAGAGCTTGAATTGCAGTGCAACTCTTGGTACCATAATGAAGCAGATTGTTCTCAAGTAGCTATATCTGATTCAGCTGCTTTGTCCCTGGATATTAAAAGCTGAAATTTTTGTGTTAAGTACTGCAACCAAAAATCGCTTGAAATGGAGGTACTGGATGCACTTCTGAGCGGGTTAGTGCAGCCAGAATGAGTGGGTGTATAGCCCTGCCACACTCTGGACATAGCAGACTTATTGCACATGAAATTAAAATTATTATCTGATTTCTATTCCGTCTCTGTGAGTCTGTTTTCTGTCCAAACCATGAGCAGCTGTAGCTCTGTTGTCATTGCTAGGCTTTTATTGAATCTGCCTGGGAAATGCCAGGAGAGATTAATGCCATTCTCCCTCCCACTCCTATGACTGATAAAAGTTTTGCTGCTGCCTAATTGGAAACTTCTTTGATGCAGTTAAAACACATGTATTTCGACTTTCTTGTCTCCCCTAGATTTTGAAAGCAGATGATTTATATCCTCCTTGTACCAACTTGTTCTGTTTGAAGCCTACTTCATGGCTTCCCTCCTTCATCTCTACCTCAAAGTTTTTAGGATTTCTTAGCAGATCTCACACCTTTGATCATTGATCCACAGAGTTCTACCCTGAATTCTCCTCTAACTCTCTGACACATCCTCAAGAGCAGTGCCCAAAGCTGAAGGTCTTTTGTCTAGTATTCATGTTGCTGGTGATTGAAGCACAAGCTGAACAGAAATTCCAGTGCAGGCCGGTGGAGTGGAGTGAGAGCATGCAGTATACAGCATCCTCTTGTCTGCACACTTGTTACATATTGTTTCTGTCCTGGAAATACAGACAACTCAACTTGGTACTTCAGCACAAAGCCAACCTACCTTATTTCTTGCTGGTGTTTTCAGAATAGGGAATAAGCCTGGAAGGAAAGAAAACACCCAAGAGAACATCTGGGTTGGTAAGTGGTGAGGTTGTTCAGCCTTTCCCCTTGTATAAAGTCAGTGAAAAATTGTCACCAACGCTAAGCTCGTTGTTGAATTGGGATGGGTGGCAGTGGACACTCTTGGCTCTGGAAGAGTCAAAATGCTGAACCCTTGGCATTCGTTTGGCAGACGGGGGCCTGGTACCTCATAGTCCTGCTCTGTGCCCCTGGGAAGTAGAAAATTAGTCACCTTCCTGGCAATCAGCAGCAGGATGCGTCAAGGTCCTGGCTCCCAATGTTCTGGTGCATGTCTATTCACAGGGGAATGAGGCAAGCAAGCTCTGCCTCATAGCTACTTCTTTCCTGGGGTGGTACTGTCACACTGCCTGTCTGTAGTTCCCTGGGTGAGCAGAGTGAGAGATTTCACTGCTGCCAAAACACTCCAATTCCCCTCCTTCCAGATGTGATGTGATGCCTATCATTTGTGCTCTTTTTAACCCACATCAGATACTCTATGATTTGATTCTGCTCAAGTGCCTTGTTCTAGTTTTTGGATGGGTTTTGTGATTGATTGTTGTTGTGGTCTTTTGTTTGTTTGCTTGTATTTTCATAATTCCCATCCTCCCCCCGCATTAATTTTCTGCTCAGAGCAAGAGAAAGCAGCTTGTGGATGGGGCTGAAGGTGCCAGACCACAAGCAGTCCAGGAGTGTGTGCTGGAGAGGTCACCTCCTAGCAGTGTGTGGAGCCGCACCCAAAAACTGGTATTTGTAGGAGATAAGGTGCCCATCAATCTTCTTTCAGGCCTTTCCCAGGATGTAAGGAAAATAATTTCCTGGTCTGCTCCTGGCACTGCCAGGGATATCAAAAACACTAAGGATATCAAAGATGAGAAACGGTAGAATAAAGCGTTGACAAAGTTTTGAGTTTTTACACTATTGGGGATGACTGCTGCTGTGAGTCTTTCACAAAATACTGTGGCGCCAGAGTAGAGGGTGCTCTCAGTTTGATTTGGATTAGGCTACCATATGTCTGGGTTTCCTCAGACATATTTCACTTTTTCCATGTAGTTATTTTGTCCAGGACCAAGACAAATTCATCCAGAATTCACACATGTCATGCATGGTTGTAGTGGGTTGACCCAGGCCAGATGCCAGGCACCCACCAAAACTGCTCACTCACTCCTCTCTGCAGCTGGACAGAGGAAACAAAATTTAATGAAGGGTTCCTGGGCTGAGATTAAGGACCGGGAGAGATCATTCGTCAAATACCATCATGGGCAAAACAGGCTCAGCTTAGAGATATGAAGTGAATTTATTGCTAACAAAATCAGAACAAGATAATGAGAAGTAAAATAACCCTTTAAAAACACCTCCCCGCTCACCCCTCCCTCCTTCCAGCTCTACCTCCTACCCCAGCAGTGCAAGGGGACAGGGAATGGGGGCTATGGTCAGTTCATCCTACTGCTCAGGGAGAGGAGTCGTGCTCCTGCTGGACCCTGGGGTCCTTCCTATGAGAGACAGTTCTCCATGAACTTCTCCAGCGTGGCTCCATCTCATGGGCACCAGTCCCCCTCAAACTGCTGCAGCATGGGTCACTCTTCCACGGGCTGCAGTTCTCCAAGGACAGGCTGTTCCAGCCTGGGAGCAGGGCCCCTCTCTCCATGGGTCTCCCATGGGATCACAGCCTCCTCTCCACCTGCTCCAATGTGGGGCTTCTCCATGGGGTGCAGGTGGATCTCTGCATCCCCATGGATCCCCATGGGCTGCAGGGCCACAGCTGCCTCAGCATGGTCTACACCACAGCCTGCAGAAGAATCTCAGCTCCAGTGCCCAAAGCACCTCCTCCCTCTCCTTCTCCACTGACCTTGGTGTCTGCAGAGTTTTCTCCTCACATGTTCTCACTCCACTCTTCTCTAGTCACAATTACAACTCTACAACCCCTTTTAGTTTTGAATTCTTCTTAAATCTGTTATCACAGAGGCATTACCATAATTTCTAATTGGCCCAGCCTTGGCCAGCAGCACGTCCATCCTTGGAGCTACCAGGAACTGGCTCTGCTGGGCATGGAAGAAGCTTCCAGCAGCTTCTCACAAAAGCCACCCCTGTAATTTCCCTGCTACCAAAACCCAAGCCATGCAAAACCAGTACAATGGTGCAGGCAAATCTGTAATCCTAGAGTAATATTGTTAAGAGACCATGCAAAACGTTTAATTTTCAGACATCATAAAATGCACAAATCTGTATTTTAATATTTGGAGATGATAGTGTCAGCTTTTGTAATGTAAAACCAATCCTGTCTTACTGACAAAATATTTTTTACTTACTGAAAATACTTTCTCCCCTCCCATTCCTTACACCAGTTGCTCTTTGCACTGTTTTGAAAGCAGTTGCCTCTCCAAACAGCATTTTTTATGAATGAGGAAGAAATGTGTTGTCATCACTTCCTGTCAGAGGAACAGGTGAGAAAGCTGAGCCTGCAAGGCACACGTGAGGTTTATTGGGTTGAAAGTCTGCCTCTGTGGGTGTGCATCTTGGTATGCTGGCAGTGGCATTTTTAGGGCAGTACAAGATACACATGGCTGAGATCCAGAGCCCCTAAAATCACAGGATCACTGAATAATTGAGGTTGGAAGAGATCCCTTGAGTTCATCTAGTCCAACCCTTCTTCTCAAAGCAGGGTCAACCTGAAAGGTTGCCCAGGACCACACCTCCCAGGATGGAGACTCCATAATGTTTTGGGCAACCTGTGCCAGTGTTGGATGACCCTCACAGAGAAAAAGTGTTCCATTGCATGTAAGTGGAGTTTTCTGAGTTTCAGTTTGTACCCATTGCTTCTTGTCCAGTTGCTGGGTACTGCTGAGGAGACTCTGATTCTGTCTTCTTTACTACCTCTTCTGAGATACTGGTATGCATTGATAAGATCCTTCTGAACTTCTCTAGGTTAAGAGTCCTGGCTTTCTCAGTAATTGCTCTCATGTGCTTGGTGACTCCTTTCTCCAGAAGAGCCTTGAAACGTCAGACCATGCACTCTCTCCCAACTCAAAAGCAGTGTAGCTAGAAGTTCCTTGCAGCCAGGCAATTAATTTCCTTTTGGAAAGATAATGGTACTGCTGTAACAAGCAACTGCTGCATCTGGACAATACAGTGATTTCCTCCCCCCCACCAGTGTGAGTAAACCTAACCACTAAAGCTGTAATGAGCATGAAATTGTTTGAGAGCACTGCACCTCTGGGGCTGTTTGGGGAGCTAGTCAGTTGCATATAACCTCAGCTTGCTTTCTGCCTGTGAGCATTCCTTCTTCCAAGATTAGTTTTCAGGATTGCTGCTTTTTTTTCCAGATAACTTGCATTTCTTTGTTTTTGTTTGGGACAGGCAGCTCCCACTGTATCCAAGATCCTTTGCACCTAATGTTTTCTGCAGAAGAGATCCATTCAACTAAAAATATGGACAAATGCAGGGTTAACATAGGTAAAATATGCTAAGGTAAAAGAGAGCAACAAAGATGGCTCTGAAAGCCGCTGGTGATCTGCCAGGACTGTTACAGGCATGTGTATTTGTCCAAGGTGAGGTTGGCTCCAAACTGTGTCCGTAGATTGGGAGGAGGCAGTAAATAGGATAGAACTTGTGTCCTAGTACTGTTCATAGCCTGAATCTTCCAGTGTGACACAGAATGTGAACTTTGTGGGTCTTTGTATTGATGAGTGCTTGTAAAGCTCCAGTTGGACTGCCCAGCCTCAAGCCATCCCGTTTCTCAGCCTTTAATAGTCATCTCAGGAGGATGCATGACCATGCCAGCAACATGGACATTTTGGTTTAGAATTGCTCAGACCTCTGCTTGTCAGGTGATCATGCACTTGGCTTCCTGCCATTGAGTGCATGCTTATGCTTCCCTTCACCCTTCAACTATGTGAGAGAGCTGTCTAAGCCTTGCTGCAGCTCAAAAGCTACTTGGGTGGGTTCCCTTGTCAAATTGGAGTATTGTTGATCCGACATCACTGATAATACTGTTCACCAAATGCACATTAAAGAGGTCAATAAGGGACAAAACCATGTGCCATGGTTTAGCACAGTTTGGGTTTTTAGTTAGAGAAGGCTCTATCAGCCACAGAAGTGATTCTTTGCAAATAGGTGTTTACAGCTTCCTCTAGACCCAATAGAACCAATCAGCTGGCCAGTTTGAATATTGGCAACTTTTTAAAGCCACTTAAGAAGCTTGACACACCTCTGTGATCCACATTTAAGAACGAACAAACCCCGGGAAAGCTCTCTTGCTTCTGGCTTTGGGACAGGTAACTGGGGGCGCCCACATAGCCCAGTGGGGCCGGGCCAGGCCCTGCTCGGTGCAGCCCGGCCGGGTCGGCCGCAGTACAGCTTGGCTGAGATCTCAGCCGCTCCTGCTCGCTGGACACCCGGCACAGCCCCCTCAGTGCAGGCCGGGCTGGCCGAGAGACAGCCACCCCAGAGCCCCCGCAGCCCTGCTCCGTGCAGGTGGGCCAGCAGCGCGGCTCGGCCAGGCCGGCCCTCACCCAGGGCGGCCGAAATTCATCTCAGGCCGCTGCCCGCAAAGAGCAGGTGACCAACAGCGATAAGGGAATTCCAGCTGCGGGGCCGGGGGACATTAACCCTTGTAGGGCTGTAAGCTCCCTCCAGAACAGATGAAGCCTGCAGACATCAGTCCTCTCCCAAGTCAGAGGAAAAGGAAAGGTGAAGGCACGTGAAGGAAACACCATAAAGACACCAAAGTCAGTGAAGAAGGCAGAGCTGAAATCCTGAGACAGGAGAAAGAGGAAGAAGCTTCAAACCTAGAAGCTGAAATTCTGTTGTAAAGCTATGGTGGTGATGGGCTATGATACATCAGAGTACCCGTTGTAATTTCATGAAAGCATGGGGGGGTGGAGCGTTCAAACTGCAATTGTGAGCAAAAGTACCTGTGCTGAAATAATGTTGAAGTAGCTGTGATTCGATGAGAAGCTTGAACAGAGAGAGATGAAAGTGATGAAGACCCTTGCTCCCAGGGAGAAGAAGACCTCTGTTCCTAGAGATGAAGATGCTCCCAGAGATAGCTGAAGAGAACCTTTGCTTCTGGACAGCTCATCCTTAAAATGGTACCCCATCAGCTCAAGATTGAGCCCTTGAAAGCAGTTGTGGGGAAAGCTGTAAGACAAGGGAAGGGCCTCTCACATGTGAGCAGAGAACCATCCTGGGTAGCTGTCTGGCTGTGACATTGAAGCCATGAGAGAACTGTTTCTTGTGGAGATGCCTCCATAGCATGAGCAAGAGAGACTCCTCTCCCTAAGTGAACTGAAGAAAGATGATTATAGAGATGGTAAACTGACTGAAAATCTCAAGGGCTGTCTTTTTACATTGTCAGTGGGAGAAGGGAGAAAGGTGGGGGTAAGAGAAGTGTTCTGAAGGTTTAGTCTGACTTTTTTTCCCCTTTCTTTTTGGTCTGTTATTAAACTTTTTTATATTCTATTAAGTTTTGTGCCTGCTTTGCTTTCTCCAAATTCTTATCTCACAGAAGGAAAATAAGTAAGTAATGGGTATTTTGAACCAAACCACTACAGTTTACAAACTGAACCCGCTACACCATGCCCTCTGCCAGTATTTGCCCGTATTCCCAGCTATTGTGCGAAGTGCTCCCTACCCATAACCTTCCTGCCTGATCTGCATTTCTTTTCCTATGGGCAGTAGAATCTTCTCACTACATTCACCATATGCCTTTTGCTCTCTAAATCCTGTGGGAGGAGCAGGATTTAATAGTCTTAATTACCTTTTCTGACCAACATTGGTAATTTCCTATTTGAAAATAGCCAGTCACAGGACAGGATTCTCCCCTTCTGCTCTCGTGAGACCCCACCTGGAACAGTGCATATGGTTTTGGTGCCCCCAACATAATGAAGACATGGAACTGCTAGAGCAAGTCCAGAGGAGGGCCATGAAGTTGCTGAAAGGAGTGGAGCATCTTCCCTGTGAAAACAGGCTGAGAAAGTTGGGGCTGTTCAGCCAGGAGAAGAGAAGGTTGAATGGAGACCTCACAGCAACCTGGCAGTATCTGAAGGGTTCTACAGGGAAGGTGGAGAGGGACTCTTTGTCAGGAACTGTAGTGATAGGGTAAGGAGTAATGCATGCAAACTGAAGAGAGGAAACTTAGATTAGATATTAGGGGGAAATTCTTTACTGTGAGGGTGGTGAGACACTGGAACGGGTTGCCCAGAAAAGCTGTGGATGCCCCGTCCCTGACAGTGTTCGAGGCTGGTTTGAGCAACGTGGTGTAGTGGTAAGTGTCCCTGCCCATGTCAGGGGGTTGAAACTAGATGGTGTTCAAGGTCCCTTCCAACCCAAACCATTCTATGACTCTGTGACTCTATGATTTTATGAAATGTTACATCAGTTCCATTAAGCCTCACTGCTCTCTGTGAGAAGGGATTCTTGTGTTTAGCATGCTTTATGTGTGTCATTTAAACACATTTAAAATGCTGTCTGTCAGAGGGCTGTAGTGCAGTTACAAACCAGACATGCAGAACATAATTGTCAGTTGAAAAAACATCAGCAAGTGGCTGTAACTATTCCTATGATCTATCAAACTTCTTTTTTCCATTCATGTGAGCAAAATTCAGAATAATCTTTGGTCCTAAACCACCTGAGGGCTAAACAAAGCATGCATCCAGACTGGCTTGTTCACTCACCATGTTTCAGGTTTTCCTTACCCAAGATGTTGTATTTTGCATGCTTCCTGAGCTCTATCCTACCAGAATTCATGTCCTCTTAAACTTGCTGCCATGCGGCCCTGCCCCAACGATAGGGACTGCTGACACATGCACAGCCCAGCTGGCCGGTGATGCTGAGAGCTGTCATTTCATCCCTGCACTCTCCTCTATCCATCAGAGATGTGTAACAGGATTATGACAAAGGGGTGAACACCAGAGAAAACTGTGTCTACGGCTTGCTGGCTGAGGCTTGGTGTGAGCAGCCCAAGTGGGGAGGGTGAGGCTGTGGTGGGGAGAGGGGAGTGGGATTCTGCAAGCCTGGCCTGTCCTTATGCCTTGGGACATTGTGTTTCTCCCCTTGCAGATGTCGTGGCACCCGCAGTACCGCAGCTCCAAGTTCCGCCACGTGTATGGCAAAGCTGCCAGCAGGGATAAGTGCTACGACTGTGTGCCCATCACCTGCAGCGTCCACGACAACCACTTCTGCGCTGTGAACCCCAGCTTCATTGCAGTGGTGACCGAGTGCGCGGGCGGCGGCGCCTTCCTCGTCATTCCCATCAAGCAGGTGAGCTCCCCAAGGCGAGCTGCCTTTCCAGAACACATCAAGAGGCTGGAGGAAGGACAGGCTTTCTAGGGACCTAGATCACAGAGGATATTCATTTAATGCTGTTGCCCAAATTGCAAAATGGTGGAAGAGGGCCCAGTTGCCCTAGCAGGTGATTCCTGGCATGTGTGTATTTATATGTCTTGCATTGCTGCTTGCAGATTTTTGACACCTTGCTTCATTTTATAACTCATTTGTCTTTCTTGTATAATCAGCATAATGTGCTGTTCAGATGTTTGTCTCCTGGGAGTAACTGCAAATTAAAAAGTATTTAGTGGATACAGAGAGCAAAACCAGAAAGATGCTTTAGCAACATGGATTCAGTGACCAAAGGAGAATATGGTATGTTTTGTTCTACCTTCTCGTTTGTGAAAGAACGGAAGCACAGTTATCAGGCAATGAAGCTCTTAAACTTCAAGCATTGATGCTGCGAAGACTTCCCTTTCAGAAACAAATGCCATGTATATGAGTTGTGATGACTTAGGATCAGATGAGAGGGAGAAGCTGGCTGTCTGATGTTTATTGCTTCAGTAAAATTAGGCGTGCACTGATGTGGATTAACTTCAATATGAGATTATGATCTCTCTGGAATCAGGACAGAACAGATGAAAGGCAGAAGTTCAGCCTTTAATTAAAAGTTAATTGATGGTGTTATTGCAATGTCACTTTTTCAATATATATTTGCTAAGGATGAAAGTGAACTGGCTGTGCTTGAAGAACCTAGCACAGTTTCCGGCCCTTCTGGACTTTGTTAATTCATTCCTTCAATGATGGTGCTGTTTAGAGACTGTCCTAAAATTAACCACTACCCTGTTTTTCTTGACTGAGTCACTTCTGCCCCCACAATGATGGTCTGTTGAGGCTCAACAACTTGTCTTTATCACAGAACTACATCTGTAGGCAGCCAGCTGTTGACCGTGGGATGTGGTGTGGGACCAAGCTCTCAAAGTTCTGGCAAAAGTAGCTGAAGTTGCTTGCATTTCTTACTATTAATTTTTCTGTCTTCTCACCTTTTCTCAGCTTGGCTAGTCTTTGGAGTAATTCTTCATTCTTACACCTGCTCACATACTCCACCCAGTTCTGAAATATTGCATGTAGAAATCAAAGGCATGGTAGAACTAAAAAGATACAGAAGAGGATAATTTAAGTATGTCAGTGAAAATGTGAAAGTAACTTTCATGTGAGGAAAGACTTTGCAGGTCAGGCCTCAATCAGTCTGGGAAAAAAGGCAAATGAGCAAGATGTATAAAACTGTCAGGAGAAGACGTTTAAGGAGCAACTCTTCTTGATTTGTTTGGTGAAGGGGATTCTGGACACCAGGGAGCAGTCCGTTAGCAGCAGATGTAAATGCTGCTGCAGTTTAGATGTGGGGCTCACTGTCCTGGATGTTGATGAGTCTGGAAGAATTAAGGGCTTCAAAACTGAGCTATGGAGAGGTTGGTCCCTTGAGGGTTAACCTTTGGTTGTGTGTCAGGGAAATTAGGTGCTTCACACAACTGTTCTCTGAATACCACCAGTTCCTTACCCATGCTGGGTGGTAAAGCTGCTTCAGCCACCCAAAGAAAGGGATTCCCAGAGTCAGGACCTGCAATACCAGCTACTTTGTTTTGTTTGATACACTTCCAAAGTGGTACCATCTGGTGCAAAGCAGAAACTTTTGACTTGTGCTTCTGATGGTGCTTTTTTTGTGACTGCCACCTCCCCCTATGAAGGTGAACCATGGCAGACAGTGTACTGGACACTTGGCTTGTGCCCTCAGCTGCCAGGGCATCAAAGGCAGCCTGTTCTGGAGATGTGTCTGGGACAGTATTGCCCTCTTACAATGGACAGCTGACTGTGGTTATTTTTGACTGGATTCATGGGAAGCAGACACATCCCAAGTGTGACAAAGTGTGGAGGAAGAGCCCAAGAACCCAAGAGCCATGATGTCACATATTTAGTTAAAGCAGGAGATAGTAGCCAGGACAGGGAGGGCTGCACTTGCTGGGGAGGATGAACAACCTGATCAGGTAGCTGTTCTTGTCTCTCCCTCCAATGCTTTTTTGAGTTCATTCTGCATGTGCTGCTACTAGAGGGGCTGCCTGTCTAAGGACATCTTTGAATGAAGGCTCAGCTTTGCTCTGTTTAACTGTGCCTCCTTGTTTGTTTGTTGTACTCCTCACCTGCTGAGTCACAGACACCAAGGTCTCTCATCTCTCCTTGAATAAATACCACTTCTTTCCTTCTGCACCAGTCTTCTTCTCTGAGAGCCTGGGGGTGAGGTGGGGCTGGGGACAGCAGAAGTTAGGTAGAGAAAGAGTTCTTTGCCCTAGATACCATCCTTTCAGCAGGCCTTTGCATTCAGCCTTATAAGAAATCAGTTGAATATTTGCCATCACTTTGGAAATGGTCTGTTGCAGGGTGTATCAGTGAGGTCCTGGTGAATATGTACCACTGAAACCAGATGGATGGAAGGGCAACACATCTCACCAGGGAGGGAAGGGGCCGTGGCCACCGGGGCTGCCTGGTGCCCAGAACGGGCTGACTGATTGTAAATCTTGCAAGTTCAAGGAGACATGAGCTCAGTGACTGTAACTGAGAGATCAGCTGCTTTCCCACAGTGTGGCCTGGGTGTAGATGTGCTGGGGAAGTGCATGCACAGCGTACCAAGGAAGGATCTTGACTGGGAGGGAAATTTTGTGGCTTTCTTTTGAAAGATGGAGTCCTCCCTTTTTCCATCTCCGATGATGAGACTCGGTTGAGACCGCATCTGTCTCTTCCTCTGCAGCAAAAAGCCAAGTGAGAACAAGGTCCCAGGAGACAGGGAGGTTATTTGTGCCCAGGTCTGCAATCTCCAGTCTTTCAGTGTGTCAGCACCAGGTGTGAAAGGGAGGACATCTGTGGCTGTGCAGAGCTCCTAGACACAAACTCCCCTCCCTTCTCTCTGGGAATATGGACTGTAAAACGAAACCATGATGACCCCTCTGGCCTTATGTAACTGACACATATGTGAGCGCTGTGCTAGCGCCCTTCAGGGGCAGAGGTGGGGGTGATCTACCTCATAGTAATCTGCCCTGTACAAATCTGCTGGGAGAGTTGTGACAGATGTTCCACTACAAGTGATTTTTGTCAGGAAACTCCAAGCTTGACTACTTTTCAGAAACGCTGGAATTTTAGAAAGCAAGTGGTTAAAAAAATGGGTCATTTTCAAGCTCTGTAGGTAACTGTGGAAGTCAGGTACCACTTCGTGGGATGACAACATCTAGTTACTCAAATAGTTTTTGGTGTGTAAAATTAAATTTCCTCCAGCAATGAAGATCTTCACTTCCTCATGCAGATGTGTATCTGAGACCAGCAGCTCTAGCTTCATGTCATATATGTTTGTTGGCTCTTGGGGGGTTCATGCGTGGTGAGTCCTGCTCTGTCCCAGTGCTTGCAATGGGGCAGGTGAGACTGGTGGCTGGGAGAACAAGGGCTCCTTTTCCAGAGCCTGTTGGGGAAGTGGGAGTAGGGTAAGAGAGCCTTGCGGAATGGGTGAGGCAAAACAGGCTTAGGTCAGCCTGGGAGTCTCCAAAACAGAGTGGGGAGCAGACAGGCAACTAGCTCTGGGAGGGGACAGGGTTCCCTTAGGGATCAAGGGATTGCTGTGGATTTGTCTGTCCACCCCTTTTAGTTGTCATCTCGAAACTGAGCTCTGAAGCCTACAAAAGGACACTGTGGGTGGAGGAGCACTTCTTATTAAAGGTCTTTCATCTCTCTTTTGCCTTCCCAAATCTTTTTGCATTGTTGCTGTTACGAAAGGGAATTTTTTTTGTAGTCTAAAAAAGCACAGTCTTTTACATTTCAAAGCCCTTTGGATGTTCAGTCTAAAGCAGGTTAGTCCCAGTTTATGCAACAAACTTTCCAGTGAAGCCACACACCAGTGTCCCGTTCTGCATTCAAAATTGCAAAAAACCCCCAAAATTTAAAAGCTGGGAAAATTACACCCTCTCCACAGCCAGGTTAGGGGCAGCAGTGGTTCCCCGTGGCTCTGCACTCCTAAGGCCCACCTCTGGACAGGTGTAGGAGTACATCAACAGAAGTGTCTGCTTTCTAGGCAAGCACACATTTGCCATCATTTTGGTCTAAGATCCTTCCAGGTGGGAAGCAGGTCAGCATCACCAGCTTGCCATCATGTCTCCCTTCTTAGGTGCCTGACTTTTGCTCTTGAACTGATGCCTGGGGTGGGTCAGGGGACTTCCATACTTCTTCTGCTTCTTACAGGGGGAAGCAAGTGTTGCTTGAATGTTAATAAAATCACCAGCACCCTTCCTATCATTTAAATATTCGAACTTGACTCTAGCAGAGATCATGCCTGCAGTGTGGCTTTATTCAATGCAACACAGCCCCCATGTGGCACAAGGCTCTAAATACACCTTAGGGCACTTTGTGCGGGATTTTTACCACTGCAGATGCCACCTAAACATGGCTTCTTTTTTTTTTTTTTTTTAAATCCAGAATGCTGATTGAATTCGGTGAATGGCTGGATTTGAACACTGTCAGAGAGAAATAGATAGCTTGCTGAAAGAAAAACTTAGTAATTTTGTAATTTGTGTCACAAATACCTTTTTGCTTTAAAAATTAAATAAATGCTAGCTGGTGAGGCTAAAATTAAAATGTAAACCATTTTTTTTTGCTGCTTGTAGGAAATGTCTTCTGAAGGAGATTTTGCTGTTCTTTGTCCCCCCATCACCAGATCTTTAAAAAATGTTGAAGATTCAACTCATTCATAGATGTTTCTCCTCCAAGTTTTATTTTGGTGTCTGAACCTAATACTGTCTTCTAATATGCGTGTAGGCATGCACAGCATGCATGTACTTAGGAAGGCCTGGGCAATCCTCCCTTTCTTTATGGTGATATCATCAAGACTTGACTAGCAGGGAGAGCAAAAACCCATCCTCAACAGACAGAGAGCACCTAGGGCATTTGGAGGACAACAAGCAGAAAGAAGTTCCTCTCTGGAGCTGCCTTGAAAATGTCCTATAATTCCATGGCTCACCTTAGGGTTTGACTGTATTTTTTTTCCAGACAGGCAAGCTTGATCCACATTATCCCAAAGTATGTGGGCACAAAGGAAATGTTCTGGACATCAAGTGGAACCCATTCAATGACTTTGTAATAGCGTCGTGTTCAGAAGATGCCACAGTAAGTTTACCACCTTGTACTCTGTGTTAGTACCTGGCTAATGTGCTTTTTGGAGAATGAGATTAAAAGAAACCAAACGCCCATAGATGAGATGTTAAAACATGCACATACTTACTTAAGAAGTGAGGTAAGAGTAAGATTCCTTTCTTTCTCTTGAGTTCAGACCTGTGTGATACGAAATCAGTGCAATGAGGCAGATCTGTTTTGTGGGGGCTTGTGCCTTTTTGTGGTGTATTTGCATGATAAAAACAAAATACGAGTTTAAAATGGAATGACTATTCAAGTTTAATCTCTATGAAACTCCATCTTTACTTTAGAATAAAAGCTTCAACACATGATAATCTGGACCAGCTCTTTCAGTTTAATTCCCTGCAGAGCAAGTCTGAGCTTGTTCCTGCACTCGGTTGCTCTGTGAAGTCATTCTGGATCAGTTGCAGTGTGGAATATGCATCATACAGTTCTGCAGTGGGAGCTTTGGCTGAAGTTAGTGTGGTTAAGATGCCATCACTGTAGGAATTGAAAGATTAAAGTCATATTTGTAAGGGACAATTTAGCTCATATCTACCTACTGGAAGGTCATTTTCAAGAGGTCTTGTAAAAAGTGTGATGTTGACTTCTGTGATAATGAGGACATCTGACTACCTACCATGCTTTTTTCCAGAGATCCCATATGAGCTTTCTCCCACTGGGTTTATTCTCACTCTGCCGTACAGCATCAGGGAGGTTTCTCCTGTCATTTTCTCCGGCCCTGGCTTGGTTCACATGCTTTGCCATTTTAGTTCTGCCAAAAAGTCACTCTTGATTGTAAGATTTTTGGATTGTGTTTCCTGTTTAGTGACTTGTCTTTGCTTGTTTGGATACTCCTCTGGGGTTTTTTTTGAAGACTTCTTTCAGTTTCTGAACTGATGGTAAAGATCTTATTTTATCTTCTGACCTGTGTGCCAGGTTCTCATGCTGTCTCAGGAAGCATGGCATGGCATGGCTTACTTGTGGCAGGAGGGCACCGCCTTGGCCACTCTTTTGAGCCTCATATGAGAAACGAACACAAGCTTCAAAACATCCCACTGCAGTTACAGAATCACAGAACCATTTGTGTTGAAGGCAAGGTTGAGTGGTCTCTTTTACCATCTCTCCAGGCAACCTGTTCCTGTTCTTCACTGCTCCCATGGGGAATTTTTTTCCTTCCAGTATAGTTAATTGCTGTATCCTGTCCTCCTACCCTGCATTTCAAGACAGAGATTGGCTCTATTTTCCCAGTATTTAAGTATTGAAGGCTTTTATCAATTTGCCCGGAAGCTGTCTCTTCTCTGGGCTGAGCAAGCCCATCTCCCCCAGCTTCCACTCACAGGGCAAGTGCTGCAGACTCCTGAGCATCCTGGTGGCCTCTCCTGGACTCACAGGTTTATCAGCATTTTTCTTGCACTAGGGGGGTGCTGGATGCACTATCCCCAGCTTTCCTTTCCGGTTTTCTACAGAAACTTGACACTGGATCACTCCTTAGACTAAAGAATAGAAACATGGAGCATGTCACTGGTCTCAATACAAAAGTTGTTCCAGGAAGTTTGTCTGTTTGTGACTGTACTCTCTTTTTACTACTCTCCCATCCTCATCCTAGCACCAGGAAATGGTATCTTAGGGGTCCTCTGCACAGTGACATGGCATAGAGACATCTCCTCTCTACCTGCTAAGTGGCGAGGTGTGGAATTTAAGTAAAACCTTACAAAAGGAAGGCCTTGTTGCCTTTGTAAAATGATGGCTCAGGCCTGTTACTTTGGCTAGAGAAGGACTGTGAGAAAAGTTAATGAGAAGAAATAACAATTAGTTTTTTCCCATGAGAATGGAGTATCAACAGAAGCATGAAAGTTAAACAGTAGAAGGAGAAAACAGCAACATATCTGCACCTGTTATTTGACTGAATGCTTGAATGCTTATGCTATAGGTAGCCAATGGTAGTATATTGAAGTTAATAATAGCCAAGGAATCTATTGCAGTAGTTTAGCAGCCAATGAATCTGTAACACAAATGGTAACATATAAAAGGTGTATAAAAGAGGCTGCTTTGTTTAATAAATGGCTTTTTGCCCTTTGTTTGAGGCACTATCCATGTGTGTCATTACTGCCCCAACAGCGACAGCGAGGACAGCAGTGTGTTTCTTGGGGTGACTGTCTTTCCTGATACCTTGTAGCTAGACCTTGGAGGTCACTTTGTCCAAGCCCTGCTCAAAGGTGGCCAGTTGAATTGGGGTGTTCCAAGCCTCATTCAGATGAGCTGGGAAGATCTCTAAGGCTACAGATCCTGTGCACTGTTCTGGCTTGTGTGCAAGGATGCATCTAATTGCTTACTGGGCTGGGCCTCTCTTTGAAGAGGCCACAAGCTTCTGGGTAGATGATGGAAATTTCACTTCTCCCACATTTCTCAGAGGTTTCTTCACCATTAACCAGACTTTCTGGAGATTGCCTTGGTGGTACCACTGTTACGAAAAAACAGTAAAAATAAAAATTCCTTAAAACTAACAAAGCAGTAAGAAGCAGACATTCTTTATTCAGCCAGATGCACAAGGGCATATCTCCTGTGAAATATTGTGCATGCTGACAACAGAAGAAACTCCTGTTTAGATACTGTATTTTACATACATAGTCACTGATTTTCCCTGAATAAACATACATATGATAATCATTTCCCTCAAATCAGTAGCATATTTTCTCTTCCCTTTACACATGCATTTTTCTGTCCTGGGGATCTCTTTGGTAGTCCCTGGTAGCTGGTGACCTCCAAAGTCATACCTGACTGCCCAGTGGACTGGTAAAAGTCGACACAATGGGGCTGGTTGCTTTCCAGTTCTCCTTCTTACAGAATGGGCATTGTGCAGTTCCATAGGCCAGTGGTTTTTGAAGAATAAGCATTGTGTTAGCCCACCAGGTGCAGACGATTTTTCATCTGGCAGTACTACAGCTATCTTTTGTGGTGCATAGCTGGAGCATGTAGAATGGTACTTTTGGGCATGGGAAGGATTGTATGTTCTCTGTGAACACTGAGTTCCAGTTCCCACTGCTGTTTGAGGCAGGCTTAGGACTGAGGCCAATGCAAATGGGTAGGGGCTGAGAGTTTGAGCTTATCATCTTACCCCTTCTGTTTCTCTTGGCAAATCGTCAGGCATGAAGAATTCAACTTGTTGAAGATCTTCTCCCCTCTGGTTAGAGGGAAAACTCTGTGCCTTTTACTTCATTTTATCAGGTTTTCTTCAAGATGTAGCAGGGTAGAGAGCTTGTTCATGCTTGGATTACTCATGCTTGGCCTGCAGGCCTGACTCCAAGGCCTGCTTATTCTGCACACTAAAGAACTGGCAATTTCTGCCATTTAATGCAGCCTGAGATTCCAGCCAGGTGCTTTTCTCTGCTTGTATCACCAACCATTTCACAGCGTGAGGAGTGGATGGTTCATTCTAGGCAGCTTTTGTCAGTGTGAACAGAACCTATTTTTCCCTTTTCTACTCTCTCAGCCCCATTCCTTTAGTGATAGTTGTTGAAGCTGTAAAGTGCGATCTTTTCTCTAACTGCTGCAGGAGTTCAGGTGGATACTGCTGGACTCTATGGCTGTTATGTTTCTGGTGGACTTGATTCCTTAGTGGGAGAAACACTGCTGAGAAGAGTGCTCATGATGTTTTCCAGGATGTCACAGAATTTGGGTTCCTTTCTTATTTGGCTTAGAAAGGAGCCATCCTCATCAACCAAACAGCAGGACACTTGCACAGGTGTGGCTGATTTCCACAAACTATGTTCCAAAGAGCATTTCACTTTTGCTTCAAGCTAAGACCTAGAAAAATTTTGACAAACACAGTAATTTTCATTGAGCCAAAGGATTAATCATCTGTTAGCATCCTAAATACTTGTGTTTGTAGGGTTAGTGTGAGAAAGACTCATTTTATACCCACATAGGTTCAGCCCTTCTTGCAGGTTTCCTCAACTGTTTTCTTCCACCACAGGAGGACAGAGCATTCTGTTGTCATGCAGCATCCTTCTAGAAGGACCCAGAGCTGTAGGTGGACCTATTACAAGACAGCACACTCCCAGTGCTGAGTGTCTTCAGTGTAGTGCTTCCCAGTCTCTCTGCTCAGGGTGTCTACTTTGAGGCCACGTGTGTGCTGTTCTGTGTACTTTGACAAATGGCTGTGTCATTTGCAAAGCGTTCAGCACCAGAGCAGCTTTCTGTGAGACAAACATTTCTATAGCTGTCGTCTGACCAGAGGAATTCTCAGTTCCTTTGCCAGGTGGCATTGAATGGATCCTCAGAACCAGGATGAAGAGGGCCAGGAGAGCAGGAGAGGGTTGAGCTTGGATCAATCACTGCTATAGTATTGTAGATTCATAGAATTATAATATCTTTTGGGACTCAGATTTGCTGGCTCCCGCTCAAAGTTTGTTAAGAGGCAAGGTCTGCAAGATCAGTGGTTTACTTCTTCCCGTTGGGAATAACTTTCCATAACTGTGCTGACAGCTTGGCCAGGTCTAAGGGTTGGATTGCCAAATTTAAAAAAAGCCCTGGTAGGACTGCTGTCTGAAGATAGAAGGTAAAGAGGAGTCTTCAGGTCCACAGAAGAGTAGAGACACAAATGACAAGGACTGGCATACAAAAAAGCCAGGCACATTCCTATTCACTACAAAGGGAATAATAATTCCAAGGCAGTAATAGCTGTTGGTAAATTCCAAATTAGCTCCTGCTCAGGAAACTCACAAAGACCCATCCTGTGCCATTCAGGTTAAAATCTGGGACATCCCCAATCAGTTGCTGAAAAGAAACATCACTACTCCGAAGAAAGAACTTCGTGGGCATAATCGAAGAGTTGGTCTGATTGAATGGCATCCCACGGCTGGTAACATCCTCTTCAGCTCTGGCTATGACTACAAGGTGGGTCTGTGCTCCTGGAGCACCCTGTTTGGCTGGGTGTTTGAAATTTATTTTAATTTCAAGCTGTAAGATGGTACTGAAGAGTTTGGAAGCTTTCTTCAGGGGGAAATTCCATGGTGAATTCAATTGAAATTTTGAACTTGTAGCAATAATCCAAGGATATTGCTACAAGTTCAAAAGGACTGTCTAATTTTGCAGTCTTCTGATGAACTTCAGTCTACTCTGCACTTTGCATTTACTGAATTGGATACAGTATGCAATGCCATCCACTTTTGTTTGTGCTAGTGCAAATATCTGCAGTGATGTTGTCTATTTTTATGTATAAAATGTGGTTGCAAAGGAAATTAAAATATTGGACATTCTGAGCTGACACTGATACACTGCTGTTAGTATCAGGAATTATTTTAGTTATTTTAAATGCTGGAGAACAATCACTTACGATAGTAAGACCTATACATGTAGAGAAAATATGACAAAATGAATAGAGTGCACAAAGTCCCCTGGTGTGTGAGGCAGCAAAGGACTGATTTTTTTTTATTAATTTTGCTCCAGATAATGATCTGGAACCTTGATGTCAAGGATGCTGTCCTTTCAGAGCCAGTGAAGATTATTCATGTTCACAAAGATGTGGTCCTCTCCATGTCATTCAACACAGATGGCAGTCTCCTTGCCACTGCTTGCAGGGACAGGAAGATACGTGTGATAGACCCTCGTGCTGGAACAGTCCTACAGGTAGGTTGGATTCAGAGGTTTATGATCCAGCTGATCTCACCTCTTGGAGTGCTTCCTCTGCTGGGTAGCTTCATTGCCATAAGGGACGATGCATCTTGTGCCCTGAATTGCCCAAGGCACTATATGGTACTATTGCCTTCTATTTTCCGTGGAACGCTGGCTGTCATTATTGAAAACAGGGATTTTGCATCTTGATACCGTGATCCTTGCTCCCTGAAACCTTACTTGGATGGCATTATTTTCATAGGTACCTCCTGCAGCCTTCTGAGGGACATGATGGGAGGGAGTGTAGAGATTAGGTGGACAGGTGGATGCAAGTGTACATCTGTCCCAATGATCAAGGTTGTTCTTGTTGCCTGGGTTTTGTTGGCTGGGTGAAGCTGGCTGCATTTTGTAGCCATTTGCACAGGTTTGTGTACACAGACAGTCCTGCCTGCATCTACTAGAGACTGCTGTCTTGCAAATATGTGAATCAATAGTTAGGGAGGAGAGATTGGCTCGGCTGGTCAGAGCAGGTACTGATAGCACCAGGATGGTGGGTTTAATCCCTGTATGGGCCAAGAGTTGGACTTGAAGATCCCTGTGTGTCCCCTTCAACTCAGAGTATTCGATGATCAGTGATTGGTCATTCAGCTTTTGGGAATGATCCTGAAGAGTTTAGGCCACTTTTTTCAGATGCCCATGAAATCCTGCTCACTGTAGTTCAGCTGGGCTGAGCAGATCTTTCAGATGTTAGTGAATGAAGGTTGTCTTGTAACATGAAATGTAGCTATGCAACAGATGTTGTCTTACTTATGCAACGTTCTTTCTCTTCTACAGGAAGCAAGTTACAAGTCTCACAGAGCCAATAAAGTCTTATTCCTTGGAAACATGAAAAAGCTGTTCTCTACTGGAACATCTTGGTGGAATAATAGGCAAATTGCATTATGGGATCAAGTGAGTTGGACCAAAAATCTTAACCATACCAGCTTCAGTTTTCTCTCTTTGCTGTCTCTTTAACTTTTCCACCTGCCACATACATAAGAATTGATTTATAACAGCAATCCAGAAGTGATCTGTCAGATTCCTGAGGGGTGATAGGTCTTACTGCTGTGAGAGCTAACCAAGTTCTGAAGAAGCTTTCAACACAGAAGCCTATGAGAGCAAAGAGAATGCTATGCCCATGTCCTGGTCTTGGCTGGGACAGAATTAATCTTCTTCTTAGTAGTTGGCACAAGTCTGCCATTTAGTTTGGATTTAATACTGAAGGCGCACTGACATTTGCGGTGTTGCTAAGTAGTGCTTACCCTAAGTCAAAGACTTTTCAGTGTCTCATGCTCTGCCAGTGTGCAGGTGCACGAGAAACCGGGAGGGAGGATATCCAGGACAGCTGATCTGAACTGGCCAAAGGGATATTCTATACCATAGAACGTCATGCTCAACTGGGGGGAGTTGGCCAGGAACCATGGATTGCTACTCAGGGACTGGTTGGGCATTGCTCAGCAAGTGGTGAGTGGTTGTGTTGTGCATCATTTATTTTTCTTGAGTTTCATTCCTCTGTCTCCCTTTTCTTTTCATTACAATTGTTTTTGTTCTATAATTTGCTTTTTCTTCAATTATTGAACTGTTCTTATCTCAACTATGAGTTATCTTTTTCTGATTCTCTTCCCCATCCCACCAAGGGGAAGTGAACAAATGGCTGCATGGTACTTAGTAGCTGTCTGAGGTTGAACCACAACAGCCCACTACAAGAAGAAATTGTTCAAAGGACCTCTGTGTGGTTACTGTAGCTCTGACTTAACGTAGCTCTTACTGGTCTTACTGGCAAACTGGTCCTGGTGCTGGAAAAAGAAATGAGCTCTAGACACAGCCTACTCAGATGAAGCCCTCAATGAAGAAAAGTATGTAGTGTGTTTTTGATTTCTGATGATTCCTGACAGTAGTGTACTGAGGTAGTGCTTAATTGGTCATTTCTAAGGCATGGTCTCCCGTCAGGATGGCTGCTAGCCTTGTGAAACCCTGCTCTCATCTACCGTTTCATATGCAGTGAGATTTTTTACTTTGTCAGCATCTAAATATGTCCCTCTTCATCAACTGCCATGCAGCACAATCTTTTGTGTCTTTGTAGTGCTGTCACTCTTTGTTACCAGACAAAGCTGGTAGACCAAGCCTATGATTTGCTATGTTTTGGCTGTGTTTGGACATGGCTTCTTCGCACATGTGAGAGGCAAAGCACTGTATTGCTGTCTGAAGGCTTTCCACAATGCTGAGCAGTGCTGTGACACATCATGGGTGTCACATTAGGGTTTCACATGCTTGGTTTAGAAACTCAGTGGGAAGATCTGTGAGGCAAGGTATGTACAGTCTCCTTAGGAACAGGGATCAGCACAGGGCCTGCCCAGCAGGCCTCTTTCTCAGGTCCACATCCACCCATGCCGTCTTTGCATCTAAACAGAAGCTGTGGCTTCCCGCAGCCTGCAGCTGGTCAGTTCTGCAGGACAAAATGTGTGTTAACCCTCTGCTACACACATGTTTATGTGAGAATCACCAGATGAACAGCCATGGGACAACATAGTCTGCCCTGTTGGTCCTCCGAAGATCACTCCCTTCAGCAGTGCTGAGCCTGAGCCTGAGCCTGAGCTGCAGCCACAGCCCTGAGCTGCTTGGCTGATGCAGACTGCTCTTGTGGGTGGTGCACTGTTGTGCAGGTATTGCCTTGACTAGAGGTTTTGAGAGAACATGAGTAAAATTTAGTGTGAATTTTACACCAGCAATGCAGGTGTACCCTGAAGGCCCCTTCATCTCCTGTGGTCTGGCCCACATAGGGGCAGGCAATGTTACCGTATCTACCCTGAAATGCCATCAGATGCCTGAGGTGCTACAGTGGTAGGAACTGATGTCCTGCCCTCAGTCAAGGCCTGGGACAGAGCACCCGTTTCCCACCCACAGAGCTTTGCAGCAGTCTGTGCATGGCCCCCTGCTCAGGGCTGTGGGTCATTACACAGAGCTGCGTTCACATGCCACTGCCAGGTGGGGTTCAGGGGAGGTGTTCGGACTTGAGGTGACTGACAGGTGATTGCAGCTGACTTTTTTCTGTGTCCTGCCCAGAATGACCTTTCTGTACCTTTACTGGAGGAGGATCTGGATGGCTCCTCAGGACTACTGTTTCCTGTCTATGACTCTGACACACACATGCTTTATGTGGTGGGAAAGGTAAGTGCTTTCCACATCAGCAAGTGCAGGCCTGTTTGATTCTGCTCTCAGCTGGCATTGCAACAGACTGAAGTCAAAGATGCTCCTGAAGCATGTTGACCTAAGGATATGAGCAGATGGGAGGGGAGCAGAGGGTGCTTCAGCATTGGGCCACATTTACCATGTTTACAGATGTTCCATGTTTATTGTGGAGAGGTACACAGCTGGGTCCTAACCTTCCCATATAGGAATCTCAGGGTAAACATTTGGTTCATTGTTGATCCTGCATGGCTTTTTGGGGCCAGGAATTCTTTTCAGGCTTTCATGCTGAACAGCAGAGTCTGGCTGATGTTGATTTTCTTTGCCTTTAGGGTGATGGAAACATACGGTACTATGAGATAAGCCCTGAGAAACCATACCTGAACTACCTGATGGAATATCGTTCTCACTTACCACAGAAGGGAATTGGTGAGTAGCAGCATGTCTAATGTTTCAAGAGGATTGTGGCTTCTTTAATTTAGAGGCTGCCAGAGTCTAGGACTATCCAAAATATCATTTAGAAAAGAGAATGGGTCAGATTCCTCCACCTGGGTTTACAGGTGCTTACAGTCAGCTTGGCCCAGGTCACCCATATATCACAGGTGGTATTACAGAGTCAGAGCTTGGGCCCTTCGGACCAGCAGAGCATGGGCTGGGCAGTTTTACCACTCACTGCTGCATCTCCTCTCACATACCTGGTCAAGGTGGAAAGGAGGATAGTCCGGATTTAAAGGCAGAGAATGGTCCTTGTCATTTGTCAATCTGCTTCAAGATTTTTGTCACTGAACTCTATTTCCATTGTTCCCACTGTGTGATATCTCTGGTAACAAATGCTTCACATCTTAATGCCTTCAGTCTATTGGTTGTCTACCTCCTTTTTTTACTGACATTTCCTATTTAGAAATAGATCTACTGTGATTAGGTCACCACGCCTCCTTTGGACACCCTTGCTTATTAACCTGTCTGGGTACTACCCGCTGTTTAACTAATTCAAGCTACAGAATTTAGCTTTCAGCCCTCAAACCATATTGTTAGCCCTTTCTTGAACCTTCTCTGGTCTACTCTGTAAGTCATATTCCTCTACAGACTGACATGTTTCTAGGATCATTAACACCCCTCCACACTACCTGTGGACACTCCTGCTGTTAGAGGAAATTAGTACAGATATTTGGCAGCAATGAATTTTGTCCCGGCAGGTTGCCTTAAAAAAAATTAAAAGGAATATATTATTTAAAACTTAACTGTAAGGATCTTCTCATTATTCAGTTATTATAATCCTTCAGTATGACATCATTATTTCTCATTGTCACAGTCTCTTTAAAAATAATTTCATTAAAAGGAAGTGTACAAGTGTTTTTAAAAGGTCTCAGTGAATCACGTCTACTTCCCTAACCTGCTTTGTTCAGCTGATCAAGCGTACTGCTAAGGTTATTGCACAAAACTTCCTTTTCAATATTACCAAAACAAAGTACTGAGTGGAGCAGTGGAGTTTAGATTGTAAGATTAGAATAGTTTAGATTGTAAGTTTAGACTGCATAATGTAAGGAACAACAGGCCTTCATGTAAAATCTACTGCTTAATGAAGTCACTGGGTATTAGTAGAAAACTAAGCTTGGGCACTATGAAACAAGGTCTAGAAGCATAGGGAATATCTTTTGTTAAGGGAATTGACATGGATATAGCTTTGGACTGTACAAACTAATGGGAGAGAAACCCACTGAGGTTATCAGGTACTTAGAGACCTTGTGTGGATTAGCCAGTCCTTAAAACAAAAATGGACAGAACAGATGTTCACATCCTTCTCATATTCATTTCTGTTTTGGGACAGCATTAGGGGAGGATACTGGGCTGGAAAGTGTTTCAGCCATATATAGCTATTGTGGTGTTGTTTAGGTGTCCTGAAATTCCTTCCTGGTGATTCTGATACTCAAATCCTGTGGCATCACCTGCCAGTTCTGTTCTGTTCTGGTCACTCTATTTGGAGCTCATTAGAATGAATAAAGAACAGGAGGCTTAGCATGAAAACCACATACCCTGTATGTAACAACATGGTCTGACAGGAAAAAAAAATTATTTAGTTTTGTAATTTGTGCCACTGAGCCGATTTTGGATGCAGACTTCATGCTGATATGGTGCTGATACTATGACTCCTTTCATTGTTTGATGCCCCTTCTCCCATGGTTGATTACATTAACTTTCCTACGGAGATTTATACTACATTTTTTAATGCTCTTCCCCCAGGAATGATGCCAAAGAGAGGTCTTGATGTGGCAGCTTGTGAAATTTTTCGTTTCTATAAACTGATCCCAACTAAAAGCTTGATCGAGCCCGTCTCAATGATTGTGCCTCGACGGGTAAGTCAACCTCAGGTCGTGTTCATATCTGAGGTAAATATCAGTGGAAAAATGAGAGCATTGCTTCCTCTCTGTGACTCTTGGGAGCAGGAGAGTAGGTAGAACAAGAGATTTTCTCTCTCCTGGCGTGAGGGACATAGCTGGCCAGTTTCTCGGGCAGCCCTGCCAACAAACCCTGTCTGGGTAACTCAAGAGTTACTCAGGGGTTAGGGCTCTATTTAATGTTTGACTTTCTAAGACATGCTACCAGGTCTGCTAGCTGTCTGTAAACTTCTCCAATAGAATCTGTTTGACATAATGACAAAAGAGGGAGAGGGGTGGGAGTTGATGTTGGGTGGCATGAAAATCTCCTTGTGGAAGGAAGCAGAATCACCCTGGCAAAACAGGAACTATGAATTCATGGGTCTCTGCACCTTGGGTACAGTTGTGTTACAGACAGTTGTTCTGCAGCATGTAAGGCACAACCCGTTGCACTGAGGGTGATGTAGAAGTAAGTCTCAGAGGTGGTGTCATTAGAGAAAGAAACAGGCCTTGAATCTGTAGCTAGCCAAGGTAGCTCCTGTGTGAGCATAGGTACATGGGAAATGGCAGCACTGTGCCCTCTACTTCCAGAAAATAGAGTATGAAAAGAAGGTATGAGTTCCTTGAATTCAGAGACCCAAAAGAACTAATGCTCATTGCAACTCCCAACCAGGCGTGTTCCTCCAGCTTAATCTCCTTGGCCGGTTTCTGTCAGTTGATGATCAGCTGATGCTTTGTGACTTGTCCATCCTTTGTATCCACATACTCATTCTCAGAAACATGATTTCATGGGAGTTGAGTTGGTGTATGTCAACTTCCCCCAGTCTGAAGACCTCACTGGCATGAATTAAATGTGTCTCCTAGTTGGGGTGAGGGGCATAGAGGCTCAGAGCAGGTGAAAAGACTTTATCTCCATGCCAGTGAGTGCTCATGACACTCCCTGTGCTGAAGGGGAATAAACTCATTTCTCCACCACAATCCAATATAACCTCTTTAAGCCAGAATCTCACTGACATGATTACTCTGGACTTTTGTTTGCTTCCAGTCGGAATCATACCAGGAAGACATCTACCCCTTGACTGCAGCAGCCCAACCGGCACTGTCAGCACAACTATGGCTGAACGGGTTTAACAAAGGTCAGCACATGGAGAGCTCCCCAGCCCTTCAGCTTACTAGGGCTTGGGTAAGATGCTGCCAGCTCTCTGGCCTGTTACCTGCCAGAGAAAGAGGAAAGAAGGAAAAGGAGAGACACAGTAAATATGGCTGGAATCTAAAATAACTTGGTGGCTGTGAATTCTGGAAGCTGCTCCGGTCAAGTGCCTCCATGTTTATCTCTGCAGGTTGTTGGAATAAATTGCTTACAGCTGATTTCTGGGTGTGGTTTGTGAGTGCTAACTTGTCTCCTCCCTCCCTAGGACCTCTTCTGGTATCCTTAAAACCAGGATCTCAACCTGTGAGCTCCTTACCACAGTTTCTTGACCCAGAGCCATTTACAAAAGTTACTGACCTGAGCCAACAAGAGGGAGAAAAAATGTCTCTGGAGGACAAGCAGAAGCTAGGAGAGATCAGAGATAGCAGAAAAAAGATGAAATCGGAGGAGGAATTGCCAAGCAGTAAGAAAATGTGCCTCTTCAATGGCTCTGATATATTTGAGTGTCCACCACCAAAAACTGAAAATGAGGTACGAATGTCTGGGATGAAGTGTTGGGGCTGTGGGGGAAGCCCAAAGCCAGATGACAAAAGGATGCCTTTCACCTGGTGGCAATTCAGGGAGGCTTTGTTTTGCAGGCCTGTGTCAGTGCAAGCTCTTTGTTCTTTGTGGGGGCAAAAACTCTGCCTGACCTGGCTGCCACATGGGAAGCAGAAATGTGTCCCAGCAGCACCCCGGCTGAGGGTGGGGGGCAGTCAGCGTTCTCGCTTCCTAGGCATTCTTGTGGCACAGACCTGCCTGGTGGCTGGCTGGGCACAAGGAGGTCCTTGTGACTTCCAGGTTCTAGAGAAGAGAAGGGGGGAGGTTTATGCAGAATAACCCTTTGATGAGAGCTGCAGTCAGCAAGCCTGGTGAGGCAGCAAGGACTTCTGTGAAAGGAGTGGGTGTAACCCTGGTGCATCCATGTAGTCTTAACTGCCTGACTGTATTGTGAACCCTGACATGAGAAAGGGTCTATTTCTGCCTCTGGCTCAGCAGCTCACTACTGAGGACAACTTGATAGTGCAGTGCTATTGAGGTTGGCTGCTGGTTGCAGCATGCACCTGGGAAAGGCTCTAGAAAAGGTCCTGGTAGCTCCATAATTTGTCTTTAGTCATGGACAACCACCTCTCTGTATAGTGATCAAAGCTGGCACAGTGGTACATTTCTCTGGTCATTTGTCAGCCTCCCACTGTTGGCAGCTTAGGGACATTTTCAACTACATGCAATGTGTTTGCTTTTAGGAACCCTGGAATAATTTTCTTTCCATACCTGTGCTGAGGTCCCCTTTCATCTCTGCAAGATTTTAGCATCTGCACCTTGATAGGGCAGGAATTTCCGCATGTTAATGTCCCAGTGGTATGAAAAAGGGTATTTTTCTACATACTTCTGAGCTGCCACCCCAAGGTTACAGAAGCAGCCCTTGTAGAGCTGGTGCTCTGCTGCATGCATAATGAAAGACTATGCTAGTCCCAACTGGAAGAAGGAAAGGGAACCTGCCCAAGATCAGAGAAGGAGATGTGGCATACCTAGGAATTTAGACTCCAAATACTTTCTGTGGAACACCTGCAGTCACAGCCCAATCTAGTGGACAACAGGAATACTGCTGATGTTGTCAGGCATATATAGGTTGGTTGAAGGCCTTCTCCTTAGATGTTTCTCTCAGAAGTGATGACAGCTCTGGTGGCATTGTTAGGTTAAGCCTGTGTTTTCTTAGTGTAAAGTAAGTAAAATGTGTGCTTTCTTACAGCTTTTGCAGATGTATTTCCGGCAACAGGAAGAAATCCGTCGACTACGTCTGTTGGTAAACCAGAGGGATGTCCAAATTAAACAGCTGAAGCTGGAGCTCATGAATGTCAGAATGGACACACAGGATAACTGAGGGTGCTAGCCTGAAGCTCTTTGTATCCGTGGAAAATGGGGGAGACTCCAGTTCTTGTGGATAACTCCTCCTAGGTTTTTTACTGGGGGTAAAATTGATATTTCAGGCAGCATGGACTTCCCTGGCTTGTGGTGATCACATTTCCCTAATCATCACCAGACAGTTTTTGATGGATTTGCTGTACTTTTTCAAGTTCTCCTTGCTTGCCTGCTCACCAATGTCAGAAACTTGTGTGTTAATGCTAGTGAGAGACTTTGGAAATTCTTGCTCTTCTGGTCCTGGAGAAGCTACTTGTTAACCTCTAGGAACAACCTGTTTTGCTGCCCCTCCATGTGACAGGAGGATGGGAGACTGAAGGCAGCTGCCAGATTCTTTGCTCACCCTGAGGCCCAGCAATGTGGCTCCTGTCCTCTTGCCCAGGGAGTCCACTCTGCTGAGCTTCAGAGGCACCCCTAACTCCAAAGGGATCCTCATACACCCCTCTCACCTCACAGCTTGGCTCTGCCCCCAGGTGGTTTGGGAAAGCTGTGGCTGCCCTGACCTGGTGCTGGGGATAGTCCCACTCTGAGTGGGAGGCTGCACTGGGGGTGCCAAGGGCTGGCGCTTTTGTGATAGGTAAAGAAGAGTCGGCATTGGGGGATCCTACTTTAAAAGGGTGATGGTATGGGCTAGTTCTCATCAGAGAAGCTGCAGAGTCTCTGTGTCCTGTGAGTCAGTGGCCTTCTTTCCCTCCTTCTGCCAAAGACCAGCTGCAGTCAGTTGGGGGTCCTCAGAGAAATGAGGACAACATTTAAAGCTGCATAGTGTTGACAGCAGGGGAATTTGCCAAGAAGGTTTAAAAGGATGAATGGGGAGTTGGACCCCCAACCCACTGCAGACATTTCAGCAATGGTGCTAGAAGAGTTGTGTCAACCACAGTAAGACCGCAGGGCTGTGGCCAGTCATGAACAGCCCTCCAGGGCTGCTGAAGTATCACTTGTCCTTAATGCCTGCAGCTGCTGCTTCCTTAGCTCCCAGGTGCCAGAACCTTGTCCCATTTCTGCAGCCATCTACAGCTGCAGGTTCCCTCTTGCCAGCTGTGTTGTCCAGCCCCCTGCATCCTCCCAGGCTGCTCAGCCTTCCTGAGCCCTGTGGCCACACTGATCTGTGCCCTTCAGCACCAGCTCTCTGGCTCAATGCTGGACCTTATGGAGATGTCTTAAACCCAAGCAGAGCAAACACTGTTTAACCTGTATCTGTGCACCTCTGTTGTGGCACATAGCAATCACAGAATCAGCTAGGTCCAGGGGATATGTCTAGGACACATCCTTGTCACCAGATGTGTTTTATTGGCTGCATTTTTTTGTGCTCGTTTTTTCCATACAAAATAAATTATTTAAATTATTTCCAAGGTAAAGTAACTTTTCCTGGGGATTTTTACATCCTCTTGAGGACTGTTTCTTTGTTATTCTCTGACTGACTAGCATAGAGAATGGTTGGTCACTGTGGTTCTTATCCTAGGGTTGTGTTGATTTCAGCATTTATGGAAAAGAAGGTGTTTTCATTTAGGCTTTGGTGAGACTATTTAATCAAAACTTCTTTTTTTAGACAGTATGCCTGTAAAAGCGTGGACTGTGAAATGTATTTCAATTTGGAGCTTAACTTCAACCACTAATCTTTCACATGGAAAAAACCTTGAGGAAATAGAGTTATGCATTCATGATCTGTGCCTAAATAGTCTTGAGTGATCATTTTAACAGTTTCTAAGACTCCTAAAAGCTTTGTGAGAAGCTGTTGAACATGGGGATAAAAACCAAATCTGTGCAATGAAAAGCAAATATAACTGAATAATAAATATATTTAGAGTTTACTTTTTGATACATGCAAAATTGTTGTTTCATTATTGTATTGCTGAAGTGACTGAAGCTGAATCAAGGTCAGAAAGGAGCATCACCTACTGTCTCTTTTGCTTGCGTCAAGCTGTGGCCTTACATTAGTAGGTAGGTTGTACACAGTCTAATGCAGATGGCCCTGTTTTTTTACATCCTTCCCAGTTACCATTGATGCCACAAAGGGGTGGCAGTTTCACACTGCTTTGTGCTGAATTGCTGTGTATGTTGTCTTGAGTAAAGTCTGTCCTGCTGGAGATGCATTCTGTGTCATGAGGTGTTTCCTGCTGTCTTGCAGTCCTGGCTCTTCTCTTGTGCAGTACACTCTGACTAGGCTCTTTTAGATTCCACATAAGGAGGGCTTAGTGTGTTATTACCAAATTTATTTATTTGAAGACAGGATTTTGATTTAGCAGACTGAAGTAGCATGGACAATACAAGCACAATATAACAGCTGCAACCTCCAGCTAGATCACAATACAAACGAAATTCCCATTATGCTTACTGTCATGATGCTGGGTATCTCCAATCACCAGGAAAAAATGTGTTGGCTGAAGTGAGCTCAAGTCTCAAGTAGCTCTCTTTAAAGCTCATTTTGTTGTTTTTGTTTTGTTTTGCTCTGAGTCCCATAGGCACGGTAGCTGTGGTGAAAATCTGAAGAACCAGTGCCTGTGCTCGTGTCCTCTGAGCTGTCTTTCACTGTAGTAGTTTGTTGATCTGTCACAGCTTTGGGCATGGAAATGTTCATGGCTGCATTCAAGATGTAATTTTTAATCTTTCTTGTAGCATATTTTAGGCCAGTGTAAGGAGAAAAAATGGTGGAAATTGCTGGAGAAGACTGTGCTGGGGACTTTGTGCACCAGCCATGTCCTCAGGGTGCTATGCTGTCCTTGCCTCCTGGCCTTGTAAGGAACCTCGTGCCTGGTGAGAGTGTCTGAGCAGGCACTGCTTCCGTCCTTGGGGGCTGACACAGTCTCACTGCTCTGAGCAAAACCTAGAAAAAGGTGGCAGCAGGCAGGTTAGTGTGGGAGGCAGAGGAAGAGCCTGCAGTGCCTTTGTGACTCTGGTGTTATGGTTACTAAATCACAAAGAGAGAGGAAAACACAGCCCTGCAGTTAGTTTGCCTGCTAATTTAGAGCCACAACACTTGACATCTTCACGCTCTACTCTAGGCCAGCAGCCAACTGCAGAATAAAACCTAGTCAATAGTTGTCATTTTCTATTTATTTCTCATCTTGGAAGGCTGTACCATTGGTGTGCCCAAGGAGCTGCAAGCAGAAGAGAACATGGAGATGATGCCCCCTCATTTGCCCTGCAGTGGGAAGCAGCGGGTCACCCTTGTTGGTCTTGGGCTGGATGGCATCCAACCCTATCACAGAGTGGCTGCAAGCTGCAGGGAGGCACTGAAGTGATGTTGCAGTATCAGGAATTGCCTCTTGGACATGCTGCAGCACCATTTCAGAGTGGGATCTCTGAGCTTGTGCTGGAGCCACTGCAGTCTGTCTACAACTTAACTGTGCTGGGGAGCCCAGAACTGGACTTGGCACTCCTCACATGGTGTCAGTAGCACTGAGGGTAGAGGAAGGACAAATTCCCCTGAGCTGCTCTCAGTGTACTTCTAAATACAGCTGAGGATACTGTTGGTCATTTTGGCAGCAAACCAGTGTTGCTGACTCAAGCTCACCGTACTGTCCAGCAGGACCTCACAGAACTTCTCTGCAGAGCTGCTTGTCAGCTGCACAAGTCCCCACCTGGTGCACAGAGCTACTTCTCCTCAAATGCAGGACTGTGCAGTTGTCCTTGATGTGCTTCATCACATTTCTCCCTGCCCAGCTCTGCATTTCTCCTGTTGAGGTTTGACAAAAGTGCAGCACAACTGTCTGCTGCACCTTCCTCTCCTCCCACTTTTATGTGCTCTGCAAACTTGCTTGACTCTGCACTGTCACCTCCTGCAGGTCACTAATGGAGAGGTTCAACAGCTTTGGATTTGTTTTGTAAACAGTTTTTGGCATTCTGCTCAGAAATCCAGGCTGACTACTCCTGAGCACCTTCTAATTCTGCATGCCTTTGGAAATGCTCTCCAGGAGCATTTTCTCCAACATCTTCCAAAGGATTGCATAAGGCTGTAGTTGATTCATCTTCTTCATTACATGGTTAGAAGGCAGGGCTGAGAGTCAGTCATTTGCAACCTTTCCTACTCACCTCCACCTTTCAAAGAACATTGAGAGTGGCCTTGCAATGCCACCAGCCTTCACTTTCCTCAGCACACTTGGATCAAACCCATCTGGCCCCACAAACCTGTGTACATGCAGGGTGTTGAAGTATACCTTAACCCGGTCCTCTGTATTTTATACTCCCTAATCTGGTATGCAGCAGGTATCTACTTATCTACCTCAACATTATCAATTTTTCTCTGCCAGCTTTCCCTCCCCTTAAAACCTGGTTATGTTTTTCAGATTCTCACCATGGCTGCCATGCTCACAGGAGTCAGAAGTCTGCTGTGAGCAGCAGCTGTGCAACCAGTGGTTCACACGATTTCTGCTGATTCCTCTTTGGGCGCAATGGAGAAAACCACTTGGGGGTCCATGCTCTTCAGCAATGCCCCTCAAGCCTGCTAGTTACACTTGATAACTCTCAGGTCACCCTTGGCTGTGTCTTTGGTACAGACTTGAAAAAACAGCACTGTATAGTAGGAACCCAGATAAGCCTTGGTAGCCTCTGCACAACATTCTCAGTGAAAACCGCAGAAGAAAACCTCCCTAAATGATAAATCTGATCAGCAGAGTCGTGGACAGCAGTGTCCTCTATCACTTGTCACTTCCTTCCAGTTGTTTTAAGTGGCTCACATGCACCTAGGAAACCCCTTTCTGTTGGTCCCGACAAGGCTGGGACTCAGGCTATGTGGTTAGAGCTATGATGCTTAAAGTTCTGCACCTCTGAGCTACCAGCAATTGCTGCTTCTGTCAGCAAATTAATCTCTCCTGAGTAAGATCTTTGTGCAGAACTAGAGGAAAAAAGTTTCTGAGTTTAATTTTCTGTGTCACAACATGGGAAACACTATGCCCTGTTCTCTTCAAATCCTTGTATGTGAAAAAATGATGCACAATAATCTCTTTAAGCAACTTCTTAAGGTGAATGCATGCATAAATGAAGATTGTTTCCTCTTCTGATTTTCTCTCCTCTTGTTTTTTTGCATGTTTTTTCTTCAGTAGAAATTTGCACATCCAATAACTTGTGATTGAACCATAAACACCCCTGAGGACTCTCAGAGGAAGGGGCTTAACAGCAGAAGGAGTTATCTGTGTTCTTCATCTTTCCCAGTACTTAGCCATCAGATATGGGAGGCATATGTGAGGGACATTAGAAGTGGACAGAGAAAACATAATTTTATTTTAACAGTAGAGAGCTTGGGCCTTCGTCTGCTTTAAATGTTGCCTCATATTCCTCCCTCTGTATTAGAGTGACTGACTACACTTCTGACTACAAAGCTCTTCTGCTTTGAGTTGGATTCGATGCATTGTATTTTCACCGTCTTGACTCACATGGGTATATTTGATCAGATCTTGCAAGGTCTATGGGAAAATAACACCACTACCTTACCTCAGCTTCAGGTCTATGTGTTTTACATGCCAAAGTTAAATCTTTGCACTGATTCCATATCTCTGCAGGACTTGATGAGAGCAATTTGAGTAAGGAACAAAAAATTCTGGTGAGTAAACCTGAGGGGTAGTCTGTAGGGTGGAATCACCTAAATGTGAAGGTAATGTATTTTGAATCAAACCTTACTTCCTACTGACAGCCTTTACAGAACACATCAGCTTCGTTGACTTAATGCAATCTGGAAAGCTTAATTTCTAGGTCAGTTACTGTGTATCTGCTTGTGATGCAAAATACTTAGGTATATTTTTTGCCAGAGCCTGGGACTATGGATTCTTCTCTTCAATTTTCACAAAGATGTTCCTACAGAACTTTTTCATGTGAGTTTACCTGAGCCTTTTACAAAAGGTATGTTTAATACGTCCACTGTGATTTGTGAGGCAGCTTCTTTGGGAAGATTTAAGTGAAATTCTGCTCAAGCACTATTTTCATGAACAAAGACACAAGATGCTTTGTCCCAGCTGGAAAAGTGGTGAAAGTAGCAGCATTTACAGCAAGCTGCAAAATAAGGAACTGATTTTATTTTCTACTGCTGCTGAAAATGCTTGGAAGTAGATTCAGGGGAGGGACTGTTGGTGTGTTCTTAAGGCTTAGACACTCTGATCTGAAGTGTGTTACAGTTTTCTACACCCATAAATTTTGTCTGCTCATAAACCCACAATTGCTTTTGGTGCTGGTAAGGTTAAAAGTGCAATCCTTGTCAAGCTAAATAGACATTTAGGGAAGTGAAGCATGCTGAAAAAGTGAGGGGCAGATGAGAATGCCTGCCTTTATCTGAGAAGAGTGGTGAAAAAGGATATAGTTCCTGTATTACAGAATATTTTGAGTTGAAAGGGACCCACAAGGATCTCTGAGTCTAGCTCTTAAGTGTATGGCCCATCTGGGGACCTTGTTTTTAGGGCTGCAGAAGTGAATCACAGTAGTTCATACTCAGGTTGTTACAGTGCTTTTGTCCCTGACCCATATGTCACAATTCTATAGGAAGCTTTGCAAGGCTCTGGAAGTGAAAAAAAAAAGGCTTAAAAAAAAAGAAAAAAAAATTTACATCATTGTAAAGGCATGATGAAAGTCAGATGCAGTCAGTGGAAGTGTCAATCATACAGAAAGAAGAAACCTTAAGTTTAGTTCAACTGACCACTGGAAGGGAGCAAATCACTGTGTTCATGGTCCATGAAAATATGGTTCATCTTATAGTGATGGAACAGGCGTCTGAGATACTTTCATAAAAAGAACATACAAATAAACATCTGACTCAAAACATGTGCTTCTCTCCCCATTGGAAGGCAAATGGAGCAGACTCGTTGGCTATTCATTTGAATTCAACACCAGAAAGGCGCAGGTCAGTATACCCCTTCCGCTTCCATAAACATGACCATGTTGCTATAGAAGATGTTCCTCTCACAGGACCATTTTAGCCACAGGCTCCTTCATATGTGTGGAGAGGAGTTTTTATTACTTTTCACAACAGCAAACATTGGGTTACTAATTTTGGGAGTATGTGGCTCCTGGAACAGTATCTTTTAGACATCAGAGCAGGAAGGCCACCACCCAGTTCCCTGCTAAAGTTCACCTTGGTTTTTTGCAGTCAGTTATTAAACCAAGTGAGCACTGAAGAAATGGAAATTAAGTGTATTGGTCTTTTCTGCCTGTCTTACTGGAGTATGCCCAGGCTCTGGGCAAATTTTCTAATCCAATGGGACCATTCAAAGTTCACAGAGTGTTGAATAAAATTTTATGATGTTTAAGACAGACTGATCATCTGTATTACACCTCTAGAGTTGGACTTGGGAGTTACAGCTTTCACTCTCCCCATCGCCCTGTGAACCTCTGCAGAGTCTTGCCCCTTTCAGTGGGGCTCTTGTTCCAAAGAGAGGGTGCTTTGAGCAACTTCTTTTCAGGGATATTTTGATCAAGAGTAACAGTTGCTGTGATTCAAATACAGGCCCTGTCCTCCACAGACCATCACGCTTCCCAGACTCTTCTTGCCAGACAAGGCAAGAGTCATAGAGGTCTGTGAAGCAAGGCTTGTAGTGTGAACTTCCTTGAAAGTGTTGTTTCAGAGGAGAGTTTGGTACCCTTTGTTCAGAAGATTGACTCTGTACCTGCCATTTATCTCCAGCTGCAGGTAACCCAGAGTGTTTCAGCTCTTCCGTACCAGTACTTTGCTGTACTGGGCTGCTTTTCACAAAAAAAAAAACAAACCTTGTGAGAGAACAAAAGTTAGTTTTAGGTGCTTGTGCCCCCTCACAGATTTGCTTCCTAATGCTTTGTTCAAAGTGGGGATGACAATTGGTGTCTTTGAGGGCATGTTTTGTTCTGTGAACATGGGGCCTTGAGATTTTTTTGCCTTACTTCCTCTATCCATTGTCTCTTCTTTTGGTGGGTGGTTACTTTTTTTAATCTAGTATGTAGCTAATCTTTGGTTATGTAATCGATGTTCCAGTCCAAAAGTACAAGACCTTGAATTAAACACTTGTTTAAAATAAATTTTGTGTTCCAGATTGGTGGTTTGTACCACTTTTTTAAAAACCCTGAGAGTTTGGGAATCAATGCATTCCAGAGAATTTATGTTTCACTATCAAAATCGTGACAGATCCTTACTTACATCTGTTGCAGCTATCAGTGCTTTCAGCTGAAATCGAATGCAAAGCCCCACAATCCAATATTTAATTGATTTCTACACCTCTCTTTCTTTATGTGCTTGACTTCTTTGTGTATAGACTTTAAGGCTTTTCGCGTTATTGTAAGGTTGTTCAATTAGGGAAGAAAACCCACACCTTCAGTAAACGTTAACTGGAATTCCATTCTGCAGAGATTTCTCTGCCCTAAATCTAGCATTACCTCAGTCCAGAAGAGGGAACTATTGTTTCATGTATGCCAAGTCCAAGCAAATTGTTTAGAGCATATTCTAATGTGCAGATGAAAAGATGAAAATGGTCTTCTCTAGCTACAATAAAAAATGAGGTGTGAAAATTGAGATATTTAGATACTTCACCAAAACAACAAAATATCAGGGCATACAAATGCCACCTATCTTTGGTTTTAGAGTATTCTTATAACGGTGATTTATGTAAAAATGCGTAAGTATAATTGAACTGCTTACCATAGAATAGGAGCACCTGAGATCCCACTTGTTTTCTGACATGTGAAATAAATTATATTAATTGAGTTATTTTAGTAATGTACCTGGGTTTAATTTGATTTTATTTTAAGTGCATGAGCCTTTCTGGGGAACAATAAATACTCTATTAAAAAAAGAATCTCTTCATTTGCAGTTTTCTGCTATAAGCCATTGCCAGGAATCAGAAAGGAGGGGTGTTTTCCTTCCCACAAGAATTTACTTAAATGAACACTCTTCAAACTTAGATGTTCTAAATGCCTCAGTTTCTTTAAGAATCACTTATTGAGAGTAATTCTATAGTTATAGTTGTATTATTCAGTTCTTGTAAGTAGATGCTGAGATAATATAACAGCCCGTGCACTTGTAGCTAGTGTTTGTCTTTGGAGAAAGGGCTTCTTTCTTACATCTCCTCAGTGAAGATGGTATGTTTCCGTTGTAAACTATATTGTTTTTAGCCTATATGCTTGACATTAAATAGAGCATTTTTATCCCAGCATATTGTACATGTTCCTGTTATGGTGCATAAAATCATGCAAATGACTGCGAAGTAACAAGTGAAGGCAAAACACAAAGTCATTGAACTACTATCAACTTATTTGGACCTAAGACTGGATACATAATTTAGGACTGAGAATATGAGAGAATCGTACCTTTACTGTTTTCAGGACAACGTGTGGACAACATGTTTGGGTGTGGTCTCCCTAGTACTAGTTTACTAGCACAGGGAAGCAAGTCTGCAGAAGTGCTAGCACTGATGCTGGCTAGCATCTGTGGTTAGGTTTGAATAGAAACTGGGAGGGCTACCATAATTTGCCAGTTAAAGGTTTGTCAGTCAAACCACAGCAGTATTCTCACTGCTACTGCTAAACAACAAGGGAGTGTATGCAGAGTGATAAAATCAGCCCTGTGGCTTTGTCTTAGTCCTGCTGATGTGTTGCCTAATGCTGGCGGCTATTTTCATATGGCTTTCTCTGCTCTCTTACATAGCCGTCACTGGTCCATTGTGCTGACAAAGGGCAAAATCCACGAACCATATTTAAGTATAGCTGTCTGGGATATGACACAGTAGAATGACTTGTGGTTAGTAGGCTAAATACGTTTTTTAGGTGAATCCACATAAAACATCAGGAGAGAGTTTCATATGTTGTGTGTCAACACTGCACTTTGCAGTAGAACTAAGCCTGTTTTTAGTCTGAATCTGGGAGGAAATACGTTTTGCCAGTTACGTGAGTTTGTTCTCACTCTTAAGATTTGTGGCACGGTTCAGTGTCAGAATCTATTTTGCGTGTTCTGTCTTTAGTTCATCTCCTTCTTTGTCAGTCCTTTTACCTTCCCACTGATTTTTTAATTTTCCCTGGAAATAGTGATACAGTGGCAAGACAACTATGGTGCCCTATGAACCATCAAAAAAAACCCAAACCAAACCAAGCCAATTAAAATTTCAGCTCTTGAATCTTAATGATTGAAAATGATATTCCAAATTGTAAGATCACAGCTTAATCTGCAGTTAAGGTCGCAAGACATTTCAATGACAATTTAGAGTAGCTCAACTTTTGTCAATAAACTAAGTAGATAGGACTCCAGACGATACCTTGAGGCTGTATTATAATCTTTCTCCACATATTACTTGTATTTGCATTTACAGCTGTAATTTGCCACCATGTGAAATTCTTTATGAATTTTCTGTACAAAAGGGTTTTGCTACACAAGCATACAAATGTATTCAAGCAAATATGATCTGGAACTCACCAGGGAGAGTAAGTGTGGTTGGCTCCAGTGCTTCTTCCTTCTTAGCTGAGTTTTGCTTCCAGTTATGTATGGAGCAGATCTGAAAGGACTAAAGGGGTCATGAGTCCATGTCTCTGCCCAAGGCAAGATTAAGTTCACCCACACCACTCTGGCAGGTGTTTTTTTGGCCTATTAAAAGCTCCAGTGATGGAGATGTATGTCATCTTCAGGTAATCCTTTTCCATCTTCACCCTCAGCAGGATTTACACTAATGTCTTGTCTGGATTTTCCTTTCTGTAAATTAAGGTTGTTACTTTTTGTTGTATTTTATGGAACTGTAGAGCACACTGTTCCTTTTTATTCTGTGATTGCACTTTGCCTTGCTGGAGACTAAGTCCCTCAGTGAAATTACCCTCAGTTCCTTTTCTTCTTCTTCACTGGATTCATCGCACTGATCTTTGGGGTTCTTTTAAGTGGTTCTGTTCAAATCTTGTGATGCAACACTGTACACAGGCTGCCAGAGGAAGGGTACATTCAAAGGTTATCTTGGCTGTAGCTGTGTTTCTGAATGCCTGTATAATTCTTGTTTACCTACAGAAATGCATGGAATCATCCTCAATATATTCACTGTAAGCCTGACCTCCCTTTCAGTAGAGCTGCTACATTATTTTCTTCTCATATTTTTCAGATTATGTTTTCTGTTTATGTGTAGTATTTCATGTGTCTTTGTAGAAGTATTTTATGAACATCTTGAAATAAAAATGTGCCTGAGGAGGAAAGGGAGGTCAGACTTCAAAATTGTGCCATTAAGAGCTCTCAGGCGAATTCTTTTTTTCTGGAGGTTACAGTGCTATGTTGAATTAAAACAACTGGAAATTCAGCTGTCTTAATTACTGGAAATCAATGAACAGTTGTCCAGCTATTCTTGCTCAACCATTCGTGAAGTTGTGTGAGTGCCTACCTGGCTCAACCTTTACTTTAATTTGCTCTTACGCTGTTTATAAAATGTTTCTAAAAGTACCTGGGTGAGGTTTTTCTGGATTGGGTAATATGGAAGATCAGAACAGACAATTTAAAAGTCCCTCCAGCCTTAATATTACTGAGTGAGCAAAAGATCAGTGAGAATACTGTTAACAATCCCAAGGGCAAGGAAGGGAGGCTAAAAAGGAACATAGAAGCTGGGGGAAATTCAGTACTAGTACGCAATATGGCTTCTAAAGAGGGGAGAATGAGTAACAAAGCAGAGGTTCAAGTTCATCTGCAGGAGTCAGATGGAAGATTGATGCAGATTTAAAATGTCCACAAATTGGGCTCTTAAGTTGTCCATAACTCATATGTAAGCATAAGTATGTACACCAATGCATGTATGCACACACAGACATTAGTAATTCGGGTGTTTGTTTTGCTAGAAATAATTTTGAAGGGTTATTTGGCAGAACTTGAAAATGACATTGTGTTCATCTATGAGAGAAAGACACTACTATGACTAACACAGTGTCAAGTGTCAATAATGGTTGGCTATTTTCTGTGCAGTTGTGGCTTTCTCAAAGATTAGATTAAGAAGCATCTTTAAAAAAAATAAATGCTATGTCATCATATTTCAGAGAATGGCTAGATCTTAGGTTTGGGACAGAGAAATCAGCAGATATGTACTCCATCACAAAGAGAACCTATACACCTTCTGGGGAGGGTGTGTGAATCATTTCACTTGTGTACTTCCTCTTAACAGGCAAAGCCATCCTTTCTATTGGCATTGAACAGAGTATTTCAACTGGGCTGTCAGATGAAAGCACAAATATCTCTTCCAAAATGAGGAAAACAGACAGGTTTCACAGAGCTTGATTTTACTTCTGACCTTTAAACCGGGGATGCGGAGAAAAAGAAGGGAAGGGAATGATTTTGGTGGCAATACCCCTCTAATAACATGTCCACTGTTCTGGGTCAAAAGGGGCATCCATCAATATTGCAAAGTACTCAGTGGAGCAGCTGTGGTGATCCAGTGTAGGCAGGTTACAAACCATTGCTACGTATTAGCCATCTGGGAACAGTTGGAAATGTCTGCCATTATCTGCCAGGGGCAGCAATTTGTAGGAGCTATGGTGCATTATGATGTATTAGCTCTCCACCTGAAGGTGTCACGACCCATTTCTCTGCATCTTCTTTGGGATAACACTGCAAAGCAGAGGCTTTTATTGTTGCAGTTTCAGGGTGAGGAATCTAATTTGCAATGATGCTGTAGGGCAGAAGGGAAGAAAGGCTTAAATAGCCACTGTGCCTGTGAACAAAGCATGCACTTCAGTTCAGCACTTGGCTGCCATCATGGTTACCTACTTCAGGGGATTCCTTATTCAGAAATTATTATGCCTTCATGGACATTGGAGCTGAGCCATTAACACCAGTCTGGGACTTGTTTGCCAGTATGCTTCTTCGAGGGTTAGTGATAGGCCCTCTCACTTCTACCCCTCCAACTCTCTATGCTCTGGCTGACCTTCTCTGCCAACAACCTTAGGCTACTCTGATAGTCCTTGGCAGCCCAACTCCTTGCAGCTCCTGCCTCAGGGAAGGCACTGAGACTGTGGTACCACTCTATGTGACACTGACTTGGACACTCGTAGGGAGTGTGAGGCCTCCATTGTCTTTACCCTACATGTGAACCTTTCTGAACAATCTCTCTGTCCCTCTTAAAAATGCAGCTGATGAGCTAGTTTACATCACCTCATCTCACCTCAGTTTCTCTTTATTCTCATTCTGCTTCAGTACAGTAGGTTGTGCAAGGGGTGACTAATCTATACAAATACAGGTGTACAGATATATTTTACTCTCATGATACTCACATGCACATGCACTACCACACACCACTGCTGATGTGTATGTAAGTACTTTGGTAGTAGACTGCTTTCAGTGCGTAGCTGGTCATGTTTACATTGTTTCTGAAGCAGGCACCAACAGGATGTTTTGTACTTTTGTTTGTTTATTTGTTTGTTTTTATTTTTTGTTTTGTTTTGTTCTTTCAAAAGAGCCTGGAAGCTATGCATTTGAATTTACTTTTTTAAAGCAGAATGGTATCTGGTTGTGTGAATCCCAACTAGCCTTTACTTCTAACCACTGCTCTGACCACTGTCCAGGCCTGTTTCTCTAGAGCTTAAAGGGAGAATAAAATACCATATTTGTTGGCCTAACTACTCACCCTATTGCTGGCTGTTGGCTGATCTCCCACCTCAAGAAAATAATTACAGCTGACACTTTGATTAAAAATCTTTCAAGGAGGCTTAATTGTGTTTAAGGAGGAACAAAGCAGTCTAAAACATCAAGGGGGAGGTTCCTTACAGTTCTGTCCTTTCTTTCGGCCAGGTGAGTGAGGGCTTTGTGCAGAAATGCAGAACATTTGTGAGGAAAAGGTGAATACTTTTTTAGTTTCAGAAAGCCTTTTGAAGTCCTACATCTTCTGGCAGGTTTTGTCTTTGTCCCAACAAGCAAAAGAAAATATGATTTCTACTTTCTGGGATCAGATCCATTTTTAACCCCTTTAAGTGGAATTTGAATCCTGAACCTGAGCAGCAGTTAGTGTGCATTACCTTTCACTAGAGTAAAACAAATTGTTGGCCGAATTAACTTGTAGCACCTATACTCTCTCATGTTGATATTAGCATCAGTAACTGCAAGTCTTCAGCCCTCACTGATTTCCTCTAGTACTATGTAAGAATGACAGCAGTAGCAACAAGACAAGAGTCATTTTGATGGGGACAGGGCTGACATGAGGACCTTCTGTCCAGATGATTCTGTAATACTCCATACCACATTCTTTCCGCTGTAAGACACAATAAACAGTCTTAAGCTGCAGACTCCTTGTGAATAGAAGATAGATGTTATGTGAACTTATTCTTTGAAATGTGAAGCACAGTCTACTCTTGCAACAATATTTATCCATTCCTATTCACTTGTTAACCTTAGAGTACTCCTTCACAAATGCAGTGTAGATACCAGCCAAAGATATTTATTTGTTACTCCTTTCTGCTTCACAAATAAGTGAAGTTGTAAGGTTGGGATGGGTGGTAAACTGGGATATATAAAGATATCCCAGTCATATTACACAGGGGCCGGGAGATGAATGTTGTGCTGGTGACATGAAGGGATGAGTTAGAGAGCAAGTGCAAGCACACAGGATATAGGAGAAGACAGGTGGTGAAAAGAGGCAGATCTGGCTGTAATCTGCCTTACTGCACACTGCCCTATGCAAACATGCTGTTTGTGTAAGCCACTGGCAAGTAGCCACAGACAGATGGAGTTAGTGCAGTGCTGGGGAAAGACAACTCTTCTGTGGCTTTTTCTTCATGGTAAATGGGTTTGTGCCCGGAGCAGGACTGTTTTACAAACTACTGATGATCCCTCTACCACAGATTTGGTTATGTATAGTGAGGAAAGGTGTGATTAAAAGAAGCACATCAACAAGATTTAAATTTCAGTGAAAGTGCATGTACAGCACACAGAAGGGAATGTCAGCTCTCTTTGCTTTAAGCAGGAGACCAAGAAACTTTTTGCATCTAACCTTTTGGTGAGAAATGAGAGAAGAAAACATTGTTGCATGTTATATATACAGGTTGTAATTACTTTTCTGTCTTGTACATGTAATAGCCACTGTGTCAGTGAAGGCAAGAAGCTCTCAGAGAAAACAATTGGTCACTTTTAGAGAGCTTCTAATGGACCAGCATACCAACATTTTTTTCTGAAGATCCATAAGAAAAATGCAGAAGAGGTTACCTGTTGAGGTATTAACCTAAATTTTGCCACACAAGATAATGGTGGATTGCATATTAACTCTTGAAGAGGGGCCTCATATATCACAACTATCAATATGAGCTTGGAAACTGCAGGTGGAAGGCAGATAAAATAATGAAAGAAAAAGTAAGAAGTAACCTTAAGTGTGAAAAGCAAAAAACATGCTAGACACATTCCTTTTGAAAGCATAGAATTCCTAACAGGTCTACAGACAAAGCATCAAGGGATGAAGCTGAAGAGGGGACAGCCGGCCGTTGTTCCTGCTGTGAAGGAGCACTGGGGCAGGGCCATGCCAACATTCAGCGCAGCCAGGGGAGAAGTGAGTGGACTCAGGGAGGGGCTGTGAGCATTCTTTCCTTGGCATCTGTAAAAGAGCCAGTGCCCAAACAACCGTGGGCTTATTCAGGAGTGGAAGTGGTGCTGGTACTTTTCAAACTGTAGGGAGGTGATGACACCATAGACTTGAAAAGGAAAACCCAAGCTGTGTGCCAGAGCAGAAAACAGTGCCTGTGACTGCAAGCAGGTGGATGAGGTATGCGTGGTAACTGTCAGGCTCAGAACATTTAAAAAGGCACAGGGGCATTTAATATATCACTACCTGGAAAATTAGCTAAACATTTCTTAGAGAAATGTTAATTTTCCACCTCTGGGGAGAGATCTTACATGCCTCTCTTGTAGGTTTTGTTCTGGAGAATTGGCACGGTGTTTGCTGAGGAGAAATGACAATGAATAAGCAGGTAGGATCCTGCCATATCACTGCTCTCTACTCTGCTGTCCCAATAGATATGTGATTTTGGGCCAGCATCTGGTATGGGGTTTCATCCTGTTTAGCTGTAGACACTTGGTGTGCATATATTTGGCTCCAGACCAGACACACAACTATGAAGTTAGTGGAGGAGCAGCCAGCTTCTAAGGGAGGAGGATTTTGTCTTAGGTAGGAAAAGCCAGTTTTTTGGAATAGTGAAATCTGTGCATGGTGCAGGGACCCTGAACACAATGTCCCAGTGATCCTAAGGGATTCATCAAAGGGGCCACTTAGAGAGATCATTCTTGGCCTTAATCTGTCTTAGTCTTAAAACTGGAGAAATTTTCTTTCTCTATCGCAAAGGAAGTTATTGAGGGCAAAGACACTGTTGCTGCTCAGCTATCACACAGTAAGGAACTGTAGATACTTCAGGTTTGCAAAACCTTGTGAAAAGACATGTGCAGCACTAATTGGCTTTTGTTATTTTCTTAGAGCACCTTTTGGGGCATTCATTCCTGTGGCCTCATTTCAGCTGCATGGCAGATATTTGTCGGGGTCCCTCCCCCCTGCCATGTGGTCCTGGGAGATGGGCCCTGGGGGGGAGGCACGGGGTTTCCCTGCCCCTGTTCAGCCTCGTTCCCATTGGTTGGTTTGGGTTCCCCTGCACGGGCAAGGACCCTTGGGTCCCGTGATTGCCTCAGCTCCTCAGCAGAGCCCGGCCATGCGGCTGGGGAAATAAACATCTCCGAAATATCTATCAAGAATCGGTCCATATATATTTCTTTCCACGGGCCTCGTTGTCTGACACACGTGTTGCAACATCCTCATTGCTACATATGGTAGAGAAATGCTGGCAAGACACCAATCCCTAGGGACAGAAAATTCGTGAGTAAAAACAACTCTACATCTCTCTCTTCTCACCTTGGTTTGGATATTTTCTCTGGACTATGGAAGAATCATGGGAAATGTGGCTCTCTGAGTCACAGAAAGAAATGTATCTAGAAGTTAAAGGAATCCTTGAACAACAAAACAGGAAAGTATTTGTTCCAGGAGATCTTGAACATTTTTTTAACTGGCTTTTCAAAAGTTTCTTCTATATTTCTCGAGACTTGCTTTTTGATATTGATCCTTCTGGAACTGGTAACTGGAACTTCTGGTATGAGATCTTGGAAGAAATAATGACTCAAACAAAACATGCACTAGTGATAGAACCTCTCCGTGGATGCCTTGTAATCACTGAAGCTCTTCAGGAGTATTTGTATGGTCCCATTACCCCTAGAGCAGAGGATGGCCGTAATCCCGTGGCCGAGACCATGTGGCGGCCATCCCAGGAGCGCGTGATTGCAGCCGTGTCAGCGGAGGTTCCTGCGCTGGATGCGCCCGGCCCCCTCGGGAGTGTGTGCCTTATCGTGGACCCCATCCCTGTCTCGGGGTCCCCTGCTGCACGACCGCGAGTGAGGGAGCGACGCTGCAGGTGCTGTGGGTGCCCTGGGCCATGAGCAGCAGAGAGGCGGCCCCCACGAGCAGCCAGGGACTGGGGGTCATCGTGGAAGCCCAGTCTGAGCATATGGCTTGGAGAGCCCTGCGGAGGGAGAAGCCGCGGTTTCCACAGCGACACGAGAAGCCGCGCAGCGCCGAGCCGGAACGGGGCCGCTCTCAAAGCAGCGTGGAGTTGGCGGAGCGGAACCGCTCACAGGGCACGGAGCCAGCGGCGATGGCAACGCGGGGCCGCGCAGAGCCCAGACACGGACTGGAGCAGCGCCGCTCGGAGAGCGCGGAGCAGCCGCAACAGAGGGGCCCGGCCGAGACGTCGGAGCCGGCGAGGCGGCGGCCACACGGGACCAGCAGCCATGACAAATACACAAGCACGTGATAGGAGGAGTTGTAGCCACGAAAGTCACAGGAACTGTGAAATGGTACAATGTCAAAAACAACTATGAATTTATAACACGAGATGATACAGGGGAAGATCTATTCATCCATAGAACTGCCATTAAAAGGAATAACCTTAAAATTTACCTGCAAAGTGTAGGAGATGGGGAAGTTGTACAATTTGATAGAGTGCAAGGAAAGGGTTTACAAGCAGCGAATGTTACTGGGCCTGGGGGTATTCCAGTCAAAGGCAGCCGTTATGCACAAAATTATAAACAATATCCATCCCAGCAATTTCCCTACCCACAACCTACTTTCCCCTTTACCCTATACCCAATATGAGCCCTTTCCTAAGTTTATCCCATCCTAAATTTATTCCTAATCCGTTTTTCACCCCATGGCTTCCCTATACAATTCTCTTTCCCTACAACTCCTCTCTGATGCTGAGGGGGGAATGAAAAGGGGGAGGGAAGAAATTAAACCCTCTCCTGCCTCAGTTTCCCCACAAAGCATGCCTGGAGAGTCCTGTCTCCCTTCTGTCAGCCTTAAGATGTTCCACAGAATCTGATTGGACATTTAAAGACTCAGGAGGGTGGCTTGTCTTGTCTTGAAACTGTTCTTGTTATGTTTATCCAGTTGTTTTCAATGTTAAGTTTTAAATCTCTTTTTGTTAAAAGTAAACAGGTGTCAGGGTCCCTTCCCCCCACCATGTAGCCCTGGGAGAGGGGCCCCGGGGGGAGGCACGGGGTTTCCCTGCCCCTGGTCAGCCCCGTTCCCCATCGGTTGTTTTGTGTTCCCCTGCACGGGCAAGGACCCTTGGGTCCTGTGATTGCAGCAGTTCCTCAGCAGAGCCCCGGCCATGCGGCTGGAGAAATAAACATCTATCAAGAATCAGTCCTTATATTTCTTTTCCACGAGCCTCGTTGATTGATACACGTGTTGCAACATCCCCATTGCTACAGATATTCATCATTAGCGCTTCTTTGCCTGCTATATAAGTTTTTTTCTCAGCATTTTGAAAAGGCCTTATTTATGGTTGTAGGGATGCCTTTGGAGAAACTCTGGCAATTCTTGCAAGAGCTGTGTAAGATGTAGTGACCCTTGGCTACCAGCAGCAGTTGTAGAGGTAGGAGGATAGCCAGTATGTTTTCCACCTGCTTGCCCAGGGTCAGGGACAGGTAGATTACAGCAAATTGAAGCAAAACGACAATGATCCCAGCCTGAACACAGCTGATCTCATATAGAGGCAGATCAGGGTTTTGGGTTTCTGGGCTGTATTTGCTGTTATGTGCTTTTCACATCCTTCTGAAGATCAAAAAAAGGTAGCTACACTTTCCTTTCTCAATGAAGGATGGACCCATACGTCCTCCTGCTTCCAGCTACAGAAGTTTGATTCTGCTTGGACAAGGACATGAATGTAGTCTGAAGCAGGACAGGAAGGAGTGACTTAGAGATGTGCCTGATCAGGGGTAACTGTCACCCTCATGTCTAATCTCCAGACACAGAATTTTTCCAACAAGATACTCAGTACTGTGATACAGGGGAGCAGAAGTTCAACACATCCCTCTCTTAAAAAAACCAACAAACTGATGAGTAATGAAGGCTAGCTACTGCTGTTGTTATAATTCATTAATCTCCAGTACCAGAAAATGAAGCCTTCTGTGGATCAGTTTCCTCTTTTTCTGTCTCCTGTATAACCACAGCAAAGACAAAATACATCACTTCACATTCTGTACTTGTGGATAATGACTGCACCTCAGAGCAGCTGTGGGAGGTCATTACAGTGGAGTCAAGAGACTTGAGATCTGCTATCGAGCTCCTAGGATTATGCAACAAAATATTACTCTGTACTTGGAATTACATCACTAAATGATTTCAGTTTTGTTTCTGAAGCTATTATTTATAAACAGAAGTAATAAATATGTACTTACTGTGCTTACCTGAACAAAATGTTTCAGGATCATAGAATCATAGATTCATTAAAGATGGAAAAACCTCCAAGACAGTCAAGTCTAACTTTTCACCAAAAATCACCCTGTCAAAAAAACCATAGTGCTAAGTGCCACATCCAGTCCTTTCTCAAACATTTTAAGGGATGGTGACTCCACTGCCTCTCTGGGCAGCCTCTTCCAGTGCTTGTCACCCCCTTCTGTGAAGAAATTCAGGTCTAACCTGAATCTTTTCATGTCCTCTTGTCCTATCACTGGCTGGCTGGGAGAAGAGATCAACTTCCATGTGGCTACAACCTCCTTTTGGGTGGCTGCAGACAAAAAAAGGTCTTTCCTGAGTCTCCTTTTCTCCAGGCTGAACCAATCCCACTGTCTCAGCCACTTCTCTCAGCTCTTACTCTCTGGACCCTTCTCCAGGTCCATTGCCCATCTCTGAATTGTGCCAGCAGCTCAATGTCCTTCCCGAGTTGAGGGACCCAGAACTGGACCCAGAACTTGAGATGCATCTTTGCCAGTGCCGAGTACAGGGGGACAATCAGTACCATGGTCCTGCTGGCCACTCTATTGCTGATACAGGCCAGGATGCCATTGGCCTTCTTGGCCACCTGGGCACACTGCTGGCTCATGGTCAGGCATTGACCAGCACTTCAAAGTCTTTTTTCCTGGGGCAGATTTTCAGTGACTCTGCCCCAACCTGTATCACTGCACGGGGTTGTTGTGACCCAAGGGCAGGACCTGGCACTTGGCCTTATTGAACCTTATACCTTTGGCCTTGGCCCATTGATCCAGCCTGTCCAGATCCCTCTGCAGAGCCTTCCTGCCCTCCAGCAGATCAACACTCCCATCTAACTTAGTGTCACCTAGGAACTTCGTGAGGTGCATTCAACCCCTTCCTCCAGACCATCAATAAAGATATTAAACAGAACTGGCACCAATACTGTGCCCTGAGGGACACCACTGGTGAGCAGCCCCCAGCTGGATGTGACACCATTCACCTCCGCTCTCTGGGCCTGGCTGTGCAGGCAGTTTTTAACCCAGCAAAGATGCACCTGTCCAAGCCATGGGCTGCCAGCTTTTCCAGGAGAATGCCATGGGAGGCAGTACCAAAGGCTTTGCCGAAGTCCAGGTAGACAACATCCACAGCCTTTCCCTCATTCTCTTGGCAGGTCACCTGGTCATAAAAGGGGACCAGGTTGGTCAGGCAGGACCTGCCTTTCCTAAGCCCATGCTGGCTGGGTTTGATCCCCTGGTTTCCTGTATGTGTCTTGCAACAAACTTTCAGGGAGAAACATGTGCAGAAAATCATTTTATAAGACTTCTTAAAAAAAAAATTTCTCTTCACATAAAATTGAAACACTTCAATATTTCAGCTGTGCTGATGAGTTTATCAGTGCATCATCATGTCATTTGATAACACCATAAAAATTTAAATGGATGCACATATACCCCAAAAGCTAGTATGTAAGTTGGCAGAGAAACAGATAAGTTTCTTCACTGCAAGGGCTATAAAAATGGTCACGGTGAGTTAGACCAAAGATCTATCTAAGGCAGGATTCCTTATTCAGTTGTAATTAAAACCAGGTATGTAGAGGAAATTAGGACCAGGGAAAACATATGTAAAATTTCCTCCAGGGTCCAATTATTTTCAGCTTGGAAACTCCCTTGGTTAAAACTGGGATCAGTTTATTCTTCCAGCTTACTAAATATTCCACAACTGGACATAGGAGAGAAGTGGATGATAAGCTAGTGGAAAAGTCTTAAGCCTGTCCTACTGTGAGGACAATACTTTAGCAAATTACAGAAACAGATACCACAATGATGACAGAGTTAGAAAACCCAGTCATGTATATAATTCTGTAGTTAACATGTTTTGTAATGCAAGGTGTCATTACTAGGTAAAATGGAATATAGTTTGCAATGGCTAAAATGGCTGAGAACGTGATCTCTAAGCATCTTTCTTTGTAGCTCAATGACTGTCAAAAAGGCTTATGTCTACTTTCACATCTGCGAGCCACTCCCTGTACTTCTAATCATAAACTGTTTACTCCAAGAACCCCCCCAGCAAGTTCAAATAAACAAAGCAACTGGTAAAGTGGTAGCTGCATGTGAGTGTCTGGGGAGACGGATGTTATAAATGCTGACAATAGATGGGCTCAATATATTGCTTGAGAAAGTTGTAGCTAGTTGCCTCATTCATCATAGTGACAGCAATACTGACAGCTCTCTGCAGTGCTTCATCTGTGAAATGATGGATCAGCAATGAGGGCTGGCTGGCAGGAGGCACTTGAAACATCCAGGGCTTTCAAAGTCTACTTCCTCTGTCATGCTTTATTCGTGCTGCATAATGGACAAGCACAGGCAGTGTGATGAATTATAGGCTTGAGCCTTGAGATCCTGTGCAGGGATAATTTTCCTAAATCTGCACAATTCTCTCATTTTCAGATGTGCACAATAGCAAAACCTGTGGCAGAAGTGGGGGAGGTGAGACCTCTTCAGGACCTGGCCACTCAGAGCTGTTTGAAGTCAATACGGAGATGCAGAGCAGTTACTTAGGACAGCGGGAGAAGCCAGAGTTTTCTGTGATTTGCATTTGGAATAGAATTGGCCTGGATGTAGATGCTGATGACCAGAGATTATTTAAAGCTATAAATCAGTCTGTGAGCTGTACGCAGATAGGCAAGTTAATGATGACATAAATCTAATGGCTGGTGTAGCTCAAAGACCAAGTGAAGTTACAGTGCCATGACAACAGCAGATGTATTCGGAGATGATGTGAAATAGACTTTAAAATTTGGCAAACATAGGTTGAATAAAAGTAATATGTGCAGGACATGAGTGAAATGCTCCCTGACAGCACCATGATACTTGGCTTTTTCTTCTTTATTGCTATGAAGCTGATAGGAGACTTGTTAAGGCAGAGTAGTAGCAGCATCTAAAGCTGTATTTTAGTTAAGGGTCAGAGTCAGTGCTTTCATTATAAAACTTGTTCCTCCAGATAATATAGTACTGCAATGAAAGCATTCACTCTGGCCTGAAAGGTGCTGTATGACAGTTTGGTCCAGGAACACAAACAGAGCAATGAGACAGCCCAGCTGGAAGTCTGCTGAAGTCAAGGGCAAGGCTTTTGTTTGCTTTCTGCTCAGGCTCTGTGTGAGCTGAGTGGCTATGAGATGAATTAGCAACGCTGATTATCCAGTGTCAGCAGAGCATGAACAGTGAAAGTGCATGTTTCTCTACAGGGACTATTGTCTGAGCACACTAGCTTTATAAGATGCACACTAAGTGAGCACATTGCCAAAACATGACACAGATCTTGGTCAGTTAATAATTTCGCCATCCCCTTCCCTTAAAACACATACCTGTGGCGTGAGCAGGGGCCAATCAACACAGCTGCACAGATGGCACAGATCAGACCGTTGCTTGGATCCATCACTCTTGACACTGGGAAAGGGGACGAAATATCCAAATTAGGACTTAAGTGTTTGTTTATTTGCCCTGAAGTCAGTGCAAAGAGGAAGACAAGGTGAGCTGTGATATGGAAGTGTATGGTTCCAAATTTATTATCTCAGTCCAGTGGCTGAAGTGAAGTGGGGTTACAGAGGAGTTGCTAGTAAGGCTCCAAAAAGCCATTGTCCTGCTGAGGGGCTTCCCAGGACCAGGTTCACCATGGTTTCTTACAAGGCTGTCCAGCTGAAACAGGTCCAGATACTCTGTGGAGGAAGCTTTCTTCAGGTTTTTTGAGGCTTGAGTGGCTTGAGTTGTGGTTCAGCATGTGGTAGGCGGAAGAGATATTCACAAGTGTGAAAGGTCCTCCAACTGAAGTGTAGATTCCTGTGGTATAAGACATGGAAAATGGGGATTCTTCAGCCAATCGAGTCTTCTTCATGAAGTAAAATCAGGGCAGTAAAACCACTGTTTTTCAACCTCCTTCAGTTTTCAGATCCCTAAAGTATACGGAGATTGAAGATGCAGACAACTGTATACTGAATTTAAGACAGGAAATTTAAGTCAACAAATATAGGCTTGTTTCCCTTAATTACTTTTTTTTCAGGTGTGCTTAGTCTGTGGGCCTTAAAGGGTGTGCAGATCACACACTGAAAATCAGCTCCTTGAAATGGGTATTCTAAAAAGAATAATTATTTTCATGTGTCATAATATCTGATATACTTTGAAGTTTAAGCAGGCTGAAGTAAATGTCAGAATTTAAACTGGACATGACCCAGCAAGGGGTACTCGCAGCCCAGAAAGCCAGCCACATTGTGAGCTGCAACAAAGAAAGAATGGCCAGGAGGTCAAGGGGGGATTCTCCCCCTCTGCTCTGCCCTTGTGAGACCGCACCTGAAGTGGTGTGTCCAGCTCTGGGGCCCTCAAGACAAGAAAGATGTGGATCTGTTGTAGTGGGTCCCAAGGAGGCAGACAAAAATGACAAGTGGGATGGAACACCTCTCCTTTGTAGACAGGCTGAGAGAGTTGGGCTGGTTCAGACTGGAAAAGAGAAGGTCTCTCTGTTCTCTCTCTCTGGGGAGACCTTGTTATGGCCTTTCAGTATACTTAAATGGGGCTTATAGGAAAGACAGGGACATAAGTTTTAGCAGGGCCTGTAGTGGTAGAACAAGGGGTAATGGTTTTAAAGTAAAAGAGGATGGATTCAGACTGGATTTAAGGAAGAAATTTTTTATTATAAGGGTGGTAAAGCATCGGCACAGGTTGCCCAGAGAGGTGATCAATGGTCAATGCCACATTCTTGGAATAGTTCAAGGCCAAATGGGATGGGGCTCTGAGTACCCTATCTTGTTGAAAATGTCCCTGCTTATTGCAGGGATTTTGTATTAGATGACCTTAAAGGTCCCTTCCAACTCAAACCATTCTATAATTCTTTGATTAGCTCTCTCCCAAATAACTGAAGCATACAAAGACTTACCTGTCTGTGAAGATCTGCATCATCTTTGGGTTGGAGGCTAGTTTTGCTATTTAATGAGAGCAGTAATTCAGATGTAAGTAGCCCTGAGCAGTGTGGTGTGTACCCTGTCCTGGCACTTGTACAGAAGAGCTGTTCCATGACCTCTTGTGTGGTTTGTGCCGCTGAGCTAGTGACCTCAGCCAGAACTTTGCTACTAGAGAAGGGCTCCTCTCATTGTGGTCTGATTTTAAGTTGTTTCTTATCTGAAGTAAGTCAAACTAATAGGGCTTTGGAAAAAAACTACAGTGGCTGGCTTTACTCACTTGTACTCCCTAAACTGAACTGACCTGGAGTTCAAATTGTGATGTACCTGTCAGAAGAGGTCAGTTGTGCCCAAGGGTGGGGCATATTTGTAATGCCGCACCATGTGAAGCTTTTTCATGTTTTAACATGTGTGAAGTCTAGTTCTCTTTGTGGTTTTATCATTTTTCTGGATGTAATGACATTTGTTTCTCTGACAGTGAGTTTGGCAGCAGGGGTGTATTTTCATTAATCTGTATTTCTTGGTGTTTTTTTACAATTTGACTTATGAGACATAAAGAGGAACAAAGTTCAGCATGAGATATTCTAATTTAGGATAGTCAGGTTTCCAACTTGAAGAGTTCTGTGAAATTAGTTATTTGATCTATAATCCCATTTTCAGCTTTGTGTCCTGGTATTTTCAGAGCTACTGATAATTTGTGTATTCTAAAGCAACTGATCCATTTTGTGGCACTGGATTTGTATATTTCTGCTACCTCTCTGTTTTTATAAAAGGAAAATTAATGCTATTTTGATCTGGCATTTTAATTTCCGGGGGATATGCTTTTACACAGACATTATTTAAGCAGAAGGTTTGCTTACAGCTTCATCATGCTAACAGGAATGGGAAGGAACAGTTGCAAAATTAATCCAGTTTATCATTTGTCCAATCTGGTCACCCACCAGTGTGGTGAAGCCCTGTGACCTTTTCTTAAATGTGTTGTTTGTTTTAAGTATGTTCAGGACTGCTCCAATGTACAGAACTGCCGGGAGGTGGACAGATTCTCCCGCTGGGAAATCTTAAGACCATGCTTTACATTCCATATACACTGCTATCATTATTCTGTGTTGACATTATGCAGACCTATTTGCTGGGATCACAGTCCTATTGTCACCTCAACAGAAATATGATAAGAAACTGATTGAAGAGAGGGATCTGACACAGGGCTGTGGATCTGTACACCTTCTGCTAATCACTCTGGAGCTGAAATACATCTTTTTCATCTCTACATGAAATTTGTGAACCAATGAGAGACAAAGCATACTATTTTTAAGGAGTACTGGTCTGGCAGTACCTAAAAACTAGAGTATTTTTACTTTTGGTTCCAATAAAATCAAAAATTAAACATCATTAAATAAATAGCTTTTAGCTTTTTTCTCCTTTAAATTAAGATCTCAAAGTGTATGAAGGTTTGCAATGCAATTAATAGAGACTTGGACAATATTATTTGTTGTAGAGTTACTTGTAACTGTGGCCTTATAGCCATTCAGTTATTTTTTTCTATTATGTCCTTATGACACAGTAAACAACACAGCATACATCAAAACCATGCTTATCATTGGTATAGCTACTTACATCTTACCTTCTATTCATCATGCATGAAGTCATATAAGTTGTAAATGTGACAGTGGTATATGATAAGGCCAAAAGTTTTGTATTGAAAAAGTCAGAGTTTCAGGAATATAGAATTTAGAGAGATGAAAGAAATCTGAAGCATGGGGACTCGTGGAACTTAAATCCATTATTTGTAAGTGTACTTTTATCTTTAATCAGAGACCCACTAAACGCTCCTAACTTCTTGGGGTCATTGAAGTATGAGAATAGTCAGCATCTCTGGAAACAGTGCCCATCATGACCATGCACATTTCCTCATAACGAAACCTTAAGGCACTGGATTTAGCAATACAATACATGGATGCAGGTTCTTTGACAGAATCCTTAAAAAGGAAATCCCTTGTAGAGATGAACTTTGGTGTTAGAAACCTGCTGTGTGGGGCATGAGTGGGCCCAGCTCTTTGGATGCAGATGGTGGAGATGTACCATGCGAGATGCACAACCAGCACCACAGGACAGCAGATGGTGAAAGCAGGTGTGGGCCAGCTCTGCAAAGCTTGCAGATTCTTTCCCATGCACCATATTAGTATTGTATTGGGCTGTGGGGTCAGCAGGACTCACAGTGCTGTACTGGGTAGTCACAAACTCCCAGTTTCCTCTGAAACAGTGAGCACTGGGTTTTACTGGGCGGGGGGTGAAGCCTGGAAGACTTTTTGGTGAAACCATATAACCTCTAGGGAATTCTCAGGACACTTCTTCTATGATGTTCTGTGAACATTCCTTCACGCCTACTGGAGGCGTGAGAGATGGGTGTCAACACTCTTGTTCACGCCACACCTTTGAGGACACCGTAGATAACCCCAGCACTCTAGTAACTGGCACACACCCCTCTATGGCTTTTTAAGAGGTGCAGCTCATGAGGAATGTTTTAGGTTATACACCTGTGCCTTTGCCATTACACCATTTGCAAAACCCACATTAAGTTACTTGGTTCCTGCACATATGTATTTTACATATTACAATTCACAGGGAGTAGTAGAATCAGGTAGTAAGTTTATGGCCAAATGATATTTCTCTGATGGATACTATTTCATGTTAATGCAGGGAAGAAGAAAAGACCAGGAGATACTGCCTCTCAACAGCTTTGCAGTAAGACTGCAAATATGAAATACAGAAAATGTATTTATATCCCTCATCTATCTAATTCAGAGCTATCTGACATGAAAGATTCAGACAGAGTCCTCCATTTGGGACTTTTCCAAGCTTGGCCTATGTCCCAGTCAAAGACATGCATACTTGAATTGGAAAACCTGAAAATCCAATTTAAAAGAATGCATTTTAGCACATTTCTGTGTTTATAAGAAGATTCTGAGTAGTTGTTATTCAGCAGGGGACCAAAATCCCTTTTCAAAACTGTGTATGCCACAGAATGGAATTGTTATCCAGAGGTCAGTTGTCCTCTATGCTTTTATTTACTTTTGGGGTGATTTTCAGTTACTGTAGGCTCAAGCCCTTGGGATGAGAAAATTGTAATTAAAAGAGTGAATTTTTATGAGGAATGATGGACAGTAAGTTATACACCACAAAATGTCAGCAACAGTGTCTAAGCATGGCTACTCAAAATACGATTCAAATTTTCTTTCCATTAAATAGGTCAAGCCATGAACTGAGACTCTAGAGGGCTTGCTAAGTTTTCAAGAGGTTTGGGCTCAGTTTACTAGATGTCTGTGCCAGATCCATCTCCATGAGTTTGGATTGCAAACATCATTGATAGTATCATACAGCTTCAGCCCACTGATGCTTGAAGAGGAGGAATGGCAGCAATAAGGAACTGAGTGCTGCAGTGTCCTCTGTCAGGGTATGTTTTTTATGCATACACCTCCATTTCTGCCTTTTAGAGCGGCACCTTTTGACTTACTGTGTGGACTTTGCTTGGCTCACGACTGCAAGGAGCAGGGTTTCATTTACAACTTTCCCTGAAACAGCTGCTGTACTTTCAGCTCCTTTAAATCAGAGGCTTCTGCAGCTGTGTATTTCAGGGATGCAGAAGGCTGGTTGTGTTCTCAATATTTCTTTTGATGTTAGACAGCTCAGGATAAGATAAAATTGTGAACACTCCTTGGGTTATAACTTGAATTTACAATCTTGACAGCTCTGTTCAGGCACAGTGCCAAAAAGCTCTTGGTACATTTAAACAACGATAGGATGAAGTGATATTGTCTCCTAAGGGACAACAGGAAACAACTTGGCCTTTCAGAAATGTTACATTGATGTGCTTTCCTAGGAACATCAAGTCTAAGTATGGCAATCTCCTGGTAAAGCATCTCCTGGGATCTCAATTGAAAGAAAGGTATGATATGATAAAACTTTCCAATGGAATGAAAATAAGGAAAAAGAATGAAAATGGGAAAGCAGTTTCCCATTAAATAAATCGTAAATCTGCAGGAATATTTTCTCTATAGGAAAAGTGATTCTTTGTTCATTAAAGAGCAGTTTGAAGGGACAGTTCCATAATAATTGTTGTGTGATATAAGCGCATGATGGACTCTCAGTGTAATCTAAAACTTGTCATTGTCAGATAATACCTATGAATTTGTCGTTCTTTATTTTTACAGCAGTCATTTCTGCTTCATCTTGGCAAAAACGAATATCAAAATTCAATCTTGTAAGTCATGCCTCTGCATCAACAGTGAAATGCTAAACAAGGAAAATATGGGCTGAATAAGGCAGACAGTTTTTATGAAAAGAAGCATAAATAAAGACAGAGGTGCTCAATGCTGTCTTTTCTTCACTCTTTGCTGGTGGACTTCCCAGAGACAGGACTTAAGGAGAGTGACAACAACCAGCAAGTGGATGAAGGCTGAGTCAGGGATTACTTACACAGGCTCAACACCTACAAGGCTGTGGAACCCCAGAGGCTGCACCTAAGGCTGCTGAGAGAGCTGGCCAATGCCTATGTAAGGTCATCCTCAAGCATTTTTGAAAGGCTGTGGAGAGTTTGGGGAGAATCCCAGCAACTGAAGAAAGGCAAATATCAGACCTGTCTTCACAAAAAGAGAGAAAAGATGATCTGGGGAACCTCAGGGCAGTCAAGTCTCACTTTGCTTCCTGACACAATCATGGCATGCATTCACTTGGAGCACATTCGTTGCTGCATGAAAGAGAAGGTCATTGGGAATGCCAGCACCATTGACCAAGGGTGAATCAAGTCTGAGACAGCCGGTTACCTGGTGTGATAAAGTGTCTGTGGACAAGGGGAGGACACGGGATATAGCTTTGACAAGGTTTCCAACAGTATCCTACAAGGTCCTTGAATCCATGCTAGAGATTGGAGTCTGGGCATGTAAACACCTGGTTGACTGGTCAAGATGAGAGGTGGTGGTCACCGGGCCAAATCTGCCTGGGGGCTCATGTCCTATGGAGTATTTCAGGATCTGCTCTGGGGCCTTTTCTGGTTACCATTTCTAGTGGTGAACAGGGGAAGTCACAAGAACACTCTGTCAGATTGGTCAGCAACACCAAGGCTGTGTTGGGTCGGGTTAGTTTGTCTGGAGCCTCAGGGCACCCAGTAGCACCTCAGTGCTGACCAATGAGACAGGGACAAGCTCTTTATAGCAGTGTTTGGCTGCAATCAAGAGACTACTTTTGCTTTCCAAGGATAACAGCCAAGCCCTGGAGGAGCTGCCCTGTGTGCCCTGAGGTCTCCACTCTTGGAGGCTGCAAACCTAGAGCTGAGCTACTGCTCTGTGCAGGTGATGAATAAGGGGCCCTCTGGGGCCCACATTTCCCACCACTGTTCTGGGAAGTGCACTATGTCTTTATGAAGCAGAGAACAATAGACCATTGTTTTTTAAAGTGCAGTTGAAGGTTTCACATCAGCATAGCTCTGATTATGCAGTAGATGGAATTTTAGGTCTTTGCTTTACTAAAACATTTTATCATTTTAGGCAGTAAATGGGATGAATCAAATCCATGATCAAAATGCTGTGACTTTGCAGTAGTGAAGACAAGGGCAACCTGCTCTCTGTGGTCTGCACGTCAGGTGTCATGGTCTTTGCTTAAGCTCATTTACACCTTTGCAATGCCACTGTAAAACTGTTGTCGTCCTGATTGCTCAGCCCTTTCAATCTACATTGGGGGAGTGGAAATCAATACATAAAACTGGAGTCCCACATTTTTCTCTGGCAACTGTGAAATTTTAGCAATTTCTAGGAAAGAATACCCTGTTGGCATTTTTTTTGCTTTCCCCAAACTGAAAGAAGTATGGGTGAATAAACTTTTGAATGTCTTTCTGAAACTAGCCACTCCTCTCTTTTGAGACTTTGCCAAAGATGCAAGGGCATCTTTGCCCTGATTTCTGAGTAATTTCCATAGCAATATTTTCTCATTCATATTTTGGTTTTGAGCTATCAGTCTTGCTGCATATCTCATTATTCAGCCTTATCTACACAGAGGCTTTTCCACAGTGCAAAATCTATCTGTTTTGGTATACCCAGGAGATTTTACAGTGGTAGCTATCATACTAAGAAGAAAGCACAGGTCAGCAGATCGATTTGCTGTGGCAATAGAGAGGAGTCTGATACTGATAGGCCTAACTGAGAGCTCATGCTTCACCCAGCAGGCTTCAGAAGGGTGCTTGTTATTTCATTTTTTGGCTTAGAATAATGTGATATATGACCTCTCGTCTTGCTTTGTGACTCTCTTTGCTCCATTTATTTGTTGTCATCATGCTCCCATGAATATTTCATCATTATTTCTACAAAACATTGCCCAGCAGGTTACATGAACATTAGTGTTTGAGAAAACAGAATTTGTCAGTACCAAGCTTTTGAAGAGGTTTACCATTTATTCATAGCAGAAGGGTGAAGAGGGTCATAAGAAGCTCACTGACTTAATGGAGAGATGAAAGAAGAGGTAGTGAAAGAAAATAGAGAGAACTGATGATTCTGCAAGCTGTTGTAGGCAATATAATATGTGCATACACACAATTTTTTTACTTGCTTACTGTAATTGTGACACTGTTGTATCTTTATAAAACACTTAGGAAAGACACTGCAGATTCATTGACTTCATTGCCCATGACCAAAAAGAAAAAGATTATGGAATGTAATAAGCAGCAGGCATTGTGCATATAGATTATTCAAGGCAGCTGAAGAACTGTGCATTGTGTGGCAGAGCAGTTCTGGAGAGAATGAAATACTGCAACAACAAAGGTCTTGATGAGATCATGGCTGTGTTAGTCTAGGAGAGGTCATCTGCACATACTTTTTACATTGTAGTGACTGATTGCAGAATTTGGCCCTTAACAATTCCCAGATATGCCATTTCCCAGCATTCATATACCTGAGATGGCTTAGAGGTGGAATATTAAAGTACATGACTAAGAGAAAATGTTTTGTGAGCTCAGTTTTGTGCTTTGCAAAATATTAGTTTTCTCTGTATGTCATGAACTGTGGAAATTTGTACATTCTGTGGTTATAAACTGGTTAGCTCATGGAGAAGAAATTATCATATAAGGTGGGACAAAAAGAGGTTAGTTTTTTGTAAGAGGTAGGAAAAAGGAAGAATTTGAGTTTTATTTGGACAAAAGAGTTGAGAGATAGCTGCAGGTCAGTGTAGTGCTTTCAGTTGCTGGTTTTGAAATGGGTATATTACTTTTGGTGTTGCAAGGGTCAAAAAACTGTTCCTCAATAGCAGAAGTTCCAGTTCTGCCTAAGTGCAGAAGTTTTTTTACGTGCTTTGTTGGGATGACCTGTAATTCTTCCCAAGCCTGGTGTCAACATCCCGTTGCTTCTTCCTAACTCATCATCTGGATTCTCCACACATTTCTACTGGATTAGAGCCATCCCTGGTACCTAGACATCAGCCTCCCATTGTTTCTGTTAAATATACAGAGTATGCATCCACTCATGTTGCAAAGTATCTGTGGGGACACCTCTACATGCACTGATGTACAAAGGTACGTACAAGCTTTCACCCCCATGTGTCAATGAAGAAGTCAAACCTTGCACACAGCTGTGTCTGGATAAAGACAACACAAAATTATTAGGCAAACTCAAGCAGAAGGTGAGTTCATAGGATTGCTAGTGCCACTCTTAGAAAAGCTTCATTCTCCTAATTCAGTGCCAGTTCTCTTCCTTCAAATATCAGTCAGAGACTAATATGTGGCACCTGGTGTTTTAGATGGGCTAGTTGGGCTTCGGTGGCTTAGTAAGGCAAAGATCCTGAATGCAATTTGGGACTTGCCTCTGGCTGAGAAGGCTTTTCCTTCCAGATTTGCTCTACATATTGAAAGGAAATACTTGTCCCTACTTCACACTGTGGTGCAGTTGACTCCAACTCAAGGCTGATGGCACTGTACCTGTAAACAGCTCTTTAACTTTCTATGGCATTTTGCAAGTCAAGACCAAATATATAGGGAAGAATAAACCTCAACAAAGCACAGTGGAAATATATAAGTGTACTAAAATAACTGTAGGAGGATGGAATACCTGTGAATGGAATGGAATGGACGGAATGGATGAAATACCTGTGCAGATGGAAGATGCTGAATAACATACATAAAAAAAGAAAAAAAAAAAAGAGAAAATTATAAAAAGGGTGGGATAAATCCTCCACTGGTGCAAAATGTTGTAACACCATTTGAATGCAACAGACTTTCATCAAAAGCATGCTCAAAAAAGTAACTATATGGACTGACTGTACATATGCATTTGGTGTTGTCCACACCATCTGGAAAGAGAGAAAACTGTTGAACGCCCAAGGTAATCAAATCAAGCATGCTGAACAAATCCTTGCCCTCTTGGAGAGCATCAGAAAACCCACAGAAGTAGCCATTATGCATTCTTGGGATCACCAGAGAGGAAGAACCACTCCAGAATTGAGAAATCTCTTTGCTGATGAAACAGCAAAGGGAGTTGCAAAAAAAAAAAGTTTCTTACAATAATTCCACAGAAAGAGATTGATTTGTCAGGGTTCACCCCAAAGTATGATCAAGCAGACCAAAATTTAATTAAATTTCTTAAGGCTGAGATCACAGAATATAGACAGGCTGTTACACCAGTGAATCAGATTGTAGTCCCACCTGCAATCTTTCGAGAGCTATACCTTAAAGGTTTTAACTTTTATATTTTTCAGATCTTGTGCTGCCTAGTGTGTAACTCTGAAGTTTCTTGTGGCCTGTTACCTGCTGTTCTCTCATTCTGGTTAGACATAACAAACCTCTCTAGGTTTCCACCTCAAGGACACCAGGCTCCAAAATGCGTAAACTAGAAGTCTTTGAGAGAGGGGCAAACTTGGGGTAATTACATAATGAACTGAAGTTATAATTGGACAATTAATGCTGATATGCAAATGGACCTAACTTATAAAAGTGTGAAGAACTCATGGCTCGGGGTTCATCTTGGGTGTAGCCTTTTGACTGCCCTGGGTGTACCTTTGAAGGCCCTTCAAACAAATACCTATCTTTATTCCCTTATTCTTGTCTAGTATCTGTTTTTAGGTGGCCATCTCAGGCATCATTACAAAATAGATGACTTTTTTCACAAAATGCCTCTGTTCTGTATCCTTCACAATTAACGAGTAATTCTTCACAGTGAATCCACAAGAACAGAAGAAAACCATTTTTGTTCCCTGTTTTCACAGGCGTTGTCTTCCACCAATGATAAAGTAGCAAAATACAATCCTGATGCACTTATTACATTCTCCAGTGTTAGCCAGTTTAGAGACATTGCCAGCACTTTTCCCTTCAGCTGTGATAAACATAGAGCTTTACTAATGCTGTAGAACCTCACTACATTTATTTCTGTCTTCTGTCCAGCACCTTATTTGCTCTCTTGGAGACACAAGCAGAATGGTATTGAAAAAGTTTAGCTAATTTACCTCTGTATTTCTTTTCCATTGAAGAAGCATTAATTCACTAGCAGCATATCAGTAGAAAGCACATTCTGAAGCTCCAGAGAAATGCAGCAAAGCACCAGGTGTAATAAATGAATCAGTTTCGGGGTGTTGATCGTTACTGTTTGGATGTAAATGAATCGGTTTCAGGATGTTGGTTGTTACTATTTGGATAGGATATAAAAGAGGGGAGTTGAAAGTTGAATAAATGGGCATGTTAACTGAAGAGAGATTGTGAGACCATACGGGTGTAATACTGGAATGTAACCACTGGATGGGGTATAACAAGGACCCAAGGGGTTTAATAGAAGGAACCTTCCAGCACGTTGCCTCATAGGGTACAAGGGATGAGGATGACACCCTAGACTGTGATTGGAGAACGAGCCAATCAATGAAGTGGACTTATTTGAAAATGATTGGTTAGGAATGGTACCAAAGACTTTAAAAGCCACCAGGCACTCCTGTGGAACTTGGGGTCCAAGGGAGCACCCAGTGTGTCTCGCTGTCTTTTTTTTTTTTTTTTTTTTTGTGTGTGCGCGTGATTTACTCTGGCTTGTCACGTGCAGCCTGGGCTTATCCTGGGTTCCCACTCTCAGCTGTTAATAAATAAACGAGCTGGCTTTTCTTTTTAAAAGTCTCAGCCTCGTTTACAACACCAGGGATCTATAACGTCTGCTGGGGAAAGAGCTGAAATTTGTTGCCACATCCCTAACAGATCCATTTATAGATTAGGTGGAGATAATGAGAAAAAATAAAATTCATATATCCATTCTTCAAGATCAAACCTATGACCAGGAAGTAATTTTGATTCACTGCAGAACAGCAGAAACCAGTTTCTGCAACCAGTAAACCAGACCCTTGTGGTGATGTAATGTTTTATTATATTTCTGCATGTTCTCTCTCCCCCAATGGTTTATCCCTATTTCCCCCATCCCTGTTCCCAGTGGGTCTGCCCCAATTCCAAGCTTCTCCCCTGGTGCTCCTAATATGGTTATCCCCTCCCTCTGTTCTGGCACCTTCCCTGCCAATCACCCAAACCCCTCCCGGAGTTCTGGACTGTTCTATGCCCATCACCCAAGCCCTCCCTAAATTGCCCTTATATGGTCCCTGTCAATCCCCCGAGACCCTGCTCCTCCTGATACCTCCCCTTTGGAAATCCCCTAAACCTTGACGCCCTATTGGGGCATGTGACCCCTCTCCCTACACCCACCAAGACCATTGGACCAGGTGTGGGTACTCCCCTGCAACGCCCCTCCCTCCTTATCCTCCTATTGGTCCCTAGAAGGGCCACTCCCTTGTTCAATCCCCCTTTTATAACGTGTTGTGCCCCCACAACCTGTCTCTTGTTTGCTATGGATAAACCTTAGGTTGTGTTCTGTGGCAGGCCTTCCTGGTACTTTTTATTTTTCCCCTTGTTGAGGGCTGCTGAGAGCCACAGCACTTGGAGGTTCAGCTTTTCTGGGCAGAGCTGGGCTCCAGAGGAGCAACTTTAAAGGCTTGCATCTTTGGTTGCTCCCCACTCCTGCTGTGCACCGCTGGAGCTAGCTTGGGCTGTGGTCAAGCGGTCATTGTGACAGACTCTGAGAGGAGTTAAGTCAGTATATCCCATTAAAATGTATAAGTGTATGTTTTAGATAAACTTCTACACAGCATTAACAACTGGTAGTGTTAAGTGGAGCATTATAGAGCATACCATATCAGTGCTTCAATACTTTTGTTAGAACCCACATCACAAAAAATTGAATCATGTGTTGTTCAATTAGCCTCTTGAAGTGTTATTATTTTCATATTTCACATTAACTTGGAAATTTATCTGTGCTAATCTATCTCTGACCAGTTGCAGAGCTAGGCTTAAAATTGGCAGTTTTTTAATACTCAAGTTCAAATAGGTAGATCAGTGTAAATACATTTTATTTTTGTAATTGTAGATGACTTATTCTGAAATTCACTGGGGGCGAAGCTGTAGTACTTTGTTGCACTAGCAATTTCAGGATTTTTGAAGAAGATATTAAAGACCACATGAGACTACTCCTTACCTGTAGCTTCTGGAGCAGCACAACTTAAAGTATTGTGGAAAGCCTCTTCATCATAGGTTTTTCGCAGACCAGCTAATCTAGGCATGCTGCAAGCTGTTGTAAAGGGTGCTGGTGGTGTTCTCCCTGCTCTCGAGTCTTCCATCTGGAGACTACAGCTGGGTAGCTGAAAAAGAAGACAAATAAGACTTAATAGAAATAACACAGGACATTGTGCAAGCGTTCTCACTGCTCATGTTTTCCCTTTTTATCTCAGAGGGAAGCTGGACATATGGAATGTTCCATGGCATTGAACACAATATATTTAAAATTAAGCAAAAAAGTAGTTTCTTTTTGAAAGATAATTAATAAATGAAAGCTTGTGAGTTCGTGAATACATAAATTCTTAGAAAGTTAAGACTTCCTTAGTTGTTACGTTGATGATTTTTGGCAGCTACTAGAAATTTCCTGAAGTGTAGGAATTGAGTTAAATTTAACTGGATGGGGTTAAAAGGCCTTTCCTTAGTGGAAAATTATTTTATCACAGTGTATGTTAGAAGTTTGTTTCTTAGCGTTCGTCTGGAATCTACAGTACTGAGCAAGATATTGGTCTAAACATGCCTGGGGCCAAAGGCAGGATCACAACTTCTATAAAACTGTACTTTTGCTAAGTTGTCCTGAGACTGCAAGATGAACATTTGCTCTTCTTCACTGTTTTTCATTTCTGGATAAAAGAATCACTTTAGAAAGTCACTTGCACAGCAAAATTAAATGCATTTTTCTTGTGGCTGTTCTTTCCACTGCTCTTGTGAAGGAAAAGGACCACGTGATCTTAGTGGGGAGCTGTACCACGGAAAATTCTGTTCTCAGACAGAGCCACTGTTCCTTCTCAAGTCATCATAAAAACACATCACAGTTGCGTGGTGTCAAGAGTTCTTGCATGTTTGATACTTTTGTAAGGCTAATGCTCATACTGCTTCTATGGTTTTATTATCTACCTTTCTTAGGAAAAGAAAAAAGCCAGAGACATGGGTTACAGATGTTATATCACCAAGATTCAAAAGAAAAATGCAATGAAGGCATGTTGAGACTTAACATGGCTTTTCCTGTTTGTCAAGTTCCCAGCAGAGTTGAACATCCAGATGGCAGATGCTGGTTTGAGCTTTTGCTGTAAATTAGCCACAACTGAAGCAGCATCTGAAGAGCATCCTATGCCTCTGAACTAAAATGTTTTTTAGAGTTATAAGCTCCTTTTTTTTCCCTCCACTTTCTACCTACTCTTTAGTTTTGGGGCCTATCTTTGATAAATGTATGTTGACCTCTGAACTGACAGGAGTAAGATAGTTTTACAAATTACAGGACATGATTATGGTTTGGTCCCTTTTATGGCCACCTTATTGATATTTGGGATGGCCTTGTTTCCCCTAAACTTAGTGCTTGAGTCCTGTCTGTCTCCTAGGCAGTCCCTATGAACCCCAACACACAACAGAGTAACTCCTTCTTACAGCTTTGCTAATGGACTCATTTATAGAAAAGCAGACACACAAAACCAAGCCCCCAAGGCTTACAACAGTCAGAGTGTCCTGTCTGAAAAAGCACATGAGCACAGTAGGAGGGAAAGGAGAGATTTATGTAGCTTGATTGATCTCTTCTTCTCTGCATTGCAGCATTATTGAATGTCTCTCGTTATAGCGGTGTTTTTCAGAACACTAACAGGTTCAGACAAGACTTCAAAATGGCTTCTCTGCATGCCTCTTGTACTATTTGTCTATTTATTTTTGGGAGATAATTACACTGGCACTAAAGTGAGCAGTTGGAGAGGGATTGGCAGGATAAGGTCAGTGGAAGAGGTTAACTTGTTTATATGACTGTAAATCCTGAGGGAAGGCTACTAAAATTGAGGGATAATAATAATAATAATAGTAATAACAATAATAATAATATTCTATTGGCGATTCTTGTGTAGGCATTCAGCAAAGTGCTGGATCCTCATGGATTTTAGCTGATTCTTTCGACCTATGGAACGTGTCCCTGAACCACCTCCTCAGCAGGAGTCTGCAGGATGCTTTGGGTAGTGCCTGGGGCATTAAGTGTTCTTGTTTCTCCCGATATACATATTTACTAACCATTTGCAAAGCCCACTCAGGATGATGGAAGAATATCTGTCCACTATGTAAGGGACTGTTGACCCAGTTTTCACTTCATAAATGACTGATTTTTTGCAAAGGCACTCCATATTTTCCACGCACAGCATACACACTGTTTATTTCTTCTGAATTGTTTTTGTGTTTTAAATGGGGAAGTGGAAGGGATAAAGAGAAAGGAAATGAAAAGAAGTAAATCAGAATTCCTGCAAGCCGATACAGGATGGGCACCTTTCCAGAGCAGTGTGTTACCTGAAAAGGCTATTGTCCCCACTGGTTCCGAAGAAACAGAGGGATTTGGGATCCAGAAAATAAAATTGTTATAGCTCCATAATTGCATCTTTCACAACTTTGGTTTCATACTAAGTCTTGTGGATTTGGCATCGAGCCCAGAAGCAGATGTCTTGCACTGCATTGACATATATTGTGATGAGACCCAGGACAGAAGCATAATTTTGCAGCAGGAATGTGAAATTATTTTTTGTGCAGTCATTTTATGTAGTCCTGAGGACTAGGTTTTGGAAGCAGAACAGAGCTGCTTTGACGCCTGTGAGCATAAATGACTTTAGATGAACATCAGGGCTGGGTTGTAGCATCCTTGTGTTGTGCTCAAGACTCACTCAAGAGAGGTTTTTGGATGGAATGACATCAGATAAACTCACAGCGGGCAACACAATTTCTACGAATAACTCCTCTCTGTGGGTTTTTTTGTTTTCTTTCCTTATTTGGATTATAAATTTCCTCATGATGATTATTAAGGACCAAATGTTCATGAGTATGCCTACTGATATTTTTTATTAATAGTGCTGCATTAATACCTTGGAGTCTTGTGCAACAGAACATTTCTGTGTACAGACATGAGGATTAATGCACAGTGGGAACCCAGTGTGTTCGTTGTGTTAGTAGGCACTCCATTTACTAGCTTATGCAAAGTCTGCATAATCACATGAGCAGTTCTCCCCTGGACTGCAGTATTTTCCTCCTACAGGTACTTCATTTACACAGATTGAAGGTGTAATGGGTTTCCCTTGCCATGTGTCTTGGTTTTGAAAGGCAGGTGTCTGCTAAGGAAGGCAGAAGCCTCCCTTGAAGTGGCAGATATAACCCCTTTCCCTCTGAGTTATTATAATTTTGAAATCAAGGGCCTTTAGGCAAAGATGTGGGAAATAGGAATAACAGTTCTTTGCTATATATATATGTATATATGTATATAACCAGTCAAACAAACAGCAACAACTATGGCAGTAACAGCAAACACAATCACAAACCCAGTCCCAGCTTTCTCGGCTGTCGGGCCCTTTCCCCTCGGGTGCAGTTCCGCTCGCAGCCGGCAGGGGCGCTGGCGGCTCCCGGTGAGCAGGGCAGGTGCGATGGTTCCCCCGCGGCTGCAGGGGGCGCTCCGGAGCGAGCTCGGGGAGCACGCGGCACTGGCGGCCTGGGATCCCGGGAAGGGATGGAACAAAGGCTTCACAAACCCCTGGGCAGCCGATCCCGGACTCTCAGGAACAGCAGGCTGGGAACGGCAGGCGGGAGCGGCAGGCTAGAGCGGCAGGGACGAACGCAAATCCCGGGTGGCAGGCGAGATGTATCCAAAAGGGGAACCCCCGGAGGTCCAGGAACGCGGGTCGAGCACGGCTACAGCGCAGCGAAAGCTCGAAGCAGCAGCGGGGCAGGGTGGCCACAGCCTGGCTTCCAGCAGGGCAGGGAAAGTGGCTTTGGGATCCCGGCGTTGTTTCCAGCAGAAAGAAAAACGGCTAAAAAAAGGGAACCTGCAGCTCCTTTCCCTCCAGCTTCTCTCTCTGGATGCTGAGAGCGAATTGACCCCACACCCAGGTGAAACAAAAGAGTGGCCAGGCCCTTTTGTCTTCTCTTAAGCACCCAGCGATTTGTCATCTTAGTAACAGAATGGGGGAAAATTCCTTTAACAGAAAAAAAACTAGATCTCTTAAAACCCCAACACCATGTTGCAGGCACAACAGGAAGGCAAGCCAGTATTTGTGTTCCTTTGCACTAGAAGACTTGTCTCCTGGCTAAGAAAACAGGATGTCTTGGCCATGGTCACAGACCTGCATTAACTGATGCTGTCTCCAGAAAACACAGTTTTGCCCTTGGCTGCTTTTTACTTCTCTCTTCTCTCATACCAATGAAAGCAATTGTATGGTTGCTTGGTGGATCTCTCCAGTGAAGTGAAGCAGACTGAACACCTCCTCACTTTTGCCTCCTAGCTTTATATTGGACTTGCTTCACTCTGTGGTGCAAAAATCATAGATTCACAGAATCACAGAATCCGTAATGTTGAACCGGACCACTGAAGGCTATTTAGTCCAACCTCTTTGCTCAAGCACCGTTCCTTAGAGCATGTTACTCAGGATTGTGTCCAGACAGCTTTTGACTATCTCCACAGAAGGAGACTCCACAAGATCTCTAGGCAGCGTGTTTTGGTTCTCAGCCATCCTCACTGTAAAAGTTCATCCTCACGTTCAGGTGGAACATCCTGTGTTTCAGTTTGTTTGTTCTATCATGAGGATGTGGAGGGCTGAAATGCTACCAAGCCAAGCAGTCAGGCAAAGGACGGATGCAAGGATGTTTATGCCACTGGTAAATGTCAATACTCACATAACATGATGTGGTTCAGTCTTCAGTGCTCTCCCAAGTTGCATTACCTGTGACTGATAGCTTCTTTGATATAGGGATGGTGATGTTTTCCCCTTTTCCTGTAAGTTTTCAGTGTAATTTTGAGATGCTGAGGGAGGAGACTGTCTCCTGTTAGGTATTAGTACACACACAATCCTGCAAAACACAGTCCCGATCTAGGCTGGGCTTTTTCAGGCTCCTATAATGCAAAGACTAGCAGCCAATAAAAAGTGGAAGAATGGGAATAGAGGAAGAGAGCTGTAGTAATACACAGCAAAGCTCTCTGCAAGTCAGTAGTGTTGGGCAAGGTCTGTGAAAAGATAATTTTTGAAGGTATGTTTTGGTTTTGGGGACCTGTGTTTTTCTCACTACCCACTCAGGAAGAAGAGGTAAGTCATACGTCCTTTGTGTCCAAAGAAAAATATCAGGAAGTCTTTCTAGGAAGTGCCCAAAGAGAAGTGACATGACGGAACACTTCACACATTAGGTGCATTTAAGAGCGAAGCCGCTGGTTTGCCAACAGCTTGCACATGTATTGCAAAACAAGCCATCATTAATTGGCTATTTCCAGTATAAGGCAACAGGTCCTAAAAACTCATGTGTTTTTAGGGCAAAACAGAGAGTTCCTGCTTCTTTAGGGACAAGGTCACTGCATTCCTTAATGCAGTCTATGAGCAAGCTTCTTCCCATCCTGAATTGTTTTCTTTTCCAATGTGAAAATATGTCTAATATCACATCAGGTCTCATAAACATTTATAAAGTCATGAAAACAGCAAGAAAGGTGAGGAAGAGAGGAGCCCTTGGTAAGCTTTTATTTATTTAATGTGATCATTCAGATCTCCAGTAGGAGAAAGCAAAACTTAACTTACCTGTACTGCTATTGGAGCATAAGCAATAATGTTAATGACATAGTACTTGAGAATAATTGAGACCTCAAGGGAAGGAGTGTTGGAGAGATATGTGGTAGGTAAATACAGAGTGAAAAAAATCTTTAATAAGTTTGACAAGCAATAACATTTACTAATTTTTATGAGAAAAGTAAGAAATTACTTTAATACCATTTTAAAAGAAAAAAAAAAGCAATCTGGTTTACACAGTTCAATCTCTTCAGGCAGGAATTTTACCTGCTAAAAGGGGGATTTTAACTGGTGATTGTTGTAGCTCCCAGCAAAAGTATTATTTTGAAAAACCTAAATTAATGTTCCTTTTCGGTTGTTAATTTGATTTTACTGCTACGGAGCTGGCAAAATGTACATGTTGCTCGGCTGTGTTGCCTGCAAAACAGCTGCGTATCTTCCAGACAGAGAATTGTAAAAGCTGCTGATGTATGATGGGTGCTGAACTGGAGGCAGGTAGGTCTCCCTGCGCTTGAGAGTCAAGTCGTGCACAAGCTCCAGTGGGCCCATAGGAATCCCATGAGGTTTAACAAGACCAAGTGCAAGGTGCTGCCCCTGGGTCAGGACAACCCCCAATATCAGCACATCTGGGGATGAACAGATGGAGAGCAGCCCTGTGAGAAGGCCCTGGGGGTGCTGGGGGATGAGAGGCTGGACATGACCCAGCCATGTGCACTCACAGCCCAGAGAGCCAAACGTGCCCTGGGCTGCATCCAAAGCAGCGTGGGCAGCAGGGGAGGGAGGGGATTCTGCCCCTCTGCTCTGCTTTGGTGAGATCCCACCTGGAACACTGCATCCAGCTCTGGGGTCCCAGCACAGGAAGGACAGGGACCTGTTGGAGTGAGTCCAGAGGAGGCCACCAGTATGATTAGGGGGAGGGAGAACCTCTCCTACAAGGAAAGGGTGAAAGAATTGCTTTTTGGTTCCTGAAGCAGCTTGTTTCCACCAGGATGAATGAGATTAAACTGCAGGTGGTAATTATGGAATAGGGCAGACAGTTCTGTGGTGCTGCAGGAGGAGACACTCCCATTCATGTCCAGGCTCGGAGAGCAGTCTTTTGACCTGAGGCTTGTCTGTTTTGGACTGTCACAAATTATTTTGATCTTTAACATAAAGGCAATATGCCTTCAGTGAACTAGTGACACAGAAATACTTTTGTTTATAAGGAATAAATGAAGTGGTTTGGTCATTATCATATTCATCTCCAAATATTCACTTAATTCACGTCTCCCCCTTGGCTGTGCTAGCAGGTAAGCCTCGGGCTGTGCATGGTATCCTTTAGCCAGGGTGCACAGAGCAGAAGGGAGCCAGCTCCATTTCAGTCTCCTTTTTCATGTGCTGTCCTGTGAGCTGGTGACATCAGCACAAAGAAAGAAGCATTCTCAGGGAGGGAAAAAAAAATGCAAAAGAAAAAATATATGTCCAGACATATACATGACTCCATAGGAATGAGTCCCTTCTTTCTCTTTGCTTGATCCGTTTTGTAGAGATGGATGTCAGTAGGACTACAGGGAATTGCTCCATAGAGGCTGTTAAGATGGGAGAAAACACTTGAGAGACCTGTAAGTCACGCAATAATTTCCTCACAGTAATAGCTGGTGAAGACATCAGCTGGAGAGTCCAACAAACAGGAAACCAGGGTCTCTTCAGTCTGAGCTGAGTATGCTAGCCCTACTTAATTTTGGGCTGGGATTGGGTTTGAGTTTTATGTGGGTTGGAAGAAAGGGACTATGTGACAGGCAAGTTACATGAGTGATTGTTGGGTTGTTCTTGTGGTGTTGAACTGTAACAGAAAACTGAAGGGAAGCTGGCTTCAACAGATTTTCTTCTCATACAGACACACACAGCACAGACATGTACAAGCCTGGGAAGGTATTTTACCTTCTGCTGCATAGGGCTAAGACGCAGCCCCTAATAACAGGCTACACATCACCATAAAACCTCTTAACAAAGGAATTGCGGCTCAGGAAGAAAAATCCCACCCTCTTCATCTCAGAAACTTGTAATTCTTTCTGAGCATCTAGTGGTAAAGAAAACCCCCTGCTCTGAGATGATGTTGAGTTACCATGGGCAGCCAGGGCTCCCTCCCTCCCTCCTTGGTGCCTGCTTCTGGCAGGGGTCGGAAGCATTTGTCCAGTTACTTCCCAGTGAGGTCTGGTTTGCAGCCCCAGGAGGTATATGCAGGGATAGATGGAGGAGTTGTTGGAAAGATGTAGCCTGAATCACAGCCTGTGCCCAAGGTGAAAGCCTGGCCAGGGGTAGGGCCAACTCTGGCTGGCCTGTCAGCAAGTAAATATTCTGCAAAGCACCACTCAGAGTAAGACACAGTGGAAGCCCCTCACCCTTTGTAGGGCTGGTGAGAAGGGAGCTCAGGCCACACAAGAACTTTAAGAGTACCTAAGATGTCGGGCAACAACCTACAAAGAAAAAACATAGAGCACAGCAAATTCTTCTTTTATTTTCATGCCTGCCTTTCCTGTAAAACCAGTAAGTCCTCAAGGAGATTGGAGATTCTCTTAGAAATTAAGGTCTTTCAATAGGATAGAGGTGGTGAGAATAGGTAAAGAGCATATTTAATTGATACAGATGGAGGCGTGGACTTCTGTTCTGTAAAATATCTGGAAAGCATCAAGGATTGGTTATCACACAAACCCATTTTGTTTGCTTTTTTGTTTTTTTATCTGTAGCTGTTAAAAGATATTTTCCAACTCTGTACGGAGTTTTCTTCCCCAGCCCTTTATTTATTTTTTTAAAAAATATATTTTTCTTTTGATCTAGACTTCCCCTGAAGCTTTACTAATGAGGTAGCATCTTTGAGTCTGGCTTCTGGCATTTTTGACTCCTTCCATTACTGCTACATATCCTGAGGTGACTTTTGAGGGTTGTTTGTCAATTTCAAGTGATAGCTGCAGTGCAAAGAGGGCAGAATTTATAAGCCATGATCTCATAGCGCCACTCTCCAAACATGACCGTGGTAATCCAGTGCAGACAGAAGCATTCTAGAACTAAACTGAACAAAGACTGTCTTTGGAAGCTCCAGTGGGTACACAGATGTCAGTTGCAGAAACCAAAGACTCGTTTATCACTGTGTATTTCCGGAACTGATGTTTTTATGCACAAAACTGCTAAATACAGACTCTTCCAGCCCTTTCTCCACAACATAAATGACAAGGGCAACAGCAGAGGCTTGCTTTTATGAAGGAGTTACTGACATTGAATAAGATTATTACCTCAGGTTACATGGATGTTTGTGAGGCATTTTAGTTGTAACTGGAGTGAAAAAACAGAATTGAGGAGTATTTTAGCCAGATGGGTTTTACCCTATCTACAGTAGTCCACTGTGGTCAGTATGAAAATATTCCTGGGAAATACCTTGGAGAAAAAATAATCTTCTTGATTGATGAACATTATTATTTAACTATGCACAGCGATACATACAGAATAATTTCAGCCTACACACTAAATGTGCGCATTCTAAATTCATTTCAGTGCAAGACTTAATGAGACTGTCCTTGGCAGTATGAATCCCCAGAATCAGTTTAGCTGTACCTGTATGTCAATTAATCTCAGATTCATTACTCTCATTGACAAAAGTCCCTCCAGGCTAGCAGTGTCGAAACTGGATGATGTAGGGGATTTTCTGTTGTGATTGTTGCCAGGTGATAAGCAAGTACAGGTCTCATCACTGCATGTTCCCTTCTATAGGCAAGGAAAGATTACCAAAGAGAATTTAGACCACATATTTTGCGTTCCAACTTTTCCGTAACTAGCAGAGTAGATTAAAGGAGCTGGGGTGTCTTCCTTAAATTTAAGATGTGGCTGCAGAGCAACCTTGTGAGTAATCACCATCAGGTCCTGCTCTTTTGCTCAGCTTCTTAGGAACTGAACCCCCACAGGGATGGAGAGAAGTCAATACTTTTCTTCTCTGTGTATAAAGAGCTCTTCTCTTACATAAGGAGCAGGCTCTGCATTTCTGCGGAGCCATTTGCTCCAGCCTTCCTGCTCTGCATTTTCAAACCCATATGTAGGAAGATCACAGGCTTACTCTCACTTGCAGGGAAATGAACTAAGTTCAGTGCAACGTCTTTTTGAAGAGGAATATGATATTTATTCACACAGTCTTTAAGCAAGTCGATTTTATAATTCCACTTTCCAACACTTGCAAACTCATAAAATTCCAAATATGTTTGTCCATGTGGTCTGGACACAGAGGGAAAGAAGGACTTGTTGTCAAGTCCTCATCAGATTTTTGTGGTTGCTTTTGATAGGACACATCAAACTTATTTTTGGATATTGCTTTTATATCCTTTACAAATCATCAGTTATTAAGAAGCAGTCTTTTGCTTTGGGTTCATGCTTACTTCATCCTTTATAAATCTTACATCACTTTGCTGCTTCTTGTCTATTTTCCCTTCTGTGAAATATATTTGAGGTGTCTTTTCTCGATAGTCTTAACAAAAAAAGATAGATATCTGTGATGTTCCACAGATTTCTAGCCACCTTGCAGGTGTGTGGGTTGCAGGGTCTGTAGGCTCAGCAGGAGCACACTGGGCTGGTGGTTGTGACAAAACTGGCATTTCCCTTGATTTTGCTGCTGGAAGTGGTGTCCTGGGAGAGATCTGTATTTCTTCTGGTATTCACATGTGGACTGTCCTCCGTTCTTCATGCCTTCTTTAATTTTTTTGCCATCAGTCTTTACAAGCTTATGTATAACTGATGCTCATGTGTAACTGAGAGGTTTGTTGTGCTCTGTGAAATTTTGGTGCTGGCTGCATCTTTCAAACCTAATTGCTAGTGGTCCCCGAGATCAAGAACCTGGGCAAAACATTCTTTGAGGCCCTGAGGAAGATGAGTGTGCCCATACTTTTATCGACTTTCTTGTGTGCTAGTTCATTTCCAGAATCTATAAAGCAGTACTTTCCTAAGAAGTAACTGGGTAACTGAGTATATCCAAATATAAGGAATAACAATGCAAAAAGTGCACTGTACTATTGGGTATGGAAAGTAAAGTTTTCTCCCCAGCTGACCTGAGTAGCAGTTAAACTACTTTTATCTGTACAGTTGTTTGAACAGAAGGAAACAGGGATGGAAAAATCAATGATGAGCTTGTTCTGCATCATGTTCTGGAAGGTAATATCTCATACAATTATTAAGTACCTTTTAAGAAAGACCTAGGAAATCTCTAAATAATGGACTTTTCAAGATTATGAATTAGACAGATGTTGCTGGCAAGCACAATTATACTCTCACAGGCTGCAACTGTGAATCTTTACAAGGTCAAGATTGACTTCCTTAGTCTTTGTTTTGTGCTGCTGAAACCCATCCTTCCACTCTGTTGGGTGTCAGCAAGACAGCTGGGAAGTATGACTTGAAAAAAGATGAGAATGAAGCCAAAGTCTTGAAAAATTTGTTCACGTTTATCTGGCCTTCCAACTGTTACAGCCATACCTGGTGCAGCTACCGTGCCTCTGGTCAGTAGTTTTAAAAATGAGCTTTCTAATGTGAGCCAAAATGTTTCTGCTTGGCTGCAGAAGAAATAGATAAAGGTCTCTCAGGTGTCTAATACTTCCAACACTTCTCCTCACAAAACTGTGCTGAGAAAAACTGAAAAAATCTGCAAGATTTTTAAGTGATAGGGAGTTATTCTCATCTTTCACCACTGAACAGCAGAAATCCCTGAGGTTACGACTGCAGACTGTAGTCTTGACTGGATTCTTAACAATATGACTGAAACCCTCTGTGGCCTTCAGCAAATCTGGGTTCAGTCCCAGTGTCTGGATTCCTCTGCCAAGGATCATCAAGGGTGTTGGTGTTCTGTCTATCCCTATCTTCAGTGCTGATATCTGCACATTCCAGTGTTGGCTAGGCTTTCTGTTAGGTTGGTAGCAGTGCTGAACTAAGGCCGTGAAGAGAGATTTGTTAAGAGAGGTGTATTTTGTTACACTGGCCTATGTAACTGGAAGATGCATATAAACTTACAGATGAACTAAGCCTTTCTCAGTGCTTAGGGAGATATGAAAACGTTGGAGTTAAAAGTCAGGAAAAGTAATTTCCTGTTTAAGAATATTAGCTACATGAGTGGTGGGAAGTTACACCCACAAAAAAGGGAATTAGTAGTCGTAGAAGTGAAAAATTACCAGCTCCTAGAGAAAGGAAGAGAAAGTAAACATCTAGAGAAGGAAAGCATACTCTACATTCAGTTATGTCATTTTTTGGATAATTCTGGGATGACATTTCTCTTTCCCTGCCTTTTTCATTCATGAAATAAAGACAGTAAGAACTTGGTAACATACTGCAAATAAAAGAAACTGTAGAAGAAAAATATTTTTCTTCAATTATTCATTTGAATATTCAAGCTAGTAATTTTGATCTGTAAATCTGGGAATGGTGTGTAATGGCCATGTGAAACACTGAGAACTTGGATAATTCTTATTGGAATAAACACACACATTAGTAGGGGGTTGCCAAGAAGTGTTTCTAGTTTTTGATCTATTTTTAAGTGTTGTGAATTTCATGCTTGTGTTGCCAGATGAACTTGTGAGAGGTTCATGTGAGTTCACCCTCTTAAGAGTTTTTGTTTAATCATCAAATTAATCGTTTGTTTAAATCGTCACCCCTTTTTAAAGGGGTGACGATTTAAAAAATGTCAGTCTTTAATTATAATTTGACCAGGCCAAAACTCATGTTCACATGGTTAAACTCTCTTTGCTTTGTCCCTTTACTATATTTTGGAATTGCTTCTTCCCAAAATGATGCTCAGACTTTGCCTGGTAGGGGGTGGTTGTCACCAGAAAAAAATGTGCAAGATAATGTCATAGTAGTTGAACAGTATCAATGTACATGTGCCATCCCTTAAGCCTGTACTCTGTTCCTCTTCAGGTTACAGGTGTAGTTGGAGCCAAAGATACCAGGTTCCTGTAGTTGTAATGGAAGTAAACTGGTTTGGTAAATGAGAACACATAATTGATCACCCTGTGAAAAGAAAAAAATGCTGTTTGAAGGCAGGCACTACTACAGGCCAAGAAAAATAGATTGGATATAGGCATGGGGTGATTGCCCAAGCCACTGGGGCCTGATTCCTCAGTTAACGGCTTCTCCACCCTAGAGAGGCCTAATGAAGCACAGCAGAGCATGATTCATTCAGAGCACCTTCTCAGTATATTTCAGCTAAAAGTCAGTCATCTAGAGCAATCAAATCTGCTGGAAACCAGTTCCTGGGTTGCTCACAGGGAAATGTGTTACTGTCTATGTTTAGATGACTTGCAGAATAGAATTGCTAGTGCACGGTGGGTGGTACTGTCTGTCCTCAGGGGCTTTGCTGAGGATGGTGTGGAGGTGCTGGAAGTCAAAGGTGAGGCTGGTGTGGGTATCCTGTCCCTCACCTTTCTCCTGTTTATGCTGTGCCTTTTGAGGCAGCCTGGCTGGATGTGCCAGGTGGTGCAGTAACCTGCCAGCTCTGCTTAGCCACAGGAAGCCCTGTGAGTTTCCAGGCATCAGGACGAGGCCTTGTGCATGCCAAATGATCCGACTCTCCTGTCTCACTAGTAATTCCTGGTTGCTGTGCTGGATAGGAGTTCTAAAGGACCAATCCCAAACCTTGCTCCTGTTAGTTCAAATGGCATCATCAAGGCTCAGAGAGAGAGTATTTCATTCCACATTGTGTCTTGCATATAATGCAAATTACTTCTGACTCTTTATGATACAAAAAAGATTATTCCAGAGCAAATGGATTTGGAGCAAACCCAGTTTCCTACAGCAACGTGGCAATTTCTCAGTATCCTCACACAGATTTTGGATTGTACATTGTCATGCTGTTATTCACTTGGTCAAGAACTAGGAGGGCAGTAGAATTACACTGACTGAAAAACACGTTACAGGAAATGGGACCAGCTTCAATGTGAAAAATCACCTCCAGAGTCAGATATGCAAATAAAATCTATTGCAGCCTGTAACAACTGCAATTAAAAAAAAAAAATCACTGTATTTCATTCTAGGATAATGTGTAGCTTCTGCTCAGGATGACCTTCATACATAGATGGTATTCTATTAAAAGCTGAGATAGTAATGAAGATATTCTCAGATGGCTGACATGAAACACCTCTTAACAATGGTAAGCATATAAAACACGTTTTCATGAAAGAAAAGTTACTTTATCTGTCAGAATTAAGACCAGAGCTTTGTTGTCTTTACAGTACATGGAAAAGAGTTTATGTTACTTGCTCAGAAGAACAATCTGTTAATTCTGATCCTCAGGATAACTCATTGGATTGCAGCAGGGAGTCTGCATGTGAAAAAGATAAATTTGCATTATATAAAATCCTCATCTAATGTCATGACCCCTTACTTCTTCAAATCTTATAGAAGATGATACAAGACTTACAGAATCATTAAGGTTGGAAAAGATCCTCAAGATCATTGTGTCCAATCTTTGGCCAAAACCTACCATGTCATCTATACCACAGCACTTGGTGTCATGTCCAGTCTTTCCTTAAACTCCTCCAGGAATGGTGATTCCACCACCTTCCTGGGCAGCCCATTCCAATATCTGACTGCACTTTCAGTGAAGAAATTCTTCCTGAATGGTGGGGAATACAAACACTTTTCCTGAGAGGAGAAACATCTGCCATTTGCAAATTACACAAAAGGATCTATGGAAACCATGTGAACCTTGAAGGAGTTGGAGGCTATCATTCTTAGTTATAGGAAGTGCAATAGCACTTGTAACTTAGCCAGAGTGGAGCTACCTCAGAGAAGATAATACTTGACCATATACTTACATGTAATAGGGACACTTAAAATATCATGCACTTTAGGAGCCAAGGAAGTAATAGGAGATTCAGTGGCTGTCTGGCAGTTAAACTTCACAGGTTTTGGCAGAAGTTCAAAATAATGGTTATTTGAAGTTAGGGTGTTAGGTGAAGTGGGAGCTCTTAGGTTTCTGAGCAATTCAGAAACATGAGCTGCTTTAGGACCCTAATGTTGGTGTAAATATCCAACCAATATATCAGGTAAAATGTGAACCATGTTCAGCTGTGACAAGAACCAAGAAAGGGAGGGAACAAAAATAACACACTGTCACCTCTGGTTTTTGGCGTTAGACTCCTTCACGTTAGATAATTCACTCCTCCAAGGGAATGTCAAGAGATTACATCTGGCCAATTACATTTCATACCTTTTTTCCCTGGCTAACAAGGTCTGCAATGCTGTGTCGTCTAGGGATTTCTTTCTATTATGATGTGACAGATTAGACTATATATTGTGAAACATCGGTTAGAATTTCTTCCCTATTGAAAGTTGCAATGACATATTTTGAACCTGAGTTGTAATTAAGTTTAAACTTGGTTTGATGTTTAGATTGAAATGGAGGCCATTACATAAGCCAGGTTGGAAGAATGTAACTCTCTGAGCTCAATAATAGAGTCACAGGGTTAACTGTATGAAACATTTCAGAAAACATAATCTCTTAGGGCAGAAAGACTGAATAGAAATGGATGCATTTCCAGAATACTTGAGAGGTGAAAAAGTCCATATGGAGAAAACTGGTGATGTATCAAATAATGTGTGTATGAAATACTGAAAGCAGACAAGAATTTGAGTCTTTTTTAAGGTGACCAGGCCTAAGGGTATTTGTGTACTGTAGTGCCTGCTGCAAAAGGATTTAGGCCGACTTACAATTGGCTTATGACCCAGGTCCATTGTACTAAATCTCTTGCTGTTGGTGTATCAGAAATCAGATTTAGATGCATGTGGGTAGCATGTCAGATGAGTGCAGAAAGAAACCTAGGGCATAACAGACAATTATATCTAGTTTCTCATTTTGTTTTTCTTTGATTTCAAACAGAATTTGGCTGTTAAAAAATTAATTTTAAGATTGTTTCTTTTTTTCCCTGTGAATTGTTGGTAGGTCTATAGAGCTTGAACCACTGCTTTGTTCTTGGAGATAGCTATATGGGAACGTATTCGGTAGCTGATCACTTATCATTCTTAAGGCACCTTTTACTAAAAGGAACATTAACATTCTTAACACAAGTATTCTAGCACTTGTTCCCATTTTGTCACGTTTCTGCTGACCAAGGCTTTTGTCTGACTTTGTTCCTTTTAGAAGGATTAATTTAATTCTGATAATCACGTTTTTATTTTTAAGCTGCAGTGCATTTTTCCTACCCATTTTCTTTCTGGACATGGCAAAACCGCAATTAGTTTATTCATCCAGGTGCCTTTGCATATAGCCTGCCAGAGATCGTGTCAAAAGTCTCCAGAAACTTTTACAATTAACAGTTGTAGCTGTTTAGCAACTGACTATCATTAGTAGCCTCTCTGTTCAGGTTACCTAATTAGTTACAACAAATTACCAGTAGGTTGTTCTTCTCTTCCGTGCAATTTGTAATTTAGCGAAGCAGCTTTTCCCTCACCCATTTAAAAGTCTGCTGTAGATTGCTGTGCTTGAATGATTAATACCCACCTGATAGGAGATCCGTAACAGGCACTTGATCCTGCTGTGGCAGGGCTTGCTAGTGAGGTTTGCTCTAATGGCAGGTAGGCCAGCATCAGCACAATTCACTTGGCAGGCAGATCAGAGGGTGAGGCTCAGTATGATGTACAGAAGCACTGGTGGGAGAGCCACCTTTTTCCCCTTGAACTGTGTGGATTTATGATAAAGCCGAGAGCTCTATCCTCCCATGCGTTTCTAATAAAAATGACTTTAAACAAGCTCATGAAAATGTCATTGTGCTGCAACAGGAGCTCCATTTTCTCCTGGGCAGGTTGAAAAGATCAGGCTTATCAGATCTGTGCAGGCAGTATAGAAAGAGGAAACACCCCAGAGCCTCTGGGGTGTGCTCCTCCCTGCCTCAGAGAGCATGTTAGAGGAGGGGAGAAAGGGCTCTGGGGACATCTTATTTCTGCCTTTCAAACGTAGCTTATAAGAAAGATGGAGACAGACTATTAGCCTGTAGTGATAGAACAAGGGGTAGTGGGTTTAAACTAATTGAAACTAATTTTTTTTATCTGGTGAGTGTGGTAAAACAGTGGAACAGGTTTCCCACAGAGGTACTAGATGCCCCATGCCTGAACACATTCAAAGACAGGTTGGACAGGGCTCTGAGTAACATGATCAAGCTGTAGATATCCCTGCTCACTGCAAGGGGTTTGGACCTTTAATGATCCCTTCCAACTCAAACTGTTCCATAATTCTACAATTCTATGATCTTCCCCTCTTCATCAGAAATTTCTCTGTTACCTTGAGAAGTCTGCTGTGACCACAGAAGCATTTTCCTAACAATGGCTACAGGACCTCCCAGATTTATTTCTTTTGGGACCCTGAAATTGAAATTCCTGTAAGAGGGCATTATACTTGCCTGAAGATGCCTAGTTCCTATCAGCTAATTGGGACTACTGAACAAGTCTTCCTCTGTCCTGTGAAACACTGATTTCTTCACAAAGCTGAAATTTTAGTGCTTTGATTTTTAACCAGGTATTTAGTGTGTAAACTGAGAAAAGCATTTTCTAGTGCCAGAAATCTGTTGTGGTAGATGTTTGGTGAGGTTCTGCAGACTGCAGGCCTTTTTCCAGGGAATGCTTCACAATAATGAACACCAAACAGAAATTACTGAATACAGGTACATTTTAATTAACAGCACTTGTGTGCCGAACATATGTTGAAAAAAAGGCATTTTTATGAAGGTTCACCTGCGACTTGTTTGAGAAGGTTCACCTGAGATTTGAACATCGCAATCTAAATGAACATTACTGTTCTTGGTATGTGCCAGTTTGTCAAGATTTCTGAGCACAGATGGGGAACAGCGAGAGAAGCTTCCTTTTAACATAAAATACCAGTTTTATTAATATCCATTGAGACTGGTTGATCTTTAAAGCAAAGTGAAGCTTTGAAGAGTAGAGTGAAATAAAAAAATTGCAAATAATCACAGTAGTCTTTTTATGTGCTATGCCTGTGCAATGGCAGGATAACACTGATGGTTGTGCATTTCTTATTGCAAGAGGGTCAGTACTTGACTAGAACCAAAGTAACATTGCTGCTTTGTATGAGGTAGCTTTTGTAGCCTGATAACTTGCTTCTTTGTGTTTCCCAGAATATTATTTACATGGTATCTGCTTTGCTTCAACTCATCCTAGCAAAAGTTCTTACTTTGTACTCTAGATGTAGCCAAATAATATGTGTAAACTACATACAAAACGAATGATGGTGTTAGGATTAATTATTGAGACAAGAAGTCAAATAATACGTATGTATAACTATTTTCAGAGACTGAAGTCATGGTATGGATTATGGTTAAATTAGGGGTTTTTTTACCCATTTATTTCGATATAAAACAGAAATAGTTTTCTAAAAGTATTCATTAAGTCTATTTTAGGCTCCCTGTGGAACAGTTTTGAGTACTGAATATAAATTGGCATCAGCACTTTCCATGCTCCCACTGTAAGTGAAGTAACAACAGCAATTATGTGATGCTGTATATGATTTAAGGTTGTAGGTTTTTTTGAGTCATTCTCTAACAAAATAGATGGCTCTATGTGTAATGACACTTGCCTATATTTTCTCAAGTGACACTTTGCAGACACATCTAGTTATAACACTAAATCTATCTTTTGTGAATTAATTAAGATGGTATTTGTGTTTCTAATTCCCTCAAGGAAGAATGTAAATGAAGTATATTATGCTTAAAATATTATTGTTGAGTTGGCTTGAAAATTTCAGTTTAAGATTCTGAATGTTGGCTAAAGCTGTCTCTGTCAAGAAATAGAAGGTGTCTGAAATCCTTTTCCTATTAAATGCATACTCCATGTTTAAAATAACTGACTGGAAATTTCTATTACAGAAAAGGGTAAAATATTATATAGAATGTGTATCAAATTCTCTGTAAAAATACATGTATTTGATTTTAAGTTTTATAGGTAAGTACACACACAAAAAAAAGGAAATCTGAAAAATGTTGAATACATAGCTGAACTTTTCACTTTATATTATATGTGGAGGCAAATTTTCCTGTTGTGTCTTGGTTACCTACAAAAATGTGTTCCAGTGGCATACACAGCAGTTTAAACAGAACACAGGAGACAACACAGAAGGTGAGATGCCAAATAATTTCAACTACATGTAGTTACATGGTCCTTCATACAATTCCTTTTCCTTTTTTAGCCTGGAAAATAGACTTTTAAGTCCTTAATTTCTGTGCATCTTCCAGCCATATAGTACTCAGTTAAAATAAAATGGGTAATGGCTGATTGAAGAAGGCGAGTCCATGCTATTTTTGGTCCTGGGTCATACAAGATATTCTTCTGTCACTAGATGAAGTACTGTAATGTAAAAAGCCCATTAGCCTTGATACTGTGACTGAATCAATTGTTTATAGATTTGTAAACATGCTATCAAGGAATATCAAGGGATCAGTAGTACAGACCTCTGCACCTGCACACCCTTCCTCAATGGAAGTGCTCAAACACTCCATGTGTGCATGAGTGTGCCGTGGGTTTTATAGAGGGAGAAATTAAGACAGGGGGTGACTGGAGAATTTCCCAAGTAACCTGTGATTATTCAGGATGGTATTCATTAGTCTTGAGCATAGGAGCCTCAGAAGGTCCTACAGCTTTACAATATATCAGCCTTCTCAAAAGTTCAAATACTGACAATGGTTGCATACCAAAAGGCACTCTTAAGGATCTGGTTAAGGAATGGCCGCTTGGACGTGGCAGCAATTTACTAGCATGACCCAATTTTTTCTGTGTCTCAGGCTCTGGCTGAGACATGGTCCAAAAAAAGGACATGCAATTATCTGTTTGCTTGTAAGTCCTAGATTGTCCCTTTTTTTTTTTTTTTTTTTTTTAAATGCAGAAATGCAATCATGGTTCTCTTTTAACTGTAATTTTAAAAGGCCGAATTTCTCTATGACAGGCAGTATCTTAGTCTGACCCAAATTCACTCTTTGTGGAGCTGCTTTGCTGGAACAAGATGAACAAATGTCAATCCTTGTTTTCTGTTTTCATGGGAATAGATGAGAGTGGATATATTTCCACCAATAAGATTTGGAGGGTGATGTGTAATGTTAACATGCAAATTAGGTTGAAATGATATTTCTGTCAGGGGAAATAAAAACTCTTCCATGAATTTCCCTCATCATTCCTTTCATTTTCTGCACATAAGCTCCATGTAAAACTTTCAGGCTGGTAATTAGGCAAATTATAGGGACCTTCTCATATGAAAACTAATGCAATTTCCAGAGAGAATTTCAAATGAAGATGCCCACAAAGAAGGCAGAAGTCTGAGCTCGTTTTCCTTTATTGAGACTGATTTGTAAGTACACAGATTTTTCACTGTCTAAACTTGACAGCAGCAAGAGGATCTAAAGGTGGACTTTCTTGCAACGAATAGCTCTCTGAAAAATACTTGTCTTCCAGAAAGTAACGTGTTTAGATGCAATGTAATTTTTTTGAAAATATTCCTGCTTAGCTCTGGTAAAATTGTGCAAGCTGTCTGCCTATTGTGTGATCTTCATGAGAAGTCATGAACTGGTGAAGGTTTATCCAAAATCAGCACAGACTTGTAAAGCTTGCAGCAATCTTTCCCAAGAGATAATTTATGGGAAAAGCCAATTATAAACTAGGTTTCATAATTTGCCGCAAACTCTCTGTGCAGAGTTTCACAGAGAACCAGAATTTCTCACTTTTAAGGACATAGGGCAATAATAAAAAAGTCTGATTGTCAGCCTTTGTCCTTTTAAAAGCAACAAATAATACTCAGTAAATATACAAGAGGCTGGGGAAAATATAATAAGCTATGTAAGTAGGAGCCACCTCTCAAAACAAGGGAAGGTTTTGGGGTGGCAGAGTCAATAAAGAATAAATAGGTGACAACACAATGTGTGAAATAGACTAATATTTATGGTCAGAAATGTATTGACGTAATACTCTTATACTTCCTTCAGACATTTTTCTCAGTCCTGCATTATACCTATATAAAAAGATGAACATTTCTCAAAATCAGTGTATGTTGAATGAACCTAATTTAGAAGAAACTCATTGTAAAATTGAGAAACTTAGTCCTGTTGGCATGTGCTCCAATTGACTATTCTTAGTTGAATTCTCCAGGGATTGGTTTACATTCTTTATTTAATACTTTTTCATCAGTATGCAGAAAAGGGAATGTCAGCCACCTGCTTTGGTGGGGTTGTGAGGGAATAATCCGGGCCCTGGGAACTGATCTGCTTCAGCTCCACTGGGCTGGGGTGGAAACTCTCCCCAGATCCTGCAGCCCACTGGGTCTGGTTCCTCTTTAAAATTATTTAATCACGTCTACCAAAATTTATGGCTCACACTGAGGTCACATTTTAAGCCCGCTAGAGGCCTTACCAAGGCATGTGAAGGATGTCTGAGAGCAGGCCTTGCTGTCTATGTAATACAGTTTGAATTTACGTTCTGAGCAGGCATGGGATTGATACAGTGTCTGGGACCTACTTCACCAATAATACTGGACAAGTGCCCAGAGACACTTGTGCTCCCTGCAGGAGAAAAAGCTAGCCAAGGCAAATGTTCTGAGGAGGGACATCCCTCAATTTCACTGTCTTGGTGAAAAGACAACTAATTTAGACTTATAAGCTATCTTCCTCACCTCACATTCTTTTCTTAACCACTTAGGAAATGACCCCCAAATCCTAATTTTACTTCTGCAAGTAGGACTTACTATTTTCAGTCTTATTTTTCTCTACATGTCTGATAACTTCCCCTTTCCTTCACAACCTTATCATAGTGGAGTGGAGGCTGAAAATACAAACATCATCTGCTTCCAGATACTGGTCCCTGTGGTCAGTCTGGGAACATCTTTGGTGTTGGAAGATGGACTGCCGTTCATGCTTATTATATTACAGTGAGAGGTTTTTGTTTTTTATTATGGAAATTAGGTAACCATTTCCTCATAAAGCTGCTTGGAGCAGTTGCTGGAGGTGTAGTGCATTTTCCTCAATCTATTAATGAAATCAAACCATATAGAAATAAACTAGGAAGGAGAAGCACAGCCAAAATATGGGAGAAATGTTTCATTCTCTTCTTAAACCTTAACTAAGCTTCAAGCAAAATATCTTGGGACAACATGGAGTCTTAATTTCCTCATTGCTTGAAGGGTTAATCTCAGATGTGTCTGCAAAGTGTACTGCTGTTCAAGTGAAAGCTCTGAGTTGCTGGCAGGGATCAGTGCATGAAGTGGTGTTATCTAGAGGGTAATATTAGACAGAGAAATGTTTGTCTCTTTTTTAACATAGTGTAAGCTCATGCATTTCAGTAAACTGTAGTGATTTTGTTTTGATAAATTGCATTTTGGACATTGGTCCAATTACCTCCACCGATAATGATTATGTTTATATTTTTGACAGCTGAGTCAATGAAGTTAGGGTTCATAAAATATTGTAGATGTGACATTACATAGCATTTTCATTCTTAAATCCTTGTGTTTGGTAGTACTTGGATATAATGAAGTAGAATTTAATATCCACCTACAGCAGGGAGAAAGTTCATATTTTTATATCTATACAGCTGCAATGATATGATGCCGCCCCCCCCCCCCCCCCCCGCCTTTAATTCTGTTATCTTAAGAGCCAAATGGGAAAGCCCTCTAGGAATAGTAATTCTATCAGCTTAGGGTAGTAAAGTGCTAGTTCTCATATCACAGCTATAATGTCCTCACTTGATATTTTCATCCATTTAGTTGCTGAAGAATATTGCTTCTTTATCGCACATTTTCTAAGAATTCCTATGGTTTCCAGGAGATCTGGCTCAGCATTAATATGTATTACCAAAAGTTGTTACCCAGCACAGGACACTTAATGTGTGAGGAGATGATGCAGACATGCTGACAACAGATCACAGGTCTCTTTCCACAATGACTAGGGGAATAGACAAGTTTCTGCTGACATCACTGAGAGAAGGTGCTAAGAGCATGATTTTTACCATCTTGCCTGAGATCGTTGCTATAAATGACAGGCCATAGTTTTGGAACCTTGTGATAAGCTGCAGAAGGCATCTTTGAGATTATAGTGCTGCAAAAATGGGGTCCTTTTTTTAAGATAAGAGGCATTCTTCTCTTAAAAAAGAGGCATAAATCACTTTCTTCTCATGCCCATTGTTTTTGTCTGGCCTCTTGGTCTCACAGGGATGTCTGTGTAAGAGCAGTTTTTCTAACTAATTTTATCACTAAAAACTTAGAAATTATTTTCTGCAGATATGGGAGGTATTTACCATAGCATGTTTGCTTGGGAGAAGCAAGACCCTTTTTGAAAATACCCAAGCAAGCTTTTGCTCTGTCTCACAGCGTTGCTGGGTTGATTTTCAGTTCAGAGGTGAAGGTCTCAGTCCATGTTCCTTCAGCCTGGACATTACATCGACATCCGCAGCATGGTGGTACTTTGCGGGCTGAAGGATGGGTGGAGAAGGGGTGAGGGTGCCAGGCACCATCGGGGTTGAGGTATGAGGCACACGAAATAATTCTTGTTGCTCCTGGAAAATGTGCCTGTGTACACAGTATTAACTCTCAGCCAGCAACGAACTGACCTCCCTTCTCTCCCTGATTATCTTTGAAATGTCTGACTAAACAGAGGGCTTCTTCCGACTGTGGATGCTGCCGTCCTCTGAGCTCCTTCAGCCCCCTCATGCTGGCTCTATTCTGTCAGTCATGGTCTGCATCCTCCAGAGTGGACAACTTTGGAAAATAATCATCAGTCAGGTCTTATCAGTGAAAGTGAAGATGAGGACTGTCAGGATAACTAATCTATTGACACATTGCTTACTGGTGAATTCCCAGGCTCTAGGCTGTGCTCGAGTTTTCACCCAACAGCTAAATCAAGCAAATTCTGCATCCACAACTGCATCTAAGCAGTTTGTTTCATTTATAGAAACACTGTGTGTCAGGTGGGGAAGGAGAGAAAAAATGAACTTTCTTCCCTGCTGGTGAGTTTGGGAGGAACAAGAGAAGAGTTTGTACCTGAGAAATCTCTTGCTGTTTTAGATAATGAAACAATTTTTTCCCCACAAAGGTTTACCTCTTCACCTTTCATGTGTGCCTGGGATGGGGAACCCTCCCACGCTCTTCAGTGACTAATTATTGAGCTGTGCTCAGAAAAAGCTCTGTCACATGGTAATCAAATGGGAACAAGAAATTATTACAAATGACACTGTATGCTAGATGAAGTGGCAACGAAAAGTCTTTAGAAATCCAAAACAAGAAAAGGAATCACTTGGTAACTACATGTGACATAATTAATTATAGGATCATCATGTCTGTTTTTCTTGCCTGTGCTGGTCTTCTAGACCTAAATATTTTGCTTTGTTTTAAATATTTCATTTACTTGTATGGCTTGACACAATTTTCTTCTTCTGATGTACTTTCTGATTATATCATTGAAGAAAACTGCCTTCACTCTCCCTTGTCCTGTTTTTCCTCCTGCTTGCTTTTGCATAATTTTAAAGACATACTTGCTCTTTTTACTTAGAGAAGTACTTCAATATATTCAGACTTGACTCCATGAAAAATTTCTTTTGCCTCTGTGATTTCAGAGAGCCTGAATTTATATCAGAATATCATATATATGTAAAAATTAAGATGGGAAACTGTAGGGAGAAATCTCTTTGAGCTGTCATGCTAATGTTATTTTTAAAGTATATTCAGAGACCTGTTGCTCATTGTTTTAATGCATTAGCTTTGCATTTGCTGATCTGGTCCTGGAAGCAGAGGCGTGGGTGAAAGTTGGCATACATTTGGTGTCACAGCAGTTCTGCTCTGGAGTCTGCAGATCTACAAGCCAGGCCTAGAGATGACCCCAGAACTACAGGCTCAGATGGGAAGGGTGATATTGCTTCTAGTTCATGTTGTCTGCTGTCTGAGCTGAGAAAGTCACCCCATAGTGGGTGTGACCCAGAGCAGCCTTTAGTTAACAACATCTGCCGTGTGATCAGTAAGAGTGATGGGAGCACAGGTTGAAGAGTATTACCTTAATGTTCTTTGGGCATATTCGGAGCTACAAACAGGGCATGGAAGTACATGTCTGTGCCTTTGTGCATCTCAGAGTTAGATCATGCTTTAATTCCTCTTCTTGGATCCAGGGAGGGTGGAAAATCTCTGAACCTCAAAAGTAAGGAGAGCCTTACTTTTGAAAAGATGTGCAGCCCTTTTCTGGATGGAGACAGCCTTGGAAAAGCGAAAGGCTTAAGAACAAGAGAGTTCTGCCCCTTTTTGGGTTCTCTGTGTCTTTATACTTCTACCAAGGCCAGGCTGTTGAATCTTTGGGACAACACAAGGATAAGAACCACAGATTGGTTATGTCTGTGGAAACAGTGGTCAATCACCCTGTGGATTTCCCAAGAGACCTGTGCAAGGTTCTCAGAGCTGTCACAGAAATAAGACTGTAAGGGTTTTTCTTTCATTATTATTATGTTGTCTGTTTATCTCAATTCAAGCACCGATTCAAGCACCTTTTAACATTTGCTTGACAACACTTGCTTACTTAATTTTCTATTACAAAATCTTTTAGCATTCCAGATACAGACTTGAAAAGGAGTAAGGTGTTTAAAGATGAGGACTGATTTTGAAATTTCTAAATTTTGATAGAAGTCCCCTGCCTGTGAATTGGGTGACTTCAAAACTCTGAGGCTTTATAAAGCTAAACTTGAAGGGCAAGAGTTATGTGTCCTTGAAAATTTGGAATTTTCCATTTTGGGACAATAATTTTCAGTGACTGGGGACGATAATAAAGGTGTGACAGTTTAGCGTACAGAAGAGAAGTCTCAAGGAGGGATCTTTTTAATGGATGTAAATACCCTGAAGGGAGGGTGCAAAGAAGATGGAACCAGGCTCTGCCTAGCAGTGCCCAGTGACAGGACAGAGGCAGTGGGCACAAAATGAAACACAGGAGGTTTCCTCTGAGCATTCCTCTGAACACTTTTCTGCTGTGGGGTTGACTGAGCACTGCTAAAGGTTGCCCCAGGAGTCTGTACAGTCTCTGTTCTTGGAGACATTTTGAATATCCAGTTTTTGAAGCTGTCTGGACACTGTCCATGGGAACATGCTGTAGGTGGTTCTTCTTAACCAGGAGGCTGGACCAGATGACATCCAGTGGTCCCTTCCAACTTCAGTCATTCTGTCATCGTGTGATTCTCTGGTGCGGTTATCACACTTAGATGTCACTTACATTGGAACTTTATTAATATTGTTATTTAGCTTGTTGTTTTGGAGAGCTACCATACTGCTTTTACCAGTTATTAATAAATCATTATCTCATTCTATTACCTGTTTCAGTTTGAAATCATTCATATTTCAATAGTTTTCCATTGATTTAAAAAGAATTTTGGCTCTGAGTCTTTAGTGATTCCTGATCCTTCATGTAGCCTGAAGTTTCTGCAACAATGCAATAACAGAAAACTAAAAGTCAGCAGCACATTTTTCCCAACAGGTTTAGTTTGTAAACCATTAAAACATCCTCCTCTACTCACAGATGAAGGGCAAATTTACCTTGAAGTTACAGAAGTAAATCTCCTTTCTGTCAGATTTGTTACATGGTAACGTGGTTACATGGTAAGTAATTTTATTTTACCATATAAATTCTAGGGTGTTACAGTATATATATAATTTGCTCTTTCCTTTTCTTGGCTGTTACATTTTGGGTGCAAACATGATTGTCCCGCTCTGCTCTGCACTGGTGCAGCCTTACCTGGAGTGCTGGGGGCAGTTCTGGGTAGCGCAGTACAAAGAAGACATTAAGCTATTAGAGAGCATCCAAAGGGGGGCAACGAAGATGGTGAAGGGCCTTGAGGGGAAGCCATATGAGGAACAGCTGAGGTCACTTGGTCTGTTCAGCCTGGAGGAGACTGAGGAGAGACTTCATTGCAGTTACAACTTCCTTGTGAGGAGGAGGAGCAGACACTGATCTTTTCTCTGTGATGACCAGTTAGAGGACCCAAGGGAATGGCCTGAAGTTGTGTCAGGGGAGGTTTAGGTTAGGTATTAGGAAAAGGTTCTTCACCCAGAGAGTGGCTGGGCACTGGAACAGGCTCCCCAGGGAAGTGATCACAGCACCAGCCTGACAGAGCTCAAGAAGTGTTTGGACAATGCTCTCAGGCACATAGAGTGATTCTTGGAGATGGTGCTGTGCAGGGCCAGGAGCTGGACTTGATGATCCTTGTGGGTCCCTTCCAACTCACCATTTTCTGTGGTTCCTAGTCCCAGAGTACTCTGTATTCTTTCACATTGGCTAATCTAGATTGGTTCACAGCTGGAATTATGGGCCCTGAGGATGGTGAGAGACTCAGCAAGGCAAAAAGCTGAGACTACCTGGTGGGGTTAAACTCCCCACTGACCTGCCCTGGAAAAAGGGATGGAAGTTGGGCAGACCAGCAGAACCAAAATTACAACAGATTAAAAAATTCCCTGACCACTAGGCATGTAGGTAGCAAGGCAGAAGAGAAATGTTATTAGACCAATAGTTTGTGCGGTTCAATACGGTGTGCAATGATTTCACATGACACTTTTACACACAAAGGACTCTGTTTAGTGTTTTAATCCCACACAACAGCATGACATATCTGTTCGTTCCTTGCAATAGTGGAATCGCCATGCTATTTCCTAATGCTCTGCCTTGACTGCTATCAAAGGGAAATGTCTGAGTCACACAGAGCATAATAATGACAGGAAAAACTCAGATGACCTACTTCTTACCCACTGCCTTCAGGCAGTAGTATTTCTGTGCCTGGAAACCTTGAGGGCAAGCATCCCACAGCAACCCTGAGTTAAGAAAGTGGTGAGGTATTTTGGGGGTTAAACAGTCTGATCAGGAAGAGGGCTGCACTGTCTGAAAAGAGGTGGGAGATGTTTTCTGGACTTTGGCTGATGTTCCTGGGGAGTTCTGCTGAGGGGTAGCATTTTCAGGAATTTAGAAATGGAAGGAAAATAGTGTTTTAGCACAGACGCTTGTCATGGAAATAAGCGAATTAAGCCAACACACACGTATGCAGACTGAGGAGCAGATCGGGAGATCTGTTTACTGTGGTGGGTTTACCTTTGTATCACACTGTGATTCACTCTGGGGCTCTGAGGGAAATGTAAATGAGCAGCAGTTATGACCACAGCTGCTCTCCCAGCCAGAGGTGGGGGCTAGGGTACAAACTGTCCTGCATTTCTACAGCCATTTCAACCGAGAGGGTTTAACTATGCTTTTTGCTGTTGCACCGAAGGAGGATGGCAGGAGGAGTCTCTGAAGAGCTTCTGCTCTTCCCCCCTGCATCTCTCTGTCCAGCAAGAGGAGTGGAGAGTGGGAGAGGATGCAGGAGAGGATGCAGGAGAGGTACTGAGCAGACTGTCTGCTCTTGATCCCATAAATAATACAGAGATATGTATAGTTCCAGGTGGTAACCCCTAAATGTGATTAGGATTAGGGCAGGAGGGAGGGTGTTTGGTGTCTTGCAGTGCTGCCAAACCAACCGATTCCTTGTGACCCTGCTAGAAATTCCTGGCTTTGGCTTCAGCAGAAACAGGATCTCACTTTAGAAAGAGAGTATCTTCCTTCAAGAAAGATAAGGTTTCATGCCCCAGCACTTGGTAGAAGGTCCTTCACCTGTTCCCATTTCTACACAGGAGTATGAGGAGGAAAAAAAGGTAATTAAAGTTATCATCATTGCTTTGGCTCAAATACAGGAGATGGGAAAAACGCTCATAGATTTAAAAGCATTTTTCTGCTTGCTTTAAAAGTAGATCTTGTCATATTAACCTCATTTTAATTCTAAATTGCACCTATTCTGAGGGAAACTGAGGGAAAGATAGCTGTAGATTATCCCTGGATAAGTGTATTTTTTCTTCTCTTTTTATAGGATGAAGAACAGCAATGGAAAGATGATCACATTTCCTTGGCAGCTCCATAACCTACTTTTTTGAAGCAGCTGTTTCAAGTGACTAGGACCGCTATCAGTAGTGCAGTCAAACTGAAATTCATGTGAAGGATCTGGTTTATCTCCTTCCCTCTACCCCCAACTCTCCCTATTCCCCTCCTCTTTCCCCTTGCCCTTTCTCTCCCCCTCTCACCCCTTATTCTCCCCTCCCTCCCTCCTCCTTTCCCTGCTGCTCTCTTCCTCTCCCTCCCTCTGTTTCCTTCCCTTTTACTTTTTGTCTTCCGCCCCCTCACCTCTTGCTCTTTGTCTGTACTATCTTTTCTCATAATAAAATATGTTGCCCGGTAAGAATCCTCATGAAGGGCTAATTCAAGGACAAAGGGTGTTTATCTGGTCACAAGAATTTCTCTTTCATTTAATTTCAAATAATAAAACTTAGTTAGTTTGTACACCATAAATAATGTTAGCTTTCAAAAATCTGTGAGAGAATGGGAGTGTGTCTTTGCTGAGCACAATTTAAAACCCCTTGTGTGAGCTGATCAAATTAAATAAAGCTCCTGTGCTGTCAAAGTTCGAAACCTACTGGTGTGCCAACATTCATTCTTCAGCCCTGTATTTAGCTCTCCAGGCAGACAAGGTCAGCTGGTGTATCTGATTGATCCAGCTTCTGTCTTATAGGAATACCAGACGGTTGTTTCTGTAAGAAAGAGGGTGTTTCCCCCTATTTTCCTCCCACAGCAGAGCAGCTGATTTAGTCTCATTCCACCAGATGGCAAGCTTTAACCAAGAAAAAAAAAAAAAAGTTTTTCACAACTATCCATTTACCTTAGGGGAGAGGGGGAAGTGAGCTTGGCTTAGTGGTTATTTTTGTTGTTTTTCTCCTTTCTGTTTTGAAGAAATGTTTTTACTATAAGAGGCTCACATCCATCTTTTGGCATGATTTGTAGCGTTTAGAAAAATAAATCAATAGAACAACGTTTGCTGTCAGCTATTGAGTAACTGACAGGTGTCACCTAGGGAAGCAAAAAATGGTTTAGAGTATATGATCCATCCCCAAATTCTACCTAACAGAGACAGATTCAGTGCTCCTAAACAAGCAAATGGGTATAGTAATTCCAGTAAAAATTGAGAAGACATTACTAAGCTCTCAGTGCTGCATCACTGACTCTGAGTTCTGGCCTTAAACCCCACATTAATCCCTACCTTTGACTCTCAGGAAGGAGCTGCTCTGCCATGTATTTCTGCCATTATAACCTGCCCTCAATGCCTGGACAATGCACAGAGCAGAGAACTGTGCATGCTCTGTTCGAGCTACATTATCTCTTCAGTCCAGGGCGGTCTACGTTTCAGATCTCCTGGGAATGGAGTTAAAGTCTGCTTGTGTTAGTGCAGCAGACTCTTATCTGCTGTGTTAAAGGTGCTAATTTTCACTCATTTTGTTTAACGGACTGGCTGTTGCAGCTTCACAGGGGAAGCAGTTGTGTCACCAGGAGGTGGCTTGGCTTGGCATTGGTAACTCAGCCATGGAGTGTTGCAGTGATGTGTGAGGACCAACTCTCCTAAGTTCAAGCTCAGCAATCTGGCCCTGTGGATATGGAGATACCTGCTTTGTCTCCGGCAGCAACAGCTCCATGGGACTCTGCAGCCTTTGGGTTAGAAAATCTGGCATAGGTAAAATTGCAGCTGCTAGTTCCTTCACTATTCTTTTAGGCTTTTTTTGTATTAGCAGTTCCTCCTCCTGAGATCGTGGGTGCATCCCCTCTTGGAAACTGGACTCCAGGTAAATAACATGGTGAGAGCCTTGGCATCCCTGGGGGTTGCTGTGCCCATCCCTGTAAACAGAAAATGATAACCAGTTGTTCAAGAGGAGACCTGACTGGCTAGCATCACGAAAGTCTTCAAAGGGTGGAGGGCAAATCGACTCTACATCTTCACCTACTGACCTAACGACTGGAGAAAAAGAGTTCCCATTTTTTCCTGTAGGTTCTTTTGAAGTAAATTACTCTTCCACTATAAACATCTTTACAAGTTTGAAAATAGCTTTACCTGCTTCTTTGCACCTGTTTCTCAGCTCTTTCTAAAGAATAAACTTCTACAAAATAAATCAGTGCCGTAGGCATTTGTAAAATTATGAGCCTGAGGGAAATTTATGCAACAAACACAATTATGTGGCAGTTTGTGGAGCAGTCAAAACTTGTGAGCTCCAGTTCTGAGACTGAAAAATAAATACCTACATTTTAGTTATTTTTGCATTTTTTGGTTCATGGTTTAAATTTTTTTCTCAACATCAAGGGAGGTTGGAAGACTTTTGTTTTTCCAGAAATGGGAACTCATTCTTCTGTTCTGACTCCTAGAACTGGGGCTTTACAAAAGGCTCAGGACTGATTATACTATGAAGATTGAAGAGCTGCAGCAGTGCAGACTGCAGTGAAATGGAACAGCTAAGGAATACAGGTGGCAGGCTGTGGGTGTCTGGCTCTGTATTCATGCTTTGAGGACTTAGCTTGTGCTTAATTTCTCTCAGGGAGGGGATTATGGGCTTTGGAGTTTTGTACTGTGCCTGGAGTTTGTTTAGGTCTTGGATTTTTTTCCTTTTGGATAAAATACTGCAAATTTCTTGCAGTACCTCTGCCAGAGCTCCAGGCATGCGTGGGGAAGTTGTGAATGCTCGCTGTGACTCCATCATCCCTGGCATCTCCTCTCTCTGGAAACAAGCAATATCTTTCCAAAGCCATGTAGACATGACCAACAGCAAGACTCATGTCACCTTACTTTGCTGCCACTCATCTTACTGACCACTTACATTTCTGAATTAAGGGAGCTTTTGAAAGCATCACACCAAAGTGACTGCAGTGCAGCCAGATAGGAACTATCTGGTGTTTCCAAAGGCAATGTGTCCTCTGAGAGATATGGGAACCCACTGCCCTTCCCAAGCTGTTCTCAGCACAGCAGTAGTGTGCCAGCTTGGTGTGCTTGTAAGGGTAAGGACAGCAAGGTTATTTTTGCACTGGGCCTCCCTTCTCTGCTGCTGCTAAAAAATGCCACTGCAGAGGTATAGAGAGTCACAAGAATATTTTTATAATTTCTGCTCTTGCTATGGGCTTTGGCTCTGTGAACTTTGCTTTGGTTTTCCCAGTATGAGTTAATTTAGAGATCACTTGGTTTTGTGACAGAATGCAAAGGATAAGACCAATTGTGATGATTTTGGAATAAGACCACAAAACCCAGGCTAAAATTGCCCAGGAAGAGAAGTATTTTTCCTTCATTGCATCCAGTAAATTTGAATACTGTACTATAGTGAAATCCTCCCAAAACCTTGTATGTATTAATGTCTTTTACTTGGTTTTAATTTTACTATTGGCCTCATATGTGAAACTCTGCTGAGTCTGAATTTCTCCTTTTACGTTATAATTCAATTGTTGATATACAAACTAAAATAAAATCAGATTCTTTTTCCATATTCATAATGGCTCTGCAGTGCTAAAAAACCTTAACTGTAATAAACCAATGCAAATCAAAATTCTTTTCTCTTCTGCTAAGAAAATTCTGTAATAAAATTCCAAGTAAAGGTAAAGGATTTAACATTCACATAACAAATTTTCAAGGGTAGGAATGGATTTTAAAGTCATGCATCTCAGTTAAAAAAAGTGCTTTCAGTTAGTTCCTCTCTGAATGGCATTTTGCAGTCTGTAGGGTTTGTTTAAGTCCTAATCTATCAAACATGGAGAGAGCTGAGATCACTGGTCTAAGTAATTTGTGGAGAGGAGACAACCCTTCTACCTTAAATTAATCTGAGCTTGCATTGAAAGAGCTGCTTGAATCAGAAGTGCTGGGCTGGCAGGTGGCTGAAACCACATGTGATCTTTGATGTCAGATGTGTGGAAACCATCAGGCCAACAAAGGTATATAAAAATCTATCTGCAGTAGGCTCGGGAATATTCCAGTGCTGCAAATGAAGGCGTGGTTGAATTTTGGAGGAAAGTGCTAGGTGTACTTGCCTTGTGCTCAGTCTTCTTTGGGATTCAGCTTGCAGCCATGCTGGAGTCAGGGTCCTGAAGCAGATGAACCTTTGGTCTGAAATGTATGGCTTCTCTCATGTTATTTGTTTGCAAACGTTTTCTATGCTATTATCTGTTGACAATATTCTTAAATCTCTTATTTTACTTACTTAGATAAAAAATTTTGCTAGTGATGCAGGCTCCTAGTCAATGTTTCTTCCTCAAATAAAAGTTGTTTTGTTGTTAGTTCCTCTCTCTGCCACTGCTAAAGTAAATCTGAATCCCCATCTCAATGCCTGTAGAGACAGAAACATTTAATTTATAACAATTTCCTTTTCTCTTCATGGTTTCTACTTAACAGAACATGCTGGGTCTCAACCTGCATTTGCATTTATGCTAAATTACAAGCAGAACAATCAATACAAGTCCCAGTTCGTGCTGCCCACAGCTGAACAGCAGCAAAAAAAAGAAAACTGCCAAGGAAATCTTTCCCACCCAGCCAGCTTGTTACTTGTTTCTTGTTAGTACACTTTATTAGATGGCATTTAGCCATCTATTTATTTATCACAGTGGTCTTGGAGTGCCTCACAAGAGTTGTGGAGATAAAAGAGGGCCTTATCCTTAGACACCTCGTGAATCTTCCTTGCAGGCAGTCCTTGTAGATGGCCACTTCTCAGGGCAGGTCAGGACAGCCAGAGAGGGTGTCTGGGCACTATCTCCTCTTTGAGTGCCCAAAGAGATGGAGAAAGGACTTCCTTCCCTTCACACAGAACTGCTGCTGATGGGACCTCCATTAGGGTGGTTTTTGTGAACACTTATCCCTGACAATTTGTTCTCCTTGGCACATGTGTGTGCCTGCTCTCCATCTCACCCACCTAGCAAGCAGACCGTAGGTGACTGGTGACAGGAGTGATCTTAGTGCTGGAAGGCTGCTGAGATGGAGTTCTGCAGTGACCATTCTAGCACTTGAGTGGCATCCCTTCTGTTCTGCCACCCACCTGCTGAGCTGCTACTTGTGTCGGTGAAGGCACCGCTAGATCTCTGTGCAGCCCTCCGCACAGAGCACGTGGCAAGGTGTTCACAGCTTTTACCTTAGAACCCGTGCTGAACTTAAACCAAGCAGAAGAGCATCTCTGTGATCTTGTGGCTAGCAGTCATATCCTGCAGAACTGCAGAGGCTGACTGAATTAACAGGATTAATGTGACTCCAGGGGGTCTCCCTGCAGCTAATCAGGAAACACTGGTCCTAATGAATGAAACACAGTGGAGAGAACTGGTATGCTAAAGGCAATGAACGTCCCTTTTATTGTAGTTACAGTGCTAGTGATTAAAACATTACTCTGTGGGATGCAGCTAACTCTCAAGCTAATTCTTGAAGAAGGAACAGCTCATGAAATGCCAGCTGCAAATGTAATGGAAACCGCTGCTCAGGACACTCATATTTTTTGATCAAGGGTCGTGCTGTAATTGACTCAGGTTTTGGGGGCTATGGCTCCAGCTCCTGCTTGTCTCCCATGCAACTTCTACTTGGAGCTTGCTCCATGTCTCAGAATCAAGTAGGTTCAACAGGAATGAGATGAATTAATCATTTCCCCTCCATAAACTGATGCTTATAATCCCATCTGTGATTTCCTGTTATGTCTTCCCTTCTGCAGAGAACTTTATTCCCTACTGTGATGAAATAAAATGAACCGAACCATTGTCAAAACAATTCAAAGCGCTTTGCTCCTTTGGGCAGAGGGATCAGCTCTATAGACTACTTTGCCTGTTAACTCCTCAAACTACTGAAGAAACAGGTGCAGGAGAAGTGACAGTGTGTCTAATACTATATTGTTAAATTTAAATGCTGTGTTTGTTTTATTGGTAACACAACATAGTGTGCAATACATCTCTCCGTCCCAGCAAATGCCCCACCTTAGAATAAGTCAAAATCTCTGTGTACCTGTAGATTATTGGCTGGCATCCAAATGAACTATTTTGTAAACATGCATGAAATATCACATAAAAGACACACAAAAAATAGCAGCTGTGAAGAATGAGCCCTCAGTCTCTGTTCAGTCTCACTGTTAGACCAGAGATGCTGTTGGTTAAGCCAATGCTAATCACACTAAAGGTGCAGCACAGCTTCCCTGAAGGCATCAGCTTGGGGCTCTCTGCTCTAATGACACAAAATGTTTGTAGGTATGTTTTGGACAGAGTCCCTCATAACACACCTTGATGAAGTGGGTAGCCAGCCAGCCTGCCAGGGTCCTTGGTCAAAGCTGAAACATCAGCAAGTTCATGGTTGCTAAGTTTGCAACTGCCTGAATCCCTGCTGGAAAACCAGTGTCTCATGGGAAGGGAGGAAAAATAAATTGGGATGATGTTTTAACTTCTATTCTGCACCAGCTTGACTATAAACAGCTGACCCCTATTATAGCTGGTGAGGGGGTCAAGTAGCTCTGACCGAGGAAGAGGTGACCGGTCCGGAGAGATGGTCCCAAAAGGAATCGCCTTGCTCGTGATTTCAGCTCAGCTCTGCAAGGCGACCTCCAGGCCAAGCCAGATCAGAGAGAGACGAGAGGCTCGTGTAGCTGGTTCTGCACGAGGTAGCTTTATTATCCGTACTCCGGTGAAGGGGAGCTATGGGCGAGCATCTCCTTTTCGCAGGGGCAGAGGGCTAGCTTTTATAGGGATACAGGGGGTGGGTGCCAGGGGGTAAAGGCCAGTGGGTTACAAGGGATCTTCATAGGGTCTCCTAAAGGATTGTGGGTCTGCCTTTTCTCGCCGTGACTAAAGAAATGGTTGCCTTTCCAGGGAGTCCTGTTGGGCGATTATGCAATCTCAGCAGACATTGCTCCAGGGCAGTGGCTGGGCATACCCTACAGACCCCTGCAGGACCTGGGGCAATAGTGCTCTGTGAGAAAGAAATCCAGCTGCCTGGGAGCTGCTGAACTGTACCTGATGTCGAACATCAGTTATGTATGTATGTAAGACCAGTAAGATTTGTTTATTTTGCATGGAAAGGCTTTTTTTTTTTTTCTTTTAAATTTATTTTATTGTCTCTTCTTACAGAGCTCTCTTAGCAGCTCCCATTCATCTTTCACCCAAAATCCTGGAAGTCCATGAATGAATAGAAAATTTATATTTACATTTCACTTTTGAAAAAGGCTAAATATGATAATGGTCAAGAATGTGCTTTTAGCATGGAATAAAATGTTATTATCCACCCTCTCCTTAGCAAAACCTACTTTTCTCCTGTCTAGTATTTCTAGGGGTACTTTCCCCATTATCTATATTATGCTAATTAGTTCCTAACTTCTACTTTCTCTCTTTCCCTGTCTTATATTTAATTAACATGGCGGATGTTGTCTTTTGTCCTATGGTTACAATGAACAAGGCTCCTGTGAAAACACTGTTTTTTAAAACCTTTTTAATTGAAATGGCATGAATTCAAAGATTTTCAGGCAGTTCTAGTAATTTTGTCACATTCAAGTTTCTTTGGAGACTCTTCCCCCAAAACACACTTAAAAAACCCCAAAATAGCTTTTTGCTTAGGCAGCAACTGCTGTGCAAAGGAAAATAAGAAAAGGCGAGGCATTAAAGAATAATTAAATATTTTCAAATTTTCACAGTTGCACATAGAATGTTGCATTCAAGTGTGGATGCATTCTAATTCACAATAAATTTCCTTCCTCTAAGGTTGAAAATAAGCCTGAGATACAGATTCTGTTTTTAAAGATTGGTGCTAGGTTCCTGACCACAGTGTGTTTCCATAAGAAGTCTCCATAACTTCTTTTCACCATGCAATGAAATCCTTTTCCTCAGCATGTGGGGTCTAGATTTGTTGCTCCTGCAGGTCAAAGCACTTTTGTAGTTACCAGGGCAAGAAGGTGCTAGGGTGAGTAACCCCTTCAACCCCACTGAAGCTGGATTACTCATCCATGTGTAACCATCCCATCCCACAGAAGAGGGAGGACAGCAGGGAAGTGACAACCAGAGCTCAGCCAAGAGGAGTAGGACACTGCTTGGTTGCCCTGCTACGTTACTTTTTTGTTATGGCTCCTGTGATTCCTGACCCAGCTGATTTCAATTGTTATTAAATAATCTACTTCTATGGCTTTGCCTATTTGTCTGTATCAGTTGTTTTGTTCTCAAAGGCTACTTCTTCTTCTGTGGTGTTTTTACTTTGTTCACAGAAATCTCTTCCTGTGCATGTATTGTACCCTGCATTGCTGAGGACCTGTGGGGCATGACGTTCATGCAGAGCATGGCTCTCACTCCACAAAGTACATTAACAATTGTTATTTAAGTTTTCTCTGAAAGAAAAATCTGAGCAGATTGCAGTAAGATGTTTAACAACAGCTTGTAGTAGACGCTTTGAATTTTTTTTCCTCTAGCATCCATACACAGCTCAAAAACTCATTTAGGCATCTTCCTCTTTATCTGTTACCTAGTGCATGATGCTGGCTGCAGAGTGTAGTACCAAACACAGGAGATGAAATGCTGCAGTATGTTTCTCTCAACTCATGCTGCAAAGCAGATGGAATCAGTTGTGAAACAGGCCCAGGGTGAATCTCCTCAAACTGAGCTATAGGCCATAACTGCAGAGTTTCACTGATGCTAAAGTGTCTGATTTCAGGTAATGAAGTACTGCCTTTGCCAAAAACACCAGCAACTGCCCCAATGTGCTTCATTTCCCCTTTCCAGAATTAAGGCTGGCAATGTGTAGGCAACCCTCCTGGGTCCTGGTGCTGATACCTGTGTAATAGAATAATAACAGAGGGCAATACTAAATCAAGGTCCCAATCCAGTCAGTATCACAGTTACTGACATTCTGAAGAAATAGAATATCATGAATATCTATAGTGACTTTTGTGACAGAAAAAGCCATGGAATTTTTCAGCTGCAGAAATGTAAGTAAGTCTAAGATCTGCTCCAGACTTGTTTTACTGCAGACACACTCTGCAGGCATAACTTCATTTGATTCACTAATTGTCATGCCAATTATAAAGTGAAGGCATTTAATTACAGTGCCTGCAGCTTGTGAGGCTTGATTCAAAGCCCACCAAAGTCAAAGGATGCTTTAAAACTGAATGAAAAAAGTTTGAAAGACGGCAAGGAGGCCAAAGTAAGCTGTGACTACAGAATCACGGTTGGAAGAGACCTCTAAGATTATGCAGTCTAACTGTTCACCTGGCACTGCCACTGTAACCCCTGAACCACTCAACCACACCACCCAGCACCAGATCCAGATGCCTCTTAAACACCTCCACGGATGGGGACTCCACCACCTTCCTGGACAACCTACTCCAATGTCTATACATTTTCCAAAACAGGAAAAGTTTTCTTAAGCTTTGAAACTGTGACTCTAATAATTTCTATTTAATGGGCTTCTCTCTCCTTGACATAATTTTTTATATTACAATATTTGTTCCTTGATCTGATACATTAGTACCTTTATTTTATTCAAAAGTGAGAGTGCTCACAAATACTCTGCACTGGATATTGGTAGATTTCTTGCACTTATGAATTAAAACAAGTTGCTTTTAGCAACTGAAAATTTAATTTCACATGTATTATAATTGAATTACGCTTACTCAACAATGGAACACAATGCTTATTTGCCTTCTGTTCCGTTGTAAATTCTGTTTATGTTTTACGTTTTCTCCAGGTTATCATGTTTCAATAATACAATGTGATCATACAGCAGATTCAAATGCATCATAAAACTCTTGTACTTTGCTCTTTTGAACAGATGGCCAGGATGTGGGTTAGTGTTTATCAGTGCAACCCCAGTGAAATCAGTGGGAAAAGAGCATTTTAAAGAAACACTTTCTAAATATGTCAGAACTGTGAGATGTGATAGGGCTGGATATGGTTCTTGGTTCCCCCACTTTCTGTAAGCATTTATGCTTGAGGAAAGGGGATGCAGAATTTTGGCAGGATGCTGCCATTCTGGCTGGGTAGCATGTTTACTCTCAGCTGCTTTTAAACACACAGGCCCAACAACAAGGCGGCATGAAGTAGACAAGTTTTGACAACAAAATATTGTGATTCTGGTCAATTTCCAAACCTGTCTCTTTTCTTATCAGTAAATGGGATAAAAATGTGTAAAATGCCACATTATGGGTGTGGGAAGTCTTAGTTTTGACGTTTGCACGTGGACCAGTGATCCATAACTAGGAGAAGCAGGTATGTGCAGAGTCAGGTGGTGCAACTGTGAAAAGATTGATTTTTCTCCAGAGATTAGCATGGCTCCCCGGAATACTACAGTTGCTCCTTAATGAGCAGTTTTTGTAAAAATGGGATTGATCAGCATTCCTCTTGCTCACTGAAGGAGCCGTGGGACAAGAATCTTCATGGTTTTCCACATTAGAGGCCTCCTCTGTTTTTTTCCACAGGATGATGCGTAGCTTGGATGTCTATGCAAGTATCTGGTGAGCCTCTGACTCCTGTGATATCCTCAACATTTCTGCCCTACTCTTAATGCTCCTGAAGATTATTGAATTATGTATCAAGTTACTGCTAATCAGATGGAGGTACAGAATTAATCAAATAACCCAAGTTTCTTTAGAAAGTGATACTAATTGTTAATGAAACAGCAGTAAGGAACCATTGTACCTTGGACTCACCCTTGAAGGTACAAAGAACGTCCTTTAATGTTGGAAACCAGGACATCAACTTAACTGAAGTTACCTTGTAATTTTTTACCTGTGGGTTATTAATGTCAAGTAAGTTCCTGATGATTATTTAAGAAGCTGGAACTCCTATGATGTCTCTTTAAACAAGCTTTCACTCAGGCTTACACAATTAAAGCTTATACTTTGATTTGTGCAGTGCAACACGGTCCCAAAAAGCCGGAAAGGCTTTTGTATCTAGTACCTTTTTGCTCTGTGAGCTGGTCTGTCTGTGCTCTCTGCATGAGGAAGGGGAACTTGGAAAATCTGGAGCCATATCTATACATCATCACCATATATTTAGCTAGTGTACTCTTCTGGGAGTGGAACGAAGTGCTCGGTGAAGCTAAAGTTGTTAAATTTAATTTGAGAGATCTCATGTTTGTACAAGTTATCTTCATTTTCCATGTTCCAGAAGTAGTTCTGCTATCTTTCATACCTAAAACCTTAGTAACTGTACCGTGTTTGAGTCCTGTAACTTAAATCATGGCAGAGATACTGTGAATTATCACCTATTTTACAAGGATTGCAGTTAGCTACTTTTTATAGAAAAATAAAGTAAAATTTAGTCTCTTTTTGTCTGTAACACTATCTTTTAGATGGTCTGTTTCACAGGCTGTTTCACATTTCACATGTGGTAGTTACCATGGCTCAGGCCCTTGCAGTGTCAAGACATGTATTGAATGTGAGTTAGGTAACAGAGCCATCAACTTTCACATCAAACCATGAACTTACAGTAATTTTTTTTCAATATTGCCAAGACTGAGACAAAGTTCAGTGACTTACAGTGAGTCTGATATCAATGGTGCTGTTTTTTCAGAGAAGTGCATGTTCCTGTAGCTCTTTTTAGAGGTGGGGGCATGAAGAAATTGTGCTCTGCTTGATTTCATCAAAATAGCATTTGATTGAGGACTGGACCTCACAGTGTTTTGATAGGTGTCACTGCAGCTGAGACAATCTGGCTGTGGAGGGATCAGAATTGTGAAATTAGATTCTGCCTATTGATTGAAATTGTTCGGAATGCCACCAACATCATTAAGATAAATGGCTTCTCTAACACTGTGAAGAAAGGGGACTAGTGTTGCTCTCAAATATTTAATAATTATTGATGTTTGCAATATTCATATAATTGACTTACAGGATGGATTGTAAAGAAAGAAGAAACATTTAAAAAGAGACTACCCTCAATGTAATGAACAGCAACTGAGAACTGCAGAAGCCTTAGACTATAACTTCGTACTGATTCTCTGCTACAAGAGCGATCTGAAATTATAAAAAGACAGGACAATATTGCAGTACAGCTTGACTAAGACACTGAAGTGTTTGTTTTCATCTAGAAGTTGAATGAAATTAAAAGGATTAATGTAGCTTCAGAGGTAGTTAACATGATGCTGTTTTATAAATATTCTCAGGATACCTTCTCTGGGATCCATTAATCTCTGGACAGAAATTAACTGATGTTTGGGTTTGTAATAAAAATAAGAAAAATTTTGTCTCAGTTTTATGTCAAGATGCTTTTTAAGCAGACAAGGATTACACTGTGTCCTGGCATGAGCTATAAGACCACAGGTTGGAATATCCTAGGAAAGAAATGGAATGGTATACTTAACAAAATGGGATAATTGCAATCCAGTGAAATAAGCTCCCTGTAAAACCAGGACTGCATTCAGTCAGGCAAAGTAAGCAATGACATCTTCATAAAAAACAGTGGCATCCAGTATGAATGCATGTTAGAAAGAGGAGTATCTGTATTCTTCTTTCTTGAACCAGACTGCTGCAGTGAAGCAGCAACGCAGAAGCATGTCCTTGGTGCTTACATCTGTCCTTGTGCAAGATGAGTCCCGTTGTAATTTCTTCCTGCCAGGCCGTTTCACTTCCTTGCAATGTTGGATGAACATCTAGGAGCAGAGCATTAGGAAAATATATGCTGTTCACACTTGCCTGTCCACAGATCTAGGTTTGCAGTAACCAAAGGGAATTTTTAAAACATACTTTCTCATGTAGTCTGTTCACACAAGAAATGACAGACAGGCTTGGTCGCTAAGAGGAAGAACAGACAAGTGTGAGGAGACGTGCATGCAGACAAGTCAGGCTTACTATGATGTATGGCTGGTGTGCTGGGACCAGTACCTCTGGAGAGGAGATCTGGAGGTCTGTAGTGGAAGGAGAAAGAGGCCATCAAGAGTGGACATTTATTGACCCCAAAGTCAGAAGCAGGAGTTATGAAAGTGATGAACTAACCTGGGACTTCCCCTGCTCACATCAGAGCATGCTTGTACCAACTCTGCTTGTCACCACAACTGGTAGTAAAATGAGGCCTCTGGTGACAGTGAGGATGAGAAAGAGAAAGGTATTGCTGCTTGAGACCTTAATTTGAGGACTCATGAAATGTGTTTTTCATAGCACTAGAAAAAAAGACTTTTGTGCTAAAATTAGCTAAGGAAAAATGAAAGACCTGTAGTAGTTTGTATGTGTAGTAAGAAGACATACATGTCAGTCTGGTATCACTGTGCCATGCCTGGCTAGCACAACCTTATTAGAGTAAGGGAGTTCAGGGGTTCTTTGTCTGCTTCTTCTCTGCTCCCTGATGCAAAGCACCTCCACACCACGATAAGTCATACTGCTCATCTGGCCACCAGGTCCTGACTGAAGTGATGCCTGGTTCATCAACACAGTGGCATTTCCCTTGGAAATTTCCCAAACTTAAGTTATGCTGCAATTTTTTGGCAAAGTACTATTTGCTAATGCATTGAACTCTGGAAGAAAAAAGCAGGCTTTTCCTACAAGCAGCTCACTGACTGTGGAGCACTTCTGGAAAACTGCCTTGATGAAGAGTGTGAAAATCTGGCTCTGTCCCCTCTGTCAGTGGTGCAGAAGGGGATTTTCTTTTGCGTGTCTGGTTGTTACAGAGTCCAGACCAATGTTGTGCTGATTCAGACATCCTGGGTTAGATGTTTCCAGCTGTGCACAGCTCTATTCTGTCTCCCCTGAACGTGAAGAACTGCGGTGATATCACACCTCATTTCTTCCTTGTTGGTCCAAGGCTGAAAGGTTAAACTGGTCTAAATGCATAACCAGCCCCATGACCTAATGGCAGCTTCACATGTTTAGGGTGAATGTGTATGGATGTGAGTTGTTTGCTCAGGGAAAGCACTCACAGGTTTCAGCTTATGGACTCCCTTTCAGATAGACTGGAATGGGAATGTCTGTGAGTAGAAACAGCTGGATCAAACTCTCTGTAAGTAATTAACACACAGGAGAGACAGTTGTGCTTGCACTTTGTCAAGCCTCTTGGTAAGACTATGTACTCCAGATAATTAATCATTACATTTCCCTATACACATAATTACCTCCACTTTCTTGCTCTCCCACCTCCACACATAAACAATTCATATGCATGTATTTACAAAGTAATTACAGAGTGCATATGCTGTGATTAAAGGCAATATAAACTGTATTACTCTAATTACAAGAAAAAAAAAAGAAAAAAGTGTCCCAAACAATTGAAAGCACAAGGAGGAAACTACACCACTTCTCTAACTGGATCAAATCCCTTTCTCTTCAGACTATTAAAAAGAAAATAAGAAACTCAAATATTCTCTGCTATGAGCCTGGCACAAAAACTGAGAGTATCAGCCAGCCCAGCAGGTCCCTTGGTTATAAATTATTTAATATAAGGGACATAAATCAGAAAGCAATGTTACTTGGGACAAGATGAAAGAAATGCTGCATCTCAAAGTTAGAGCACCATTTGGGTTTAGTTTCCTTCCACCAGATAAGAGAAGCTCCTGCAGATATAGCTTTGGTGGAAAACACCCGCATCCCACATGAAGTGAATACAGGCATGTTTGCCTTCTGAAAACCCTTGCTGGCTTTGTTTACATGAGGTGATCTTACGTGACTTTTATACAAGGAGCAACACTGTTCTCTCCTCCTGAAGTCTCACATGCCCCCATGGTATTTTGACATATGATCTGTGTGTTTTCATGGCAGACTGCCCTGATGCTTTCCTTCAGAGATTTTGGGCTCAAAACTCTCCAGACTACCAGCAAATGAACTAATTCTGTGGCATGGCGAGAGCAGGGCCAAATGGAGTAATTCTGCCTTTTCTTGGACAATAATCTAAGGCACCTGTTGTGACTTTTGAGGTTGGTCCTGCTCAGGGTCAGGGTCAGGAGCTGGACTGGATGACCCCTGTGGGTCCGTTCCAACTTAGTTTATTCTGTGATTCTGTAATCTTTTTTTCTGGGCTTCATGAGGCAGGATAGTAAGAGTAGGAAAAAAGAAGGAAGGTGACAGTGAAAGAACATATTGCTTAGATTTATCTCATCTGGCACCAAATTGTTTCAAAAGTTACCACTCACTTTCGCTGCTAAAAGTCAGTGGTGGGACCACACTTGCAGCTTTTGCCTGACAAACACTGCTAAGAATGACTTATCATTAGATCTAAGAGCAAGTATAGAGTGATGGTTGTTTGTAGTTTTTATGTATTAGTGGGGCCGCTGGGAGGGCCTGTATATATTCTATGTACCCTGTGTTGCTCATGAAGTTCAAAACAAAGGGCTGTTATTTCCACATCTTCAATACCAGACTAAGCTACTGTAAGGTCTGCACAAGGAGGTCCTGGACACCAGCTTCAGCAGCAAGTCAACGTGTTTTCTGCCACAGGAGGATAACTAGAGTCCATCATCTCTACTGGGCCACCTACTTAATTGTTCTGGGCATTCTTTGGACCTGTCTTTGTAGAAGCGGATATATTGTTTTGTGTTTTGAAGTGCTCCCTATGCTAACATCTGGGAGAAATTTAGAGTGCTTAGTGGAAGTCTTAATGTTGAGAAAAGAAATGGAGTAGATGTGAGAGATGGCAGAGGAGGATCAGAAGCACAAAATCATAGGGCCATTGAGGAGAAGGTATGTCATAGCAGATGACAGGCACGGAAGACAGGGAGGATACCATACAGAAATTAAATGAGCAGAGACAGTGTGGTGGTACAAGAGTAGGGATGGCTTTGAGCTATTGTAATGTGCTTATTGCTAGAGACTATAAAAAACCTTGGAGTCCCAGTATCCCTGTAGTGTCAAACAACAGAGAGCTAAACAGCCTGGTGTCTTATAGCAGCTGGCTGACATTGATGGCAGAGCCTGCTACAGACACCATCTTGTGTTCTATCAAGGAGAATATGGGCAATAACTCTCCAGACCTTCACACTGTTTGTGACACTGCTGGGGGCCTCTGCAGGAACCCAGTGAATGACCATGAGATTAAATCATACACTTCCTTCTTACCAGAATAGTTTGCAGCTAGTGTTAGGAAGTTAGGGCTAATTGTCTGACCTTATTCTGGCATGTGCTTTGTCTTCGCAGCCTTCAGACTTAGCTTAAAGTAGGCATTACAACATCATTTCCTGTGTGTTTAAGAAGAGAAGAATTATCTTCTCCTTGGTCACCTGAAATTCAGAGCCTGACTCAACTTTCCTGCAGACCATGCAGCTTTGGATCACCACAGTGCCAACCCTAACCCTTCAGTGTCTGGCCTGAGTAACAGTGTCTCATTAATTAATACACAAGCTGTGAAATGGGATTGGGGCCAGGTGGTTTGAAATTTTGCAGCCTTTGAGGGGAAATTCTGTATTGTGTAAGGCTGAATATGCTGATGATCCCAGCAGAAGAGAAAGTGAAGGTGTCTGTCTCCAGCTGAAACTATGCCTGGGCTGAAACTGTTCTGTTTGAGTCAGAGAGGTGATTTAAACTGGTACCAAGTGCCATTACCTGAAGTGCAATTTAGCCAGGAAACAAACCTCCACTTACAAAAAGCACTTGATGATCTTTAATTATCACAGCACGTCTGGACCTCAGCTTTCAATCTCATCAGGTAAGTGTTTGCCCTCTGATACCAGGCTGAGTCACTGGCTGAATAAGGAGGTCAGAGGAAGGAGAGGGCTATGTCAAAAGACAGAACCTCTTCTTGGAGAGATCCTTGGTGTGGAGGGAGACTGGGGCCATTCACAATTACTAGTTCTGCATCACCTGAAAGCAAATTCACTGGTCCCGTAGGGTCACTTGTAGCATTTGTAATGCTTTCGAAGTGTTCGATAATTGCTTATTTGTTCACCAAGATAATACATATTGGACACTGTACATGTTGTTCTGTATATTTCTTGGCTGAGTGCTGTGTTACAACACAGATTTTTATTTGAAAAATGTTATAAAGCTCTTGTGTTCCTCAGTGCATAGGAATAGTTTCCTATGCTTGCATACCAATACCTTGTATAATAAGTTTGTAGTGAGTAAATTAAAAAGGAAGCAAGGTCACCTTCAGGCTTGCTATAGTATCTGGAGTGAACACTCTGCAGAACTTGTGTTGCACGGTCCTTGCTGAGGCGGCGTGATCTTTTGCCAAATGGGTCATAGTGTGACAAAGGCCTGGGCTTTTTAGATCACATGCAGCCTGAGTCTTGCTGGGCAGTAGAGCAGGATCAGGGTTAACAGCCTTGATATGCAGAAGGAGCAAGAGCCTCAGTTTTCAGCCTGGCCAAATAGATAACTTGTGCTCACAGCTATCCTTATAGTCTAAATTACGCATGCATTCCACAAACCCGCATATACTAACCAGGAATTATGTCAGCTGCAGACAAAGCAATTAGGCTCATTTTCTCAGTGCATATGGCATGTCAGCAGCTGGCAAACAGTTTGCAGGAGGGCTCCTAAAAGTGCTACCATTAGCCAAATTATTGTCATGGATAATCAGAGATCAGTTTCCTCACATTGCCAATGTAATGTACAGTTTGGTTAGGCTTTGAGATGGGGAATTTAATTGCAGGAAGAAACCTTTTTCATTTTACAGGGATACAGTGATAAAATAGTTTACCTATGATTGGTCAAGGACTTCCTTACCAGTGTTAAATCTGATATCTGGAAATAATAGCTAGAATTTATTTCACTGGTAGCAGTTGTCTAATCTGCTCATTTCTTCTGCAAAATACTATTTGCTCACTGTTTTGTCACTTAAACTCTGTGAGTAATGTTCTAAATTAAAACACTGTCCTGTTCTTTTACCAGCCAAAAGTTTAATGACAGTTATAAGTCTTATGCCGGAGGACTAAAGTTAAAAAAATCCCTTTCTTTCTCTTTCCTCTGAGGTCTTCAGTCCACAGGGATTGGATCCCATATGACAAAAGGTGCTGGGCTCAGCCTGGTTAAATCAAAACAGAGAGAAAGGGAAATGTGGGTGGGAGGGTGGGAGGCATAGCTGCATGTGTTGTGCGTGTTGCGCTATTATGTTTGAAAGGCATTGCTGTGGAAAAGAGGAGGTTTGTGGGTTACTTAGAGCATGAGTCTTGGTCAGTTAATGAATATGACTGGGGTTGAGGGAGCAGTGAGGACCACTCCTGGAAGGGTGTTGAGAGGCACTGAGTCACAGGGGCAAGGAGCGAAGAGGGTGTTCCACCTTGCTTCAAGGGTCCCTCCAGAAATGTTTTCTGGGGGCTATCTTCATGTTAGGCCTTCCTCATTCAGCTTCCAAATGTAGTGTCCAGTGCTGCAGCTGTGACTCAGTCCAAGCCGCAAACAGTTCTCACCTGGTGCTGCGGCTTTATTGGCATTGAAAATTGCAGACCTGTGCATTCATAATGCAGAATAGGCAGGCTGAACTCCTCAGTGTCTGTTTGATGGCATAACACTCCATACATTTTGGGTGATGACTTGCTAGTCAGCTTGCCACCTCCTGTGCAATGTTGTGTGACATTCTCACATGTGGGCTCTCATTAGATGATGGGGTGATATACAAGGAGGCATTCTGCAAGCCCCAACCAAAGAAGGCTGCATAAATAACTGCTCTAAAGCCAGGCAGAGAGAGATCATAAAACTCACAAGCTCAGAAAACTTAAAGACTTCAGGCTGTGCCTGTAAGGGCAAGATAACATTGATAGAATAGGATTTGTGCATTGTTTTAAAGGAGTTGTCCAGGATTTTATACACTGGGCCAAATTCAGCTCTGTCATGACATTGATTTCAGCGCCACTGTTACATGATAATATTTGCTTGGGCTCCCTGAAATGGATTTGGGGAGGAAAATAAAAAAAACACCAGGTTCAGCAAGTATATGTTCAGCTGCAACACTGTATTTGAATCCCTGAAATGGATTTGGGGAGGAAAATAAAAAAAACACCAGGTTCAGCAAGTATATGTTCAGCTGCAACACTGTATTTGAAAGGTCTGTTTATCATCCTGTCCCCTAGTTTCCTGATGGCTTCAAAGGACTTTACAGGTATTGACTAATCTCAGATTGACCTGTAAAACAGATGCAGTGAGTAACTATCACCTCTGCTGCAGAGGCTAGGAAAGTGAAACAAAGGAGTTTTGGCTGCACAAGAAGCTGAATTGGTCACCTTGAGGTCCTGGCTATCCACCCTGTCCTCAGACCTCTTGATCATACCTCTGCCAAATAAAGTATTCTGCTCCTTGCTCCCCTAGCAAGTACTTCTTTTGGACTAATTGTTGATCCTGTGGGACACTGAATTCAATGTCAATCTATTTTTAATAGAAGAAATCCCATCTGGAGCTAGCTCAGAACGACTGGCTAAGGTTACCTGAACCAGCTTGCATTGTTCCTTCTCTATTTACAAGAAGAGGTGTGGGTGAGTGCCTTACACAACCAAACAGTAACTGATGAGGTTTATTTGGATTGCCATTTAAAATCATCTGCCAGCACTTTCTTTACTGGATATAAAATAAAACTATCTGTACAAAGGTGTGGAATATGCACAAAATGATCTCTCTCAACTGAATGGTGCAAGCAGTTATGTTGGGACAGAAAATGAGAAACACTATGTGCAGTCTGGTAAAGAACCTCAAAAATTTGCAGGCAGCTGTCTTTTGCTGAGTCGCAGTTTTGCAGTGACCTCAACTGATTCAAATTCTTTTATGTGGATGAAGATAGGGGGAACGGAAAAAACTAGGAAAAGGCGTAGAAAAGTCAGTGTTTGGATTTGACATTTTGGAACAATTGCTGGTTTCAAAGCATAGCTGGATTTTATTTAAAAACAGAAAACCCAGTTAAAATGACTCATCTGTGGCATTTTTTATTGTTTCCTGGAGAATTCTGTTACCTATGTGTTAGCCTTTCTGTAGTGGGGCAGACATGAGGACGTCTCACTTTGGAAGTTTTGGTGCTACAGAAAGAGCAACGAAGATGCCAAGGGGTCTCTTCCAAGAAGAAGTTTTAGCTGGTAACTCGTATGTACGTTTTCCAAATAACGGAAGTTACCATTCCTGCTCCAGAGAATGGCGGTTCTGGTGTAGGTGGTGCTTAAAAGTGATGTTTCTTAAACAGATGCACCCTACAGATGTTTATAATTTCATCCTTCGCCTAAACTAATGCTGAGAGAAAGCTAGTGCAAACCTTTCCTTTGGGTTCCCTTTTCAAGGCTCAGATGAGGAGCTTGCATTTGGTGAGACTGAGTGATCTTTTGCAGCCAGCATACTACACTGAGTATCTTGTGCTTTTTGAGGATTCATGCCAGTTATGGCACTGCAGAATTACTTAAAACTGATTTTAAGGAAACACTTATATTCTAAAATATTTGGGGTAAATCCTGAGTGGTCTGATAATGGTGGAGAAATCTCTCAAAAAGTGAGATTTGTTGGTGATTAAAAACAATTTTCTATAATCCATGAAAAACTTTGAAGTCAGAATTAGTAAAAAACTAGATGTAAGCTAGAAGTAATCCTATAAGTTTTTTCAGGTTTTATAACTCACAGTAGTCTGTGAGGTTTTGACCATATTTACAGAAACTGAATTTGTTCAGTTATACAACTAAAAATATTTAAATTTGGCAGCCTAATAAATTCATTCAGATGTGGTGATGAGATCTGTGGATTTAATAATTACATTCCCAGCCATCACAATTATAAAAGTTATGCTTGGAGATAATCATGTGAGGCAGATATAATTCCCTGTTGCTACCTGAATTTCAACTGGCTCTGTATCATTAAAGTTGAAAAATATTAATTAAATGCCTCTCCCTAACATTTAATTTCTCAGAATATATTTTTTGTCCCCATTTTTAGTCCTCATTTTTCTTCTCTTTTTAGGAAATATCAAATGAAATATATCAATAAATTTACAAATAAGAGTTTTATTAAAGGTACTAGGGATGGAGAGTATAGCTGAACATAGTACCAGAGGGGAAAAAAAAAAGAAAACCAGGTTTTTCTTTCAGTAAAAAAGAACATTTTTCCTTTATTTTTTCCTAGAAAAAGAAAATATTTTCCCGAAAGGGAAATAATATCAAAGGATCCCTGAATTAAAATAGACTTTTAGACTATGACAGGGAAGAAATTACTCAGAGAGCTGCTTAAAAAAGATGATGATATATTGGTAAAACTGAATTAAATGTATCTTTTCTTTTAGTGTGTATTCTCTTGTTTTTCAAAAGAGTAAGAGATAAGTGCATTTTCAAAAATGGTGATGTGCATTTGGATCACAGCACATGCATCAGCTTTCTTCAAGGGTCTAGTGAGTTAAAGGGTCACTCTGCAGCAAACAGCATCTCATTTTTTTGCAGAGCTGATGGATGTTTGATTTGTCCAGGGTCTCACAAAAAGCTAGTGCCAGAGTCAACTTGCTGTAACCATTTGTAGGCGATTAAGGACGTGTAAACGAGCAGCATATTAAAGTAACCTTTCAGCGTGATTGAGCAACCTCCGCTATTGCACCCCTCTCAGCAGTGCCACTCACATACTTCACTTGATATTGCGTGAATTGCTAATGCTGAAATTTCAGTGGAGATCGATGTTAATGAACTACAAGACCAGGAGTGCGGGGAGGCAGGGATGGATAAAGAAGACCTGTATCTCCTGGAGCTCGAAGGAGCTCATTTGAGTGACCTCTTTCTTGCACAGTTTTTCTCATTTCTTATTCTCTACTATCCATCTTACTAACTATATTTGTTTCCTCTGGGGTTTTTTTTTCCTTTTTTTTTCTCCCATCAGAGGCTGCACTTGTGAGACTAAAATGACAAGATTAAGAACAAATACTGTGACTCTCAGAAAAAAAGACCCTAATCCAAACTCTCCAGACATTACAACCAACAGAAATTTCCTGTTGGTATAAAAACCTCTTTCTCTGATAGCGTTTTGTTCCTTCTGCTGGGACTCATTTCAGAATCTAACTCAAGTTTAAAGAAATGAAGAAGCTTCCCTCATTCATCTCAGGAAAGCACTGCAACAATTTTTTACCCAAACTAGCACAAATCTGAGAGGATCTTTCTCTCCATGTTCCTTTTTCAACACCTGGTGTTTGGTCCCAGACGGAAACAGATTCTGTGCTATCTACTTGGTTGCTAAGTGACCCATGCAAAATCTCTGAGCTGATTTTCCTTCTCTTGTATTTTGACCATGAATGAGAGAACCACATAGTGAAAAGATGAATTTCATTCATACGCAAGATTTCTCAAAAAACATGAGAATCTTTTTCTGTAGTCCTTTCAGGACTGGGAAGGAGAGTAGAAACCTGGATGCAAAATAGGGCTGATATGTGACAAAGATAAGCAGTCTTCGCCTTCAGTGGTCTAACTCAATTTCAGAGGAAAGACAAGATCATAAAACTTGGAGGACAGTCAAAGCCCTACATTCTCTTTTTGGAGAGGTAGTTGATTCAAAAATGGCTGCTGATTTTGCCCATGTGTGCCTGATTTTTAAATAAAGCCTTGCACCAGGGATAGCTACTGAGGTAGGAGAGATAATTAGGTTTAGTTAATGACTTTGTGAATTGGTTTGAGGCAGAAAAAGTGGGTAATGAAATCAACTGCTAGTATACAATCTGGTATTTTTCTTCAGAGTGGCTTTGATCTGTCTCTTTCCTGTTTAAGAATTTCATCTGAGTGGGAAGGCAGTGACATAGAGAAGGGGTGGCAGAGGGGCAGTAACCTGTAGACACACTTGTAACCAGGAGATGATGTGTATTCACAGCCTCAAATCATGCTGAACGGCCTGTAGCTCTCAAGCCAGGTGTTAGCAATGTTATGCTCTGGTAGGACCTGAGGATTAAAGAATCATCTGCAATGCAAATCAGATTGTCTTTCAGGGAACAGAAGTAGTCACAAAGTACAAGCAGGTGCAAGGTCCAATCAAGAGGGCTCTTCTGTGGTCTGGATATGAGAAACAAGACTGCCACCTGAGTTAATTCACTAAGCAGATTTATCATTACTATTTTGCTCCCTATTTTATTAAAAAGGGCAATGAAGCAAAACACTGCCAAAATGCCATTGTATTAACAGAACATTGTCACAGCATTACCTTATAATGGGAATCGAAATCTGAGCCAAAACACTATGCTTTTCTTCAATAATACATTGCCATCAGTACTTTTCCCTGCAGAGAAGCTGCATCTTCATGCATCCCATGACAAAGAAGATAGTCTGGCACAGAGACAGTGTCATCCTTTCTCTGAATCACACAGACCGTTTTAACCAGCAGGAAAAAAAGCTGGATTACTTTGTTTTTGTTCTTTTTAGATGTGGGGCACAGCTGTGTAGATTGTAGGCAAAAACTGCCTGCTCTGATGCAGCATCCTGCACAGAAAGAAAACTAAACGCTGTCACTTCTCTCCTTCATTTTGAGCATTGGCTTGTGCTTTGGGAGCATCAGTGTGCATCTGCCTGGTTGTGAAACACTCACTGGATCATGATGCAAGTCTGGCAGTAGCCCTGCAAAAGGGTTTGGACTCGTGATTTACGATTGATATCTTTCACTATTGATTCCCTGTGCACCACACTTCTTTAAATTAAGACACATGCCTCAAGGTCTCCCAAAAATAATCACTAGCTCTGGAGGGGAAGTAACTTTTCAGTTTCAAAGTTTTATTGTCACTGTGGCTTTGATGCTGCTGTCTGGCAGCACCTGAATGACTATAGATTATGATGTGCCAGTTACTATCTAACAACCTTCATTGAGCAGGTGTCTTGGTGTAAATGTATGTCTGAAGGTGGCAGAATGAGGCAGTGCTGCAGGGTGACAGATCCAGAGTTCATTCAATTCCCAAAGGAAGCCTACAGGTGAATTTAGCAGTCAACAGTATACTAAAAAATATGGTTTCATGTCAAAGAGCTGTTCCAAGAAAGCAAAGACAATTTTGGTTCCATTCCCCCCCAACCCCCCATGCTGCAAATTCTCCAGGTTTCTGATTTCTGATTTCTGATTTCTCAGGTTTTTGATTATTTGTGATCCAGTGAAAGTGGAACCTTGATCCTTACTAGAAACAGAAAGGGTGACACTGTGACAAAGGGTTTGACAAAATTTCTAGACCAATATGAAGGTAAAATTTCTAATATCAACTTAGTTTTCTTGCTTTGGATTTTGATTTTCATTTAAATTGACATAGCATTTTTAAAATTTGGACATATGACACTTCTTCATAAGCATCAACAAATCTTATTTATAACTGGCATACTATTTGTTTTAAATATACTCTTGTCTGACCCACCTTTTAGCATTACTCTGTTGTACTAGGTCCAACGAAGGGTATGATAACAACACAGGAGCACTGTAAGGTGAATATAGGGGTTCTTATGTTAACGTAAGAACAGTGTGTGAAAAGCTGACAGGGGATCATGCAAAAACTACATTTCTAAGTTCATTTTGGCACATTTGAGAAATTTGGATAAGATTTGTAATTCTATTGCATTCCTTCAAACTCTACCTGAGCTGTATCTCATAGTTAAAAAAACCTCAAAAAAGTTAAAAAAAAAAAAAAAAAAAAAAAAAAAAAAAAAAAAAAAGGAATGACATGAACCACTCGAAAATTAGTCTGGATTCAAATCAGTACAGAAAGAACCATTCCCCCCAAGCATTAATAAACCATTTGCAAAGAAATCAATGCAAGTGAAGTACCTACATACCTCTAAAGTTCTGGGTATTAGATTTTGCCTTGCAGTGTCTTGTGGTGTTTATACAGTTGTGGAACATCAGAGAATTAGGCTGATGGTGTACTAATTTTCATGCAGCATGAACAACAACGAAAGAAAAATGTATTATTGAACATGTATTTACAGGCCTCTGAAGTCAAGGACTGAAAACCAATGGCAGAAATATGTATATAAAATACAAAACAGGTTCAGCTCAAGAAAAAGTGCATGAGAAATTCCAATGACAGTTGACATTTCAAATAAATAAGATTAAAATTCCACAACATTTATGGATTCCTTCCTCCACTTTTGGATACAGGGTACATAACAAAGTGCTTGTTAGAATTAAATGAATATTAGTATTTTTTATTTTCATATATATATACACACATATAAATATGTATATAGAAATAATTGTTGTGCTATCTCTCAGGCTTGTTTGCATAATTTTGTCTGCAGGCAGAATGTGTGGCAGTCGCAGGAGGCAGCTGAAAGGCAGCTGGGTTTAATGTCCAGCCTTAACACACATTTGTTTGGTCTAGCTGAGAATGGCAAAGTGTCCTCCCCCGTGATGCAGTTGGGTATGAGCTCAGAGCACCCATCAACACACCAGGGAGGCAGAGCTGGGGAAGGGAACTGGGACAGCTGTTAACACCCTCTCCTGTTCTAGCAGCAGGATAAGAGCCTTGAAATTGGAACGCTTTTTTGCATCCCCTCTACAGCTCCTCTACATTCCCAAAGTGGGCTCCAGAGGTACTTTTTACCAGAAGAGTAAAATGACCCCACCGGTGGGGCTACTGGATGAAAAGCTGCCTATAACAGTGCTCCAGCCTGGAAAGATCCAACAAAAGCCCTCTAGTGCTCTTGGGTGTTTACTTGGCAGGAAGCAGTGGAGGATGTTAAGCAATCACCACTGTGCATATATACATTATAAATGCAGAGTATTCAGAGCACTGCCTGTGATGCCAGATGTTCACAGCTCTTCTCTTTACTTTTCTGTAAGGGTTTTCCATGCTGTACAACTGTTTATGGGCTTTGCTCCCTTAGTGTTTGGGGGTTCCTGCTGCGCCTAAATTCTGCTAAGGCATGAGGACAACACAAGTTTCTTGATGCCAGCAAATACCTTCCCACTTCTCATAATGAGAGAAATTAATTAAAAAAAAAGTGAAATAACACTTTCCAAATCCAAATTTTTTGATCACTGAAGAACCTGAGATCCTGTGGAATTAGAAAGACTTATTTACAAAAGAGTAAAGAAAGCTGCAGAAAATTGGTGGCACTGGCTGTAAGTGACAGGAATGGGGAGCTTGGAGCTTAACTCACCTCGGCCTTTCCCTTCCTAGATTTTGCTCTGTGTAGAGCAGTGTGGATGCTGACTTGGCATAATTTCGGTACTCACTGTATACGGGTGGGGGCAGCCTTCCACCCATCACATTGATTCTGCAGGGTCATGCACATCTTTTTTCTCTTCAGGGATAGAGAAATCCTTAAAGGGGGGTGGGCTGGGAAGGTTGAAATTCTTCCTGTAGCAAAAGCACAACAGAAAACAAGCAGCTTCCCCACTGTGTTTTGCTGACTGCCAGATTTGTGTCAGCTTCAGAAGCAGTTTCTTCTAGAAGGGACTATTTGGCTGGTGGGAAAGACACTGAGAGGGTGTAGGTGTAAGTGGCTTGTGCTAAATTTATATTTAGTCCTTTATTTTAGCAAGCTTGCTAGTGTTAATTAAGCCTGCGAATTTTTTTGTGTGTCAGGATATGACAGCCATTCCCACTTCATGTGGGGGCAAGCATCATGGGAAGATAAAGGCATCCAGTCATTAAATTACTGAAGCAAATGATTTCGTTTTCAAGGGTACATTGCCTGTTGCGTGAAAGCCAGGCTGTTCTTTAGAAGCTTTCTGTGCTCTCTGTGTTATTTATTTACACACACACACACACACACACACACATATAAATATAAATAAAATCACAATGTTAGATATGGATACTTCCTGACAGCTTTGACAACTCAACCTGGGATATGAAGGTCAAGCTTGGTACAATGTGGCTTGCACTACATGTTACGTCTTCTCACATGGCACCATACAGGCATAAGTAGATTACACATACAAGGCTAGAACAAAGCTAAGGTTAAGCTGCTGATCTTTATTTAGCAACTTTCTAGCTTTCAGAAATTATATCCACTCACTAATTAGACTATTTTATCAAGGTTATTATTTTAATTTTAAATACTTTTGTAAAGTCTTACTTAAATAGTTTTAAATGAGAATATTTTTATGTGTATATCCTGGGTATTAAAGAGCATAGAAATCCTGTTGTTAGTAAATAAATGCATGTCTGGGCAATTCAGAGCAGTTTTAGATTGTCAGAGTTAACTTAAGTAGAATATAAAGCTTGGGATATAATGTAGTCCCAGCTATGTTCTACAAAAATCTGCAGAATTCAAATCACCAGCATGTACAAAAACTCTGGGGATCATTACCACTTACACCATTGTAAGACAGGATTAACTCTGTTGCAGCCAATCAAATCTCATCAAGATAAAATGGATGTGCTGGGTTGGTAACTTCTGCATAGACAAAAAACTGAACTTGGCTTGCTATGACTCTACTAATTGATATCAGCTCAGAGTGCTCATTTTGAAAAAGGCAAGAACCAATATTTTTCATGATCTGTCCAAAATAGCTTTACCCGGTGTGTACACAGATGTAAGAGAGATGTAATCGCAGCTGTATATAGTACTTCTACAGTCCTGGTATTTCTGGTCAAGACTGGCATTTGTTACAGCTGTGCCTGCAACAGGTTTCAACCCTGTTATCTACTGTAATGAATGAAGCAGACCCATTCATTCAGATTTGGGCCCAGAATTTTTCTCAGTGGAAAAGGGTGAAAACTATGTTCAGTGTGTTGCTGTAGCACCTATCTCTAGCTTGCCACAGACATTAATGGCACAGGGAAGGAAGTAACAGAGCAGCAGACTCAGAGAAGCAGCTGGAACAATTAAACAGATCTAGAAAAAATAGTCTGCTTTCCTTCTTTCTTTCTTCTACCCCTCTGTTCATCCCAGTTTGTCTTCTGCTTGCCGTGAATACTGTCAGCCAGGGAACTGCAGGAAAATCAGTAACTGCCTGGTTAAACTGGCTGGAGCCAGTGTTTCTGAAACCAGGTAAAGTGCTATCCCAGAGATTGTCTGGAGGCATTAAATAGACGAGAAATATAAGAATAGTATGCTTTCTTCTGCTTACAAGATTTAAAGTAGCTCAAGATTCTAGCTTGCAGGAGCAGGAATCAAACAAGCCAGGCTTAGTGAAGAAAGCTTGTTATTTAGGGTAAAGGGATTTAGTTATAACATTACAGAGGTTGCGATGGTTTTGCTCTCTGATCCCTTCATCTTCTACCAAAGGATGTTGGAATGAACTAGCTTTTAGAAAGAGTTCTTGCAGAATACAGAAATTCCAGCAAAGACAGTTTTCCTTTCAAAGAAGCAATGTCCCAGTTTAGCAGAAAAACAAATACGTTTTCAGTAATGGGTATTGCATTAAACATTAATGTCAGATTTAGAGTTCAGTTTTGATGCTTTAGTTTTTCAGCTTGATCCATAACATGAATGCTCTGTAGGTGGTGTTTCTTTTAGGTTTTTATCTCCCCCTTTTCTTTTTGTTTTTAAATAAATTGTCAGTCTTGTCATAAGTTTTTCATCTGGGTTATTTTTAGTATGTTCTTCAGATCGGAATGCTCTTTGTCAATAGCAAACCCGTGGGTCCTTTCTGACCCCAGGCTTCTGAGCAAAAGAATCCGTTTTCACCCCCAGGGCAAGTTAAGGCTGATGACCCTGCTGCAGTCAAGCAGTCAAGGCAACACTAAATGAAACTGACTTGCCTTACCAAATTCCTTTCATCTTTTTGGATATTCTCCATTTCCAAGTTCATTCCCATGCTCCAAGGTGTACATGTGGCACAAGTATGTCAAGGACTGGTGTCTCACTCAGGGTCACTCTCTTCACACTCCCAAGAAGAGATGCAGAAGGTCTTCCAAGTGTTTGTGCAGACCTGCTAAGCTGTGTGTCCTATGGCATCAGCCCATCCTGTTCCCAGTAGAATCCTAATGGGCCTAATGGACTTGAAGTGGTCTTAGAGGTCTTTTAACTGTGAAGGTAATAAACCAGGGTTTTATACTGGCTGGTTGAGCTTCTCTCAGGGATCAGGTAGTATGCAGGACTGGACTCAGCTTCCAAGGATAAAGGCTTATTGGTGCACTCATTGTAGGGGTTAGGACTCCTTTTTGGTATTCAGAAGGGCAGCCTGTCTTGATGTCTGGCAACCAGATACCAAGCTGAGAGAAACTGCTGATTGCCAAGTAAAACTATTTCTTTTGAGAGAAAGCCCATGAACACTGAGAGAGAATTAATTACATCCCCTTTTAGCTTTTCTGAGATTCTCTCATTGCTCCTAGAGGTCTTGAAGACATTTAGTTTATGGCCAGCCAAGGCCATAGCTGTCAACACCAGGTAGAACACTTAATCATTGGAAACAAGGTAAAATTCATTCATACACAACCTTCTAGAGTAAGGAAATCTGCACAGGTTAGCCTTTAACTAACTAACTAACTAACTAACTGACTGTAGTTTTCACTGATGTGATGAAGCAGAGGAAATATTTCTATTTTTCTCCAGTGTAATTGCATCTCATTCATGACTGTTATACAGTTTATACAAAAAATAGTAAAAAAAGCCTCCTTAGAGTTGATGCTTCAATTAAAAAACACCCAAACAAACAACAAAACCCAAGAAATAAGGAAGAGTCACAAATCTGCAATTCAAACATGTCAGCATGCCAGAAAGTGTGATCAGTTGCATACAAGGGTTGCATCTGCTCTCCTTCATTCCCACAGACAGTGAGCTGCCCACAGAGACCACACATCCTCCCACTCCTTCTCCCGTTCAAGTTGCTGAAATGCTGCCCAAAACCAACAACACAAAATTTGACTGAAGCACTTTTTCAGTGTGGCCTCTTTATCCACTTCAAAAGGACATTTGTTGCCTCCTGGTTTTGGATTGCAGGACATCAGCAGCAGTGTCTTCAGTTTGTTTAACTAGTTTGTTGACTGGACAGAGCATTCCCAAGACGGTTGACAACACCGTGATCACAGACCTCTGTCATAGTTTGATCCCTCTCATCCCTGTGATGGATGCAGATGAGAAAGGAATTAAAGAACTCCCACCTGAGCAGGAAAACCACTCTAGTTTATAGGAGGTTTGTTTTCATTGGTCCTGAAAAATCTATTACTTCTCTCTTTTAAGTAACTCTTCTGCAGATACACTATTTTAATAAAGCTCTGCAAAATGGCTGCAGCTAGAGGGAAAAGCATGTATGTGAAGGTGGCTTCAAAGGGATATGCTTTTCTTATGAGCCTTCCTTTCTCTCCCTCTGATTTAATTTTCTTTTGTGCTCTGGGTCACTCCTGGTTTATTTCTAAATTTATTGTCTTCCCTTCATGCCCAGTGGAAAATAGATGTAATGCAGCATCCAATTTATTTTGAAACCTATTGTTTCAAGTGAAACCTGAACGCAAATATTCTGGTACTTTATACTGAAGCCTGTTTTGTGGAGGAAGTTGAATGAACATGGGATGAGACTCTTCCAATGTGAAGCAATATTCCACAGACTGAGAGGTTCATTCTCCTGTCCTACCTGCCTTGTCAAGAGTGTTAATATCTGTCAGTGGTGAGGATTGTACATCTTTCAAGAGACGTCCTTCTGTGCACCCATGAGTTAGAAAATGAGTGAGTGTGAGAGACATCTTCCTTGGCAATTGCATGAAGTGGGGAGTGGGCCCTGAACCTGATATGTATTTGGTCCTCTACGTGTTGAGCCAGAAGTGTTGCAGCACTGGAGAATCTTGGATTCCTATGATCTCATGATTTAGTGTGTCAGCTCACTGGGTCTGGCTTCCTGACTTTTCCCAGGTAACCACTGTGTGAGAACCAGCCACGCTGGAGCAGTTTGGGTGATATTAGAGGAAGAGATAACAATGAAGTTATCTCTCAAGGAGCCTTCCTCTGAAGTGCTCTTCTAAGGAGTCTGTGTCTCCTCAAAGGGTTGTGCTGCTGCTCTTTGCTGAATATGGAGATCCTGAAATAATAGTGGCAGGATTTAGCACCCCTGATGGAGTTACTTGTCTTCTGCTGCCCTGAAAAGATCATCTCTGGCTCTGTGATGGCCCCTGTCTTAGTTCCCACTGCTATCCACGGTGCTGGTACCAGTCTCTTATTTGGCCAGAAATCTGTCGTCATCAGGAAGCATGTCAGCAGACTTTATTCAATGGTGGAGAGTGGTGGGAGGGATTAGCTACAGGGAAGCTCTGTGTTTGCTGAGCATTTTGAGTTTCTCATCCAGGAGAAATCAAAATGACAGCTTTTTCTCTACCCACGTGGAAGGCTCTTAGCCATTTTTATGCTGCCTGCAGGGAGAAAGAGGCTGTAACAAGAGCCAAAAAATCTGGTCTGTCTTTCCTGCTGGTCTCCCGTTCTCCCTTAAGGGAAAGAGGATTTCACAGATATTAGGAAGAAAAACCAAAACACCAAATCTTCTCCCAGATTTGACAGGAGTGGGAATAACAACATTTCTGTTTGTGAAATGATTGCCAGGCTTACCTGCTGTCTGCAGTGCGTGTGCTGCGCCCTCTAAACTGCTCATTTCAAGGAGATCCCAGGACAGGCTGAGGGGCAGGCAGTGGCCAGAGGGGGCAAATGCACCTCCTACATATTTGAAGCAGCTTAGTGAGCTCGTCATTGAAGCCTGTCAATGCATTTCAGAGGCCTGATGTGACATGGCAAACATACATTTAGGCTAAGAAATGTGGAATTGATATATAAATTTAATTGCATCTTGATCAAAGTCCTGTTTTGCTCCATTTGCTTTTTATATTTTTATGCACACTTCATTCAAGGAAGTTGACTCCTCAAGGCAAATAAAAATCTAAACCAGAGACAATGGGCTGCCTTGTTTGAATCTGTAATTCAAATTGCTATTAAGGCATGGAAATGTCACAGGTTCTTTCTGGCAAACCACGTCTGATCTGTGTTAGTGCTATCAAGACCCAGCTATCCATAAAGCTGTTCTCTTCTGATCCAGTGGGAATAGAAGAAAGACTGGCAAAAATAAGGCAAGCTCCATCTCCAGGGAACTGCAAAGCATTTAGGAATGGAGTTCACTTTCTGACCAGCTAACATGAGATATTTTAGAGCACTAGTAGTAGGCAGAACTCTGCAATGCAAGTTGTTGAGGCCAAACACTTAATGACCATGCATCCAGCTGCCTACAAGTGGGATTGGGATAAGCATCCCCTCATGCTGCCTCCCACAAGCTGCAAAACTTCAGGAAGGGTTAGAGTTAACTTCTGAGATTTAAATGGCTTTTTTCTTTTCATAAACATGAGGATTAGCAACTGCAGTGCTTATACAGGGTTTTAGTAAGTAAAAAATGACTAGTTCTGTTTGTGAAGCAAAATGCCATGAACTGGGAGAGGCAGTGGCAGCAAAACTGAGAAGAAGCCACAAATGCACCTTTCTGATTCTGATTCTGCAGCTATTGAAATGTAACTGGAGAAAGAAACCAGACAGAATTCACATTTTTTCTGCTCCATCCAGGAATATCAGCCTGTGCACAGATGCATTAGGTGGGAAACACCTCGGGATGCACCACTGTGGCATCCCAGCAGACCTATGTGGCACAAGGCCTAGGTGGACGAGACACTGATGGAGGCCATGTTGGAGAAGCCTGAAGATGAAAATAGGAATAAAGACAAGAACTTGAAATAAAAAGCAGAAGTCTAGTGGTGAAACTGAGAAAGAGGTGAGTTTTGGAGCTGCTCTGAGAGAAAAAGTAGTCTACATGTACAGGTAATGACTGTGGATTAGTGTCATATGACAAGGGAATCATTCTTTTCTTTTTCAGCCCAGATAAATGCAGCCTTTTTTGCTTCCACTTAACTGCCTTTCCTGTCTATAAGTCTGGACCAGCATTCATTGCCTCACAACACTCTCAAAGATGATTTTCTTGAGAAAGCAGGAATTTGTTTGTTTCCATTTACTTGTGAATGTGAGAGTAATCTATAGAGAATTAACTTGAACAAGTGAGGTAAAAGAAGCTGAAATTTTTGTCCATTTGTAGTTAATATCATTCAGTGAGTTCTCCAGGGTATCCCAGAAGCTGCCACCGGTACTAAGGTGTTGGTCAAGGCGGAGAGCTTGGCTAAGCGTACAGAACCATCATCCTTGGATCAAGGACTACAGGGATGTGTATTGTACTTGTGGTCATCATGTTCACCAAGAAGTGACTATTTATAAAGTTTTTGCAGAATAAACAAAGCAAGCTGCCCAGTTCCCTTGTCAAGGTTTCTTTAGAGTATTGTGGTAAAAAGAATATGATTGTTTGTTTCAAATAGTGAAGAAATACAGAAAAAGACCTTTTTCTTGTTTCCAATGCATTATTTGTAACATTTGTCCAACAAAAACAGTAAAGCAGGTCTAGACTTCCATTACATTTTATGCTTTTCAAAATATTCATGGCAAAATATACTGAGCAGACATAGGAATGCACATGTTCTTTCTCGCATTTGCCTTCTGTGCACAAATATGATTGCCATTATCTCATTCTCCTCTCAGCTCAATCATCTTATTTTTAACATGCATACATACATATATGCATGTATATGCTTTTAAATAAAAGGGACTTTTCCTCAGCATCCGCCCTTCCTCCTTCTATAAGCATCTTTTCATGACTTCCTCTCAGGTAATTAACAGGTTTTCTCTAGGTTTTCACCCCTTTTTCATAGGAAAGTCTCTCTGTCTAAGAGATGGTTTTTTTTCCCAGCAAAAAAGAGCCAAATCCTTTGCAGGGTTTCAGGTCTCCGTGGCTTACCTGGAAAGGCCAGGAAGATATTCCTATTAGCTACTGGGGAGGCATCCGGAGGCAGCTTTGGTATACACAGATGTATCCACAGGGGACATGCATCCATGAATTTTTAACCCTGTGCCTTCACACCTTTGTCTTTTTGGCTGCTTTTCCACAAGGCTGTGGTCTTACAGGACACTGCTGTATGCTCAGCATTATTCTCCTGCTAAGCCCATCAAGGTGTTTCACTGTGATGAGAAGACAGCATGAGCATGAGCTACTGCTATAGCGGGGCCTCAGTGCCAATCTGAAGATAATTGTCTACGCAGAATTGCATACCAAGAAATTTCCAAAGCACTTTGTAAAATTTTCTAGTAGAAGTCCCACTTCTCAGTATTACCTCAATGCATTTCGGCCAGTGTAATCAATTTCCTGCACTCACTACCTGTAAGTTATTTAAGTCCAGGATATGATCTTCTCATTATTTTGCATTTACAACTGCTATTCACCATACAATTCATTCAGACTGTTTTCAGCTTCCTTTAGGAAATTAGTTCTATGGTCTTTTTTATTTATTTATTTTGGTGAAAGCACAGTGAGTATCAGCACTCATTTTCTTTAGCTACGAACACGGTGTCTCAAAAATATACATAGACCTAATTGAATTATATTTCCCTTAGGCTATTCAGACAATGCAAAATGAATATTAAATCCCCCTTCTCTCTCTTCACCCATCTCCACAGTCTAATCAAACAATTATTTTGTTGTAACACTAGATTTGTATTCTCTCAAAAAGATACATGTTATGTTCCAATGCCCTGGGAGTCATTAAGGCTTCTTGCAAAACTCAAAAATGGGAAGCCCTCCTTCTAATGCTTTTAAATTATCTCATGTGTCATCTGAACTTGCCCAGCACTTAGCTCTACCAAAGCTTCAAACCCAGATTAACCTGTCTCATCCTGCAACCCTCACAATCTAGTCATGGGGTGATTCTTGTCTCAAAATACAATTGACTTTGTATTTTAATTGGTATATTGTTATTAACAACTGACAGTGCAATGTGCTGACAGGAATATACTACATGGCTAATATTTATTCATGTAAGAGGGGAAAGGAAAATCACTTAATCCCCAGACTTTGTCTGGCATCCATATTATCTCACCATTTCTGATGCTTCTTACTAAAATTATAAAGAAACTAACCTTTAAAAAAAGCATAGCTTTGGATAGCCAAATCTTTAAACTTCATTAAAAAAAAAAAATTTTAGAAGGCTCTTTTGGAAGTAAAACTAGTAAAAATAATATGAAGAGGTATTCCAAAGAGCTGTGTTTTGGTGTTTTATGTGTTGTGGTTTTTTTTTTTTTTGTTTGTTTGTTTGTTTTGTTTTGTTTTAGGTTTTTTATTTTGGTTGGGGTTGTTTTTTTGGTTTGTTTTTGTTTATGCTTTTTTTCCTCCAGATTGCATTTTTATTAAGTTAAATGCTTCTTAGAAATCTTGAGAAAAAATGAATGAATTTTCTTGTTTTACTAAATTGTTCTATGTGCAGAAAACAACCACCTCATATTTACAAACCTTTCAAAAGCCTTTCACATTGACAGAAATATCCAGATGAACTTAGATCACATGAAGAACATCTCAGTAAGGAAGAAAACTAGTGTTTTCATTGCATGTCCAAACAGGGTAAATTCTTACCACATTTGTAATACATTTCCACAGACGTGGTGTTATCCACAGAATTATCATTATTAACATTATTAATGAAGGGTTTTATCAAAATATGTAAATATAAATTACTGATCCTATCTAGGCCTGAAGATTTTGTGGCATACTAGAAAGAGTTACTTGTCATAATGAATTTCTGGCTGACTAGGTGTAAACCATGCTGTGTTTTCCTCAGAATTACTCCAATGAAAGAGTCACATTGAAAATGGATTGATCAGAAACCTTCAGTCTGAGTAGTCATTTTGTTGCAGCAATTTACTCTCAGCCAGTGTTTTAGTTCCACACTTACACTACAAAATGAGTTCAACTAAAGTAGTTTGTTTTTAATTCTGCAGAAAGGTATAATGAACTTTTTGTCCATTCCTTCCCCAGAAACCTTAGACTCATTAAGGAACTTTGAATTGATAGACACATGCTGGTACCAAAGAAAATATCTTCCTTAAGAAACGGAAAATAAGAAAACAAACTTTTAAGTGGGGATTGCACCTATAGGCCCAATTGCAGTATAGCAACCCATAATAACACAAGGTTTAGCCTAATTCTCAATTCATTAAGGTATTAGTATGTTATTAGTATGATTCAAATTCAGAAGGTGCCGTGCTTTGGCCCTCTGCGTGAATGGCAGTCAGCCCTGCAAGGCTGAACCTTCTGTGTCTGTCTACTTTAAGTCGTTTTCTCACCTTAGATTTCCCATTCTGCTGTGCGAACAAGAGCATATGGTGCTCTTTTCTGCTTTGTGTGATGAGTTCAGCGTGCAAACAGAAATCTTGAGCTTCACAGCTGCCTTTGTAAGTGAATGCGTTAAAGGGTACGCAAGAGGCAGCCATGAAGTTACACCTTGCCAGAGGGAAAAAACTACAGTGGAGTGCTGGGGAAAGTCAGTGGCGCTTTCTACAAGCTGTCCATGTATAAGCAGAAGTGGTACCGAGAATCTTAAATGTGTGTTTGAGAAGGAGAGCATCTGCTGTGGGAACTGGAAGGGTTCTGCCTGACTGGTTGTCAGGCCAGAGGCTCTATGTAACTGTCAGAAAATTTGAGCTAACAAAAAGTCTAGTGATATTTAAATTTTTCTTGCTCTTCTGCTTAAACTTTTTGTTTCTTAGAAGAATAGGAATGGAAGTGAGCTTTTTCTCCGTGTTTGTTGAGTCTGTCTCTCCTTACCTTTTTTTTTGCATTGCTTTTCCACTTCCTGTCTCTCCTTTCCCCCTATCCAGAATCTGTCTCCAAAGCTGATGCTGCTTTGAGGGAGCTAGAGCAGATGCCCTCCGGAGATACCTTCCCATCCAGTTTGTTTGATGGCTCTGTTATTCAGTGTCTTTATGGTTCTGAGATCAGAAATAGGCTGGGCACACCGGGAAGAAAGCTGGGGAAGATGGAGATGGCTACTGAGCACCAGCCAAGTACTTTCATGCCTTTGTAGCAGTGGGGGTAGTGAAAGCTTTTCATTTAGGCATTGTAGAAGGCAGTTTCCTAGGCATGATGGAAAAGGAATTTCCTATCTGAAATGACAGCTTCTCCTTTTTTCGGGGAGAGAGCGCTTCAGGGAACTGTGTGTGGAGAGAGACCTAAAACACGAGCCATATGGTGGATAAACTCATCTGCTTGCTGGGAACTCTCAGCAGACAGATGGGCCTGGGTGGAATGGCCACCATGCTGTGAGTCAGATACTGGTAAATTCTCTCCTAGGGAGAGAGATATTGGTGCACTCCCCCTATCCCCTGGGCTGGAAATGTCACTGAGCTCTATATGAAAGCAGCAGAGCAGAGTTCTCTCTCTGCAGGGAGTGGGATGGCTTCAGTTTTCATAAAAGCAAGTAGGGGTTAACCTGACTGAGAACAAGAGAGCAGTATTGAGAGGGATCGCCTCTGATGTGTCATATGAAATGATGGGAATATGGGCACAGTCATACAGAAATGACATCTTCTTTCATGTTATTGGAAAATTCTCATAGTGACCTTGGGGGACTTAATAAAACTTCACCCTTACTAACACTGAAACATGTACTGAAATCCGTATTGCATGGAATCCCTAGGAAAGTGCTTAACAGTGAATGGCAAAACTGTTACAAGAAAGTCCCTGACATGGACAAGGACTGCTAGTTACATATTCATATTGAATGCTACCTTTCAGACAGCAGCTTTATGGGTGGGAAAACACAGAAACCGCTTTCCTTCTATTTCATGTTCATCTTGTCATTAGTAATGTATTAATCTCAAGTTGCTAACTACATTCACTTCAGAGAACATATACAGAGTATTTCAGTGGGAACAACCCTGACATTGGTGGAAAATTCCTAGAACAATGATTTTCCTACCTAGTGCTTAAGTCTATAGAAATTGCTGCTGCACAGAAGGCACTTTCTTCTTCCTGATGTCATTGATAGATATAGAAAGATTTGCACCAACAAGACTTTTATTTCAAAAGTAGTAGAAAAGTAATAGAAAATTCCATTGCTAGATCTTAAGAAACTGCTATGCTTTATGAAATTTCAGAGTTATAGTTCAGAGCATTGCAGGCAAAATTTTCTCATTCATTCCAAACATGTAAAGGGTTGAAAAGCAGGATTCAAGACCTGTTAATAACCCCATCAAGCCCTTGCAGCCCTGGCAACATTTGTAAGTATGTCTGGAGTGCAAATAGATAGATCGCTTCTATATCCTAGCGTATGAGCACGCACTGAGTAAATGGGCAGAAGGTCATATGGAAGAGGGATACATTGGGTGACAAACACTGGATTAGCCACCAGACTAGCTGGCATGTTCCTGAAGCTGGTGCTCTCAGCAGTTCTTCTTCTGCATCTCCTTGACTGTGCCCAGAGAACACTGGTTTGTTCTGAGACTGGGCTATGAAGGCTAGGAACCCAAAATCAGTGTGCAGACCTGATGTCTTCCTGTACTAAACCTGAGATATGCTACTTAACAGATGTCCATCTTAATGCCTTCCTTTCATGTTTTCCCATGAATCAGCTTTCAATTCATGCTAATATGTTAGTGGGAAAATGGAAAAGAGAAAAAATCCTACAACTTAATTAAAAAACCTTAAACTCTGCATCTTTATTCAGCAGCAAACTCATGGCACTGTAGTTGTGAGCAGTTTTGCTCGCTCACCTTTGACACTGCAGAGTACTCTCTACAAGTAGATGAACTTACACCTGCTCATACCTATGATCCTCTCTTGGAAGGGAGGAAGAAAGGAGTAGCAATATGGAGATATAAAGCCTAAAATTCTTAGCCTCTTGTCTTTGAGGGAAAAAATCCACAGAGACCTCAGTGTTTATTTTCCCCTCTCCCCTTTTTGAGCATAATGTCAGCAAGAGATGCTTTGGATTCTGTCTCTGAATCTTGGCTTACATTTCCATTCAAGGACCCCTCTGTGAAATGGCAGGATCCATGTGTTGGACACTGGCCTAATGTTCCTGAAGCACTGGAAATAATTTTCACAAAAATTCAGAGCTCTAGCAGGTCGCTGCAAACCACCCAGATGCATGCTGTGGGATGTGAGAGTGAGCAAGCCTGGCTGCTTTGCTGTAGCAATAATTTATTCCAGTATAATTTATGACCAGGTTTGGGAAAACAGTTTGGAAGGGCACTGCTACTAAGTACTTCTGTTAATGGTCAAACCTAGTTGTGAACTGAGATAGGGAAAGATCATGTGTGACATTATGCTGGAGCTCTGAGGTGGCAATAGCCTGTGATGTGTAGGAAGGACAAGCAGCTGAGGAAAAACTGCTTTATCTGGACCAGCTGTGCCAGATTCAGTGCATCAGACCATGACTATTAATTCTTCCAGGCCTGGCTGGGAACTTCTTGGGAAAATCATGTTACTCTGACATCCACTTGCACTACATAAAAAGCGTTTAACCTCATCTATTTTAAAAAACTCCTTGTCTTTCATCTGTGTGTTCTCACCTGCCCCCGTCCCTCCCCAGGAGTGCATTTCTCTAACTCTGCGGTTATGAGGAGAGATCTTTCATGTTGACAAGAATAGCAACTGCTGATGTGGAGTCTTTCTGAAGGGATAGAATCTTAATTGCTCATTCCAAGTTTGTCTTTTAAAGGTACAAAATAAATCAATCTCAGGCTGTGTAGGTATTGAGGGGAGACATTTCAGTGTAATACAGAATGCAACTTTATGTATGAAAATGGCATACCTTGAAAATCAATTTCATGTCAGAATGGGGTGTTGATTGTTTTTACTTATTATATTTATAAGGCACTAAAGGGCAAACCACAGTATGTAATTTGGTCAACATTGGTCTATTGCATGTGCATACAGCCAGTTAATTATACATTGTACTTTGCAATGCTAAATGTACTGTTCAGATCACATAACTGCTGATAGATTGTGTGGTAGGCTGAAGAATGGATGTTGTATTGCAAGATTAAGATTAATCCACAGCATTAAGACAGGTACAGAACTGTGGCAATTGGTTTTGAAATGATTATGGAGAATGTATTATGTCATTTTCCTCAGTAATGATATTGTACTTACTTCCTTTACTGCATAAAACATTTCAGGATGTGGATGTGTTAATGAGCTTTTATCATTACTGTGCAGAATATCTTAAATAAGAGTGAAAAATGCATACCAACATACTTTTGGTGGTCAGGCTGGGAAACCATCTTGTACACAAGAAAAGAAGGAGCCACATGCTTGATACTCTTGAGGAAGACGATAGAACTATGCTCTGAACTCTTCATAGCCATACCCGTATCAAAAGTGTAATGAACAATTACACTATTTTAGACATGTATAGGAAAAAATAGACATAAGGAAAAATGTACATTTACCTCAATGCAAAGCAAACTCATCTTTAATCATGCTGTTTTGGTTTTGCAGTTGCAGTGAAACTTTGGTTAACTGGAAGAAGACTTTAACTAGATATGACCTAAGTAACATCCATGTCTTCTCATGAACCTCTGTCTCTGTTTAAGTGTGTATTTCACCTGTGAAACTGGACAATACAGGTATTGGAAAGAGTAGTTTGGCTGAGAGTCTGAGAACAGGCAGAAACTCTGCACAGATATACCCCAGGCATCAGTACAGTTTGCTTCTGGTCTGCTGATATACAGAACTTGCTGATGGTTTGAGAGAATTTATCTGCAGTTTTTCTGGGTAAATAATTATCTTTACTAAAAAGATGATTTTTTTTTTTTTTCTGATGGGTGTTTGAAGTCTTTCCTTGAGGAACACATTGAGTCTTCGTATCTTTTACAGAGACATCAGACCTAACCCTCTTTCTTTCATTACTTCCACTACAAGTCCAAGTGCAAGTACAGACTGTGCCAGCACTAACTCATAGATACTTTAAATAGAAGCTGTGGAAACTGAAGAATGGTGATGACTCTGGTACACTGGAGACAAGAAAATTTATCTGTTTGATCCGCCTGTCTGCTGGAAGAGGAGTGTGGCTCAGTACCAGGTACCTGGAGTATTTCATGTCACTCACTTTATAGTCAAATGGCCCTGCTTAGTCTCTTCTGGAGCACAATGACACACAAAGAATTATGGTTGGTCTGAGCCAGGCTATGAGCCACTCTTGTGGACTCCTTGGTTGACCCCGGGCAGGTCACACAGGCTCAGTCTAGTATTTTCCAGGGCATTCACGGAGTATTTGTCTTCTGCAGCTGCATTCCAAACAACTTGGTAAGATGATGGCTGTGATCAATGAATTCCTACCTCCACAAAACAGTTCTGTCCCATACAGTAATCTTAGATTTTTAATCTAATTTTCAGTGCTCTTTGGGTTCCAGCAGGGAGCAAAACCCATTCATAGTGCAACTTTCTTCAGTCCTGGCAGATTGATAGCTGTTCACTGGCTCGCCAGACTTAACTCCCTCCTTGTTAAAAGGAGGTCAAAATATATACTTTAGAGGTATATGCTGTTTGTCACTGCAGTGCCTTCTCTGTCTTGCCTGCAGGTATTCATCATTTCACAAAGCTAGAAACCTCAAACTAATGTCTTTGGAATAGTAATGTGAAAAAACCTTAGAGACCTCCGTCGGATTAACTGAGTTTCAGTCTGCAGGTTTCTATTTCAGTCTGTCCTTATTCTCTCTGTTGAATTTTATTTGGCCCTGGTGACTTATCTTTTTGTAATTATTTTTTGTACTTTCCCAAGAGTGAGTTTGTTTAGGAAACCTGTTTAAGATACTAATTTGTGAAGGCATGGTAGTGTCCAACAGCAGCATACCTGGTTGTGTCTCTTGCTCTGTTCCTCACCACTCTGACGTCCTTCCAACAGTGATTCTTTTCCTTTTAAGATTTGGGAAATTACTTTTTTTTTTTTGTCTCTTCCCTTTTACTACATAATTTGATGATGGTCTGAGAGAGTTGATATACAGTTTTTCTGGATAAATAAAAGCCTATACTGACTATAAAACCAGAGAGCATGAAATCCCCTTCTCTATTGTTTCTTGAATGTCATCTGCACAACTAGTGCTGCGTTTCACAAAAAGAGCACTGCACTTGGGGAAGTTTTGTTTTTATTATTTTTATTTTTACTTAAAAAAAATGTTTATTTAAAATTTTTTATTCGTTTTGGGTTTTTTGTTGTTTTGTTTTGGTTTTGTTTTAGTTTGTTTTTTTTTTTTTTTTGGTTTTTGTTTTTTGATGCATATTAGGACAGATGATACTGAATGTAGACCAAGTTTGATAAATTTTACTATGAGCTTTACTGTAAAGTCACATATGCCTGCTCGCTATCAAGCATGGGCAAGATTCTAGCAGGTCTTCTTTCAGCTCCTGCAAATTTAAACCTATTTTGCACCCAGTCACCCTTGTGCTTCTTCTGATCCCTCTGAGTAGTTTGATAAATTCTCATCATCAGAGTATCTCATCTTGGAATCATTACATGGGAGTACAAAAGATGCAGAGCTGGTTCAGTGTCATTGCTCTGCTGGCCATCACGAAATAGTGGGCAACTGTGTCCTTCTCTACCCAGAAAAAAGAGTGGGAGGTGCTAGACATCTCTGCTGTCGGCTGACATTGTTGCTTTAAATCAAGTGAAGCAGACATCGCAGATAATGTCTTACTGCCACAGAGCAGGTAACCTTGACAAACCTAGAGGTAACCATTTTAAGTCAGGACTGAGACACACACTGGCAAGGCCTGTAGTAAAGAGTGTGTGACTTAGCAGCTATCACCTGTGGCTACAGGCATTTGGACATACGTCCCCAGCCTGTGAAGAGTGACAGCCTCCATGAATATGAAATTCCCCTTTCACATTTTAGAACATTATTGACATAGAGTGGTGTGAAAGCATTGCTCCTGTTTCCTTCGTTCTTGTCCCTCTCACAGCAGTAAGTCAGTCTCCCCACAACAGCATCCAGCCTGTCCCTTGCCCTATAGACTCCTTTTGGGAGTCTCCCAGTATCTCTGGGGAGAAGCTTGCTAGTGTCAATTAAAAGTGACATTCATTGCCTGATTAATTCTGTTTCCTTGTGCAAGGACTTGGGTTACAGTGTGTTAAAAGCTGAAAGAAATCTGGAAAAAAGCAGAGGGAATTTGGAATTAAGAGGATTATGAAATTCACTGACTTTCTGAAATGAAATTGGCAGGTTAGTATGTTTTCTGGCATAAATGCAATACCACACTTATAAATCACACTCATAGTAGACTTCTGAGGCTTTCAGATGTTCCGTATTCTAACTGTCCAATCTATCATGCTCTGTATGCCTTTGGAAAGTGAAGTCGTCGTAATGGAGACTGTGGCACTAGCACAGTCTTAAGAAATGACTCCTTGTGGGATTTAGTAATGCAGTCCAGATCTGGAAAGACAGGGTTAACCATCTGGAAGACAGAGTATCCACATAGTACATGGAATACAAAAGGTGTGAGGAGTACTTAATATCACTTACTTTATCAAGTAGGGGCCTTTTTCACTCCCTTCTTAAACAGAAGAATGCTTGAAGAACTATTGTAGGTCTAAGTCATGCTATGAGCTCCACTGTTAACTTCTTGCTTGACCCAGGGCTGGTCAGAGATCATAGTTAAGTTGTGGGACATATCCCTGTCTGCAGTAACTTCCTGGCCATGAACATGAGTAAGCTGGAATGAAATTGATCCTTTTCCACTAAGATCTATTTGAGCCTGAAAGGCCTCCTGGCTTCCACATGCTCAAAGCAAGCACTTGACTAGTTAGTACCACAGAACAGCAGCAGCTTGTTCAGGCATAGAAGGCCTGAATCTGCTTGCTCTCCCCACAGCTAAGAAAAGGATAGTATTGCACCTTAGAAATGTGTTGCTGTGTTGATGGAGAAGAAGTCAGTCAATTTCACTTGCATAGATACGTAAGAATGCCAAATGCAGCCCACATAATAATTTATCTCCTATGCCTCATTTCGTGTACTGGCTGCTACCCAGAGCTCTGTGTTAATTTACCTGGAGGGGAATACCCTTCCTAAATATCCCGTGGTTAGCTATTACCGAATGAAGAGATTTGAACATAAAATTGGCCAAACTTGTTGATGAAAAGACTACTGCAAGTAGCTTGAGACAGCTGGGCAACATGACGGTAAATTACATTCATTGCTGATGGCTGCAAGGGAATACAAATCGGATGGAACAAATTAATCTCCTTATATACATCGATGGATTCTGAATTAGTTGTCACCTCCCAGGGAAAAAAATAAGCTATGGTTTGCATTGTGGAAACTCAATGAAGATGTCTGCTCAATTTTCAGCATCAGTCAGAAATTAATAAGCTGTTGAACAGCTTTAAACTGAGGCTAGGGAACACCACAGTAGCAATGTTCTGCACGACATATTTTCTGCTTTGGGTACATGTATATTTTAGACTCCTCTCCTTGCCTTCCTAAAAACCAGAAAAAGTCAAACTCCTGAGCAGAAATCAAGGAGAGATCCTTGGACAAGCACAAAATTTGGCAAAATTGATAGTTGCTATCCAAGGAGTAGTTGTGCAGGGGCCATTTTTTCACAAAAAGTCAAGGAAGGAGCTGCATATCTTCAGTCTGTAGTCAGCTTTGGAGTGCCATGATCTGCCTTGTCACAATCAGACTCATGGCTGAGGTAAACACACATGCCTAACTCTACATTTTCAGCTGTGAGAAACGTACTTGGTTCACAAAAGCAGTGAATAAAATTCCTTTTCTTTTTTTTTTTCTTTTAAATTAAAGCCCTTACTATTATCTTTTTCTAAAAAGATTCTTAATTTTTTTTCATTTTATCTATTTGAACCTCTTAGTTTTATTGTTATTTTATGGAAAAGAGTGTTGACCAGTGGTTAGATGAGGTGCATTCCTTGTTATAATAGTATATATAAGCACATATTTTGTTGTAGCATAATGTTTCTCTTCCCCTGAAGCAGTATTATTTGGTTCTTACAGGAGTTAGGTTCCTAGTGGGAGACATTTTGACAATTCTTATGTTTCTATGAGCTGCAACTTAATGACAGTCTCTCTGGGAAAATGATGGTCTTTCATACAGGATGTTTTCTTCTGGCTCCCAATGTTCTTTCAAAACATCTTATTTTTTGGCTGTCAACCAAAAAGTATAGATGAATTTGATATTTTGTTTTTCAGCTTTCTTTTATTTAAACACAGAGAACATAAGGTATAAGTAATTATGAGAGACCTAAAGGTTAAAGGTTGATGTATTCCCACACTGTATTAAAGATTACAAGATAATGACAGTCCAATGGCAGGCTAAGAAGGGGAGAAGTTAATGGACTGTGAGATTAAATTATGCATCTAGAGAGTGCTCAATTTATTACTGACAGGTATTGACTTCAGAGATAATTGTTCAGTTTTAAAGGTGTTTCTTTGCTTTGTGCTGAAATGAGGTTCCTGGAAGTGGTCATCATGACTTACTTTTTTGCATATAGAAGATCAGTGATATAATAGGATAGGTGGTTTTTCATGGATTTTTAGTGAGCAGTAGCTGGGGAGAATGGCAACTTTGCTATCAGGCCTATTCTGAGAAGGTTATGTTAAATAAGCATTGAATTTCATAGCTGATATCAAGAAGGCTGAATGCTCTCAAATCCATGGGATTTCAGGATGGTTATTCAACCCTCTTTAGGGAGAAGCATTCAGCATTTTTCTTAAAATAATAGATAGAGTGGTGGAAAGTGATCTCTGAAGGTCCACAGTATAGCCTTCTGCTCAAAGTGGGATTTCTGTCAGCATGTCTGTGTCTTTGCCTAGTCAAGCCTTCAAAGCCTCCAAGAATGAGATGCCACAGTGCCTCTGTGTATCATATCCCAGAGCTGTACTACTTTCTACTATCCTTTTTCTTCAGAAGGATTGGATGAAATCAATAGGACCCATTTAAAAAGAGGGGACTATGTCTGCAATTTAACTCTTCTTTTGCCTGTTTTGGCTATGTAGATTCACTTTCTCCCCTGATATATTGACTTGTTCAGTTAATTCCTTTTGGTACAATTCCTTTTGTTTGAGCCTGCTTTATTCTCCCATGAGGCACTATTACCTTTTAGCAGGGGTTTTTGTTCATGAGTAATGCAGAAATTGAACACCTAATACAGGTGGCAGCTGGATTATTACCCTCACATATCTGTGTTTTGTAGAAAATGCAGAAATAAGAAATACAAAAACCCTGCCCCTTATAAGGATCTGTAGTGATGCTGACTCATACTTTGCATGCAGAAAGACCTGCAATAAACTTGTCTCTACCATTCAATAAATTTTTGAGTTCCTCTTGAACAAGTGACAAAGATTGCCCCCATGCTTAGGATTGCTCTATTGCTCTAATAATGAGATGAGGCCATGCAAATGACTGTGATATGTGGTGGTTACAGGGAAATATTGAATACTGAGGTTGTCTTGTTGGACATTGTTTCTTTGTTTCAAAGGAGACTGCATTCCAGCAACTTGCAGGTCCCCTGGCATTTAAGGAAGTGCTGGAAGCCACTTGCTATGCACTTGCTGCAGAGATGCTGGTGGCACAAACCTCCAGCTGATGCTGTGATACAGGGACCATGCAGGTGCATCCATGGTTGGTGCATGCACCTTCACAGATTTCCACTTGCTTGGGGAAGATGGGGAAGGTGCATCCTCCTTTCTGATTTAATGACACACTCTGTTCCTGCATAAAATGACCATCCCTCTTATTTTCTCCTCTTTGTCCCCTTCCCTGGATTTTGGTATAGATACATCCAGGTAATAATCTTTCCAGCATTGCTGCTGTGTTAGCAGTGTGAGACAGATGGGAGAGGCAGATGCAGAGGTGCAGTGCTGCCTGTTCCTCCCTGCTCCAGGGAGGATGCATCTGGGCAGTGATACAGTGGCCTGACCATCTTCCTTTTTTTAGATTTTCCTTCGCTGGATTTCACAGTGGACCTCTTAGGAAAGTGCTTATACAGCCCCTCTGTCATAGGTTAGCAAGCATAGTCCCAGAAGGGATGTCCTTGCTAAGGGATGCTTACAGTTTCCTCTGGGACATGATAGAACCTATCAGCTGGCCAGTTTGAATATGGACAATTCTTTAAGCCACTTAAAGTTGTGACCGCCTCTGTGATCCACATTTAAGAATAGGCAAAATCCCCCCCAAGCTCTCTCTCATTTCCGGCGCTGGCACAGGTGGCTGCGGGCCCCGTGTGGGGGCCAGCGGGCCCTGCCAGGCCCTGCTTGGGCCAGGCCAGGCCAGGCCGGGCCACGGCTCCAGGATGACCCCCCCAGCAGGGCTGTGGGCAGCCAGAGCAGCTCGGAACCCCCCCCACCTCCACTGCGGCCGAGATTTCAGCAAAAGCGGCACCGCTGTCCGGCAGAGGCCAGGTGACCAACAGCGGCAAGACACACAGCTGCAAGGCCGAGGTGAGATTAACCCTTTTACTGCTGTGAAGAGCTGAAAACCTGAGGGAAGAGAGAGAGGAGATGCTTAAAGCTGAAATTCTGTTGTGAAGCCATGATATATCAGAGTATCCTGTTGTAATTTCATGAAGATATGGGGGGTGGAGTGTTCAACTCGTAAGCAAAAGCACCTGCACTGAGATAGGCAGATGCTGACGCAGCTGTAATTTCATGAGAAGTTTGGACAGGGAGAGATGGAAGCGATGAGGACTTTTGCTCCAAATGGGAAAGGAGAAAACCTCAGTTCCTAGAGATGCTCCCAGAGATAGTCCTAGAGATGAAGATGATGAAGACCCTTTGCTCCCAGGGAAGGAGAAGGGCCTCTGTTTTTGTTTCTGAATGGCTCAACTTTAAAATTTTACCCGAAAAAAAACCTTCAAGAGTGGACCCTCGAAAGCAGTTGTGGGAAAAGCTGCAAGTCGGGGGAAGGGACTCACATACTGTTACGATCCGGTTTAGACCTAGAAAAGCAAAGCAAGCTAAGTCTCTGTGCATAAACCGGAAAGAACTTAGAAGGTTCAAAATATCCCCAGAAATGAGATTAAAACCAAACGAGGTTAGATGTTGTTGCCAAAAAATGGATGTATTTTATTTGATAGTAAAAGAGGCAAAGAGAAGGGAAGAGAAAAGAAAGAGAGAAAGAAAAGAAGTGTGCGTGGGGGGTGGGGGAACAGGGAGAGGTGACAGGGGTTAGGTGGAAGCAGATCACCCATCTGAGGGTCCCAGCGACGTCTCGTTGCTCCCCTCCATCTGCTCTGCTCGTGGTGAGGGTCCCCGTTGCCGCTGTGGCCACGCCGCTACATGCTGCCACACCACACGCCGCCACACGCCAAAGAGTGCAGAACTGCGTGGATTAATATACACTTTGGGCCAGGTGGGAACGCCCACGTGTCTTTCTTACAGGGGCCAGCTTGACACACTGTCCCTTGCAACACTGAGGGTCTGTTGCATCATCTCTGGTGCTCTGGGGCAGGGTCTGGGGACCCCTTGTGGGGGGCCCCTGTGAAGGGCCATGTCACCCCCTCCTGCTGTGGATAAGCTTCCCCGCCCCCTCCCCCCCCCCGGTGAGGACCCCTCTGCTGGGCTCCTTTGCACCGTTGGAGGATGGGCAGTCACTGCACCTCTGACCAGAGGCTTTTCCAAGATACCCAGAGCCTCTCCTCCCTCCACCCCTTGGTGCGAGGGTCTGTTCGAGCCTGGCAGCTGATAGCCCTGGGGCTGTGGTCTCCACCTTGGAGGTGTTAAGCCCATGCTCAGTGAATGTCCCCAGCCCTGAGTTGTTACTTTATCTTCATCAGCGAGCAGTGTCAGGCCTCAGGGCCCCATTCAGGGTGTGGAAGTCTTCTCTTCAGCTTTTACAATACAGTTTTAAAAGTCCTTTAAGAAAATGTTTAAGTCATAAAATATAATATTTCAGTCTCTGACACATATGAACACATACCTCTTCCTAAATGGACTGAACAATATTTGGAAGTGGGTGGCTGTCTCGTTGTGATAATGTTTTCATAGCACAACCAGGAAGAGACTTCTCTTTCTAAATGGACTGAACAAGGTTATTATGGAAGTGATAAACAGACTGAACATCTCAAGGGTTGTCTTTTTACATTGTCAGTGGAAGAAGGGAGGAAGGTGGGGGGAGGAGGAGAGTTCTGAAGGTGGTATAATTTTTTTTTTCCCTCTTTTAGGTCTGTTAATAAATTTCTTTATATTCTTTCAAGTTTGGTGCCTGCTTTGCATTTCTCCTAATTCTTATCTCACAGAAGATAAACAGTAATGAGTATTTTAGACCAAACCACTACACCCTCTATCCAACCTGATAGATTTTTCACTCCCACCTCCTCAGTCATAAAGCTTCTAATGATCCTTCAAAGGCCTCTGCTGTGACTGCATCATTTAACTGGGACCATGGCCTTTTCAATGTACAAAACCAGGTGATTGACGTGAGGGGGAAACCTGCAAGGCAGGTAACACACCAGCTCTTCTGAACTCTCTGCAGCCCTGCCTGAGGAAAATAATCCCTCAGCTGTGTCAGGCAGGGTGGAGAGAGATAAAGCATGCATGGGTGAGCCTCTAAAGGGACTCCCTCCAGAAAGACAGACGAGGAATGACTAGGGGTGGGAGTAAAATGTGGCAGCTGTATTTACTCTAGTTTGCTCTCAGTATTAGTTTTATGACTTGAAATTACAGGGCAATACTGCTGTGAGGAAGAGACGTCTGAAAAGCGAAGCGGGGCTCTTTTCAAAAACAGCTAACAGCAGGGGATGTTCATTGCTCTGTGCCTCTGTGTTTGCTCTGAAGATAAATTAGATATGCTGAAACTCTCAGACTGAGGGACACTGTTGTGTTTTTAATAATTTTACACAAACATTACACTTACGTATATATGTAAACACGCATTTAAAGCTTTGCTTCTGCTCTCAAGATCATTCCCACTTCAGAGTGACAGTGATGTGGAAAGGCATGTGAAGGCTCGAGGGCAAAATTCTCTGCAATTAAGATGTGCTAACATTGCTGTCACCTCTCCTTTCCCCCAGCTTCCCCATTAGATTTTTATAACTTTTCTGTTTCAGGAGTCAACCATGGTTGTACCTCCTGGTGGAGAAAGGCACTGGGTAGATCTGACAAGTTCTGCTCTCAGGGAGGAGACTGCAGGGCATCTCACTGCAATGAGAACTCTCCCTTCCCCAGGAAACCCCTCCTTGTATATCATTATATACTTTGGGGTATTGGTATATTCTTGCCATCCTCTCTGTCTGGAGTGGCTGTGCCCCTGTTCCCCATGGAAGCGACTCTGTCAGCCTTGTCTGTGTGTGCCTCTTCTGCAATCTGCAGCCTGGCCCAGGGCACTTTGCTGTGTTTTGCTGTCTGGCAGAGCTTGCCCTGATAAGGTACTGAGTTTGTACAGTTTCATGGTTTCAGGTGCCACAGACCAACTGAAAGAGCACAGCAATGCATCCACCACAACTGATGACAGCTTGGCATTGACCTCATTTTGGGAAGACTGAGAGTGAACTGTGTAAAATGCAGAAAAGAAGACCACAGACAAACTTAGTAAGTTTCTAAATTACTGTGATTTAAACCACGTCTTTCAGAACCTAATAAGGTGAGGGTCCATCAAATATTTAAGGGGACATTGTGTCATTTTGCCCCACATGATAAAATTCTTTCTTTCCTAGCATTTTTGAATACCTATTTGTGGAAAAAAAGGATAATTTCCTAAATAAATCTTCTATCTGCATTTTCTCAGATGTGGTATAGGAAGGTTAGCCCAACCATAAACTGGTCTAAATTATTTAAATATTTCTTCAAGAGCCTTTCAAAGATTCTATTGAGAGATCTGCAGATTCAGCTGTATACTGCTGTCCCTATTACCATCATAAGCTCAGGAAATACTAGTATCAAAATTATGACAAAACTGGTATTGACTTTAGTGGAAAAGGTCTGGATGAATACTGTTTTAGCCAGCCAGGTCTTTTTTGAGATTTACTATATGGCATTATTTTCTACCAAGCAAAGCCTCTAGAGGTTTCTGAAAACCTCTTTTCACTGGTTTCCATTCTGCCATCTATTTTACAGGCAGAAAGCTGAGACACACCAGACAGGTGAACTAGAACTATCTGGTAGACAGTGGCAGATTTGGGGCTCATCTCTCCCATGTTGCCATACATGTTGCTTTATATTTTGATTCAGGGTTCCATAAGGAGGGCTGATGAAATCACAGCCCATATTACAAATCTTGGCTTCCCCTTGGTTGGACAGAATTGTTCCTTAGAAAATAGTATGGATGACGAAATCTTAGTAAGTGAAGAGAGGAGAGGCAATTCCAAGAAACAGAAGCAAAAGAAAATCAAGAATGTAAATAATTCTGAACCAGTTCTTGGGGAAGGAAGAGCTTGAGGCAAAACTTAAGGAGAATACTTTGTCCTGCTGATTAATTAACCAAGGGAGAGTGTTTATTACACAAAGAAGATAAGTGAAGTTGGGTAGGTTTTTTTTGGTGTATGTTGATGTGTTTGCTTTTAATTTTCTTGCAATTCAAAGTTTTGGTGGTTTTTTTTTTTTTTTCCCCAAGTAATGGCTTGTCTTATACTGAGTGTTGGAATGGTCTGCTGCAATCCCAGAGTTTTACTACAAGGCACAGTCTCAGCATGAGCCACTTCATCATAGTAAATTGTAAGCTTGCCTCCCTGGGACTCTGGGCAGGACTGGATACGATGATGTGCCTAAGAAAAGCATGAAACAGAACAGCTTGCAACTTTACGTGGATTCCTCTTCTTATGAGAAGCAATTTCATTCTGGAATGAAGAATGTCAAGAGGAAAATGAGCACAAAAAATAAACCATGTCAAAGTCAAGCACTCACTAAAGTCAGTGCCCTCAAACTGCAATGGCAACTTCTTTTGTATCACTGAATCTTTACTGATTTTAATGTAATTCATTCTGATTTATAGCACTAGTATATAAAGTAGGGACAGGGAATGGCATTATCAGTTTGCAGTATCAGGTTGCTCCCTGAATTTGCACCCATAATTATATTTTTAGAAGTGAGTTAAAGTTTCCTATTATATCCACAGGAAGATCTATTTAAGAGATAGCAGTTGCACATCCCAAGACAATTTATACCACTGAGGAGTGAGTCAGCTTAGAAAAAAGATAGAGAAGATCTGTATCTCTTTTCATCCCTCACAACTCCCAGAGACAATTTTCAGGTTCCAGCAATTCTTTTTCTGTTCACATAAGAAAATTCCTCAGTTTTGTTCACCATCACAATTCTGAAACATGGTGTCCTGGAGCTTGATATTCTATGTGCCTTGTAGAATCCTGTGGACCTAATCTTACCCGGTAAAATTCTTGCTAGTTTCAGTGGAATTCCAGATAAGGGTAGAAGCAGGTGGAACAGAAAGAAGCGTGAGCTAATGTGTGTGTGTATGAGTGTATTAGCCATCACACAGGATGGAGTTTATTCTGGGACACCTGAGGCTGGTAGAGGAGCAGGTGGACAGGGTACCCCAACTTCCCTTACATCATCTGATAAATCTGCTCTGGAAAGGCTGTTCATAGAATCTGAAACTAAGCTGACTTCCCCAGACTTCAAACCACAATGTTACTGTTGGGAAAAAAAGCTTTTACTGCTACTTTGATGATTTCCTTTAGGTTTCTTTTTGCTGGAAACAAGTTCAAACAATGAATAGTATCTGCTATCTTCCTCCCATTTCTTCTGTTATCATTTTTCTTTCCTAAAATTGCCCATCACTGCACCTTTTTTCATCCAGAAAAATGTGAATGCTTAAAACTTTTGGGGTGTCTAGTCTTTAATTATATTCTATTTTGGAAAAATTTCAAAGAAACAGTCAGTGTAATTTCTATGTTTTTCATGTAGAAAAAAACTTCTTTTCAATTTGTTTAGCTGGAAGAGAGAGAAATTTGCAATGTGTGTCACAGACAGCTTTGTGCTAAGGCCATATGCTGTTGAGCAATAATCTCAAAAAAATCAGCTGAAGTTCTTTCTAAAGACAGAGAGTTCATAGATGAGGATTGCTCTCCCAAAGATTACAGGTACTGAAACATCATTCTATAACCTTTATAGCCTCTGAGTCTGGCATTTTCCAGAGGAAAGGTTTTTTTAAGGTTTTCTGTCTGGTAGTGCTTTAACATGCAGTGTCAGACTTACGAGTCCAGGATATTTTTTATCTTATGTGAATCTGTAAAAATTAAGAGGTTCTGAGTAGAGCAGAGTCTGGCAAAGGAATGCTCTTGCTTCTAGGAAAATTCAGCTGACCTGTATTCTCCTGATCCCTGTTGATCTACCAGGAAGGACAGTCCCAGCTTTGGTGACAAGGGTTGTCTGAACAGCAAGGCCCATCTCTCTCTGTCTCTGCCCTCCACAGGGCATACAAGCTTTGAGAACTTCTGTGTGCACAGCCTGAACACATCCCACTGTCCTGCCAGTGGCTGGAGCTGTCAGGTGGTCAGCAGCTGGGTACAAGCCTCCCTGGCTCCTGCAGATGTCAACTGGGTTTCAGTGCTGCTCTGTGTATTTGGCCTATGGCTCAATAGATGCATCACAGGATTAGCCAGGAAGACTTAGGGTCTTTCACTGTCCTTAATATTCAAAAGAAACCTGATGATTAGCCAATCCTTTTTTTGATGTTCACTTGTGGGACACATATCAGCTCACAACAGGGACCTTCTTCATGTGCTTTTATCCCTTGGCTGATGCTCCAGGGATTCTGATTTGAATCTGTCTACATATAAAAGAAGGAAGGAAAGAGAGAGAGTGAGTCCCTAGCTCCCATCACAGATGGCTGATAATTAGTGTACTGCTTCCATCTCCTTAAAAACACAGCAAAAAAGATAGTTTTCTAGTGACAATGTGATGACTTCAAGCTGTTTTGCATCTCAGTAATGCTCTTGGAAAAACACAGAAAGAACTTCTACCTCTGAATAAAAATAAACACTTGAAAGTTTATTTTTACTTATTTATACAGTGTCAAATATTACACGCCCTTCAAATTTATTACATGGGAAATGTTGTCTGAGTGGGATCTGCAGACATATGGAAATGGAGATATATTAGGAATAACTGCCAAAACCTTTCAGACACGAATATCATAATAGATCTTAAAAGTAAATGTATATGAAATTAAAAGCCATAGATGGCTGAACCATGACCCAATTTTGTTTCTGGTTTAACACTTTCATCCTAACACATGCTCTACTCTCAGTCAGGACTCATTATACTGTGGTGTCTCCTCATTTAGCTGATTTAGTCCTGTGGCTCCAGGTGTGCACAGTCTGTCCCACCACAACCCTCATGAGCACAGCAGTGCTACTCACAGGCAATGCAAGGTATGCAATCTTCTAATGGATAAACTGTTACCCATTCTCAAATATTTACCTCCACCTTCAAAACTTCCCAGACAAATAAAAATCCCGAAAACCTCTATGGTTTACAATGTTTTGTGGGTAGCACCAAATTCTCCAGAGAAGCAGGACACAGGACCCCATTCCATGGAGCTCTGTTTTCCTTTGTGATGCCAGTCTTAATCACATCCTTCAGTCACCTCTTCTTGTCATCATCTCTCCCCATGTTAGAAATGACATCTCATTTATTTTTCTGCCTCACTTTCTTAATTATGTTTCTGCTAAAGGGAGATGGGGACCTTCTATCACCAGTAGCTCTGGTGAATGATGAAGCTAAGACCAGATCCTGTAGGATGTCTGTAGCAGTCTTGGACTTTTACCACTTCTTAAGCCAGCATCTCACTGTTGGGAATTACTCCTTTTCCTCACTGCAGTTCAGCTGAAGAAGTTAAATGAAACAGTGCAAGTACTTGGATGAAAATGCTGTTAAGATTATCTTCAGTATGGTCAAGAATTATCCAGATGTTACTGCAGCTCTAAGTAAAATCTGAAGTTTGCTGTGGAAGCTTAATTTTAGTTAAATGTCTGTGGGAAAAATTCTGACTTCACACTATTGAGAGATCAGCTAACACCAAGTGAGATTAAAACCTGTCAGCCTGATCTCCCTCAGTGAAGACAAGATGAAAAATAGCCAGACCATGCTTCTTCTGGGACCTGTGCATTAATCTTGCAACCTCGGTTACAAGGCATAGACCGGGATTCTGTGTTGTGCAGACAACACAAAACACACTCCAACCATGCCAGCGGCAACCCCAGATCTGACCTCACTTGGTAAAGATCATCTGTGTGCCTTTGGGCATCTGTGTGTCTCTGGGTTTGATACATTTCCACAACAATCCAAAAACGCTTCTACTGAGGGTCAAGTAATATGCTTTGACCCTATTCTGCTTTAAACCCAGATGGAAAACTAAGCACCATGCAGCCTCTCACTCAGCCCTTCTCTATCACCTCCATCCCACAGTGGAATGGAGAGTAGAATCAAAAGTAGAACTTGTAGATAAGAACAGTTTCATATCTGAAATCAAAGTAAAATACAATAACAATGTTAAATAATAGTAGTAGTAATAATAGTAATAATATTGGGAAAAGAAAAGACCCCAGACTAGTGATGCACAAGACAATTGCTCTCCACCTGCTGAGTGACCCCAGACTCCCATTCCCCAGCCGAGAATGGCCACGCTCTGGGTAACTCCCTCAGTTTATACAGCGGGCATGACATTCCATGGTGTGGAATATCCCTTCGGTCAGTTTGGGTCGCCTGTCCCAGCTATGCTCCCTCACAGCTTTGTTTGCAAACCCCCTCCACTCCCTCCCTGGCAGAGCATGAGACAGGGAAAAAAGAAGCCCCTGACCTAGGATAAATATGACTCAGCAAAACCCAAAACATCAGTGTGTTATCAAGGCCATTCTCATTCTGAATCCAAAACACAGCACTGTAACAGTTACTGAGAGGAAATTAACACTACCCTAGCTGAAACCAGGACACCTATACATGCATTGAGTAGGACTGTGATCAGGTTTTCCCAATGAAAGAACTGTTGCCATACCAATTTCCTGCAGTGTCTTCTTTCTTTCAGCTTTTCTTTCATAATTTGTGACAAGTGCAATTAATGTCAGTCAAAAGCCTTATTTTTATTGACTTAATATTGTCCTAAATTGCCTCTAACTCTTTCTGGTCCAATCTTTAAACCCTTCCATGTATGCAAAGTTTTAGTAACTAAGGAGTACAGTCATCATCATCAGCTTTTAGAACTGAAATCTCTGCAGTTTAGAGGGAAGCCAGTGAATGATTCCCCAGCCTCTACACGTTATGACACTTGCTTCCATGCACTTATTTTACATCAGCCTAGTGAGCAGAAACAAGGTACAGATTTTTGCTTCTCTGGAGTAAGACAGGAATGGCTGTGAATAATGAAAAAAATTGTCTCTTGGTACACCTATATAACGGCTTGCTGGCAGTCTGAAAACCTTTTTATCTTCTTCATTTGTGCATCTAAAATCACACTATTATTATTTTGGTTGGCTAATGTTTCTGCCCAGTTTTTTGGTAAATCACCATATGGGGAAAATACATATACGTGAGAAAAACTCCTTGCTAGGTTGAGCTGAATTCACTGGATGTTGCCAAAACATGAACCAAACAATTAAAGCAGCGTTTGGAAAAGGTTTCTGGAGCGCCCAGATTTTTGGAAATTGCAATGAGGCAGTGGACTGAACAGATACTATTACTGAAGAAGATGCTTTCTCAGTGTGGGTGTACATGGTTGTTTCTTTCCCAGATCAATCAGTGTTTAGAAAACTGCCTCCAGCTGGGGCAATGGCTGTGTAGCTCCAACATGGCACTGTTCTGGAAGTCTGAATGTGCTGGTTCAGATCACAGTCAAAGAGTGCAGCGAACACCAAACTTGTTGGATAGAAGAAGACCTTTGCCTGTTTTTGAAATCCTTTTTGTTTTGATTTAAGCATATGACTGTTGGGGTTTTAGGAGCTCTCCTGGGTTTTTTTTCTGTGAAAGGAATTTTCCCCATACGTGTTGCTAGGGGGACAAATTGCTGGGTATTTCAGAAAAACAAAAGAGCTGGCTATAGAGTGGGGTGCATCTGGCTACTCTTTTGTTTCACCTGGGTGTGTGGATAATCGGTCGCGTTTGAACGGAGAGAGAGGTTGCTTCCTTCGGCTGCTTTTCCTTCTGTTGGGATCCCAAGCCTGCCTTCCCTGCCCTGCTGGGAGCCAGGTCGTGGCTGCCCTGCCCCCGCTGTTGCTTCGAGCCTTCACTATGCTGTAGCCCTGCTCGCCCTGCCTGCCCAGACCTCCAGGGGGCTCCCACAGCAGCTCCGCAGTTTGGATACATCTCCTCTGCCACCTGGGATTTGTGCTCGTCCCTGCCGTTCCAGCCTGCTGTTCCTGAGGGTCCGGCCGGACACCGGGATCGGCTGCCCAGGGGTTTGTGAAGCCTTTGTCCCATCCCTTCCCGGGATCCCAGGCCGCCAGTGCCGCGTGCTCCCCGAGCTCGCTCCGGAGCGCCCCCTGCAGCCGCGGGGGAACCATCGCACCTGCCCTGCTCACCGGGAGCCGCCAGCGCCCCTGCCGGCTGCGAGCGGAACTGCACCCGAGGGGAAAGGGCCCGACAGCCGAGAAGGCTGGCACTGGGTTTGTGATTGTTTATGTTACTGCCGCAGTTATTGCTGTTTGTTTGACTTGTTTTGCACATATAGATATACAGTAGTAAAGAACTGTTATTCCTATTTCCCACATCTTTGCCTAAAAGCCCCTTGATTTCAAAATTATAATAACTCAGAGGGAAGGGGGGTCACATCTGCCATTCCAAGGGGGGCTTCTGCCTTCCTTAGCAGACACCTGTCTTTCAAACCAAGACAATGACAAAGAAGTGTCAGCCTGAAAGTTTTTGATTTCTTTTATTTATTGTTTTAGTTAGTAGTTTTGGATGGTTCTGGCAAATAAATGAAGGGAAATAACTATTTGCATACACTTTTTGAGCAAGGGTGTTTAGCAGACAGCATGAAAGTGAGATTTTTTCAGTCAGTGCAGTTTGAATACAAAGACGGTGTTCACCATCAGCCATGAAATATGCCAGCTGTTTGCCTGGGAAATCACATAAGGCACCTTCTGAGCATTTTTGTCATTATCAACTCACACTTTTTGCATTGGACAGGAACTGAAGAGATTGAAGTAAATCATGGCGTTAGAGTAAAATTAAGAAGCTCTCACACTATCTATTTCCAGCTCTCAGTTTATGAACCTGTCTGTTCCTGAGGACATATGTTTTGTGGTGCACCATCCTGAAGCTTCACTTCTCTATGCATTCCAGTGCACATAATTTCAAGCTGGCAAGTACTTTTTACTGTGCAGCTTTTCCACCCAGGTGTAACTTAAGCTCACTGGTTTAATGCAGCTCTTGTGTCTTGGTTTGAAAGACAGGTGTCTGCTAAGGAAGGCAGAAGCCCCCCTTGGAATGGCAGATGTGACCCCCCTTCCCTCTGAGTTATTATAATTTTGAAATCAAGGGGCTTTTAGGCAAAGATGTGGGAAATAGGAATAACAGTTCTTTACTATTATATATCTATATGTGTATAACCAGTCAAACAAACAGCAATAACTCTGGCAGTAACAGCAAACACAAACCCAGTGCCAGCCTTCTCGGCTGTCGGGCCCTTTCCCCTCGGGTGCAGTTCCGCTCGCAGCCGGCAGGGGCGCTGGCGGCTCCCGGTGAGCAGGGCAGGTGCGATGGTTCCCCCGCGGCTGCAGGGGGCGCTCCGGAGCGAGCTCGGGGAGCACGCGGCACCCGCGCCCTGGGATCCCGGGAAGGGATGGGACAAAGGCTTCACAAACCCCTGGGCAGCCGATCCCGGACTCTCAGGAACAGCAGGCTGGAACGGCAGGCACAAACACAAATCCCGGGTGGCAGAGGAGATGTATCCAAAGGGGGAACACTCTGGAGGTCTGGGCAGGCAGGGCGAGCAGGGCTACAATGAGCAGGGCTCGAAGCAACAGCGGGGGCAGGGCGGCCACGACCTGGCTCCCAGCAGGGCAGGGAAGGCAGGCTTGGGATCCCAGGGTTTCTCTAACAGAAGGAAAAGCAGCCAAAGAAAGCAGCCTCTCTCTCTGTCCAAATGCCGGGGACCGGGGACTGACTATCCACACACCCAGGTGAAACAAAAGAGTAGCCAGATGCACCCCACTCTATAGCCAGCTCTTTTGTTTTTCTGAAATACCCAGCAATTTGTCCCCCTAGCAACACGTATGGGGAAAATTCCTTTCACAGAAAAAAAACCCAGGAGAGCTCCTAAAACCCCAACATCTTGGAAGGCAACTGGCTCACCTTCTGCTAGACCTGAGCCTCTGCAGAGTGAGCTGTCCATCAGCTGCAGCAGGTGGAATTGGCATGATGACCTGTTTTTGAGGTGACAGTGGAGGTTTTTATTTTGTAGCGCCTGATAGGAAGGCTGCAAATCTTCCCATTTCCCTGCCATGCTCCTCAAGGTTCCTCCAGGCCCTGCGTCACCAGCAAATAAAGCCTGCAACTGCAGTGCAGCTCTGCAGCCAGACCTTTTAGATGTATTGGCTCACCCTTAAGAACTCTGCCGTGTATTTGAATTTTTCTTCTGTAATGAAAGATAAGAGTCACCTTTAGCTGACTTGAAAGGAATAGATGAAAATTGGCTCAGTTTTTCAAAAACTATAATTGTGACTCTCTTCATGGAAAGCTCCACTTGCAAAGATGAATGTTTCATTAATTTTTAAGGATGTGAAACTGTATGGGAACATTAACTAGAGCATTTTCTGTCTAGCCAATGCATTAATACCATGCAACAGTCATATTATTTTACTCTGTTAAAATAGTCATCAAAAAGCTAGCTAAACTTAAAATGGTGAAACATCAAAGCACACTTTTATTTCTATGAGTGATTACTTAGAAGAAATTACTAGTTTTCTCACTGAAAAATTACTATGAACTGTCCCTCAAAAAAACCTTGAATAATGTAAATCTCAATCTAAAATGCTGCCTGAAAGAGATGGGGTAAATTCTATTATTCATAAACAGTGTTCTATCTCTGGAAATTAATTATCTCTAAACCTCATTTTTCTCTATCACTACTCAGTATCCTGTAAGCAGACAAACAACACCTGGTGGCTAAATCTGACCATTGTATTAATGCAGTGATGTTTCCTCTCTTTCTTTAAAACAAGTTTCTTAGATAATGTTGGAAATAACAAGAGGAAAGAGAGCCGATTGTCTTCTCCCTCACTTTTGGTGGTGTGTAGTCATGCATGTTTGTCCAAAAAAAGCTTTAAACAGTCTGACCCAAGGGAAACAATCATGTAAGGCAGGAAGCAGTCAAAAATGTGTTTGTAAAGTTGGCTGGGAGTTGGTTATCTTCAAAAATTTCGTGAGCATATCTGGTTTCACTAACAATTTTCCTAAATTTTGCTTGTGGTTTTCAGTTTTTCAGTTAATGTGTATCTTTCCCTGGCCCAGCATAACCAGTTTGGATGCATGCATCCAAACAGAGAAAGGCAAAGCACTTGGCAAAGAGATTAATCCCAAAAGAGTCCAGAATGCAGACTACTGTTAATATAGTCAGGAGAAAAGGTCACTGAAGAATCTTAGGGAAGGATTTTTACCTTTTACTGGGGAAAATTTTCTGTTAAAACAAAGCTTGTGTTACTTGGATTTTGGTATTCACCTCCTTTCTAGAGTCCTGAAAATGAAGCACCACTCATGATTTCTGTAAGGCTACCTAGAGCAGGATGGAAATAGCACATTCCTAAAATGTGTACTTTATATGCTGAATGCCACTGCAAAAGGCACTTTGGTTTTACATTATACACTTGCATCTTGGGTGCTGCTGAGACCAACTTAAGTGTAAACGAATTCTGTTAAGCGTAGTGATCTCAAGAACATTAAGGCAAGCATTAAAAACCCCACAAAACCAACAATAAAGCAACCCAAAACATCACAGAACTGATGCCTTTCATCTCCAGGTTTGGAGAATCCAGGTGTGATGTACTGCATGTTGGAATCGTAGCATGAAAGTTAGAAATATCTCTGGGAAGGACCAGAGGAGGATGTGGTTTGTATGTGCCAAGGTACAGTGTCTAAGTGTTCCACAAAACTAATTCAAGAATGTTTTGTAAATCCAGAAATATCACAAAAGTGACACCATGTAATCTTCCATCTGAGGGAATTTGTTTTCAACCAATCTACAGCATCCCCAGCACTGCATGGAATATCTTCTGTTCCCTTCGTACACTCAATTTGTTTAATTGTGCCATTATTTGATAGCCTCTTTTGTACTTATTGGCAGGTAGAAATCAAAATTTATTAGACTTTCACAAAACTAAATTTTTAATTCTGTTTATGCTTTCTACAAATACAAGAATGCAGCCTGTGTAGGAGGAGAGACTACAGCTGCACCGCAGGAAGATATGAAAAGCACTTAAGAAAGGTATAATATTACTTCATCCAAATCTACTCATATTCTCCTACCTTCCTATTACTTTATGCATTTTAAATATATGTTATCCCTTTTCCAGAAGAACATTCTGGTGCTACTCTGAAATCCTCTCTTATTGAAATAGGAGCCTTGAAAGAAACCTTTGTTGTTGAAACGTATTTTCTGGTTGGCTTACGATGTTATAAAATTTTCTGACCTCTTGTATGAGCATTGCAAATTCTCCGAAATAGATTCTGCCACTGAAAAGTTGCTAAGCAACTAATCCCGTCTGATCTATTGTAGTTCAAATAAATGAAACAGACATATAGAAGAGAGTTTATAAACCTAATGGGATGTAAAAAACAAACAAACCTAAACCCACAAACAAAGAGATATATATTTAATAGCAAAATAAATAACTGAAGGAAAAAAAATGCCAAAAACCCCCAGCCCACAAGAAAGTATTTGAAGACATTTTAAACAAAAGCAGAAAAAGGTCAGCATTGTCACTTCGCAGGTCCAGATTAGCTGTCACTTCTCTCTGCTCTTTGGCATCCTTCATGGCTACTTAGTGACCTTTTTGCTGGGTGCTTTTCCTTGCATGATACAATAAGTGTTACTTAGATAGTTAAAAATAAGCTCTTATTCATCTTTCAGATGAGCTGTCATGATTTTTTTTTTTTTTTAAATTTATTTCTAGAGTCAGGGGAAAACTTCCCTGTGTTTCCATTATCCACATCCTACTACACCTCCCATTATCCTGTTGTTGCAGTCTGGCCTTCAGAGCTGGGCAGTTAAAGCCAGAAGGAGATGAAGCTTCTTACTGAGACTCAGACCTGGGGTGGCCCTCCAGACACCCATGGTCTTTGCAGGCAAATAGCTTTTCCTGTTTGAGGCAAACTATGCACATTTTTTGTCTGCTTGGGTGACGGTGAGGATTTCTTTTTCTATCTTGCTTTGCCTTCTGCAGGTTCATACCGTTGGATGGATAAAACTTTTGGCTGTTATTTCTAGGGCAAAACCCTCAGCTGCTGCCATAGTTTGCTCCCCTAATTACCTGTGCCTGTGATTTTGAGTCTCAAATTTCTGTAATTTACAGTAACCACTATAAGATTATTCTTACCACTATGACCCCTTGGATGCTTTCACCTCTACAACATGTTGTGGATTCTTCCCTTCCAGGACCAGGACTTCTGTGCAAGAAAACAGTCACAAAATTTACTGCATGTTCTTAAGGAAAAGGAAGATGTTTTTATTATACTAAATCTTCATGCAGTTAGATTTCAGTCTCTCAGGCTCTCATGCTCACAAGTGCCAAGATGCCTGTGGTCTGGATGTGGTACTTGGGTGAGGCACAAGGATATGGGATTCTTGCCTGCATCTTTTGGCTACTGCTTGGCTGGTAACAACACAACATGTTTTGGACAGTTGTTTTATATCCAATAGGAAACATCAGCTACAATGTAGTAGTGCTTTGTCTCAGTTCATGCTTGCTTCACTTTTCATAAATCTTGGGTCAGGTTGCTGTCCATTGACTGTTCTCCTGTGTTTTAAACATACAAGACACATCTATAGCCATTTCCTGCTGGCCCAATGGACGAAAAACAGTTATAAGGGATACATCACAGCCTTTTAGCTATTCTGCTGATTTGAGGTTTGCAGGTCTTCTGCTGATGGACTGTCTGGCCTGTGGGCTCACCTGCCAGAAACAGCTTTCATACCAGCTCTAATTCTACAAACAGTTACTAATTTCTGCACTGATTTATGAGCAGAGTCACAGCTCTTTATTTACAGACTGTAAGCCTGGGAGGCATCTTTGTGGTGAAATGCAGGTAAATTAAAAACAGAAAATAAACCTTCATGGTTGTACTGTCTAGTTGTGTATTTATTTATTATCTGCAAAAGCTACATTGGAAGTCTTTAAAGTCATTAGTAGAGGGACAGAAGAAAATTAAAAGTGAGAATAGTGATTTTAAGAAAAGTTAATGGAATGGAAAAAAGCCAGTAGCCTCCTTCCACCATTCCCAGTAAGATCTCCATCCTTTTCAGGCCTGACTCAAAGCTAGGACTTTTCCACTGGCTTGTGGCTGAGCCTCTGTTTTATTTTAGTGTAAAAGCTACTTGATCTAAGGTAAAGGCCAATACATAAGTCAGAATTAAATAGGCACCTCAAATCACATTCTTTTCTCATTATTATTCACTTGAGAAACCACTTCTGTTCCAGCCTTGCTAACTTGTTTGACAGAGACATCAGTCACTCCTCAGAAATAAAGGAATGGAAATGAGTTATTTCTATTTTCTCCTGGTGTTTATGCAAGTTTCCCCTTAAGCACTTACCAGGATGAAAGCTTTTCATCTAACACTTTAATTCTGTGGACCTTTTCCCTGGGACCAAGAAAATAAAATAATAGCAGCACTTAATGAAAGGGAAAAAGTAATCACTGGAGAGGTAAAAATCCAGGAGCAGGTAACTCTCACAGCTTATTGAATACAGTCAGCATAATTATTAGACCTTTTTAATGACTATCATTGCATGTGAATGCTATTCATGGAAATTCCAGGTGTTCCTCTGGAAAGAGTTTCTCTCATAGTACGGGGAGCAGGAACAGGGATTTGCAAAATATATTTTTTAAACAGGTTTTCTCTCAGCATGCCAGATTTTATAATTTTAAGGAGATCTTGGGAGTGAAGAGCTGGGCTGAAACTCAGATATGCATGAAATTCTTATGCTTTGCAGATATTATGTTTTGCAGTAACTTAAAGAAACTTTTTAGTCTGTCAGGTATTTCACTTACCAAACAAGTGTCACACTCTGATTTCTCCTCTGGTGCTGACCTCTCTGGGCTATTCAGTTTGCCACTACTTTGGGAAAGAACATGTCACTTTTCATTTTCCTTGAAAAGTCCTCATCCCTCTGACACCTCCAGACTTGATCTCATAAAATGTTGTTCAAAGACGATAGAGGAAAGAGTCCCTGTTTGTGCACCATCTGTGTGAGGCTCTGCAGGGAGGGGGTTGGGGGATTCTTATATGGTGGGATCCTTACAGCCTCTCTCATGTTATGTCTCCAAAACCATGTCACTACACTTATCAGCAGTGCTCATGAGGATTGTTCCTGCACTGGAGAGATCATAGCCTGTTTGAAAAGTAATCTGTTGAAGCCAAATGAGTTGAAGATGTATGCCAACATACTTGCTTTTTTCTCCTCTCGTCTAGTTCTTGCTTCCTCTCATTTCATGATATCCACTGCACAGGCGTCAGTTATTTTCTTGGTGCCTTTCAGACCCATTTATTTTCCTTCGTCTAGTAGAAGGTCCTTAGTCTGCCCCTGCAGTAAGAAAACCCATTATGCTTTCTGCCCCCTTTCACCTTTATAATCTTCCCCTTTACACAAATCTGTAGCCTACTAGGTTTTTATTTCCTGAAGCCTTGCAAATGATAGCAAATGACAAACCAGCAAGACTTATTTCAAGAAAATTTACCAATGAAAGCAAAGTTTTGTGGAGTCCTAATTCATGGTCCTGTGGCAAGCAGAAGACATGACTGACAGACTTTTGGTCAGTAGTATTGCTTGTTCACGATTAATGAGCAATTATGTTTCTGGACTAAGACTCCTGCATTTGGTTTCTCACCACTAGGCAGGAATTGTACTCAGTAGTCAACTTTTCTTGAAAGCTAAATATCAGAAATTACCCAGAAACTGGGTAAAAAGCATCTGCTTTCCTTTATTGCATGCACTCTATGTGAACTATTATTGTGTGATGTCCTTTGGTTTACAAAACTGACTTTAGTCTTCAGGAAAAGCATGTTTTGCATTTTAATTTCTCATGTCAGGGTAAAACTTCTCTTAGGAAATGTTGGTCTGTGTTTCAGTGCAAATAGTTTAGAGCAGCCTTGTATTGGCAGCTTATTCTTACAAACCCCAATGTGATTTTTTTCCTTGTGCGAAGCCCCATTCCTGCTGCTTTCTACTAAGAGGCCAGCAGGTTTTGTGAGACTGTGGAGCAGCAGACTTCAGCTAAGCCTGCTGCTGCATTTTCAACATCAACCCTTGTGTTAACCAGTTAATTCCCACAATCTGTGTCTATGTCTGCCCAGAGCTCTCACAATACTCTGCTATGAGTAAGCAGGCATTTAAAGCTATTATGCAGAAGAGGTCATGCAGTGCAGCCTTTTGTACATCATTAAGCTATTTAAGACATTTTGTATATGGTTTATAAAATACATAGTGACGGATTATTCTTGTACTTGAGTGGTCACATATGATTGTAGCCAGCTGGGCTATAGGGACTAAGAAGGGCACAGGTATGAGTGATCTTGCTTGACCCAGCTCAAGATGCTACTGCCAGGGCTCTTGCAGCAGAGACAGCTCTCACCATCCAGAAAACAAGCTACCACCTTATTTGGAAGATTTGATTCCTGGTGTGAACATTACCTCTTGCCAAGATCTCAGTAAATTTATTTTCCTCTTCAGCTCGCTGTATGTGAGTGTCTGTGCAACAGCTGTTAAGTCTGAGTCTTCATTTTTTTCACCTTAACCTGGTACTGATCACTTCAGACATCATGGCTGTCCTGACACAACCATGTCAGCGGACAAAAAGCTGACACAGTGCATGAAAAAAATTACAAGGATCCTGTTCTAGAGGACTGGCTTCTCTGCCTGCCCCCCACTCCATCCTTTTTAACTAAGAATTTCTGTAGATTTCGTGTTGGAGGAGGAAAAGCCAGTAGCTTTCTTAATGAATGAAGCTAATTTAATAAGAAATGAGGAGGAGAGGAAGAGTCAGGTTAAATTCTTCAGCCATTTTGCTGTTACAGTTAGCCACCCTCTAATGAGCCTCAGTATTTACAAGGACCCCTGCTGTTGATAAAAACAGCCAGAAAACAGAACTCTCACCCATCCACAGTCTCTCCAAACCAGCGTCCTCCTCTCCAGAGGGTCTGAGCACTTCCAGCTGAGATGGGCACCAGCTTCCTTCAGCTGACAGTGGGAACAATGGTGACACAACTGGCTGAAGAACAGCCCATGCAAAGTCTGGTCATATAGCAAGAACTGTGACAGGTGGTATCTGGGGACTCACTGATGTCAGCTCTCAGCATCCACTCTAAAAATTTCTAAGAAAGCTGCTCTCATCCTTCCTGGAGGTGGGGGCTGACCTGAGATTGAGTGAAATGTCAGCAGTCTTGCCTTGTACACAGCACCTTCAAATGATGCATTTCACTTCTGAAAATGTTTCTTGGTGCTTCCAAAAGAATTGGAAGATGGAGACAAAGGAGCACAGAGTTTTAAAAAGAGACCCAAATGTCTTTCATAGCTGCTAATAGGTCATAACTTAAACTGCATCCCAGAAACAGACAAATTTAGCTTTTTGTGGCATGTAGCCAGTTGCTTACCAGGTTGGTAATATTTTATTTAAAAATACAACCCTGCAAATGAAACACAGTGGTTCTGAGAGCACCCTGATACAGGCAGAAGTCTCAATTTATTCACAAAAGTCACACAAGCAGCTCCACAGACCAACAGGAAAATTTAAAAAATTTCTTAGCCAATCTCACCTCTGAGCTAGGGTGAGGTGTTTAATCACCCTGGTGTCATTACGAAGTGTTTTCAGATTATCTGCGAGGTACCTGAAGAGCTTCATGAATATGTCCTGAGAGCAAGGTACTTTTATGTCTAATCAATGACAAGCAGTGGCCTTATTTTAAATAGTGGCTCTCTGTTGATTTAAAAAATGAATTCACTTCACCCTTGGTGATAAAAGAACATGATTAGGGGGTTCCAAAGCCAAACACTTAAACAGCACATAGTGTCAGAATTACGTCTCCAATCTCATTTCAGCTGCCACTTTATATCTTCTGATACTGTAATTACATGTACACTTGTTTTTCTTCAAAGCGACCTGTGACCAGTTGGTGCTTGGTTACATGAGCAGTTATTTGACATTTATTTTATCTTTCTTCTTTATCATACACACTTCAAACTCTGTGAAGATAGAATAATTAATTTCTTCACAGGCTTTTTGAAGGTGTCTGTCAATGTGTCACTCTTTTTTGGGTGCTTTAAACATAAAACTTTATATATTTTTGTGAATTAAAAGGAGTATTTGCACCTGATGGAAGGATGATTCTAACAGCAACTAGAAAAACACTTGTGGTAAAATTTTGTTGTTACAAAGTGGTTCACTCTCATATGCCACAGGAGATGTCAAAGACCAGTTCTCATTGCCTCCAGTTGCAACACTGAGAGCTCAGTGGTTCTACATTCCCCCATGCTCAATGGCACTTGAAAAAATGTGTCATACACTTAGAGATTTGTAAAGTATTGAGGCAACATGTCTTGTGTTACACAGGAACTCTGAGGTAGATACCAGAGCTGAAATGCAACTCTTCAGGGCATTGTTTAAGAGCGTAAATGAAGAAACCTCCCTGTTACACCTGCAGTCATCCATGTTGTTACACAGTGCTTGTCTGTCAGACAAACAGCTCAGCATGCTGAGGGACCCAACTAAATCTTTGCAGCTGATCTTACTATAACTCTGACTTCTGTGCACCCAGTTCTTCAGTCTAAGTTGCTGTCTCTGTATTCCTCTATTTTGGCCCTTCACCATACCCAGTCACTGTCCAGATTGTGTCCTGAAAAAAAAAACCCTCAACCAATTAAAGTAAAAAATATGACTTTACTGTGACCAAATTCCTTGAGAAAAGTGGACTCCTCCTACATCAGGTTGGTAACAGCAAAGCAGCGTACATCATACCCACTTGTAAATGATAATTTTGTTTTGTTTTGTATATTAGCATTACAGCGAACATATGGACACATGTTGAGTTAAAATAAATTATTTTATATGACTTTGAAGTTCATCTTTCTTAACTAAACTCAAGGTTAGTATTAGTATTCCTGGAATGATTCCTCAGGACCACATATTGAATATTTGTTGTGATGTGGTGTATATTTTTAAGATAATAATGAGGAAGCTTTTCCTATATTAATGGTAAACCTCATGCTTTCATTCTTTCACTCTTTACTTCAGTGCTTCTTTCTGACTTATGTTGTAGTCTAGTTCCACTGAACTTGATGGACATTTGAGCTTTTAAGGCAATTCTTGCATCATAGGTTTATAAGCTTGTGCTAAAATATTTGCTATAGGTAAAAAATTCATGCTTCTCTTTTATTTTCATCTAGTGCAAACAGAGATGCTGTTTAAATATGAATTCTTCTTTCTGCTGGTTAGACATCATTACCTTCTAGCTATATCTGGTGAACAGCTTTCCTTTCCGTGATTCAGTCTTCTGCTAATTATGCCATGTGATTATCCACCTTATGGTGAACTCTAGCAGCTAAAGAAGTATTTCTCGACCTTGACTAAAGAGTTAATGCATGTGTCTAATTGCATTTCATAATGTATTTTCATGACACTTCTCCCAAGCAGAAAGAAAATACTTGTCATGGCTGATAGGTTAGATGTGTTCCCTGGTTTGCTATTAAAGTTGTTGGTACTTATTCTGCTTCATCTGCACTATTTTCAGGATGTAAGTCCTGACAAAAATTTATGTTGTTGTTGAGTTTCTCATTAAATACAAAGCTTGAAAAGAGCAGCAGAAAAATGTATGCACATCTGCTCAGAAATATTGCCATATAAATATACCAGAAATTGTCTGGACAGAGTAGTAATCCTTGAGAGGTCAATAACAACAGTAATATTAGCAATTTTGAAAGTAATAATAGTAAAAGATTGTGATACTAGTAACACTTGTGATAGCAATAGTAACGGCCAGTGTCACAGGCATAGTTTTGTCTAGGACAGCACACAGACGTACTAGAGTCTGAGTTTTGATTCTTTCCTCAGTCAGGTGATATGTGGATCCTCAGCTTAGGCCTTGTTAGGCTAACAAGGATTTTGCCATTGACTTAAGTGGAGGCAAAGATTCCCTCTTGATCTTTTTAGCCAAAATTTTCCATTGCATTTTTCTGCTGTACAAGGCTGAGGCCCTATTTCAAATATGGGAGAAGAGCTCCGATCCCTTTAAAGCTTGAAAATGTTCCAGAGTTCCTAGGCTATTTATCCTGCTTGCTTAGGCTGTGGATTAGTTAAGGTAAAATAAAATAAAGTAATAAATGTTAATTCAGAGGGCTGTGTCAGTTATTTGTTCAGGAGACTTGTGTGAATGCACATTTTTCTTCTATTACTTACTGGAGTTTTCATCTGTAGGTTATAGCTCTCTGTGAGACTGCTGTGATGAGCTAAGCTCTGTGTTCTTAGAAGCATTCAAAGCAACTACTTCCCTGCAGCATCAAAGCACTGGGAATCAACATGCTTATAACTAATGTGTTGAGGAGTTGCACAGTTTTTAGTATCTTCAGTGTGTTTTTTTCATAGAGCCCCAGACACTAAGACAGTTGGATATAATTTCATCCTTGCCTTGCTTCAACATAAGCTAATTAGGAAGCTCATTATTTATTTGGCACAAATTTAGCATAACAAATCAATTTAACAGGACACAAGAGACAAAGTAATTTAAAATGAAAGTCAGAATCAAGATGAAATAGCAAGATAGAATATTTTAATTTCTAATAATGCATAACATCCTAATGGCTCTGTGGGCCTCAGTGGTGTTCCTGACACAGACAGGTCAGCACCAACCTCCCAGAGAAAGGCAGAGTTCACTGATCAGAGTTTTCCAGGTGGCACCGCCTCCGCTCCTGTCATTCCCTTCCAATGCCACTATACCACTACTGTGAATAAGATGGATAGTCTGAAAGAGGGAAAGTCTCTCACAAAATAGAATCAAATGGTTGGAAACTATAATTAATGAAAATATTTTCATGAGTTACCCAGTGACAGAAGTTCCACTGATCTCTATCAAGCTAGGCTGGAAACAGATTTGTTGGGCTGATGTGGAACACTGGTAACCTAGAAACTGTACCTAGGATTAGTTTTTCCATGATCATGAACATTTTATTTTAGACTTAGGAAGTCTGTGATGAGATTTTAAAAAATGTATTGATTTTTATCGTTGTACATAACCTTAAAAAATAATTACCAAGGTTAGTGTAGAGCAAAATGCTCAGATAGTGTAAATATCAGTGAAGTCAATATAATTATATTAATTTTCACTGGGGGTAATTGGGCTCCATCTATTTTTGAACTTTCATATAACTTCAGTCTACTATGGACCTAACTGTTCTCACATGGTTTATGAGATTTTGGGACAGTGCATTTTCCAACCAGTGTGGAACGTGGAAGGTTTCCTTGTCTGTTCCTAACATGTAGTAGGAGTTGTAAACATTTACTGTTCCCAGCATGGTCCTTCTTGCTTTCCCAAGAGCTTTGATTTGTTAGAAAAAAGACAATGAGACTTTTTTGAGTGATGTTGCACATGGGGGACATAAGAAATACTTAGTCTGTGCTGAAATCCTGCACAGTTACTGATGTTTTCCTGGTATATGTCTGAACAGATGAAGATTGTTGTGCTCTCTGGATATACATTAGTCTGATGCTTTTTTACTCCTTACCTCATCAAGTTGTAACACTAAACCCTGGGCCAGACCCGGAGCTGGTGGAAGAACAGAACAGAGGATCTACGCAGACTTATAGCATGGGGAGAATACTGGGGAGAGATGAAATAGTGGAAGGGATAATCAGAAATGCTACTGCTCAGTGCTGTAGTGTGATGGCAGTCTTTTGCACAATTCATCTGGAGATGGAGACATATCCACTCCTACAGATTCCATGTGCTTAAGCCAGTGAGGAACAGTGTAAGGACTTACTTCCCTCTCTTGCTAGAAAACTCTGATCACAGAGTTGGGGTTCTTAATTTCTAAAGCTGCCCAGAAATGTAACATGTCTGTTATCTACATATTGTATGTGTGATGAATAAAATTAAATTGATACTAATTCTTTGGCGTTCACAGTAGTGTACATTTCAGAAGTGGCAGAAATGTGCTGAGAAGTCATATTCATACTCAAATATGGGAAATACTTGCTGCAATTCAGTAAGAATATACAAATACAGTGTGCAGAACCAGTCTCACCTGGGGTATTGAGTATTCAGGTACTGATGGTGCAGGATTTGAAGCAGATGCCTTTCTCTATTCTGTGTAGGAGTGTAGAGGGTGAGAAACGTCTTCAACCAATCTTTGCAAATGCAGTAACCTGTTCCTGGCCAGCTCTTCTCCACAGTTTAAGCTACTTTAGGTTATAGATCTTTCCACAGTATAAGGAAGCAGAAAGACATGGTGTACTTATTACCTTCCTATTCCTGAAAGAGAAAAGAGAGGACTTTTCTTGTAAGTTTTATGTATTTGAGTGATGACTTGTAAGAAACAATTTTAATTCTTCCCCTTCCCCTTCCCCTTCCCTTCCCCTTCCCCTTCCCCCTCCCCTTCCCCCTCCCCTTCCCCTTCCCCTTCCCCTTCCCCTTCCCCTTCCCCTTCCCCTTCCCCTTCCCCTTCCCCTTCCCCTTCCCCTTCCCCTTCCCCTTCCCCTTCCCCTTCCCCTTCCCCTTCCCCTTCCCCTTCCCCTTCCCCTCCCCTCCCCTCCCCTCCCCTCCCCTCCCCTCCCCTCCCCTCCCCTCCCCTCCCCTCCCCTCCCCTCCCCTCCCCTCCCCTCCCCTCCCCTTCCTAAAAATGATCTCAAGATAGGTGAGAAAAAGCTCCATAAAATGGAAAAATGCAACTATTTTACCCCATTCCTCTTTTCTCTGACAATACCTGTGTTTTGTGATAGTACACACATTCCTTGCTGGAGAGTACTTACACTGATTTATAAAAAGGTACATAAAGGGCAAAAGACATTTTCAGATACAATAGTAAGCTGTAAATGACACAGCAATTTCACCTCCATCTCTCCATTAGCTTTCATGTTTATGCATTTAAAGAGAAAAGGAGGGTCTGGAGACTGCTGTTGGACACAGTTAAGAGGCTTGCGATTCTTTACTCTGGCTGTTGCTGATCTGTCCACAAAACTGGAAGATTATTATTGGTATTGGGCAACCAAGGAAGGATCCACATCTACAGCAGAGGTGGGAAATGGTCATGATCCGAGGTGAGGTTTTGGTTAAAGAGAAGAATAACAGTCAAACATCATTAAAGCCTGTAGATGAAAGTCTTAAGTAAGCTGCAGATATTTGCCTCTGTGTGTGTGCATTTTTCCATAGCACTGAAAGGAAAGGGATGTGACTTGCTTTCCACACTAAACCCTCTTGTTATCTCTGCTCTGTGAGGATCACCTCCTGTATCAGCTTATGCAGTGGTTTAACAGTATGAATTGTTTTGAACAAAAGAAGGTTCTGACCATACCAGAGTAAAAGCATAGCCATGTCACAGAGTTAGTGCGGCCACACCTGTCCAATCTTGGAAAAATGAAGAGAGGAGCTGTATCTGCACCGTTATCCATCCAAAACAATTTCACCTTTTTTAACATGGCCTCTTAAGAGGGCATAAACCTTATCCTGCTCAGAAACAAGGAGCTTTTTCAAATGTTTACACTGGTTTGAGCAAGCTGATGTTTGATGAGCATTTGATCATATTTAACCCTGATGCTGTATCAGCAGGCATTGTTCCTACTCACTGAAATGCCTCATTTTGAATTGAGTTTCAAACTATGCAGTATTTTGAATCAGAGATGCATATTTTGGGAGAGGGAGTGAGGGGGAGGGAGGGAGGAAGGAAGGAAAGAAGGAAGGAAGGAAAGAAGGAAAGAAGGAAGGAAGAAAGGAAGGAAGGAAGGAAGGAAAGAAGGAAAGAAGGAAAGAAGGAAAGAAGGAAAGAAGGAAAGAAGGAAAGAAGGAAAAAAGGGAGGGAGGGAGGGAGGGAGGGAGAGAGGGGAGTTTCAGATTTCAGGAATGAGGAAACTGCCAGCAGAGAGCAATAGCCACAGCCAGGACATTGCAGGGCAGCCACATGATTAGTCTGTAATATAAGGGTCATTTTGCATTTCTTGTTTCCTGTGATTGCTAGATTGGTGTTTTCTCAGCCCAAGGATACCTTTTTCCACAGTCCTGAATAATTTTGAGTGTCCCAGGACCCATGTGCTGATAGCAGGAGCAGATCCAGGCACATACACAGCACTTGCTGGTTATCTGATCTTTCTTGCCTGACTCTTGTTGTGGTAATGCACTGAATCTTACCTATAACCTTACAGGTTTCCTTCTGAGATATATTTAGGTACAGTGACCTTCTAATCAAGATTTCAGTGCAGATACATGCACAGATACATGCAGATACATGCATGAAATTTGTCTGAAAATGTCCAAATTATTCCTGTGGGTTTTGTGGAAGAGAGTTGTTGCCTAAACTACTTGCCTTTACTGCTTAACATCAGTAAACAAGAAGATTCTCCGGGTGCCATTTAAGATATGTACAAGTTTGTCTGAACTGCAAAATCAGCAGCTTAAGTAGGCTATGTAGGAGTTTATCTGAACTGCCAAATCAGCACCTAGATAAGGATATACAAGTACTGTGGCTGAAATAACAAGAACTGACACACTTCTATATACTCCTTGGGGCAGAGAAGCAGACTCATCAAAGTGCTAAATATTTCAGCTCCCTTCCAGTAAGAATTCCTGGCAAACCCTGATATCAGATTTCTGTGCAGATGTTCATTGGGTAAACAAACACAGAGCTGCACTCCCAATCCTGTCTTTAGCAAACTGGCTGGGATAGTAGCCCTCCTGCAATATAAGACCATCACTCTTAATTACACAGATGCCTTGATATTCTTTCCTTTTCTAAATGCATTAGGACACTTCCAGGTCTCTGTAGAAGAAATTGGAATAAGAGATAATGTGCAATACCCTCTAAGACAAATAGTCTGAATTTTCTTCCTTCTTGCCTTGACTTCTCTTCCTACAGTGTTAATGAAGTGAAAAACAAGCTTTCTTGCAAATTTCTGTTGACTTTCAGGCAACCAAGTTTCTACCTTATGTTGATGTCATACGAACATGAGAGAATTTAGCACCTTTAGTTCCTGAATCTTAATGGCCAGTTATACAAAAGGGGTGGGACACAACTCACAACTCAAATGATACCTTGACAGCATGTGGTTCAAAATTCAGAACATAAAGACCTTATTCTTCTGCTGCTTGAAGTCCTAAATTTTTATGGTAAATTCCCCCAGAATTTAAATTATTGTTTTTGAGAATGTCTTGGTGTGCTGGGCATGTCCGTGTAAAAAAAATTCAGGCAGTGTCTCTGTTGGGATACACAAAAGAATTCTTCTAACCATCTTGATTGATAAAGATTTAAAGGAAACAACCCTCCACCTCAAACCTAATCATTACAAGTATGAAATAATTTGCAGGAGAAAAGGGTGCAGAGGGAAAAGTGTTAAATATGCATCTGGAGAGCTGTAACAAGGCAAGAATTGTGTAGGGAATGTCACTGGGAAGCATGAAAGGGCAGTCCCAGGGCCAGCGGTGTTCCACTGCAAGGCTGGCCTCCTGGTTATGGCACTGGTTTGCTAGCTGTGAATGACTTATATGAAAATGTGATATTATAGATATCTTAGATATTTAGGTATCTTTTCAGAAGAAAAAATGGTGGGTTTTTTTTTTTTTTTTTTTTTTTTTTTTTTGGTCATTTAAACCTTAAAAGAAATGAATGGACTATCGAGGTATGAATGAAGAAACAATTAACAGATGGAAATAGGAAAGAGTGATTTTATGGTTTCTTCTTTTAATACATTTACAGGCCAAATAAAAGAGTGTTTTTTAACTCTTGTCCTGGCTCATGTCTCCCTACAAGGTAACACAATATTTTAATTTTAATGCAATTCTACTGGAGAGGAGAGGACAGGTGGTATTAACCAGACTTTCTGGGTCTTTTTACTTCCATGAAGCAATCATTCAGAATACTCCTGTCAGATCTGCAGAAATACTCTGCAGTTTATGTGACGGGTTGTGAATATTATTATGCATAATGTTTAAGAGTAGAACAAAAGACAAACAGGCTCTATGCAGGGAAGAAAGAAAATGGGAATGTTGAAAAGGTATGGATATGCTGTAGGAAACAAATGGGGTTTTAGGCACTTCCCTGTGAAAGAAGAGTGCTCATCCAGTTCACAGAACAATGGATAATACATTATAGAGGTACTCAGAATATTGTAGGTGCTATGAAGTGAAACCTAAGGATGAATGCCTGTTATTATTATGATTAGTGTGGCAGGCTGCTGAAATATTTTGTGCTTGTTTGTGCTGAACATCAGAAAAATCAGTGGCTGCAATCAGAATGGATTAAGAAAAGCCCCTAAAATTGGCCTATTCATTAGAAAAGCCAGGTCACTTAGCAGCCCAGAAAGAAATTTCAGAGCTGCAGCAACACAGAAAAAGGTGGTGACTAAAAAGGAAAAGGACAATATTGTAAGAACAAATGAAAGGATTTATAATACCATAGAAATTCAAAGGAATAACAGCAGCCCCGATAGGGGTCAGATAGTAGCAAATATGAAGCAAAGCTGAAACTCCTGGATTAGCTGATCATTATGCAAAAATCAAAAATAGCTACTCTATCTGCAAGAGGAAATGATGTGTTAGATTGGGAATCAGTGGAGAATGCTGACTTTTTTGGATGATATTTATGAACAAGGAAAGAGGAGAGGGAACCTGGATGGCTATCCCAGGGGAAGGTAGTGCTGACAACTGCTTTTGTCACTCAGTAAAAAGAAGATCTCCAGGGGGTGTGAAACACATTGCTGCAAATCTCTGGCCTTTAAAGGAGAGCACATCAGGTGATTAGTGTTGTGCTGTGCAATCACAGCACCTGCAGTGGGTTCTGAAAGTGCAACTGGGCTTGACCCTTAGAGCTGTGATCAAAAGGCAAGAGCAACCTCCATCCTTCAAGCCGTGAAGTCTGGGGATGGCAGCATAAGACATGACTTTCTTCCCTGGCCTCTCATCCAGACTGAGTGAGAGCTGAGTAATTTTCCTTCAGTACGAGATAAGAGCCTGGCTAGTCTCTCCCTCCAGAGCATGTCCTCATGCCCAGGTTTGATGAGAGAGAGGACTTGCAGGACTGATATAACTCTTTTCTCCATCTTGTTGATACTACTCGGTCATGTTTCAAACAATCAAGGGTTCACTGAATTGCATGAGCACAACCTTTTTCTTTGTGTCAGGGGTGTTCACCTGAATGCAGTCATAGCCACTTTTACCATCAAGGATTGCTTGGTGTGTGGTGGGAGCCTATCCTCCTTCAGTGTTTTCTTCCCCATGTTCCTTGTGGTGGAGCAAGCGTGGTGGCTGAAGCGGTCAGAGTGGGGTGTCACCGGCTGTGGGTCGGGCATTTTCTTTTCCCACTGCTGTTTTGAGTAAATTGTTGTTATCTCAACCTGTGGTCTTTGCCTTTTGTGCCTCCAGTTTTCCTTTCTAGCCTACCCCCAGTTGCATTCCTTTTTCGTTGCTCAACTGTGATCCCACTGAAACCAGTGAAGTCCCAGTGAAGGCCTGAGTGATATAAAAGTGATGAAGAAGAGGTCAGAAACCAGCCTAAAGGCTTTAGATAAGTTAGTTTTCTTTTCTTTTTGATGATGAGTATTGAAGCACTCAGAAGAATATGTTATTCTTTGTCATAGAAAATGTGTATGGTATACACTACTTGGAATCTTCACAAAAGGAGCGGGTTGAAAACAGTATCAGCAAGGATGATAGCACAGCTATCCCTCTGCTTTTTCTGCTGCTTGCTTCATCTATTACAAAATGTCATGTTTAGAAATCAACAGTCAGAGGGATGATCTTGTCAATTAGCAGGTTTTAACATCCTCCTCAATGACTTTGTTCCTTACAGCAGCTTCAAAGAAGGATTTTCTTACTGTTGACAAATTCTGAAAAAAAGCAGACTTGGAGAATGTTCAGCAAGTCTTCATAGTCCTTCTCTTTACATGTTTCTGTATTCAGTTTGCTTTTTTAAGTTTTACTTTTAACTCAACTGCAATAAATCCCAGGCTGATCTACCGGCTGAAATCATCCCACTGCCCACTGGATTCAGGTGTTACTGCTGTCTTTACAATCTTGTTTTTAAATTTCCTTCTGAAATTCCTTCCACTTATTATTTCACTCTTTTAAACTCTTTCCCTCGTGGGCTTTTATGAGCTTTTATGCTATGTAGAAAGATACAGTTTGAATCCAGCTGAGTAAGCACCAGCAGCAGAAGGACTGGAAATAGTGATAAGGAAAGAAGTTTGCTGGATAGATGGCAATAGTGGATGTCTAGAAATGGAGCTTAAAAATTCTAGTTTCCAAATTATTACAAGCACTGTTGAAAAGAGAAACCATAATGACATGGATATTGAAGTCACATGGAAGCAGATGTTATTCTTTGAGAGTTCCTGTGAAGCTTTGCCCTCTCACAAATTTTGTTTGGGCTAGGTCAGAAGGCTAACTCCAGCTTGTGAAACCTCATCAACACATAAAACACCTCTTCCGTGAAGTAGTCAAGGGAAGAGAATTACAGCACTTCTAGCCTCCCCTAATTTGGAGGAGGGGAACTTTTTTCTCTTGAAAAAGTAACTATAAATTCATAAAAATAATACAGTATTATTTTTGCTTACTTTTATATTATTAATATTTAAATTTTAGTTTTTTGAGAAAAATACCCAACAAAACCCTAGACTTCTTACCTCTGAATATACAGGTGGCTTGAGAACTAATGAGGGCAGATCTGCAGTCTTTGTTCTGTTCAGATTAACATCTATCTGTTAATGATTAGGGTTTATTTGCATTAGTGATGTCTAGAAATGTTATTTGTAAATATAAACATCTTTGGGTTTTATTTCTGTTGTGTTTCATATACTGAAGATGGCAAAGTACTGGATATCAGAATTTCTCATTCTTTATACTGGCAAAGAGTAAAACTTTCTGTTGTGATCAAATAACATAATGGCACTGAAGTATCACATGGAAAGAAATGCTGAGTAGAATACACTAACTCAGGGTTTCTGTGATTTACTGATGTATTAGTGGGACATAATTAATCAGTAGCTTATTGAACTGTTTCAGGATCGATATCAGAAACACAACAAATAAACTACAATTATAAACACTTATAAAACAGTAGGAAACACGCATAAATCTGCAAAGACCCTTCCATGGTAAATGCCAAGAAGGTGTAATCTAACCCCACCAGTGCAGCCACATGTATGCACACACAGTTGCACACATACCCCCGCCCTCCACAGGCTCTGGGCAACACATGCCTCTCTTTACAAGTTGCATGGGTCCCTTGAGGTGCTCACCAAAGGTGAGCTGTGACAATTTCGGTGTAGACCTCCAGAAATACTTTTTGAAGGGATGGGTTACAGGTATATAGGATTAAAACCATAGTTAAGGAGCTACCACTCCCATTGCATCCAATATTGCTCACATGAGACTGTTTTTAAAAACCTGATCATCACATCTCCTCCTCTACTTGTGGATGGCCCCTTTCTATGTTTCTGCACTGTGTATTGTATTGTGGGAGCAGCCAGAGAGGGAGTTTCGACAAGGAAGTATAGTGAGAGGACAAGGGGCAATGGCTTTAAACTGAGAGAAGGTTTAGATGAGGTATTAGGAAGAAATTCTTCAGTGTGAGGGTGGTGAGGCAGAGGAACCCCTCTTGCTCAGAGAAGCTGAGGATGCCCCATCCCTGGGATTCTTCAAGGCCAGGCTGGATGGATCTTTGAGCAACCTGGTCTAAGTGGAAAGTCCCTGCCCATGGCAGTGGGCTTGGATCTAGAAGATGTTGGAGCATCCCTTCCAACCCAAACTGCTCCATGATTCTATTGTCCTATGATTACTTTAAATCCTCAAAGCAGCTCAGTTTGGTACCATGTGAAGATGGGAGGTATCTGATTTAATTTACTAAACCCTTTTTAATGCATCTCCCACTGCAAAATTTGTGCGGGATTACATATTTCAATGCTCCCTTCAGGTTTTACAACCCATGAATCCATGCTCTATGCTTCTATTGAGCTTTGCAAGAATGAAAAAGTATGAGAAACAAACAAACAAAGAATTTATTTTTCTTGGTTTTACTAATTGCTTTATTTCATTTCAGGAGTGGAATTCCTTCATCAAGGAATTACTGAAGCATATGCATCTTAACTTTTTTTCACTGTTTAGGAAGGCAGAATGGCAGTGTGATTGGAGAGAGTAATGAGACTGTAACCAACCTGGGTTAGTAACCGGCAAGTCCTCTTCAATCTCTTTGTCTCCAATCTGCTCTTTCCTTGATGTCCAGTCATTTACCTATTCCACTTCCCTCCTCTGTTTGATTAATTTCCAAGAAAGCCTTAAGTGTTGGTTTGGTTTTCAGCATAGCAATGTTAAGTGTGTGCTTGAGGCTGTTGTTTAACAAACTGTGCAAATAGCTTAGGTGGCCGTGTCAGTTCTCAGGCACCCTTCTGCACTGCTAATGTGAACAGAGTCTTAATTTATGAGTACACCTCTAACCCACTACTTTTTTCAGCTGTGAGGATGTATTTCTTGGTTTACTGTAAAATTTCTTTGTACAATATATAAGGTTAACCTGCACCGATGCTGAATTTTATAGTGTAGGTAGAATTAAAAATGAAATACAGTACATTTACTTTTGTCCTATCTGAGAATCACTATTATGCTTTACAAGATGACATCTGTAACAAATGATGTACAAACATCACATCAATTAATTGATTTGCACATTAATTTGAAAATGCAGATTCAGGCAGATATTCCTGGCATAAGGCAGATGAATGTGAATGGCTCTGTCATTTGTAGTACAAGTTTTATTCATCATTTGATTCTGGCATCAGTGAGCAGTGTGGTGAGCACATCTCCTTCAGGTTTGCTGCAGAGAGAAAATCTGGGGTGTTTTTTGGTATAAAATACAAAGTTTCTCAAAAGTTTTCAAATGAAAAAATCCAGACAGTTAAAGGGACTAAGTATTATGTTTTGACAGAAGTAAGAGATACTCAAATCAATGTTTTCTAGGTATCAGCCACATTAAATGAATGACTAGGCTAAATCTGCTTAAGGTCTGTGTTTGTAAAGCTTTTTTAAATTTTGTGACTATAAGAAGCTATGCGTCCACTGAAGCTTGTAGGAAGATGAAATTAGAGAATTTCGTACTATGGTTTGTCTGTCACAGAGCATATAAGCAGACCTAGCAAGACCTAGATAAACTTCAGGTCAAATTAATCTTGAATTTTATGTTCTTCTTAAGCAATTTCAATCACAATTTAAGAAAAGGCCTCCAAAGGACTTGCAAAGGCACAGAAGTACTTTGATACAAGACAACTCTATCTGGGATTCTAACTAATATAATTTACAGAGGAAAATTTCAACACTTTTACTTAACATTGATCCACGTTTCTGAGATCTAATGACTATGGTTAAATTGTGGAAGCAGCAGATCAGATTTTGAGGAGGTTATTAAACTCTTTGTAGGACTCAAAATAATGCTGTGCTTTACAGAAATTATGACCATATTTTTCCAGAAATGCATGAAGCAGGTGACAATAACAATTCTCCTTCTGCACTGGTTTTTCATAAAATGCACCAGCATGTCTTGTTCATGTTATAAGATTTTCTGGTATGGCACACTGTCAGACAGTGGTCTAGGCAGAAGTAGAGAAAAAGGAATTAAACTTGTTTTTCTTTTCCAAATTCCTCCAACAATGGCCACTGCCTCTCTTGGCTTGCAGGTTCACTCAGCCATGTAGAACTGTTTTCTGCTTTGCTCGCAGTAAGAGTTTGTGGCCTTGTTTGCATTAAAGATCTATTCTTTAATATTTCCTTGCGGAAGTAATGAATGAGTAAAAACAGTTGTGAATAAAGCTGGTCAATATTTACTGCTGTTGTTGATTTATTCTTCCAGGTCCACTTGTAAATGCTGTAGCTTCAGCAGTCTCTGCTGCAGCACCTGGGCAAATGTATGTCCCTTAATTAATATTTGCATGCTGTATCTCAGGTTAGCTGTGAGGACTGAGCAGTAGAAAAAGGAGCTTATATCTTATCAGTCTTTATGGCTAGTACAGACTAGTTACATGGCTGTTACTTCATACAAAGTGTTATTTTGCATTACATTATGTGAAATTGCCATTAATTTATACATGTTAATTGTAAATCTAAGAATAATAGCACAACTCAGCTATCTTCTTATAGTGTATGTCTTCAGACCACAGGCAAATTCATAAGTTAATTTGCTATGTGGCTCCTACCATCTTGTTTTTTCTGAACTTGTATAATATATTGGCTCTAGTTAGTAGACTGTCCTCAGAAGGGATGTGGTGCACTGCATATCTAATCACTCAGAATACCTCTGGAGATGTCCCTGTGCAAGGGCTGCAGCACAGAAGGGTGGTTGTGGGTAAAAGTTGGAGACATGAAGTTGGAAATAATCCCAGATACACCCACTGGGCCAGTCTTAGTTTCTCCCTTCACAAGATAAGATTGTAGATATCCCTCCCCTCTCCAGCAGGAAATTTAATTTCACTTATGTAATTAAATAAAGCTAAGCTTATCAAGTCGGGTTGTAAGCACTGGTGGATTCATCTGGACCTGTATGGGGGGAAACAGGTAGGTGTCCAGAAGGGAGTGCAGATCTCAGGGTATTCCTTCAAGAACTGTGCTCTGGTGCCCTAATTGATGAGCCTGTCAGTTGTGCAGGAGGCTTGTAGGAGACAGTGAAGGCAAAGTACTGCTTGAGGACAAGGTGCAGGACTTAGAAACAATAAACAAGTACAGAAGAGGAGAGTTATATGATTCCATTTTAGTGCTGTGATCTCTATTTTCATCTCTGAAAACTTCCTGCTGGTCTCAGTGGTATACCTAATTTTTCATCACATATTATCCTTGTGCTTTCTCAATTGCTTCTTATTAAAGCTTCTAACCTGAAAGGTAAAAATACTCCCAGATTTATAGATAGTCGAGCATGGCCTTTAAAATTCTTTCACTACTCAGAGTGACCTGAATTTACAACTTTCTCAAACCCTAGTGCTTCTTTTTGTCCTTCACCTAGGATTTAATTTCAAGAGGTGATCTGTATGATAGAAGAATATTGTCTGTTCCTCCTTGAGGAGGAGCTTGGTGGGAGGAGGTGTGTGGCTGGCTCAATTCTCCCAAAAGGAACTGGAGGGTGTCTATGGGAACTGTGGGCAGGGTAAATGCAGTGCTGGTAATTCTGAAAGATTTAGGGTCAGACTCCTGCAGTAGAATTTGTCTCTTGCTTGCAGGGTTCCAGTACTTTCCTATATCAGTTATGACTACTGATATAGGAAATACACTTGATACTGCAAGGCTCCTTCTCATGATGCAGTTAGAAGAGTAAAGTATATACTCAACAGAAAATAACACTTCTCTTATGTGCCTTCAAAAGCCAGGAGTGGCTGCTGAAGGCAGTGAAGCATTCTAAGCGAGAATGAATTGAGAGTCTCAAAAAACTACGCATGTAACATATAAGAGCATGTGAACAAGGATCCCTAACTCTGTGTTGGTGTAGGGTATATAACTAACAGAAGATACGAAAATATAGGTAGTTGTCATGTTACACGTATGACTGACTTTCTAGAAAAAAAGGCCACTAGAATTTGTGATATCTGAAAGATACAAATTAGATCAGGAAAAACTACCATGGTGTATTTAAAATAAAATCTGTCTCATAAAGTATGAAAACTGATGCATACTCTTGCAAATGAAGACAAAGTGTAAACTGGAACAGGACTTCTGAGAGTTGCCTGTTCTTATGACAGTAGATAGCCACAAATATTCAACAACTGAGTGTTTCTTTTATGACTGGGGCAGCCATTTCCCAGATAGATGTCAATGGGATAAATGTCAGCCTACCTAGGATAAAGAGGATGTGACTCGACCTAGATCCTGCACACAGTCACAAGTGTTTTAGTATGAGGTTGACATGCAAAGAAAGTAAGCTCCTTGAAAAATGTTTTGGTTATTTTTATTTGAGTTGCATAGCAATATTTGTTCAATAGTATTGCAGCAGGACCAAAATCCCAAGTGATTGTGTTGCTGGAGATGCTCTTCGCAGCCATTATCCTGGCCATCCAAAGCAAACAAGCTACTGGTGAGGCTAACAGAGCCTTTGTTTCTCCCATATTTAGGTTTCCTGTGAAAGGGAATCAGAACATTGGTGCAGACACATACCTGATGACCACAACTGTGATATTTACCTGAGAAGTCAAGTGACCTTAAACCCCATTGAACACAGTGCCATGCAATTTGAAAAGAAATATATGGCATGAAAATATACAGTCTAATAGGGACACAAAGTTTGGAAGTGGAATAATGTCAATAATGGTAAGAGATCAGCCTTCTTTTGCTTGCCTGCCTTAATGTACGGGGTGTCATCAACAGAATAACTTAGTGCTTACCATTACAGTTTATGGAAATCTCAGAGCAGTTCAAACGGCAGCAAAGGGTTTTTTCTTGTAGTTTGTCCTTCCTAAAGTTTATGCTTGCACTCAAGTTTTGCAGACAATCTTCCCTTAATAGATTCACACATTTTCAGGATCATTCTCTTGAGTTACTGAGCTCCATCCCGCCATCCCTACCCTGCAAGTCATTACAGGGAGTGAGATATTTAACTCTTATTTGTAAGAGATATTTAACTCTTATTTATATTCTTCATGATTAGCAGATCACCTTATGCCAGTACTTCCCTGAGATTATTTACCTAAAGAGATAAGTACATGTTAAAAAAATTATCTGTAATTTAAATCCAGTCATTCTCTGTTTAAAATATTTTGTTTGTTATGGCACTGGCCCTGATGCATTAACTACAAATTTAAGAAGTCAGAAAAACAAATCTTCATTTTTTTTCTCTTTATTCACTATGATGACAATATGCTTGGAGTTGCCTATGTGGTAACATTTCATATCTCCTTTATTTGCAGCTTTTCCTTTTTCTGTCACCCAAAAATAATTTAAAAAATACAGAAAAGGTAACTGCAAATTTGGGAAGACTTCCAAGGCTGGACTCTCTGGATTACCTTTTGTTACTTGACTGCATATTGTTATTATTATTGATATTACTGATATTAGACTGGTTTTGGTGTGTGCTTCGTGTTCTACAAATAACAGAAGGGAAAACAGAAAAGAAAAATCCTCCAAAAAAAGATTCCTAGACAAAAAGCACACAATCTAAGATAAGGTATTGTCCTAAATTACTTTTATTATATATACATTTAAAAAGGTTAAATTTCAAATTAAAGGTTTCTTTAATATTCAACTACCTGTTTTACAAAGTGAACCTTCCTTACTATGTCAATTTTTGCAGCTATTCAAATTCAAGTAAAATCCAGTCTAAGCAGTCTGCATTGATATGATTTATTCTTTCATTTTAAGAAAGAGTGAAAATTAAATTCAAAAGTGAGCACCTATCTCCACCTGTTAATCTATTCATAAAAATATTATCTGCTGCATGAATATTCATTTCTTACATCCTTGCTGATAAACTAATGGGTTTATATTGTTCAGGCTTTTTGCTTCTTTAATACTTGTTCCAGCTTTGTCAGTGTGGACTATTTAGCAGTTTAGTATCTAAAATGGCAGTACATATATATTGAGATTAAGCAGTTTAAATTTATCTGATGTGAGGTGATTTAAATAAAAATGTGCAGGTTAGCTCTTATTTTGAGTTCATAGGATTTTGTGTCATTCCAACTCCAGAATAGTTGTTTTATAACCAAGCTCATATTTAATTACTGTCAGGGGTTTGGAAAGCTGTCTTCCCACTTTTCTTCAGATTTTATTGTGGAGTTATTCAGTGAACTGCATTGATAAACGATAAAATTTTAGGGTTTTCTCTTCCTTACACAAAAGACCACTGGGAAGAGACCATCTTTTGTGCAGGTTCACATGGCAGGATTACTGGGTATGAAAAGTACTAAAACTCATTAATGTGGGCAACAGCTAGTTCTTTCAAGCACATATTCTCTAGGGAATTTTTCTGAATTTGTTTGTACACATCTATTTAAGATACATGTTTCTCTCTACAGAGAGATCAGAAAGGGTTCAAAATTTTCAGGTGCATTTACCTTGATAATAAGAAAAATTCAGCCTAGTGCTGGTACCATTCTCTTCATTCTTAGAGTGTAGGAGGTTTTGCAGAAGTTGAGGCAGGATGAGATCTGGGTCAGAAGAGGGAAATATAAATAGAAATCTCCTTTTCCTCCCTTAAAATTATGGGGATTTTAATGTCCTTTTTTTACTGCCAGTGTAGTCTCCACTTTGCTTTGTGGAAAATCTGATTTCATTTTGTTTCAGGAAAAAAAATCAAGCAATATACCTTTCTGCAGGGAGACTGCAGAAAACTATTCCAGTCCTTAAACATGTTAGTCTGAATTATATCCTGATACATAAAGTACTTTAAAAAATACCCTTGAAATCAAAGTTAATTTTAAATGAAAGTCTGTCAGTAAAGTAAGTCCAAAATAAACGTTCTTTATATCTCTGGAGTTTCCCTGAAATATTTAAAAAACTCTTGCAAAAAAAAAAAAAAAATTGGTTTTCCCCCCGAAATCTGAAAATCTACTTGGATTCATGAAAATATTAACTTTTTAGGCTAGAAAAATTCTTAATATTTATTATGTTTATTAACTGATTGCTTTCAAATTTCATTTTTTATAAAGAATTCCTTCTATACAGCAAAGAATCTTAGACTGGACCTTTTCTACCAACTCTGAAATCCCTGGTAGTATTCCACTTTATTTTGACTTTTCACCTGTATCTTTTTCTGCAATTTTCCTTCTCAGAATCACTTGCAGGTATGAGGACATGACTGAGAAAAACAGTAAGTCTGCTTTAATGCGCCGGTTCTGGCTGCTGGGTTATCTCTGTGTCGTCAGGTGCTTGTTCGTATTTCTCTCTAAGTGCAGGCTCTTTCACTTACCAAAGCTCATTTTATTGCCTTCTTTTCCTGCTGCTTTCATCTCTGTGGCACCTGAGTGTTTTGTTCAATTGAGTTCTACTTTTTACTGCTACCTGCAAATTTGTCCAGAGGGCAGTGTGAAACAGAGGCACAGATCATGGTATCTGAGATCTTCTTATTTGCAAGGACAATGTATTTTTATAAAAAGTTTTACTACTAGCCACTAGCAAACATTCCACCATTACTTCTTGAAAGAATAATATTGAAGCATGGTGAACCCAAACCCACAGTTGCCATTCTTCTGGAAGATGAACTGTGCAATATTGAAGATATTTTTAATTAAACAGAAGATACTCCTGCCTGGTAAACTGTATAAGCAATTGTAACAAATAAAGCAGTTATTATCTGGACTGAACCTATACAAACCTAGAATGTGTTTACTTCAGTGTTTATAAATCTAAAGAAACACTGATTTTCAGCAGTGGTTATTACCATGCTGGTCAGGGCGATGGACTCTGTCACCATTCCATGTGATAGTTCAGTATTTTTAAGGCTTATCAAAAGCATTTGTCAAAGTGGCACTTGTTGTTAAAGACAAGTTGAACAACACTACATTTTTATGCTAAAATGAATGGGGCTGCCACTTGGCAAAACCCATGCCAACAGCCAGAGCAGAGAAAGACTTGAATATTTGAATAAGAGAAGGCTTGTTCCTATTAGGAATGCCATGAACACAGAGGAATTTGGTTCCACTTTCCCTTGCAGTATGTCCTGTCTTCCTCTGAGCATTTTGCAGAGGAAGGTATTTTGCACGGCCTCTGTACACAGGGAAAGGGAAGATGCTGAGAGCCAGTCTGTGCCAAAGCTAATCTAGGAAGGTCCACGGTCTCGCTTGTTGCCCCTTCCCTCCTCTGCAAAACATCTTTACAGAAGCTTCAGTTGGTTCCACTCCCTTTGAAGCCCATGTTTTCTGGAAACTGGAGCTCTTATTAAGTGCCTGCAGTAAATTTCTTACGCATTCCACTTGATTACAGATCCGTAAATATCACTTTGTTTCTAAACTGAACATATTGATGGTTAAATACGTAAGCATGGCCTGTGGAGAAAATGAAACTGTACTGGTCACCTCCACCATTGGTGCAGCCCTCAGGGCATGGGTAGAACTTTTGTCTTGCTCCTGAGATTCTGCCTCCCTCCATGACTCTGGGGCTCTGGGGACTGCTGTTAAATGGAGTTCCTGACCATTTGTGTTTGTGTGTCGGGAGGCCCATGTGACTTCCAGTGAAGTGAAATTGCAGTGTTAACCTCCCTTTGAATGCTCTGGCCCACACATTGAGGATTTTAGACCAGAGCAGTCACTTCTGAAAGATTGCCTGCCTAAAATTTCACACTACTGCAAAAATTCTCCACAAGTAGGAGAAATAAGAAATAAGAAATAAGAAATAAGAAATAAGAAATAAGAAATAAGAAATAAGAAATATTTTTGCCTGACTGCCTATTTTGTCTAACTATCTATTGTGGCTGATCAATTTTCCAAAATGGCCATTCAATTCCCTAAATTAATGGATTTCTACCTCTAATGTTTCTTATACCTGTACCACTGATATTTTTCCAATGCTCCACCTGAAAATGAATATTGAGGGAGGAGAAATGTGTACAAGCAGTTGCAAGGTTACCTTCCTACTGGCATGAAACACAAATGCCCCTCCTTGCCTGAATGTCATGGGCACTACATCACGTTGAGCTCAATGAGTGGGTGGTGGTGGGAATGAGAGTGTAGGTAATACCTGATTGCTTTATTTCGGATGAATGCTCAGGGTAGCAGTATTCAGTATTCTCTGCAAAAGGAAGACCACAGTTACCACCAAGATTATGGAGCAATTTTCTATTCTGTCCTGAGTGATTGTTCCCACAGTGCCAATCAGAAAAATAGAAATTATCTTGTTTTGTTATAGAGAGCACCCCCAAAAAATTTGGAAGGTGATTCAAGGTGAAAAATCCAGTTAATGCTTTTTCTCTTTTGAGTATTTTTGGTAAAATTTATCCTGATTCAGCAACTATGCTCTTCATCACTGTCTTTTTCATTGGTAGCAACGTTGAATGGAATTTGTCTAAACCTACTCACACTGTTTTTCCTCCAAGTCCTTTTCTCCCTTGTTACCCCTCAGCTTCACACTGAGTCTCTAATTTTTATCTGACTGTTGAAAATGAGAATACTTATGTGTCTTGGCTTATATTGTCCTGGATATTCATGCTGGAGCAAGTACTCAGGACCACTATCTGTACTGAGGAAAATTGCCCCAGACTGTAGGCAAGAAAGCAGTCTCTCCTGTGCTTTCTCATGGAGAACATATCCCAGAGCCTGGTTCCGCTGGAGGGTGCTGGAGGAGGTCCTTGGGTAACAATAACCAGCCCTGTCAAGATCCTGAGGGAAAAGGCAAGATGCTTCTGGAGTACTGGAATATTTTTGGTAGACCTAGCTGGATTTCATCATTTTGGGAACCTCTGAAAAGGCTCCTGTTTCCCAGCAGCTGGGCTTGAAAATTAAGTTTTGGTGAGTACCCAAATTCTGAAATAAAATAAAATTACTCCTACCAAGGCAAAGCCAAGTTGTTCTATTTGTCATTGGTCTGGAAGTTAGCAGAGACATCATCATAGTACTGGAATGCATTCACATTTTTCTCCCTTAAATGTGTTGTTAGATTCCATGTTCAAATATATTTTCCTCTTTTTGCTTTTTTTTTTTGCATTTAGATGCTTGTATGATTTTAAACCTAATAGATCCTTTGCGTGTCAGTGACAGCATCTCCATTTAAACGCAGAATACCTCTTGAAGGCAATTGTTTGGTGGAGAGATTGGAGATAGAGCACAGAAATAAATTGCATATATCTTTGGTTTTGATTTTTTCCCTCTAAAACCTGCATTTCATCTGAATGGAGATGCATAAAAATCCCATTAAAATTGGTTCCACTTCTTTGAAATGTGCTGTAAAACTAATTCTAACAAAGTTGACATTTTATATGCTCATATCATGACTTACAAAAGGTAATAAAAATAAATTCTCTTGTATAGTCACCATAAAACCTGGTATGAGATGAACATTATGTTTGCTACAGATATACTTACTACTATGCCAGTGAAAAGAGACCCTATCAAATAATACTTTTACTTTCACTTGGCTAAATTTTCAGCTGCCTTGTAGGCTGAAAACATTCTTTGCTAATATCTTTCTTGGTGGAAAAGTGAACTTTTAATAATTATTCAGATTGACCCCAAATGAATATTTTCATCTATTTTTTTCCCCAGTCAATGAACTGAAGAAGGATTCCGTTATTCACCAGAAGAACCTACACCCTGCCAAACTTTACCAATGAGTTCATGAAACATGAGCTGCACAAATTCCGTTCTTTTGTGTGAGCTCCCATTACAGATCTAAGCAGGTCTGCAAGATACTCACACCAAGATAATCCAGTGCTCTCATCTTGAAAGTAATTGCTGTATGTGTCTTTGGACAGAACAAGTATTTCAGAAGCAGTCCTATACTCATAACATCAATTGCTGCTACAATGTTTTTTTTTCTCCTAAGTTGCTGCTTAAGTGAAAATGTAATCAAGATTTTTTTGTATATGATCATGCTGAATCTCTCCCCTACAGTGTAGTTTTGAGTAGTTATAGGAACCAATAACACTCAAACAAGTACATTGCTGCTGCAGTGCTCTCAAGAACAAACTGATACTGAGTCTGGATTTACCTTGTGAGATAAACATTTGGATCCAATTTTCCATATTGTGATAAACCCTGATAACTTAAGGTTGAATTTTTGGAGCTTGAGGAGCTTTAATAGGCCTATATTCTCTGGTAACAGACTATCCAAAGGCAACATTTGTAAAAGTACCTCTGTAATTTAGGACGCTGAGACTGGCTGATCTTAAGGTGCATCAGAAATTAGTTTGAAAGACCTGTCTCAGGTGCTGTATATAGATGTTATAGCATCAATATGAAACAAAGATTTCCAAATTTTTATTCACAGCTTGCTGCTTTATGTCTGTGCAGCTAGATTCATTCACTTGTTGGGCAGAAGGTCAAAAGGAGAATGCTATGTGTTGCCAGGATCTGCCTGAGTTTTAACAGGCAATACAGAGGAGAAAGCTGGCCCAGCAGGGCTCCAGCACAATGTTGCATGAAAGCCTTCTCTTGAGGAAAAAGTATTCTACATGGATTCAGTTTTCTGAGGAGACACAACAGAGAACAAACTTTACTCACAAGAAGTTCTGACAAGTGTAAGCTTCTTGTCAGGTCTTCAATAACTTCCAGATAATGTATGCAGGCATTCCTGCCTCCTCCTTAAAGAGAAATCTGTTCGGTATTTTTATGAGTTAGTGATTAAAGAGCCTCTATTTCATATTAAAAGTCTTTTTATAACTTCAGAAAATGCCCAGAAACTTTGCATATGTTTTCAAACACAAATGAGAGTACTACGTTCACATGAGTGATATTGTAGATAGTGATGGTTGAAAACAATGAAAACCAAGTCACAAAATACTTTAAATGTCAAGGTGACTTGAATTTCATGGTGTTCAGCCTTTTCTTAATTTTTTGAAGGTTTTACAAAGTACCTTCTCTTCAAACCTGTTTTTATTGCCAACTGCAACAAAGACTATCAAAAGAACAGAAATTCCCTTTTCATTTTAATTTCTTGTTTTTTCTTTTGCCATTCTGTGTCTTTTAAAATCGTCTCCAATTTCCAAAGTGACAGAAATACAGAAAGTGATTTTTTCCCTTCCTTTTTTCTTAGCTTGATAGTCTGTGTTCATCCCAGTCACAGGATATTTCATAGCAATTCCAGAGTGGCAAACAAAAACAGGAAGGGAAAAATAAAATTTAACAAGAAAAAAAGAAAAAGCTTTTAGTCTGCACTTTTTTTATGTTCAGTCATAAAAGGAAAGGAAGAGGGAAATACATGAAAACACCAAACTCTTGACATTTGATTTTGAATATTTTCAACACCAATGAATATGTGGGATATTAAAAGCAAAACCAAATAAAAGTCTGAAAACATTTGATATGCTTCTTCAATCACAAAAAAGGGCCACTTTTGACATGGCAAATGGAGCCAGGGGTAAACAACTGACTGACTTGAATTCAAACACCTTCATAATGGTAAATCAGTTCTTGAGTGGAATATATACTCTCCTTGAATAGGGGCTGGTAGTCTTACCTCTGTTTGCTTCAAGATTTCCATGGAAGGTATCAGTCTCATGCAAGGCAACATCATCTGACTTTGGTTACTATGGAAACTGGCTGTGCATGGTTGCAACTGTAGGCAATGGCTACAGGTTTTTTTATCTTTTTGTATTTGGGCTGTCTGAATGATCTTGTAATGTGACGTGTTGCATAAAACTATGTTCTTTATTCTCAAAGAGGCAGCACAATTAGCAGATTTCAGTGTTTTAGAAATAGCTTTCCAGTTGGAAACAGTCCTTCTGCTGTGTGGTGTTTTGAGTACCCATTATAGCTTGAGTGATCTGATTGAGAAGACTCAAAGTTTGGTTTTGATTTCTTTCTCCCTTCCCCCCAAATATTACTGTTTAATTGTTGACACTTTACATGCAGCCAGGGCTCTTCTTGGAAACTGGAAAAAGTGTATGTGAATTCTATTTGGCTTGGGAAAGATATGCTGCCAATACCAGAAGACAGGATTGAGACCCGTGAAAGGAGGAGTGATACCAATGATACCCATTTACAGTTCTGGATTTGCCAGCTCAACTGGGTCACAGACCAGCTTCCACCCAGTGGAGGTGTCAAGAAGGTGTGTAGCGGTGGGGAAGCTTAATGTAAAAGTGGAGTAGAGGAAACTGATAAAAACTGCTTTAGTAATGTTTTAAAGACATATCTTATGCTATATGTGTACTTTAACAAGGCCTTTAAAAATGTTCTACACTCTCAAAACAAACCTCCTTCTGAGTGCTTTAACTTCACCTGCAAGGTCTTGCTACAGCTTCATCTGTACATGCATTACAGGGGAAATGGCAGCTGTTTTAGTGAGGCATCTTCGGGGTTTGTTTCTGTCACTGGGATACTAAGAGCAGTTCCTGAGGTATGGCTTTGAGATCTTTCCTCTTTTTATAGGAGGCCTGTATGAAACTTCGAAGATTGTCTAGTCTGGTCTAGTGGAAGGTTTCTTGCCTGTGACAGGGGGCTAGAACTAGGTAATCTACAAGGTTCTTTCCAACCTAAACCATTATGTGACTCTGTGATTCTATAATTCTAAGATGGGCTTGCGTCATTGTAGCCTGATGCCATGGTCACCTCTAGGCTTTGTCTTGTTCACACAAGTCTGAACAGACTAGCTGGCCTTATTGATTTGAATTGTTGCCCCTTACAGCTCAGCTGTGCTCCCTGATCAATCTGTATGACAGCCTGTGTCATCCAAAATGAGTTTAGTCATCTGCCTACATTGCACAAACAAAACGTTGACTTGATGGCTCTCTGGTCCCACTCCTGGAGCCAGATGGAATGAACCTCTTTGGCCTTCTGGGCACGTCAGAGCAGTTCAATGTCAGTCACGGCTTTCCAGAGCAGTGAATGCAAAAAAAGAGTATGCTGTTGACATTTTATTAACTTGAAGGATTATACTTTCAGCAACATTCCAGAAAATAGTTTATCTACGGTGTATTATCTGTTACACCCACATTTGAATTTCAATACTCATCAGTTCATAAGCAGAAACAACTTCAGAGAAAACAGGGACAGCATTTATCACGTTGTGCTGTTTACCACTGGAAAGAAAACAGAGGAGCATTCCTATTCTGTCATACCTGTATTCTCTTTGTCGCATTACAGTCTCCTGAAGGATAGCTCTGCCCATTGCTTTTTCAAGCTTTTGTCCACATACACAGGTAAAATTAGCACAAAGGCAGTGTTATTGAGCGTGCCAGTTAGGTCTTTTGGGTACTTCAGGGGCCAATTCTATTTTTCTTGTTCTTCGTCTTACATTTTGAGCAGAAGCTTTCTTTTCCTGAGTGCCTATGCATTACATAGCACAAAGTGGATGAAGGATTTTAGATAACTGCCAATAGTAATCCCTGCTGCTGCAATTTCCTCTTCCACGGTGCTGAATGTGCTCTATTTTCCCCAAGGGCACTCAGAGCTCTCACCTGGGGACTGGCTCCCAGTCAATGTTTAGTGTTGGTGCTTCTGATTCCCGTGTTGAACTGGTGGTCAGGTATGATCTCTGGCCCATTTGTTCTGCAACAAACAGAGATGCAGAATAAGCTTAAAGTAAATAATGTTGTAACTCATTTCTTAATATCTCATTTAGCTTTATGAGCATAAGAGCAGAAAGGAAGAGTCAGGCTCACATGCTTTTTTTCACAAAGCTTTCAAGCTAAAAGTTAGTTGGTACTCCTCACAGTATTTTCTGATGAGTTTCTGATATGTTTCCTCACACATTTCTGATTATTTTTTTCTGCTCTGTGGAAACAGATCAGTGTAGCTTCCATGTGTGTACAGATGTGAGGGGGAACTCTGTTGCCTGCCTTCTCCGTCTCTCTGATGCAGAAGACAGAAATCAGAGAAAAAAACATTCAACAGAATGAGTGAATGGAAGCAAAACCAACACAGCAAGAGGGCTGGGGGGTAGCAGCAGTCTGAACAGGAGAGAGGGTAGACACAGACTTCAGAGAAAGAAGACACATTCAGGAGTAGCTTTGAAAGAATAATTTTGTTAAGATTTAACAAGTTAATCACTGCATGCTAATTACTGTTAATGAAAAGATTAAAAATAATAAAAGCCATTCATCTCATTCCAAAATAATTAGCCTTAATAACTTGTTTGTACAGCATATAGAAAGAGATTTTGTTGGGAATCCGCCCAACATCTGTGTATGCACAGTGTATACACCAGCAATAAAATTTTGTTAAATGTCTGACAGATGTGGGATCATCAGCTTTGCTGAGACTTTAACAGAGTTCCAGGGATCTGAGTACGAAATTATTCTGATTTTCTGCCAGGTTTGCAGGTGCTCATGTTTCTGAAAATGAGGATCATCTCTCTGTATTCTCCCTTAAGTATGTATGTTGCATTAGTCTTGCTCTATGTCTCGAGAAATGGAAGAGGTGTTAAGGGAATTCATCAGGATGATTAGGGAATCACTGCTGGACTTGGGATCTGCCTTCCTGGCACCTGTGGCAAGATTTATGCAGGTTTCCCATCCTGCATGGCTCATGTGTACCACAATTTTGAGCAATAATTTTCTTCTGATAATGCTGATAAGTGGCATCAATTCCCTTTGTTATTGTTGTGAAATGATTTAGCTGGTGTGTAATTCAATTTCTTTACACACAAGGAAAAGTTAATATATCACTTACTGCTGCTTGTATTCAGTCATTACAGCAGTCAGCCAAATCACTGGTAATGCAAGCTGAGGGGTACAAGTGTGAAATGGCAGGGATTTCTCATCCAGGTGTCTCGAGTAATTGAAGCTATCTACAGAGAAATCTTGCTGAGTGAAAAAGGGCAGAATATTATAAACATCATTACAGACCTTATAAAATTGAATGAATGATAAAGGTGTTGAGGAGGATAATGAGTCTAGGTGAGTATCACATCTGGAGATTCCTTACTGAATAGCTCTGCTTAAACCATTCATCTGTTTATGGCTCTGACTTGCACGTTTGTTGCCATACTGGCTACTGCTGGAGAATTAGGCAGTCTAAATAATCTGGACTAGCACTGCTGGCTACCACACTGGCTATTCAGGTCTTTAGATCTTTAGCATTTTGATCTTCCACACATGAAAGGAGTGCAGCTTTTTCCCAGCTGTCCTTCAAGTGCAAATGTCTCCAATGTCAGCAGTGTAAGGGACCCTCCACAGCAAACTGGGCACATACTTTCCTGGTTTCTGCAGGCTGTGCTGAACAAGCTGCAGCAGCAGCATGTGGTTAAGCTGATGCAGGGCATAGTCTTTGTCCTAAAGGAGTCTCATCAGAGCTGCTCTCTTGCAAATTGTTTTTAGGTGGAAGTGTCATCTGCTGCACCTGGGTAAGTGGGGCAGAAGCCTCTTAAATGGTGGTGGTGAGGGTTAAAGGTAGCTGGAGCAAGCAAAATGAGGAGGGTTAGGGCTGTGGTGGGGCTGCTATCTTTGTGGTGCCATGAGGATGCCTATCTCAGGTCCTTTGCTCAATTTCTGCTGAAGTTCTTAGGCTTCATCTTCTGGGGTACTGCTGCAGCTCAGGCCTTTGGTGGAGTTTTGGTGATCCTGCTGTTCAGGAACTACAGATATTTATTCCCAGAGTCTTACTTGTCTCTCCCTGGTTGGTTGGCTCTTGCAACTGCACTTACATTGCTGCCTACTGGAGTTTTGGCTGTCTCTATTTCTGTTAAGTGTTCCCGCAATAAGCAAGGGACTCTCATGTATTTGCTGCTGCTCCTTCTTTGCCTGGAAATGTCTTCAGCAGTTCTGGCACATTCCTACTGTATTAGGACATCTTCTCAGCTGGAAAGTGCTATGGGTTACCTTGTTCACCAGCACAATTGGACGTGTTCCCAGGATCCTGGAAGCAGTGCTGTGGATGTAATGCAGAGGAAGCTGCAGTGTTGTGGGGTCCACAACTACACAGACTGGCTAAAGGCATCATCTTCTTCTTGGTATCATCCAGCTTGTGTCCCTGAAAGCTGCTGTAAGGAGAAGCATCCTCACTGTAAGGGAGACTTAGACCATGTGGAGCAGCTTTCTCCAGAAGGCTGTCTAAAGAAGCTGGAAGACCAGTTGTGTTTCGCCATGATGTACATATTTGGGTGTTGTACTCTGCTAAGCATCTTGGAGTTCTTGGCTGGTGTCAGCAACGGCATCCTCATGAGACATCAGCCATTCCATGACCTCAATATTCTGGACTCATTTACCTTCTCACAGGTCTATAGGTACTAGCTGCTTTGCTGGACATGCTGCATGTGTCCTTAGTTTTGTAGTACTTTGTGTTTGCATTGGAATACAACTTAAAAAAAAAAAATTTTCATGTAAATCAAACTAATTGATCACTGCTGGATTTATTTCTTTAATGTCATGATATTAGATCAGTCCTCCCATGGTTCTTTTTTCAATAAACATTCTTATCTGAAAAGCTTCTAGGGTTGGGTCTTCAACATGTGCAGACATAAAACTACTGTATGTGAGAGTAGGGGAAGCAGTAAGAAAAGGCATATCTGGCTCAGGGCAGCTTGTTATGGGGTCATGAACTGAACTTTTGGACTGAAGCTAAACTGTAGTAGAATCTTGGAGAGAAATTAATGTTCAGATTCTTCTTCTTTCAAACTTGTTGAATGCTTTGGTTTTTCTATAAGAAGACCTTTCAATAAAGTTTAATTTTTTTTTTCTTTTTCTTCCTCAAATTCTGGTTTAAGAACTAACTTATTCTTCAGTGAAAATACATGTCAGTTTTTGAAGTGGTGTGAGGGTACAATCTAAATAGGTTTGACAGCAACAGAATAACTAATAAGATAGCATGCAGCAGGAGGTAAAGCAGTCTAGGGAGTTGCACAGGAGCAATTCCCAAATTATAGAGGAAGAAAGTCTGTCTGTATTCATTCATTTATTTCATGACAGAGCAAGGAATGAGTCAATTATTTCTGCCAGAAAAATAATGTGGGGTCACATGCGTGCTTGAATTACACCAGCAATACACTGCTTTTTCTTAAGGCAGGTCTACCCTTTTCTTACTAATTCCTCTTGTCGCCCGTTTTCTGTCAGTCTCCCTCTAGCCTGCATGTGCTGAAAGGGACTAAGTTAGCACGTGTGGTACTCATATGCTTGTTTGTGTTAGTGCTGTCGGTGTTTAGAGAGGTGCTGGCAAGGGCTGTGCTCTACCTGCATCGGGCTGTGCAGTGTGTCTGCTTGTATACGTGTGTCTGCTTTTATACATGTGTCTGCTTGGGAAGTCCCTTAAGCCTCTCTGCTGACCTGGGAATGGGAACTCTAGCAGCTTGGTCCTTTGGTAAGTGTATGTAGGGGATCTCCAGGGCCTACAACTGCACCACATCAGGTTTTAATGGACTGGAAACAAGGAAAAGATCTGGGTCACAAAAACTGCTGGATCTGGCAACTCCCTTATCACATGAAGTAATAGCTCAGTCATGATTGCTTTAAGTTTTCTGCTAAATTTCAGATAACTTACTGCAAATTTCAGACCTTAAATCACCAGATACTGATTTTCATGAGCAGAAAAAAGAAAAACCAGAGGACATTAGGTAAGTTCTTTCATGCTAATTATTAGCCATGTGAAGATCAAACACGAAATATACTGCAGAGCTTCTTCAGTAGGAAAACCCCCCAAACCAAACAAAAACACCAACCAAAATAACCCACCAAAAATGAAATACTTTCCCCCAAGCCTACCTCAAACAGTTAAGGTATTGATTTAGATAAACAAAAATAACTAATTCATTAGATGTCTAATTCTTAAAAAAAAAAAGTAAATGTTCCAAAGTAAATAAAGGAAATGGTTGTGTCTTTGAGTAATATAATAGAAGGAAACGTTTCTTTCATGTTGCTTGACATAGGATGTGTGTGGCAAAGAATGAAGTTTGTCTAGTTAAGCACCACAGTAGGGACTCTGTGGTACCCTGGCACCACATAAATGCTTTGTAATGCAAATTATGGTTATGACATTAAAAAGATATAGTGAAAATGAAGTGACAGCAACAGGCCCATGGAGAAAAGGGTATGTTGGAGAAAGGAAAGTGGAAGAGTGGAGTGGATGCAGTACCTTTTTACCATTTGCCTTTATTAAGGGGGTTATTATTCTTCTCAAATCTTATACCTTACAACTTCCTTCACAGGTTCTGAGCCAGAGCCTCTTAGAGGGGAATGCCCATATTTTTCATGACTAAGCAGAAAGTAATAATTTCAAGGTGATTAAAGAGTTAATTTTGTGGCTGTCCTCATCTGCTGTCCTGTTAAGGTCATGTTAAGGTCATGCATGACTCCCTCTACTCTTACTGTACTAAGAAAATTACAAGATAAATATGATATGAATTAACTGGACATAAAATGAAATAGCTTTTAGTAGTTATTTTTTCCCTTGCATGTTCTTCCCTGTAGAAGAGCAGATCTTAAACCTGGTAATAAGTGTGAGGATGCATGAGACAGACATACTACAGCTACAAATGGCTGGTAGTAGAGTAGAAGACAAAACAATAGATTTATTACCCCTTAGGTGTTTGGCAGCTGGATTCTGAATAATTACTTCTGGACAGGAATAACTTCTCTTGAAATAAAAATGGTGCTATTGATGCCTGAGATGGCCACCAAAAAAACGGAGACTACACAAGAATAAGGGAAAAAAGGTAGGCATGTATTTGAAGGGCCTTCAAGGTACACCCTTTGAAGGAGTCAAGGGGCTACACCCAAGATGGACCCCAAGTCATGAGTTCTTCCCACTTTTATAAATTTGGTCCTTTTGCATATCAGGATCAGTTCTCCAGTTACAACCCCAGTTAATGATGTGACTACCCCAAGTTTACTCCCCCTTCCTAAGATGTTAGTTTACATATCTTAGGCCTAGGACAGTCCGGGTGTCCTTGGAGAGCAGGCTTGGAGAGGTTTGTTATGTCTAACCAGCATGAGAGAACAGCAGTTAACAGGCCACATGAAACTTCAGAGTTACACACTGGGCAGTACAGGATTTGAAAAATACAAAAGTTAAAACCTAAACCATCACTGTTTTAAGCAAGTGCACTTTATTTCTGTATTATAAGATACATAAATCCTTGGCTGCTATTGCATTCTATGCATTTTGTGTTCTTCATTCTGAAAGGATTACTAGCTGTTTTTCATAATCTAAAAAAATTAACAGCTTTTTAGGAAAGCAGCAGCTGACTTACAGTTAACATTTCTGAAAATTGTGTTGCTTTGGATTTGAAGGGGGAAAAACTGATGTCTAGTGCAAAGCTGGAAATGCATTCTGTGGTTACTCTTTTATAGAGTTTATATATATGTGTGTGTGTGTGTGTGTACCCATATATTACATGTGTGAACTGGTGATTATACTGTGATATCTTTTGTAGAAGGCAAGAGTCAGAAAGGTAGAATTATTGCTGAAATGTAAAATGCATCATTGCAGCTTTTTCTCAACTTTGTCTTTCCTTCTTTCTGTCTTTTTTTCCAATAATTCTGTATTTTTTCCCATTTTTTCCTTTACTGTGAATGATGACTTGATTTAAATCTGAGTTGCACATAATTCAGCTTCTGAATTATGAGATTTTCTTCATCAAATCTCTTGTATTTTCAGCTTAAAATTAAATTCTGTCTCACAAACACAAAGGAGAAAATCTGGGCATTTGCTAGAAGGTGTTTGAAGACTCAGTCCCTGCCTACCTCACTTGGATATTGTTAAATCAGTTAAAATTCCTCTTTAATTGAAATTATGGCTTTTGTAGTCTGTTGTAGAGTTACACTATGTATTTTCTTGAAAAATTTGGCCTGCTGGGCTAGGGTAGGCTCCTTCCTACTTGTAAGGTGGAATTACACAGGTTAATAAAGAAGCTGAGAGAAGAAATGGAGCCTAACTCTAAAATATCACAATACCATCCTGGAAGATGACACAAATAATTTTTGACCTAAGAAGTACAGAGAATGAGCTGAACTACTTATTCAATTATGTCAAATGATCAGCATTCATTTATTAAATGATGTAAAGTGGAATTCAATTAGAGCAAGTAAGTGATTACATTATGTAAGGCAATTTTTAAAACTGGGTAATATGATCACCCTTCATTTATTACATTAGGTTCAGAATATTAGTACTGTTATTAAATTCATGGAAATGCTTATAATGATGGACTAGTTAAAAAAGAGTTTGCAAGTGAAGCCACTCCTCTTTGTACTTATTTTTTGGTATTGACTATGCTGTTATTGCTTTCAAAGCAAAGGCTCAGGTTTTACTATGACATCGTTCTTATAAGTAAAATCTTGTAAACACTGCTTGTAAAGGTAATTCCTAAGATGTCCAAAACAGGGGGAAAAGGGTGACCAATTAACCAGCTGAGCAGTGGGGAGGCAAGAGAAGAAATTGAATACTAAATTGCAATCTTACAGGAAACATAACATATTACAAAAATAAAATACTTTCATATCTTTCTACAGGACTAGATTTTCTATTTGGCAGACAGGATGAAACAATCACATTTGAAGATTTTATTGAGACTTTTTGGAGTGGGAGAATGCAGTTTCAACCTCTGTGTGTGGATTGCAGGGTCACATTTTTTCATACTACTGTTAGCCCATTTTCTCATGATTATACTTGACTAAGGCAAAAATTTTTTTTCATCATATCTCTTAGTGTCCCCTTTTGCTACTCTACCATTCATATTGTAGAGCTGGGTTGGAGGTATAAAAAAATACTAGAAATAGGATCCATTATTAAATTGTCTTCTTTTTTCACAGCACTTAGTGAAAGAGTATTTGTTTAAGGACTCAAATACCAATGTATTGTTTAAATTAAAGTATTCTTGTGGCCAGAACTTTTTAATGTCTTAAAGAATGTGTGCTTACTGCATGAGCTAGGTGCAAAATCCCTAGGAGCCTATAGAATTCTAAAATGAATCTAAGTGTGCAACTTTATGCTGATTACTTGCAGAGTTGCATGGGAGAAAACAGCATTCCAAATCTGAGGCAAGAGTTACTGTGCAAGTGGCTCAAAACCATATGCATGTAGAAAAGGTAGCAGATTTTAGTATGTCTGGAAGTGTTATTTTAAATACTTGGAGAATGTTTCTTGGCTGACAGAACTAAAAAAACCTGATATTTTGGTTTTGTTTTGTGTGGTTCCCCCCTGCTCTGCATAGGATTTTCATGCAGGAGTACACTGGAATGGCTGTGTGAGACAACCTCTGTAATTTCACTTAAAGAAGAGTTCATTTTCTTTCCAGGGCAGTTTGGTCTAGATGGAAAACAATGTAAGGGTAAAAGTTTGCAAGACCACAAAAAGATAAAACAAATTTAATAGGGAAAAGAGCCATTGACTGTTGGGGTCTAATTGAGGAGAAAATGGTGACAGAAATGAGTAATGCAGTAGTGTAGATACAATAGCAACAACTATGCAAAGTAAAAAAAAAAGGAAGATAGAAGTTTTTTTTATCTCTGTGTCTAAGTAATTAGTCTTCCAGTGCTGTTAATAACTTGAGGTTAAAAAACTCACCACAATGAAATTTTGAGATTGTAAAAAACTTTCTTTAACCTTGTGTCATAGCAAATGCTGAAATATCTAGCCACAGGCTGCCTGTCTAGCATGGTTTGAATTTATTATCATCCCAGGAAAATTTTATTTTAAAGTTATAAAATGATGAGCTGCAACACTCCATAAGAAAAAAATACATGTAAATAATCTGTTATGTATGGTGAGCTGTATTTTTTTTAATCACGTAGTTTGGAAAATGGATCAGCATGTGACAGATAATCTGCAAAGTGAAGCGTTTGTAAGAACCTTGTTTAGCTTTGCATTAGGCCAGAGGGGGAAAAAGAAGGAAAAATGTACAGAAGGCATGAAGAAATATTGGAATTAAAACTAGGTTTATATAGAGTATATGAGCAATGACAATGAAATATGATGGCTATTAAAGAAATTTATTTTAGCAGTTTTAATATTTAGCTGCTCTGTTTTATGCAAATTTATAGCCATTATTATCTCCTGGCCTAACTAAAGGATCAGAATAGACTACGCAATTGATGACCCTAAATTAATACCATGTAGTAATTTCTATAAATTAATTTCATAGAGCATATTTGCCTTGTATAAACTGGAGAATCAGGATAATAAAAGCACCGTCACTCTCTGAGCTAATAAAATCTCTGGTGGCAGCTCATTCTTAAGAGTGAAGGACACTGTCATCAGTCTCAGCTAAGGGAATAAGAAAAACACAATCAAAAACCAAAACAAACAAAGCAAAAACCAAAGCCCCAAAAACCTGAAACCACCACCACTAGCAGCAAGAAAAAGCAGTGGAAAAGCTTTTAAAGTAGGAGTGGATCAAAATGATTCTCTCTCTCAGCACACCCTTATAATGATGGCCAGGGAAGCCCAGGCCTTGCTGACATCAGTTCTACTGCCTCATTTTTCACTTTTTGGCATGTGATAGCAGCTGGCACGTGTCCTCTGAGAGTTGTGTGGGAGTATGACAGCATCTAGTACAAGTAGCATCCCTTCCTTCCTGGTGATACACAGTCCTGACTCCTCAGGGCTTTCCATCCTTCCCTGAATTAAAAGCTTTTTCAGTTGCTGTTTACATGAAGATTAATGGCTTAGGCAGCTGGGAGGTCTGATTGAATGTACAACAGGATCTGTGCAGGTAGGTTTAGAAAGAAGCAAACCCAGTCTCGCTAATAAGAATAAATTCTTTGAAACTTTTCTGACTATGCAAGACCAGAAGATTCTGTAATTTACCCCAATGTCTCAAATATCTAAAGAAAATGCCTCTGGGCAAAATACTCTCATGCAGATAAAAGACAATGCTGAAAAGCTGCTGTGCCTTCACACTGTGCCCCTTTGGTACTGTGGTGCCCTCTACTTAATCATACCAACACAAAATTGGTTTCAACTCTGGTTCCAGGTATCAGAGGACAGTATCTAGCTGTGACTTGCTGACCTTGCTGCACGTCCCTTCAGACCAACTGCTAGAATCAGCAAACTTGCATGAACAGGACTCATGGTGCCATTCAATATATGATCAGAGTGCAGCAAAACAAAAGACTCTGTTCTACCTTGCAATGTGTTTTATTCTGGGATAAGCAAAAAGGAATTTGGTACGTTTCTTCGTTAAAACAGACTTTTCATCCTGCATTAGGCAAAACTCCAGGGAAACAACCTTTCCCCACCCTTAATTAATCCAGAGAGTGAACAGGAGGATGACTAGACAGATGGGACATAATTTGAGTATGGAAAAATTGTCATCATCCCTCTTTAATTAGTGTTATAGGATGGCTCTCTTCAGATATAAGTAGATATGACAAAGATGTGTTTCACATATTCAAGAGGGTAATTAAACTGCCACATGCTCAAACCAATATACATACAGATCTGATTAAAAAGCTGACTCTGAAAACAATGATGGATGAGGTTTTAATGCACATGGGTATTAGGAAAGCAGCAAGAAGGGATTGCTGAGAAATGAATTGCTTCAGTTCTTGGCTGTAAAGGGAAAAAGAATGGGAAAATATATTAAATTTAAAAGAGGGAAAAGCTATAAGGAGGAACTGAGGACACAAGAGGATGAATTCATGCTATGTAGTTTAAAATAATGCTTTAATTATAAAGACAGAGGAGAGCAGGCAGCCTGTACAAGTCATCAAACCACCACATCTATCTCTGAACAGTTATGCAGTATGCACTGTGCAGACTGCTTTTTCACATCCAGACCATATGGTTGCTCCTCAAGAAAGTGTGTTAGGTTACGAGTGTGTATTTCTGGAGATGAGTTTCAACGTTTGCATAGAAGCATGCCAAAAGGAAATCCAAAGTCTTCAGTTGCTCTAACAGGGCAGGAGGCTGTTTTTAGGGTTTCTGGCTTTTGTTTCTGCCTTGCTGTTGACAGTGTTTTTACCTAGAGGTAAAACCTTGTTTCAACACTTTAAATAGTAAAATCAACTAAAATGATTTTTGATGTATGGAGAACCACTTTTGCTGATTGAATTCTTAGTTCAGCCTGCTTTCCTCTGGTGAAATCCATGTGGGCTCTTGGAGACAGTGCAAGAGTAGGTGCACAGGGGAAGAAGCCTGCAAAACTTCCAGAGTTGATCTACATGCCCGGTGGATATACATCACCCATCCACAGGTCTATCAGGTCATACAAGTTGATTGAAGGCTTTCTGAAGGCTGCTCCCTTCATGAGACAAACCTTGGAGCTGTTTTGACATTTGGTCTCCAACTACTGTCACTGTGTTGACAGAATGGGTGTTGTGACTCAAAATCACAGAATAAACTCTGTCTAATTGCTCTGAGGTAACATGGAATTGATGTGTTAGTGCAACACTAAAAAGATTGTGGAATGAGGTTGGTAGGCAAGAGAATTATGGGAAAAGAGGACTTAAATATACTCATGGTTTCCTGTAAAAATATTGAATAAATCTATTTGCATGTGAGAAAGTCAGAAGAAAAACAAATGCCAGTTCTGTTGGTTAAGGGAAGGCTGCATGCCAAACTTGTGCCCAGTCACATTGTTTTCTATTTTCACTGTATCTGCTAAAAAAGACACTGTATCAAAATAAAAAGCCTATACGGAAAGTGATGGTGCAGTTGTTTTTATCTGTGAGATGTAAAAGGAGGCAAAGCAAATGGTAAAATTTTTGCTCTTCCACAGATGCTTCCCTGTTCAATGCTCTTGGAGGTTTCAGCTTCAAATCTTATTTTTTTTCCTATGGTGAATCTTGTTTCATCATGCCACTTCACCTGATCATTTCATTTTTTTAAAATGAATACCACACTTAGTAGCAGATAAATATTATTTCCTGAAACATATTTAGCTTTACTTTTGGCTTTGTACCTATATCCCTTGCAGTGGGGTGCAGCAAAAGGGGAACTTTGACGGTGCAGAATGACTAGATGTTTCTTTCATAACTGGATATTTTACCAGAAGATTAAAGCACTTTCCACATTTATTTGAGGTTTTTCCCCCTCCAAATTAGATATATAGTTACATTCTGAAGGCACAAATAGCCTGACACTTAATATATCTGAACAAAACAGAAATCAGTATCCATTAAAATTGGAGCTAGGGTTAAATAACTAAAGTAATATAGAAAATCCCTGGAACCTCTCTCAAATAGAAATTTCAACTCCAGACACTCAGCCAGCAGAATTGCCCTTTTATTTATTTCCTGCCACTTTCATTATGATTTATTCTTTTCTATATAAATAATCCCTGTACCGTACCCGGGGAGTTGTTTCATCTTTGGGAGATAGAAATCATTCATTTCCTGCCAATGGAACCTCATAAAACAATATATTGACAATTACAGCCAGCTGAGCTGGTGATTATGAGATTAATTATTCTTGTGAGTGATGGTGTTTAGCTGCTTTAGGTTTCCAGCTCTGTTGTGCTGGGCATTTTCTGCGGACAGGAGGCATCTGTGCAGAGATGGCTGCAATGGACATGGGGTCAGGCCTGTGCTGAGGACTCACAGCTCTTCTCCAAATGGGCTGGGGCACGATAGGCTTAGCTCTGGGATTTGCAGCTGACGTCTCCTTGGCAGCTGACATTTTGTGAAAATGCCTCTGGTACAATTTGGGTCAAACGCTATTTTTGAAAAAGAATCTCTGGGTTTTATATGCGGGTAGGAAGCTATTTTCACTTTTATTCATACTAGGTTGCTCAGGATACTCCACAGATAGCAGTCACAGGTTTCCCCCACAGTTACCATGAGAAATTAATGTCATGACAGTTGAGTTAAGAAACTGATCTGCAGAAAAAGTAAACAGTCTCTCAAATATTTTGGACCACATGCTATTCAGTTACTGTGATAGCTGTCCCAGAACCTAGCTGTCTGGTGATGCTGAAGGCAGTTTCACTGAACAGGATGGATACTGCTCTAGAAGCCAAAGGAGAGAAAATGTAAGTGACAATTTTCTTTTTTATTGTCAGGGAAGTGAGTCACTGGATATGTATTTGCTCCATGCCTCATAAGATCCTTGCTTTCACAGCAGCTTTCTAGGCAGTGGCTGGTGGTGGCCGAGCCTGGAGTGAGCCAGAGGACTGTGTACCTTGCATGGCTGTGGACCCACACTGAGCACAAGGAACCGTGACACCATGGGGTAGCCCAGAGACAAATGCCTGCGGCACTCTGCAAAACTGGAGTGTTCTTATTAAAGAGAATAGGGAAAGTGCTGCATTACATGGAGCATCTGCAGGCTGGGGACCCGACCAAAGAAATGGCAAATGTGGATGCCCAAATCAGTCACTCCACCAGCTCAAATGACTGACCTTGAGGCAATGTGCCCCCGATGCTGAGTTACAGCACGTGTTCTGTGCACTGTCAGACTTTGTGTACCTGGGTTGGATTGTGATGAGTCCCTTCTTTTGTGCCCCTTGTCACCATCCTTGGAATGGATAAATGCCCAGAGCTGTTGGTGTGACCCAGCCCACTGCAGGGCTGGGGCAGCGTGATGCCAATCAATCCCAGCCCCTCCCCTGGATCGAGTTTCCCGAAGAGGCAGACTCAGAGGGCGGGTCGAGGGGCGGCTCAGAAGCCTAAGCCGTGCCAGGGTCCAAGCCGCCTCCCCAGGTTCGGGAAAATTCTGGGTTCCTCGGTTGTTCATTGTTCTCCGTTACAGCTCCCACCTCTCAGTTTCCCCCAGTGGTTCCTGTTAAATTGTATCCTCCCCAATGGTTGTTTTCCCCTTTCACCGGGGTTTTCAAATTCCCTATAAAACCGAGGTCAAGGCTCCAAGGAGCCATGCTATCACAAGCCCATCGCATCCCATCGCATCCCATCGCATCCCATCGCATCCCATCGCATCCCATCGCATCCCATCGCATCCCATCCCATCCCATCCCATCCCATCCCATCCCATCCCATCCCATCCCATCCCATCCCATCGGATTCCAGCTTGTTTGGATTGTGAAACTTCTAACAATAAACCTGTTAGGAGCCAGACCAGAACAGCCTCTCTCTTCCTTTTAGGAGCCAGACCAGAACAGCCTCTCTCTTCCTTTGTCTCCGAGCTAACGTGAGCCGATCCCATCAGCTCCTGCCATGTTTCCTCTGCCGAGAAGCCAGCTAGCTAACTCAGCCAGCAGCTCCTTTCCTGATGCTGAAGTCGCTTCAGCAACACGTGGAAGTAACGCAGCTGGACTCTCTCTGACCTGGGGCACGCCAGAGTTGGTGCCTTGAGCACCAAACACTGCGTTACAGAGCTGCCATATAGGATAAATATGTACAAAAAATTTCACACAATGACCCAGTGAAACATCCAAGCACACTTCATGTTCTATGTCACCTCTGAGAAAATTAGGTATTGTGTCAACATACAGTGATTATCCAGTTATATAGATCCCTGAGAAAGGAACTGTTAAAGAAAATATATGCACATTTTTGTATATATAACTTTTATATTATATATTAGATATATTATATATATATATAATATATATGTATATGAAGGGAGAGAGAGAGAGAGAGAGAGAGAGAATATATATAGAATAGTTGTACTTTCAGTTGTATTTCACTTCCATGGATACCAGACCTTTAAACTGGTCCAAATGCCAAAGTTTTTGTTTCTGTTCTTTAATCTATATAACTGCCAACTAGAGCATTATGAGATATTTAGTTACTTATTACATTTTGTTAATGATGGCATTTGATTTATCAAAAGCTAATTATGATGAGATTTTACTGAGGAGCAGAGGAACATGATCTGTGGGGTAGACAACAGAGAGCTCGTTTAGCAAGACTGATACCTGCAAATGTCAGGAACTCTAACTTGGTAGCTGGTTTTACATTGGCTCAAATATAAAGGCATCAAGGGTCTGATATTTTAAATAGGCAATGCAAGAGACAGGGAACAGTGTTATAGTTAAGGAAATGCAAATTAGCAATGAAAGGCAGGAGGCAGTATCATCCCCTCCTCCCCTGATGTCCTTTCTCAGAATTCAGTTGAGAAGTCTGCACAAATGCTTTACTGTCAGCAGCATTTGGGCAGAGGTCTGGGAGGTCTCTTAGGGGATAACCAAACTTTCCTTAATTTCTGGACTGCTTGGATGCTCTAGAAAGCCATGAAAATCTTTGGTTGTCACAGTGACAGGTGATGTTTTACACATACACCCTACCTGAAGTCCCATGCCAAACTGTGGAAAGTGATTCAAGTACATTGTGAGGAAACTGACAGAGTTCAGCCTCTTTGAGTAGTTCACATCAGCTGCTCTGCTCTTGAGCACTGCAGTTATTTGTCAGATAATTCTTTGCACAATCTTTAAGAATTCATTCAAGTGCAGGGTTTTTTTTTTTTCCCCTTTTAGATATGCTTTCATTACAGTTGAAACATTTTCAAAACTGACATCTGGCCTATTGGAAAAAAAAAAAGACGTTTCAGATTTTACAACTGGCTTTAGCTTCCTCACTCGGTGGTTTTCATGTGAGTACACAATCAGATTGTTCCTTCTTTGAAAAATATTTTCTCATTCCCACTGATAGATAAAAATTTCATACAAAATGTAGAAGAATGACAACCCTGTCCCAGTTATCCAAATGATCTCTCAGTGTGTCTGATTTGGCCTTTTCAAAAGTTTCATTGTAATTCCTGAGTCTATGCTGGGGTGCATAAACCTGTGGTTTGGATTGTAGGATGGAGACTAATGGAGCTACGCTGTAGTGTGGTAACACTGCACATATAAGAGGAAATATGATCCTGTCCTTCCAAAAGAATGAATAAGAAGGAGTAAAATAGATTGCCTCACTTTGCTATGGGCTTGAATACTGCTTTAACTGGAGACAATGCATAGGCAGGGGTGAAGTTTTTAGTTAGTTTCTCCTTCTGACAGGTATTTTGCCTTAAGGGAAGAATTTCCTGATACTTCTCCATCTTAGTTTCTGTCCTTTAAAAGTACAGTTCACTTTCCTGTTCAAATATTGTGTAAGACAGAAATAGCTTTATTTTACACTAAGTTGTATTCCCAAAATTGTGCCAGTTAAGGCAGAACAGTTTTTAAGGAAAGCCAGAAAAGGAGTTTTCCTTTGTAAGGTTTAACCTTCTTTCAGAACATCGCAGTTAAGTGGGTTACATTTCCCGTTCCTACCTCAAGCCATATTTAATCAGGATTAGACATCATTCCAAACTGAAATAAAATGCACTTGTACTGTGAAACCCCTCTGTTTCCATTTTAATCATTCCGGTCAGCAAATCAAATAACAATAATTTGTCTTCATTTATTTCCAGTGGATGCTCTTCTCATCTGAAATTGCTTGTTTCTTTGAACAAGCACTAATAAAGAAATGTTCTTTCATCTGGAAGAACAATGCTGGAAACTTTTCAGAAGAGAGCAGGAAAATGGTTATGACTAAGCTAGTCTGTGTACAGTGGAAGCATACATATATCAAATATTTTGTGCCCTGAAATGCTCGTGGTTTAACATTGGCAAGGCTGGAGAGAGGGGATGGTTTGACAGGTACAACAGGTAAAGGAGTTTGACTAAAAGCCTTTGGTAGTTGTGCACTGCTCTGTTCCCTCTTCTGTGCTACCCACCATGTCTTCACAATCGTCAGTATGGTCTGCTAACAATGATTTTATACCTGTCAGCTGGATGTGCCCAAAGAAAGGCTGTTGTATTTACAGGTAGGAGGTGAAATGTGATACACTCCAGTATTTTATCTGAAGCCACAAAGTGGAATATCTTGTCACTGTATTCATGATCTCATTCTTTGTGAAAAAGAGCAATTCCAAAAAGAAATAGAACTATTTAGTTGCATTATAGTCTTTTCTTACAAAGCAGTTGGTTTGATTCCCACGTTGGGTTAAGTGTGAACAGAGGAACCATATTAAGTTGAATAGCACTTTTCAGTGATTTATAAGTGCTGAAGTTTTTTTGATCTGATTAATAATAATTTTATTTTGGGTCAGTTGAAGGAATCCTGTTAAAAACAGATGCTATCATGAAACGCAAAGATTTCAGCAGAAATCGTGGTATCGCTTAAGTAATTCTCTTAAGAATTACTTCCTGCATCTGATAAATTGAGAGCAATAATAATGCATGACAGACTTGGCCAATCTATGTACTTTTGTCAAACCACTTTCAAGACACCTAAAGTTTGGTGGTCTTGGGAGAGGATTTATGAGTTACAGCACTGAGCTGCAAAGAAATAGTGTGGTAGAGGGGAAAAAAAGGTGCCAAGAGGGAGAATTCCTTTTGTTTCTAATTTATAATTTTGGTTTTATACATTTTGGTGCTGAAAGGCAAAACAACATTGTAAGGATGCAGTAACTCTTGACCAAACCACCAATTCCTAGATCTGCTCAGTACTGTGGAGACCAGAGCTGTCACAATATCAGCAAACAGCAGAGAGCTTAAGGAGAATCCAGTGTATGGTACATAGCATATGGCTTTTTACTGGCTTGTTGGTTTTGACATCAAAACATTTTACAGAAAATTAGAGCTTAAAATATATAGTCATTAGGAAAACAGATATAATAATCTAATTTAAGTCTTTAATTTAAAGAACCAGTTATTTTGCAAATTAAGTTTCAAGTAACAGGAGAGGAGCTTTTCTTCAGTAGCCAGACAGTGGTGTGCCAGGGCTAATCTTGTGCAGATTGTGTGGCTATCCAAATGTGTGTCCCAAGGGTGAGAGTTGTCACATCTATGCAGGAGCTTGGTTGTTTGCATTATTATAGGATGCCCAGATTATTTTATGATGGGACAAAAATTGCTTTACCTGAATGACAGCTATAAATTTTCAATGATAAAGACAGGATACTGAGTAGTGTGGATAAAACTACCGGTGGCTAATGGCACATCTTTGGGGGAACACTGAGAAGGGACCCACACCTCCATGAGGGGACCTATGAGAGAGTGTGGAGGGGTGTCTAGTAGTTCATAGGTGTTTCACAACATTTTAAAAGTGGCTAGGGTTGCTGGTATTGGACCTGAAAGTATATTTCACTCATTGCTGGCTATTTGTACGTTGCTAATAAATAGGTGCTTCAATCCTGATTTAAGTATGTTAATGTAGTTTAAGCTTTGTGACCTGAGCAGTTCACCCCTGTAATATATATGTGTGTGTATGATTTCTGATTTTATTTGTGATTTATTCCATGTGATCACATAAAGTCCAGAGTTATTTCCTGACTCTGCAAGTCTAATGCCTCTTATGTGATTACTCCTTCTAAAAGAGTTACCAGTGTTCTGTCTGTTTCTTCAAACACCAACCTCCTGTTTATCTGTATCCTTCTTATATGTGGATGGCCAGTAGTAAACATGCAAAACTGATAATAATAATGTTTAGAGAGAAAATTTATTTATTTAGCATCTTAATTTTTCTATGTGTTAAATATAATCTTCTGTTAGCCTTCATAGATGCCTTCTGGCCTTGAAAACTTACCTAGTTCATCCTGTCAATTCGAAAAGAGTATCTCCATGGATGGAGAGAAAAGATGCTGATGTCTGTGTGTTGGTCTCAGGTCTGATTCCTTGTGCAGTTCTGCAGCCATTGACCATGACCTAGTGCTGGTTGTGTATGCAGGGCCTTCATGTTGCATGAGGACTCCATGATGAATGCAATTTGAATCCCTTTGGACTGATAGCGTACAAACTTTTACTGCAAGTGTGATGTAATTTAAACTCTTCTCTTGGAAAACCTGGATTTATGCACCTACTGCTTTTCTGTTTTGAGAGATGGGTACTTGCCACATGGGAGAAAAGGGACCAAGAAATGTTTGGCAGCCAAATGCATGCATAAGCCACACAAAATTCAATTCATTATTTCAAATTTGTTGTGATTCAATTCACCTAATATTGGTACGATGTCTCTTGATAAATGGAAACTGTCTATCTGTTTCTTCTGCCTGGAAAAGAAGGCAATAGCCCCATTTGTTATTTTTCTGGTTTGTTTACTGCAGATATTAAGCAACAGCAAAGAGCAGAAACAATGGCTTTCCTTGACTTGTGGACCTACACAGCATCAATGTTCTTGCTGCCTTTGCCAAAGCTGAAGTAATGAGTGGAACAGATTCAAATGCTCAAATGATATGCTTGTGTGCTGCTGACCTGGATGTCACTGTGGACAGCTTACGGTGCATTTAACTGCAACATTGCTTCACTTCCCTGCTTCTTCTTCTTTTTTCTTTATTTTTAATTTTTTTAGTGACTAGTTGAAGGGAGTCCCTAGATTTGATTACGCATGAAAGAAATTACTGAAAGCTTCACAGCAAATGCATTGGGAATTTATTTTAGATTCTCAGTCAATCCAGCCGATCCGAACCTACATGCCTCATTAGTCAAAACGTATTTAAAACTCTTGGTACAAACCTTGTTTATCTTGCAGCCCACATTAAAAAATTCCAGTGTATGCATCTGTGGCATACTATTTATAAGACATCCTGTCCTTTAGTGGCCCCTCACAGCCTTCGTGCACAGTAGAAGTAAGTTTACAGCATCATGTATTTTCCTCCCAGGCGAACAGCTTTTGTCTTGATGCGCTTGAAATACTTTGAGGTACCATATAATTCTTTGCTGACATTATGTATGCAGGCTTGCACATAGAGGTTCTTCTAACTGCAATACAGGTTTCTACCATGTGCTGACAGGAAAAGTAAATAGTGGGACACTCTAGTCCCCAACTTAGCCCTCCAGACAACAATTAGAGCAGTTTGGCTGTAATGTGGAACTGTTTTGATCCTGGACTGCTTTATTACCTCCAGTACTCTGAGAAAAGGATGCCTGTTGCAGAGGGGCAGGCAACAGCACCAGCTCCGTACTCTGTCCATCCTGGTCTTTACACACTCCAGGGAAATCTAATGAGACTTTTTATTACATTCTGTGTTCACCTGGTCAGACTCTAACCCTCAGTTTATAACTCCAAAATATCTACTTGTCTGAACCATACTCAGTAGAGAATTGCTCTTTCTTATGTGGTGGCTGTGAAAGCTGATGACAGTGTTTGTGACCCTGCAGTGCAATTGAAATATAAGGGATTTAATTAACTCTGAAACTTGCCACCTTAAGCCATCAGCAGAAGTGGTCTCTAGTTGGTGGTTTTCAGCTTGTGACTTTCTGTTTGTGGTTTACTGTCCAATCAGTTTTGCACCCTGGTTACAGCTCCTGCATTTCACTTTGACAAAATACCATCACTGTGGAAACAGTCTCTGACATAAGACTCAGCTGAGGACTTTGGCTTCATTTGATTCTTTTCCCTCATGTCAACCACTGTTACTTGCTTTATGCTGTTCTGATTGGACAACAAAGCGCTTGCTGGGTGAATGGTTGGCTGACTAACCCTTTTGAGGTATTTGCGACAAGGTCAAAGGAACATTGGAAGCTTGTCTCTCTATGCCTACATGTGGTGGCCTCCTGGGACCTTTCTGTTCATTGGTAACATCATTCCCACTGGAAAACTCAGAAAAGCCGAAGTTTCTAATAGCAAAACTAAGCAACTCCCTTTTACAGTCTTCAAAAAGCTAATAAAAAAAAATGAAACAACTCCAAAAAGTGCAAAGGTGTCCCCCAAATATTTTTCCAATTAAGTGTCTCACTTTTTGATTTAGTGACTTCCAGAGGGCTTTTTTTTAGCTGTCTGCAAAACTTAGGATATTTGAATTTTTTTTTTTCCTGTTTCTCCACCCCAAAAGCCACTACTTGTACTTTCGGACTATTACTTACACATAATTTCCTACCCAATGTGGGCTTGTCAAAATCATATTTTCTTACTGATAGCTACCACAATAATTTTTCCCCTTTTGAGTATGTCTTTTCTTGCTGAGAACATGGGTTATAAGTTTAAAACAAAAATCCTGTCAGTTTACTGAATCCTATTGCTCTCCATGTGTGACACTTATTCATAACTACACTCAAACTCAATGGACTCTTTTCATTATTTATCACATTATACATTTAACCGAGTTTTTTCGGAGAAGAGTTGCTTTGTTGGAATGGAGTTGGCTCATTTTGGTGAATGTGTGTTGGAAATGAACCTGAGAAATTTCATAATCTTTATGGGATTTAAAGAGCAAGTGCTCTTACCTTCATTCATGAAGGGAACCCCACAATTAGCAAGTGGAGCATTTGTTAATTAAATAAACGTCAAATGCTGCAGTATATACTTCATCAATATTCTCTGATCATCAGTGGGGATAGGGAGGGAAGGCAATTTAATGCCAATTGGAGTTAGTAGCACATTTTTATCACAGGTGGTCATAAATATAGTTGGCTGAATGATTCATTGCAGACAATACTCATGAAGGAGCCAGCTCCTTGTTGTCTGCTCCTAGTGATTCAGGAGCTTTGCCTACATGAACAGGGTCTGTTGAGCCCCATTAAATCCACGAGGGAAGGGCATTAATTTCTGCAAATGTGTTTCACTATTGCTATGTATTTGCCAACTAGCAGAAGTTATTTTATAGGCAATTCACAAACTGTTTACTTTGACTGTCTCCCATTTAACTTTCAATAAATGAACGTGGTCAACTTAAAGGGATGAGGTTAGAACTTTTTGGAGACAAATTTGTTTGAAAATTCAATATTTTGGAAAAAGATTTCTTTTATTATAAAACTGAGGAGTGGCAAAAAAAGTTAATCAAATTATACAATATATCTCAAAGCCAATAGCTGTTCTATGAACAATATTTGTTCCCCTCCTGGAGTTTGAACTCATAACACTCCTGAGTAACTGGACATGAAAGCTGAGAAGCTAAAGAGAGATTTGCCATGTTTTGACTGTTTTACTTTTGTATGCCTAGCTGAAAGCACCAGTTCTGCAGATGAGATGTTTTTGACAATGATGATAATGTTTTTGTCAAAAAAAAAAAATTTTTTTAAAAATGGTTGTGAGTAATTTGAGTAATTTTGAATGCTAATTTTTTCACATTAATCCCCTCTCCCCTCTCCCCCAAACTTGGTGTTTGTGACTGGACTACTTCAATTTTGAAAATAGAAAATCTGTCCACTACCTCCTCCTCCTTTCTCTAGCTCTCACTTCTATTTTTTTTTTTTTCCAATTTACCTCTGCATGACTGGTGATTAAATAATCTTCTATCTCCTACCTTTTTTTTTTTTTTCCTGCCCCTTGTTCACATATGGACAACTCTTAATTTTCCAATTATCTGGTTATAGATCATACTGAAAGAGAGAGGTGAAAGAGGTGTTCCTCATGCACTTAAATAGACCATTGCCCAAGGAATATCTGCAGAATCAGAGCAGTAGTCTGTGGAGACCAACAATGTGGCTCCAAGATAAGGGACAAAATAGCCAATTTCTCTTGTCTGTACACTGGATATTCTGTGTCTCCAGTTGTTGCATAAAGGATGTTGTGTACACAGATGTTGTGTAACAGATCTCTATCTGGCCTTCTTTTTTTAAAGCATCCATTTAAAGGACGATTAATGAAACTGTCTAAACCTCTTTCTGAACGTTCAAATACTGACTCCCTCTACAGAGATCTCATAGTACTGCAGTCTTTAATTTTGCAATCCTCTGTAGAAAGTAGCATTTTTGAGCATTGAAAGATGATCTTCTGCTATTTTCAGTGAATACCTTGCTCTTTTCTTGTATTTTTGTTTCTTTGAGGCAAAGGAAATACAGTCAACTATGGTTCTTCAATTTGTTCTCACTTTTCTGTTTTGGAAAACTTATTGACATCTGTGTCAGACTTGTGTCTAAAGCAAAGTATGTCATCCTTTCCCGGTGTTTGTTTTAAGACAGCTGCTTCTTCCTCTTGACAGTATTCAAGCACAATATGTGACTATAATAAATATGTGTGTATAACAGAAAAAAATTAAAACCTTTGTCTTGTTCTCAGTACCTGCTTTCTTTAAGGCATTTTTTTTTTTTTTTTTGGTGGGCTGCTACTGTACACTAGATCTAGGAATGTGTAAAAACTTCCAAAAGTAACTTCAAAATATTTTCTCAGATGTGGTCTCATATATTGGGGTTGCACTGTTCCTCTCACAAACTTTTCCTTATTTGTTCCTTCAAACAAATAATATCTTTTTCCTATGGTTAAAAATTTTAAAGGCTTTAATTCTCTTAATGAAAGAGGCAATTATCTATTATTCCTTGTGATACTGCACCTTCATAAAATATCCAATAAATTTATTGAATAGCTAGTTTAAAATAAGAAAACAAATATTATTTTACCTCATGTCATCCTTGCAAATTTAATTTCTAGTCGTTGTTCAAAAGGTCCACAGAAGAGAGGCTGGAAGATAGATACACTGGTAGCTATTAGACATTATAAACCAGTTGTAAAGCCCAACTCAGAAAGCTGTGAAGCTCTATTGTCTAAACCCTGAGATGTTATCTTAGAGTACGTAGCGGTCCCATTGTTGTATTTTCCTTGAAGCAAGTGATGTTGCTGGTCTCATCTGCAAATTTATATACTGTAATCTGTATGGCTGTAAAGCAACTACTGAGATGATGAAGATAAGCATCTTGACCAATTGTAATTAAAATCATGACAGTGGAGTGTCCTGGACAGAGTTAATTATTTTTGCAGAGCCTGGAGCGTTATGGGTGTGTCATATGGGTTGTTATTCTAAATTGCTACATAGAGGTATAAAAAAGTTGTTGGATATCTACAGCATTAAAGTCAGTAATTCCTAGAGTGATCACAGTTACTGTTAGCACAACTTTTCACTAGATTTTTGCCCTCCTACTTCTTAAAGTAGTCTGGGATAGGAGAGTAGCTAATGTACCCTGTGCATGAGTACACCAGAATTGTAATACTTAACTTAAGACTTTAAAGCATACTCAGACTGGAAGGTTCATGCATAACTAATTATTTGCCATTAGATTTAAATGAATAAAATCTTAGGATGACTTACGTATTAAATTATTATACCTTTCTTTACGTTTGGAAGAATCTGCTAAGAAATAAAGAAAAATGAGTGGAATTTTATTTCTATCATCCTTCAACTGACCTTACATTTTTCTTTACACCAACATCTTTTGTTAATATACATCACTGTTCCCCTTACTAAAAGGAAGCCATACAATTGAGATGGTAGAGGTTCCGTTTAAACAAGGATACCTAAATACATGACTTGAAAAGGGAAGACGGAGAAATTTTTGTTCCACTGCAATTGAGAATTTAATGTTTTGGGAATTAACTGTTCATCTAGGTAATGTTTATTTGCTTTAAAACATTTAGTGGACAGACTGAAAGAAATGGTTCTGGAAGAACATGTACTTTCTCTTTATTTGCTTATGGTTCATTTACCACTATCTAGAAATGTTATCCATTAAGGAGAAATTGGCAGTTCATGAATTAGAAACAGTAATAATTTGGCAGAAATTATTGTTTTCATAGAATCACAGAATATGCTGAGTTGGAAGGGACCCACAAGGATCATCAAAATCCAACTCCTGGCCCTGCACAGGACATCCCCAGAAATAACACCATGTGCTTGAGAGCATTGTCCAAATACTTCTTGAGCTCTGTCAGCCTCCATGCTGTGATCACTTCCCTGGGGAGCCTGTTCCAGTGCCCAAACACCCTTGGGGGAAAAAGCTTTTCCTGATATCCAACCTAAACCTTCCCTGACTCAGCTTCAGGCTCATCCCTTCACTCCTGTCACTGCTCACCACAGAGAAGAGATCAGTGCCTGCCCCTCCTCTTCTCCTCACAAAGAAGCTGTAACTACAATGAGGTCTCTGAACAGACCAAGTGACCTCAGCTGTTCCTCATATGGCTTCCCCTCAAGGCCCTTCACCGTCTTCGTTGCCCCCATTTGGACACTCTCTAAGAGCTCAATGTCTTTCTTACATTGTGGCACCCAGACCTGCCCCCAGCACTCGAGGTGAGGCCACCCCAGTGCAGAGCAGGACAATCCCCTCCCTTGCCTGGCTGGTGATGCTGTGCCTGATGCACCCCAGGACACGGGTGGCCCTCCTGGCTGCCAGGACACACTGAAGTGCACAGAGGACTGTTGAATAATTATATTTCTATGATCACACTTCATATTGGGAATAGGAAGAGCACAGGAATTGGTCAGAATGTTAATTCCCTCTACTCTCTACAACAGCACGTGGCAATTCTATAAATGTGGTCCTACAGTGCTTAATGTATTGCTGGTTCATGTATGTTGTAATAAACATCTGCTTAATTTATTCCTACATCAGTGAACTGTGTGATTGAGGAAAGCAAGAAATGTAGTGAAAAAAGGATTTCTATAAAATGAAGGGTCTTATTGTTCAAGAAATATGGATATGAGAAAGGTGAAGAATACAGAAATACCTGTAGGAGACCCCAGAGAGTGGATGTCTTGATGGCAGTGATGATCTGTCTGATTTATCTAGTCACAAAACAGGTTTTACTCCAAGTCGCTGATATCCTGGAGGTGGTAATAAGTCTTTGTCCAGTGGAAAGGTCAGAGAACACTGGTCTTGGTTGAGTGCTATAGTAGCTTATTGTATCACAAATAGCTGCTCATGGCTTGGATAAATATGCTCTGGGTAAAAGCCTGGCTGGATGGGTGGGCCCAGAGAGAGGTGGTGAATGGTGTCACATCCAGTTTTTGACTGGTCACTAGTGGGGTTCCCCAGGGCTCAATATGGGAGCCAGTCCTATTTAACATCTTTATCCATAATCCAGATGAGAGAATTCGATGCATCCTCACCCACTTTGCAGACGACACTAAGCTGGGCAGGAGTGTTGATCTGCTGGAGAGTAGGAAGGCTCTACAGAGAGACCTGGACAGGCTGGATTGATGGGCCAAGGCCAACCATAGCAGTTCAACAGTAACCCCATGCATTGCTACAGGCTCACGGCAGAGTGGCTGGAAAGTGGCTCAGTTGAAAAGGACCCTGAGGTATTGAGGTGCTGGAGCATGTTCAAAGAAGAGCAATGATGCTGCTGAAGTGTCTGCAGCACAAGTTTTATAAGGAGAAGCTGAGGGAACTGGGTTTGTTTACCCTGCATAACAGGAGCCCTCATTGCTCTCTACTGCTGTTTCAAAGGAGTTGTATTGAGGTGGATGTTGATCTCTCCTCAGGTAACAGGTGACACAAGAGGAAATGTCCTCAAATTGCACCCAGAGGAAGTGTAGAGGGATTCCTTGTGGAACAGGGGCATATGATACCCCTGGAAAGACTAGACAACCCAGGGTTGCTGAGGAAAAGCCCCTGAACTGGCCCCTGGCTGCAGGCAGGCCTGGAAAACACCTGGCTGCAGGCAGCCCTGAAAGTCCTTGGCAAAGTTATACACTGGTTGGCTCCCCTGTGGATTAGAGGCTGTCTAGAGGGACGGGGTGTGAATCTTGCAAAAGTAGATATAAGCTTGTGTAGGTAAACAATAAAGGGAGAATGATGCTTAATCGTATCAGTGTATGTGTCATTTGTCCGGCCATCTCTCTGGACTCGGTCCCTAACAAGGAAGTTTAGATCAGGTATTAGGAAAAAATTTCTTCACTGAAAGTATTGTTCAGCATTGGAACGTTTGTCCTGGGAAGTGGCTGAGTCATCATCCCTAGGCATTTAAAAGATTAGTAGATGTGCCACTTAGAGACATGCTTTAGTGGTGGACTTGGGAATTCTGGGTTAATGGTTGGACCTGATGATTTTAAAGGTCTTTTCTAACCTAAATAATCCCATGATTCTATGACAACACAAAATGTCATTTGGATTTAAACGCAAAATCCCTCGTCGAAGCTACTATTAAATGCTTAAGTGGTCTTTTTACAGGTTGTGTAACTTCAGTTACAGGACTCAGTTTTTAATCCCCTCAAGTGCTTTTGTAGAGCTTGAACATCACCCAGCTTCCCACTGTTCTCTTAACCATTGTCACTTTTTACTGAGTAAATTAATCTTATTGTGTACATCATATGCCACATTAATATTTTTTCCGGTTGAAAGGGTATCAAGCCTTAATCATGAAGCATTATTCAAAATTCTAATCCAGCTAGCTTCCCAACATTGTGCATATTGTTCTTTTTTCATCCAATGATTTATTTTTTTAATGATATCTCAGAAAATCTGCCAGCCTTACTACTTAAGCAAACTTTATGTGCCATTTCTTATTGAAGCTAAATGAGAACCTAATCTACAGAGATATTTTCATGAGTTTGGATTGTTATTTGTCCTCTATTAGGATTATTTGTTTGACAGAAGGCTGTCTTTGAAGGAAGTTGAAACTCAAAATACACTGATATGTATGTGATAGGACACTATTTGTTCCTTCATTTGGGATGTCATAATGCCTGACCCAAAATCTAGACAAGCACATATACTCACATTATGTCTTCCAGAACTGAGAAGATGCTACATGAAGTATGCTTCAGAAGACAATGAAAATTATTTTTGCAGTTAATATAAAATTATTTTTTATTGTAGTTTTTAAAAATGAGATTTTAAAATGATGCCAATCTGCATAATTAATTCCTTTGTTATTTTTATATATATTATATATATATATTACATACAATATAAGTGTATAATATACTAATATGTATATATTCCTATGTCCATGTTTCATTTGTTTGGTCCTGCAGAGATGCCCATATTGCTCAGTGGAATCTGGTTTTGATTAAGAAAATAACATTGGAAAGCAGAAAATTCTACACTTTCTGCTCCTTCAACAGAACTGAATGGAGACATTTTAATTCTAATACACATCAGCTACAGAGAGTAACTTTTTTTGGTTGTTTGAAGCATGTTTCCAAAACTGTTGGTGAACAGCCTTGTTTCCTTGGTTGTCTTTTCTGAGCAAAACCAGGAAACTTCCAGGAATCTTGGCTCTTGATTTGTCTAATTTACTTCTCAGACTAGTCTCAAATCTAAATATAGCTAGGGATTTTACACAAGTCAGGCCAGTAATCCCCAGAGCCACTTAGAATTTCTTCACTTATATCAAGGAATAGGGCTGGGATGACTGTAGTCTCCTTTGGGTAACCCACAAAAATGTTTGGGGATGGGGTTTCTTTCTTCCCTTTGCCTTTCTCTCTCACTTCCTATACTGTACCTCCACTTGAGACTCTATTCTTTGCAAGTTAAATGACCCAATTTTTTCTTTTCCTTCCCCAAGTTGTATGAATTTATACAAAGAGCTCTCAAGTAATTAATTTAGAAAGGCCTGACAGAACAAAAAAAGCCCAATATTTAGCTAATTCAGAGTCTGCTTTGATATTTGCTATTCTATAACTCACTAAAGCATGTCTGCCAAAGGCACAGCAACTTTAGCAGATTTTATCTGCACTTTGCTGGATCTTGGAAACTTAATTTCTGTGCTCAGTAAGTGGAGCTCCTATTGTTTTTAGAGCTATCTCAGATTATCTTTCCTTCTTTTGTTATTGTTTTTCATTCAACAGGCATTCATTGCTACTCTGAAGCACTTTGTCTGTAACACAGAACTGGCAGAGGCTCTGCTTTCAAGCAAAATGCTGTCTATGGTAGGAAATGCAGCTGGGAGAGACTATTTTTTTCACCATAATGATCAATGAGCTTGAAGTTCGCTTGAGCAACACTTTTGCTTAGCTGGGCTAAGCAGAAAATTGTATGAGTGTATTAAATAAATAAGAAGCTGATCCTTAATTGTGCAGAGGAAACACCAGATACAATGACTTTAGAAAGAATTATTGTATTAATAAAAATTTTGCATCAGGAGATTACTTTCACATATTACCTCATTATGTGTAAATTTATCACTTTTGGGGGGAGAGCTGTAGAGTTTGGTAGAAAATAGAACAGAGTTAGTTTAATAATAGAAATATTTCATATATAAGTATAATTGTTCCTAATTTATTCTGCTTTTCCTGTTTGTTTGTCTTAGAGAATTGCTACCCCTGACATAAATGTTCCCCACTTGCTGGAAGTGTGTGCAATGTTTTTCTCAATTAGGCTTACAATGTACAATGGTTGTTGCTAAAGTGTTTCTCAAAAGTGAATCATCTAGAAACTAAAACTATAAATTTTTACGTAGTAGGAAATATTAAAGTCTGTTGGTAAAATAGACACAAAACAAGGAAATGTTAGTATTTTAATTGCAGATTAAGGACTGTACACTGTGTACAGGAGGTCACTGTTACCTAGCAAAATACAGGTTATGATTGGTTTTTTTTAATAATTGCAAATAGAAAGTTTGCAATAGAATGTTAAGCAGTAGTATATTGCTATATAGTTGTGAATTAAGAATATACTTTCCTCCTTAAATGTACAGATTTTTACCAAAAATTTTGGAGGCTATAGAAGTAGCAGGATAATTCTGGAACTGCCATTTTGCTTTCTGAACAGAATATTCAATAATGGAAGCAGGCTGCTAAATTAATTGATCTCCTGGCCAGTATATGCTGCTAATTTCTTTGTTGTTTCTTTTTTCCCTTTACCCAACCTGTTGTTTTGGCAGTTGGAGCTAACTGTTCGGCTATCCACTCCAAATGGTTAAAGAATGATTTCTCATCCCTTTATTACATCAGAACTATAACACAATTATAATTTTCAATATCATAGTTCTCTTTTCCAGGCAAAATAAAGCTGATCTTTTAATATTTTCCCACAGTTCAAGACCCTTGTTGTAATTTATTTGCTGGATTTTCTCCCCCTTTTAAGTGGAGGGACAAAAACTGAGGCAGCACCTCATCCAGTGCTTTGACACTGCTCTGTATGGCTGAATGGTTATCTCCCATGCCTTCCAGAAAATACAGCTGACAATAATACTTTCTTGACTAAGATTGTCTTGACTGAGATCTGTTTTTCTTAAAGCAGCATCATTAACTTAAAATCAGTTTGCTGGCTAGTATAAACTGGAAGGGTTTCTTTCACAGCATTATTGTTGCAAGACTTACCCTTCTCATATCTACTTGTTTTGAATCTCCTCCCTTTTCCCATTTGACACTTTCTGTTTGACATATGAGGATTTTTATGACTTTTTTCTGCATTACCTCTGAAACTTATAAAGCTTCCTAATATTACTGTTTAAAGTGTTGCATCCCTCAAATCATAAGCAAAAAGATTGATTATATCTAAGAAAGCCACTTGTGCATCCTTTCAAAGTGATAGAAAACTACTGATAACCATGCTTAAAGAGTTTAATTGGTTATGAAATTGTCTCCAGTTTCTCAGTTCTCCCTGATGGAACTAACAGTTTGACCTTATTCATAGGCTCGACTAACAGGAAAACAGTCCACAATGATTAACAGCTGCCTCTTCCTTGTATTTTTATGAGCTTGTACTCAATTTAACTCCACTATTCTCAATACATTTGAATATTCTTATAATAAGATAATTAACTGACTTGTTTTTTTAACTGAGTTGGACTCTGCTCAACACTCCTTGTTCATGCTCCTATCTCTGCGTTAAAATCAATTGTGTAATTAGTTCTGTTTTCAAAACTCTAGTAATAAGCCGTTTAATACTTCATGACTTTCTCTTTCAATGCTTATTTGCTCTCTTGTTCTACAATCAGTGAGCCTATACTTTCCATTTACCCTTTTCTGATTCTGTAAATGCAGTACGGTGATTTTGTTCATATGCTGAGTATCTTTGGCCAGTTTTAACTCATACCTCTGTCCTTATGGTTTCTGTTCATATATTGCTGCACTCTTCTTTTGTCTTCCCCTGCTATTTTTTGTGTGTTATGTTTTGATTTTCAGAGATGCCTGTTCAAATTTGGCCATAGCTGTATCTTGTCATTTTTTGTCTTTTTCACTTCTTTGAGAGAGACTTTCTTGTCATGCTTTCTTATAGTACCCTTTATAATCTGCCAGCTCTCCTGGATGCTTTTAGCTTTCACATTATCTACTCAAGATACAGTGCCTATTCATAAGATTACTTTATGTTTTATCTCTGTGCTGAATCTGAAATATTTTCCTGAGGAAAAATTATGAAAATAAGAATATTTTTCTACTAAGATATCAGCATAACTAACTCATACATTTAAGCAGTTCATTAACTATTCTAAATGCTTGTGATTTATTTAGAACTGTCTCTATCATCTTCAATGACACTGAAGTAAGACAGGTCAGTTCACTGGTCAGTTGGAGTGCATGAAGTGGAGTTACAGGTGTCCAATAATTAGAAATAGTCAGAAAAAAAAGATTAATTGTTAATTAGGATGACAAGCTTGGTTTCCTTAGTTTTTGGTAAAGTGAAGCCTCTTGTCAGCAATCCAATGAACAACCTGGTCTAGTGGAAGGTGTCCCTGCCCATGTTGGTGGTTTTGGAAGCAGATGATCTTTGCAGTCCATTCTGATGCAAACCATTCTATGATTCTATGATTCTAAGTTGCATGCAACCAAAGACTACCTCTACATTAATTACACCTAAGTGAACAAATAGAGCAGATGATGTTAAGTGTAATCATAACACTATTGCAATAGCTTTACAGATTCATTTATCAGTGTAACATGATAAAGTCACTGTTTAAAATAACACATAACTGGATAATATCCTCTTTGTCCAGTGATACAGACATATATGCTTCATTCACATTAGGGTTTGGAGAGCAGTTTTACTTTAAAGAGAAAAAAGAATTCACACCTTTTACAGCAAGATCTAATGGTGTTCCTTTAGATATTGCAGCTGGGCTTCCTTTGAACACAGATGAGGATTAAAGATTTATAGAGCTAACCAAACCAAGTACTGTGACCTGCACTTGCATGCCACAGTCCCCTCTGTGTGAAAGCACAGTCATATAAAAACACTGAACTTTGCATACTCTACTGGGTGCAACTGATCTTCAAGCACCTTTCCTTTGTGAAGGCTGACTCCAAACTCACCAAAACCTGCAAGAATGCTCCCATCACTTCCTAAGTCTTTGTGTTAGGAATATAAATTAAGCCTCTCCTTTTGAAAAACTATTCTTACAAGAATATATTAAGCCATCCAGCCTCTTCAGAAAGTTTTCAGAGAGCAACTGCTCTGTTACTTTTGAGACATTTGTTTAGGTATGGGTAGAATCTGCAGCTGTGCCTGTTTTTCTGGTGCCTGAATAATTATGTTCTTGAGGATGAAATTTCATAAGGTAAGGGATGATTCGACTCCTTAATTTCTGTCTTTTAAAAGGGTATTTTTCTTTTTGCTTTTAGTTTTGTCCAGGTTGCTTGCACCATTACATTTTTCTGCTTTCTCTCTAAACTCAAAGTTTGCATTTCAGTATGGTTTTGTAATTATTCCACAACTTTTTATTTTCTTTTTTTAACCTTCAGTTAGTTTTGAGGTGTTGTTTCATTAAACCCTGTTTCTTGACTCATTTGGCTCATCATAAGGATGTCTTTTCCTTATTTCTGGTACAACAGAGGATTGTTTACACTCATATTTTCATGAACATGTAATCGAATTATTTGTAAAAACAGAAAAGAAAGCCATTTCTGTGCAACTCAGATGAACCAGAGTTTATTCTTGTTCATGGAGCAGGTCAACACACAGTGTATGTGCTGGACTGTATGCATGGACTCTAAACGGGAAAGAGGGCAGTGGCACAAACAACATATTCATTTAATTCTCAGATCAATATATGTCATAAAGAGTGTGTTAAAATGATATAACCAAAGACTGGATGAGTCAGGAGTGAAACAAACTTGTCCAATGACTGCTGCTGAAGTTCATTCATTTTATAGCTAAAGATCATTTGAGGAAAATGTTGCTGTTCTTTGCATTGCTGGAAAACTACAAGTTTTTCATAAAAAAAAAAAAAGGAAAAAAGAAAAAACATTTCAGCTGGAAATATTTTTATGTAATCTAAGATTGTACATGTTACATACTGTGTGAACCAGCAATCTCATGCATGTTTCCTGGTTAGTGACCATAGTTTCCTCACAGGCAGACCCATGAGAAAAAGTGAAAGAGGGAAGCCAGAGCTGGGAGTGGGATGAGTGGAATCTCTTCCTTGTGGCTGTGGGATAACAGGGTGCTGCACTGGGGCAGTGGTGATGGGAGTGAGCTCTGGGGGAGAAATACAATGAAGAAGGAGAGCTGGAGTAATGTGACACACTAGGGAGAAGCTGTGAGCTATTAGGGATCCCACAAAGGCCCAAAACACCATGGTGGGGAGGAGGCACATGAAGGGTGAGTGAGTCTGGGTCTGCATGTGCCATGTGGAGTATATCCTTTCTACAGGCATGGCCACGGCAGTATTAAATTCCTTCTAAGCTGAGCCTTAACACCTGCAGTTCAGAAAATCAGTGACCTATAGAACAGCTATCAGATCTATAAGGCTGAGTGCATGTGGTGTCCTTTCCTGGGGTTTATGATGACTGATTACAGTCAGTGGCCACTGTCAGTACAGAGCAGTAAATCCAGTGTCATAGTAGCAAAACCCCAAGTAACCCCCTATCATCTCTGTATGCTCTGTCACTGTAGAGAAGCTAAGACCCAAAACACCTAATGATTCACAACTTGCTAATGAAATTTCTGGGTTATCCAGATGCTGCTGCAGCACAAATAATAAGATATATTGGCCTTGTAGCAGCTATGCAGAAAACTTGAATGTAGGCAGCTGCATGTAATTTCTGATCTTTGAATGACCTGAGGGTGAAGCCTTGAAGGCTTACCTTTGGGAAGTGTGATTTCCTAACAGAATTCTTGTAAGTAGGACATCTTTTGGAACAGGATATTCCTAAATATTTAACACAGTCTTCACTTTGGCTGCTGTAAGTTGTGGAGGTTGACATATGATTAAACCCCCCCAATTTTAGAATATCTTTTAATAGTCAAACTTAAGGAAAAATTATGTTTCACACAGGCAATGAGCTTGAGAACAGTTGTATCAAAATCAAATCTCTGTGGAATGCTACGGGGATGAAATGTTTCCTGCTGAAATGCTTAGCAGTGCTTTTCAAGCAGGGACTACAGAACATTATTTGCAAAAATAATTAATCTTAATCTGAGTATCACAGCTCATTCCTTCCTACCAGCCAGATTTGTCTCGGGTGTATCTTAGTAAATCCTGTGTTTAAGTTATAGTACTTTTCTCTTGGACATTTCTAGAAGTGCAAAGGCAGTAGGTATTGAAGTATAACACTTTCAAAGAAGCCCATAGTTTTCAACTTCTGGATTTCTGTATTGGAAAAGTCCCAGCCTTTCAGTATGGATTTTTAAAAAAAAATTTGTTTTGAAGTATGTTTTCTTGCCAAACATCTGTTTAATGCAATAGAATGTAAGCACAGAACCGTGAAAAGACAATTTATTGTCATTACACTTCATCAGCACTTTAAATGATGGTTATTATACTTGAATATACTTAAATAGTACACTTACAGTACATATATAACAGAGGCACACTTATGCTTCTGTCTGAGTGGTCCACTGTCATTCAGGAGGAAGTATGTGTTTGTCAGTGGGGAGTAACAGACACACAGCAGATGCCAACTGGCAAGGGCAAAGGCAATGGTTAAAAAATTAGGCCTGGGAAATGCAGAAATAGCAGGGGATCCTGTGAAATGGGAACACATAATACATGCAGTTGTTTTCTCATATATCTACTTTGCATTTGTTGACTGGCTTGCTCTTCGAATGGAGGGAGCTCCTAGAGAATCTTAGAAGGACTAGGACCATAAGTGGATGTCGGGGTCTCCTCCCCCTGCCATGTAGCCCTGGGAGATGGGCCCCGGGGGACAGACACGGGGTTTCCCTGCCCCTGCTCAGCCTCATTCCCCATTGGTTGGTTTGTGTTCCCCGGGGTGGCCAAGGACCCTCGGGTCCCGTGACTGTGAGAGTTCCTGAGCTGAGCCCCGGCCATGCAGCTGGAGAAATAAACATCTCTGAAACATCTACCAAGGATCTGTCCATATATATTTCTTTTCCACAGCCTCCTTGTTTGATACATCGTGTTGCAGTATCCACACTGTAACAAGTGGCCTCTATATTAAAAAAAGAAAAATAAAAAAATTAAAGCTTCTGCTGCAAAAGGTTAGTTAGTGTTTGGTTCTGAAATTCTGTAAAGCAGCAGATTTGTTTGTTTGAGCTGTTCTGGATTGACCTTTTGCAAGGAGAGTAGGAAGCTCACATCTGAAATTTGGAGCAGAACATTAGCAAGATGAAAAAGTAAAGGCAAATTTTGTCTTGGAGACCAAAGGATGCCTCAGAAAGCTGAAACGGACAACTCCTTGGCATGCAGAAAGAGTATAATGATTGCAATTTCTTTCTGAAAATGTGGGTAATGACATCATCTCAAACAGGACAGCTTTAACAGTAACAGCTGAAATCTGGGTTTTGCTATTAGAGCTTCTTACTTTCAGAGATTGGGATAAATGAACAGCAGCTGGTTTATGATGCTAGGAATGTCTCAAAATTCTTTCTAAATGCTCTTGATAAAAGTTTGATTGTGTGGGTCCAAGGGAAATGTTTGACTAGCCACAAAGACACTGAAGTCAGAGAACTTATACATATGTGGTCTCAGGAAGCAGAAAGGTACTTCTGTCAAGCCCTTCCATATCATAAACTGGTAAGGAAGTACTCTCATGTTTACTGTGCAGCATGTATAGTGCCTAACTTCACAGCTTCTATGGCATGTAAAAGAATTTGAAAATTAATTAGTTTTCACTTTTATGGTGTCCTGGGTTGCAATGTATTCTATTACCATCCTCATGAGCTGTTGAAACCAGGTGGGGCAGTGTTTTCCTTGCCTCCTCCCTCTGGACTATCTTCTGTCAATGAGCCCATCAACGCCTGGCCTCATGACTCATGATCCCATTGTGAGATGCTCCACCCAGAGGGAGGAACCAAGCATTCCATCCTGGATATAATCTGAGATTCCAACCACCACAGCCACCCTTTCCACTGGATTCCCAGAGGACAGGAGCTACATTGCCACCACTGGACCTTCCAAGGAAGAGCAGACCCTTCTACAGGACCACCACTTCAGGAGGACTGCAGCCACCATCTTATTGGACTGCTAGCACCACCCTGACTAACAGGCTGTTGGGTTGTATCCTGACTGTCAGTTTGAACCAGTGTTTTCTGCCTTTATCTTTTTGATTTCCCTATTAAATTGTTATTCTGACTTGGTGCCTCCCACTGGTTTGTTTTCTAACTAGTACATATGGCTGCTGAAAAAAGGTGACTGAGAATGTGAGATTTCAGAGGAGGCTGAACTGAGTATCATAGAATACAGACTAATATGACCTTCATATGCATAAGCTGTATTAAACCTATGACTATCAGTGAATTGGCATTTCTCATCCCAAATATTTTTTAATAGGAAAAGAAAATATTCCTCAAATGTGTAATGGAAAAAATGCTCCAACTTATGCAAAGCTATACAAATCTCCCTGCACACTCCGTTCTTTCTTCAACAGGTTTTGAAAAATTATGAATAGGTTAATTCAAATTTGAGTAAGGATTCTTTCAATTCAAGGTACTTTTATCATCATGAAAGAACTTTTGAGGGTGATAAGATTCACTTTTAAATACAATAGAAAAAGCCAAATAAAATATAGGCCCTTTTTTTTTTGATAGGTACAAACTGAAGTTAGGATCTACACATGTAGATTTGTAATTAACTATGTCACTCTTTCATAATTTCTCCTTTCTTTTTTATCTTTTCTTCTTTGTACTCACCCTCAAAAGACAACTTGAATTACAAAAAACTGTATTCTAGCCTGCATCTGAAAATAAGCTTCTCTTTCCTTTTTTTCATGCTGTTATAATAATTTACACTTGAGCACTACATTTGTGTATGTCAAAATAATGCCCAGTTCCCCTATCCATCTCCTTCTTAACCCAAACCAGCTCTGTAAATGCACTATAAGAATTATTGATTTCAACTGAGGTTAGGGATCTGCTGATTCAAACAGGAACTAGGTTTCCTAGTTCTCCATTTCTTACATGGCAGGTAATCAAATATGCACAGGAGCAGGAATGACCATTCACACGGACTCCGTAACATTTTGCATACATTTTAACATTAAAGATACAATGCAGAAACATTTCATAACAGTGGACAAATTTGCACTTGCTTTTATGAAATTTCATTTTTGCATGACAGGTCCTTCAGTTTAAGGGGAAACCCTTAAGGTACCACAAAATGAGCATCCCTCCATGGCAAAAAAGGATTGCTTCATAGCCCGGCTGCCTGCCAAAGAGGATTAGCTCACTGCGCACATTGGCAGATGCTCAAGGGTTTGAGTGAATTAAAAGCTGTTTGAAATGAGTCTTCTCTGTGAATTCCTGCTCTCCATGGGTAGACCTTCCAGTGGACAACTGAGACCCAAATATATCAGAAATTTAGACAAAGCTTTCATAAATAGGCTGGTGCCATAAAGAATATTGGTGGGGAAGAAGCTTAGAAAAAGTATCTGTTGATGAACAGTGGCTTCTCAATGGATTGTAGAGACAGGTATTTTTTCATTGATTTAGAGGGGAAAAAAAGTATGGTGGAAGAAAAATAAAAAGAAAAAGCACTTAATTGGCAATTAAAACAAGCAAAATTGGCAATTATCAAGCAAACTATTGACCAGGAAGCATTTCCAACTGCTCCCACAGAATCTGAAATAGAAAAATAAAGAGATTTTCTGTATAAGTACATAGGCAGTTGTCCTTGTTTTGGCCAGGACAGACTTAATTTTTTTACAGTATCTGTGAGAGGGTGGAGTCTGGAGCTATGTAAGTGGTTATTCTATACCATTTATGTCACCACCAGTGGCAAGAGTAAGGGATTCCCACTTCTGAGAAGAAGGTGGGTGTGGCTTGCAGTCTAGCAAAAAAGCGTGGCAGCATGGAGAGTCTGTCTGTCATTGTTTTTCAGTGTCCTGGGTTTCATGAGCATTTTGCATGTAATTTGTACACTGTTGTTACCAACATTGCTTTGGTTACTGTTCGTTTTCTTATTTAATTGCTATTTCCAGTAAATTGTTTTTATCTCAGTCTGTAATCTCTGCCTCTTGTGTCTCTCACTGGAGTGGGGAGAGCAGTGGATTGTAGTTTTCTTTTTAGTGGAATTGCTAAATTGGGGAAAACCATTCCTGAACCCTGACATAATGCCAAAATATACCAGGGAAAATAATTAAAAGAATGAGTAACTTTTAAAGGGAAGGATATACAAGGTATTCTTGATATACAAGGTATTCTTGATAGAAATAGAGGTGATGGAAAGACAGAAAAGAGGTGATAGAATTAACTTCCTTTCTAAATCTTACCTTAAACATGTAACAAAATAGATTTCAGAAAACTGCTTACAAAATTAGGGGATACCTTTGTGCCTTGCAACTCTGGAAGGGTTTTTCTTCTGCAAACTCTTCTGCTTGCAGTTTTGAACAAACTTACTTTTGGCACCCATGCTATCTGGTGATGTAGTTTCATACTCTGATTCCATGTGGTAGAAAGAGAAATATTTTTTCACTGTTTTTTTTCCTCTCCTGGGTAATTCTCAACACCTTTTCCTGTATTTTTCCAGATATTAATTTTTCCAGAATGTCTTTTAATCCATAGTCTTGTCCAAAGATTCCAGGACAGTGAAATACATGTTATCAGTAGCATCACCCTTACGAACTTGACTATAGACTGTTTCAAAAATCTTCCCATATGTGTTCACACATCTCCAGTATATTGAATGTAAGTTTTGTATTGATGTAAGTCTTTCTCCTTTTGTGTGAGTTTAAGACAAAATAAGAAAAAGGTGCTGCTTTTATCCCAGTGCAGTCTGTTTCTGTTGGGGGACTCCTTTTTGACTGCAACCCAAAAGTTAAATAAAGAAGAAATAATTTTTAAAATTACAAAGACTGTATCAGGGCTCTAGACTGGAGGCCTTTTTAGAAGAGAAAATTAAAAAGCATTAGAGGAAGAGGAAGGACAACCAAAAGCCACAGTTTTCCTGATGCAACACTCTCATGAACCTTTCATTATCTTTCAAAAATAATGATAGCAGCAAAAGACCCAGGAGAAACCTAAATATCATACTTCCAAAACTTCTGAGCCTGGTTATCTTCAGAAATTTTTTTGCTAAATGGCATAAATATTTTAAAATTATCTTCTGTTAAAGAGATGATGAGATTACTACTAGAAAAGCATGCTCAAAACCACACTGGGTTCATTTTATGAGCCAGTTTTTATCAAAGTAATCTTTCACAGTAAGAATGATATTCCTTCTTTGACAAACAGAACTAATAGGTCAGTTTTGAAAATTTTATTAATAGATATGTTATATATAAGTAAACCTATAATTTCCCTAATGAATGGGTAATTCAATGCAACAAATAATTTCTACAAAAATGGGCACACTGATCTATAATTACACTTGGTAATGTTCTTTGTCTCAAGTTTGCTCAATGAATTGAAGTGTGATTACCTGATTTTTATCTATAGAAATTATTTTGTTTTGCCAAATTCAAAGTAAGCTTAACTTACTGCCTCCAAAGTGAGATGTGTATATAACACGTGGTTACATAGTACATAATTAAAAAGTTATAATGAATAATTGAACTAATTATTGTTAAGTGAACAGTCTCTTCTCTATAAATTATCTAGCTGAAGAATTTTCAAATAGTTTCAATCACCTAGAAATTTATAATTAGCAGAGCTTGCACACAATTTTCCATGAATCAGACACTGTATCTGATTTAATCCTTATGCAATGTCTGAGTTTTAGTGTGGACAGGAGAGGCATCTTAGAGGTAATTTCTCTGCAGAGCAGAAAATGATTTGTAGGAACACAGTTTAACAAATGAGACTACAGTGGTAGGACAGAGATATGAATATATGAACAACAGCTGCAACTCCCTCCAAACCCCAAATAGAGTCAAATTTGGCAATAGGCTTGTACTTACATCCCTGTCTTTGGATGACTTGGAACAACTGATCTTGCAGAGACATTCCTAGAAAGATAAATAGGATACACAGGTTACAGAACAGCACAGCTTTGCTAGAAGTATTCCTTTGGAGGACTATATAAAAAAAAAAGAAAGTGAAAGTTATTAACTTGTCTTAAATTAGATAGAAATTCTTCACTAACAAAGTTTTATGCTGTTCTTTAACTTACCTTTAGCTTTCCCAATGTTTGGGTTTCATGTCCTCTTCTCCTTAAGATGTAAATTATCATATACCTTGTGATTTGTGTTAGACAGGTTGATAATTCTCTCCTTCCAATGCGCTTTTATGTTAATTGCTTTAAATTGTTCATTGTGTGGAATTTTTTTTCACTAGAAAATTTTAGGGATGGCTTAAAGTAAATAACTTTTTGAATGGAGCATTTGATACACATTTCTTTATTGCATGGTTCATTTCACTATGCTGTATCCTTGATAATTTCCATTCTGGATAGATTAGAATATGTAATCTGTATAATTTAGGTGTATTGATATTTTATGAATTAATTTTTTTTTAATTGGCAGATGCCTTTCTGCAGACTGAGAGAAAAAACAGAGGCTGGCATAGAAATACAGGGTTCAAGAATTTTTTGAGGAAATCTTTAGGAATTTAAGTCTGAATAGTGCTGCCATACTGGATAGTTCTGCTGTTTGCTTAGTGTACTGTTTATATTTACAGCCTTTTTCTTTTATGAATTTTCTTTTCCTACAGTTATAATACATAGTTACCAGTGAGATTTATTCAGACTCTATGTTATTTCCATTTCATAATATTTCATTAAACTTTATTTGTGTGTCGTTAAACTCACACCCTCTCCGCTCCTTTAGTTATCCACACTGTAGTTATCTTGTCATCATAAATCCTCTGTTAATAGGATTTTATTTCTGAACTAACAATAAAAAGTAATGGAAAAATGAAAATTTTGTAACAAATTATTGTAAAGTGCAGAAACTGAGCCAGCAGGCTGGGAAAATGAGATAAGTATTTTTCTTCAGTTTCAGGGCAATATATTAACAATTTATGAGCTATCACTTCAAATAATCTAATTGGATTGGTGGAATCTGGACAATAAGTTTGAAATATTGTCTCAGAGGGGACATCTTCTATGTTGGTTTTTTTTTATTTTAACCATGTTTCAAACTTTGGCATAGTAATGGGTGGGGGTGTGTGTTGAGTCAAAAGGAATTAGTCTAGCCACTTTTGAAATTTAATTAAAGATTTTTAAATGGATGTTACTTACCATACATACAAAATTTAGAGCTTCTGGAATGTTCCTAATTCATGCTGGTCTGCACTTATCTATCAACATTTTGGCTTCATGCCTTCGTTACTTAAAAAACAGACTGTTTTTTGTTTCTCCCAGGGGACATTTAAAACTGCTACATTACCATTTTATGTAATTAATATATAAAAAATAGTTACAAAATTAGTCATAATCTTATATCAATTTATTTTTCCTAAAAGACTATCAAATAAAAGTGGAATAGTATGGTAATGTTTTGTAATCACTGGTGTTTCAACATGACACTGTTGTTTGTTTTCAGCTGACCAGGCATTCAAACAAGGAAAGTATTTTTCTATCTAATGATTTTTTTTAACTTGAAGCTTTGCTTCCTTCTTGCAAGTAAGCTTTAAATACATACTGTATATACACAAATAATATAATTTCTGCAGCTCTGAACATAGACCACTCAGCAAAAGTACATAGGCATCCCAGGAGACTAAGAAATTAATGTATTTGAGGTTTGGTTTTTTTTTTTTTTTTTTAAGTTTTTCATCTGTTCTGTAATATTGCAGAAGAATTGGAAAGTTTTATGTATGTATAAATTTACACAATGTGTATGCAGGCAAACAAACAAAATTAACAGGAGAAAACCATGACATAATAATAGCCTATTTGAAATGTAGATATAATTTAATTCAACCGGATGTGCAGATCCTCACAGCAGCACTACCCAAAGTCCAGATATGCATCTTAAATAAATCTAGAAAGAAAGTGAATAGTCTCTAGCAGTCTTTAAAGGTAAAAGCTGATATTGTCTTGGTTAACATCCTAATCTACTATTAATCTAATCTTCTATTGCCTTTTGCTTTGGCGTTTCAGTTAGGTCATCTTTTCTGTAATGCATGTGTCATGGTTTAGCCCCAGCCAGCAACCAAGTACCACACAGTCATTCACTTACTTCTTCACCAGCAGGATGGGGGAGAGACTTGGAAGAGTAAAAGACAGGAAACTGGTGGATTGAGGTACAGTTTAATAAGAAAATCAAAAACCATGCCCACAGCAAAACAAAGCAAGGAAACCTCTCACCACTTCCCATGCGCTGGCAGGTCTTACAGCCATCCCTAAGAAAGGAGAGCTCCATCATGTATAACAGTTATTTGCGAAGACCAGCACCATCACTCCAACTGTCCTCCCCTTTCTCCCTCTTCCCTCTACTTTAAATACCGAGCGTCATATTAAATGGTCTGAAATACCCCTTTGGCCAGTTTAGGTCACCTGTCCTGGCCGTGTCTCCTCCCAACTTTCCATGCACTCCCAGCACCCTTGCCAGTAATATGGTAATATGAAAAACAGAAAAGGTTTTGGATCTGTGTAAGCCCTGCTCAGCAATAATTAAAACATCACTATGTTATTAACCCTGGGTTCTGCAAAAATTCAAATCAGCACCACACTAGCCACTGGTAAGTAGTTAACTAGCTAATTCTACTTCAGCCCAAACTGGTTAGCTGGTTAACTAGAATGTTAATGGTTTATTTGTGAGCCACATAATTATTCTATAGTAAAATGATAAACTGTTTAAGTGAGCAATGCCTACATTTTCTGGGGTGAAAGGAGGACAACCTTAAAGCATTGGGAGTACTAGAGTACCCAGTTTAGTGGTGCTGTCTTGTATAACTTTAATCTGCTTGAGATCGTGCTTTACCCTGTCACTAACCAGTCAAGAATCTGATCTACAAACATAATATTTATATACAAAATATTTTTACTTCTTTTTGGGCAATTGCATAAACTAATGCAAAGTAACATACAATACAGAAGGAAACTCAAGACACGTTGCAACTTAAATTGCAAGCCCAGTGAAGCTTTAGTCTTGAGCTGGGTTGAGTGACAGATGGTCTTTGTGGCACCTTCACATGGATGCATTTTAGCCACAAATTTGTTATTTTGGAAAATGACCTTTAGCAATTCTAAGATGAACACCCTTCTGATATTATTTTCTGAAGGACTTTATACACTTATCAATTTATCTCCTGGCTTCTTAAGGTTTAGTCAGACTGCTTTTATGAAAGCCTTTTCTACTGTGTTTGAATCAGCGATAATGACAGGGAATAAAAATTGTGGAGAAAATACTCAGGAAATAAAAAAGGTACTCATAGAACTACTTCCCAGTGGTGTTTCCCTCCATTGGCTCTTGGCCCATTGCTTTCACATTATGGAAAGCATCACATAAAGTCAATAGGAGACAGGTTCAAAAGAAGAAAAGGAGGTGACTTCAAGATATAAGTGGATGTCTTGCTGTGGATATGGAGCTGTGGATATCCTGCTCCGGGATTTCCTGGGCTTTCATCAGTTTAGAAGGAGAGAGGATGAGTTCATGTAAGAAAACTCTACTAAGTCTACCAGGTACTACTACAAAATTACATCTTTCTCTGGAAAGCCTTGAGCTGTAAGTTCTTTTGGAACTTTGGTGAGCACCTGGGAAGGTTTCCCCATGTTTGAAGATTACTGAAGGCCACTGTGAATAAATTACTCCTGAGACTGGAGAAAGTTTGGTTGTACCCTGAGCAGTCAATTGTAAGTGCCTATGGTCTTCTACTAATTGTATTTTCTGTCAGCGTGATCGACTCCAAGGATCTTCAACAGTCATTAGCAAAGCAACATACTCCTCAGGGATGTATTAGATGTGCATTAGAAATCTGCCTTTGATTTTGCTAGTGATTTTTTTTTTTTTGGTGTGGTTTCAGGAAATTAAAATGGGTTTCACATTCACATGGTTTTCATGTGTTGGTCTGAGTTTACATACTTTAGTCTCTTTCCCTAGTTAGGAAATTAAGTAGGAACATCTGGGAAAATGGAGAGTTCGCTGATGATGGGCTCGGGTGGCTAATGAGCTTCCATTTTTCAGGTTGGAAGACAGCTGTTTTGATCTTATGAGTGCTATTGAAAAAAACCTGTAGAAGAGGTGACAATCTTTAAAAGTGGCACAGGAATAATTTCGGCTCAACTTTCCTTGTGTCTCTCCATTACCATGCTACCACACTACTTTTTTTCCCTTCAAGAATTTTAATTTAAGTTCCCTTAATTTTGGGACCTAAATTTTGGCACAATGCTTTGTCTGTCTGCAGTTCCACACATGTGCAACATGGCCAGTGGTGCATTAAGTGAATTTTAATTAACATGCATATACCCTATTTTGACTTATTTTACTGGTAACTGTTTGTGAACCCCTTAAGTATATGTATCTGTTTCCACATGCCTATGTCAGACACTAAGAAGGGATGGGTTAATTAAAAAGCCCAATCAAGAAGCTTAGAACAGGACACACTGGAAGAAGCTGCCAGTAACTCCTTTTACAGAGGTAAATATAAAGCTCTGGAGCTTCTGAAACATCCTTAGGTGTCTGAAGTGAAAACTGTTTTGCAGCATCAAAACTGCATAAATCTGAGGCAGCATGGCTGATTAATAAAAACAAGAACAACGATGATAATGCTTTAAAATAAATCTTTAATACCTACAGCAGAAACCAGAAGAAACCTGTATGTTAATTCAGACTCCCAATCAGCAGCCACAGAAATGGAGATGATCTTAGTGAGGCTGTTAGACTGTCATGGATTCAGAGATTTCAAAGGGTCTGAAGCAGCTTGAGCAATGGATTGCCCAGTTTAAGTGCAAAATTAATTCCCTATGTACAAGCAGCACCAAGGAATAAAACTAAATGCATGTGAGAAATTGGAATTGAGGTTTGTCACTATGCATGTGTTGGTATGATGTTCTAGGTAATAAAATGTCCCAATTTGCCACAGTTTCAGCATTTTGTTTCTGTTAGAACTAGAGCAAAATAAAGTAATAGGCACTGGAGAGATGAAATAATGCATGTTTCTTGAAGTTGTTTATTTTTCACCTTATTTGATGACTGACTCCTTTTTAAACAGGCAGTGATAGCTTTATATAAACAGGATAGTTCTTTGTGCCTAGTATGGTGTACCTTAGGCAATAAATAATTTTAGGCACAACAATCTTTCGCTTTGCGGGTCAAAAAAATTGCAAGGTCCTGGGCTTTTAGCTGTAGGCATTTCATCACTTTGCAATAACCATTGGACACAATCTTTTTGGGTCTTTCTGAATAGTAGGACCAGAAGTCTTCCCAGTGGACAAAAAAGAGTGAATTTTATCATACAGTACCCCTTTGCATGTTTTCTGAGCATCCTGAATTTTTTCTGCTGTACAAATGACACCCTGAACAGCCAGTTGTCAATGCAGTGGGGTCTTTTAGCAAAGCTTTGCTTATTACTTTTAAATCACTATATATACTGTGTCATCATTTTCTTCAGATGTCAAAACAGAAAGTTAGGCAGCCAGCTGTTAAAAATCAGACAATGCTGAAACTGGGTTTTCTGAGTTATGTTATCATTCAGTTTATAAGAATGGACTACTTTTCAAGGATCTATTTTCTTCCCATAGCTGGTGATGGAGGTAAAGATGAGCTTCTGCCTCATTACATTCCTGGTAATGCCAGCAGCTCTACTTTTATTTCTACTCTGAACATTAGATATGCAGCTCAGAGTGGGGGTGACTCTCAGATCAACATGTCTACACATCCTGGAAGTATATCTATACCTGTAAATCATCTAGGGATTGTTCTAAGTGTTGCTGCACCTCAAAATGCAGGAGAGCAAATGTATTAGCTAAAATGTCTGACACAGCAGATTATCCGGGGGCCTTCTGGACCTAAATTTTAGAAACTTATACTTGCCTCTACTTAGTCATACCCAATAGCAATCTTAATAATTCGATGGCATCCACCTGAAATGTTTGTTGCCCCAGAATGGAGCTGTAGTATTATCTGGTTTGTGCATTCAGAGGGAATTTTTCTCATCTGTTCAGTTGATAGCTCACAGAAGAAATTTTCCATGCACCAAGGAACACAAAACACTCAAAGTCAAAGAAGATTACATTGAACCTTCATTAAGCAGGAGGGCAATTTACATCCTTTTGTAAGATTTCTGCTTTTGTGCAGCTGAAAGGGAGCATTTCTGCAGATTGCAATAGTAGATCTGTGTGCAGATATGTATGCACGTGAATTCAGATGCATGATTCAATAAAGGACAGCGTGTCTCTTTCCTGGAGGGATGAATAGCACTGTGGAGACAATCCACCCTGCCACCTGCAACAGTCATTTGGCACTAAATGAAGACACATGAAGAGTTATGCAACTAAAATAATTATTTCAAAATTTGCTATTTATTTTTGTTGAGAATGAACTGGAATGAGTTGAAAAAGCATTACTAATGCAGATCCTGCATATTCAACTGCTATTCCAAAAACACACTACCTCCTGTGTAATTTACTTTAGCACTGCAGCCAAAATTATTCTCATACCCTGGGAGTATTTCAGTACTGTATGAGTGTTGATAAAATATTCTCCTCATCATAAGAGTAAATAGAAGTATGAGCATGTGACACCTTAAAATTTACCCTGAAAGAAAAGCACAGACTCTATCGTAATAATGTCATATATTATAGACAGATAATATAATATAGATAGATAAAATTCTCATATGTGAGAACTCTTAAATGGGACCTAATGCAGTGATGTAGAGCACAGAAATGACATGACATAGGACAGAATTTAGAGAAAGACAGCTTTCCATGCTTAATAACACAAAAATGTGTTATTAAAGAGGGAGTGAAACTTTGGCAGGAGGGGTTTATGGAAATGCTAATGAAAGTTTAAAAGTGAAGCAGCATGCCTCTCCCTTTTATGCCTCATTTTTTTGTACACTTCAGGGAGAGTCATATTTATCATTCGTGCTTTAAGCACAAGAGAAGCACCTGTCTTAACAAGACATTATCTCCTAACTGGATTTTCTCATCTATAAAGTTTAAAGAGTTTAACTTTTTTGGAAATATATTTTTTTTTTCTTTTTAGTATAAGTGTTTGTGTTCTAATGTGAAAATATCTGTGCAGCACTTGGAAATTGGCAGATCATTTTGGTTTGCAAAATCAACTGCTTAGACATGAACATTTTCTTGCAATTTTACGTCAGTATAGAAGTGGCTCATGGAAATCCTTATTGCTTTAACATTCTGCTAGTATATTCATTAGCTGGATACAAATATGCCTGCAGAACATTAAGTGGCAACTTTTATTACTGGGGAGCTGTATTTGTGAGGCTTTTAAAATCTTTACTGTTGTCCCTCCTAGTCGAAAACATCCATTAATTCACAGCAATTTCTCTCCCTCTGTGGATCCTCACCTGTGCTTAGTGGCAGGTTTGCATTCCCCACAGTTACCACCATACACAGCAGTTGGGCCAAGCTCCCATGTCTTCATTCCCTTCCAGGTAGGCAGTGGCACTTTTTCAAGCTTGATTTACGCTTGTGACACTCCCAGCATCTTTTGGGTTGTATGAACTGACCCAAATGTGAGGGATATGAGGGTGAGGAAAAAGGGGAGGACTGCTTCAAACGCATTGGCTATAAAAGTATTTGGGCACTCACCACAAACCTTGGATTTAGACCTGTGCAAAAAATGCCATGACATGTGGCTTTTTTCCTGTTTTATTTGGTACATACAGATTCATTTTCACACTGTTTGCTCCAGAGGATATCTCTTTTCCTTGTTTCTTTTCAATTTCTGGGACTGTGAACAAGGAACCAAGTAGTTTGACTGCTGCCTGCCGCAGTCAGTGGAGCGTGCCAATCCTTGCGGCGTTTGTAAGTACAGTGAAGGAGCTCTGTTAGCTCTCTAGCGTCTATCCCTGGAGGAGATGTTTCACTAATCTAATATTAAATTAGATCTTGCATTCCAGCTACTACATAACTAAAGCTAATTTTGGAAAATAATTTAATTACAGTGCTGTGTTACACATGAGCAATAGATAATGCATTATGAATATTATATAAATTCTATCTACAGGAAAAAATCCCAACTGTTTAATTGTGGAATTTGTTTACCAAATATTTGAAGTAGATCTACTTAAAAAGAAAAAGAGACAAGACAACAAAATGATTTAATTAAACAGAAAGAACAGAGACAATGAGGCAGTAGCTAGTTCTGAGGCAAAGCAAATGGGAGAATTAGCCACACCATCACTAACCTGTGGCATTTTCACATAACTGAAATGGAAAGGCTTTAAATGTATGGAAAATAAAGGTGAAATTGAGGGGCATCCTTTTTAAGTTCAATGTTTCAGGGTGTACAGGAAGAGTTCAACATACTGGAGGCCAGTGGAGGATTGTTGGTGAAGAATGAGCAATGACTTGTACCCATGGAGATACCAAACCATGCTACCTTCTAAGACAACTCAGTGCACTGACATGTGATTTTGGTGTTTTTTTTGTTTTTTTTTTGTTTTTTTTTTTTTTGTTTTTTTGTTTTTTTTTTACCCAACTGTATTGCCTTCCCCCTGTTCCCTTCCCCCACCTCCTACTTTTCAACACTGACTTTTACTGCTTTTATCTTTGGTTTTGTATTTTCATCTTGCTGTGTGCTGTTTGCCATCATTAAAGATCTGCTAAGGCATGACGTCTGCACAGCAGACTCTAAGCAGTTTAGAGCTGCTTTTTATGGTGCTGAGTGTCTCCAGATGTGCTTTTACAGCACTTGAGTTCAGCTAACACAACCAGACAGGCTGTCTGGGAGAGATATCATGATACCAATACAGGCGAGAACAAAATTTTCTTGTTATAGGCCCTGGACTTTGAAACAGCATCAACAACCAGACCAACTGAGAGACTCTACGGTGGCAGTTATGCTCTGCATTGTGATTTTGTAGTGTTCTGTGGTGGGCAGAATTAGCATGGGTGTCTGATGCTACCTATTTAAGAGACATTTATTGAATTCAGCTTATTGAGTAAGAGACCATAATCCATCACCAGCTGGTTTGTTTTTCAGTATTTTGTTTATGGGAAATTTTGTATAAAGCTACAGCAATAAGGCTGTGTTTTTATGAATCTGATGCATCACAACGTTACACTGAAATAACCAATTATAATTAAAAGTCAGTGCAGATTCTTTCAGTGGTGATACTTTCAGCAAACAACTAGCCACCTTGTCATATCAGAGAAAGTTAATAGCATCATTATTTGTTTCATTGTGCTCTCAAAAAAAGGTCTTCATATTTCATTTTTCATTTAAACATAATTCTTTGAAACTTGGATATGTAATATGAGATCCTAAATAAAATTTACTAATAATTCTGCTATAATCTTAGGCAACTTTCCTGGAAGCATTGGTGTGACTTTGGATTCCAAGAACGGCTTGGAAATATGCAATAGGAATCCTTCTCTCTTAAAAAATTTACAGTAATTTTTCAGTCTATCTACCTATCTACCAATTTGAAAAGCCTTGGGAATGTAGGATTGATAGAGATGAAAGGCTCCCAGCTGTAATCCACTGCTGTGTGCAGAGGCAGATAAATCAGAGAAAAAGATATGGCATCAGGTGCTGAAATACACTTTTTTCTTGGTTATTTCTCGATGTATATTAAGCCAAGCATCTTTTTATTCATTTGGTTGGGATTATCTATTTAATCTCTCTACAAGTAATGAAATTAGAAATTATATGTTAATAGCTTGTAAACAATCTGCAAACGTTTACACAAGCAATTGTACTGTGCTGTTATACCAGATTGGAGAAAGCCTTTCTTGTGTTTGTGTTGACACTGTGCCTCTGAACAACGAGATTACATTCAATAAGAGCACATGGAACGAAGCACAGGCTTTTAAACAAGGTTTGCTAAGAATATGGCATTACATCCATGACCTTGATTGGAACATTGAAGTAAAATGAATCTTGTTTTTAAAATAGGTAACACAAGTTCTTAATGTCTTAAGAGCGGAAAAAAAAAGGAAAATTCTGTTTATCAGAGCAAGTAGTTCTATCTAACAAAAAGTTTCACAGTATAAAAAGGCAAAAGGACACCTGGCTGAGGTATGTTTTTGAACAAAACCATTTATGGTGGAAGATTTATGGAACTGACTGCTGCAAAAACACTGAAATCACCTCCCACAAGCTGTCATAATTGCATTTGCTTTGCTGCCTCTTAAAGCTCTCCTTAAAAGTGATCTTTATGGCTTATTTACATTTCCTGTTGACTTCAGAAAACATAAGTTCACTGTAACTTTTTGAGCAGATTGTAAAGCTTGAGGTCTGAACACAAGATCCAGTTTCTAAAACAATACAATCTAAAAAATAAAATTCAGCCTTCAGTAAGTCAGTCACAGAATCACTACTTCAGTGTAGTAACATTGTTGCCTGTGGGGGGCAAAAAATTGCTATTAACATTTTATTCAACTTTTGCCTACAGATACTTATTACTTTTTATCACTGATAGCACTGTTTCCATCCTTCTTGTCACTCTTGCTCCTGTTTTCCTCAGGTAGAAGCAAAGCTCAAAAATACATCTGGAAAACATACCTGTGAACTTTTCTACATATCTCCCTTTTCTACATATCTCTTTTCTTGACTGCTGTGTCTTCAAAGAGAATGAAAAGGTATGAGATTTTGCTTTTCTAAAATTAATTTGGATCAAGCTGAGATGCCTTTGCACCACATGCTGCTCCACAGAGAAGTGGGCTAGATGTTTCAGGTAATATTGTGTAAAATTAAACTCTGTTTTCAACAAAGACTACCACCAACAAAAGGTCTCTAGGAGACTGTTTGAATCTTTTCTCATTTGCTAAACTGACTCCTGATGACTTAAGTAAAGCTAGTTTTTACAAGATGTATGCAGGCATTTATTTTCTAAATTTTTCACATTAGTAGTTTCTTTCCCACCCTCCCTGAGAAGGGAAAATTCTATGGATGGGGAAGCAAATACATTCTAAATTCAGATCAGAACCATTTGTGAGAGAGCCTAGGCTTTCCACTGGACAGAGTCCAGAGCTGCCCACAGTGATGCTGAACTCTTGGCCCAAAAGCAGCACAGACCCATAAGTCATGCTGTTGACAAATGTGTTTGGAATCTGACCTGGAGATGTTGTGCCACAGCCTCAGGAATGTGATTCAGGATCACCAAAGAGCCAGCCACCAGCAATGGTTTACTTGTGTAAGTGCAGGGTTACTGATGTGGGCTTTCAAAAGTGTGCCAGATTTTAATGAAGACTATGTTTCCCCATGTAGGTATATATGAATTGCTGCCTATTACAGTGAAAGGGCCAGCATGATTGTCCGTCTCAGGAATGTGGCTTGATTAGTTCTTACATACAATGAATAATGTCATATTGATGCCTTTTCCTTGGTCTTAAAATCAAGAGCCAGACATGGTTAAAAGGGAAAAAGGGATTTTACCTTGGTATCTATTTTAAGGATCCTTAGGTGCACATGTCCAGGTCGAATGCACCGAAATGCACACTGCAATAGATCAGGTATAACATTATAGGTTTTACTAATTAGCATATCTATCAAAAATTCCCCAATGAGAGGCTCGAGTGGGCCCCCCCTCCCCAAGGAACTTTTCCCTGGATAGTTCTATCTTGGCTTACAGAATGTGTTCTGGAGAGGACCTTGGGGTTTGGGGCACACTGATCCCTAGCTACAAAGCTTCTAAGATGTTTCCGAGTCTCCGAGCTTGACAAACAAGTCCAAGAATGTAGGCAAAAAGCACTAAGAATACAGAAGTTGTAAAAAGGTATAAAAGGGGTATAAAAGAAGAGGCAAAAAATCATGTCATCAATGTACTTTAGGCATGCAATTGGACACAAGTAATTAAAAAGGGGAAACTGAGCTACACTGTGTGCTGGAATGATTTACAGAAATGTAGGGAGATCTGAACCTAAAAATATCTGCTGAAGTCCTAATTTGATTCTTTGAGTTATGAAAATAGACAAAATAATAACTAAGGCAAGGATAACTGTAAATCTACTGTTCTTTCTAAGCCAGAAGCAGAATGTTAATCAGTTTCCAGAAATTAGGAGAATCATCCCTGCATTGCAGGCTACCCACGTGGTAGTCTCAGTCTCTTATGTGGCATGCTGGTTTGCATAATTTCTCTTAATGAAGAAGTCCTTGGTGCAATGAGTTTCTTTATGAATGGTTCAGCCTGGATATTATAAAACTTTCTGGAAAAAGAATTTGGCTAACGATCTGCCTTAGAGATAGAAGACAAATGCATGTTAATCTGATTTGTGTCTAAGAAGGTACAGTGACAAAAAAAAAGTCATTACTGCTTGAATTAGCTTTTTAGACAAGGCCAAGACACATGGCAGAGCTCTTTGACAAAGGGTGTTGAGACAAAGTTTTGTTGCTGTCCAAATATGATAAATATGTAATTCTTGTTTTATGGATTGCAAATGAGAAGAAGCAGCCACTTACCCAAGACTCTCTTGGTCAGTATCTTCCAGGTTGTGATATATGTGTTTGTGAGGACTAAGAGACAGGAACCCCAGATATTAACTGTGACTGCATAAGCTTAATTTAAACAAAACAGTCAATACAAATTACTCAAAGCAAATGACCCTATTTTCTGAACATTATTTGTTCAGATATTTTGTGATGTGTGTCAAAATAGTGAATTTTGCCTATTTAAAAAAAGACACAATGAAACAACAGTTTGTTGTCTTCACAAACAGTCTGTACTCATTCCAGGGGCTCTGAAGATGACGGCATTCCTCTTAAGAAATGGTGCTTAATGGTTTATAGAACATTCTGATTGCTTTGGTATAGGAAATATTTTGTCACCATGTAGGCAGTGCCCTGAGTGGGAAGAGATAACTTTCTATTTTACTTCCATCTTCTAAATTGAAGCTGTTCAGAACGGGGCGGGGGCTGCAGCAACAAAGGCAGCTGTTAGGACTAAGTTGCAGCCATGGCAGCCAAAGCTCTAAATTTGGAAGAAATGTTGCCAAACATAGGAAAAGAAGGGCAGGTAGCTAAAATATTCCTCACAGTCACTGCCTGAACTGTAGTTCAAGTGCCTTTTTTAATTTCAGTCAGTCCCACAGTCTAACACAACTATGAGCAGGGTTATAGCTTTTATTCTTGGCCTTAATTACAGCAGTAAGTGATTCTGTCTAGGAGATGCAGGAAGCATTAACGGTATATATTCTTGTTATTTCCAACCAGTCTGTTTTAATGGCTTGCCAAGGCTAAAAAGAAGTAGGCTTGTTTTTTTTCACCAATGATTATATGTAGGTCTGAGTGCTGCCATCAGGCAGAAGCAAGAAAAGAGAAAAAATATCCTACAGTGATAGATAAGTAAAATCTTCCTCCCACTGTGACCTTTCCTCTACCTTTTTCAAGGTCTTCAAATGAAACTCGAATACTTCTTGTATTCTGTGCAGTAATCTGATACTGAGCAGGACATGTTTGTCAGACAATCAGATTTGTAAGCTCCATGCCTGTGTGTGTAATTCAGAAGACTTTTATATTTGGGTAGATATAGCCTGTGAAGACATGAAAGTTTGGGTGGAATTGCATCTGTGCTGGGAGGAACAGGAGTTTGTCCTCTGTTCTGCTGCATGGAGCTTCTATTTTTGCATCTTAGTTTCCTTTTGTAAAGTTTAGTTGAAACTATATTTAACTAGTATGTTCTAGTTTTAAACTAAATGTTCTGCATATAGAAAATATATCATGAGCTAAGTTAAAAAACAGTATCTGGCTCTACTGGACTTAGAATATGTTTATCTTGTTTACTGCATCACTATTTTCCAAACATTTGGTCCTGGTTTTGTGGATAATGCCACCATTTTCTCTCACACTAGAAAGTACTTGGGATAAATCATTCTCATGCAAGTATAATCTGAAATGAATTTAGCAGTAGGCTTTTGAGGCAGAAGTCTCACTACTTGTGGTTGGATTTGTAGACAGCAAGTTCAAGTGATCTTATCTGAGTTATTCTTGTATATGATTCCACATGAGTACAACAGTAACTCACCAGATAGAAAATCAGAATACATTTTTTCACACATAAGCCTCCCCGTGAGCTTTGATGTCAGCTGAGGGAATAATAAATGCATTTGATGCAAGTATTGCTTCACAGAAATTACTTGGGAAATTACAAGAGTTTCAAAAATCCACCAGAATCTAAATAATTTAACCATCAGCTTAATCATACGACACACTGAGTACATAAAAAGTGAAGTAATTTTGATGGAATATGGCAAAATTCTGTGCTACAGTGAAGCATATGCATGAAACATGCAAATATTTGATGACTACTCACAGAATAAAAATAGAAAACAAATGTAAAGAACAAAGGTAAGTAGATTTGTAAAACCAAGACTGCTTCTTTCCAAAGCAAAGAGTGGTTCTCTCTAACAAAGTCATGCATTATGATAGGAGACTTTGTTAACTATTCCAATGTCCATGACTATGAAGAAGCTTTCAGGTTCTTCCTGATGGAATTAATGTGTACACATAGCTTCAAGGGCAAAACAACACACTTGTGGGATGGGGTGCTTCTTTTCCAATGTTCGTATATAAAATAACAGCAGATTATGTAATGGAATAGGCACAGTAGCACATTCAATGTAACTAAATGGATAATACAGATTATATAATCCCTGCAATAGAAACATACTTATATGTGATAACTAGAAGTATTCATATGATCTTACCTCCAGCCCCTCCTGGCTTCATGTAGCTGAGGAAAGTGATAAGGTCACCTCCGAGCCTCCTTTTCTCCAGGCTAAACACCTCCAGCTCCCTCAGCTTCTTCTCATTAGTCTTGTGCTCCAGACCCTTCCCCAGCTCTGTTGCCCTTCTCTGGACATGCTCCAGGCCCTCAACATCCTTTTTGTACTGAGCGGCCCAGAACCAAACAAAGGATTCAAGGTATGGCCTCACCAGTGCTGAGTACAGGGGGACAATCGCTGCCCTGGCCCTGATGGCCACGCTGTTGCTGATACAGGCCAGGATGCCATTGGCCTTCTTGGCCACCTGGGCACACTGCTGGCTCATGTTCAGGTGCTGTCAACCAGCACTCCAAGGTCCTTTCATGCTGGGCAGCTTTCTAAACACTCTTCCCCAAGCCTGTAGCACTGCATGGGGTTGTTGTGACCTGAGGACAGGGCTTGGGCACTTGCTGAACCTCATACAACTGGGCTCAGTGGATCAATGTAGTTTGTCCAGATCCTTATTCAGAGCCTACAGCACATCAGTGACTCTGGCCCAACTTGGTAACATGTACAGATCAACTGAGGGTGCACTGGATTCCCTTGTTCAGATCAATAATAGTTATTAAATGGGGCTGACACCAGATATTCTAGAAAAAAACTTGTGGATAGACTCATGCACTTGCATGTCATGCTACTTCTTACATTTATTATGGTAAACAGTACACTTCAGCCTTCTAGAAGATTTGTGTTTAAATGGTTGACGTACAAAAGACATGTTTCAATGTTGTAGATGATCAGCTGGTGCATTACAGCAATTCATAGCTCTTCATGCACTTCTTGTACACCCTATTAAAGCAGAAATGAGAGACATAGGGTGAAAAAAATCCAAGACAGCATATGCTTTGGAGAAAGCTTTCTCATATTGTTCCAATGGTTTCAATGAGACAGAAAAAAAGGACTGGGAGAAGAAAGCTCACTTCAATGCCTCTCAATAAATTCAGTGGAAACTCCTGTTGCTTCTGAGTGTTTCATAGATATAGAACAGCATGCTAAACATAGGGGTCCTCTCCTGAATCTTATTATTCTCGGCTTCAACAATGACAACTGAGTCTTCTTTTGTGTGTGTGTGTATTAGAGCAATGAAAAGTAAAAGGTTGTGCAAGCATCTGCTGTGGCTGACTTTTTTTGTCAGAAATCTTCACTACAGATTCTTATTGTCTTTTGCTGTATTTTTGTTACTTCTGACCTTTAAAGATCTTCTGAATGCAGTTAAATACTACTTCAGGTAGCTGATATATAAATGGTAGAAAGATCAATCCTACCCTTCAGTGTGCAAATCATCACCTTTCATTACCTGGCCTAGCTTAAACATCTGGTTTTTGTTTGCTTAACATGTCATGAAAGATGGGAAACAGATCTGCTGGAAGAGTCTTACTGAAGCAAAAAAACCTCAGAAAATTATTTTTCAATGTCCTCAGCAATCTGAACTGCTGTTTCCCCTCTGATTTAAGGACCAACCTTGGCACAGTAAGTCTAAATTTGTTGAATACATGTGAATTAAAATTTGGGAGCATGGAATATCCAACCTGGTAAATGACATGTAAATCACATGCAACATGGAACTTAATGAATCTCATGACATAAAAGCGACATTTAGCAGGTGCCAGTGTTAAGGAAACTTTCCAGTCTGACAATTCAGTAGCAATCTGGCAGTCACACTTCCACTACCAGAGACTTCAGCTGCTGAGACTGAAGTCCCTTTGAAACAGGCACCTTCACACACCCCACTGTCACATGGTCAGACCAGGTTTCCATACCAGCTCGATGCCAGGTTTCCCTTAGAAGAGCTGCAGATGTCTTATTCCATAAACCAATTTATTCACAGTGCAGTAACAGAGAAACAGCTGGAGCTGGTGCCTCTGAAGAGGGGCCCCCAAACTCTTTTATTCCCTCACAGTCCAAGGGCAAAACTATCGCTGTTTCTCCTGAGCCATCAGCTCCTGCTGTGTCTCAGTGTCCGGTCCCCTGGCTGGCACCACAGGTCCCTGTGCCCTTTGTGGGGGCAAGGGCTGGCAGCTCCTGGCATCTTGCCTTGGGCTCCCACTCAGAACTGAACCTGCAGCTCCCACTGCAGCTGCACCCTGAGCTGCCTGCACTGAATGTGTTCCTCAACACTAGCTGGAGAGGATATGGAAACTCAGTGCGTTGTACTGATATAATGCACTGTATGTGGGTTTGTGGGTCCCTGAAATGTCCCTGGCAAGGAATCGTTCCGGTGGGTGCAGTACAGCACTCTGGCAAGCTTCTTTCACCTGTGTGGCTGTAGGGCATGGCTCTCACACACACACACTCAGGCTGGATAGCTCACATGTCACCAGAAGCAAAGAGTCAGAAGGGCTCTCCCGTATGGTACTCCACAGGAGATGGTTTATTGCAGAAGTCCTGCCAAGAAGGAGACCAGAGACGAAAGAGAGCAGACCGTGCAGGCTCCAGGGTTTACGTACTGGAGCGGGGAGAGCATCAGAGACCTATGATCTGAGGGCACAGGAGCAGTACAAAGGCAGGACTAGGGGAGAGGAGCCAATGGGGAGGTCTGGGGGCATGTAGGGGTACAAGTCAATCAGTCTGCATGGTACCACAAAGTCTGACGGGAGAGCCTTTTCCTTTCATCCATGGTCAGGGGATGTTCTTAAACCTTGGAATCGGTCCACCAGCAGGCCTCTGCTATTTTGGGGCTCCTTGGTGCCTCAGCCATCACAGCTGCTGGCTCAGCGGCTACAACACTGGTATTATTGAGTACAACTTGAGTTGGGACAGAGTTTTGCTTTTTCTGTATATCTCCAAACTGATACACTGTACTTAATTTTTTGCATTTGTTAATAGATCCTCACATTTCTGTTTTTAAGCATTTGTCATTAGGTCTATGTTAGGCTAGCAAAGGTCTGTTTAACTCCTCTTCCAGATATTCTAATGTGTTGCCAGTAAAGTGAGTGAATATTTGGAGGTGGGTTGTGATTCCCCAGATCATGATCTTTTGCCATTAATTTTCAACATTAGCATATAAAACTAAGAACCAAATTCCTTAACAAGCTGAGCTGTTTATATGAAGCTGCTGAATCTGAATAGGGTTGGCTGGATGTCCCCTCTCTTGTCTGCTCTTTGATAGCCCAGAATGAAGACAATTTTTTGTTATCCTCCATATGCAAAGGATAGTGCCCTCTCATCAACATATCCTTCATTTTGCCATTCCCACCTTTCTGTTCTCATCTCAGATGACTGAGCATAGCCTGTATCTGGGGCATTGCTATGCTGATGTTCCAAGGTACAGCTGGTGAAGGCAATTATTTGAAGCACTGTATTCTCATAGGAAATCTATGCCAGTTTAGAGCAAGATGCAGACAACCCTTAACAGGTGCACTTTAGGTTTTGACATGCTTCTTCAGCACATGGTGAAATTAGAATTACTAGAGGGAAAAACAAATTCACCCTACACCTACTAAACTCCTATCCTTGGTAATTTACAGTTTGACTTTACTTTTATTCTTCCAATTGTCATATAACAAGAGAGACAGCATTACTTCCTTCCTGTTCAATAGAAGTACTTCTCCCTCTGAAATAATGAGTGCCTTAACCACATTTTTCTGTCTTTCCTTTTTCTCATTCTAATCCCTCAGGAGAGTTAGAAACTAGTTAGTTTAAGCCAGGTGACAGGCTGAGGTGCTTAACTTATGCATAGGAGTGCATTCCTCTTGAGTTTCTGAAACAGTTTTTAATCTTTGGAAGGTTTCAATGATAATAGGTAAGAGAAAAATGAGGAAGAAAAACAGTCTGTGTTTAATTTTTACATTTTTGAAATTAACATATTAATTCTACTTTCACAAAATATTGAGAAAAAATGATCTTGGAATCTACAGGTTTTTGTATCTGTACCTAATTTTGGTTAGTATGTGCTTCAAATTAAGGTACAGAAAAGGGAAGAAGGACAGGAAGAAGAGGGTTCTAGAGTCAACTCAAAATAACTTTGCTTTTGGGAGAAGGTTAGGAGGGGATTCAGTAAATTTCAATGTGAGTTACTCTCACAGCTTGGTCTGCATTGAAAAGAGGGAAACCTCGGGACAAGTGACTTACTCAAAATCACAGCAGGCACTTCAGAGGGCTTGTTCTGCTAAGTAGATCAGCAAAATCTCAGACAAATGCTGCTATTGCAAGACCTTTCCTTCTCTTCCTTCTTGATGCATTGGTCTCTCTCTTTGTTCCTGCTACAGCCCTATCGTAGAAGCACAAAGTAGTAACCTTCAGCAGCAGCTCTGCAGAGTGCTGCAGTGCTGCTGGAGGAGTGCCAGCTGAAGGCCAGGTAAGCAGAGAGGGGCAGCCATCCAAAAATATTTTGCTAATTTAGAGACGTGTCTGAATTTTCCAAGCTTTATCTCTCAGCCTTTCCTGTCCCCAGAGGTCTGGCAAGCAGTTCTGACTAGGCCCTCCTTCCTCTGTACTCAACATATTCCCACTTTGAAAATCTTGCTGAAAAGGAAAAACTTGCATGTAATAAAATGTTTGGGAAAATGATTGCTGTTAAACACCTTGGAGGGAGCAATTCATTCTGCCACCGTACAGAATAACATCACCTGCTGTACTGCTTCTGAAATCATTGAGCTATTTTTGCTGCATAGAGGGAGAAATGAAAAGTAAAATAAAGCACAGCAAACACTGATTAGTAAATTGATGTCTCAGCACCACTGAGCCTAGATCAATACCTAAATCCACAGACAGACTGGTTGCTCTAAAGGCTCTTAAAAAATAGAGAATATAGTGCAAAAAGTGTCAGAATTGGTGGAGTGAAAGATGGTCCTTTCAGCTACTTTGTGCCAGACCCATCTGAAATTAACTAGGGTAGTGCATAGTTTCCAGCAGGGGCACTGAAGAATTACTGCTGGTAGAGTTTTTTTTTTTTTTTGTTTTCACTATTCCATGCTTTGCCATACAAATAGTTTAGTTGAGAGGAGGGATTTCTTTTTATTAATAGACTGAAAGACTTATGTTCACAACCGCCTCCAACTTGGTAAAAAGCTGCTCTCAGTTTAGCAGGTTATAATTTTCTGTCTTCCCTTATTTCAGCTCTTTTATCTGTGTTTGTTTGGGGTTTTTTACGTAAAGTTTCTAAGAGATGGAGCTAAGGTTCAGCAAGATACAAGGCAGCACAATAGGATAGTTTGATATAGATTGCACAAAAGTTTATCTTTCTTCTAGTGACCTTGTTGCCTAAAAAATAAAAGAATGGAGCACTTGAAGATTTCACAGGTGAGATGAGAAAAGAAAGATGTAGAAGGGTGATACCATTGCTCCTTGATGGATGCAATTTAAAAGTGGGACTGGTGGCAGAAAGCTGATTGATGTAGTCTTACCCCTTTGTCTCAGAGCAACCTTTTCCCCCTTCCTTCTAGAAAGGCTTGAATATGCCAGCATTCTTCTTCTGGCCCAGTTAGAATTAAACAGCTAGTTCTCTTGACTGCAGACCTGATGTGCTTTGGAGTAATGCTATGATTTGTCAACGGAAGGCTGAAGTCTTGTGAAAAATAGGAAAATCTGACTGCCGCAGTTGGTTGCCATGCCTAGGAAACTCTTTGCCAGGCTAAAATTGTGCTGTATTTTGCTCTGGAAAATGAGGGCAAACAGACAACTACTACGCTGTTTGATGGTACAACATTTTCATGACAAGCCTCCTCAGTACAACTGCACTGCAACAGGTAAAGCATATGGCACAGCAACATGTTGAATATAACTGTCAGCTGCAGAGAGTGCAACGTGAGAGAAAATTTCAACCAACTAAAGAAGCTGAATATCACCAACAATAAGCAGAAAATTCCGCAGGACTCAAATCAAGCTTGACAGCACAAGCTTTCATATGAAAACAATATCAGAGAGACCCCTTAATAGGCTATTACCTCATGCATTAGGCTTAGAAGGGCTTAAAATATTTTATTGTAGATCTTAGCTGTAGCAGAATAACCAACTTCAAACCAATGGCTACAGTTGCATCTCTTCCCAGACTAATACATTTTCTTGGATACAGATGTTAGAAAGGCAGTACCTTGTGCAAGGTAAATCTGCATTAATTTGTTTAGCTCATCAGTTTGAAGTTCATAATAAAAGAAGTGATTCTCAGCATGAATAAATTATGGAATACATTCAAAGGCCTTATCAGAATTACAACTGACCTTTTGAAGAATTACTGAGACTGAAGCCCCTGTGCTATAAAAGATGTGATGACCAACAATATGAGTAGGAAAGTAAAATCTTCAGTCTGCTAGAATTAGGACAATGGGTTTTCCCTTCAAAGGCTATTTGATTCTAGTATGAAAGTGTTATATTGGAAAAAGCAGCTGTCTATTTAAAATAACAGCTTGCCAATGACGTTGGCTAAAGCTCTTGTGAAGAATATGAAGGTCTGACTGCTGTAAATCAGTCCCAGTAAATCAGCAGATTTCACTTGAATGAAGGAAACCCAGCAGAAGAGAAGATACGGTTTTAATTACTGACAGGTAGAGCAGCACATTTTTAATCAGTGGCCATTTATATCAGTACTATGATGAGTGAAGATTAAATTCCTTAGGCTTGAATTTGTGCTTCTGCAGATTAGGAATTAGATCAGTCTGCTGTAATTAAAACAATGCACCAAAAAATCAAAGTGTTACAAAAAGGACTAAGTATTTTTTTCCTCCATTATGTCTCCCTCAGTAGGCAAATGTTGCTATTTTTGGCTCCAGAGGATTGAATTTACTTTGCCAAATATGGAATAGCTGCACATAGTCCTCTACAGCAGTGGTGCTTGCTGTACTACATGTCTTGCAGATGGGGAATGACATATGCAGTGATAATTCATCACATGCTAAAAAATACCTGCAATAGGAAAGATGCATCACACCACAGAACTGCACAGTTCTTTTTGTTACATGTAAAGGAAGATGAATTGGACAGTATTTTAAATACCTAAAGTAAGGGGGAGATATATCACCTTTGAACTGTTTGTCACAGACTCATATTAACTATACAGTTCCTTCCAGTATTTTATTCAGTCACTCAGCTGAAATAGTCTCATTTTTACTTCCCATTTTTCCTTTCCCTTGCTCACTGGTTGTTCTCCCATAACCCTTCCACTCTCCAGCAGTCTTGGGAAGTCCTTATCTTTTGTCTTGTCCATTCCTGCAGTGATAAAGAAAACATTTGCTCCTTGTTACTCAACTCCTGCTTTGCTTCATATTATTTATCATAATATCCTCACTTAGTTTCTTGGTGTTGGCTTTCCTTGAATACAGATTCTGAGGATGATGAGCAGAAAAGAGAACTTCGTGATTTAGGCAGATGGATACCAAAGTGAGAGAAACCAGGCAGACGATACCTCATTTTACAGTCATGTAATTAATATTGTTCCAACTGCAATACTGGTCTTTAGACCTTAAGGTGAAAATAGAATGTATTTGCTAATCTGTAGTGGTGTAAGGGGCAAAAACCCTCTTTTGGAATAAATCACAAGAATTTTGACAGGTGGCGCACTCTCTGTATTATTGAAGCTACAACTGTGATATCAGACCGAAATTCAAGTTTGACTGATAGTTACAGCTGCAGTGTGTCTGTGTACCAGGGCTCAGCCTGTATTCCTGCCCTGTGCAGTCCGTCCTCACTTTCTTCTCTGTACAGTTTGCGCACCAGGCTGGTTCAAAATGACAGACAGATCAACAAAAATAAAGGAGTTTTTCATAGCCACCTTCACAACAGAGGAAAGGAAAATGTGGTAAAGGAGCTTGTGGGGAGGACACACCAAGCACTCCTGAATTACTCCCCACCCTGGGGGAGCCCCACTGTGCTCAGGCTCCCTGTTAGCCTTTTCATATGCATTAATTAGCTGTCTCAGTGGGAATATCTGGAGCAGTCTGCAGCAGGGATATCCCCAGGCTGTTCCTGCTGTGGAAGAAAGTTGTGAACAAATCATATGCAGATTTTAAATACTCAGTAGAAACTGTCCCTGCTTATGCAAACGGGGTGCCATAAGACAGTTTTCTACATGCAGCTGGAGTAAATCAATAATAAATGGCCATGTGTATGCTGGAGGAATTGCATAGGGCCATAGGCGAGCTGGGTCATACAAATTATCCAGAATCAGGGTTTGGCACATCCTGTTTAATTCTGCTGAAGATAGTGCCACGCCGATGCTTGCAGTGGAGCTTCCTGCCAACATCTGGACACCAAATGACCCATGTATTTGAGAGCTTCTGTTCACCGTATAAATACAACCCCACTCAAAAGACCTCAAGAAATGAATTTTTGCTATAAAGGTTCTGTCTATGTGTGTCTGTCCAGGACAGGAGATGCACAGTAAGGCCTAGCCTCAGTCTGTACCTTTGGGAAAATCAGCATAAAACATGATACAGCAAGAAACCTATGATTTTTTTTCTATTTTTCCCTCTTGAGATAGTTTTATTTGGTTGCAAAATGGTGATCTCCATAGATAAAGAGTGGTCTGGATGTTAAGCTTTTACACAGAAGCAATTGGCAGGTGCTTTCTTTATCAAAGTTATCTTTGTGATCTTGAGCACATTCTTCTCTTTCTTGGATAATGGGGGCTGGATAAGTATCATCAATAGAGAAGTATCTCTGCAGGGAGAAGATTAATAGTACTTGGGAAATTTAACCTCTCAGATAAAAACAAAATGAAGCCTTGTGACTAGAGTTCAAATTAGAAATAAATGATGGAATTATTGGAAAGTTTTTGGACTGTCTCAAATGATATATGTGATTAACCAACAAAAAATGTGTGTATGTTTTTTTTTCCCCCCCCAGAAAAAGTGAAGGAATATATTCTACTCCTAAGTTGGGGTTTTAGTTTAGTCTTAGGTTTTTTTTCTGTTAAAGGAATTTTCTCCCATATGCATGTTGCTAGGGGACAAATAGCTGTACTTAAGAAAGACAAAAAGGGAGTGGGGCGGGCCTGGCTACTTTTTTGTCTACACCTGGGTGTGGGGGCAGTTCGCTCTGAGCGTCCGGAGAGAGAAGCTGCAGAGAAAGGAGCTGCTGCTTCTTCTTTTTTTGGCCGTTCTTCTCTTCCTGCTGGAAACAACGCCGGGACCCCAAAAGCCGCTTTCCCTGCCCTGCTGGAGGCCGAGCTGTGGCTGCCCTGCCCCACTGCTGCTGCTTCGAGTTTTTCGCTACACTGCAGCCCTGCTCGCCCTGCCTGCCTGGGCACCCGTGGGGTTCTCCCATCTGGATACATCTCGCCTGCCACCCGGGATTTGCGTTCGTCCCTGCCGCTCCTGCCTGCCGTTTCCAGCCTGCTGCTCCCGCCTGCCGTTCCCAGCCTGCTGCTCCTGAGAGTCCGGGATCGGCTGCCCAGGGGTTTGTGAAGCCTTTGTTCCATCCCTTCCCGGGATCCCAGGCCGCCATTGCCGCGTGTTTCCCGAGCTCGCTCCGGAGCGCCCCCTGCAGCCGCGGGGGAACCATCGCACCTGCCCTGCTCACCGGGAGCCGCCAGCGCCCCTGCCGGCTGCGAGCGGAACTGCACCCGAGGGGAAATAGCCTGACAGCCGAGAAGGCTGGCACTGGGTTTGTGTGTGCTGTTACTGTCATAGTTGTTGTTGTTTTTGTTTGACTGGTTATATACATATACATATATATATATATATATATATAGTAAAGAACTGTTATTCCTATTTCCCACATCTCTGCCTGAAGGCCCTTGATTTCAAAATATAATAACTTGGAGGGAAAAAGGGTTATATCTGCCACTTCAAGGGGGGCTTCTGCCTTCCTTAGCAGACACCTGTCTTTCAAAACCGAGACAGATCTTGGCGCCCAACGTGGGGCCTGAGGGCATTAAGAGAGAGAGGTGAAAAAAAAAAGGAATAACAGTTCTTGGAACTTTATTTTGTGTGCCAGATATAGGAACCTTGTTAGGCTGCACTATGTGGTCTGGTTTACCCTGGTTCGGGTGGCATGTGGCCGTAGCTATATTCTTCCCCTTTGCAGCTCCTTACTTGAATCTGGGTCCTCTGACTAAGGCTACCATTGCTGTTATCCAGCTTGCGTTATGGGTTGAGAAGGTGAGGAATTCATGGGTTTTTAGCTTCCTCCGGAATGTGGGCACATGGATAAACGGCTATCACACACTGAGCACATGTTTTTGGGGTTATGTTAACAATGGTACCTTCTGTGAGGAAATGACACCAGGGGAAGTTTTCCCCCAGCCCCTCAACCAGTTCTTCGGGCCCACCCCATCAATTTTCGAAGGGTTTAAATTCCCTCTGAATATTAACCATCTGCTGCTGATAGGCCTACTCTATTTAGCACTCAAGGATAAGTTGAGATTGGCTTGGATATCTACCCGGACACCAGCCCCAGAGACTAGAGATCCTGCCCCAGAACCTGACCTGGCCCCAGAGAGTAGAGTTCCTACCCCAGAGCCTGATCCTGCCCCAGAACCTGACATGGCCCCAGACACAAGAGATCCTACCCCAGAGCCCTATCCTGCCCCAGAACCTGGCACGGCCCCAGACACTAGAGATCCTACCCCAGAGACTGACGTAGCCCCAGACACTAGAGACCCCGCCCCACAGACTGATACCGCCCAACAGTCCACCTCAGAAATGGACTACCCAAACTGGGTGGGGGTACTGGCAAAAGGGATGCAAGAGATGTGCCAAGAGATGGGTCAGGTGCGCCAGGGGATATGCCAGGAGATGGGCCAGGTGCGCCAGGAGATGTGCCAGGAGATGGGCCAGGTGCGCAAGGAGATGTGCCAGGAGATGGGCCAGGTGCGCAAGGAGATGTGCCAGGAGATGGGCCAGGTGCGCCAGGAGATATGCCAATTGCTAAGGGAATACACCTCCTCAGCTAGTGAAAAGCCCTCTCCCTGCCCCAAAGAGGGTGAGTCCGATGGTACAGCAGTAGAACCCACGGATGTTACAACCGTCCAGGCTTCAGCTGAACCACAAGGACAACCACAGCCAGCAGCAGTCGCCCCTGTGCAAAGGAGGAAGTGTAAGACCAAATCAGTACGACCAGTTAATGATGATGGACAACCAGGGCCCTCACAACCAGCAGGAGAGCCAGAGCCAGAAATCATCACTGAGTCCCTGTCGTACGACAGTCTCCGCACTATGCGAAACGACATTGCGCGAAGGGGGCGTGAGCCTTATACCACCTGGCTGCTTCGGGTTTGGGACCTTATGGGCACAAGTGTGCAACTGGATAGTGGTGAGGCAAGGTATCTGGGATCGTTGACCCAGGACCCAGGTGTGGACCAGGTATTTGTGAGGGAGCCAGGGCCCCTTTCTCTCTGGGAGCGGCTCTTAATGAGTGTGAGAGAAAGGTTCATTCACAAAGAAAGAATGCAGGAGTACCATCATAGAATGCAGTGGAAGACACTCGAGCAAGGGATTCAACAGCTAAGAGAGGTGGCAATATTAGAGGTACTCTTTGGGAGGGATGGACAGCATGATAATGACCCCGATAAGGTCAGGTGCACAGGACAGATGATGTGGAACCTGGCAAGGCTGGGGCCATCGCAATACACCACCTTCATTGCAACGATTGATGCTGACAATACCCGAGAAACTGTGGGCTCTGTTGCCAGCAAGCTCAGGCATTATGACAGCATGATCAATGGCCCGCTGAAAGCTCATGTCTCTGCTGTGGTCCAGGACCTCAAAGAGGAGATGAAGGAAATGAGGAAGGAAATGAGGGAGGAGATGAGGGAGGAGATGAGGGAGGAGATGAGGAGGGTCAGTGTGGCACCAGTGCGAGTCACAGGCCCCCAAGTCAGAGCCCGTCGTCCCCCTGCTAGAGAGAGAGGGTACACCCCACGAGCTGAGCTGTGGTTTTTCCTGTGTGAGCATGGGGAAGACATGAGAAGGTGGGATGGGAAACCCACCTCTGTCCTGGCAGCGCGGGTGCGTGAACTCAAGGAGGGAGGCACTAACCGAGGGGGTTCCGCTAAGGTGAAGGTAGCCTCAGCCTCCCGTGACCGAGCTGCCAGATATTTCAGAAGGGAGGATGATATGTTGGATCCCCTTGAAGGTACCTCGAGCATGTACACCCAGGGAAAGAATGATAACCAGGGCTAGAGGGGCCCTGCCTCTAGCCAGGAAGAGGCACGGGAGAACCGAGTTTTCTGGACGGTGTGGATCCGATGGCCTGGCACATCAGAGCCACAAAAATATGATGCATTGGTTGATACTGGGGCACAGTGTACTTTAATGCCATCGGGACATGTGGGGGCAGAACCTGTATCCATCGCTGGGGTGACCGGGGGATCACAGCAGTTGACCCTTTTGGAAGCTGAGGTGAGCCTGACTGGGAAGGAGTGGCAAAAGCATCCGATTGTGACCGGCCCAGAGGCCCCGTGTATTCTGGGCATAGACTTCCTCCGGAATGGCTATTACAAAGACCCAAAAGGACTCAGGTGGGCATTTGGTATTGCTGCTGTGGAGGCAGAGGGCATTAGGCAATTGAACACCCTGTCTGGACTATCTGAGAATCCTTCTGCAGTTGGGCTCCTGAAAGTGGAAGAGCAACGAGTGCCAATTGCCACCTCGACAGTGCACCGCCGGCAGTATCGGACAAATCGAGATGCTGTGATCCCCATCCACAAGATGATCCGCGAGCTGGAGAGCCAAGGGGTGGTCAGCAAGACCCACTCACCCTTCAACAGCCCCATCTGGCCTGTGCGCAAGTCTGATGGGGAATGGAGACTGACTGTGGACTATCGTGCCCTGAATGAAGTGACTCCACCGCTGAGCGCTGCCGTGCCGGACATGTTGGAGCTCCAGTACGAGCTGGAGTCCAAAGCAGCAAAGTGGTACGCCACTATTGACATTGCCAATGCATTCTTCTCTATTCCTCTGGCAGCAGAGTGCAGGCCTCAGTTTGCCTTCACATGGAGGGGCGTGCAGTACACCTGGAACCGACTGCCCCAGGGGTGGAAGCACAGTCCCACCATCTGTCATGGACTGATCCAGACTGCACTAGAAAAGGGTGGGGCCCCAGAACATCTGCAGTACATTGATGACATCATTGTGTGGGGGAACACCGCGACCGAAGTGTTTGAGAAAGGAGAGAGAATAATTCAAATTCTCCTGCAAGCTGGTTTTGCCATCAAGAAGAGCAAGGTCAAGGGACCTGCCCGAGAGATCCAGTTCCTGGGAGTAAAGTGGCAAGATGGACGGCGTCAGATTCCTACTGAGGTCATCAATAAGATCACAGCAATGTCTCCACCGACCAACAAGAAGGAAACACAAGCTTTCCTAGGCGCTATAGGTTTCTGGAGGATGCACATTCCCGAGTACAGCCAGATCGTGAGTCCTCTCTACCTGGTTACCAGAAAGAAGAACGATTTCCACTGGGGCCCTGAACAGCAGCAAGCCTTCACCCAGATCAAACAGGAAATTGCTCATGCCGTAGCCCTTGGCCCAGTCAGGACAGGACCAGAGGTGAAGAACGTGCTCTACTCTGCAGCCGGGAACAATGGTCTGTCCTGGAGCCTCTGGCAGAAGGTGCCTGGTGAGACTCGGGGCCGACCACTGGGATTCTGGAGCCGAAGCTACAGAGGGTCTGAAGCCAACTACACTCCCACAGAGAAGGAAATCCTGGCAGCTTATGAAGGAGTCCAGGCTGCCTCAGAAGTAATTGGCACAGAGGCACAACTCCTCCTGGCACCCCGACTACCGGTGCTGGGGTGGATGTTCAAAGGAAAGGTTCCCTCCACGCATCACGCCACCGACGCTACTTGGAGCAAATGGATTGCCCTCATCACGCAGCGCGCTCGAATTGGAAACCCAAGTCGCCCTGGGATCTTGGAAATAATTACGAACTGGCCGGAAGGTGAGACTTTTGGGTTATCTTCTGAAGAAGAAGAGGAGCAGGTGACACGTGCTGAAGAAGCCCCACCATATAACGAGCTACCAGAGAGTGAAAGACAATACGCCCTCTTCACTGATGGTTCCTGCCGAATTGTAGGCGCTAGCCGGAAATGGAAAGCCGCTGTATGGAGCCCCACACGACAAGTTGCACAGGCTACTGAAGGAGAAGGTGGATCGAGCCAATTTGCTGAGCTCAAAGCTGTTCAATTAGCTCTGGACATAGCTGAAAGAGAGAAGTGGCCAAAGCTCTACCTCTACACTGATTCATGGATGGTAGCCAATGCTCTGTGGGGTTGGCTAGAAAGGTGGAATAAGGCAAACTGGCAGCGCAGAGGAAAACCAATCTGGGCTGCTGAAGAGTGGAAAGACATTGCCACTCGGGTAGAGAAGCTATCCGTGAAGGTCCGTCATGTAGATGCTCACATCCCCAAGAGCCGGGCTAATGAAGAACATCGTAACAACAAACAGGTAGATCAGGCTGCGAAAATAGAGGTGTCCCAGATAGACTTAGATTGGCAACATAAAGGAGAGCTGTTCCTAGCTCGATGGGCCCATGATGCCTCAGGTCATCAGGGCAGAGATGCCACCTATAAGTGGGCACGAGACCGAGGGGTGGATCTAACCATGGACAGTATCTCCCAGGTTATCCATGATTGTGAGACATGCGCTGCGATCAAGCAGGCCAAGCGGGTGAAGCCTCTGTGGTACGGTGGGCGATGGTCCAAATACAAGTATGGGGAGGCCTGGCAGATTGATTACATCACACTGCCTCAAACCCGCCAAGGCAAGCGCTATGTGCTCACAATGGTAGAAGCCACCACTGGATGGCTGGAGACCTACCCTGTGCCTCACGCTACTGCCCGGAACACCATCCTGGGCCTGGAAAAGCAAGTCCTTTGGAGGCATGGCACCCCTGAGAGAATCGAGTCTGACAATGGGACTCATTTCAAGAACAGCCTTATAAACACCTGGGCTAGAGAACATGGCATAGAGTGGGTGTACCACATCCCTTACCATGCACCAGCAGCTGGGAAGGTTGAGCGGTGTAATGGATTGCTTAAAACCACCTTGAAGGCACTGGGTGGGGGGACTTTCAAAAACTGGGAGATGCATTTAGCAAGAGCCACCTGGTTAGTTAACACCCGAGGCTCCACCAGCCGAGCAGGCCCTGCCCAATCCGAACCCCTACAAACAACAGACGGAGATAAGGTTCCAGTGGTGCACATGAGAGGTATGCTTGGAAAAACTGTTTGGGTAAAGTCTGCCTTGAGCAAAGACAAACCCATCCGTGGGGTCGTTTTTGCTCAGGGACCAGGTTGCACCTGGTGGGTGATGCAAAAGGATGGAGAGACCCGATGCTTACCTCAAGGGGACCTTGTTTTAGGGTGAACTACCCATGACTCTGTACTTGTATCATTATCAGCATGTATATTTGTGTATAATTTGGGTAATGCATAGATTTATATGGTTAAGAAAAAAAGTTAAGTTTCATGTAACATGTTAGTATGGGAAAAAATTCGGGGTGGATAATGTTGGGGTTTTAGTTTAGTCTTAGGTTTTTTTTCTGTTAAAGGAATTTTCTCCCATATGCATGTTGCTAGGGGACAAATAGCTGTACTTAAGAAAGACAAAAAGGGAGTGGGGCGGGCCTGGCTACTTTTTTGTCTACACCTGGGTGTGGGGGCAGTTCGCTCTGAGCGTCCGGAGAGAGAAGCTGCAGAGAAAGGAGCTGCTGCTTCTTCTTTTTTTGGCCGTTCTTCTCTTCCTGCTGGAAACAACGCCGGGACCCCAAAAGCCGCTTTCCCTGCCCTGCTGGAGGCCGAGCTGTGGCTGCCCTGCCCCACTGCTGCTGCTTCGAGTTTTTCGCTACACTGCAGCCCTGCTCGCCCTGCCTGCCTGGGCACCCGTGGGGTTCTCCCATCTGGATACATCTCGCCTGCCACCCGGGATTTGCGTTCGTCCCTGCCGCTCCTGCCTGCCGTTTCCAGCCTGCTGCTCCCGCCTGCCGTTCCCAGCCTGCTGCTCCTGAGAGTCCGGGATCGGCTGCCCAGGGGTTTGTGAAGCCTTTGTTCCATCCCTTCCCGGGATCCCAGGCCGCCATTGCCGCGTGTTTCCCGAGCTCGCTCCGGAGCGCCCCCTGCAGCCGCGGGGGAACCATCGCACCTGCCCTGCTCACCGGGAGCCGCCAGCGCCCCTGCCGGCTGCGAGCGGAACTGCACCCGAGGGGAAATAGCCTGACAGCCGAGAAGGCTGGCACTGGGTTTGTGTGTGCTGTTACTGTCATAGTTGTTGTTGTTTTTGTTTGACTGGTTATATACATATACATATATATATATATATATATATAGTAAAGAACTGTTATTCCTATTTCCCACATCTCTGCCTGAAGGCCCTTGATTTCAAAATATAATAACTTGGAGGGAAAAAGGGTTATATCTGCCACTTCAAGGGGGGCTTCTGCCTTCCTTAGCAGACACCTGTCTTTCAAAACCGAGACAACCAGCTTGAACTAAATACTTATTTAAGTATTTTAGTGAAAGGCTTCTTTAATACTGGATTTTCCTAAAGCCCATGTTGTAGCCAGCAGAAACCTCTCAATCACTTTCAGCATAGTTTTGTTAAAAATCCATCTAAAATGACACAATAAAGTCAATTTTCCTGAAAGGAGCAAAAGAACATTTAAATCCTTTTTTCTACATATATATTCCTCCTCAACAGTTCTGGTTAGGCCTAGGTATTAGCTAAACACAACTGCCTTCCCACTGGCACTCTGTGGAACATAACTTCAGACCTATTCTTATGCAAATTCTACCTTCTATAAGTTTGGAAGAACTTTTGAGAATGGATCTCCGTAACACACAGGAGTATCTATGTTTTTAAATGATATAGCATAAGCTGTTAATCTTATTCAATTTAAATAAAAGACCATACATTCCTCGTTTATTCTAGTGTAAACACAGAAATTCAAAACAGGTGGCTTAGAATGTGAGGTATATGGACAGAAACAGGATCATTACTTTATAAATGTAGATTCGGGCCATTTCACAAACTAAGTGGCTGGCTTATGTAACCATAGGCAAAGTAACTACACATGTAAATGTTTACTATTATTAATAAATGCTTCACTTCCTGTTAACTCTGATTTTTGTGCAGCAAAATGTAGGAAGAATACAAATAGAGGCGGAATAGTGACAATGCATACTGTGTGGAGGCTCAGCAATTAATTTGATGCACAAAGTAAAAGAGGAGAAAAGAATGCATCTTGCATGTTGAATATTTTCAGTTTAAGTCATAGAATTTTGCAGGAAGTTCATGCAGACATTGGTCAGTGATTCGCATGCATGCAATTCTTCTGACATCCAGAAGGTGTTAGCCTGGGATTTCTAACTCTAACAGAAAAAATGCCAATAAAGAGTCACATTCTGGACATATACGTGCAAATCATATATATATATATTTGTATATACAGGCATATGAAAAGAGAAGGCTATCTAAGGCCACTGTAGTGTCAGGTGCACGGGAGGTAGACAACAGCATAGTTGAAAAAATGAGCCGCACAAATAGTCAATGCAAATTTGCAGTTTATTAACTTAGTTCCAGTTTCTAGCCATGAAAATTTGAAAACACTTAATATTGGGCTACCATTCATTAGCTTGACATTTACTCAAGGGGAAAGAACTCTTTTTAAATAAAAAGTATTTTTCCACATTATCTCTGTCTCATGTTTTGATGGTCTGCAGCTTCCTCTTCCATGGCCCCATAGATTTCATTTGCTGTGGTACAGTGCTGGTGTGTGGAGGGTCAAGTTCTCAGAGGCTGGGCTGAAATTTTATGCAAATACAGAGGAAAGGAGATGCAGAGAACAGGAGGAACAGACTGTGAATTGGCATATTCTATAGCAAACTGGCTTTGCTGAGAAGGCTTCAATCCAAGTACAATAATGAGTTTTAGGGTTGGGCTTTCATTTATGTAAAATCAACTGTCATTGTTCCAGAAGGCTAAAGGTGCCCTGAAGGGACTACAAATGTAATTTATGCCCAATTAAAAACCTTAGAGCATGCAGGATGTTTTAAAAATGATATCTGTATAACTGGAGAATCTAGCCCTTGGTATACAACTGCTAATTTAATCCACAATTTCTCTGGACAATGTGCTCCTGTACCTCACCACCCTCACAGAAAATAACTTCTTCCTAATACCTAATCTAAATCTACTCTCTTTGTGTGAAGCCATTCCTTCTTGTTCTCTCACTGCATGCCCTTGTAAAAAGTCCCTCTCCTTCCTGAAGGCTCCCTCTAGGTACTGGAAGGCCACAACTGGGTCACTCTGAAGCCTTCTCTTCTCCAAATGTAACAATCCCAATTCTCTTAGTCGTTTCTCACAGGAGAGGTGCTTCAGCTGTCTGATTGACTTGGTGGCCTCCCTACTGGGTCCACTCCAACAGGTCCCTGTCCTTCCTGTGCTGGGACCCCAGAGCTGGATGCAGTGTTCCAGGTGGGGTCTCACCAGAGCGGAGCAGAGGGGCAGAATCCCCTCCCTACCCTGCTGTCCGCACTGCTTTGGATGCAGCCCAGGACACAACTGGCAATTTGTTGACCACTACCTTCTGGATGCCACAGTGCAGCCAACTCCTTATCCACCTAACAGTCCTCTCAGCAAATACACCCCTCTTCAATTGTCCTAGTTGAACTAGGTGACCCAAAAAAAAGAAAAAAAATACTGCATATTCTGTATTTCCTCCACATCAATCCCCAAAGTCCGACCCTCTCTCCACAAGTTTTCCAGTGCAGCATGGCCAGCAGGGGAGGGAGGGGATTCTGCCCCTCTGCTCTGCTCTGGTGAGACCCCACCTGGAACACTGCATCCAGATCTGGGGTCCCAGCACAGGAAGGACAGGGACTGGTTGGAGTGAGTCCAGAGGAGGCCACCAAGATGATCAGACAGCTGAAGGACCTTTCCTACGAGGAACAACTCATTTCTCCTTAATGGTGAAAGGCCAGTGGTTACAACTAAGGGGAAGCAACTCATTTTGGAGGTTCTAACCTGTTTTTTGTTGTAAACTAAGACATAAATTTAGAGAGAAGGATGTTGTGGAAGACAATGGCAAAGACTTTACAGAAGTCCTGGTAAATGACATTTATAGGCCGTTTATCCACTGATGGGGTCACTCCATCATAGAAGGTCTGCAGAAGGACTTGCCCTTGGTAAAGCCATGCTGGCTGTCCCAAATCACATCCCTGTCCTCCATGGGCCTTAGCACAGCTTCCAGCAGGATCTATTCCATGATCTTCCCAGGCACAGAGGGGAGGCTGACAGGTCAGTTGCTCCCAGGGTCCTCCTTTCTACCTTTTTTAAAGATGGGTACAATGTTTTCCCTTTTCCAGTCACCTGGCACTTCACCTGACAGCCACAACTTTTCAAACGCATTTCTATCATTGCTACCATAATCAAATACAAATTTTTTCAAGTTATAACAAAACTCAGTATGAATTAGGATGTATTTAACATTTATATTGGAAAGTGCATTGTTAAGCCTTTAGTATCAAAGCAGTACATTTTTTTCTTAGTCTTTACCACAGATGACTTTCTGTTGGGCTGCTGGACAACTAGTTCCCTTGTTCTCTCTGAGTGCATGCATGTTCGTAAACACATCCATTCATCACCTTATCTGCATATGAGATTAATAAAATCTGCTTTGTGGTAATGCCTTATGAAGTATTACTTACAACTAGAGCCTGTCCCAAAGAACCAAAAAAGTCTCTTCGTGGGACTTCTATTTCTAGCACCAAAAGTGAATCTATTCTAGTTTCCTTAAGAATAGTAATACCCAACCTTTCTGTTTTAAACTGAAATTAAGTGAAACATACAGTGATTTCTCCCTGTCTCCTCAAGATCTCAGACCCTAAGTTCAGTAAATACAAGAAACAAGAAGAAAAATAATTTGGAATGAGTGAAAAAAAAGCAGTTCCTTTCCCATGCATTTCAACAATCACACAGAGATTGACTTCAGCTTATTAAAATGCATTGCCACAGACTTGGCAGGCTGCATCTTATTTTTGTGTCCCATTCACTCTTCAAAGCATGCTTTGTGGTGTTCTCTATCTTGTGATGAGTTGTTATATACAGGTCTGTGGTGCTAAACCTTATAAGCACTGTCTGATGGATTAGAGTTTGCAAACGATTTCCCCCACCAAAAGTCCATTTGGCCTGACTAAAGATAAGACATCAGTATCTCAGGGTATATTTTCTCCCAAGATATGTTGCTATTTAATTAAAGCCTTTAAATTTCTTTCACATCTGAAATATGAGCTTCCTGGTATTAAAAAGGGGAGATAGCAGAGAGAGAAAAAGCATTTTCCTGTAATTACAGGGCATAAACCCTGTCAGAGAAAAGACACAGACCTCTTATTATATCACTTTTCCTTTCCTTTTTGCAGTCTTTTTCTGTCTTGCTGATATCTATCAAATATCATGGACATTTTTTTTTCTACCTGCATAGTATTCAAGTAAAATCTGGGTCCCAGAAGACAGGTTCAAATAATTCAGGAGGCACGTCATGTTTAGCAGGGATCACAGGCGGAATAAGTTAGTCAATATTATGTACAATAAAGCCAAGTATTGGTCTTGCTGGATAGATGAAGGTCAGCTACACAACATCTGATGCTAAACCTACTGTCTGCTGGCAGGTGGGAACAAAGTGTTTAAGTGACTTTGAGCCCAGATGTGGGATGTATGTATCAAAGATATTCTTACATGCTAGCTTGAACATCCCTTTATTTGAACTTCATCCTGCCCAGCCTCCAAGAATTTTCTTTCAATAGGAATGTGAGGGGTTTTTGAACCTCAGTAGCCTTAATTTCAGGCTAATTTGTGTGGCAATGTGCAAGTTCGATATTCTTGAAGTAGTTGCTGACAAAACATATGCACGTGGGTAGAAAGACTGGGAAAGAGATATTCCACTTCAGTAAGAAGCTGGATATACCATCCTTTGCATTACACTGTTGTCGTGTTCCACTGTGGGGAACTGTGAGGAGTTCTTTTAAAAATGGATGGTTGGGAACGGAATGAAGCCAAACGAGGCAAACATTATATCTGAGAACCGTTCATTGATAACAAAAGGAGAAAAAGGAGTTGCCCGAGCGAAAGATGGCTAGAGGAGGCAGAAAAGAAAGGAAAATGGAAAAGGACTGGGGGAGAGGAGAGAGAAGGGACAGAGAGAAAAAGAGGGCGTTACCACCAGCGAGTCAGGGCAGTGCTGTCGGTGTCCAGGCAGTGCGGGGTGTGCTCGCTGCCTGCCTGCGGCCGGGCTGGCTCTGACCGAGCCTGCGCAGCTCCCAGAGGAGTGCGGCTCCACGGGCGTGGCTCCCACGGCGACGGCACCGGACACGCGGGGAGTGGGCGCTCGGACGGGAGGACCAGGACCTGCACAGGGTCGCGGCGACCGGCTGGATCAGAGCAGCAGGTTGAATGCAGGCAGTCCAGGCAAGGACATGGGGCAAGGAGGCAGCAAGGCGGCGGTCAGGGGCGCCGGAAGGCAGAACAAGTGCGAGAGCGAGCCGGAGAGGGCAGGAGAGCCAGAAAGCAGGCCAGGGCAAAGGAGAGAGCAGCAGGCCAGGGCAAAGGAGAGAGCAGCAGGCCAACAACTGAACAGCAACGAGCCCCCACCCAGCAAGCAGCAACACAGTCGGTTTTTATACCCCCGGCCCCTCCCAAAGTCTGCTCGAGGACGGGGAACCATTGGCCCAGTCCAACCTTTCTTTGCCGTCCATTGGTGGAGACCTCTTTGCAACCTGATCGGAGAAGCCCCTCCACAGTGTCTCCTACTGCCTGCCTCATGGGAGGTGTTGCCAGGCGAAGTCACCCCAGAGACAAGGCTGCTTCTAGCTGCCTCCTGCACCTGCCACATGTGCGCCACTCCTCCACATGCCTCCGACAACCATAACAAAACTGAATTGGCTCCTCACAAATGTTCAATAAGTTTTTTGATGAATGGAAGAGTGTACATATGAAACAGATTTTTCTTCAGGGAGGAAAAAAGCCTGCAGACAATTTTTTTCTAAAATCTGTTTTTAATGGGAAATAGAAATTCTGGAAATAGAAATTTAAATTGTAAAGAGCATACTGTGATTTTGCAGACCTTTTGTCCATTCCATCTTCTGTAATTTCACATAAGCTTACAGTGATCTGCAGTGGGAGTCTGTCTGTAGGAAGATCTTCTGAAATGTTGCATAGGCTTAAATGACTATCAACTTGTTGCTTCAAGAAAGGTACATCTGTTCATGTATGTATATGCATTATGTTAAGGTATTAATCCATTTAAATACTCTTAATATGCTTATTTTTATTAGTGATCTGTACTTTAGCTTCTTATTAATTGTTTTATCTTCCCTGAAGGTGACCAGGAAATAGATTTACCAGAGATCCAGGCCCTGAGATTTGTGGGCCTCAGTGTTGCAAAACAGGTTTCCAGTATCCCATTGGATGTGATAATTACTGGGGATCTGACCTGCAAAGACACTGAATGAGGTACCTGCTTCAGCACTAGGAGGCTGTGCTCTGTGATGAAGATCTCTACCAAGCACCCTCGCAGGACTGGAAATTCCCAGGCCATCTCCCAGCTCTGTGGATGCCCTTTCCTGGCATGCATGTTGCATCTTGGTGCATGCTGACAGCATGCAGCATGCCAGGCTGTGAAGCACATACACATTCTTTGTAAAACAGTGGAGCTGTTTTATCATTTTTTTCCATTTGTGTTGTTTCAGTGCTTCACAATCCCCTTAAAATAAGGATTCCCACTGTGCTTAATGTAGGTTGTTCTTACATTGTAAATAGGACAGACAAGTAAAAGGGGAGAAAATATTTGTATGCATGAAAAGTTTTAATTTGGAGAGATTCATCCACCTGTCCAAAGCACAAACCTGTCGCTGATATTGCTTACAGCTTGATGACTTTTACTTGTGTGGACGTGTCCTGAATCCTAGAAGCAGTTGATCTCGGTACCCAACCAGCTAAATCTGGATTTCTTTCCTACTAGTATATAATCAACTTCAAAATGTAACACACATATTGTATCAAATTTAGTTACACATCTGTATGTGCAGCTTTAGGTACAGACCTATATAGTGATTCCAGTAAATATTTAAAGACCCTAAATTTTCCTGGTCACAGAGTGGAAAATTTATCCTAATACAAGACTTGGAACATGCCAGACTTGATATTTTCAGAAGCACTTTGAAGTGCTGAGAAAGTTTCTAAATTCAGTGGATTTTGTCCATGCCACTCAGCCTCTGAGACCCTGAATTGTTGGCTATTTCTGACCTGTACTTTTAGATCTTTTCCTCTTGTCCTGTCATTCTTTGACATTCATAATAAGGGAACTCTATGTCTAGACCAGTGATTATACATTAAAAAGGAATCATGGCCTGTCAAGAAAATGACATTCTCTTTTCGTTACCCTGTTTTATATTATGAGTGGGTTTTTTTCAGCCCTATTTCACATACTCGTTTCTTTACTATATTGAATGGTATTTTGCACTTAGTGGTTTTCAACTGAAGATCATATAGCACTTCAGAAGCATATAGAAATTCATAATACCTGTTATGTAACATCTGAGACAAATGGGCTGGAAATAATTTAAGCCAAGGGCAGGGGCAAATTGCCAAGGATTTTGTACAGTAGCAGAAGGGACTTGATCGGAGGGTATTCAGAAATGCATGAGCTATTTTTGACAAAAGTATTCAGGCAGCTGGTTTGAAGCATCCAGGTCTGGATAATGAAGGTGTTATCTTGACACCATCTTTTCCTGTCCCCTCCCTTGAGTTCCTCACGTGCACCCTCTCCTCTCAAGACAAGAAACTGATGATTCCTGACCTTTCCCAGCACCCCTATAACTCCTGGGCTGTTGATATGAGGCAAGAAAGTCAAGCACCTGCAGTTTGAACAGTGGTGTCAGTCAATGTGAAATGGTTCCATCAGAACCAGGTATTTCATTGTCCTTTACGAATTAAGAACAAAAAAAAAAGGAAAATAAAAAAGGAAAAAAAGAAAAAAAAGAACTGCTTTTTCCTTCCTCTCTCTCCATTTGACAGCTAAACCTTTGACTATGCATCAACAATAGCTTTGTGAGCCTGTCAGCACTGTTTTAAGTGATTACCAACTAAACACAGGAGCCATTCTGGTACTGAGCTGCGTCATGTGTGCAAGAGATGGCTCAATACCATACACAGATGTTTTTCCTATAGGAAAGTGGAACCTGCAAGAGAAAGTGGGTATACACCACAGGTGGCTGGTTGATGAATGTTCAGATGTGTTCATGGATCTTAAGAGTCTGAAGCAGAGGTCAGGACAGTCTCCTAACTGCACAGTTGAAAATAATGGTGAATCAACTTGTTTCACTGTATAGCCCTTGCTTGTGACTGTAAATGCAGCTAGGGCCCTTGAGACCTCATCCAGTGTTTTGCCCCATTTTTTAAGATCCAGTTATTAAAAGTTTTAGGGAGGTGCCTCTGACTGAATTAAGGCGCAAATGAGACCATATGCCAAAGTCAATAGTATGGATTTTATTAAACAGTAAATACGAGAAAGCGAGAGAGAGGGAGAGAGGGAGAGGAAGAAATAGAAAAAGAGGTCAGGGAGGGAGAGAAAGAGTGACTGAGACTGATTAAGTAGAAAATATCACCACTCTGTTGATCTTGACAGCATCCCATTGATCCTCTCGATCTCGTCTTCTTAGTTGTGAGGGTCCCACAAAACAGAGAGTTCAATGGATTAATATACATTTGGGCCAGGTGAGAATGCCTAGGTACCTTCCCTGGGGAGAGCAAGTTTGACACTGTCTCTTGCAAAAGACCAAAATCTTCCATCACTTTGCATCCTGAGCAGTTAGTTGCCTGGTGCAACCCCCTCAGTCTTGGGGGTCTTCGATGGATTATGACACTTCCTCAGCTCCACCTCATGTGAACATCCCATGGATGTGGCCTTCCTGGGTTGTGGGGAAGGTTTACAACTGAGCTAGTCTGTGTAAGGGAGGATGGATGTCCACTGCCTTTGACCAGAGGTTGCACCCGAAACCACCTCCTCCTCCTATCTTGGTTGGGGGGTAGTGTGTGCAAACCTGGCCTCAGCAGATGAGTCTGTGGGCTGTGGCCTTCCCCACCCTGAACTCAGCCAGAGCTGATTTGCGGGAGAGCTTCTGGGTTTGGCTTTGTTGTGGATATATTCTTTCCCCTCAGGCTTGTTCACTTCTCCCTAGACCTGAGATGGACAATAGTGGCACCTTTGTCTTACCTCAAGTTCCCTTGGGCAGCTTAACTCACCAAAGTTCCCCTCAGGAAGCCTATTCAGGGAGGGGTGGGCTTTGGTGCTTGCAGCTTCTTCATACAGTTTTGCCATAATGGGCAAAAAGTCCTTCATAACAATGTTTAAGCCATTAATCATAACATTTCAGTTTCTGACACTGTGGCTTTTAATGCTGGTGACGACCTTGAAAGAAGGACAAAATGCAGGGACACAAGTATATTTTAAAAATTATTACTCTATAAATACCTATGCAAATATATAAATGATTTTCTTAATATATAAATGATTTTCTTAGTATCAGAGTGTCGTTTTGTGCCTTTTCCCTGCTCACCCAGGATTCTGGTTAATAACACCCGATAAATGCAAGAGTGTGGTTCTTTTACTGGAACAGAAAGGACGTTATGGCTTTCTTTCACTGTTTTTTTTTTTTTTTTTTTTTTTTTTTTCAGTATATTAATTACAGTAAATTAAAATAATTAGAGTGAAATTATATGAATCCTACAACTCTTTATGGCATTTATGCTGCTGTTTAGATTGATAATGAATGTTAATGTAAGTCATCAATATATTATTACTACCTTTTAGTCCTTATAAACAACTTGCATGTTGCAATTATGCTATAGGTAGAATTCTGTGCATTCAGTATTAAGAACAATATAATGTAATATTCCAGCCAAGCAAAGAATATTAATTAAGCTTTTGGTGAACCCTATTGCTGATAAAATTAGCTATGAGCAGTATCCTAATAATGGGTGTCTATGTTAACATAAAATCAAATAGAGTTCTGTAAAACTTCTCACACATCAAAGTATAGCTTGTTACTCACAGATTAGTGAACCTAAATAAACTAAAGCAAAATAGAGTACCTTCAAAGCATAATGATCATACAAAGGAGCTGCACATTGGAAGAGTTGTAATAGGAGCTATCTTGACACTTTTCTGTTTAGGATTTTATTTCTTTCAACTAAAAGCATACGTACAACAACACACTCTCTGCAATAGTTCTTTTCCAGCTTCATCACTGGATCATTATTGTTGCTGAATGCCCTCTGGCATTATGTAATGTGACTAACAACCTGAGATAAATTTTCTATCTCATCCTTTCCTGAGGGAGAGTAATTGTGTTTATAGTACTGTTATATTTGTAAGATTTTTTCTCTACAGTCTCTATTAGCTTACACATTTTTCTGCATGTTCATGTTAAAAGAGTTGTTCCATTTTGCTACTGGAGCAGAATGTGGAAGGTTTTGTGGTAACTGCTCCTATTTGTAGAAGATGTTGGCATGTCTTTTATCCCTGATTTAAAGAGAGTGGTTTCCCTTTGAAATGTCCATCCTTATGCCCAAGAGGGAAATAACTAAAATAAAAATATGAAAGGGGAACTGTAATAACCCCTTTTAAAGGTTTAAGGGAAAAGAAGGAAACCCAGGAAGCTATTTTTTTCCCCAGGGCATTTCAGTAATAGTCCGTGAAAAAGAGAGAGATGTGTCTGTTCCAGGGCAACCTTAACAGTGTCTCTCAGATGTCATTAAAAATTGGAGGAGTACTGCCCATATTCTTGCATGCTGGCCATTAAAGCGATCACTTCAAACCTTGAGTACGAATTGAAACATCTCAGAAATTACTAAGCCCCATAATTTGCTTATAGCCTCATAAGAAGAAATTAAAACAAACAACCAAAAAAGCCCCTCTAATAACAACAACCCCCCCCACCATACCCCAGATTTTCCTTGTCATGCGTTATCATGAACACAGCAGGAAGGAGATACCCTAATCTGCAATGGTGTGTTTAAATCCAGTTATGTGAGATGTCTTAACCTCATTTCGTAAGTTTTGCTGCCAAGTAAATCACAGGTAGGTTCCAAAACTAGACAATCACATGATAATGAAAATATGTCTGATAAAAAAAGAAAAGGAGAGATAATATAAGATAAACTCCTTTGTAGAATAAGCCTGTTGCTAGCTGACTGGGCTTAGCAACAGAATGCCATTTGAACGACTTCTATTTTATGTTGGGTATGGCACCATTTTTTCAGACATCTGTTATTTGGACTGCTGTGGAAAAAATGTGCGAATGAATAGATGATCACTGTATCTCCATAGCTGATACGTTTCATTATTTTCTGTGCTAGTGAAAAAAATCCTAAATTTAAGCTGGAGTGTGAGTTAGTACAATATTTTAGTATCCTATTATAGATGAATTTGGACTTCTTTCTTGGATTTGTGATAACATTTGCTAACTCAGTTGACATAAAATTTTGCTGGATAGCTCATGTACAATTTGGTTGCAAAGTATGAAGAGGTCAATGCATTTGCAAGGTTAAAAATACTTTTGCTTCTGAATGTTGGATAAATGTGAGAGGTCTTTCTTTTAACTATGTGAAATACTGCTGGAAATGCACTCAGCTGAAAGAACACACTTTCCAGTTGGAAGCTGGGGGACAGAAGGTTAACTACAGAGTTGGTTTCTGAGCCAATGCCCAGAAGACTGTGGGCTGTAACATGACATTTTTAGAACCATGAGAAACATTGCAAGCCCTGCAGAGTATGGCAGTGAGGATTTGTAGATTGGGTTTATGTTTTTGAACAGCTGCCTGGCATGCTTAGGCTTCAGATGGTAAATGTTATCATGGCAGAAGATCCAAGAAAGAATGGAAAAGGTTGGTCTGCTATAAATTTAATCTGTGACTACTTGAGCCAGGATTTTGAGACATTTGTGTTAACTGCTCTGAGGACTCTTTGTCAGTCAGGACCTAATAAGGGTATATAGAACTACCACGTCCTCAAATGAGAAATCTCAGTATGGCAGTTCAAATCAATTTTGGGGCCATCTAAAGAGCATATGGATACTTTATGTACTATAGCAGATGGTAATTATGATTGGCATCACTCTTGCCCTTTAAACAACATCAAAACAACGACTGGTCTCCTTATTCCCTGCTCATTTGCAGAGCATCTGCTCCAATAAAGTATGCTGTTGCTTCAGTTACAATAGCTACTTTTAACATTATAGACTATCTTCTATCAGTCAATCAGTGTTACAACCCTTAAAGAAAAGAGACATAAAGGCATAAAACTACAATCCATGCAGTGATTGCTCACATTTAAAATAAGCCTAGTCTCACTATGTGCTTTTGTTGTCAGTCTTCAGATCTCACTACCCAAAGACACCTCCAAGCATGGGAAGACTGAAAGTGTGTGACATATGGGTCCAAAGAAGGCACCAAATTGTAGGAGTCCTACAGTCAGGTAGCTGTGGGCTTTATGCTGATGTTCAAGGACAAAATGAGCTCTAAAAGCTCAAAAAAGGAGAAATAGGAGAGACGGGAGTATGGGCAGTGTAGTGTTCCACCAGTGCATATATCTCTGGTCAACCAAAAGTCTTGAGGATGTGAGCTGTGCACACTTTTTCTCACTCGTGTTAGTTTAGTAATATACTACTGTGGTGTCAGACTGCATATTTATTGTCACTAACTATTTTATAAACAGAACTACAAAGGGAGGCTTTCTCAAAGCAGTACATCTGTGGCATGAATGCTGATGTTACATATTCTTGTCTGTACTCTTCATTCTGTCTGTATGTTCAGGCTGGGCATTATTGTCTTGGCTGGCTTTTTCAAAGGCTGCCTGGGTCTCACCAGGGTGAAGGAGAGCTGATGCAGGAACGTGTGCAAAACCAGTGCAACAAAACACCATGTGCACGAACATGCATTTGTAGCCTGAGTTACTGCCCAGTGAGTGCCTGTGATGTGGTAAGAGGAGGCTGTTTATACATGCTGTTTCCTGGGACTTTCTTTCTGTCTCTCTTTGCTTCCAAAGCTGATATATGTACCCCTTGGTGTACAAAGTGATCAATGTTATGAGTAATTCCGTATTGCCAGACACATTAGTGTTCCTGGCTAATTATGTCTCATAACCTGTTTTGATCCTTAGCCAGTCCTGTTTGAGATGCCCTACTGTGCAGTGTTTGTAAACCCTGAGTAGGTCTATAAGTATTGATGTCTGCTCAGCTGTAAAAATTACTTGGGCTATGCTCCTTCCTGGGCTCCTGTTTTTGTCTTCTGATGGATGAAAAGGAGAATTTAAAACTGAGTTCTATTTTGCTGCAGAGAACAATATGCCATGAAGGGCTATCATCAGTTCTGACTTGTGTGCTGGCTGCCTGGAGTGTGATTGATTGCTAGGAAATGAAGGTATCATCCCTATACCTGCTAAGATGCCATGTCTAAGAAATGCCCAGATTAAAGCACCAGCCCCCACACCAACCCAGCTTCTTCTCCATCCCCTACAGCCTTTTCCCTAAGACTTTATGATTCAAGAATATAAGTTTAAGCAGATTCAGAGCTAACTGTGCAATAGGAAAAGCTAAGATAATCTGTGCAAAAAACCAACCAACCAACCAATCAAAACGCCCCAAAAACCAGAGCAGCAGTGTTTGTAAATGTTTCCCACACTTGTTTCCACAATGGGAGTGCTTTCTGTTTCCTCTCTGTTTTACCAAGTGGGCCAAAAGGATGATCTACAGAGAGCAGTCAGTCAAGGGGATGAAGAATAACCAGTTTATTTTTAATCAAATAATGGAATCTGCTTGCAGCAACAAATTAAGCAGATACTTGCCACAGCAGCATCTTGAGCTGCTCCTCCAAATATGCTGATTTCTATTCCTCCATCAAGAACATAAGAGGAACAAGAGTTAAAACAAGGAATGGGGTCTATCTCATCTCTCCCTTGAAAGTGAACTTTGCAGATCAAAGGTGGGGAGAGATGCAACTGCTAGGTGATAACTGGCCATTTGTTTCTTTTTAGGAAAACACTTTGCAAATACTTAAGATTCATTTAAATTTAAAATTAATTAAAATTCTTCTGATCAGATATGATCCAGAAAAACCACACTGTGCACAGGCAACTGCCTGCTCCTGAAATCTTCGATTTATTAAAAAAAGTTTAGACTTGTTTCCTGAAGTAATTAAGCTCATGTGATCACTCACATGTTCACAAAAGCATGCAAATGCATATACACCTCTGGCTGATAGTGCTTTAAAATTCATTGGCCAATTCTCAGTAAATTAGAGAAAATGACTAAGGAAGCAGAATTATTAATTCCCCAAAAAACACTGAGAAAAAAATGGTTGGAGTAGAGAAGGGGTTCAGTTAGCATGAAGGGACAATAACAGAGTGGGTTCTAACTTTTTTTCGAGCATGCACTGAAAAGTGTTCAAAAAGAAAAGGGCTTTGACTATGAGTTGGTTTTTCGGTTTTTCACATTGTTGGATAGCAAAAGGCTATTTTCAAAATTAAATTAGAATATCATTGTCAAATATTTTTAAATATTTAAATGAATTTACAGTCTAGACTCTTGCCACTGAGGAGACTATGCACAGATGCTTTTGGATTTACTTGGTGGGGCAGATATATTTTATGATACGTCATTAATTCTTGTTTCCAGCTGCCCAGACCTGGAACCTGATGGAGAATATTATGCCTTCCCTGTGCATTCTAGTTTGCGTTTTCAAGACAGTGTGTCAGGCAGCAGATGACGGTCCTTGGCTAAGTCACGTTCTGGTGTAAAAGAGGGATGTGGTCTGGGTTTGGATCAGGGTCAGGAACAGCACTGCTTCAAGTAGTATGTACCTGACCATTTGTGTAGATGTGGGCAGTGATATGCAAACTGCCAAAAGCTGAGCTGGTTTTGCAAAAACGGAGCGTAAGTTTCTGAAAGCTTTAGATAAAATTTTAAATTTTAGCTTAAGTCTGAGGTAAATCTGAGCCAAAACTCAGGATCTTTCCACAGGACAGCTTTCCCTCGGAGCTCTTCTTCTTCACGTCTGTACCCCACCCTGTGCACTTTCTCAGGTGCACATTTTGAGAAAGAACTGGAAAGACATGCAGAGGAAAAAGTGTCTTTCATAAATTGCTGGCAGGATGCAAACACCCAATATGTATCTCTATGAATCAGCAGAACTGCATATTAAAAACCCATTTTCCTTTCATGGGGTCCAGACAGATACTCATTGAGACCTTCCTCTGTATTTGCCATTATAATACTTCTCTAATTCCCAAAATGTTTATCCTGTGGTCAGCTTGGACTTTTTCTTACTCCCAGGTTTGTGTGTTTCAGTGGTTAGAAATTAGCTTTTTAGGAAAAGAGGGAAACTTTTGGCAATAAACTGTCTCACAGTTTATTTTGAAGGAGATCGATAACACTACATAGAATTGGAAAACAGTTTTTCTTTAAGAATGCTTTATTCCGTGTGGTTTTGCCTTGGAAAAAAGTAGGTTTGCTTGGGACCACCATTTCCACTCACACTCCCAAATCCCTGCCTTTTAAAGAAGGATTTTACAATTACCTGGCTGTACTCTGTGAGGTGCTTAGAAAATACTGCATTGATAGCAAATTATGGTTTGTGAGAGAAGCCCATACAAGATAAATCCTTCGTAACAACTCATATCACATGCATTTATGTTTCATTAAGTCATACATAGACAGCTATTGTTACTAGATTCTTATTTCTCTAACTTTTCATGTATCACTATAAGGGGGGCCATGAAAAAGGGGGACTGTTCATTATCCAGTTTTCTACCTGTTTAAGCAGATCTCTTTCCATGTTGATATGGCATAGGTCATCTGTCTGGATAAAACACTCAAATAACCCTCCGCTGATTTTGAATTCTTATAACTGTTGCCACCTTAGATAAAACTGAGGGCATGTAGTAATTCTATAACATTAGGCTGAGTTTATTCAGAAATTTCCATGTCTGTAGATGTTTTTAGGGTGTATCTTAATACTTTAAGCATAATTTTGTGTCAAAATCTTCGCTTCTCTGACCAGTCATATAAACACTCTAATAGCATGAAGAAATACATTTATATTGTTGTGTAATAATTTCTCTTATAACACCTCTAATTTACATTTTTTATACTTAAATGGATCTAGAAGAGGCAGAGAGGAATACAGAAGAATATGAAGCTTACAAATTCTAAATCTAGACCCGTAATAATTTCTGACATTACTGGCTTGATCATTAATTATGCCCAGACTGTTCTTTCTTCAGAGATATAAGTCCATGTGCTGATTCATAGCTTCTGCAGGTGGTTAATCTTTGCCTCGTAGTTGTATCTTGACCATATATTTCAAAAGTGACAGCTTTCTCCTCAGATTGCCAGGATGTTTCAGAAACTTCACTGTAAAATCAGCAGCTGAGAAAATTTCATAATAAATCTTTCAATTGTAATTTATATATTTTCTGCATCCCCACAATGAATTATGTTATCCTGAGAACTCAAGTGCAGTGAATCTGATCAGCATTCTATCCAATAAATAAAATGGTACACTATCAGCCAACTACAAACTGCTCAAAATATTCTACTGGAAGCACACTTCACTCCATTTTTTTAACCCTCACAATTCTGATGGTGATAAGATTACTACTTTGTACCAAATCTATTAAAAATATAGGAATAATATAATAATTCTTAATACTTAACCTAATTTCTTTTGAGGCAAGCTTAAAGGATAAAACCATTAATTTTATTTTTTTCTTGTCTCCGTATCTTACTCCAGTGGAAATTTGTGTTGTTTCCTTTTGTCTTTCAGGGCAGGCTTTGCTCTCCAAAGTTGGATTAATGGCTCTGAATGCATCCTAATGAATAAGATTTTCTGCAAGCATTTATCACAGCACTATCTGAATCTTTCATCAATATTAATTAATCTATCCATTATTTATGGATTGTGTTAAGAGCTGCAAAGACTGAAAGCCAATGCTAAAATTTCCTCTCTCTACTCTCTCCCATAATGATGAATCTAGCCTAGGAGGGGACTGAGAGATCAGATGGTAAAACAGTGAGTCTTTGTTTCTGGAGGAAGCATGGGAGACAAAAAGCCAAGTTATACTCTCCCTGCTCCTCTGGAAAGCGACAAGGGAAAGTAATGGGCAGAGCAGAAGTAGTGACAGGAAATTGGAACACAGGAAATCAGGAAACACAGGTCAGTAGGATAAGAACATATTGAGTAGAAAAGGAGTTTATGGGTTTATGCTTGGCAGTTTTACACTTCCACAGTGAAGGGTAGAACTTCATACAACCACATCTGCATCCCACAGACAACTTTCCCCCAGTTTTTCACTGGAAAAACATCAAAACCTTTTACAATACCTTTTTTCCCCACCTTACTGAAGATTTGTTGATGTTTAACCGAGGAGATTTAAAGTCTAAGAGACTAGAGTGCTCTCTTTCAGCAAAGGATATGAGGGTCCTGTTCCCTTCTCTTGCTTTGCCTTGATTCATCTCATGTAGAAAGCAAATGACTCACTTTTTCTCATAATTTTCATCCTCACAGACATTTTTATCAAAATTTATATTTCTATTAAAAAGTTGCTTAAATAAACTGCATTTTTTTCTAAAGGAAGTTTTGTTGTTTTGAAAACCATTGTGTTAGAAATGATCTGAAAGTGTAAGTACTCAAATAGCATCCAGTCCATGACTTTGTGTTTTTCCCAGAAGAAAAACAAGTAGGAAGCCTAACTTAACAGACTACTTGGGTCCACTAGACTAGATCCACGCAGCTGCTTTTTTGTTTTGTATCCTAGCATGCCCACCTTTCTAGTGTACCATCTGCTCTTTCTAAAGCTGAGCTCTGTTTTTTATGCCACATGTATGAATTCAGTCATGTTTTGATCACTAACTGTGGTAGGAACACAAATGCTTGTCTTCAAACCTATACAGTATCATCTGCTTTTGTAACTTTTTTTATTATTTCAAAATTTGTATTTGCAATATGTGCTTTAAAGCTCTTAGATGACACTGGCAATTTTTTCTGACTGAGAAGCCATTCTAAAACTGGGGTTTCAGAAGTATTAAAAGAGTGCAATTCAAGTGTTTTCTTTGACACTGGGGAACACTGTCACAGCATGATAGAATGGGTGGGTCAGGTTGGAAGGGATCACAGTGGGTCATCTGATCCAACATCCCTGCTCCCAGAGCACATGGCACAGGATTGCATACAGATGGTTCTTGAGTATCTCCAGTGATGGAGGCTCCACAACCTCTTGTCCCACTTCCTGGTCATCTGCACAGTAAACAAATTCTTCCTCATATTCAGGAGGAACTTCTGTGCATCAGTTTCTGCCAGTTGCCTCTTTTTTGTTGTACTTGGGCTGGTGGTAACCAAATATATTTATCTTTTATCAGTTTAACCTCCAACTGAAAATTACGCTGTTGAAAATATAAATATGTAAGGTACCCTATTCTTTCTCTTTTGCAGACTTCATACAGATCCAAAGGAATAAGTCCCAAAAGTATGTGCTGGAATAGCCATTACTAGCACCCAAGGTCTTTTCTCAAACTTTTAGAGATTAGATTTCTTCCTGGCAGATGAACAAAAATGGATATTAACAATTCATGTCACCTGCCTTTATGTTTCTCAATAGCTCCTCTATTCATACTTAACATGCAGAAGGTATATGTTGTCTGAAGAGGAATGCCAACATTAGAGGGAAATATAATGTCACTCTATACAATTGTTCTTCTTCAAAATGGTGCTATTACAGGTGCTATTACAGCTGGTGATTGCGGTATTTTGTCTTTGTGTTATCTGAGACCACTTTCTTTTCATGTCAGTTGCATTGTGGTATGATGGGTATAGAAAATATTTTCATAAGAATAATATTTTATAGGCAGCTTTGGGTATGGAAGAACAGTGCTGGCTTTTTGTTCGTTGTAATGTCAGTTCTCTTGAATTCCTGACTGGCCAATTATTCCAACTCTGCTGGAAAGCAGAGCAGGTGTTAGGGTAAAACTTGAGAAGTTATGTCTCCATCTGTCTGTAGTTCTCCATGGTGCCCTAAGGCTATACTCTCCCTTCATATCCGTTCCTTGCTTCCACAGTGGGGACCAGTAAATGAATAAAAATCAGAGCATAAATAAGTGCATGAGAAATTTGAAAATGTACCGTAGATTCATAGCTGCTGTGGACTCAGGTAGCTTCTCCAAAGACAGAGTAAATATAGTTATTCCTGTGTACAGAATTCTTGGTATTGTCCATGTGTCTGTCCCCTTTTCTTCTCAGTCTTACGTGTATTCTTATGTCTGGGGAAAAAAACCCCAAGCAACAAAACAATGCCCCCTAGCCCCCAACAGCTAAACCTCACAAACTCTAAAATTCTAAAGGTGTTGCTTTTCAGAGAATAACATTTTGGTGGCGAGTCTGAGAAAAGCTCAGCAAATGCCCTTTCACTTCAATGTTTGCAAGAGGGCTATTTTTACTTTAAGGACATGAGTCAGGCTCCTCCTGCCCCTTATCTGGAAGTTTTGCAGTACCTAGAATCATAGAATCATGGAACAATTCAGGCTGCAGAAGACCATTAAGATAATTGAGCTCAGTCTCTTAAGGAAACCACAGTCTGGCCATTCAGGAGACTCTTGGCAGTCTCACTTCCACTACCAGAGATTTTAACAGCTGGGACCAAAGCCCCTTTGGAGTGGGCAGCTCAAGTGAGCCGAAGGGTCCCTGCCTGAGTTCCTACACACCCCACTCTCACATGGTTGGACCAGGTTTCCTTACCAGCTCGACCCTAGGTTTCCCTTTGAAGAGTCTCTGATGTCTCGTTCGATAAAGCAGTTTATTCACAGTGCAGTAACAGAGAAACAGCTGGAGCTGGTCCCTCTGAGGAGGGGCCCCCAACAAAGGAACCCCTGGGCTTTTGTACCCTCACAGTCCAAGCAAGTTCATGTCTTCCTCCTCTTCCTGAGTCTTCAGCTCCTGCCATGTCTTCAGCTCCTGCCATGTTTTCACCTGTCTGATCCCCTGGCCAGTGACACTGGTCTTTGTGCCCTTTGTTATGGAAAGGGCTGGCAGTTCATGGCCTCTTGTCTCAGGTTCCCACCCAGCAGGTGCTGCAGCTTGCAGATTGAGCTACCTGCACCAGATGTATTCTTCAAAAAATCCTTACTGGAGCACCACCAAGTCCACCACTGAAGCATGCCCCTAAGTGACAAATCTGCACATCTTTTAAATACCTCCAGGGATGGTGACTCAACTCTAATAAATCTGTGAAGTATGTTTTTCATCCGTTGATTTTGCACCTGTTGTGGCTTTCATATCTTAATTGCATTAGGCCAGAAGCTAAATATTATTTGTCCTAATCTCTGGCTTTTAGTAAGCTTAAATCTTGGGATAATTAGAAGTGGATCATGCCTCCACAGTGCATAAAAGAAGGCATATCTTTATGAAGCCTTTTCCCTGTACTTCCTTCATGGAATTTCTCCTCCAGGGAACAAACTTTCTGTTTGCTTAGTCATTGTGTCACTGTGTGATTCTGAACTGGCTAGGAAAAAGGAATTGTTAGTGCAGGTTAGGCTGGGTTACAGCGCTGTCCCTGGATGATGAAAGAGTTCCTTGTGGAACACATGCATGTTTATGAGGGGCAGACCACTGAAATTACTGGGTTAATGTAAAGGTCTCCATAAATAAAATCACTGAATTTAGCTATGTTTTTTTCACTCTGAACCTAATCTTCACCACAGTTTTTAGTTTTGGAATGTACAGGAAGTCCTTTTGGAAATGACAGAGTACAATGCTTACAGTAATGTTCCTGAAATGGGTTCCTGTCTGAACTGTGGTATGTCAAATCTGCTTCTTGGCTACTTTATCTCTGTTGGACTTAATGTTCAACTGTATGCAGTTGAATAAAGAGGAACTCTTCTGCAAGTCATTCCCTTCCTACCAAGGACACATTGCCTCCAACAGGAAAAAAATTGAACCTGTCCAGACAAGGGGAATTTCTGGGGGTCACAGGTTACTGGAGATAAGAAGAGGATTAAAGGCCATGGATATGTCAACCAGGAAAGGCAAGGACATCTCAGGCACCAGAGTAAAGTGACCATTGAGATCCAGCTCAAACCTGGAATAAATCTGCTGAAGAAGCAAGGATCTGCTCACAAGGACAATGCTGGCAGAAGAGTTCTGTGTGAACACTTTTTATTTCTACTGTCTGACCTAACGATTTTGGTTTTCCTTAGAAGGTGAATTTTCCTAAATAATTTTTTAATAGAATCTGGCTGAACTGGAAAGCCTTCTATACCTTGGGGGAAGTACGATGTGATGGGTAATTTAGTTAGATCGATCTCAAAGCCCTGGCTGACCTGTCATGCTATCATGATCCCAATTGATAGACAAGAACCAGAAACCCAGAGTTTGTACTAACTTTTTAGTGTATGCACTTTCAGGTTTAGTGTTGCCAGTGATTCAGACCGAAGACATGGTAAAGTATGTACAGGCTCCCACGCAGCCTGTGTAGCTTTTTCGTAGAAACCAGTAGTATACAGAACCAAAGTGCTTCCACCTCATATCTTGAACACAGGCGACTCATGCTTCTGGATGTGGGGTCTGGGAAACCTGCATCCCCTTCTTTAGATACAACCAGTGCCATCAGCAGCATCTCCTGCCTGAACAAAGACTTGCACAGGGATGCAGATATGGTGCACTTCACAGAATGACACCACAGCTCTTCTCTGGAAGAGCAAGAGAAATCACTTCTGCATTATTCAGCACTTTGGGGAGAAGGGCAGGTAACTTATTTCTGCAATACAAAACCTGTGGGATATCTTCTACAGCAAAGTTGAAAAACTCACAAACCAGAATTTTGCCAGAGATTACATATGTGATGCAATTACTTAGGAGAAAAGAAGAAATCTGGTGTGTTAGAATGTGTAATATATAATGCATATTTCCAAGATGAATGTATTGTTCCACTCCTAAACCAAGTCTGCACAAGAAAGGAGACTGTGCTAATTTTACTGTTTTGCTCTGCCGACCAAGAGGTTCTCTTGAATTTAAAGAAAAACTGTGCCAAATGCTGTTTGTTTTGTTAAAAAAAATAAAAATTGTTATCTTCTATACTATTATGTGATTACTTTAATAGCCTGTTAAGTGAAATGCAGGGAGTGTTTAGGCATAAGGGAGTTTCAAACTACAAAACTCAATCTGTGCAAACTGGACCATGGAGAAATGCAATGTTATTTCCTGATGACTTAGGGAAATGAGCACTTTAAAATCTTAAAAAAAGAAGCTCGTGTGCTTAAGAAATACATGTTCAACAGAAAAAAATCTCAACCAAACTGAAATTTGACTGTCCAATTTTACAGTAATGGAAGCCTATAAAGAATAGTAGTTCATTGGTGAGCTACTCATCCAGGGAAAAATGAAAATACCTGGAGGAGGAAAGGCTGATTTGGTGACCTCTTTTGAGAGAAAAGATAAAAATTCTGTCATGTGAACAGGCTTCAAAGTGAAAACAGTATCTTCAGTCTTTCAAGAACACCTTCACATTCTGGAAGGCCCCACAGTCTGGCTTGGAGAAGATGGCAATTAGGATGTGAGTTAGGTGCATGGTTTTGTCCATGGTGATCTTTTTTTCTTGCTAGCAGTGACTGAAATATGCCAAGATTTTTGCTTCTTTTAAAAGCTGGGGGGTTATTGCTGCTGCAGCTGACCAAACCCAAACTTGTGTCCCATGGGACATGCATCTGCATAGCAGCCAAGGTCCTGCCAAGGACCTGGGCAGAAGAGTGCCCAAGGCAGAAGTGTGAAAACCCAAGTTACTCTGCTGCCCTGATATGTAAACACTTGGTGCATATGGTGAGAACCTGCTTGTGCTTAGCAGGAGCTAGGCAGGGCTGAAACTAAAGCTAAAGTGTTTGTTCAGTAACTCAACAAGGCAAACAAAATTTAGTTGGTATGGGATGGACAATGACGGGAAAACTTTGAGCACAAAGGCGCTCATACTGAAGTAATCCTGTCCATGACGCCAGTGTTGGCTAGGAATAGATACTAGAAATAACAGCTTTTGGTGCTTTTGGTTGCAAATCTGGAGGAAATAAAGAGAAGACAGATAGGAATATGATGTTGGGAAGAGCTTGGAGGAAGACCAACTATGGAAGTATGGCAAAAATGCGAGTCTGATCTCAGAAAGAGTGGGGAATAAATTTTAAAACTATATATGGGCAAAAAAGGGTAAAAAATGGGTACTTAACTAGCAGGAGCGTGGATGCCAACAGATAGCAGTGATGCTGTCTTGCATGCATTGGCTCATCAGAATGCTGAAGGGTAGTCCTGCTCCACAGACATGCTGTCCAGACTTGCAGGGGGGAATACAATTGTGTTTCCATACTAACAGGACTGGGATTGAGTAGTGCTCAGGTATGTGATCCATTAGGCTTAAGAGCTGTAATTAATAGCTTTATACTCAAGCATAATAGTCTGCATTTTTATATAATTGTAATATTGCCAAGATAATTTATTCTTCTGCTTCTCTACCAATTTCCTAATGGTTTGCTCATTAATCAATAAATATCTTAATCAGCTGGCCTCCGATTTAGCTGTGGGAGTGTGTTGCTGTGTCTGCAAAGTGGTGTTGGAAAGGATGTTGTCTTTCAAGGGCTAAATCTGTATTACTCTGGAAGATTGTGTCTTACAGAGCAATCATCATCTGATGAGGTCTGTGTTCTCTGTGGTACCCCCACTTGTCTTCCACAGTCATGAACAATTATAACCTAATATATATAATCAAAGTAAGACCAAGCCTTCATCTTACCATTTTAAAAATTAGTGCTGCTCTTAAAATGAAGATGTCTTTTTGCCATGAGTGAACTTCAGCTAATGATGCATTTGGGAGTGAATGTTAGCTGTCACGCAAGGCAACACACAAACAAAACCCTTGTTGTTTCTTGTTCCTCAGGCAACATTTTGCAACATTTTATTCAAGATCAGATGCTACTTTATTCTAGGGATGCTTTTATTGACTACTGTAATGATGATTACCCCATGGACTTTCATAATAGTCGGTAGAGTCGAAGACTCAGTTGGTGGAAGTGGCTCTTTTGACTTCACGTGGCTTTTTCTCATTTGTGCTAGTCAGGAGATAACCTGTTCTGTTCTTACATACTTTCTTACACTCCTCACAGTCTCAATTATGCTGCTTCTGGGTTAAAATTATTCCACAAACAAAAAATTGTGTTATTATCTGTGTTAAATGCTTCAGTCAGGGTTTTTTTTTCCCCTTCTACTTTTAATGACATTTTTTATTTTACAGACAAGGATTAATTTAGATAATTTAAAAACATTTACAATCTTCTAAAGTCTTTAATATACTCTTAAAGACTTATGATTTGTAAGAGATTTATAAGGAGAACAAAAGATGTTACAATGGCAGGGAAGAGAGGATCATGAGAATTACTTGAACAAGAAGTGCAGCTGTATTTAATATAGGCTGGCTGTCCATATTTTCCTTTCCACTTGATACCCTTTAGATTATGGTGTTAGGATCCCTAACTTGCTGCATGAAGAATCTTCTTTTAATATTACTTACATTGAAATGAATAAGTAAATGCTCATGTTGATTTGAATGCATGCTTTTGCCTTACTTTTGGGCACTTTATTGACTTGCATGCAGTTAGAGATAAAGCACCACTGGCCAAAAAAAAAAAAAAAAAACAACCAAACTGCCTCATTAGCAGCAGCATTCGCAGGTAAGCACATGTAAGCTCAGACTTATATTGTGCTCTGGCCACTGCTGTTTGGAGTTCTTAGATACCTTGGTTTCTCACAGGCTGTAACAGCCACATCTAATTGCAAAATTTTACAGCCAAACTTTGTGTCAGTCCTCTGATGAAAGATCATGACATGCTGACAGAAGTATCTCCCTGGGAAAGGACTAAGTTGAGGTAGTGATAGAGAAAGAACACGTTTACACGTCTTTTATAGGGGGGACAGAGTGAGAAGATCTAAGCTGAGAGTCACAATCATTAAACAGCCAATAGCAAAATAAGCAGCTGGCATAAAAATTGAAGCATGAATATGTCTGCATACATATATATTGATTCAAAGTGTCATGGTAGTTAATTAGACACTTTGTGACTTCAATTACTAGCTATAGATAGCTAAGAAGCAGTGGCTGGTGGAGAATGCTAACCACTCGATCATATGCACAGTAAAAAGACATAAAGGGTCTCATCACATTTGTTATCACAAACCTCTGTAAAATTTAGGAAGTTATCCTTCAACAATATGTCTGTTTTTCATTCAGCTGAAGAGGTAATAAAAATCTGGACTCTTGTAACAAGAACTGCTCTAAGTGAATGATACTTTTACATTGTACTTGATCTCCTATAATTTTTTAAATTCTTAATGCAATTTTTGATAATAAAAGGACGTAGTTGCTACATGACATGAGACCTCACAGAGATCTTTGCTTCTACCACAATAAATAGTCTACAGATTTTCTTCGTATTTCTGTGTAATTACTAAATCATATATGAAACTTTTTTCATCACAGCAGAAGCAGATAACATCTTTGCTCTTTAACCCAAAAGGTTGTCCAGAAGGCAGTAAACTCTGCCTTCAAGTACTGGATTTTTAACTCTTGCTTCATACTTTTTCTTAGCTAAAATATACATGCCATAAAATTCAGAGCTTGGTGTGTCTTCTTACAATCAATGAAATACTTCTACCTCTGCCTGACCTAGCTCTGGTCTGCCACCAGCCTTAGGCAGCTTCTCTGTCTGTAGCTCTCTTAAATATGTAAAGAAATGTAACTGGTTTCTTTCAGTGAATCTGTATGTCTGAAAAAACCTTCTATAAGCTCCTTTTATCCTTGGATGGATTCATTTTAGGACAATCTTGCTGCTTGTACCAGAATGCTCAAACTAACCTAAGTGGGAGATGAGAGGCAGATATTGGACAGTTGATCGGGATAGCAGCAGAGCTGCATCAATCATCAGACCAAACCTGAGGCTAATTTGTAGGCTGAACAAGTTGTCTGTGCTGACTTACCTTAGCTGAGATTAATATACTGCTTCATATCCCCAAGACAGATAATCTCACCTTTCCTCTCATTTTTCATCTATCTTCTTGATCCTTTGGAGCTTTGTTTTCATTTTTTTTTTTCATTATTGGTAGTGCTGTTATAACCCACTCTTTTTCCACTTTTAATTCAAGGAAGGCTGATGTTCAGCTCTATCTGGGGGCTTCGTGGTGTCTTATACAGCTCTTGAGACCTCCTGCTGGGGAAGCAATCACTGCAGCAAATCAGGAGGAGATTCAGACTCTGCTGCTCTTCAGAAAATAGCTGGAATGTACTGATCACCTCTTCCTCTCATCTCTCATTGTGTGCTCAGATCTAGAGAGTGCTTCATATTCCTGTTGTGAAATCCCTGTATAGGACCAGTGCTGAAATCACTGAAGCTTAGCTACTTCGGGCTAGTCAGCATTTTGTCCATTGTTATATGAAGGGAAAGAGAAATGTTTCAATGACTTTTTGCTGAATCATATTAGTTAGTTGGAAAGACTTATATCATCCAGACTGGATTTAGGGTGAGGGGAGCTCAGGGTACTTGGGTCGGGAGATATGAAGTGCAGAAGAGCAGAAAGAGGTAGCTACTCTGGGTTGTAAATGTCAGAAGTACTAAGGCCCAGGTCTGCCAAGTTCAGAGATGAGACATAAGCCTGAATCTTTCTTAATTCAGCAAAGTGCCTGGATTCTGTCTCTTTCCTGTCAATGAATATGAGTTTACTGCTACAGAATGGATCCATGTCCAAATCTACTGTTCTGTGACCAAGGCAGTAAGGGTCGGCAGGGAGCTCAAATTCTGACATTAGCTGTGATGACCATAACTATCCTATGGAGCAATGGCTGCTGAGATCATACAGATCTTTATAAAGCTGAAATTAATAAAGTAATTTATCCAGTAAGAATACTTAACAATACCTTTTACAGTAGTCAAACAGTACTATGTGGCTTACGGTCAGCTCCCCAAAATTCATGCTGATTTCAATGGGAGAATGATTGGTAGAGTAGGTTTTGTTTCAAAGTACTAACTGGATAGCTGAAATCAGTTAAGCAACTTACATAGCATACATTTACTGTCTTTAGTCAATATCGTACAGTGCTGTTTGTCCCATGTTATGACAGGTGTTTGAATTTACCTTTCTCTTCAAAAACCTGATTTCTCTACTGATTTAAAAGGACTCTGGCTGACTACAAGGTCAAACAAATTCATAACTTCTGGGAATTTTCAGAATGGTGCCCTTCATTCCAGTCCTAAAGAAAGCAGCAAGTCCTAAAGTGACTTTTGCAGAATACTGAGCTCATCACATCCTGGACCAGCTGTAATACAGTCAGTCCAGAGAGACTTGTTCTCCTCAGAGTTCTCACCTGGGTGTGATGACAGAAATGTGCTGTGATGAAAAGAGGAGTTGTTCATATCTTCGTATCCCAACCACAATCAACAGAATACATTTTGTTACATTTTCTTTTCCCTTCATTTTACTCACCCAGTCCATTCCTGTTGCACAGAAGCAGAGATGTTGAACTTTCATTGCATAATACTGTATTCGAAGAAAAGAGCTGAAAAGGAAGTGGAGTGGACCTATTCCCTCAAAAAAAGCATTGACTGTTGCTTCTGCTAACAGAGCTGATGGAAAAAATTGCAGTGATACCCAGTCTCACATATTTGTTACCCAGCCCAAAGCTGTTGTGAGGCATCATCGACTCTTGGCCTGGCAAGCCCTTCTCCAGCAGATGGCATTCATAGCTTGTTTCTCCTTCATAATGCACCAAAATCACACTGATGGCTATGCCCAATCAAAGCTGCCTTGTTTCTGATAAGTGTGCAAGGCTGCCTGTTTCAGTTCTGCACTAAAATTTTTAATCCAAGCATCAGTTTCTTATAAAATAATGAAGGAAAAAAAAGGCTATAAATAGCACCTGTTTTGTAAAATTTAGACATGGGATTTTCTTCCCTCAAAATAAAATCCTTGGGCTGATATCACTTTTATTTTCTTTGTATTATAGTGCTTGTCAAATGTTTTTTCAGGAAAATAAAAACAGATCATGAAACTGGTGTGTATGTGAGAATGTCTGCTACTATAAAATAAATCTATTTTGCCCCCTTTTTTGGCCTTTCCATTAGCTAGGGATTCCCTGATGAATCTTACTTTATATAACATAGAAAGTCTTAGGAAAATTCATTGCCTTCAAAAATATGGGGTATTAATCACAATTTAATAATAATAAAAATGATGGTGAGAGATTATGGTACATTTGCTAGTTTTACCTTGGCAGATAATGACAAAGTCCTTTCTGAGCTTCCATCAAGGTCTGCTGTGTTGTATTTCTTTCAACAGGCTCCATGTGGACAGGATGCCACATACAAATCAAGGTCTTGCAATAGGCAGAGAGAATATTACTACTTTTGTATAACTTTATTTTCCTGTTTCACAGAATTTGGAACTTGAAAACAAAGGACCAGTCAGGGACAAAAACTTGCAGCATAAATGGAGCTATGTATTAAATTAGCATTCTAAAATATTTTGTGCTATTTGTTCCTATTACCTTCTAATGAATATTAATTCAGCCTTCCAATTTTGTGAGGAAAGGAAACACTTATCATAAACATAATTCATGCACACACATAAGCAAAAGCTCACATTCCTGTCAGACTCAAATTAAAAACACCAGAAAGGACAATTTAAACAGAATACCTACTGCACCAAGTGAATACAGAGGGAAGAAAAAGTTATCCTGATCTTTAATCCACCTAGAATTTGCTGCACCTATTTAGAGATAATAGTGTGCACTAAATATAATGTTAATTACAAATGTTCTTATAAACGGCCTCTCAAAATGTTATAGTACTTTTGAATACTGGAAAAAAGATGCTTCCAGGTATCAAGCATACCTCTTGCATGGAGGAAAAATGCAGCTAGGTAAAGTGCAGTGGTACTGCAGAGCATGGCACTTTGGTAAAACTAACAGCTGATTAGGAAAATCCTAACACTATAATATAGAGATTTGCCATTCTCCTATGTTGCTTCAAATCTACTCCTCTTTGGTACTGGCTGGGAACCTTTGGCAGCTGCTGGCCATTTATGTGGTCTCTGTGAATTGAGTTGGTCTTATTTTAAGTTTTTGTTGCAGATGTCAGGCTTGAGCAGAATGACAAATCAACTAAAAATGACCAGCAGTTTTCTGTCAGATGCCTCAAAGAAATGAGAAGACTGGATGAGTTAGAAGCCAGACTGCTAGTCTTAAGCTTGAAGGAGCTGGATGTGGATCCTTTGTGTATTGTAACTGCTTCGGCTGCCTGAGGACCAATGATTTTATATTTCTTTGCTTCATTTCCTGATTTACAGCTTACCCACATTAATGCTTCTTTGCTTGTAAAGGATTCACTGATGGTTTTTTCTGTTCCAAGCCACTGCAATACTCATTGTGAATACCTTATCGTGTTTAGATGAGAGTTCCTAGCTCAGAGAGAAGTTACAGCTGTGGTTATTAGACTTAGAAAAGGAAGAGAAGATCTTTCTACAGTATTAGTTCGGCAAACTCAAAATAGGTACCCATGTTTGTGAAAAGATGGGATCAGGTTATTTTACATCAACTTTTATTTTCCACTTCCCCTTAATAATAAATATGATTAAAGGGTAATATAAAATGTTTGGAGACTGGAGGGAAATTTTCGGTGATGTAATTCTGGCTCAGATGTCAGCAAAAGCTCTCAGCTAAATAATTCACCATTCTTTTTGTATCTTTCTCTATTTTACAAAAACACAGAAGTGCACTATGAGATGTATCTGGATATAGTGGAATTGTACACACAGTAGTTTTCTCTGTGCTGTGATCTGTACTCCTCTTTAAGGTCTACCCTACTACTAGCAGCCTCTGATAGACATTGTAAGAATCAGTCATTTAACTGCTGAATATTCAGAGTTTTTCCATGAAGTTTGATACATGCAACAGCCAACCTTTGGCTATTTTATATTTCTTTTCCTTTGGTGATAAAGCAGGTAACTACACACTAAAAAACTCCAGCTCAGTTGGCAGGCTGAGTGTCTGTCATGACAAACTGGATGCAAACGAGACTCTCAAAATGAAATAACTTAGGAAACCTGGGAGCAGGGTCTCATTAGACCCTTCCTGTCACTATTTCTGAGCTGCCTAAGAAAAATTTTTGTATCTGATTTAGCATGTTCACTCTCTAGGATGGAAATAAAGGTGTTTAAGTCAGGTGAAAGACTTTCAGAGAGAAGTCAGAGAGATGATTCTCCTCACATGCCTTTGTTATGTTGTGCAAATTTAAAATTTAAAATTTCCTGCAATTGTTTTCAATTTCTTGTGTTTATGAAATGTATTTGATTCATGTGATAATGAAAATGTTTAACTTTGGAAATTTTCTGGTTTTGTGATATTTGATATTCCAAAAAGGAAATTTGGGGAAGGCTGTGAAATGCTGTTTTGAGGTCATTATCCTCGAGGATGTGAAGGGGCAGCTGTCTTCCACAGTTCTGCTGTACCCTTTGGGATGAATAACTGGCCTACCTGTGATCTCTTTCTGCTTTGCATCTACCTTTTCTGCTTTTCCTTGCAGTTTTGCTTTACAAAAGACTTTATAAGATGGAGCCACCTTTGCAGTTGCTGCAGTAATTGCAAAGTTCTTGTTGGAATATTCTCATAATGATTCAAAGCTGGTACCATTTAGAGGGATTTATCTTCTCTTCTCTGAACAGCTTTTTCAGCATGAGTGAGGTACAGAAAATGCTTTTTGCTATGTCTGCTGTTCGTGCATTTCTCTCTATTGCTTTTCTGTTTTCAGGAGTTCATTTGCAGTCTGTGCTTCTGATTTTTTTCCTGGATTCATGTTATCCTTAAATTCACTACAGTCTGTTCCTTATTTTCTCAGAGTCTGATGCTGAGTGGCATTTGTTGAAGGCTTCTCAAGAATACTGTGCCTTATCTGCTTTATTGACAGGGTGAGGTTTGAGGATTTTTGGTTGCAAGCATTTATAAGCATTTTTCCCTCACTGCTTTTGACTGGCCCATTTCTTCCTTTGAAATTTCCACATGGCATTTCACTTTTCCCAAATATGGTGCTTTCTTATCACAGCAGTTCTTGCTTCAATTTCTGTTTCCAATGTAGATCCATTTATCTCGTCTTCCAGTCACTCCTTGAGTTCAGTGCTTGCTCATATGTGTCTTCTGTTTAGTCTGATGCTACTTGCCGAGTCTCAGTATGGGGATTTGTCCTGTCACAGCTTTTGCTTCCCAAGGTCTCCTGGCTTATCTGATTCTTGTTCTGAGTCTGCTGGTGTCCAGCTGTGCCTGAAGTGGTTTGAGTCATACTGGTTCTGAATATTCTTTGTTTTTCTTCAGTTCCACAAATGTTTATATTTCCCTGCTATCTTGGACCTGTTCTTCTACTAAAAGGAAAAATCCCTGTGTAATATCTTTACTGTGAGTTTTGTGTTGATACTTGTCCCTGTTCTTAATTATGATTTTTTAAAATTTTTTTTTTTACTTTTTTAGCTTATCAGTATTTTCCTGGTGTTTTGCTTTTGACAGATGATCAGATTGGGAAGATAGTTCAACTGTGGTTGATACAACCACATATTTTGTTAACTTTTAAATTCTGTGATAATTTTTTCTTTAATGAGAGAAAAGTGTCCTTTCAGATCAACCTTTGGGTATAAAACAAAAATTAACAGTTTTTTAAGTTCTTCAGTTAGTGACTCCTAGCCACTGTTAGCCACATATTATGCCTTTAGATAACACACTGGGTGTTAGCACGACACTTACTTGTCTCAAGAATTTTGAGGGGTCTGCCATTGCAATGCCAGAGGTGATTTTTAAATTTCTCTTTGTACATACTTTGGACACAAAAGTGCATAGAATGAGTAAGGTTTAAGAGTCGTGTTTGAAATCTTGCATTTGTCTTACAGATGCAGAGCTTTCCATTAGATGAGTGGCTTTTTCCACAGGCTATCACAACGGGAGCTCCTATGGTGTATGCTGCTCATCTGTGTGGGACAGGGTTAATACAGTGTTTCCACTCTTGCATCTGATCCAACTTGCATTTCAGGTCACTTGTTGTCCATCTCCCTCACCATTACTAGTTTTTTGATTTTGGAAACCCCCCTTCATAATCAGCAATTGCCAGAGTACACATTTCTTTTCAAGCAGAACATATGTTTTCTGTGTCCTGAATTTTTTGAACGCCTGAGCAAGGGGTGGTCGAAAAACGTTTGCTTCTTCTTGAAAAAAGTGAGTGACACAGGGCGTGAGGCTAGTGGGGATAGTGACACTTGTACCCCCTGCCTTGCTGTCTCCATCTCTGGCACCACAGCTGCAGGGATGTGCCCCGAGCAAGCCAGGCCGCCTGCTCTTCTGGTGGTCTTGCCTGTTTGGATTGTTTATACCAGTGGGGCAGACTGAGAACTGAATTTCACATTTCACTATCTCTTTGCTTGACATTTTAATGAATGGTCCCATTTTTCTGCTAATAATAATGACGTGAGTGTATTTGCCATTTACTTCATTTACTTCAATCCTCCTTCAAAGGACTAGAAAACTAGAGTCAGACTTAAAGCACACATATATGTTACAGGATTTTTTTTTCTAGGGAAACGCAATGTTTGGAAGATTCTTGAAGTAAAGTTAATGTTTTATTGCAGAGCTCTAATCATCTGAAACAAGATTTGAAATGAAGTATTTTGTGATGGTAAATGAAAATGTTTTGTGATGGCAACTCAAAAAAGCTTGTTGCAAACACAGTAATCTTGTAAATAGGTTGCCTAGGCATCTAGAGACATTTAGAATGGCATGTTACATTTCTGTTCCTTTTTGTTTTGACCTTTTTGTAATACCCTTTATAGCCTGATTCATAACATACAGAAAAAAAATTAATGAATGTTAAATATCCTTAGTTTTCCTGTTGTGTAATCCTTACCCTTTTTCTAAACAAACAGTAAGAAGCCAATTTTAACCAGGGATGTAAAAATACGTGTCCCTCTGCATCAATATAATTTTGCTGTGATCTATGGCATTATATTAATTTGAATTTTCATTCACTCTCCTCTTTTTTGAAGAAAATGTTTAGAAACTGGTTAAATAATAGGAATAATACTAGGAATAGTAATTATATTCTCTAGGATAAATGAATTATCTAAGAATTGTGCATTTAGCCATAGGACTTATTGTATTTGAGGTTTAAAAAGGAAAATGGAGACTTATGATTATTAGTTAAATTATTTATGTGATTATAAATAAATAAATAAATAAAATATCTACTGATTGGAGTAGTGCTGAATAAAAAAATTTCAGAAGTAAAATGGATCTGTCATAGCCATTTGGATGCTAATAACCAGCCTCAGCTTGCACAGCTGCGCTGAATGACTGCTTGTTTTACCATATCTGAGATTTGGGAACTCATCAAATAATTGACAAATACACTGAACTTCTGTAATTTTTAATTGCTAGTTAACTGCTATTTACACAGTTTTTTCAATTGCTGGTGCATATGGGGACAAGGACCCTGTACATGTCATAAGATACGTCTGTAAGCCACAAGTATTCCTGCAAATCCAAATCCACCTAATTGAAATTTTCTCTTCTGCAAAAGTACAATCATCCTGTGAGTATCTATATGGCAGATGTGCTACTCCAAATGACTATTCCTAAATGTCATCTTAAAAATTAGTTGAAAAATTATGGGAGTCTGACCTACAAGCATGATTTTTTTTTAGTAAGTATCATGATACAGACTGAAACCTTGAGAAGATGATGCTTATCCTGTAGTCTTCTCTATGGATTATTAGTGGCCATGGATGCTAATAGACATATTTTTAAAATTACATTAAGCTTTTCTGTAAGTGGGCAGACATTAAATATGTACCAGTGTTGCTTTCCATCCTTGGTTTAAACACTAGTGAGCAAAAAACACTGAGAAGAAAAGAAAAAAGCTGGGAAAAGAGGACCTGCTTGGAAATTCATGAATGTGTAGGGATGCCAGAAGTGAATTTAACTGCTCGAATTCCTCTCATGACAAAGCAAGACAATATGAAACTTGTTCTCTTCTAGTGTCTGATGTCACTCATTTGCTGCTGCTCTCCTTTCCATTTCCTCTCCCTTAATTTTCTCTTATTTGTGTATACATTTTTAGTTCAAACATTTGGAAATGCACTTTTCTGAGAGCTCACTGACATCTTACTTATTCTGTAGAAAGTAATTTCAAGAAAAGAAAAGAAAAAAAAAGAAAAAGAAAAAAAGAAAAAGAAAAAAGAGAAAAAAGAAAAAAGAAAAAGAAAAAAAGAAATAAAAAGCAAAAAAGGAAAAAGAAAAAGAAAAAAAGAAAAAGGGAAGGGAAGGGGAAAAGGGAAAATTGGAAGGGGAAAGTGAGAGGTAAAAGGAAAGTAGAAGGGCAATAAAAAGGAAAAGAGAAAGGGTGAATAGAAGGGGAAGTGGTAAGGAAAATGCAAGGGGAAGGAAGAAAATATGAGTGTGTTAATTTGAAATAAATTTTTTGAAACTTTTCTGCTGAATTTCCTCTCCACTCCCAACCTTTAAATTTTTGTTGTTGTTGTTGTTGTTGTGGTTTTTTAAGAACTTACATATCTTGTACTTACCTTGCATTGATTTCTGGGAATGCAGGATAAAATTTATAATGTTAAGGACAAAAGCAGATGAATCATTCATAAAGGAAGTCACAGTAGCCATTAACTGATGGAGTTTTCCTTTCTAATTCTACCAGTCTAAATACTCCAGAGGCTGTGATGCTGTTTTCCTTCCACGGCGTGTGCTCCGTGATGTGTTCCCCTCAGTATTTGCCAGTAGTCAGACATTATGAAGAATTTGCCTTCTGCATAGTGAAGTGTAAATTTCTTGAGTATTAGACCTTAGATGTATCCTTTTAAAATAATGTCACATAATGTATATATGAATAATAATTAGAAAACAAACCAGCCAGGAATGATGATCTTCTGTATTAAATCATAATATAGTTCTTCCCAGGGCTGTTCTTGTCGCCAGAGATTTAGCTGCAAATTTACACAGCAGTGCTGCTACATTTTCTGCTTTGTAAATCTTGCTAACTGGTAATGAGGATTGTCAACTCCTGAGCCCAACAAATTTATTTAAACAGATATACATCTGTTGTATGTGAGAGTACTTACTGAGTGGGCATTCTGCTCCCATTGAGACAAAAGAGTCACCAGTGAGGCATATGATTTTTCCTTCAAAGCTCAGTATTTGGGCCAGAAGCAAGAAAAAATAAACTATTTTAAGGGAATATTTTAATCACAAATCTCCTTGCAATGACAGCAGCAAGTCATCTGAGTGGGTCTGAATTAATGAAATCTAAATTGGTGGGATTCCTCTTTTCTGTATACATTAGAAAAAAACCATACTGGAACTTGGTCTCTATCTGGAGAATGTTAATAGGTGAAACACTGAAAAAACCCATCTGTGAGCAGGTGGAAATTAGGTAGGAGCCTCAAGCAAGATACAGCTGAGCTTCCTGCTGCTGTTTGATCTGTTTCCCACTCTTGCACAGTACAAAAACAACAAGCAAGTTTTAGATACCGCAGCAAGTGACACCACTTAATGGTATTTATTGCCATATTTTTAAACGTGTCTATGAAAACTTGAAACATATGTAAAGCCAACAAGACTTTCTGATAAACAAAAAAGATTACGTTGCTAAGTTTTCATTGCTTGTCTAAATGGTTTATGCAGAAGTTAAGAGCACCTGATTGTTGCTCAGCAACTTTGAAAATACAGCAGTTAATTAGATATTCTGCACATGCTTAGAGAACTAAATTTAGGCAGCCATTTATTAAAGACATTTGTTCACACTCTTTCCAGTTGAGCTTTCTGCATTTATAAACTACCAATGTATGAGGGTCTTTATTGTGGGTGTTTTTCAACCTTTGGTTCAAACAGAAAAACCTAGTTCAAAATGATGCTTTTATCTGCTTATTGAAGCCTGATAAAACCTCAAGAAAAAGACTAAGTTTTCGTGTTTCTCTTTTGAAGGCATATTTCTTTTGCTTTTTAATGGTGATGACATATAAATATCTCTGCTTAGAGTTTCAGCAGAACCTTGGAAATGCAGCGGTAGATGAAATGAAACAAACTGTAAGAAGGGCTAAAAGGGGATTACCAGTGATTTTGTGATTCCTATATCCCTGGATAATTTCATGTATCCTTATAGCTATAGCAGAGTTGTTCTAGTTTGATAGTCTGTCTCTGTTAATGACTGGATCTAAATATTTTATGTGAAGTTTATGAAATTATAATGTGTAGGCACTCTAGGATTCACCACCCACTTTAAAAATACCCTGCTATTCTCTTCATTTAATGGTAGACCTCTGTAGTGATATGTGACTCTTCTGTACTTTGTATGAAGTAATGCAAGCAAGGGCCAAATACTTCCTGAAAGTAATTCCCAATCCTATCAAACCTTTTTTTTTTTTTTAGTTTGAAGGTGTCTCAGTCTATGTTCATGCACACTGTTTGGGGAAGTCTGTCTAGGGGAAGAAATTTAGCGTTTTTCAACGCTCAAGGCTTCTACAGAAATTTATAGTGCCTGCAGGGCTGGGAGGTAAACTCAGAAAAGTTTTCTTAACAAGGGCAAGAGACACTTTCATGCAGTGTCAGTACTTCAGAATTGCTGTGGTAGTCTATTACATGTATGTAAAGCTATCATAGGAGGAAAAGGAAATTTTTACCAGTCAAGACCTTAATTAAGGTACAAAGCTAAAATCCAAATAAACAGAAATATCTTTTTTTTACTGTGACCCTGGATATTGCTGCTTATCCCCAACAGAATTTTCCAAAACATATTGTATGTTAAGCTGCACAGAATTTTCTCTGTTCTTTATCTCCCTTTGCACTGACATCCGAGTTTCTGTTATCTGCTACTGCTTTTCCTGCTTCAAACACCGTCCACATTCCCCATTCTTCACACTTTAACAAAGGGACCCAGCTAGTGGTTTAGAGACAGTACAACCCTCAGAGACCTGAATTTAAAACATTTTCCTAGTGCTTCCACTTGTTTGAATCAGACTGCATTTAAGACTTTTTTTTAACTGTAATTTCTCACACACCAAAAAACCGTGTTTAGTTTCAAGCTACTAGGGCTTCCTGCCAGTGAAGAACACTATTCTTGTACCTGTTCTTAGAGCGTTGACAAGTTCTTGAAATTGCAGTAAACTCTTGGTATCTGGCAAACTTAACATTCCTTAGCCAATACCCACTGACTAATAATTGTGTGGGTTTTGATTGGGATACCCTGGTGAGGAGCTTTATTCCATTTTTGCAAGAGGATTGTGACACACTGAAAGCTTTGGTGCTTCTGTTACATCTTTTCACATTTCCGATATTTACAGTGCAATGTAGGAACAAAGTTTAAAGGTCTATTGGTGAGAAAGTTTTAAAATCACTTTTTCAGGAGAAATCACTTCTATGAAGAATCAGGAAATCAGAGTTATTTCCAACTGGAGTGGATGAGACTTTGCCACTTGCTCACAGGGTGCAGAATGAGGCCATAGGAGGCAGCAATAGCACACTATGTTTTAAAAATGAAATCATGATACAACCAATGCCTATTCCAGTGATACAGAGCCAGGCAGTTTTATGGTACTTGTGCTGTAGTTCCCTCTGCATGAGGGTCTGTGAAGTGGCCTAGGGAGCATGCTTTAATAACCAGAAGGCACAGTCCCTTTTTCATCAGGTGGTATTTGTGCTCTGAAGTCATGGGTTGATCTTTCAGCAAATCCAGCTTTCAGATGCCAAAATCACATGAAATGCACAGTACAGAAGGACGATACAGTGCAAATTGATACGGATTAATTTCCTCTCCTTGTCTTTGCTTCAACATCCTTAACCCCTCTGAAGCAACGAGCAAAGCCCCAGAACCCGAAGAAAAGCAACAAGAGCAACAAAAACGTAGCTTGTTGTACTCCCATAGGCTTTTTGCAAGATAGCTTTCATCTGTCCTCCTGCATCCAGAAGAAATCCATACTGCATCTTCTAGCATATTTGTAAAAAATGCAGTCTTGTGTTCTTACCTGACCTGGATTAAAGTTCCATTGCTGGTTGCTGTATTAATAACCATGAAACCACAACCTTGAGTTGCTTCTGCTCTGTGTGCCCTCTCTTTTCTCTGCGTTTCAATTCCAACCATGAAATTTCCTTAGTGCTGTGGAAATCTTTCCATGCTGGGCTTGCTGATAGGAAGCTGACCTTAGGATGCCTGCATGGTGTTCTTCTCTACAGTATAAATTTGGAATAGCCATGCTCACATACATGTAAACCTGTAGAATAAACTGGTCATACTCTGGGAAACCTGAAAAACTTGAATTTGTCACAAGAAATGGTAGATGAAAATCCCACTAGTTGTATCTTACTGTTGGAAAATGGATTCTTAAAATTCCCTTACTTGGGTAGAACCTATTTTGTCAAATATGGTTTGATCCCAAAATTCTAGGATGGTATTATGAATTTTCAATTTTGAAGTCAGCCTAAGAAAGTGAACCATTGTGTTTCACATAGAGCTTTCTACCAAACAAGATGACTGTATACACCTGTTGAAAGGTGGGTTTCAGGATAAAGGAAGCCTTATATCCCTGAGTGTAGTCTGTCAGTCTTTTATCATCAGAATCAAATTAGGCATGTCCTGTCTACTCAAAAGTTTAACCACCGGTCTTCATCTTGCTCCTGTCCTTCTATCACCAGCAGCTTATCTGTACATAGGGCAACTGGGTGCAAAAAGATTGACATAATGACGCTGCATTGGTGGCTTTGCCAAGCCATGAAAGGATCACTAGGAGGTGAGAAATGTTTACTCAGGCCCAAAGAGCACTGCCAAGCTGTGCTGCTGTCAGCCTGCATCTCACTCCAAGCAGTTCATGTTTCCTGACCATCTTGTTGCTGTTGAAGAGCAGTGAGCACTAACGGCCTTGTAACAGACTTAGCAGGACAGTGAAAAGATGCAAACCAAAGTGTCTGTGTTAAACCAAACTGTGAGTGGAAATAGCACATGTGTAGGTGGTGGCAGAAGGCATGAAACCACAAGTAATTATGGCCAGAATTCACCTAGCCTGTCTTTTTTTAAAATATGTATGCATGAAAGATGGTTGAAGCACACCTAATAGCTCACCTGTCAGAGCCTGGTCCCTCTGTGAGCTTACTCATTAATGTATATGAGTGGCCAAAAAACTTGATGGATAATCATTTACTACCACGTCAGTGAGCTGAAATGCCTCAGTAGGGGATCTGATGAACCCCAAAACTGGTGAAAAGGAACATTTAGACTGCTCAGTTAAGAGCTGATTGAAAGTGAAGTCTTCCTGATGGTAGTAAGCATCATAGAAGCTCTTCTCAAAAGGACACAAAGTGCAAGAGCTGCATGGATCAAGAAAATCTGGAAAAAGCTCAAGACCACTTTAAGAGAATGTAATTTATTCATTTAACTTACAAAATAATGAGAGCAAGTGATAGTAGAATTCCCTAAACAAATAAATAAAATATTTCAACTCAAACTCACCACTAGCACCACCAGTGAATCAGAAACTCTTTGTAGAAAATAATGGGCAGAAGTCCATCTTGGTGGTCTACTGCAGCTTTGAGAGAGCAGAGAAGAATATTTAATATGTTCTTTCTCCCATGTCCTGCCTCTTTTTCCTGATCCATCCTCTCTCTAAAAATATTTTTCTTTACATCTAATGTAATTTACTGTTTTTCAGTTTATGTCTAGTGCATTTTGTTTTGCCTTCATGCACCTCCACCTTCTTCATAACTGCCATCAGCATTTTGGAAACACTGATAAGATCTACCCTTCCTCCTTTCTCATCCAAGCTGAACCAGCCCATTTTCCTCAGGTTCTCCTTGTGCATCCCAGGCTCCAGCCCCCCACCCAGGATGGTTGGGGGGCTGGAGCCTGAGATATACAATCCCCTCCACATGCCCAGAATCCAGCAGGAGAGGTTCCTGTGTATCACCCACATCAATTTTTCCCTATTACTATATTAGGCAAAGAATTACGTGAAGACCTTGCATAATTCTTGATTTTTTTTCTGGTTTAAGACATGGAAGGCCAAGTACAACTGGTTCTAGTACCATAAAGGGAGGTCTTGTTCCTCCTGATAGTCTGCCATACCAAGGAAAGGAAAAACCCTATCCTACTAGACTGTCATTGCTTATGAAAGAGAAAACAGTTACAGAGAGCACATGTATTATTTAACAACAATTAAATAATTAGTGTGTGCTTGCTCAACTGCAGGCCAAATACCGGCGCATCTTCCAGAGCTCTGGACTGAGTCACTGGTGAAGGGGACAGGCTTCCCCTGAGAATTCACCATGTCCAGGCTCCATGGCACAATATTTTTGCTGCAATATGTCATCTAGGACTTACTTTAAAAAAATTAATTAATGTATAGGAAAGGCTCATTAGTTGTTACCTCCCAACTTTTTCTTTGTTCTGTTCATTCTTTATATACAGATCTGTGTTCCTAAGGACTAATCTGTCTTGTTTTGTATGAGAAAGCTGTCTCTGAGTTTTGGGGTTAAGATATGTATAGTCAAAATATCCTTAAATTTCCATATTTTAGCATGCCCCAGTTTTGTGTTTCCAAGGTTTATGTTTAGGGTTTAAGGTGATTAGATATTTCTGAAGATGTGTGCAAGCTAGTTGATCTCAAATGCTTTTCTTAACATTAAAGAATTTTTTATCTTTCTTTTTAGTGTATTTAAAAGTCTATCAGTGTGTTGTGCAAAAAAATTCCTTTGAATACAAAACTTCCTGGATCTCACCAGTGAGTGCTGGCTGAATTCTGACTTCAACAGCGAACCCAAAATTTGTGGTATCCTTTAGTTTGTATAAGGAAAATTCAGACTTAAAAATCTCCTTTGTAAGCCTGAATGTAGATATCATCTGATGCAAGCACTACCTTTGCATTTTGAGTGTTCCAGTATCTATTACCTTTGCATTCTGCTGTTCCTCTGAGTATTGCACTTAATTGAAGGAGGTTGTTGCGTAGACACAAATAAATGTGAAAACACTCAGTGCATGTACATTTTTGTCCTGAACAGATGGAAAAATGCTATACTCATGTTATGTCATTGACATAAAACGATTTAGCTGATACAAAAAGACTTTTATGCTTATGATATCTAAGTAATCTATTATTACACAGTAACTATAGTAAAGTGGCACAACTGGGGACTATTTTTTCTCCGTATGGGAGCTGCCACACGATGTAGATTTTAGAGTGAGTTTAATTAGATGTCTGTAGAGGAGTGTTTGAATTTTACATCAATTGAATATAATTTGCCACAGCACAGGGTAAAAACACCAAACACGAAACCCAAACAAAAAACCAAAATTCTTTTGGTTCCTATGTTGCTATATATCCATATATATATATATATATATATATAATTTTTATATATATAAAGAACTTAGCCAAAAACTTTTTATGTGTTGGAGGGGATTATGGAATAAAACCAAAACCCACAAATCCCCAGCGAAAGTTTTTTCTTCCTGAGATTGCATGAGGTTTTTACCATCTTGCATAGCTGTTCAGATAAAGAATATCCTGCCATTTTCAGGTGTTTATTACTTAGGAAATAACTTTGTGGAAGTTAATTTATCAGTTTCTCCTAACAGTCTGTTAAAAAAACCCAAATAAACTTGGCTTATATTGTTTTAAATGACAGTGACCCTATTTGATTTTCTATTGTAATGTGGAGTTGTATGTGTTCTTGCTGCAGCTGTAAGAAAAAACAGAGATGTCAGATCGCAGTATATCATACCCTGAGTGTATCTTTCCATCTAATCTAGCAGTAAGCATGCAGAAGGGGAGCCTGGCTGTTTTCTGAGTTAGATGAACATTGTCCAACAACACTATTGTGATTGTGGGTACTTTCTAGCAGCAGAGTCATATCAGAAATACTGAAGCAATTTGGCTGAAGGTTAATCTGTGTGGGGCCAGACTGCGGGTATGGTCGGCTGCATATCTGAAGTGAGACATCACGAAAATTGCACTTGGATATCTGAAACCAATGTTGTGTTTTCCTACCCACCTCCTTTCAATCTAGTGGTTGAAAGGATGAGATACCTGTAAAATGAGCTGTAACTGAATGCGTACTTCTTTGACAAGAGATGTGATAAAATTCTGTGAGAAATATAACTCCACTGATGACAGTAATGAAGCTGCCTTTTATTATATTTTTATTTTATTATACTCATTACTGTATATTTATTTTATTATAAAGCTGAATCAGTTTCTTTTTCTTTCAGTGAATCTGGGAGTTCTGATCTGACCTGCTGTAGCATCTAAAGCCAGAGATCTGCTCAAAAATAAGCCTGTGTTTCTGACGTTGTGTGCAGACACATACACTCTGTATGTGGGCTCTCTGGGACCATGTGTCTGCTCACAGGATTGAGAAATCCACCACTTTCCTGGAGAGATTGTTTCAATGCCTGACTGTTCTCACTGTGGGCTGGCTCCTGGTGCTGAACCAAGACAGCACCAACCACTTCTGAAGGAGTTGTCATCCCTCTTCAGCGAAGCTGTGCTTTTCTTCTCCATGACATAGAGGATAACTGAGGACTTTTTTCAGATGTCTTGCAGGCTTAGAGACAATGCTTTGGTCATTTTTCTGATATTTGTCTGCAAATGGAAATTTTATCAGTATACTGAATTGATGGGAGTCTGTTGATGTGTGCTACCATGTGATAAACTGGCACAATTTTGAATAGCTAGACTGTGATTTGGTCACAAAGGCATTAGTAATTCAGATGCAAGATGAAAAATACTGTTTTGCAGATTATACAAAGTGTAAACACTGTAAATGCTGCCATTTGGATATTTGTTAAAATGTGGCTTTGTTCTAGAAATGTTTGCAATGGATCAAGTGTTGCCTATATTTCTGCAGCTAGCATGAAGTGTGAAGCCTAAATAGTGTCCTCTGTCAGGTCAGTAGAAATGTGGTCATATGGTTGCCTTCATTTTCTTAATTTTGGAAATGAAAGGTGTTTCACTGGAGATCAGGTCAGTAATAATGATAGGTTTTGATAAAAGAGAGCTCAAAACTTTACTGTGTTGACTTTCCTAGACTGTCTAGACTTGAGTTGGAATAACTTCTTTAGTATCTTTATGATGAAGAAATTGTGCTTGTTTATCTTCCTTTGTCTAGAGGCAAGTATAATCTGAAATCTAAACTTGCTTTCCTCTATCTAGCATTGTCAGTTGCCAGCTCGGTAGGTTTTTTTAACCTTTCTTTCTGGGTTATAAGCATAGTGGTTAAAATCTTGTTTCACTGCTTTATCCTGAATTTTCACCACCCAGTTTGGGAAAGAAGTCTCACAATGCTTTGCTAATCAAGGTCAGCCAGATTTTAGGAATGATTTTGAAGTGTGGTCTGGAGGTGACTGTCTTCTGCTCATCCTACAGGGAGCTTAGGGCCATCTATCTATCTATCTCTGAGTTTTTGGAAGTATTTTTTTTTCCAAGAAATGCTAGTAAATTATGCTATTGCAACACTTACCGTAAAAGAACAAAGCTAATTGCAAAGGAAGCATGCTTAGCTTTAAAGAAAACTTGGTATTTTAGGCTCTATATAAGGATTTCAAAGTTAATACATCTCTAACTGAATACCACATTAAAAATGTCACTTCTGAAAGCAAAGTAGTTGTTTTGGTGTTTGGCTGCTGCACTGGCAAACTTAGGTTCATGTGTTTGGTTCAAGGGTGCAGGTGAGATGAGCTTGGGCTCAGGAATGGGGGTCGCAGCTGGAATGTTTGAATATCTCCTTCATCAGGCTGAAAAGGAGACTCAGTAGAAAATAAAACAGAGAATTAAGTAGAAAACCCATTGTAAAACATCCCTTTGACCCTGCTGTATTTTAGTACAGTGGAGGAACTGGGCTATAGCTGAACTATCTTTGCAGAAGATTAACCACTGCCTGCAATGGTTGATTAAAATAGTTGAACAAACACAACTACTGAAGAAGTTTTAGGCTGATCAAGGTGCAAAATAGGGAAAGGAAATAAAATAAAAATCAGTGGCCAAATGACTGTAGAAAATTGTAAGTGCTGATTTATCGAAAGTAGATTAATAATTCTTAATGAGAAAATATATCAGTGGAAATATTGCCTTTTTTTTGCAATGACAGACTCACTTCCAGGTTTATCAGTCTTGTTCCTTCTGAAAAATTGTTCAGAAAGAATTGCTTACAGAATGTCTTCAAGAATGAACAACAGCTGTTCTTCCAAGACATTTTTCTACCACTAGAATTTAAAAGTTGAGGCCTGATACTCTGACTGCATTGATATTTGTGATCAAATTTCCACTGGCTTGAATGGTGCAAAGTACTAGAACCTACGCAGGCCTCAAGGCCACCCTGCAGGAGATGACTGCCCAGTTTTTTGGACCATCCATGGGGCCTGGTGATGCTCATCAGAGTCACACCAAGGTTCTGCTGGCTGAGCCAACTTTCAGGCTTTGTGAGTTGGATTTCAGGCACTCACCACTCTGGGCGGCTGCCATGTGCAGTGGGAAATAATGCCAGTTACAGAACACGTGGTTCCAGCCCTGATGTTTAGCCCTTTTGTAATCTCTCTCTGCTCTCTGTTTTTGCAAGAGAGGTCAGAATGAAAATGTTCATGGTAGATGATTCAAAACAGCTAGCACACTGAAAAACTCTGGAGAACCATAGGCAATGTGTAGCCTACAGATTACTTGCCTTAAATTTTGTTCTCTGAGCAGCCATCACTGAGAGAAATGATTTTTTTAAAGAAAACCTTTGATGATTCAGTAACATCAGACAAGTAAAAATTTCACAGTCAATCATTACTGATGCTTGAGTCAAAGTTGTCAATGAGTTCTACACTGTAATTTTTAATCTTCTCCTCAAGATGACCTGTGAATTTTACCTCCTGAGAAAGACTGATTTTGTCCTGACATTTCACAGTAAACTTATGAGGAAATTCATAAAGGGCAGTTCCATCTCCTTTTTCAGAAAAAAAACCCTTCTTTATCAAATAGTGTTTCCCTGAGATGAGATAGAGAAAGATAGAAAGCACTTTATCTTCATATTTCTGAAATTCCTTTTTATTCAGACTTGAAGGATTTTCTCTTTATCTGTTACCAGATAAGGAGATTACCAAAATCCCATATAGAGAGTCTGAGCCATCTGCTCCACCAGCAGAGGTTCTGTAACATCTCTTTATCTGGAGGTGGTCACCTTTAAACTAAATAACATGAAAAATACCTGATAACCATAACATCAGAAGGATTTTGAAGCCCTTCTTTATTGGTATGTTACTCCCAGTGTGCTGAGATTAGAGTGTTTGACTAGGATTTTGACTTCAATTTCAATATCCCTGTTCTTTACTATGCATAGATTATGTGTTATCTATGGTCCATTGTGACTTTCTCTTTTTCTCCTTCTTTTTTTTTGTTCTCTTTTCCTTTATTTTGTTTTTCTTTTTTATTTTAGTTTTTAATTATTTTTCATTTTACTGTGCAATTCTAACTTCATACATATCCCATTAGAGATTAGCCACCTTTCCAGCTAGTGATGTTCCTTCATCCTTCCTGAATTTAGGTGGACCTTTAGTTAGAGGAATTCTTCAATCACTGGGAGTATTGTGTGTGGAGACTAATGTCCCCAGAGGTAAATACAGATTCCACTGAAGTCATGTACACTAGTTAAAGTTCTTAAAAACCCCATGATTTTCAGACACCAAAACCATAAGCACAGTCATGCTCTGCAGAGTTTCCGAAATGTATGAGTTTTATTCTAAAACTTTATATCTGTTCAGCTGGAGTGCAGTCTGACCCTTCTTAAGTGGAATCTGACTCAAGTTAGGTGGAAAGACTCCTGTGGTGCTCGATTTTTGCTCTTGGAGGCACATTTACTAATACTGCTTATTTTGCAAATCACTTGGGCATGGGCTTAAGGAGTGAAAATGAATCTGTGAGCTCCAGGGCATAAAGGTGACCATAAATGGTCTTTCAGAAACAAAGCTTTATCTTTGATTTTGCAGAATGATCAGTAAAGGAAGTCTCTTCTTTGCTCCTGGACTGTCATCAGCTGAATGAGAAGTCATTTATGGTGGTTAAAGGCTATCCTGATATGCCTAGAGGTGATGTGAAAGTGTGCTCTTTGGTACTGGGAGGAAAATGGGGTATAGGAAAAAGATTTTTGCCCTTAAACTGTTTAAATGAAGGTGCAAGGCTGTAAGAAATTGTCAGGAAAAAGCTTTCCAGTATTTTTCAGTGAATTGATCTAACAAAATGAGTATTTCTGGAAGAATGACATGAAGCAATGTTTTCATTGGCATTCAACCATAGCAGCTTATATTGGTCATTCTCACCTTTGCCACCTGGTCCCTTTGGTCATGCTACACTACAGTGTAATGTCTATCCTGTCCATGGACTATTCCTAAATTCATCTGCTAATATGTGTTCAGAGCAAAAAATAAAAATGCTCCCAATCTCTAAAGGAAATGCCATCAAAAGACTATAGAGTGAACAAAAAAATGTTCAGTGAAATACTGAAGACAAAGGAAGAAAAATCTGGCACATTGCAATGTAAGATAAGTTTAGGTTTTCCACCTACAATTTATTTAATTATCAGTGCCAGCTTCAAAAAATGCTGCCATCAGAAAGTGAATAGATTGCAGGTGTGTTGAACTGAGTAGGTTTAAAATGTTGTGACTGCCTTAATGGCTACATATCCTGTAAAATGCATTCGTTTTCAAGAGTGTGATTATGGCTTGCTTTTTATGTGCCATTATGTCTAATTTGTTTTATGCTCCAACAGAGAAAATTATTTTCCTCTTTCCAATTTATATGACAAACACAGAAGAATAATCAAGTGAAAAATATATTCATTTAATATGATCATACTCAGCTTCCCCGTACAAGTACATACCACTCCTGAACTACATTAATGACAAATACGTATTTTAAATGTATACAGTTCTCCATTATCTAAGGACCTGAGTTTTAAACGAAGCTTATTCTTGTAATTAAAGAAGTGAAAACCGTGTTTTTTTAAGAAACATAAAGTAGCTTTTGGGAATGGATCTGTTTTGCTGTTTAGACTTAGGATTTTTGTTAAAAACACACAAAAAAACCTGTCTGAACATTTCTGTAATAATTGTAAGCACAATTACGTTTCTTATAACACTGGAAGAGAATTTTTAAATAGCTTTGTAAAACTCATAAGATTTCAAGAATTATTAATAAAAATATTTTTACAAGTTAAATATTTTTCATTTTCATAAAATGATGAGATAAACAGTTAAATAACGAAAAGTTTTTATTGTTTTGTAGTTCAGAAGTTCACCACAATTTTAAATTAGTGTCAATGAATCCATGGATAATTTTAGTGATTGTGGTTTGAAACCAATTTCTTGGGTTTCAAAAAACCAAACTTTTTTCTTTTTCTCTTTTGGGGTTACTGAATGTGATCTTTTTTCATCTTTTTCTCTGATAGTAGTATAGCAGCAATACAGTGATCAGTGTGAGGTAATGACAGCAGAATTACTGATGACCTTTGTAAATGTAATTTCTTTTGAAGATGCTACATTTGAGAAGCTGCTTTCTTCTGCCTTTAGTAACCTCCAAAATCAATTATTTATTATTTAAAATTGCTCCAGTCTAATCTCAGTGAATGCAGAAAAACCTCTCAGGTTTAGTACAATAGATGTCCACAGTTTGCCACTTTTTCAAATGCTCCTTGACTGAGAAAAGAAGAAATAAGCTGTCAGGGAAAGAAGCAAAGCAATATCCGCAATAAGAAGTGCTTTGAGTAAAGTGGAAAAGATAGAGATCAAATAAGAAAGAAGATCAGAGTTGATCTGTGAAATGGTAATTTTAAAAACAAAGAGAATTTGCATTTCTGCTCACAGCAACACAGGATCATGTACCAAGATGCCCTTGCATTTGGGGCCAGTTCTGTTTAATAGCTTTATCGTTGATCTGGATGAGATGATTGAGTGCACCGTCAGTCGATTTGCAGAGGACCAAGTTTTGTGAGAATGTTGATCTGCTGGAGGGCAGGAAGGCTCTGCAGAGGGATCTGGACAGACTGGATCAATGGGCCAAGGCCAATTGTATGAGACTCAGTAAGGCCAAGTGTCAGGTCCTGCCCTTGGGTCGCAACAACCCCGTGCAGTGCTGCAGATGGGGCAGAGTGGCTGGAAATCTGCCCAGCAGAAAAGGGGGATGCTGGTCAACAGCACCTGAACACAAGGCAGCAGTGTGCCCAGGTGGCCAAGAAGGCCAGTGGCATCCTGGCCTGTATCAGTAATAGTGCGGCCAGCAGGACCAGGGCAGTGACTGTCCGCCTGTACTCAGCACTGCTGAGACAGAACCTTGAGTTCTGTGTCCAGTTCTGGGCCCCTCAAGACAAGAAAGACATTGGGGTGTTGGAGTATGTCCAAAGAAGGGCAAAGGAGCTGGTGAAAGGCCCAGAGAATTAGTCATATGGAGAGTAGCTGAAGCAGCTGAGGGTGTTTAGCCTGGAGAAAAGGGGGCTCAGGCGTGGCCTTACCACTCTCTACAAGTCCCTGAAAGGAGGCTGTAATCAGGTGAGGGTTGGTCTCTTCCCCCAGGCAACCAGTGACAGGGGAAGAGGACATGGACTCAAGTACCACCAGGGGAGTTTTAGGTTAGATATTAGAAAAAATTTCTTCACTGAAAGGGTGGTCAGGCACTGGAACAGGATATCTAGGGAATTGTTGGAATTGCCATCCCTCAGAGCAGTCAAAATAAATTAAATGTGGAACTTAGTGGACTTGGCAGTGTTGGACTTGATGATCTCAGAGGTCTTTTCCAACCTGGATTGTTCCACGAATCTGTGATTCTAAGATGGCTTTATGTAGCATGCAGGAAAAGTAGTGGGGTTTTGACAGAGATAAGTGAGTAGGCTTGCAGTCCTGTTCAAGCTTGGTCAATGGCTGATGGAACTGACATGGGAAAGGAAAATAGGAAGAAACTGTTAGAGGAGGCAGACAGGCGAAACAACATCTACATAAAAAAGCAAACGATAGACAAGAAGAAAATGGCTTTCAAATCCACCTGATGTAAATTGTCCTCAGATTATTCCTTGCTTAATTTATCAAGCATCGACATTAAATTTAGAATGGCAATAACCTTTTCCTTTAAGATGAGGATTTGCAGCTGACTCAGATAGAGGTACATTTCTATTTTTACAGTGGGAGCTATGACATTAGTTTCAGGCCCTTAATCCCAATGTCTTCCACACAGCATGAATCTGCTACAGGATACAAATCATAGTTCATTTAAACTCATATTATCCCTATACACTTCTGTTTGTAAGCAAAATACCTAATTTTGTGTTCCAAACTATTAAGTCATCATTCCATTTAAAATACAGAAATCCATAGTACTACATTTGTTTTTAGTGAGGTAAATTATTCTTCCTAGGTCTTTAATCTTGTCATAACTCATGCAATTGTTATTTTCTTCCTTTATCAGAAGTCACTCAGTCACCTTTGTCCTGCCACTTGTTTAGGCAGTACAGGAGTGACACATGCTAGATACATATGCTTACCGTGAACAACCTTTTTGTGCAGATGGCCTGCTCTAAAATCCCTTGAGCAAACAGCTTAAGCAGAAATAGCATATGTCATTCAGTATTACCAGCTGGCATTTTTACCTCCTCCACCCTTCCCTAGGAGCTAGGTTTGTGGGATTCATAGCAACCAGCCTGAGAAGCAAGCCAGGAGTCATCTCTGTCCCTGTCTGCTCATCTTGGTCCTGAACCTGCACTACGGCTACAGGTTTTTCTCTAGTGGGAGGGTTTTCATTGTAGTCTCCCCATATCACAATGAGAAAAATAAAAATAGTTGCCTTCATCAAGTTTTTTCTCACATCTGGGGAGACCAGCCAAGTCCTATCAATTTTGGAAGTACTTTCCAGGATATTACTCATTTTACAATGTCCTTTTTGTTTTGCTGGGGACTGGATCAGCACGCCATATTCTTGTACCCAGATATAAAGTCAGCACTCTACTGTTTTCATTCCCCCTTCTCAGCCAAGCTTCACACTGTCCTTTGTTGGAGAAGTGACAGTGAAGGTATCTTAAGCCTGTGGCAGGCTGTGTAGAACAAACCAGGTTGACTGTGCAAAAAACTATTTTACTGCTGATAAAGAAATCTTCCTTTTTGTTTCCTTTTGTTTTTGTTGGCTAATTATTCTGCTTGATCCTAATGACCTGGATAGGCTCCAGTCTTTCACCTATGAAGGGAAGGGGAATTACGCCACCTCTATCAGCAGGCAAAAACCAAGGCCTTCCACATATCTGACTCGTCTGCATGGGGGAATGTGGAGAAAGGCAAAATGGAAAAAAGCCCACAGAAGATGGGTGATCAGGATTTCTTCTGCCACTAGAAATACCCATTTGATTTGTCCATTCCTCTATAGAAGTAAGCTTTCATTAATTTAGTGTATTTTGATATCCTTGCAGCGATACACCAATAGAATTAAACAGCATTTAAATGTTTTTATAGTGACTTCTTTTCTTGCCCAAGATTGCAGTAAGTTCAAAATTAGACACTACTGTGAATTTCTTCTCATTAGATTACTTTTTAATTTTTTCAATAAGACTCAGAAATGTTAACATTCCCATTAACCCATTCTAATTAACAGATATAAAAATGTTAATATTCTGATATTCCTTGAATGCCAGAACAAAATTATAAGAGGCATTTTTTTTAGCCTGAAATTAAAACATCTTATAATACCTCTAGAAATCCTGAACCTTTTTGGCAGCAGTTAGAGATAACAATAAGAAATGTCTGGGTGGAGGCAGTTCCCCTCTAAATTAAAAGAACTCATTATTTGTGAGAAACTAGAATAGGAACAAATACATGCTTCAAAGTCCACTGGACTCTACTGAGAACTTATAAAGATCACATATGAATATATTCAGAATATATTTGTATACTACTAACAAAATTTCGTCTCCTAAATACATATTTAGTACATTCTGTGAGGGTAGCCTTTGGTCTTGCAACATGTCCAGGAGATCAATAGAAAATGATTCAGTTAAATGGGACAAAAATAAGACTGGCTCTGAAACATACATATTAGGTGGCATATTAATTTAGCAGGGGGACACAGCAATGGATTTAAATCAGGGTACAGGTAAAAAGTACTCTTAGAAATGAGTAGCAATTGTGATCTAGAGTTGACTCACATGAAACATGATTTTCATCACTGGTCTGTGTAATATGCTCATAGGAAGACATTCACGCTCTTTTGGCAAACTTAGAGACAAACAGCTAAACACTGCGTTGGTACACTCAGCTGAGAGTAACCGGTTGATTCTTTCAGCAGATACAAATGGCTGATACACTCAGCTAACAAAGTTCCATTAAAAAACCCTAATATTTTCATTCCAGGGTACTGAAGGAACTAGTGGATGTTATGATGGGACAATGTCCTCAGCACTGGTAAGGTCACACCTCTAGTTCTGTGCCCAGTTCTGGGCCCTTCACTACAAGAAGGTGCAAGTCCAGAGAAGGGCAATGGAGGTGGTGAAGGCTCCAGAGAATAAATCCTACAAGGATCAGCTGAGGGAGCTGGGGTTGTTTAGCCTGGAGAAAAGGAGGCTCAAGGGAGACATAAACATTCTCTACAATTACCTGACATGAAGCTGTAGCCAGGTGGGGGTCGGTCTCTTCTCCCAGGCAACCAGTGAGAGGGAAAAAGGACATGACTTCAAGCTGTGTCAGGGAAATTTCAGGTTGGACAGCAGGAAGAATTTCTTCACTGAAAGGGTGTCAGGCATTGGAACAGGATGCCAGTGGATGTAGTAGAGTCACCATCCCTTGCAGTGTTTAAAAGATGACTGGATGTGGCACTTAATGCTGTGGTTTAGTTGACATGGTGGTGATTGGTCAGAGTTGGACTTAATGATCTTGGACGTCTATTCCAGCTGTAATGATTCTAGGATTTTATCACATTTCTTGATCATCTACCAAAGGTCTTGGGAGTCCCTGCTGACTGTGAGCTACCAAAGTTATTGCAATCCACAAAAAGGGCATGAGGGAAGACCTAAAGAACTACAGACCTGTGAGTCTAACCTCAGTTCCTGAAAAATTATGGAGAAGCTTATACTGGATACGATTGAAAGGCATTTAAAGAACAATGCAATCATCAGACACAGTTAACTCATGTTCACAAAAGTAAAAGTCCTATTTAACTAAAATCTGATATTCTATGATAATGTCACCCGCTTTGTGGATGAAGGGAAAGATGTAGTTTTTCTGGATTTTAGTAAGGATTTTGATGCACAACATCCTTCTGAACAAATTTTTCAGTTGTGGAATGAACAGGCTCATGATTCTGGGTGAAAAATTAGCTGAAGGGCAGTGCTTAAGGGATTGTAGTGAATGGGACTACACCTGGCTGGTGACCAGCCAACAGCAGTGTTCCTCAGGGCTCAATTCCAGGACCAGTTCTGTTTGATATATTTATCAACAATCTAGGTGAAGGAATTGAACATGCCATTAACAAGGGATACCAAACTGGGAGGTGCTGTTGACTCTCTTGGGAGTTGAGAGGCCTTGCAGAGGGATGTAGATAGTTTGAAGCATTGGACAATAATTAATGGTGTGAAATTAAACAAGTCCAAGTGCCTTATTCTGCACTTGTGGCAGAGTGACTAAGGACACAAGTATGAACTGTGAGAGGAGTGGCTGGAGATCAGCCCTGCAGAACAGGGTCTGGGGTGCTGGTTGGCAGCAGTGTGGCTGGGCAGCCAAGAGGGCAAGCTGCATTCTGGGGAGCATCAAAAAAATGGTCAAAAGAGGTGGTGATCCGGCTGTATTCAGCACTGGTGCCGCTTCACCTTGTGAGCTGTGCGCAGTGCTGGCCCCACAAACTAAGAAAGATGTGAAGGGCCCTAGATGTGTTCAGAGGGGTGGCTGGCAAAAGGGCTGGAAGGAGAAGGGGAAAGGGACCCTTCTCTCTGGCAACCAGTGACAGGACATGTGGGAGTGGTTCAAAACTGCACCAGGGGAGGTTTAAACTGGACATTAGGAACTATTTCTTTACAGAAATAGTAAAGAGACCTTACAGAGAGAGTGGTCAAACACTGGAACAGAGGTCCTAGAGAGGTGCTCAATACTTGAGATTTGTCAGAGTTTACAATGGTTGGACAATGCCTTTAATAACAGGCTTTAACCTGGTCAGTCCTGAGTTTGTTAGGAAATTGGACTAGATGATTGTTGTAGGTCTCTCCCAGCTGAAGGGGTTCTATTCTATTCTATTCTATTCTATTCTATTCTATTCTATTCTATTCTATTCTATCCTATCCAGAACAAAGGTCATCCTCCAGTCCCCCTTGATTCTTTGTAATGTTGTGGTTATTCACTTCCTGTAGTCTTCCCAAAATTTTGTGAGAACCTCAGCCTTGCCCATCTCCTCTGGAACCTTCTTCCATGGTAGGTGAGACAGGGCATGGAGCACTTGTTTCAAGATACATGTTTACACAGAAGGTCTAGTTTCCCCATTAGTTTCTGTGGTGCTTCACTCTAATGTGACTTCACTGCTTATGCAGTGCCTCAGGGTCAGGGGGCATTATTGCTGTTCTGCTATTCAAATTGCAATCATAAGGATCAACAGGAGAAACAATTATGTGCTCTGCATGGAGGAGCTGGCTCTTGTCACTGAACCTGCCTCCCACCTTACTGTTATCATGCTGAACATCAAATGACCTTTACCTTGTAGCTCTCTGCTTTCAGATTTTGTTGGTCAGACATGTCACACAGCAGCCATCAATAAAAACAGAAAGGGACTGAGGTAATGCTGTTCCCTTAAGAAAGGAAGAAAAAAAGACAAATAGTATAACACCGTGGTTTTGTACCAACTTTATTCCTCTTCATTTCCTCCACTCCTGCCACTGATAACCTGGTAGGATTTTGGAAAAGCTCTCTCACCTCTGTGCTCACTAATCTCTAATTTCCATTCCTTCTCATTCTTTCTCTAGATTTCCTTGGAGACCAGCTTCTTTGTATTTTCTTGTCTCAGTCTGCACTCTACAACCTTATACTTTTCCCTTCTTTCCTGAAATCAGTATGTTCACTGCTTCTTGATCTAGTCGAATACATTTCATGATACATGTAATACATGTTGTATTTGTTAGCTTGGACTCTGGTAGGATATGGAACAAAACTCCTTTAGATATAGAAGCAGCTCTCAATAAGACATTAAACCACTATTTTCAACTTCTTACTTTTACCTTTTTAAGCAACAGTCACTCTTTTTGGCTACCAAGAGAAGAAAATCTGAGAGCAGATTTAGAGAAAGTTTTTCTTTTTTCTCTGAATAAAATTAAAAAATGAAACTCGTAGAGGTGCATCCCTGTCCGTTGACTGTCAAGTGATAGCTTATGTTGCTCATGATTAAACTTCTATAAAAAATTGCAATTGCAATGTCGCTCATCAATAAAACATATTGCACTCACCAGTGATAGAAGCAGTAATTTATTGTCCATTTTTGTGATAGGGGATTTCAATATCAAGAACACTTACACTGCACATCACAGCTGCATCAATGAAGTTTACCCAGGGGAGTAAGTGAGTCATCACAACTGTTTGTTGAAATGCTGTCAGGCATTTCTTGCCATAGGCTTCTGCTACAATTTCAGTGATATCGTGAGCTCCAGAGTAGGGAGCTTGAAGTAAGTTGCTTTTTGACAGACCTTCTTTCTTCCATGGATGATATCCTAAAATCACTAGCTGTTCCCTTATATCAAAGATTTTAGAGCTTAACACACAAAGCAGAATTTAGGAAGCTGCCTCTCTGCTAATTTAAAGATCAATACATTTTTGTTAGATGCCAGATTTACATACCAACAGAGACTTTAGCCTCGGCTTGTTGTTCATGGCTACTGCAGGAGGAGGTTAATTAAAGGTTAGCCTGTAAGCTGGTTTTCTGTAAGCATCTATACTGTCTGTTTAGCGTGATGTAAAGCTAGAAGAGATAAGCGAGTACGATTTTATTCAGATAGAAGAAAGAATCTGACACCCTTAACTGATAAACCTCTTAGATAACCAATTCAGCTTTTTATAAAGAGATTTTGTGAAGGCAATAAAACTGGTTAATTAATGAAATTACTTTATGTATCAGATGACAATAAATTCAAGTGTTTCTGAAAACATATTGTTGTTCACAAAGATGTATGCATCCTGCTGACCACAGTATGTTGAAATTCCAAGAAAATGGGACTCTTCCTGAACATTGAACAGTGTATTTTAAGCTGTACTATAAATACAACAAAACCAAAAAGCAATATAATTTTCCCTAAACTTCCTAAAACATTAATTAGACAAGAATGATTCTAGTGCAAGAAGCCTTGGTGGTCCCTCCTTCAAAGTGACAGCTCAAAGAACTTTAGAATTTTAAAGCAATGAGATTCTCTTAGAAGTCTAAAAGTTTTCATAGTGTTCTTCTGACTTCTGAAAGACAGGATACCATCTAGGCAAAGGTACCATTTTAGCATGGTTTATTTTCTTGCTGTCTTACAGGCAGTCAGCATCTCTGGAACAAAGTACTGATTGCCTGTGGAGCCAGTAGTGCGGCTACCACTGCCTTCTACAACATCAGGATTTTGATCATCTTTCTCAGTTTTCTGTTTAGAAAATGAATTGTGACACCAGCATTATCACAGCTGCAGGCATATCTGATCTTGACAAGACCAACTTACAACCACTTTTGCAAAAAGATCTAAACCCTGCATCTTTAGGCCTACAGTTCTCTGAGAGGGCTGTGTGCCTTTCCGAACCACTTCTCATGTGGTCTGTAAAACTCAAAAGCATTTAAATCACTTTGAGTTCATGTAGACACTATTTTTTTGATACCTAGTTTCACAATGTTCCCATGAAGAAGGTTGTGTAGTGTTTTTGTAACAAGATAAGGTTGAGTAAAACAAGATGACTAATCACTAAATCATAACACATCACACTGTAATTGAAGCAGAAGTGCTAAAATAAGATGTGTACATTCACAGTGTGTACTCAGTGATTTCCTTAAGAAAAAGAGAAAATGTCCTTTTCCAAACTCCTTTAAAATGGAATTAATGGGCAGAGTGAAAAACTGGACTCAATACGCAAGTAAAAACGATATGTGCATTGAGTACTTTTATTTGTCCAGGTTTTAAAAAATGTATTTTTTTCAAGTAGCATTAAGTGAGCCCTTCCAATGATGTTTCACATTACCATCATAGTCAGAAGAAAAGAACCTTTTAGATTCATAGGAACACTGAAAGAAGGGAAAAAATGAATACTTATCTAAGATAAAAAGGGAAGCCCTTAGAAATGGTTTTAAAATAATACAAGTATTTTTCTAAAAATATTCAAATGAAATAAATACCAACATATCTATGAAAAATTTTAAAGGACTAGTAGATATTTCACTGTTTGACTAGAATCCACAAATTACTTCCTGATTGTTATTAAGTCAGGTTTAAAATAAGCATCAATCTATGAAGTTCAACTTTATTTTGGTGGTCTACCACTGCGTGGGTTTTACTTTCTGTCCTAATTTTTAGGCTTGTTTTTCTGCCAGAAAATACTTTTTCATCCTACTTCTTTCAACCAGAAAGAAATAAGGAATCATTATCAAAAACCATATGTGCAATTAAAGGCAGATATTGAAAGTTCAGCAATTGTTGCTTCTTAGATCCCTTGCGGCTAACTTTATTTTTCTACATACTAATATGTAGTGTATATTAAAACATAAACAAGAGAATTCAATATAAATGCTCCAATACTAAGCGGGATTGAATGACTATTGGGAAACATTCTTATGCCATTTTCAGTCTGGGAAAAAAATGTCTAACTGAAAGTGATATATAAGAGGGAGAATATTTAGGTTCTTCTGTAGCTGAAGTAAAAGATGAAGAGACTATCAGCATTGCAGTTCCTCACTGCTGCCTAGTTACCTTCTTGGCTGAGTTTTATAGGTAAATAATATAAATTATATGTGCAAATAAAGTAGTGGGGGGTTAAGGATATTTAAAATATATTTCTCATTTAAACATTTAATGTACTTGTCTTTGGTGATCTCACAATAGCTGAGTTTCCCATTTTCACAAGTCTGGAAAAATCAGGCATCTCTCTTCCATTAAGTAATCTTTTAGTCCAATTATCTAATACCTGCTCTCTGGCTTACCACAGTTTAATAGCATGCAGTTATAGCAGTAGGACTTCCTGGGTTTTCTTCATTTTTTAGCTTCTTACCCATCAAATTAGATACAGATGCTACAAGTAAAATATTTGTACAGAATTCTCTGCTATAAAATAAGTAAATCCAGTGAATAGTGCCACTTAACTCTTGCTAACCTTTCTCTCCAGCTTTCAAATTCTATAAGCTAATATCAGCACCTCATAATAAAAAGGTGCATGAAAGAACTTGCAAAAGTCTAACTTACACTGAAAGTCCTCAGAATTTCTGTATCTGATTCCAATGCTCTAGTGCATATCACACAGAGTTGCTTCTTACTAAATGATTAGCCTCAATGTCTCTCTCCTGTTTTTATAATGAAGCTGTTGCATACAGAAAACCCAGAAGACATCTATTTGACTCTAAAGTATTCTTGGGGAACAAGCCTGAATAAAGAAAAGTGAATCACATAACAGATTAAGAAAACCAGCAAAGTTAGGACATTCTTAAAAAACTGAAAACTTCAGTGGAACAGGTGTGTTTATGATTCACAGTCTCTTACTCCTTGTCTCTCTAGAGACTTTTTTTGTGTTTGAAAGCCCTTGTGGACTTGTTTTCCTGAATGATGAGACTGTGCAGCAGCTGCTGCCCTTGGGCAACTTCCCTGAGGGGGTAGGAAGCTCAGGAAGGTCTGGAAGCACTACTTACGTATTTGGTGGGTGCTGAAGGAGGCAGCTGAGAAGATGATGCCAGTGATGTGCACCACTTGATATTTAACACCTATCAGTGCAGGAGGGTTAAAGAAGGCTCTAGTGCTAGTATTCTGGTTTGGTTTGCAGAGCTCACAGAAGATCATCCTTCAGAGGTCAGGTGATGAAGACAAAGAGAAATGACTCAAGGGCTAGATAGGCAGTAGACCTCAGAGACTGTTGATACTTTGACTCTTGTTTACTTGGGGCATTCATTAACCATGGCACAGGCTGCACTGAACAGCTTGTGAAAGGGGACTGACACAGCAGTGAATATTTTCCAGAAGGTCAGTAATAAAGAGTTGACAAGGGACAGAGAGGAAGAGGAGAGAGGAAGAAAGGGGAGGAGATTTGGGGTTGGGAGCAGCTCCACTTGGAGACCCTAGGCACCAGGTACCACCTCTGGGAAACCACACATAGGTGTCTGGATTCCGTGTGACATACAGAGCAAACACACAGGGGTCTAATGAGGAGCATCCCCAGATGCAGTGCTGAAAAGCAGAAATGCAGTGAGCCTGGCAACAGGTCTAGTGTGTAGTTAAATATGTAGGGAGAAGATGTGCCATGAACTAAAAAGTTTGTGTGAGTAACTTTCTCTCTTTTCAACCTACAGTAAATTTATTCCTCAATTCACTTGTTTTTTTCATTTGTGGCGCAAATCAGGACAGACATTCTGCCCCCTGCAGTTCAAGGAAGCAACAAATAGCTGTGATCTCACTTAACAGCACGGGTCTCAGTCATAACCATGAGAAATGAGGCAGTAGCAGGGGGAAATAATTTGATGCTAGTCCATGTATCACAGTGCTGTCCTATGCTCTTAGGCAATGAACTGTGCTGCTCCTTCCTCAGGCTTAAATGACACCTGGGTCTCAGGTGCATACATTTAGCATTACAGGTGCATAAAATTAGAGGTAATTGCTTGATGTAAACAGGTGATGTGCTGTGCCGCACCTCACTGGAACTCACCTGCTTCACTTCCCCTCAGCCTTTCTGCTCAAAAGATACTTTTTCTAATTTCACTAAGTTCACTAAAGCTCATATAAGCCCCATAAGCACTAACTATGCCAATGCCTGCCCTTCATAAAACACTCTAGGAGACTAGACTGGAGTATTGCACCTAAGTATATTCATATATATATATATATATACACATAATCAAATTATTAATGTGCGTACAACTGTTCTTCTGAGTGGCAGAATTTAGTGTAGATTATGCTCAATATAAGTTTCCCACTGTGTGATGGTGAATGAAGGAAGTAATGAAGCTCATAATTCCATGTAGGTACCCTTGGGTACTGCTGACAGAAGTGGCTGTTGGGATAATAAGAAAAGGAAGATACCAAGCTCAGCATTTACTTAAATTGTGACTGAAATACCAGCAGTGTATCTAATGAATTGGTCTGCCACTTCTTTATTGCTGGGGCCAGAACTATCCTCATAGTCATATGGCCAAACCCAATTAAATCCTCATGATTAATTTGCTGCTTGTAGAAGTTGAGAAACTGTCTATGTAAAAAATGGGTGTGTTCTACTTTGCCCCATGGCACACATCCCAGACAGGACTGCCTCTCAAACAGAGGGGAGAGGGGCTCTCTGTGAAACACCTCATAGGAGCTCGAAACAAATTTTGCATCTGCCTTCCATATAACTCTGCATGTGCCACATTCTTTCAAAATAGTAATAGTTTATGACACAGTTTCTAAAATTATTCAATTGTAGCCCAACACAGCCAATCTATTTCACACTCTTGATTCTGGTATTTCCAATTCAGACTGATGTAAAATCTGGACCACTTTTAAATTTATTTGTTGATTTTTCTGCAGTAGCAACATAGCTTCTGTTCTAGTTCCAAGATGTGTGCTAGTGAATTAGACAAATAAGAGAGTGTAGAATTACTCGCTGTGAGCTGGACTAAAAGAGGTCACTTCTTTGATTAGTCAAGTAGAGAAAGAATCTCTATAATTTAGAACTTATAAGGCCACTTATACCATAAATTCACTTTCTTTGACATATCGAGGGTACAACAAACAAGCAGATCCCTGTTTTAATGGAGATAGATTATGCGAGACAAAGTAAATCACTGGAGATATCCTAAGGGTTCTTTCACCTTGGAAAGCAGGTAACAGCTTCTCTGAAGTAAGGCTTGCCTTTAGGAAGGCAGAAATTATGTTATTCTACTTAAGAATAAATTCCAGGTTTAGTTAAGATAGTAGTTCAACTCATTGTTCTCAGATGTCTCAGTATGTTTCATGATCTTTCTGCAATGGCTTATCATCTGTGAAGTGGAGATAACAGATGTAAAAGGGCTGGTGTTAACTGCATCTTGATTTCTTCTGCAACCTACTCAGGTCCCAGGTCTTTAAGCTGGAACCATGACAAGGCAAAAACTTGCCAACTTTAACACAGGATCAAAGACTCCCAACAATTAGTATCCTTGTGCTCACCAAAGAAAACTCTTGAGAGGAGCCCAAGTCTCATCATAGTATTGAATCCTCTCTCAAAACAGATGTTAAATAGTCTCCTCAATAATTTTCTTAATGCAAGTCAGATAAGCTTCTCCCCATGAGCCATGCTGCTTGGGAGTATTTGAAGATGACAGAAAACAAGCTTTTTTGAGGTTCAGGAAGGCTGGTAGCTTGATCCTCATGTGTCAGTGGCTTTATGTTGATTCATACCAGCTGAGGAACTGACACAGGATAAGAACAGGTTTTTCCCATTCCACCTCCCTGTTGCTCTATATAGAGTATGTAGCAGAGCCTCCTGTGAGAGAATTGGCAGGATGCCTAGTAGCAGCAATTAGAGCCAGCAAGTCTCAGCTTTCCTGCAAACTTAATTCTTGACTGTATGAGAAAGGATCTTTGCACTTCCTAGTTATCTTGAATTCTTGTTAAGGTGATGTTAAATTGTTCTTTTGTGCTATTAACACTTAATTTGGACAAGATGAAGGATTAAAGAGGAAAATGGAAGTGTGTTGGGGTATAAAAATTTGAGTGGATATAGCCATGGGAGAATATTTTTATCTACCTTGTGCTAGACCTTTGAGCTACTTAATGCTGTCTGGAATCAACCACTAAGAAGTCATCCAGGCTTCCTGCATGTTATAGGCCCACACATGGGCCTATATATTAATCCAGCACAGAATTTGTATGGAACAGAAATTTGTGAACGCTGTGCTGTAACCTGGCAGAACATTCATACAGGTTTTCTTTGACAGAAATAGCTAGGAATGTCTACTTTTCTCCAAGGTAAAAAAAAAAAAAAAAAAAAAGTCTGTGGAAATATAAAGGCTCTGAAAAACCTTGAGGGAGCTTTCTGATTCTGCATTTTGCTGAGCAATAAAAGGCCAGTAGTTTGATGTTGATTAGATTCTGCTGCACACCATGCCAGTTCACAGTGCTGTCTGATGAACAGATCATCAAAGTGCAGGCTTCAGTGATGGATGCTTTTAGTTTCTCTTCCTTGATGTGGTGATAGATTTGTATCTGTACTGATAAGCATTGGTAGACATCTGTCTTTAGTGTTATGTATGCTGTTAGGATTGTGAGAAAATGATAGGTGCTGACCTGTGGTCTACATGACTGAACAGAACATGAGATGCCACAGGACATGAGATGAAAAATTGCTGGCTGTGATGAAAACAGTCAGAAGCTGACAAAAGTTACCCAGAGTGCTATGAGATGGCTAGGTTTTGCAGGTGGTTAAGGGGAATTTTGTGACTGATTGTCAAATTTCAGAGAAGTAAGTGAGCGAACCTTCCAGGGGGTAAAAACTTACAGGGCAGCAGCACCAAATCATGTCAACAGAGCCATATATGATCAGGGTAAACTAGGTAATTATTACCGCAGGCCTGGTTCCTACGGTATATCACCGTGTCCCGCAGCCATAGGGAGGAGGAGAAGATCCAGCAGGCAGGAATTGTGCAGCAAGATTGATTTATTTAATTATTTTACAAACTCTTTTATAGACTTTTTTCTTCATAATCTAATTGGACAAAGGACCAGCCACCCCTTGGGGGTGATTGGCCAAAATCCTAAAACATCCATTATCAACATATTTTCTACTATACCATAAACAAGACTTTCCAAGGTTGCAGGTGGCTTGGTTGTTTACATTCCCTGCTACCTCTTCTGTGAGAGAGAAAAGTCTCTCACGGACTTAGAAAATAACAAGAAGATCCTCACTAACAGCATTTTTGTACCTACAGGTAATGGTATCAGAAGTACCAAATTCGGGTATGGAGGTAGCAGAACTGTAACCAAAACATAAAAAATAATTGTGGACAGACTATTTATATGGAAGGCATCTGGGAGATCAAAGAGAGGTACAGCAAAGTGAAAAGGAAGATCAAGAAACAGGGAAAGAAATAATAGTGTATGGAAAGGTTGCAGTTGGTGCTGTCTCAATATTCCTCTAGACGTCTGCTTTGTCACTGCAGACTAAATGGCAAACCAAAGCCACTGTGCTGAATCCAGCAGAGGGTCCCACCTCACTGGCTGCAGAGTAATGAGGACAAGGCTGGCTGCTTCCCTGGAGAGCTACTGGAGGGACCAGACAAGCATCCTGGTGTAGGGCACTGCAGCATCTGTGTAAGTGGGGGAATAATGAAATGACACAACCAAGAAAAAGAAGGATTTTGAAGGGGGCAATAGGGAAGAAAGGTTCACGACTGAAAGGAAGTAGGTGAGGATATTGAAGGGGCTTAAAATTAAAAAAATGGTGTACAAATTAAAGAAATTACAATGATTCTGCATATACGTATATGCACACAGTTTAAAACTCAATTGGCCACTGACCAAATTTCAGAGAAGGGAGTATGATTTATCCTGCCTTCTGGAAGTTGTATCTTTTGAAGTGTCTTCCTTTCAGTGGTTGCTTGATTTGATTCCCTTGCTGATGTTGTCTCCCAGCAGCTTGCTTTTAGTATTGATTCCTACATAACCATCATAGTTGTTACTAACTATTGTAGGCATAAATAAAGCATGATGGATGAATTAACTGAAGAATCATAAACAGTGTGCTGTCTTACAGGAAGTTTTAAATGTTTGCTGACCTTTGCTTCAGTCAGACATATATCATATATATAGATACATGTGATTGAAAATATTGATATTTTCATACTTTATTATTTAGTGAAGTAAAAGATGACAGTATGTCTAAGAGGAAACTTCCTTTTTCTTTTTTTGTGAATGAAATATTTACTTATGTTTCCTGTTGTTTCTGCTTACTTTCCTTTTAGATATACTTAACTATTGATTAAACTTTCTACTTTACTTACTGTCATTTAGATATTTATAACTGGAATGTTCATATACACTCTAACTATTTTTCTCTCCTATTTCTAAGATGTCAAGAACAGGACCACACCTGCTTGTGGGGCTTTATAGCATCAGAAAACAACAGATGATTTTCAGATCAGTCTAGCTGATAAAAAATAAAGGCCCTTTGAACTGGAAATTGCACTCTGTGCTTGAATGCAGCCAAATGGATGAAGTGAATGAATTCCCTGGCACTTTTTCTGAAAGACCTCCCTTCTGTTAATTGGAATATTGTGTTTACATTTCCATCTGTCTTCACATAAGAACCTAATTAATTGTTAATTGCATACAGAGAGAGGCCCAAGAGAAGAATAACTGTGTATTACAGCTTTCAGCTTTTGAAGGGGCAAGAGTGAGTTTGGGAGACAGTCTTTAGCAAGCAACAACAAGAATCAGTGACAGTAATTATTATAATCTGGTTCAAGACATCCAGGAAAACAAAACCATTCTAAAATTTATTTTATCAGTTTTTCCAATAAGATACCTCTTCACTAGCGGGGAAAATCCCACAATCCAGCCCAACACAAAACACAAAAAATTTCCTATTTCTACAGTAATCTGAGATTTTTCAGAGCATCATTTCCCACCTTATAGGTTCCAGCTAGGTAATATATGTGAACACATGATACCACTGTCAACCTTCTGTTGAAAATATTCACCTGAATATTTTCCTTCATGTGCCAGAAACTTGCAATGTTTTCTTTGAGGTCTGCCCCTCTGATTGAAATTCACCAGTGAGATTGAAACTTTCAGAGGAAGGGGAAAGAAAGGGTGAAAACTGGAACAAGCTACTCAGTCAAGTCTCATTTACTTTGGAAAGTAGGTTTTATGATGACTTTCCTATTTGTGGTAATAATTGGTAGTAAGGTGCTTGAACATGGCTGCCCATTTGCTGCTCTATAGCATCTCAGGACACTGCTGAAAAATATTCTAGTACTGCATATAATGACACTTGCTTTTGGTGCTGTAGCCCACCTACCTAAATTTCAGGGACTGACTGCTCTGCTTTCATTTCTGTGGCTCTCTGAGGGGTTATGGGGAAAATCATTGAAGCTGGGGTTTTGTCACTTATTGGTTCTGAAACTTACTTTTCTATGCAGAAGAGAAATTACACTAGCCTCCTTATTTCATCATGACATCAGCAGCCTTCTTCCATTTCAGAGCCTACTTCTCAGGCTGTGCATACTGCGAATTATAGCATTCTGAGGATCAGTGTGAATGAAATACTTCTCTACATGTCCATACATGGCACCTGACACTGCAGAATAAAGAAAGTGAGGGTAAAATTACAAGGGATTTCTGGTCTTGAAAATTTTGTTCAGGCCTCAGAAACTGAAGCTGTTTGAGCTCCTCTTAATAAGAAGCCATTTATTGCACTGTCACACTACTTTCCATGGAGAAAAAGTTTTGTTTTAGGAACAGACTCTTCTTTACATAACATTAAGCAGTAAGTAGTCACACTAAGTGATTTTTTCTCTTAGACAGAAATGTTAGCAAAAAATTGTGCAGGATCCTGCTTCAGAAGGTCAGTCTATATTCATTACATGCACTCCCTTACTCCTCGGAGCCAGTGAGCTCTTAGCAGCATGAGCTCTGAGGCTGTATTATAAAGATTCCTGCCTGCTTCATCTGTGAGCCACTTGTTCAGGAAAATTCTCAGCGGACTTTCAATGAAATCAGTCTTATATTTTATGCCTATGGTTCCTATCAGAGATATCTCACTTTTATTTTTTTTTCAGTAAGCATACAGATGTAGGAAAAAAAGCACCTCTTCACAACTTTGTTAGGTTCATTCATTCCTCCCAAAGTCTTCCTTTATTTTGTCTGAGCATACTGCTGAGCTCTCAAATAGGGACATAAGCTTTCTCCATCAGGGCTTGAATAGCCTACCCTGTGCACAAGGGGCTTTACAGTCCATTACCATTTTACTCATTTAGTCAACATAGCTTGGAAAAATTACCATCAGGCACTAATACCAGCTTAGAACACACAGACAGCAGAAAGCAGAGCAAAATATTGCTAAACAAACAATGTTTTGCATGTTAGTATTTAGGGAGGTGCAGCAAAAGCATATAACTTTGGACTGCTCCACTCATTCTGTCAGAGGCTGGAATAATTTTTGCAAATCGCTACTGGGGACGTGGTGTGGGGGGATCTAAGCTTCACAAGTGAGTTCATTTTCTCATGGCATAGGTGAAGTGGCCCAGCTTATCTAGAGTGGCTTTATTTTACTGTTTAAAATTTTTTTCACCTGAGATCATCTTATGAGACAGCAGAAGTCTGTCTTCTATATGTGTTCTCCTCATAAACAGTTTTATATGAGGAAAGTCATCACTACCTGAGAGCTGTAGCTGTATTATTGCAGCTACTGTGCTTGTCAGACCTAACCCAGCAATGATGCTGAGGGAAATATCCTAAATTTAATGATTTTCAGTGAAGACTTTTTTTGTTCAAACAGTGAGCTGCAGTGGTATTTTTTCCAGTAAGACAACTATTTTATAAAGAAATTACTATCATGAGTCCATATAGGTGAAAAGAGAAGGCATGGGGTATTCCTTGCTGTAAAGAATTTGTAATCTGAGACCCTGACCCAAAGCTCATTAAAACCTAAAGCAACACCCACACTGCTCAATAGGAAGCAGGAGGAGCAAACAATTTTTTTTCTTGAACAATCTCTTTAATTAGAAAAATCTAACTTAAGGATTGTCAAATCTGTACAGTATTTGATGAATCCTTTTTAACAAGACAGGAAAATGAAAATATTTTTAAACCACCAGGAATTAATGAGATCCCCTTTCCCCTTCTTTTTTTCCCTTTAAAATAGCCCTCCTTATTTTAAGAGCAGAATATCTATTTCCTTATTTTAAATGTCTCAGTCTGTAATCTTCTTTTAAATTCAGTTGTCTGAATACACTTAGATCAAAGTTTCTTTTTTAACGATGGAGGTGAACATTTCATATTTGCTTGACGCAAGTCAATTTTAGCAATTTTTCCCCTCGGTTAAAAATAAAAATTACTTATTTTCTTGTATGTAGTCAAAGTTGGAGGAGGTAATATTGGGAGAAATTTCCCTATCATGGACAACTGATTTCTAGATAAGAAGAAGCAAGAAAGAAAAGATATTAACAAAGAACTGCAGTTATATCCGTTAGGTATGAACACATAGGACATGTTTTAGCAAATCCTAAAATTCAGATTTGTCTGGCTGCTACTACTGCAGCATAGTAATACAACAGCAAAAACTTCACGAAACTCAAAAGAATTAGCAGATTTTTTTTTTTTTTTTTTTTTTTTTTAACAAAAAGATCTGTCAGAAAGTCTTCACATTTTATGTATATGGTCAGATATTGAAAATAATGGGAGAGTGATGAACAACAAAATTATTAAAGACAATAAGCACAGAAAGCCTGTTCTGCCATCTTTTAGTTCACACAAGTTTTTTGGGTCCCTTTTATTCACTGGACATGTGTACACAATCCAAATCAGTCTCACTGTGGGACTTATTTTAAAAAACACTTTGCGAAATTGAACTTGAACAAAGAAATAATGTAGTTCATTAAAGAACTCATCCGTGTACCAGCCTTGTTATTAAGCAAAACAATCAGTTTAATTTTTTTTAATTTACAAAACCATTTTGGGATAATCAGAAAATTGAGCATTGCATACTGCACTGCCATATGTACACTTTAAGATAATTAGATGTTCAATATCCAGCATTCCCAGGAAGAGGAATAGCTATGAGCCTTATTCTGTTATGAAACTCAAAACCCCCTGGTTGCATTTTCATGACTTTTTCTAACCACTTGACTTTCCCTGTCTCTCCTCCTTGTCCTTTTCCACCCTGGCATAATTTTGGATATGTGGGGCAATTTATTTTTGTTGTTATTTGAATGCAGAGTATATAAAAAAGATGCAAAGACACTGGGAATATCTGCCAGACTTGTGTGTGCTGTTTCAGAGACCAGGGAACTGAGCGGTGGGAGATCTCTGTATTCTGCTTAATGACATTATCTTAGTGTCTATAGATTCTAAATGTAAAAAAAAAAAAAAGGTTGTTTAAAGCAAAACACTGTACAAAAAGAAACAAAAATTTAATGGTGAAAGAAATAAAGTAAAAACTGCCACAAAGTTCAGCTACCACAACCTCCTGATTTAGGAGGTTTTACATCACAGTAAACTACACTTACAAAATACTGCAGTTCTGCTAAAGTCAGTGTAGTCACTAATCTACATTAGATGAAGTGCCGAACTGGATATGTAAAATTTCATTGTCTAACATTATAGGAAATGTTATGCTTTTCCTTTTGTTGAGTGTTTTTAGTTTTCATCCTTTTCTTCAAACCACGCTGGGAATTCAGCCAGTGACAATTTGATTCCCCTAGGTTTGCCACTCGTTTGCTGGTTCTAAGTTTACTACCCAGAGCTGCATGAGAGAATAATTGATGAAAACCGTGGGTTTAATGGAATATGCACACCTTCCTGCTGCATGCTCCCCCTGCCACATCTGCCTGTGCAGACAGCTGTGTGGATTACTGCTTCTTCAGTCTGACCCTTCATGCCTGATGCAGGCAGATTGAGCCATGACACAAAGAAGATGTAAAGCACAAAATAAGTAAGAATAAATACATAAAAAGAAAATTGTGCTCTGCCCAGCTGTGTACAAGGAAAACACCCTCTCCAGAAGTAAAATTCCACATCTTGTGCATTGCCACCAGAGAGTCATTATGGGAGGCAGATATTGCCTGAGCTGGATATGTTTGGCAGTGCCTGTTATCCAAAAGAAAATGGGGGAAATGTTCCTGTCCTCCTCCTCTGCTCCCAGTTCAGAGGGTGTGCAGGAAACTGCTAGAGGATTTGAAGCAGGAGCTTTGATGACACCTCCATCCAACTGAACTGCCAGGATGTTTGAACTGTGATGTCATCCCGGAAGATTTTGTAAATTTAGTCTTCACTTGCAAGTCACATTTACTGAAATCTATCACATTTACTGAAAAGCATATCTTCTCTTGCACCCCAAACATGATGTTTTGCTTATTTTTCTGTCCTAGCCTTTAATATCTTTACCTCATAACAGAATTTCTTATTGTGTTATCTAAAAGGTTTTATTTTGTCAGGAATAGAATATTTTTGCATCAGGAAAACATTGATTAACTATTTAACTACTTAATTGTGAGCTGCTTGAAAAAGGTTGCAAGTTTTCCTTATCAAAAAAAATTCTACTCTGAAGCAGTTCAGCACTAAGCTGTGTTTTACTGCAATGCTGCAGTGTCGCCTTGAAAGCTGTTGCCAGGTAGTCAGTCTGATGTGCTGACATTTTGCAGGTCCCAAATTTCCTGTATGAACTGTGTCTCCTCTGGGGTTTGCAAGCTCTCCTCTGGACAAGCCACAGAATGCAAAATGGGAAGCAGAAGTGTGTGGCTCACAGTGATCAACATAATCAAACAAAAATGCAGGTCTCATCAGACACTGTGACACCATAGCCATAGGTATCTCAGTATTGAGCTGACCTGACACAAAAGATTTAGTATCAGTTTAAAAATCTAAGTATTTTGCCCTTTTTGTGGCCTGTTTTTGCTTGCTTGTTTCCTTAAAAGAGTTTGAAATGCACATTCATTTTTCAGGATTGTAGCAAATGATGAAATATTGGTAAAAATGTGAGAGCTGAATAAACTTAATACTTTTAATAGTGTCTGCTTTTTTTATTTGTTTATATAAAGCTATAAGCTGAGAGCAACTGGTTCATTGTTATTTGTCTAAGGAACAAAATGTGGTGAAAGTGTAAAAAAATATAACAAATTCCATGCAAATTTTTGACAAACACACAGACACACAGGTCCTGGAGGTTGTGAGGTTTGCCAGCTCCTGTAACATCCACAAGAGTTTGGATTTAACTCCCCCTGGAGAGATCCTCTCTGGTTCTGAAATACAGACAGTATTAATAGCAGCCAAAAGTGAAACCCTCTTTAAGATTCTAGGATTAAAAAGCAAAGGATGACTACAGGGAAAAAGAGTGTCACCCTGATGATAAATTAAAAAAAAGCATTTACAGTTTGGAAGGAAAACAAAAAATTAATTTAGTGTTGTGTTTTGGTCCCCACAAGAATTCCACTGTTACGTTAACTAGCGAATATAGACTTTCAACAAAGAGCTTTGAGTCATAAAATACCTCATTTAAAGAGAGAAAAAAAATCATTAACTCCAACTTCCTATGTGCTTTTACTTTATTATCTCTATTTAAATGCATGTTTTGACTACACCACTGGCAAAGAGTATCAATATAACATTCTCTATAGAGGGAATTGTGGAAAAAAATTGGAATCTTTTGAATGTGTAGCAGGTGGGAATAGAGGGGACTGGACTCCTCTACCATTTTTAGAAGAAACTACATTCTCTAACTGCCAAAATAAATGAACTTTGCAGAAAAAAAAAGAGCTCTGGATCTGATTTTGATTTAGAAAGTGGCGTGAAAACAGATTAAAATCAAACATACACTGAAAATTGAGTCCCTGGTATTTAGTAGTAGATGTCTTATCATAGACTGTGAGTTTGCCTCTGTAAAGCACTGCAAATGTTATATAAAGAATGACAATAATTACACTAAATACAGATTAATTATTTTTTTCAGTCTAGAAAGCTAATTCAGAGAGGGAATGTCATTGTTTCACATGCCTTATTCAATAACATTGGTTATTTGTGATTTACTGGCTACTTGAGGAGTCCAGGATATGAAAAAGCCTTACTGGCCCTGAACCCTCAAAATTTATAAGCCCAATATAAGACAATGGAGGATAGCTTGCAAAGAAATCCGCAGACAATACAACCAAAAAAAATGGTGCAGTAACATATGATGAAATGGTCAGCAGTGCTTCCTGCTTATTAACAGGTCCACCATCACCAGGCTTCTGGTAATTAAAGTGAAGAAGTCTCCAGGAAAGAATGAGGTGGTTTTGCGTATTCTGATGAGGAACTCTAGTTTGGCACACAAGCACTGTCTGAGTTTATATAGGATGAAAAGATCTACATAAGCACTGTATGTGATCAACTCTTTTTTATGTATGGATTTTCTACCAAAAATCCTGTTCTCCATATATTCCATCCTAATTCTTTCACCCCTGTTCCCTACCCAGTGGTCTGCTAGAGGCTCTGTGGAGGATTCTGCCTACCAGAGACAGGAGAAAATTAGTGTAAGACAAGTAATGTTTGCTTTCTGACTGCAAAATATGACCTCCGTGGCTAAAACTCCAGACAGACATAAGTACTGAGGGGAAGGCAATTATTTACAGCTGAAATGTGACTGAGGTACTCATAAGACTTCAAAGTTGGTGCTTCCCTGGGCTCTGTGATATAAAAATCCTCAGTACTCAGAAGGAGATTCAAAAACACTCAAGGACAAATCCCAGGAAGAAGAAATACCCAAAGAGCTTTATCAGTTTCCACAAATTATAGGCATGTTCACTGTCATATGCTAATGTAATTAAGTGTGCCAATGGTGAAACTCTTCAGATCTTCAGAAGAGGTACTGGACCTGAAACAGCAAGGGCAAAATCCAGGACTGTGATCCAGAAAGGGAGCCAGAAGCAGTTTACAGAGAACGCCTTGCTGAAACGCAAAGGTCTGAATCTACTTTTTGTGCCATGAATCGGTCACAGGTGAGATAGCCACTGTGAGGAGAGAGTGGAGGAGAGACACACAGCATAATGGATATTTCAGGAACCTGCTTGTGATTTGTAGCCATGGTTTAACCACCTGCCTCCTCGCTGTAGCACAGGTTTGTTTACCATGAATGTTACCCTGTATTGTTCCAATATGCAGAGACATTTCAAGCACCTTAACTTAGGGCCTTGCCTGTGCATTCATAACGCATATTGCAAAGCAGCAGCAGGCTCTTGGGTTCTGCTGTGGGCTGAGTCCTCCCTTGGTTGTACCTCCCAAGTGTCACCTTTTGACATTGCAGTCAGTCTGCAGCGTTTCAGCAGATGAATCTGCAGCCTTCCCTCACCCTCTGTGGTGCTGTACCCCTGGGGGATATGAAGGTACTGGGCCCTGCGTGAATGAGACACAGGCTAGCCCATGATGTGGACACTTTTGAGAGGGCTTTCTTGATGGTTGAACTCCTTGAGGGTGCATATCTGTCTGCTCATAGTTCTTAGCCATTTCAGATTGTTATCTAGTGATTGGGTTGACTTTTTTAGTTTTGGTTTGTTTTTTTTCCTTTTTTCCCCCCTAGGTTATGCTTTGTCATCAGGACTCTTTTTCTCTTTTTCTGACTTTTCATCCTGTCTCTCTTTCATTTGTCAGACTCTTACTTGCTTCCCTGACACATATTTAATCTCATTTTCTTAGAAAATGACATCCCAAAGTATTCATAAAGTCTGCCAGTGCCAGTTTCTCAGATCACTGGTAGCTTCACAGACTGTGAACAAAAGGGCTAATGTGTCTCAGCGCAGTTCATGCAATTCTATTTCATTGTATAAAATCAGCCTCTGTCCACTTGCAATGTCAGGGATAACCACTTCATAACTTTATTTATTGGTACACAACAAAGGTCTGTCTCGAAGGAAAGCTACAGAAATAAGAATAATTGGGAGAGAGTAGAGAGAATAAAATAAGCCCTGATGCTTTGTCCTCAGCCCATCAGAGTGATCCAGCAGTCCTTCTCTGCACAAGATCTGCACTCAAGGAAGAAAATGCTAAGACTGACAGACACAAGTTGACAGACTGACAAGCTGACTATATATTGGCAGGTTTTGTTAACTCTATGAGTATGTGATATATCCACCTGTGTTAGAAACCCAACCAAGGCAGAGAAACTCTGTTACCCTTCCCCAGATATTTGGAAATGTAAATGCAGCTCTTCTGACTATGGATTTTAGTTACATGTATAATTAGGTATGCTCATTAAAAAATACCTAGAAACTGAATTTTATAGCCAAAACTAAGCAAATGACAGTGAACTAACTAAAACAAGAACATGAAGACCTGTGACAAAAAAAAGAGATTTTTTTAATGCTACCATTTTTAATAACCTAAAATAACTAAAGGGAAAAGAAAGGGATAAAAATTGAATGCATTAAACACATTATATTTAATTAGTTGACCTTTTCAATAAATTGGGAAGTCATTTGGTTGATCACATGAACTCGGTGAACTGTTATTTTCAGAAATTGAGAGTTTACTTATTTTACTAAAAAGAAACTTACCCTAAACTTTAATTTGGCTTTGCAGAAACTGAAGAACTATGTATGGAAATCCAACACTGATGGTGCTAAATATGCAGGGTTTTCCTTGTTTTTTTTTCCTGATTTGTCACACAGCTTAAGCTGGCTGCCCAGGTATTCTAAAGGACCTTATGTCCATGTGAATGTTATCAATAATCCATTAATATGCAATACCTAGACATCCCTTTTCATGCAGGATATTTCAGTGCTGATGAATGCTGACATTATGTATGGATTATTTTGCCTCTTAACCATGTGTGGATCATTAGATCATCTAGCATAGGATTTTAGGTAACCAAATACTAGTTGTATCTCTACTTAGTCTTTCCTTCAACTTATAACTTGTTTAGTATTGTGAAATAAAGGAAAAGGTTGAATGTAAAGAGAAATATTTGCTGGGTTCACATGGCTGCATGTGAACTTAGTGATTTTTTAAATTAAAATTTTTCATATTTAAAACTTAACCAGGATTTGTTATTGTGCATCTTTCAATGGATTTCAGGTCTTTCTGTAGCTACATGATTGTGATTTTGTCTTCTAAACAGTTAAAAAGATTGAGCTCCTCAATTTTACCAGTTTTTTCTTTCTTTCAGTCTTTAGTCTAATGTTTGGATTTTTAAGTAGACTTCTTTTTAAAAAACATTATGACTGCATGTGCTACACCAGAACAGATCTTAGCAAAACTATAAAGATGCACAATATCACCATATAATCGTATAATTTGATGGTCTCTGTTTGGGTGCTGACAGTCAGAAAAACATTAGGGAGGAATTTTTTAATGAAAGGTGAAGGTATTTCATCTTAATGAAAAGATGTGCATTAACTCAGCCATCCCATCTCTTGTGCAAGAAGCAGCAAGGAATTCTATCATGCAGAAATCCCCTCCAAATTTTCTTTGGAGACTGCTTAGTTTCTCATGTTGTCTGGAAGCCTTGTTAAAATTCCAACTACTTAAAAAACAAGTTAATTGAATCTGAAGTCAGTTACGTCTTCTAGTGGCATACCCCAAATGACAAATAATGAGATTTTCTGAAATTAGCAGATGAAGCTGTCTGTTCTGTGGAACTGCAGGCTCAGTATTCACTTAAATATTCACCTCATCTACAAAACACTGGGTCATCAGGAGCACTGGCTGTATTTTCCCTAAGAACGAAGCATGAAACAAGGGTAGGAGTTAAAAGAAAACACAGACAAAATTATTTTCTGCCTTTTAAAGTATCCTTCTAATGCACTGAGAGAGTCTTTTTTCTGTAATGATTCAGTATACACAAGGGAAAAATCACCTGAAGGCCAGGCCTGGCTTCTGTGACACTAGTGAGACTTTTGCCATTGATTTCCCTGGCACTAGAATTGTGCCTTGATGAGAGACCACTTTTACTTTCTTCTTATTTCATTCTTAAAAACATTATTTGATGAAGGAAAATTTAGAAATTATTTGGACAATGGAGCTGTAGCTTTCATTCTAAAATGCTTCAGAGTGCAATCATCGATAGGGTAGAAAATTCCACTGTCAGAAATGTTTCACAAAATTTCTTCTATTAATTTCATTTTGCTATAGTCAATAACTGTCACACTCCCATCTTAAATCAACCAGCAGATGTTACATAGAACTGCCTTGAAGAAAAGCAGTCAATATCTTTCATCCCTAGGGATGCTGTTGCTTTTAAGGAGACTCTGTATTGCATGTACATAAATAATGTGTCTTTATTTAAAATGTAAGCAGCTAAGAGTTACTTTACAAAGCACAGTCTTAGTACAGCTTTACCAAGTTATTTTTCACTATTGGATTTTCTTTAGGACACAACTAAATGAATTATCCAAAAGGCTGATATGTAAAATGAAATTATTCTCAAAATTGTATCAATAATCCCATGGCAAAAATTCTTCATTATAAGGATCATGATAAATGGTCTCTAAAATTGTGATATAAGCTTCAACCACTTCACTTTTCAATATATGAATATATATTAAAATCTTGTCTGTCCAAAACAGATGATTAATCCAGGTACTGACATTCAGATCCTTTTAAAAAAGGTGAATGGGATTTGAATGCGATAGAGACTTCAAGCTCTTCTCTACCATCAATCTGTTACAGAAAGCCTTTGTGAGAGTTTCAAATAGTAGCAAATGCCGAGTTTCAATTTCATGGGCTAACCCTGTAACATACAGCTGTGCCCTCGTGTCTGTGTGTCCCAGCACACGTGTGTACACATGCACTATGATGAACCTTATCGTATTCCAAGGGGGATTTCCAAAATGGTTTGACAGCTTAACTTAAGGTGTCCAGAGGCTATTGGAGCACAGGTTTGCATAAAAATCATGACCCTCTAAATGAGATATTCAGATCTGAGACAGCAAATTTGAAACATAAATGCGTAAAACTCTACTATTAAAGCAAAGGAGCAGCATTTTTATCTTGTACAGAGTCTGAAATCAGAGACGGAGGTATGCCACGAGCCATAGATGAGACTTTGCCTGTACCCCAGATGGAAATGCTTTCAGACTCCTTTGCAAATGAAGAAATTTGTACTTTGGTCAAAAAGAGTGCCTGGATAATGAAGTTTATGGCCTTTAATTATCTGAGGAGTAGTTCAGGAGAAACTGAGGTTTTGACAAAGCTGGAGATAAATTCTTAATACTCACATAATGAGAAATATTTTATAGTGTTTTAGCTTAAATTCCATGATTATGCTATTTTGTATCTCTTCAGTCAAAAAGATGAAGAATTATTCTGCCAATTATCCATGATTATTGGAGTTTTCTGCCTGTCTCTTTCTCTCACTAATTTAGGTCAAGTTTCCTGAGTAAGAGATAATGCCTCAGGCTTGCTCCTGAGATGGAAGGGATAAGATATTTAAAGTTTATCTTGACCCTTCAGGTATTACAGTAATCTACTCTAATGCATCCTTGAGGGTTCTGATTGCTTCGTTCCTTTTGTAACTTAAGATAAGTGATACTGTATTACCTAATGAAAGTAATTTTATCTAACTTTTTTCTCTGTTACCGAAAGTCAAAGAACACTAGACAAAGTCAAAGACTGTAAGAAAAAGACAGACATATTAGACGTATTCATGCATAGGTTTGCATTCTCTTTGGAGACTGGATAACCTTCCTGTGCTCTCCTCTACAACCTTATAATAGTTAACTAATATACCCAAAAACTCTTCTACACTTGGTGCTTGAACAATAGAGAAAAATCAAAATGAGAAAAGCAGAGCAAATGTGTAGCATGGGTAATGAACTAACCCTGTTCTTTTAATTCCCTCTCAAGATATTTACATTTGGAATGAAGTAGACTAGAGCAGTCATGTGATAGCTATCAAAAAAATCCCCTAAAAAAACAACCCAACAAAAAAACCCCAGAAACAAACAAACAAACAAAAAAACCCTCTAAAAAACCAAACTACAAAAAACCCCAGAAAGAAACCCCAAATCCAAATGATGAAGAAGTTTTGGGTGGTAGGTGCAGGAATTAAGAGATAGTCATTATCTTTTCATCACAGAACCCTTGACTGTACTATGTAGCCTGGGGAAAGAATTGCCATTTAAGAGGATATTTGAAACAGAAAAAGGGAAAAATTTCAATACCAAATATATATGCAAATTAATAAGTGTTGGTGACTCAAGAGGAATGTGCAAAGGTTTTGTGAAAAATATGAGTAAAAGAGAATTGTTTGGTCAAGGTCATGGAGTTAGTAAGGGACTGAAACAGATGAGACTTCAGCATGAATTTTTCTGCTGAGGGTGAATATTAATTATGACAGAAGTCCTAGGATTCAGGGTGGAGTTGTTTTTCAAATGGACAGTGTCATCAGTGACTGCACAAAGATTTCTCTTTGTTCACATTCTACATCAGGAATGCTAAGAAAGACCAGCCTTTGGATGTGGACCAGCATTTCTAAAACAGGGAAAAGCTCCAGGGTCTCCCAGATCAGAGCTGATGCAGAAGCATTTAGAGACCTTACCTCCTGAGACACTTGGGATGCAGATACAAGTGACTGCCTGCAGCATTACAGAAAATCTTCCTTCACTTACAGAAAAATCCTTTCATTGATGTGCTCCAGTATAATTTTCACCTATTTTCTCACTTAAGCATTTAGACTTAACTGTTCATAGTATAAGCTGTTTTCATGCATGTGCGTACACACTCATGTCCAATATTACCTAAGTTTAAATTAACTTTTGTTATGTGAACTAAGAATGAAATAACATTTGCACACTATTCACAGGGGATAGTTTTATATGCTTTGCAGACACTGGCATCTCAGTGATGTGTAGGAGGCTTTTCACAGCACTGTGATGGTACTGAAATAGCAGGGCTACCACATATGGTCAGTGAAAATGTGGATTCAAGGAAGAATTTATAGATTCCATTGTCCTGGAATTCATTGTGTCTAGATTATGAATTATGTTAGTGCAGGAGTAATGGTAATATATGAGGTGTTCAATATCATCATGGACTTTTCAAACAAAAAGAAGAGAAAACAGAAAGCATAGTAATTCCCAGAGGAAGGACAGTAATGCTATGGAGAACTGGTGCTGTGAACACATGAATGTACCCATGTGACTTGTGCCCAGCCAGTTGGTTTTCTGTGTGCCAATGCTACTGCACATGCGAATGCAGCACACAAGCTGGTGTGTTTCTGACTGTCTCTTCCCCAAATCAGTGTGCTGCAGCACAAGCACTGTGTCTGCATGACAACTGAAAAACAGTCTGTGGTTCATGGTGTTGTCACCGTCAGGGAAAAACACACTGTTTCAGCAAAGCATCAAAATCGTTTGCCAGTTAGGCCAGGAAAAAACAGTTAAAAAGGGGTTCTATTAACCCTTTCCCTTTATATTGGGTTAGAAGGCACCAGGTACTTTCCATGAAGGGCAGGAAGTGCTTAAATATAAATATTTTTAGAGTGTTGTGGAATTGCAAGCCTTCTCAGTAGACCGCTTCTTGGAATCAAATGGTTTAGAAAAAAGAGAAGCTGGGGTACCCCATATACCAATTCATTCATGGATGCAGCTTATTCCAGAGTCTGAGAGGTTCAGGTAAACAGTAAGAAATCTGCTTCTTTAGTTTGGCAGGCTCTTATTATCATATTTCTGCTAGAGTTCTTAAAGGAAGGGTTCCTCTCTCACAATTGAAAAAATATGCTCTTGCAGAGCAAACATTTAGCAACCATAACAGGATAACTTCTCAGTCTTGGAAGGCAAAGATGCTTGGGGAGGGAGTGGGGGGCATGGAGAATGAGGGCCAGTAGGGGGGAAGGAAGCAGCCTGCTTTGCAGTGCATCATGTCTCTTTTACTATAAATGTAACAGCTGATGAATTGCACTTTAGCATAGCAGATGGGGATTGTCCAAAAAGGAAGGAGTTTATAGCCTTTGTCGTGGGTTGAAGACCATACAAAGTAACACTTAAGTCAGTGAGACTTAAGTCAGTGAGTCTGTATCTGCCCATCTCTTTGGACCATCCACACACAGAAGAATCTCCCATCTGTTGGATGGTCAGAGTGAGGACCGGGTCACCTGAGACCATGGCAGAGAGAGGAAGGTGGGACACCAGCCTGGACTGGGGTGACCGTGAAGTCAGTGAACATCACAGAATAGAGGTGTGAAGCTCCAGACTGAAATTTCTATCTCCCCACTACAACAATCCTGCTTGAGTAAATTTTAAGTTTTCAGTCAGCAGGTGGTGTGGGTCTGTCCTTTCAGTAAACTCAGGGACCTCAGCTCCCGTTTCCCTTGTGAAATTCCAGCTGAAAAGTCATGCTGTGGCATTAGTGTTGAAAAGATGTATTTATATTCTGGAGACTACAAAACAGTGGGAGAACCTTACAGAGTGACTAGAAACTAATCTCATTACAAGAGAGGGTAGTTCTGACACAAAAGGAAAACCTGTTGTTGAAAGAAGGTATTACAAAAAATAAGAGTTCATTTTGCCAGTCTAAAGTTTACCTACTTCATTCTTGGAAGTTTCCCCATAAACTTCAGAAAACTGAGATTATTAGGTGTCAAAAAAACCCAGTTGGTCAGTTATTGGGAGTCACGGACAGGAAGCAAGTATCTAATGTGCCATTTAGTTTTTATGGTTGTGTATAAGTTTACAAAGAAATCATCTTAATTTTTAAAGCAAGTAAATTACCAATCTTTAAGCTGCACTCTTTTACACTTACATTTAGTTGCAGAACATTTAATATTACAGAATATTTCTCATTTCCTCTTCAAAATACTTATGATTTTAACAAATGCTTGTAGATTATCTTAAAACCACATCATTTATCAAAGCAATTAAGGCAGTCATTTTGCTAAAAATATGCAGAGGGATTACATTTATAATTAGGTGGCGATAATCTCTGAGAGGAAAAGAGAACACTATATAATGCTGAAAGGCGAAGATTTACCCATTATTTTATGAATACTGAGCTGGAGACAAAATCAAATGAGATCTTAGTGACTAAAATGTGAATTGCATAGAAATTTTGCAAAATCCTCTGTGAAATTTAACAGAAAACATGGGCGAAATTACTGCTCAGTTACTAAAACACTTTTTATGAATTTTTAATGTGCAGATATAAAATACCTGGCATCTGTTTTCCTACAGTTTAAAATTGCAATGCCTATCTCATATATTTCTAAATACAGAAAACCCCACACACAATATATCTAAGGAAAATTAATATGAGAATTATTCATTTTTATTGAAATGCCAAGAAATTTGAAGTTAAATTTTTCAAGTTTTTTTATTAAGAAAAAAAGATACACAGCAGTAAATTTCACTCTCAAAACATTTCTGTGTGAAAATTGTCTGCCTCTGGAGGCATTATGTAGCTTAAAAAAACCAGGAAGAAACACAAATTGACCTTTGTAATCAGATATCAAAGCTTGAATTACAAATTCCTAATTCAGTAACATGCATAAAGCTGTCATGCCTCACTCTGAGCTAATAGCCTTGCAAATGCCTGAGCTGCAGACCAGCTGCATTTTTGCATGGCACTGGTCTTTCAGCAGATCCCTATAGGCAGCAGGCATTTTTCAATCATTATCCTAGTTAGATTCTTGGGAAACTTTTATTTTTAATAGCATACTGTAAACAGGTCTCTTACAGTGACTTATTATGTTTTAAACATGTTAATGTATACCATGAGGCTTTGTGCAAAATTAAGTCTCATCATTAACACTCTTCTAATTTCTCTGGTGTCAAAATAACAGCAGGTGCTGTTGGAAATGTTTGGTAAGTTCTGCAGGAAGCCTGGATGAGTTCAGTACAGACCTATCATTCTGCTGTTTAGCTGCCATTTATTTAACTGCCCGTCAGACTTCCTGGAACCAGCAGAGTGTTCCTTCAGGTACAACTCTCAGGAGCACAGTACAGCAAATATACTAGGGACCCATCACTAACTCATTTTCTATATGTATTCATAATGTGCCTGCTGAACTCCCCCTCATAGCACCTGAACGCTGCTGAGATGTAGCACTGACATATTTAGACAGAACTTCTGATGGAAGGCACCGTGGTGGCAAACAGTACATTCTGCCAACACACGCTGCTGAGGGTACAGAGGACCTTTCAATTCCAGCATAAGTAGCTTCTGATTACAAGGGGAATACTTGCTGTTTTCATAGTAAGAAGCATGATACTTTCACCTGCACATGGCCATACCTGTGTGAGTCAAAATCCACTCTTGGCATCCTTCCATAGCATATTGCAAATAGAAAATAACGGTATGGAATGAATCCTCTCATTAACTATCACTTAAGTGATAAAACATAAACAGGGCATCACGCTTCCTACAGATAAAATGATACCTCTTATTTCATACTGTTGCAAGCACTTTTGAGCCACCATGCAGAAATAAGTAAGCTATAACTGAAATAACTGACTTTTGTTTGGAGAGTAACAATTTCCCAAGGAAATTTTTTTAAAGGAAGTTTATAGGGAAATCCATTTGCATTCCACAGGTCAATGGGCTTCAGGAATGCCACAACTTTAAGTAAAATAATTGAAATGAAACCCTGATTATATATTCAGGATGTAGAAAAAGACCTTGATGATAGTTTTATAGAGCCATATTTCTTGAACCCTTGGGAGGGTTTTTTATCTTTGTAAATAGCTATAATTGTGACATGATGGACTGGAAGAGAGATGTCTTATAGCTCAATCACAGTACTTTATAAGGCCTGTTCTTTAGTTCTTGGGGCTCAGAGCAAACTTAATCTCTGTTCAGTTTCTCATTTCAATTTCTCATCTGTGAAATGCAGATGAAATGCTCCTTATAGTTTGGTTTATACCACTTGGTTTTGTGAGCTCTGAAAACCAGCAAATTTTTGCTATTTTAACAAGTCTTTTGCTTTGCGGATAATCAACATGTTGTACAATGCAGCCTTGAAATTGAATGAGCTCAGGAAGTCCTTGTGAAGTGAGAAAATTTACTGACGACTGTGATTCACCATCTTGAAAACTTAAATAAAAGCATAACTATAACACAAGGTACTGATACAGTTTTACTGCCTTATACAACAGTGCACTTCAATAAACACCATGTGTTTTATTGCTGCAGTTCAACTTGGTTTCCATAGCCATATGACCATCTCCAAATTTAGCATGATGAGTGTAGAACAATTTATTTATAGCCTTGCTTCTTGAGTACATTCTTCGCTTCATATTGTAGATGCTAGATAAAGTCAGGTTCAGCAAAAGTGGACACAACAATTAAAAAAATAAATAAATTTGTTACTACAAATCCCTGGATCAGAAGAGAAAATATTCTGAAATTTCTTTATTCTATTGATATTCCATTCTTTCTTTATTCCATGTGTATTGTTTTTCAAGGGAAAATTCTTTCCTTTTTAACTTAACCTCTCTAGTAAAACTAAGTGCTTTTGGATACTGTTGAGTTTCAGGGCTAATGTTTGCCACTGGCTAACTGGCATGTAAGTTTTGGGAAATGGAATATGCATTCCTAATTTTGTCTTAATTCTCTTTGTCAGAGTTCAAGACTTCAAAATGATTTTGCCATTCTCAAATGGGTTGTATGAATAATAAGACATCAGAGGCTATGAGATAAAAGTGATTAAAAAAGAGGATCTATTTTACAAAAAATGTGTCTTATTTCATGAAAAGACATTATAATAGGAATCTCTAATGCAACCAGCATAAAGTTCTAGTGTATTAACACAGAATAAACTTGTAGTTCAAGCTGATTGTATGGAAGAAGAATGGGACTGTTTCAGAAGCTGAAAATTTAAGTCTCCTGTTGTCTAAAAGCAGAATAATGTATGGAATGGCATTGCATATTACCCTAGTATTATGGGAGAAATTAAAGAAAAAAAAAAAGGCAACTGATCTTATTTATGATGAGCTTATAATTGGTGATATAAATTTCAGAATACAAAATCAATGAGAACATACGGTTGCTTCCCTACAAATGAGACAGTGGGAGTACTCATCAAGCAGCTAAATGTATCAGCATTGGGATGGTTTAGATTTCCTATCATGCGTGCTCAGATATGTCCCATTCCAAAACAAACATTGTGTTAAAAAAAAAGATAACGGTCTGTCATTTTTATGTATAAAGCAAAACCACTTATCCAAATGAACAGTAAATATGAATAAATGAACATTTATGCTGTGATTTTATTTTTTCAGCACAAACCTGGGTAGGGAGCTCCTTTGCATTTTAAGGTGTTGTCAGTCTCAGTAAAAAAGGAAGGTGACTGTTATGAACTTTCTGTCTGTGCTGGACTCACCTGCTGTTGCAGTTCTCGCAGGGCTGAAATATTTCACTCACCTCAGTGGTGTTCTCTGAAAGCATTAAAATTAATGCAGAAATTTCACTCAAAGAAACCTTCCAGCCAGGAGACTAGTTGACAGCACTGCATTTATTGTTTCTTCATATAAATGTTCTAATTTAATAACTTTGAGACTTACTTTTTTCAGCATCCCAAATGAACATATTGCATATAACAATTTTTCATATGTTCTTGAATCAGCAGACTGCCTGTTAATTGCCTGCGACATTCCCAAATTGGCCATTAGGAGAAGGAACCTCTGTAATACTTTCATTTTTTACCCTTCCCTGTTCTCCATGCCACCAACCTTTCTGTTCTCCACCTGGTAGGTTAGACATCAACACATTAGGTGCCTTGAAAATACTCTTTAAAACATTTCTTCCTCAATTTGTCTATAAAACAATGTAGTGCCTTGTTAGACACTAGCAGTATCTGCCATGTAACCACACCACTGAAATTTTCCAAGAGAGATTCCCCATATGTTAAGATATTCCCTTAGCTTCTGTATTAATAATACAGTTTATAATTACATCTATGCTAATTGAGGACGCTGTGCATTGATACAAATGTGATATCTGCTGGGAGTAGATTTTCAGGGCTTCTGCAAGATTCATGTAACTCACCTCCTGTCTGCACTTTCCTTATGCCTTCATTAGCATATCTGCTATAACCTTTATATCACAGCTATAACCTTTAAGTCACTTCAGGGACAATAACTATTAGTGTCCTGTTACCACTTTTCTCAGCTCTACAGTAATTTTTCCAGAAGAATGCATCTTGGCTGAGGTAGCCTGATTTAAGTGCATGCCTCCAATACATACAGGGTTACTATAGTTAGGATCTCTTTGCAAAAAAAACAATCAACAAAACATCCCTCTTGCTCTAGAGAATACTGTCTCCCAACCATTGGGAGAGATCAGCAACTGCTTCCTCTCACCCTACAAATGAACTACTTTAAATCAGAAAGAGTTTTGCAGCTGACACAGTCTTTCCAAATACACCTACATTTCTACCATGGCTGACACTCCCACAGACAAGATAAAAAGGTGTATCTATAAAAAGGAAACAGGGCTGTGTGGGAATTTTTTTTCCCAAATGGTTTAATTAACCCCTTTTTTCTGTCATGCTGAAAGATGATTTTATAATTTTAGTGGAAGTAAAATGGCATTTAATGTGTTCAAGCAATTTTATGCTCAGCAGTCTGACGCTACAGTAGAGAAAGTGGCTACACTGAGCCTCTGAGTCTGGAGACAGCCACATGGAGCCTGTTTGTAATTGCATACCTAATTGATAGTCACATGAGTCACATAGTTTGGCCTTCATGTATGCACTCTCTAGCTATAGTGGACTTGTAGTGTGAGGCAGAGACATGGTCTCTAATAACAAAGTGCTGGTTTATTTCTGATTTTATTTTTTCAGGGGATGCAGCATTAAATTACAAATATCAGTAGAGTAAATTCCCAAGAAGGTCCCTCTAAACTATTATATAGAAATCTGGTGGAGTTGTGCACTCACAAAAACACATCTGCACCTTTCTGAGTTTGCGATGTTTGATCCTTGCAAATTTCATTGCTAACAGTGGGCGTCCCCATAGCTGAAAAGCAGAAAAATGCAAGTATTTGCCCTCCTGTAGTAGCATATTAGAGTGATGGTTCTTGGAACTCAAAATTTTCTGTATATTTGCAATAACATCCATAATAAATAGTCACACCCAGATGTTTCAAGAAATTTGTGGACACCAAGGAACACCATGGTTGTCACTCAAATGCCTTGTTAGTCTACAGCAGCAGTTGGATGCAACTGGACTATCCCTATGAACTAGTACATCTTCCTGGTGAACACTTAGTAGAACATATAGAACTTTAACTTAAAGACTGTTTAATATTTGCTTTAAAATATCCATTTGTCAGTTGCTGTTTTGGTTAGAACATTCATGCATTGGGTCACTGCTATGGCCTTCAACTCTAACAGCTCAGGCTCTTCTTTGTGTAAGATTAGGGTAAATTAGCTAGTTTTGTTTGAGCATAAAAGTGTGAAACCTATTTAAGTACTATTTTTGTTGGCTTCCTTGCTTTGAGGTAAGGGGTTTGAATATCTTGACAGCTGAAGACTCCAGAAAATTTCTAGGGAACTTGTTATGTGTTTTATCCCTCTCACAGTGAAAACCCCTGCTTTTGTTACATTTATGTGGAATTTTCTGTGTTTCAGTTTATCCCCCTTGCCTCCTGCCCTGTGACAGGGAACCACTAAGAAGAGCCTGATTCCAATCAGCTTTTCTCCCCCATCAGGTATTTCTATATGTATAAAAATAATTTGTAGAAATACATATACATATATATAATATTCAACATCTATTTGTATGTTAAATATGTATCCATATCCCCCCTGAGCCTTCTATTCTCCAGACTGCACAATCCCAGCTCTCTCCCACTTCATAAGAAAGATGCTCCAGCTCCTATCCTCTTTGTGGTCCTGCCCTAGGCTTTTTTCCATATGTCCACATCTTTCTTGTTCCGGGGAGCCCAGAAAGAGAACCAGGAATCCACGTGTGTCTGGCAACATGCTTCATAATGCAGACCAGGACCTCTCTCAGACAGCACCTTTCAAAGATAGTTGAGACTGGTCATGCAATGACATCAGACATCTCCCTCAACATTTCTGGATGCAAGCCACCAAGGATTTGTGTAAGTCTGCTTTGTTTAAATGCTCCCTAATGTGAGGACCCTCCTTTACAAAAGTAAGCCTTCCTGGTTGCAGACTTTGTGGTTTCAGGGGTCTGGGATTTCCAGAGACTGACCCTAGCAGCTAATACCAGAGGAAAGAAGTAACTGAGTACCTCAGCCTACTCTGTATTTTTGTCACCAGGTTCTCTGCCCAATTCAGCAACAGGTCCACTTTTTCTCTAGCCTTCTTTTTGCTGCCAGTGTACCTATCTGTATGAGGGTTTCTCGTCTTTCATGTCTCTTGTGAGATTCAATTCCATGTGGGCTTTAGCTTTCCTAAACTCATCCCTCCAAGCTCAGATAGTATCTTTATATTCCTCATAGGTTATGTATCTTTGCTTTCATCTCTTGAGCACTTTGGGGGTTTGTCTGAATTTAGTCAGGCGTTCCTCAGTCATCCATGCATGTCCCTTTCCGCGTTTGCTTGACTTCTTATGTGTTGGTATGGATCTTTCTGGAGCTTGACTATCAGCAAGCTCTTGTGAACCTTCCTTCTCTTCATGACCATATTCCACAGGATTCTTCCAAAGATATCTCTGTACAGGCCTATATCTACCACCCTGAAGCCCAGCGCTAAGGTCCTGACTTTTGCTCTGTTCTACTCTCTTGTGCTTCTTAAGTTCTGTCTCATGGTCACCCCAACACTCCCAGCCAGTCCTTCCTTGCTGTCAGTAGGACTTCTAATATTGTTTCCCCTCATGTTAGCTCCACAGGAGGTCATCAACAATGCCCTACAGAAACCTCCTGGATTTTCTATGCTCTCCTATGTCGTCCTTCTTGCAGATATTGGGGTAGTCATATTTCCACAATAGGATCAGGGCATGTGACCATGTGAGTTCTTAGAGTTGCCTGAAGGCCTCTTCTACCTCATATTCCTGGTCAGGAGGTCTACAACAGATTTCCACAACAATGCCACCAATGCTGCTCTGCCCCCTAATCCTGACCTTCATCTACATAAGATGTTGAATAACAAATCTCTGAGAAGTTTGTGTTTTCTGCGTAGGTAAATGTTACAAGCTGCACTGCAAGTCTGTTCACAGATATGTTTCTGTTATTTTGGTTTGACTTTCTGGCTTTGCAATTTCAGCATCTAATTATTGAGCCTGGGAAGAGGGAGATGGCAGATGTGTCATTTCTGCTAAACTGGAGGAAGAACCTGAGCAAAGAGATGCTTATGAATCCAGACATCTGTTCAAACAGAAATTGAGTGGTTTCTCTTTTGCAAAAATTTTCATAAAGATTTAGTTATATGGCAGGCCTTGGGTTTTCTTCTAAATTGTTCCAGTAAATATAGAGTCAAACAGCATTGATCAATGGTTCAGATTGGTTCTCATAAAAACCATGACCCTGCATTTATTGCTGAAATTTGTTCTGCTATCCTGGGTAGCTTCTGCAAAGTCTTATTAAATATTGACTAGCTTCATGTTGCTGTTTCTGGAATCTCACCCTTACCCCTGCTTTCAGAGTTTAATTTATATTTGTATACCTATCCTGTACAAAACCAATCATAGCAGAGATGCATGGATTACTGCATTCTGATATTTTTGCCAAATCGGAAAATGACCATTCATTCCCACCAGGATTTTCTGGCTAAATGCATAACCTCAATGAATTCAGTGACAGAACTCCTCTCAACTCAGTAGCTTTCAAATTTCACCACCTGTTTCTAGTCTATTGCAGCACTTTAAGAACTCCATTGTGCAAGGGAGCTTACCAAGGTCTCTTGGAAGTCCAGATAAATTACCTTAAGTGTTATTCCCTTAGCTATATTCAGAAGACTTTGTGGTTTTGTTTTTTTAATTAGGTTCTTTTTTTCCCCTTCAAGCAAAATGCTTAAATGCTCATTGTCAAAGAAATAATTTAATCTTCCATTTTCTGATATAATTTAACAAGAAAAAAATGCTGATATTGAAATGTGAGTTCTGTGCTCTCTCAGAAGTTTGTCTATCCTGGAGTTACCTGGAACTCACTTGTATTTGTCTGTTTCTTCTGTGGCTCCATTTGTTTCATATTTCCCACATAGTACAAAACATTTTCTTGGTGCGTACAGAACAGATGCTGCTTTCAAACTGATTCATGGCCAGCTTTCAAGGGGGTTGTGAGGGAAACTTTTGCAAACTTTCTGATGACACCTCTGCTGCACAGATTGCAGATTTCAGTGCAGAGACCTGTTTCTTTATGCATGTCAGAGAGGATATTGCACTGAACACCATTTATGTTGTATGAGAATGGATTCTTCATTAAACATAGCAAATGTGTGTAGGCATTTCTCAGTTTCCAGGTATGCACCATGGTGGGTGCTGAATATGGAGCCAGCAGCCTGAGTGGCTTGTAAATCAATAAGATTTACAATCCTCTTCCTCCTCCCCTTCAGAATTTGACAAGTAGGACTGGTACAGGTGTGAGGCTCTGGACCTAGAAGGCCAGACAACTGATGAGGTGGGGGAAAGTCTGGGATAGGGTGGTTTCCTAAAGCAACACCACCTGTACCCTGCATCACATCCTCCTCTGTTAAGAGGAAAAGAAGGGTAGTTGTAATAGGAGACTCCCTTCTAAGGGGAATGGAGGGCTCAATATGCAGACCAGGCACAACTCACAGGGAAATCTGCTGTCTCCCGGGGGCTTGGATAAAGGACATCACTGGAAAATTCTCCAGTCTAATAAGGCCCTCTGATTACTACCTGCTATTTATAGTTCAAGCTGGCAGTCTGGAATTAACAAAGAGAAGTGTGAGAGCAATCAAAAGAGACTTCAGGGCCCTGAGACGATTGGTAGTAGGATCAGGATTACAAGTAGTGATTTCTTTGATCCGTCCAGTAACAAGGAGTAATACTGATAGAAGTAGGCAGATCCATCAGGTCAATATGTGGCTCTGAGATTGGAGTAATCAGAAAAATGTTGGGGTTTTGTCCATGGGATGATCTACTCAGCACCTGGTCTGCTCACACCTGATGGGATAAATTCATGTCAGAGGGGAAAATGAATTCTAGCACAGGAGCTAGCAGGGCTCATTGACAGAGCTTTAAACTAACTTGGAAGCGGGAAAGGGAAAAAAAACAGGCTCTCAAGTGATGAACAATGGGATTATGTGCCAAAACTTGAGGAAATGGGCACTAATGGGGTCCCTCAATCTGCTTCACAAGACATTGGCTACAATGCATCGCACCTGAGATGTTTCTACACTAATGCAGGCAGCATAAGGAACAAGTGGGATGAGCTTGAACCTTTGGCCCAATCCCACACATATGATATAATTGGCATAAGAGAAACCTGGTGGGATGAATCCTGGGGTGCCATGGTGGACACTTACAGGCTCTTCAGGAGGCGTAGGCAGGGCAGAGGTGGAGGAGCAGCACTGAATATGATAGAAGGGTTAGAATGTATGGAACTCACAGTTGGCAATGGCACAGTTGAGAGGCTCTGGATAAGAATCAAGGGGCAAACAAATAATGCAGGTCATTGTGGGAAACTAGTATAAACCTATAGGCAGAACAATGATGCTGATGAATTAATTTTTGAGGAACTAAGGGACACTTCTTAAGAGGGAGCCTTTATTCTTATGAGGGACTTCAACTTGCCAGAAATTAACTGGAAGCATAAACCAGCTGATACAACCCAGGCCACAACATTCTTAAAAAACCTTGGTGACAGTTTTTATGGAACCTGCTGGTGCTAAGGGAGCCAACTTGGAAAGATGCCCTCCTTGATCTACATCTTGTCAACAGAGAGGATCGCGTGAGTGAAGTAGAGGCTGGTGGACATCTTGGCCACTATGACCACGAAGTGATTGAGTTAAAAATCTCTCTTGATGGGAGAAGAAGTGCTAGCAAAACCTCAATTCTGGATGTGAGGAGAGCAGATTTCAGGCTGCTCAGGGACTTGGTGAGTAAGGACCCTTGGGAAAATGTGTTGACAGGTGCTGGAGTCCATCAGTGCTGGTCACTTGTTAAACATCACCTCGTAAGGGTAAAGAAGCAGGCAATTTCCAAATGTTGGAAGTCAAGCAGGAGAGGTGGGAGGCCAGATTGGCTGAACAGGAATCTTCTCTTGGAAATAAGGCAAAGAAGTAAGGTATATGCCCAGTGGAAGCAAGGTCAGGAGACATGGGAAGAATGCAGATATACTGCTTCCCATTGTAGGAAGAAAATTTGTGTGGCCAAAGTGCAGTTGGAGTTGAAGATGGCCAGAACTGTGAGGGACAATAAAAAGATTTGTTTTCAATTATATTAATGGCAAAATGGAGTGTAGAAATAACATTAGCCAGTTACAGGATGAGGAAGGTCACCTCACAAACAGGGACAGGGACAAGGCAGAGGTGTTTAATGCATTCTTTGACTCAGTCTTTAACATGGGTGATGGACCAAGGGGGTCTCAGTGCCCTGAGCTGGAGGACCATGACTGTGAGAAAGATCAGCTCCTAGTTGACCCTGATATTGTGCAGGATCTGCTGCTCCAGCTGGATCCCTGCAAATCTATGAGGCCTGATGGGATTCATCCAGGAATCCTCAAAGAGCTGTCTCATGTCATTGCAAAACTTCTCCTGATGAATTTTGAGTGGTCTTGGGAATCCAGAGAGGTTGCTGCCAAACATTGTCCCGATTTTCAAGAAGGGCGAGAAAGAGGAGCCCAGAATCTATAGACCTGTCAGTCTCACTTCAGTGCCTGTAAAAGCCACAGAGAAGATTATTTTGGGAGGCACTGAAAAACACCTGAAGGACAACATAGTCACTAGGCTAGCATGGCTTCCTGAGAGGAAAGCCCTTCTTTTCAAACCTGATTTTCTTTTATGACAAGGTAACCCACCTAGATGATCAAGGGAAACCAGTGGATGTAATCTTTTCAGATTTCAGTAAAGTTTTTGATGTTGTCTCTCTCAGGATCCTTCTGGACAAAATATCCAACACACAGCTGGATAAACACATCATGTGATGGGTGAGCAGCTGGCTCATGAGTCTGTCACAAAGGGTTACAGTGAATGGAGTGACATCAGACTGGCGACCTGTCACTGGTGGGGTTCCACAGAGCTCCTGTTCTCTTCAAAATCTCCATAAATCCCATGGACACAGAACTGGCACGGATACTAAGTAAGTTTGCAGATGATACAAAACTGGGAGGAGACATTGACTCCCTCAAAGGAACAGAGGCCTTGTGGAGAGACCTGAATGGATTAGAGGGCTGGACAAACACTAATAGTATGAAGTTCAACAAGGCAAAGTGCCGGATTCTGCATCAGGAATGGGGCAACCTGTAATACAGAATGAGATGATGTAGAACAGTGACATAAAAAGAGACCTGGAGGTCCTGGCCAGTGGCAAGTTGAACATGAGCCAGCAGTGCCCTGGCAGCCAGGAGGGCCACCTGTGTCCTGGGTGGCATCAGGCACAGCATCACCAGCCAGGCAAGGGAGGGGATTGTCCTGCTCTGCTCTGCACTGGGGTGGCCTCACCTCAAGTGCTGGGGGCACAGCAGGTCTGGGTGCCACAGTATAAGAGAGACATTGAGCTGTTCGAGAGTGTCCAAAGGAGGGCAATGAAGATGGTGAAGGGCCTTGAGGGGAAGCCATATGAGGAACAGCTGAGGTCACTTGGTCTGTTCAGCCTGGAGAAAAGGAGACTGAGGGGAGACCTCATTGCAGTTACAACTTCCTTGTGAGGGGAAGAGGAGGGGCAGGCACTGATCTCTTCTCTGTGGTGAGCAGTGACAAGACTTGAGGGAATGGCCTGAAATTGCGTCAGGAGGCATTTAGGTTAGATACCAGGAAAAGGTTCTTCACCCAGAGGGTGTTTGGGCACTGGAAGAGGCTCCCCAGGGAAGTGGTCACAGCACCACATCTGACAGAGTTCAAGAAGCACTTGGACAATGCTCTCAGGCACATGGTGTGACTCTTGGGGCTGTCCTGTGCAGGGCCAGGAGTTTGGCTTGATGATCCTTGTGGGTGTCTTCCAACTCAGATTAATCTGTGATTCTCTGAAGATGGGATGGAGAAAAGGGAAGAGAAGCAAGAAATACAAGTGAAATGAAACCACCTGAGCTTAAATAGCAGCTCAGCAACAGATTGGGAGTCCAGAACCTGGTTTCGACACTTGCTCTTACAACCTATCTTTGCTGCACTGTGCCTTGTTCTAAGTGTGGGAGGCATCCAATTTATTTGGACCTTTCCTCTAGGATCTAGATTGTTTAGTACATATATGGTCCTAGAGAGTGTTTTTCTTGTCTGAGACTCTCATGATGGTTTTCGTCCACAGTTTCTTTCTTTTTCCTGTTTCTCCTCTTTACTTGCTGTATTGCTTGTTGATGGTATTTGGGTATTTTACTGATAGGTGTATCAATTATGCAAGAAAGAGATATATTTGCCCTCCACTTGCCCATTCAGCTTTGTAAAAGGACAAAGAATTCGAGTGTAGACTTTCTCCTAATAGAAGCTCTGTATTTATCTTCAAGCTGTGTCACCTTGAATTTATCATGCATTAATAGTGAAGTCTTATGTGTCTCTGATGCAACTTGGTTATTTTTGTTGTTTATAACTTGTTCCAGCATGCCTGTCTAAAAGCATTATTATAACATTTTTTGCTATTACATGGTAATTCTATAAACTCCCCACTTAAGATTCCTGCCGGTAGATAGGCTGACCTCAATGTGTTCTTAAGGTTTTTCTACTTGTGTATGCCAAAGTACTCTACATATTCTACAGCAGTTACTGTATTCTTTGTCACCAGCTTGTCATGTTGAACAGGCGTTCTTTTCAGAAGTGAAAAATGCCCATTCCTATAAAATAACCTTCTTTCAAGTATCTCCAGTTGCCAGTCCAAACCAAGGTGGCTATTGTGTGGGCTAATGTAGCCCATTATACTCTGAAATCCACAGTCCAAAATATGGAACTGTCTTGTTACACAGACTCTGAACTGTGTTATTTTATACTTAAAACTTTATTGGGATTTGGACACAGCATAATGCTCATATGAGAGATAAAATCTCCCAAACAAGATGACCAACAACTACACGGATGGCAACAGGAGCCTCTGCTGTGAGGCCACCTTCAGGGCTGTCCTCAGTTGGACCAGGAGATACTTCCCAAAGCATTTCTTGGCTCAGTTCTTATGCTCTAGCTGATATTCTGTATAAGGACCCCAATACAAGCATATTTATTCCTTATTGATATCCCTCAATATAGCCAATCTGAACCACAAGCAAAAACCATTTTAACTGCCTCCGTGCAAAAGACTCTTATATGTGATCATTTCTGTATCAGCAAACAGTTTCAAAATATTTTTGACAAATATTTTATCACTGTTCAAACTGACCACATTTGCAGCAGGGACCACTGAGGGTAGTCTCTGGGCTAGTCTCTGATAGTCATTCTCCAGGCTGAATGATACACTCAGAAGGAGTCTCCAGAATCATCTAAAATTTCCATCAGGAGGGCTTCTGCATGACCTGCTTAGGTTGTGGATTGTGAAGGTGGCCAGCAGTCCAGGGAGTCACCCTGTTCCAAGTATGTCCATTGTCTTCAGCCAGATCATTTTCCCATCTCTGCTGATCACCTTCCATGGATATCCTGTGCCATCCTCAAATTAACTCAGGTGGACCTGGGTGTATCACATGCACAGACTGATAATCAGCTGTGCCACAGATATCACTAAATGTCAGGCTTGATTTTTCATACCTGTATCTCATTTCCAGTTTAAATTCCACAGGTCTGGATATGATATTTTAATTAGAATCATAATATTTTCATTTTCTGTGTCTGTGCCACATCCTGACTTCATATGGGGACATGTTTAGAAGTGGTACTTAGCTGCTATTTTGAAATAGCCTTGTGGGTGTTTATGCTTTTTCCTTTCTATGTAAACAAGGTTGTACTCCAGACTTGCTAGAGGCATCATGGTATTCCAAATTTGTCTGGCTCTGATTTAATCTTAGCCCATTTTTCTCATTTTCCTTTCAGATTCTCATTTGGCATATGTGATCTTTCATCCATTTTAGTCAGTACAGGACTCTTCTATCCATATCCACAGAAAATTTTGCCTCCTCCAGGATTATGCAAGCCCTTAGCAGTGGTGTTTTCTCATAGTTTATTACTATGGGTGTATTGTTTTCCAATGTGAAATGTCACACATTTCAATAGAAGCTGCATTTCTGTAATATACAGTGAATCCTTTCCTATCATTTGTGTGTTCCTGCAACTAAATTCATTGAAGCATTGCTTGGGTTTCAAGGGATTTTGAATTCAAACATTTTTCTAGCAATAGTTCTTCTTGAGAACTGACAGTCTGGAGAGGGCTTTCTTTTCAGTATGTCATACCTAGCTGAAAAGGTAAGCTAAACAGGCAGTTTGGTTGGCTTTTTTCCAATCAAAATGAGGGTGCTAACCAATATTGCTGGATTTGAGCAGAAAAGCAGCTGACTTTTTAAAAAATATTGTTTGCAGCTTTGGTCACCACCATACTAGAAAGGCATTCAGCCATTAAAGAGTGTCCAAAGGAGGCCACAAAGTGTTACAGTGAATCAGACTGACATCAGACTGGCGACCTGTCACTGGTGGGGTTCCACAGGGCTCCTGTTCTCTTCGACATCTTCATAAATCCCATGGACACAGAACTGGCATGGATACTAAATAAGTTTGCAGATGATACAAAACTGGGAGAAGATGGGAAACTGGGGAAGATGGTGAAGGGCCTTGAGGGAAAACCATATGAGGAGCAATTGAGGTCACTTGGTGTGTTCAGCCTGGACAAGAGGAGACCTCATTGCAATCTACAACTTCCTTGTGAGGAGAAAAGGAGGGGCAGGCACTGATCTCTTCAGTCTGGTGACAGTGACAGGACTGAAGGGAATGGCCTGATGTTGTGCCAGGGGAGGTTTAGGTTGGATATCAGGAAAAGGTTTTTCACCCAGAGGGTGTTTGGGCACTGGAAGAGGCTCCCCAGGGAAGTGGTTACAGCATCAACCCTGATAGAATTCAAGAAGTGTTTGGACGATGCTCTCAGGCACATGGTGTGACTCTTGGGGCTGTCCTGTGCAGGGCCAGGAGTTTGGCTTGATGATCCTTGTGGGTGTCTTCCGACTCAGATTAATCTGTGATTCTGTGACTACTGTCTTCTTCCAAATCTGTAAAGCAATGGAGTCCTGTTCTTCATGCACAAGATTCTGGCACCCTGACATGATGTAGGCATTTAATACATCATTATTTTGTCCCTCTGTGTTTTTTTTAATTCCTATACACCCTTCTCCTCTTTTTTTTTTTTCTACAAACCCTTTACAAATACAGAAAAAGAAGAATTTACTGGGCAAGTATTCTTCTGTTTTAAGTCTTTGTAATGCTCTGAAGTTCTGGAGCAAGTTCTGTCAGCTGGATCTGCCTGGTGGTCTGCCCTTGCATAGGAAAGCTACAATTTTAAACTTAAATAGGGGCTTAGCTCTAAATGTCAGGATACATTCTTGCACAAACACCTCACCCATTTGCCCACTGTACCTCTTTTGAGTCATTGCTTCTGGAGAAACAATTTACTCCCATTGATTCATCCTTGTTGCAAGCAAAAATGCTGGAGTAGATAATACACACTCCAGTAAAATTCTGTAGTTTTGAGTTTTTGACTGCAGAGCTGAGAAAAAAAGAATAAAAAGGCAACAAAAGGAAAAGTAAGGAAATAGGTATAGTCTTTCAAGATACTTGACATTTTCCTTGTGTACAGCCATGGGTCTTTCAAAGCCAGCTTAGTCATGGAGTCTGATGACTAAGCTGGTGATGTGCACCTTTTCCTCTGAGCTTATGGTATGGAACTTGGCCCTTCTGTTTCCTGGGAACCTCACTGTCTTCAAGGGAAATGAAACTTTGTGACAAGAATACGCCCACTCAATTAATATATAATTTGTAGACCTTATTGTACCAAAGTCGTCTTCATTTGTTTGGACTCAGAGGATGTAAATGAGGCATCTGAGAATGATTCTGCTTTGATTTACATGAAGACTGTTAATTCATGTTCATCTTTTTCTCCGAGGGTCAATTAAATTTCAACTCTCGGAAGACTCTCTGAATTTATAGCAGGTTACACAGTAAATTATCCCTGTAGTGACGAATGTCTAGACACCAAATATGCACCATAATAAATGCTGGAGGTATGGAATGAGTATGCAAATGAAGAGACTTCTGTTCATTCTTACCCATAACAGATACTGCAAAACATCATGATTAATCAATAATAGTAGTAAGAACAAGAACAATACTCCTAGACACTCAAATATAGTACAGTCTTCTTTGTTTGCTCTAGATACCACTGGCAAGAGTGAAGATGTATATTCAGCATATCTTACAGACTTGCACAAGTCATGATGCAGGTAGCTTGTTATTTGCTGTGCTTACATGCTGAAAGGTTGAGGGCATTCTTCTTATTATATTTATAAAAAGCTCTTCACCCAAAATGCAGCCTAATCTGAGGCTTTCTCCCCTCTCACATATTCCTGAAACTGCTCTACTGTTTTGTTCTCACAATCACAGGAAGTATTCTTATCACTGAGATGATTAGGTTTCTGATCCACAGTTTTCCACACAAAGGCATAAAATTTAATCTTGTTCACATCACTGACTCAAGCTTAAAGTGTCTGCAAGTGCTATGTTGAACACCGAATGAAGGACAGGTCCTGTGTTAGTCTTCTCAGAGCAGTGAATTTCACTCTTAGTGCTTTGTGGCTCCCAGAGAAGTCACTTATGCTGGCTGGTAATGGCAAACATCACTAGACTATCCCTGCAACCATAATAAATATAGCTTGAGTTAATTTTCCTGTGTGTCAAACTGCTACACTGCACAGCAAAAATGACTTTAGCATATTAATAAGGCAAAATGAGAGTAATGCAGAGTCATCCTATTACAACCTTCTTGACTGTAACATCTGAGAGGTGTCAAATGCCATTCTCTCTGCACGCTTAAAAATCCTTTTATGCTGCTATAGCTTTTCAAAGAAAATAAGCTATATTTGTCAGAAATAAATAAAAAAACAGTATGCAAATCTTTTTGTTGTTACTACTGTGTTGAACTGCAAGTAAATAAGGGAAGGCACATAATTCCATACTACTCTTTTAAGCAAAGCAGTTAAGATAACAAAATATTTTAAGTAATGAACATGCCTGAGATGAAAAGAGGAGAAGCACTGTGAAAAAAGTCTGGTATGTAGAAAACCAATCTTATGATATTTTTCTTAATAGCCAAATAGCTGTCAAAGGACTGTTTACCATAAGCTAATAAAAGCAAAAAAGTTATGAAAGCTCATAAAATTTATTAGTATGATAAATACATCTACATGGTATGAAGACTAAAACATCTAAAATTAAAGACATGCTAATCCTAAAGTACCTTACTTTCAGAATGTCAGATCTCTTATTTGGTCAAAGTCTGATTTAGTAGCAGGAAAATTACTGACTTATAATAGCCTTCCTCAAGATCTAAGGGACATTTTAATTTTTTTCCCTTTCTCTTTATGGCAGGCTTGTGATAATTTAGGTCCCTCATTTGCATGAAATTATTATTCTGTATCTTTGTTTCTAATGATAGTTGGTCCAGGCAAATGGTAAAAACCAAACCCAACCAACCTGCAGCTTTTGCTTAGAGCAGTGTGTAAGGGTACAAGATAGAAATGTTCATGGCTCTGTCTTATGATTATGTATGTTCAGAGTGTTATTATGTGTATTTGTTCCTTTTGAACAAGTAGGTGCTGTTTTCCTAGGCCTAGAGGTACACTCTTATAGGAAGAGAGTCATTTGAAGTAGTGCTGAGCACCCACAGATCCACCACAGGCCACTTCTGACCAGCAATTACGGTACGGGTTCGAATTCTTTCAACAGAACTATACTAGATATGGTTGGCAGTTTTTTCTTCCTAAAACAGAGCTCCTCCTATCAAGGTCCACTTTCATTTCCTGCCCTGTACAGAATAAAATCCAAGCCTTCAAGGACAGCTTTTAGTACTTCACAAATGTGTTTCCCTTTCTTCTCAGCTCTTTTTCTAGCTACTAAGTAACAGTAATAATAAAAATGGCCCTGGTATTCCCTTGAAATTTCTTGCCATCCAATGGCAAAACCCAAATTCTCACTGCCCCTCTCATTTAGATTCACAAACTTAAATTTGTAAATTCTTTATTCCCTCTTAAGGTATATGAAATCTAGATGTGTTCATTTAAAAAAAAAAAAATCTAGTTGAAAAATATGCTAACCTATATGCCAGCAACTAAGCTGGAAGAGTTGAAGTTTTGATATATTAGGTTTCTTTTCACTAGAACCCTCTATGCTTTCTTCTCTTTTTACACAGTTTCTGTATATGTTTTCTTTTCTTGCACTAATATACCTTCAATAGACACTTTTTCTGTTCTTCCTTTTGCACTGTGGAATAGTTCACAAAATTTAAATTCTATGATTCCTCAAAGATATAGTAGAATTTCAAAAGAGATTCATAACTCAGCTACATAAACACAGAGGAAGAATTTACGATATTTGAAAGAAAGAAAAGGGACCTATTTGCTATTCAGGTGTGGGTTTATTTGTTTTTTTTATTTATGTGGTTGCTGCTTTCTTTTTTAATATATAATTTCATACAATCTCCATTGATTTCACTGGCAACTTTTCATTTAGGTGTTTCATTATCCACACTTACAGATACATAGAAGTTTTCATAGTAGAGTTTATATTTCAGTCATATATTAAAATACACACTAGATTTTGTTAAAACAGTTTTTCCCTTTGTCAGTAAATATTGGTCTATAAGATCTGATTTATGCTTGTCCTTTCTGCCAGTCTAAGCCAAGTCTCTCTTATTTGCTCTCTTTGATAACTTAGATCTATTGACTACATGGTTAATTTTCTTAGACAGCTGATATAGGAGCAAGAATGAGCTTTGAAAGTCAGGCTGTCTTAATAATTTACATAGTTAGCAGACGCTATGCTTATTTTTTCATTAGCAACTTTCCTGTCCTCTTGTCTGCATTGGTCATAACCATTTTTACAGCCTTTCTGTAACTAATTTTCCTATTTCTCCTGTTTTACAGCAGTTTCTGCCTGAAAGAAGGCTCTGTGTGAAGGTGGAGAAGGACTTTGTTGGACCAGGAAGCAGTGTTAGAACAGAATGGTGACAAAATATTTTCCTCAAACATCATGCAGAATCACAGATTAATCTGAGTTGGAAGACACCCACAAGGATCATCAAGCCAAACTCCTGGCCCTGCATAGGACAGCCCCAAGAGTCACACCATGTGCCTGAGAGCATTGTCCAAGTGCTTCTTGAACTCTGTCAGATGTGGTGCTGTGACCACTTCCCTGGGGAGCCTCTTCCAGTGCCCAAACACCCTCTGGGTGAAGAACCTTTTCCTGATATCCAACCTAAACCTCCCATGACACAACTTCAGGCCATTCCCTCAAGTCCTGTCACTGTCACCAGACTGAAGAGATCAGTGCCTGCCCCTCCTCTTCCCCTCATGAGGAAGTTGTAACTACAATGAGGTCTCCCCTCAGTCTCCTTTTCTCCAGGCTGAACAGACCAAGTGACCTCAGCTGTTCCTCATATGGCTTCCCTTCAAGGCCCTTTTCTACCTTCATTGCCCTCCTCTGGACACTCTCTAAGAGCTCAATGTCTTTCTTACATTGTGGCACCCAGACCTGCCCCCAGCACTCGAGGTGAGGCCACCCCAGTGCAGAGCAGAGCCGGACAATTCCCTCCCTTGACCTAACCTTACAGAGGAGAAAGGCTCATAAAGTAGAACGAAATTACTCTGTCTCACTTCTTCATACGTAGCTTATGTATTTTTTAACCAAAATTTAACCAATCTTATAGTTTTAATGGCCATAAGTACATTTTATTTCTGCTGCCTAATCAGAATATTGGCATGATTTCAGTGGCTGCTCTGACAACTATTTGTTTAAACAAAAAGTCATATTTTCTAAATCAATTTTTTGAAGATAAGTTCCCTCTTGTTTCTTTCTCTTTGAAATTACTCAACAGGAATACTGATTCTGAAGGTATGCATTTTTGCAAGTGAATGAAGGTATGTGTAAGAAATGCAAGAAGGTATTGATGAACATATTCAGAAACAGATTCTTGGAATTTCTGGGATATAAACACTTCCCAGATGGTTTGCTTCACTGATTTATTAAGAATTTATTACAACTTTTTCACATTTACTTCCCACACTTCCACATCTTGATGTTTTCCTCTGCCTATATCTTTTACAAATGTGTTAATGGGACTCTGCATGGAATTTCAAAATACTGTGTTCAGACACTTCATTAAATGTAGATTATTCACATATTGCTGCTTAAGGAAAAAAAACATATATTCATTAGAAGGATTTAGCAAATCCAGCCAAAATAAGAAATGCTTGGTGGACCAGTGTTATGTGGCTTGTAAGATATGTATCTGTCATAGGTATCTTTCAGCTTCCCAGAAACAGACTGGCTATTAGAGATGAAAAAACCACTGAATTAAAAAAAATATTACTGTACTCTTTGCATGCAAGTTTTGGTCAGTAGACTCACCATAAGTACGTGGCCTCATTCTCTAGCTAGTCTGGCTGTGCCTATCACTGCATTGGGAAGGACTAATGTAGATTCTATCCTTTGATGTGCTTTTAGTCCTGCTTTCTCCTAGCAACAGGAACATGAAGGTTCTATCCAAAATAAAATGAAATATAAAATATTAAATTGAGGTATCCTATATTTTTCCACTTTGCTACCTTTTAAATTTTGCAGAATTTTTCCTAAGTTGCTACAAGGGGATGACATGTTTTGTTGGACTAGAGACAACACGTAAAATTGGTTTAGTTGTTAAAATTAGGCTAAATACAAGCAAACATGCAAGAGTTAGACTGTGGAGCCCATTTATACCAAAGAAAGTTTCATTTATTTTCTTGCTTGCTAGCTTGCTTGCTCGCTTTTTCATGTGTTTAAATATTTTGCACGTACATCTGTAGGCTACTGGGAAACGATGAGATAAGTAGGATATATATGGGCGGGCAAAACCATGCTATGACAGAGCTGATATGCAAGTCTGGCTTGTGTTACCAGACTGTTGCTGTAGTGCTGTGCCCAGCTGAGAATTCTGTGGACTTGTCACGAGGGCTGAAGACTTTCCAAACCTCAAGTGCAAGCTCTCCTCCATATGCCTCACTTCCCAGCATCTTTCACAAAGAGAGATGTGCTGAATGAGGTGCTGGGTGATCTTATGGATTCTCTTAGTCTACTCCCATAAATTGTGAGGAAATGAAAGCATCTAGGGATGCAATTTTATTTTTAATGCTTTTTTATTTATTCTTCTTTGGTATTTTTAATCATTAAGTGTCCTAGCAAGAGAGAAACATGCAAAGACCAGTGTTTACCTCTACAAGGAGGAGATAAACCCTGCTAATTTGCTCATTCCTTTTCTGTTGCACAAATAAACCACTTCAAATATCGCATGAAAGAAAGCAAGTTTCTTGAAAGATTTGAGTTTTCAAAAAGAAGAAAGAAGCGGTGGGATTTTTTTGTTTGCTCGTTTTCTTTTTTTTGTTTCATTACTTTTACTCCTATGTGTGTTTTAGTCTACACTTCTGTTCTGAGTACATGGTTTCTGGCAGACTAAGGTGTGAAAATAAGGTGCACATTTGCAAGGGGCTAAAATTAAATCTGTTAATAATAGCTTTGTGTTGAATTGCAAAGGCAGACATTATGCTGCCAGCAGTAAGTAGACAACTTGTGCAGCTGATAGTTCAGGGATGCCACAGTCCCCACATGCAACAAGTTCATAGCAGCAGATGTCGGAAACTGAGACACTTCATCAAGCACAACTTATTTGTTTTCTCCACACATTACTTTGGAAATCCAGGCTTCACTTTGTGCTCATCTGGGTTTGATGGTTTTCAACAACTCCATTACTCTGACATAAGTGATAGTGACACTTTGTTCTGCTGATGTACTGCTTTTTGTTTTGTTAAGTACACAGATGAAGCTTTCACATCATTTATATTCTTTAATTGTAAAAAGGGGCTTGTGATGAAATGTGAGAGGCAGCAAGCCTCCTCATGTCACCACAGAGTAGCTAATGTCATTCAAATGACAGCAAAGACCATTTACAACATATGAAATCTACAATCCTTTTGGAAGGACTCCAAAGTACAAATATTCACATGAAAATGCTATGCATTGTATGTGTTCTTAACAAAAAAGGACACTTTTTCAAGGTCATTGTAGTGGTGACAAGAAGTGTAGTTTTCAGTTGGAGAGCTAAATATAGTTTGTTTCTTCAAATTTGAATTTTTTAGATCCATTAATATGTACATTGACTATGCCCCTCCCCCCTCACCAAAAAAATGTGGAAAATTCTCAAGGCCTGAAAGCTAGGTTAACTCTAGTATTTCCTTGGGGAAGAGGACAGGTAAGAGTGGCATATCAGAGCATTACTATGTCTCTGTTGCTAAATACTTCAGGGTGTATTTTGCTTTGGTTAGATCAGCCTCGTTTCCAGATAAATGAATTTTTGCATCGTCCAGAAAGCCTGTTTCAGTCACACTTGTCTGGGACCATAATGCAAACAACAAATCATATGAGCTGCTTTGTGCTTTCAAAACTTAGGACTACAGTGCAATGGTTTTTCTTTCTTAAGGAGGCAAATATAATTTTCTCATGGTCATGCCCATGAAATCATCCTCTATGAGGTACAATATACTTCCCATCAGCAGAAAGAAACTGGCAGACAATTGTATTTTTAAGTCTTATTTATTTTCTTTCTCATTAAACTGAAGTGGTGATGTTTTTTAACAATCAGAATAGCCTCACTTTACATTAGGAGTGGATAACATAGCCCCCTGGAGTGGATGTATTAATGTATTGGTGTGTGCTTAAGTATGTAGATGTACATGCATATGCTATAAACACACAGATATAGGCACAAAATAAATGGGAAAGAGAAATGTAATTTGAAGAAGGAAGTTAGTAAACAAGCATGTCAAGGGGATTTCAAAGTTTGCAAAGGTGCTATCAGTTGGAGAGCCTGCTGTTATTTTTCCATATGTGATTTAATGAGGATTAGAAAAACAATCCTGTAATAAGGATTAGATGCTAAACAACTGAAATGAAAAGAGATGAAGAAATAATCCTGACTGGCCATTTTTATGTAGATGAGACGACAAGCTGCATCCACACCTGTGGTGTCCCACCCGTAAGGGGAAGTGAGCACCCGAGATTCACAGATGCTCAGGGTTGAAACTAATGACAAAAATCAGAGGGTCTGCAAAGGCTTGAAAAGTTTTATTAGTAAAAAACACACTTGTAATGGAAATTGGCATGTTAGTCCCTGATCCTGATGCCTTTTTCTGGTCTTAAAATCAAGAGTCAGACATGGTTAAAAGGGAAAAAGGGATTTTACCTTGGTATGTATTTTAAGGATCCTTAAGTGCACCACTCAAACTCATCAAAATGCACACCTCAATGCACACCCCCAAAAGATCAGGTATAACATTATAGGTTTTACTAATTAGCATATCTGTCAAAAATTCCCCAATGATAGGCTCAAGTGAGCCCCCCTCCCCAAGGAACCTTCCCCTGGATGGTTCTATCTTAGTTTACAGAATGTGTTCTGGAGAGGATCTTGGGGTCTGGGGCACACTGATCCCTAACTACGAAGCTTCTAAAATGTTTAGTCTCCTAACTGTTACAGTGAGGATACTGCAACAAGATGTATCAGAGGATACATCAGAGGCTCATGGAAAGAAATATATATGGACAGATTCTTGATAGATGTTTCAGAGATGTTTATTTCTCCAGCTGCATGGCCGGGTTCTGATGAGGAACTGCTCAATCACGGGAACCAAGGGTCCTTGCCCGTGCAGGGGAACTCAAAACAGCCAATGGGGAATGAGGTTGACCAGGGGCAAGGAAACCCTGTGTCTCCCCCCCAGGGTCCCTCTCCCAGGACTACATGGCAGGGGGGGGAGACCCTGACATTTCACCTGTTTATTCTTAACAAAAAGACATTTAAAACTTAACATTGAAAACAACTGGATAAACATAACAAGAACAGTTTCAAAACAAAACAAGCCACCCTCCTGAGTCTTTAAATATCCAAACAGATTCTTTGGAACATCTTAAGGCTGACAGAAGGGAGACAGGACTCTCCAGGCATGCTTTGTGGGGAAACTGAGGCAGGAGAGGGTTTAATTTCTTCCCTCCCCCTTTTCATCCCCCCCTCGGCATCAGAGAGGAGTTGTAGGGAAAGGGAATTGTATAGGGAAGCCACGGGGTGAAAAACGGATTAGGAATAAATTTAGGATGGGGTAAATTTAGGAAAGGGTTCATATTGGGTATAGGGTAAAAGGGGAAAGTAGGTTGTGGGTAGGGAAGTTGCTGGGATGGATATCGTTTATAATTTTGTGCATAACGGCTGACTTTGACTGGAATACCCCCAGGCCCAGTAACATTTACTGCTTGTAAACCCTTGCACTATATCAAATTGTACAACCTCCCCATCTCCTACACTTTGCAGGTAAATTTTAGGGTTATTCCTTTTAATGGCAGTTCTATGGATGAATAGATCTCCCCCTGTATCATCTTGTGTTATAAATCCACAGTTGTTTTTGACATTGTACCATTTCACAGTTCCTGTGACTTTTGTGGCTACAACTGCTCCTATCACGTGCTTGTGTATTTGTCGTGGCTGCTGGTCCCACGTGGCCGCCGCCTCGCCGACTCCAATGTCTCGGCCGGGCCCCTCTGTTGCGGCTGCTCCGTGCTCTCCGAGCGGCGCTGCTCCAGTCCGTGTCTGGGCTCTGCGCGGCCCCGCGTTGCCATCGCCGCTGGCTCTGTGCCCTGTGAGCGGTTCCGCTCAGCCAACTCCACGCTGCTTTGAGAGCGGCCCCGTTCCGGCTCGGCGCTGCGCGGCTTCTCGTGTCGCTGTGGAAACCGCGGCTTCTCCCTCCACAGGGCTCTCCAAGCCATATGCTCAGACTGGGCTTCCATGATGACCTCCAGTCCCTGGCTGCTCGTGGGGGTCGCCTCTCTGCTGCTCGTGGCCCAGGGCACCCACAGCACCTGCAGCGTCGCTCCCTCACTCGCGGTCGTGCAGCAGGGGACCCCGAGACAGGGATGGGGTCTACGATAAGGCACACACTCCCGAGGGGGCCGGGCGCATCCAGCGCAGGAACCTCCGCTGACACGGCTGCAGTCACGCGCTCCTGGGATGGCCGCCACATGGTCTCAGCCACGGGATTACGGCCATCCTCTGCTCTAGGGGTAATGGAACCATACAAATATTCCTGAAGAGCTTCAGTGATTACAAGGCATCCACGGAGAAGTTCTATCACTAATGCATGTTTTGTTTGAGTTATTATTTCTTCCAAGATCTCATACTAGAAGTTCCAGTTACCAGTTCCAGGAGGATCAATATCAAAAAGCAAGTCTCGAGAAATATAGAAGAAACTTTTGAAAAGCCAGTTAAAAAAATGTTCAAGATCTCCTGGAACAAATACTTTCCTGTTTTGTTGTTCAAGGATTCCTTTAACTTCTAGATACATTTCTTTCCGTGGCTCAGAGAGCCACATTTCCCATGATTCTTCCATAGTCCAGAGAGAATATCCAAACCTAGGCGAGAAGAGAGAGACCTAGAGTGGTTTTTACTCATGAATTTTCTGTCCTTGGGGATCGGTGCCTTGCCAGCATTTTGCTACCATTTGTTGCAGTGTGGATACTGCAACATGCTGTATCAGACAACGAGGCCCGTGGAAAAGAAATATATATGGACCGATTCTTGATAGATGTTTCAGAGATGTTTATTTCTTCAGCCGCATGGTCGGAGCTCTGCCGAGGAAGTGCTCAATCACGGGACCCGAGGGTCCTTCCCACACAGGGGAACACAAACCAACCAATGGGAAATGAGGCTGACCAGGGGCAGGGAAACCCTGTGCCTCCCCCCTGAGGCCCCTCTCCCAGGACTACATGGCAGGGGGGAGGGCCCCAACACCTAACTTAACAAATAAGTCTAAGAATGTAACCTAAAAACCACTAAGAATATAAAAGCTATAAAAAGGTATAAAAGGGGTATAAAAGAAAAGGCAAAAAATCATCATGTCATCAATCCTAATACAATCATGCAGCAGTGGGTTTTGGATCAAGGACTAGGGTGAAAAGTAAGAGAGGCAGAGAGAGAGGAATTAAAAAAGGGGAGAGAAAAAGAAACAGACAAAAAGAACAACAGTCCTGGCTCCAGTGTAGATCCAGCTGAAGAGCTGTCCAGCCTGCCCAAGGGTGTTTGGCCCAGGAAAGTGCTGTCTTACTGTCTTGGTTTGAAAGACAGGTGTCTGCTAAGGAAGGCAGGAGCCTCCCTTGGAATGGCAGATGTAATGCCTTTTCCTCCGAGGTATTATAATTTTGAAATCAAGGGCTTTTAGGCAAAAATGTGGGAAAATAGGAATAACAGTTCTTTACTATTATATATATAACCAGTCAAACAAACAGCAATAACCATGGCAGTAACAGCAAACACAATCACAAACCCAGTGCCAGCCTTCTCGGCTGTCGGGCCCTTTCCCCTCGGGTGCAGTTCCGCTCGCAGCCGGCAGGGGCGCTGGCGGCTCCCGGTGAGCAGGGCAGGTGCGATGGTTCCCCCGCGGCTGCAGGGGGCGCTCCGGAGCGAGCTCGGGGAGCACGCGGCACTGGCGGCCTGGGATCCCGGGAAGGGATGGGACAAAGGCTTCACAAACCCCTGGGCAGCCGATCCCGGTGTCTGGCTGGACCCTCGGGAACAGCAGGCTGGAGCAGCAGGCTGGAGCGGCAGGGATGAGCACAGATCCCAGAGGACAGACGAGATATATCCAAACGGGGAACCCCACGGATGCCCAGGCAGGCAGGGCGAGCATGGCTACAGCGCAGCGAAAGCTCGAAGCAGCAGCGGGGCAGGGCAGCCACAGCCTGGCCTCCAGCAGGGCAGGGAAAGTAGCTTTGGGATCCCGGCGTTGTTTCCAGCAGAAAGAAAAACGGCCGAAGAAAAGAACCAGCAGCTCCTTTCTCTGCAGCTTCTCTCTCCGAACGCCTAGAGCGAACTGACCCCACACCCAGGTGAAACAAAGGAGTAGCCAGGCCCACCCCACCATTAGTGGGCAGCTCTTTTGTCTTTCTTAATACAGTCATTTGTCCTCTAGCAACATGCATATGGGAAAAAATTCCTTTAACAGGAAAAAAAAACTAGGACTAAATTAAAACCCCAACACTTACCTCTCTGTATGCTCCTTCTCCTACATCCTGTTCTTTCCCCCAGCTTGTTATTACCATCAATCTTTGGCTGTTATTGCCAACAGTCCTTGGCTGGCTTGACAGCTATCTGGCTATGGGTGTTTGGGACATACACATCAGCCCCTTATCTTCTGGGCTTCTATACCACCCTCATGTCTGATCTTGTGCTGGTCCCCGGACAATCTATATCATGTTGCCAGTCTGCAGTTTCGTATGATGATTTGTGAAGTGGCTGGAGATTTCCCAGAAGGAAATCCCACGTGTTATTAAGTTTGCTGATCTAGTTTAGCCCACTTCCCCCCTTGCCTTTAATTCATCACTGCACTACAGCATGTCCCCTGCAGACCTGGGGAATATCCAAGAGACAGGGAATAGCATGGTGAAACTTTGTGCTCTCCTCACTTTTGACCTCAGTGGGCTAAAGCCCAACTTCCATTTCCTACAGTAGCAACTTCCTATTTTTCATACATTTTATACAGACTTCTAAAGTGCCATCTTAATTTCCCTTATTGACTCAGAGAAATTGTCTTTTTTTCGAGTACTTTCTTTTCTAGCAGATTCTTTCATTTGTTTTAATTGCAAACTAAATTTTCTTTGACTGGAGCAATGTCTTTACAAATAGTTATATTTGAGGACATCTCAAACATTCTGTCTTCTCACTGAAAACTTTATTACTGTCAGCATTTTTCTGAAGCATAAGAAATGTACTGATAGTTTTACCAGCATCCTTATGATGAATACCTTGAGAAGATATTCCAGTCACATATTAGTGAAGAACTTTATTCAGATGAAGCTTTTACCTTTACTGAGAGAATACAAGGACAAACCAAGGAGTTTTGGTCCCCTTAAAGAGGTTACAGCTTCCTCATGGACTCAGAAAAAGAAGCAAGAGGATATTGTTGATTATTCATTTAATGTCTGTTTTTACATCATGCTGGAGAACACAATCATTGCAAGGAGGTGTGTAAGCAAGGTGAATATATATATAGTCTGATTCTGGAAATCAGTGAAGCTATCCGTACAGCAGGTAATAAAATCAGATTTTATAAATGCAACAGAGACATTTGTATGTTTGCTGCAGGAGCTCATTTAGTAGTCAAGTAGAGGATACTTTGCATTTTAGGAACATTCTAATTTTTCACATCTCTAACTGAACGTTCTTGAATAAGACTTGGACTGATGAAAGGAAAAAGCTTCAACACCAATATATTACACGAAAAACAAAAATTATTTAGCTGTGCAATTGAAACCTACACTGAAATTCCAGCAGTACAGCACATTGGCTAAGCTTTTCTGCATGGTGACCTTATCCCTACGGGTTCTTACTGTGTGTTTCTCAGTTTTGAAGGCTCTCTGTGTGTTTGAATTTCCCCCAGGATTACTGGCAGCAACTACTCTTCATGCTTGTGTCTTATCAGTATTTAGGCAGTTGTAACCTTAGCACTGGGAAGTCTAAACTGTAAGTTGCACAGCTGCAGGGATCAGGACTTCAGTGGATGTTGGAGAGAGTTGACAGCTGTCTTGCAGGACACCAGCTGGGACTGGAATTACTCAGGTCAGTGGTGAATATGTTTGTCACAGAAAAAATCAAGGGACAGGGTGTTCTGGTCATACACATTTGGTATTTCTAAGCTCAGCTTAGAAAAGCATCATCCGCTTCTGAAGGCTATGCCATCCCTTTCCATGATGCTTGTCCTGCCCTCTGTATCAGGAAAATACAAACCTGCTTCATTAACACCAACCATAGTACTATCGTTTAGTATGGAAAAAAATGCAGTCTGGTTAAGGAGAAGATACCACAGTTTTTGCAGCTTGACCTGTGTTTTCATTATATCCTGTTAACACTGGGCGTTTCAGAAGCATAGCAGCAGCAGTATTGACAGTGTCACTTGGAACAGTGTTTTGCACTGTTCTGAGGTAACAGTGTTAGTGGGCCAGTGTGTAGATTTAAAACACAAAGACTGTAATAGTTCCTGTTGACACTGTGGCTTGTGCCAAGCCTAGACTCTAAGGTTCAAGAGAAAATGTGATCAAGCCCCTCTAGGCATAAATATGTTACTGAAGAAAATAGTTGGGTGTTGGGGTCCCTCCCCTGCCATGTAGCCCTGGGAGAGGGGCCCTGAGGGGACAGACACGGGGTTTCCCTGCCCCTGCTCAGCCTCGTTCCCATGGGTTGGTTTGTGTTCCCTGCGCGGGCAGAAGGACCCTCGGGTCCCGTGACTGGAACAGTTCCTGGGCAGAGCTCCGGCCATGGGGCTGGAGAAATAAACATCTCTGAAACAGCTATCAAGAATCTGTCTGTCCATATATATTTCCTTTCCACGGGACTCCTGGTTTGATATATGCATGTTGCAGCATCCCCACTGCGACAAACTGGTGGAGGAATGCGGGCAAGACACCAATCCCTGAGGAAGATTCGTGAGTAAAATAACCACTCTAGACCTCTCTCTTCTCATCTTGGTTTGGATATTCTCTCTGGACTATGGAAGAATCGTGGGAAATGGGGCTCTCTGAGCCACAGAGAAAAATGTATCTAGAAGTAAAAGGAATCCTTGAACAACAAAACAAAAAAGTAATGCACACGGGAGATCTAGAACACTTTTTCATCTGGCTTTTCAAAAGGTTCTCCTATATTTCTCGAGACTTACTTTTTGATATCGAACCTCCTGTATCTTGTGAGGGGTGTTTCTGGGACGAGATCTGGGATAAAGTATGGGATCAAAGAGAAGCTTTCCGTGCATACCTTATAATCAGGGAAGTTCTTGAGGAGCATGTGTATGGTCCCATTACCCCTAAAGCAGAGGATCATACTAATCCCATGGCCGAGACCGCGCGGCCGCCATCCCGGGAGCACATGACTGCAGCCGTGCCGGCGGAGGTGCCTGTGCTGGATGCACCCGGCCCCCTCGGGAGCGCGCTCCTTATCGCGGACCCCATCCCTGTCTCGGGGTCCCCGGCCATGTGACCACGATCGAGGGAGCGATGCCGCAGGCGCCGCGGGTGCCGTGGGCCACGAGCAGCCAGGAACCGGCATCGGCGTGGCAGCCCGCTCTGAGCACACGGCTCGGAGAGCCCTGCGGAGGGAGAAGCCGCGGTTTCCGCAGCGACACGAGAAGCCGCGCAGCGCAGCGCCGAGCCGGAACGGGGCCGCTCTCAAAGCAGCGTGGAGTTGGCTGAGCGGAACCGCTCACAGGGCACGGAGCCAGCGGCGATGGCAACGCGGGGCCGCGCAGAGCCCAGACACGGACTGGAGCAGCGCCGCTCGGAGAGCGCGGAGCAGCCGCAACAGAGGGGCCCGGCCGAGACGTCGGAGCCGGCGAGGCGGCGGCCACGCGGGACCAGCAGCCACGACAAATACACAAGCACGTGATAGGAGGAGTTGTAGCCACGAAAGTCACAGGAACTGTGAAATGGTACAATGTCAAAAACAACTATGGATTTATAACACAAGATAATACAGGGGGAGATCTATTCATCCATAGAACTGCCATTAAAAGGAATAACCCTAAAATTTACCTGCAAAGTGTAGGAGATGGGGAAGTTGTACAATTTGATATAGTGCAAGGAAAGAAGGGTTTACAAGCAGTAAATGTTACTGGGCCTGGGGGTATTCCAGTCAAAGTCAGCCGTTATGCACAAAATTATAAACAATATCCATCCCAGCAATTTCCCTACTCACAGCCTACTTCCCCCTTTTACCCTATACCCAATATGAACCCCTTCCTAAGTTTACCCTATTCCCAGTTTATTCCTAATCCGTTTTTCACCCCATGGCTTCCCTATACAATTCCATTTCCCTACAACTCCTCTCCGGTACCGAGGGGGGGATGAAAAGGGGGAGGGAAGAAATTAAACCCTCTCCTGCCTCAGTTTCCCCACAAAGCATGCCCGGAGAGTTCTGTCTCCCTTCTGTCAGCCCTAAGATGTTCCACAGAATCTGTTTGGATATTTAAAGACTCAGGAGGGTGGCTTGTCTTGAAACTGTTCTTGTTATGTTTATCCAGTTGTTTTCATTCTCCTTTTATTGAAATAAAACGGGTGAGGTGTTGGGGTCCCTCCCCTGCCATGGAGCCCTGGCAGAGGGGCCCTGAGGGCACAGACACGGGGTTTCCCTGCCCCTGCTCAGCCTCGTTCCCATGGGTTGGTTTGTGTTCCCTGCGCGGGCAGAAGGACCCTCGGTCCGGTGACTGGAACAGTTCCTGGGCAGAGCCCTGGCCATGCGGCTGGAGAAATAAACATCTCTGAAACATCTACCAAGAATCTGTCTGTCCATATATATTTCCTTTCCACGGGACTCCTGGTTTGATATATGCATGTTGCAGTATCCCCACTGCGACAGTTGGGAGTTGCCTAAAGCCTGGTAGGACAGAGCTAACACACTATATTAAGCAAGGACTTTCCTTAAAAAAAAGACAGAGAAGGTATTAGCTGGAATTTCTATTTGATGGATAAAAAAAGTCAGAATTGAGAATTGTGTGTGAACGCTTGAAAGAAAGTTATTTATTTATTTTTTAAAAACTAGAATAATGCCTCCAGAGAAACCGTTATGCAGAAAGATTCTGAAATCTTTTCCATGTTCACTGTGTACATGTCAATCTCATGGATACGGCCTGGGATTTCCTTTTATTTCTGTATTTATTTAAAAAACGCCCTTTATTTGTTTTATTTACTTTGCTCCCAGTTTGTATTTCAGGAAGTGAGCAGGCTTTTTATGAGGTGGGCTGGTTGTCAGAGTGGGTGATTATTTTGATTTATATTTCATGGCTTTCTTTGATACTTTGAGGACATTTTCCCATCTTTAATGAAAGCAGGCATGTCTGAGTAATTTATTGGATGTATTGGTACTACTGAGATTTGAGCATATTACCTAGGTGTGTATCTACATGTTTCATTTGAGGAACCTATTACTGACAACAGTGATATCACTAGCAGTAACTAAGAAATCTGCTCTTCTATCTGTGATAAAATTGCACACTCATAACAGACAGATTAAACACATTTTCAGACAGAGACACCAGAAAATATGGTAAGCCATAGGACTCTGTTGGTCATTTTGCTATTGATTTCTTGGGGAAGAAACTCAGACACTTTGCTAATGGAGGTAGCTTAAAGTCTTAGAAGATTTTGAGGGCAGCTCTGAAGGTATTGACTTTGCTACCTAAGCCTGTCATTTGGGCCTTTAATGAAGTGCATCTATCGAAAACAGACCAGGCAGGGGTCACTGTAAAGCCTGCTTTTAAATTGTTCATGGGCTTTGTTTGATTTTAAAATCCATTTCCATCCACTGTATGTGCAGTTGGGCTGAAAAAATTCCTTCATAGCTGGAAAATGCTGCTGATGCTTGGAGAATTTCATTCAGGATATTTACCATCAGCATTTTACTGAGAATTTGTTTAATTAAAACATGTTTAATGGATAGTGAAAATTCTGCAAGAAGACATCACTTTTCAAGTCAGTCTCTGAGGTCTGCTTTCTATCTCTGAATGGTACTGAGGTGTTTCCTGCTGCAAACACTGAAAAGTGTGTGTCAGTCCAACCCACTCACAAGGGAAATGCAGCTCTCCTCTACCTCACTCTGCCTTGTTGTAGAATGAAAGTAGTGTCTTATTAAAAAATATATTGATTCCACATGTTTCCAACTCACCTGAGAAGCCATAGGAGCCAATGTACTGTTCAGAGAGAAAAAATACCTTTCTATTCTTTCCCTTTCCCTTTCCCTTTCCCTTTCCCTTTCCCTTTCCCTTTCCCTTTCCCTTTCCCTTTCCCTTCCCCTTCCCCTTCCCCTTCCCCTTCCCCTTTCACTTTCCCCCTTCCCCTTTCACTTTCCCCTTTCCCCTTTCCCCTTTCCCCTTTCCCTTTCCCCTTTCCTCTTTCCCCTTTCCCCTTTCCCCTCTCCCCTTTCCCCTCTTCCCCTTTCCCCTTTCCCCTTTCCCCTTTCCCCTTTCCCCTTTCCCCTTTCCCCTTTCCCCTCTCCCCTCTCCCCTTTCCCCTCTTCCCCTTTCCCCTTTCCCCTTTCCCCTTTCCCCTTTCCCCTTTCCCCTTTCCCCTTTCCCCTTTCCCCTTTTCCCCTTTCCCCTTTCCCCTTTTCCCTTTCTCCTTCCCCTTTCCCCTTTCCCCTTTCCCCTTTCCCCTTTCCCCTTTCCCTTGTTGTTGTTGTTGTTGTTAGGTCTGTGCCTGCTGTCTCTCTTATCAGTGGCATGTATCAGGAGAAAGAGCCTTTATTTACTCTAGTTTTTTTTATTATAGTGCGAATACTGGTCTGCTTTCATCTTGTAACTGCTTTTCTTTCAGGGTCAGCCTCAAAACTCATAATCATACCTTTGTTAATTTCTGTCAGTTTGAAGACAGAAACTGCTGTTAAATACCCTAGAGAAATGCTGGTACCTATCACAGATTTTTTATGATAAATTTTTGTGTTCATTAATTTACTTTTTGATTCATTTTGATATGGAAACTAACATTGAGGAAATATTTTTTAAGGTGCCTGATAAACCCTCAGTAAAAGAGTTTTCATAACCTGTCAGATGAGTCTGGATAGGTATTACAGATGACCCACTTGAAAGAGAAAATAGCTATAAACTTCTGTTTACTTAGGAAACATTTAAGGATAGCAATAACTTATCCCTTGCCAGGCTCCAGGGATTATGGGCTGTTAAAACCCACAGAATTCAATGAATATTTTTAGGCTGTCCAGCCTGCTTGTAAATAGCCAGATAATGTGTATTTGCTTTTTTGGAAGTCTCCAGGGGACCATGTTTGTGGTATTAGGAAAAGAACACACACCTATGAAGAGACAACCTGATCCTGAGAAGTTTATTGACTTCAGCTTTACAGAACGACAAAAGAAAGGAGAAGATAAATGTTGTTATTTGTTATTGTTACAGTAGGGGATTGAGGCACGGGGAGCCAACATCTTCCTGCCATAGAAACTCAGTTAACTAACACTCTTCTCCAGGGGTCACATCTACTGTTGAGATTCTTACAAATGGCAGGTGCCGGGTGGAACAGAAACCATGGGCTCCTTCCATGCAGTTGTTAACCAGAACTGGAGGGAGAAAAGCTACTCCCCTGCTCCAGGGAGACTCACTGAGAGAATTCACCAATTATGACTTCCTAACCTCCAACACCATGACTTTGGGATATTTGTCAAAGTGCTTGTAAAGGATGGAGCCCAGTGAATAAATGAGGGAAGAAAAATAAAAAGAGAATTTTCCTTTCATTGTTTTCAACAATAAGTCTGTAAGCATAGAGGATTTAAAGCAAAGATTGCTTTCATGTAGAGTCCACAGTGTCCAAGAAACTTCTCCTCTGGGAAGCAGTCCCATTATGAAGAGAGATGCTGAGAAAGTAAATACATCATCAGCACTGATATATAACTCTGATTAAGATTTTAGGAATAGCTAAATAAATTACTCTCATTACTAAACCTCCCATTCTGAAGATTATACATCCTGCTGTTTGTGCTGGATGCTCTCCTTTGTTTTTTCTAATGTTGCTTTATAAAACAGAACACCAACACATATTTCTGTTATTGATAATTTTCCATTGCTGCAAAGCTCTCTGTGTTTGTTGCTGTGACATTACTACCCATGCCTGAGTTTTCCCACACAATTGCATCATTGCTATACAGCACAATCATGTAGAATTTGGAGGAGGAAAAACCACTTTTGAGACAGAAGCAGAAGAGCTGATGTAGAACAAGCCTGCTGATACCCTGCAGAGTATTTAATTAACAGAATCGATCACTTCTTGGAGAGATAAAGTGATTTGATAGAATTCAGGGAGAAAACACCTCTTTTTTAGAGCAGGGATAGTTCCTTATTGACACTCCCACTGTTTACTTAAATTAGTCTCTCCTGATTCCCACAGAGAAGAGAAAAAAATTATTTTTTTTATTATGTATTTAAAACCTCAGAGTTCACCAACTGATAAGTGACTTTACAACGTATTTCTCTTACAGGACAAGGCCTTTTCTGTCAAACTAATAGTTAATGCTAAAGTGATTTAATCAGTGCAGTATGATACATGATGTTTCAAAGCACATTTTATGTGTAAAAATGTCACTGCTATACATGCACACATACATGCAGACAGCAGAAATATTCTTTAAACAGATTTGCCAGGCTAGAAACAGGGTATCTATTTTTATACATAATCCAACTAGCTTGTGATTCAGAAGATTTTTGAATCAACAAATGTGGTTAGCACCAAACCATGTGTATCCATATTCAAACAATAAATAAAGATGGTTCAGTTCCTAAAAATTCTTAACACTTGCTGAAATAGCTGAGCTCTGGACCTTAAAGACAACTGCAAACCTATTGCTCTTCATGGATTTCTGTTTCTTTCATTGCACTATGGTCAAATTGAAGTGGGTGCATCAGGTCTGCATGTGTGTTAACCCAATAAGATGTTAGCCCAATCACTACTGCAGCCAGTGTTTATATGGGACATGTAATCGGTCTCCAAGCAGACAGGCAAACAAAAAGAAAAAAGCAAACACCAGAACTCATTCAAACAAAGCCCTATGAACCCAAACTTACTGTATCCATTTCATCCTAATGTATGATAGTTGTAAGTATATTCTTTATACTAGTTATGACTGCATTATTTGAAGATTAAAACTCCAATTTTATGTTATCTCTTTCATGTTTTCCTCAGAGATGTAGAAATGTAATGTGAAGAATACCATGAAATTTACACACACAATAGTGTTTTCTTTGCAGTTGCTAAGTTAAAAAATAAGGTACCAAAACTGTTATAAAGTATCACAGTTAATTTTCTAGAAACTCTGGAGAATTAAACACTATAAACACCTAGAATTTTTTATTTTTATTCCTTTACATAAATTTTATGTTTCTTAACACCTATCTGTGTCTGGAATGCAATGTCAGCTTCATTGCAGATCTATTCACATATATATGTAATAATCTTTTGCTGCCAGAATGAATGGGTAAGTTTGTCTGTGCAGATGTAACATGTGTATCTATGGACCACTTCAGCACTGAGCATAATAAACTCAACCTCATTATAAGCTAAAATATTGCCAGTGACAAGCTTGCACTATAGTGGGTTTGCCAGAAAATAAAAGTCCTTCATATCTTACAATCTTACTAGCAGAAGACTCAGACCTCCCACTTTGGAGACTGCAAAAAAAAAATAGACAGTCTTTTTCAACCAAAAGCAGGTAAAAACCATGTTCCATCAGGGATGTTTTGAAGCTTCTGAAATTTTTTCCCTGAGAATATGGCCAACAGTGTTGGTGTCAGGATTAAAAGCAGACTGTCTGGCTCCAAGTGGGGTCACACATGGCTAGGGTGTTTGGGCACGGTCATAAACAAGCCACTCACAGCTGGGTGCTGACAGCTTTTGTGCTCTCAAACACCTCCCTTGGGGGCTGCAGCTCTTGGCATGCTGCCACTGGGCTAAACGTAGAGCAGGGACAGACCAGCCCCCAAGTATTCAAAGTTCTCAATTAGTGCACTCCTGAAGGTTGCTTGGAATGACTTAGTCCAAACATCAGCCACATCTTTGTGTCTTCTGACCTGAGCAGAGAACTAGCTCAGTTTGTGGTGGGATTCCCACCCCTGGTGGGGCAGTCTGGAGATGTGATAATCTGCCTTTGTACTAAATGAGCATCAGAGAAGCTAAAAAACAGCCAGAGGTTTATGACTTTGACCCTGCTGCCTTGTGTATTGGCAAGAGAAAACAAAAAGCAGGGATTTTCAAAGCTAATTAAATAGTCAGGTATGAGTATGACATGTGCCTGACATGGCATTAGGGCATATTAGGGCACAAAGAGCTCTTATATGTAATGCTGGTTTAAAATGGATTTTGGCTTTGCAGGAGTTGTGAAATCTTTATAGTCATCTAATAAATCTGTTCCCCAGACCTTAGGCTTTTTTCTCCAAAAATCCAATCACTTGTAAAATATTCTGTCAAAGCCTTCCTGCAACATTCCTTTTAGTGGTCCAGAGCCTACAGCCTTCTTTATTGAATTTCTAATAAATAATACATTTTTAACTGTTTGTCTCTCAAAACTGCATGTTGGTTTTATCCTATGGCAAGAAAGCAAAGCTGAGATTCATAACCAGCAGAATTAATGATGTGGTAAAGCCCTGTATTTTTCACCCTCAGAAATCCTGTCCTAGCTCTGTAAGTTTGTATGACCACTTACTCTATGGAGAGGAATGAGAAAAATGGGAAAATCTGAGCATATTTGTAGTTTAAGGGGCACACCTGAGGAACAGGCATGCATATCATCAGTTGTAAAAAGAGGAATCAGTTGTCCTTCGTTACACAATTTGTAATATTGATCAGTCCTTTTACTTTATAGATATTCACAGGCAGAGCAGTTTCTCCTCAAATACAGCCTGTTTTTTTTCCCTTTTTTATTTTTCATATCTGTCTTCATTCTGTCTTACAAGGAGCGTGTCTTGTTAGTTCTGTTTAAAAGATAAGGTAAGCATCTAGTGAACTTTCAAAGCATGGAGCTGCTGGTTTTCAGTGTCACATCCTTCACAAACCCATCCCAAATTAAGTATGAAGACACATCCCACATTGCCAGGAGGTTTAAGGTTATTTCCTTCATTCTTCTGCTTTACACTAATGTTTTACACAAAAGAGGCTGTAGAGGTGCAAACAGCATCATGAGGTATATGGCAATGATTAATGGAGCTGTATCTTACTAGACTCTGGGAGATATCCAGCTAATTAAATTTCGTCTGAGACTTCCTTGGCATTCTGTTCCCAAATTTGCAAATTGTATGATATACTTTGCACTCTTAAGTGTTGTATAAGATAGCCATTAGCTACAGTGACTGACTTGTGAAAAGATAATATATTTCCTATCCAGCATGACTAGGGTCATTTGTACTTCATTTGGTTTCTGTCTTTGATCTGTGCTTAAAGGAGAGAAAATCTGTCATGTTTAGCTGGAAAGAAAATTCCTCACCACCTGCTGTTATGCTGAGTGCAAAGCTGCCTAGATTTGAGAATATCATTAGTAATTTTGGATAATTAGAGAAAGTTTAGGGGTTCCATGTTCTACTGCACTTTAATCAGAGTCCAAATTTGGGTTCATTTCCCTGAAAGGCAGATTCAGAACAAAAGCAGTGCAAAAGTTGATGCAATGTCAAAGACATTTGTTCATTGATTTATCAAGTGATGCACTTCCCTTTTTTACAGTTTCAGTTTTTTCCCCCGAATTCTCTTTAGTTTCATTTGGATAGTTCATCGTATTAAGATACATTTTCAAGAAATAAAAAATACTGACTCTGCCATGTGAAATTTTCAAAGTAGCAATCACTGACTGTAGAAAAATAATCTGGTAAGAAAGTTTCTCTCTTTGTCTGTGCTTGTAAGAATCTTTCATGAAAAGGACACTTGCCCTCTTTTACTGAGTTGTAGCATTTTTTCCCAGTTTTTGTGAGCAGTTTGTTTAGAGAAAGGAAGCAATACTGTAGAATCAGTGCTTTGTCATTTAAAAGAGCTCCTACTCTAGATTCCATTTGATCTTCAGACACTGAGCTGCAAACACAAAGAATAAGAGAATTTCGGTACACATTTCTGAACTGGCCTGCTTAAAAAAAGACAGGTGATCTTAAAAAAAAAAAGAGACCCAGCAAAAGAGTATCCACCTATCTATTTTGTTTTCCATAGAGAAAGCAATACCTTCCTCATACAGAAACAATCCAGCATACAAAAAGGGACTCTGAGCCGAATGCTTTGAACTGCATTATGGTGGAAGAAAGATCCTTATAAAGCTAACCCAGTAAGTGAAAATTCACAATGGGCTGTTAAGGTCAACAATATGAAAATGTGGGTGAGAGAGCAAAGCAAAGTGTTTGCAAAAATCTACATCCACCAAAGCATTTATAATTGAGCTAACAGAAATTATGCATCTGCACCAAATTGATCTGAAATCATCCTGAATGTTTGACCTTTAGAAAAAGGGTTACAAGAGAATTTGAATTTGGGGTCCCATTGAGCTCTTACCTAATTCAGTTCCATCTGATGTTTTACCTTTAGTGACTAACAGTATCATGTTAATTCTCTTCTTTGGACGGACAGTGAAAGATCTGTTTATAAAATAAACAAGGCTTTCTTTTTGCCTGCTGCTATGACTTTGTACCATTTGCAGGAGCTGCTGATGGAGTTGTGTATGTACTAAAATATACAGTCCCCATATTTTGGAAAGGAAAATGGAATCAGGAGTGTGCTGTGTACCAAATAACTTCATCTAGTATTTGTTTATCAGTCTCCTAGTCTAAAGAGACTTTCCATGTAGAAAACCTGTACTAGTCCTTCATTTTTAAGAGCAAAGGGAGAGCTGATTTACATTTAATTCAAGTGTGAATTTCCTCTTACTTTTCAAGAGGGTATTTTACATCACACAGCTGACTATAAAGTAAAATTAATATATGAAGAAAATTGGGAATCTAAGCTTTTTAAGTTTTTTTTGTTTTGTTTTGTTTTGGTTTTTTTGTGTGTTTTTTTTTCTTTTTAAAGAAAGCTGTATTAAGGAAAAGATGAGGCTTTTTAAGCCAAGCTAGCTTATGTCCAGACAACAGAATAGACAAAACAAATCCTATCTACTATAAAAATAAATAAATTGCCCAGAAGCTGTTCACTGAGAATATTGAATGCATTAAGCTCTCAACATAAGAAAAGATTGTACAATATTCCTTTCTTCACTTTATACAGAGTAAAAAGACAAGCTTCATACCTGCCAAAGCATTACAAAGTAGGAAGCATTATGACACCTTTTTAGGTGAAGTACACCTCAATATCTCCTGTGCCATCATGGATTATCTTTTGTAAGTACCAGGTTTAAAAGCAAAAGAACACTATGTTTATTAGATGTTTTGTATGAAGAAGAGAGGCTTCTTACATAGGAAAGTGACATTTGAATTTTGATTTGGAAATTCAATACTTCTTACTGGTAGTAATTGTAGGGCACTCACATTTTTACAGATAAATAAAAGCATTAGTCTGAACTCAGTTCAACCTTCCCATAATAAAATCAGCAGCAATAAAATTTCATTACATGATCATAAATGGAAAATGGCTATAATGTATTAAGATATAAATGTTATATAACTTAGCTTAATCTAGTCTGACACTGGAGATCTAGTGAAACCCCAAAAAGCATAACTGATTCAGTTGCTTCCCACTGAAGTTCATGCCAAGAGCGTTTTGCATTTTAAAACGTATGAAGTTGCTGTTTTGCTCTGGAGTGCAAAACTCAGACTTATATGGGAAGCTATGGTGTAGTGGGCAGCATTTTTAAGTGTACACTGGCTTGCCATGGCCAGCAGTGAAGAACTCACTGAAATCAAAACCACTGTACACTAACTAGAAATTTGTCTTGTGTGATTATCCACTTCTGCTAACTACCACTCATTTCAAAAAGGCATAAGTTGCACTTTGCATTTCACACAAGCATGGGAGACAGCTGGACAAGGCAAAAAGGAAAATAAAAAAGGAAAAAGATGGAAAAAAAATTGGTATCAGCTTTCCTAGCAGTCTCAGCACTAAAATTGTACTAACAGTAGTTGCGGTAATCATTTCTCCTCTGCTACCATGGGATATTGCCTGATCGCTTTCTACCCTACACACATCTTTCCCTTGAGGCCTCTAGTTTTGCTGGGTAATTGGAATTGGTAACCTGTGAACAACCATCCAAACTGAACTGGACCAAATGGTGTAAAAACCCCTTTTTAACCTCCAGTTTCTTCTGAGATTGTAGATTCATATTTTTTATTTTTGCTTACAAACACCCATCACACCGCACATTAAAATACCTAAATATATCAACCTGCAGTATGAGCAGGATAATGCTAAAGGCCTCACTGCTGTCAAAGGAGTGGTAGAAAACTGCAGCCTTTACTTTGCTGTCCTGGCAGACTTTGGTGAACTTGAAATCCTATGAAGGGAAAATCTGCTTATTCTTTATTGATTTTATAATTTGTTTCTTTTACTGTTGACACCTAAAGGCAGAATCCAAAATATACCAAAATTTTTTGTTATTGTAGAGGTTCATTTTCATAGGCAAAGAATAATATGGCTTTCTACCTGAAGAAACATACATTTTAGAGAGCTAATACATGAAATTGTAGCTATGCTCTCAGCTGGGTTTTTATTTCCTCTAAATTATAAACCACAGTTAAGGAGGAAGTCCTTACATTTTTTTGCACAAAATGTGAGGTTGTGTGGTTTGTGGTATGCAAGGTTTCTGTGGAGATGTTAATTTCTTACCTAAGAATATTTAAGATGATCCTCTGATTTTGGGAGACTGGCCAGAAAATTTTCTTGTCATGTACTTCCCTACAATAAATAAAAGATTTGCAGGCAACTGGGCTTCTATGTTTTCTGCTTCATAAATTTTGCCTACCTTCAAGAAAATTTCATGAGTTAAGCATTTGCCAGTTAAATAAGAAAGAGATGATGGGTTTGCAAACACTTCTCTTCCATGAGGATTTTTCTGAGATAAAATCAGAAACCATTCTCATTAAAGTATTTCTCTAACATGATGCAGCCTCACAGGAAAAACAAGCCATGAGTAACAAGGAAAGATATAAAAATATAGCCTACATTATCTTCTAAGACAAGCCATTTTTTACATCAGTAAAACTTTTGCATCTCACCTCTAGAACTACAGCAGAGAATATTTCTAAGCAAAAGTCTGGCCCCACATTTGGAAGAAAAAAATTAAGCAAAAACTCAAATAAAGCACAGGGGGTTTTTTCTCTTTCCCAAGAAAGGGAAGAAAATTATCAAAGAACCCAAATGTTTTGTCGTTATTTGATGTTTTTTTCTCACAAAAATACCCGAACATGATTTTGTCCTCTTGTTCTTCAGTGAAAAGATTTCATACAGCTTTACTGATTTGTAGACTATACACAAAGTTTACTCTCTGGACCTATGACAGATTTTTTTCTATTTGAGGTGTCTTGGTTATACAGTTGGTAATTTATTTCATCAATGGAAATGAATTTAAGACTGGAAAATGATATTAATATAGCTAGAAAATGATATTTTGGATCTTTGTTTATCTTTATGAGGGGATAAAAAGGAATTAGAGGCCATCTCAAGAATTTAAAGGAATTATAGTTACGTGAAATATATTTGACATACTATGATCAAGTATATCTGGAAAAAAGCTTATAAAATTATTTGAGGAAAAGTTTTTATGCATTTTCTGCAGTGTATCCATACTTGCAAAATCTGGCATTGCAAAACTTTCAGCTTCTGGTGGCAAAGAATCACAGAGGGCACAGGGAGAACATTTTTAATAGCTGACAACTAATGTTCCCTGTTTAGTGATAAGAGACAGAGTGATTATATTTCTTAGTGCAGACTTCATAACTGAACCATAATTTAGTCCAACATTTATTGTTTCAGATGGAAAGACTCTATGTGTGATATTTAGAATTTCTTCTCTGAGACACCACTGATCTGCAAGTTCTTTATAAAATGCTTTCAATGTGTCCGGTTGTCCAGAGGGATTGTAGAGTCTCCATCCTTGGAAATACTCAAAAGCTAACTGGAAGTGAACCTAGGCAACTAACTGTACACAACCCTTTGAGCACAGTGTTTGACAAGATGACCTTCTAAGGTCACTTCCAACTATTCTGGATCCTATGAGTCCACCTCTACAAATGTTTGAAGTTTGACAAGTTAGGAGCAACTAGACTGGAAATTCTCACAGATGATAAAGTGAGTTTGAGCACCAAAACACTCATAGATATTCCAGCTACTGTTCGGAAATTTCAGAGAATCACATAAAAAGTCCATGGCCAAATTACCAATAGAGGGTAATTCTGTCCCAATGGACCAATTTTTCCCCACCTATGTGGAATTTTATTTCCCCTCTGTGAGGGTGACGCTTTTTCCTGGTCTTAAAATCAAGAGTCAAACACAGTTAGAAGGGAAGAAGGGATTTTACCTTGGTAGTTATTTTAAGGATCCTTAGGTGCATCATGTCCAGGTCGAATGCACCGAAGTGCACACCACAATAGATCTAGTATAACATTACAGATCTTACCAATTAGCATATCTGTCAAAGATTCCCCAATGATAGGCTCAAGTGAGCCCCCCTCCCCAAGGAACCTTCCCCTGGATGGTTCTATCTTAGTTTACAGAATGTGTTCTGGAGAGGACCTTGGGGTCTGGGGCACACTAACCCTTACTTACGAAACTTCTAAAATGTTTAGTCTCCTAGCTGAACAAACAAGTCCAAGTAGGCAAAAAGCACTAGGAATACAGAAGTTGTAAAAAGGTATAACAGGGGTATAAAAGAAAAGGCAAAAAATCTTCATGGCATCAAGGGGAAAAGAAAAAATTGTCCTAATTGCTCCTTTTTCAGCCCTTTAAGGGGGATTGTCAAACACTCATGCAGGGCATAAAATCCAAAATCTGTTTTTAGTAAGTATTGGCCATGCAGGAAACAAGAAGAGCCACTGTTTGACACTTCTGGAAGTCTGAACTGGACTAGGAGCTGGGTTGCGAAATCTTCACCTATAGACTGTAGTAATGTATGTCCCTTTATGCTTTATGAAAACCTGACCCAGATATGCAAGTTTTCACTTGGTGTCTATGAACTCTAGCTATATCAATTTCTAAATCTATAGCTGAAAATTTCCATTAGCTGTGCTTTGCCTCAATTTTCTCTGGGAAAAAAAGCAGAACAACTCTAAACCAGAAAAATTACCCCCAAAGACAACAAAACAAAATGTCTTTTTCTGTATCACAAGCCTGTGAGGCATGTGGCAGATTACATCTACTTTTACCTGAGGCATAGTGAAACAAATGATGCTACAGTCACTTTCATGAGAACTGATGTCTTGTTTTGGAAGCTGATAACAAACTATTCATAAACCAGGAAATTTTTAGCACAGTGTAACTTTTCTCAACTTTTCTGTGTTTTTATTACTGGTGACAAAAATATCTTCAACATGTATTTCACATTAATGGACTTTATGTATTTTCGGTCTCTGTGTGTTAGTCTAATGCAATCTAGCATAGAAAATATCTTCTTTAAAAAGAATAAACTGTATATTTTTATAGAAAAGAATGTAGAAAAGAATTGTAACTTCTTATATATTTTTATAAAGTAATGCTTAAAGGGTTCTTATACCTGGGGACCAGAGGGATTATTGTCCAATATAGATTGTGTAGCAAATATATACCAAATGAGGTTTTTCTGGGGTGTAAAGTCAAATTAGTAGGAAGTACATCATGTTTCCTCTGAAGTCTGGAGATTTACCAAAGAAGAGGAAGCTCACAAAAGTTGTACAGCTCTGCAATCCAGGCAGGAAATAGACCGTAAGAGCATATTACTTTTCTTACTTATAATGTATATATGTGTCCTGGAAAACACATTTGTTCTCACTGTATAAGCTACAAAGCACACTGTCTCCATAGAAAAATTGTACATTGATGTGTACATTGTTCTTGTGCATTTTTTTTTCTGTAGGCCTTTGCATTTTTTTGCCTACATATCATCATATATCAATATGCATCGTTTTAAGGACATGGTTTTAAGACAGGATTCTTGGCTACAACCTGGGTTCTTAAGCTGCTCAGTGCTTGGAAGACCAGTCTGAAACTTTTACTCTTTCCAGGTTGTCCTGGGTTGCAGTGTATTCTATTACCATCCTCAGGAGCTGTTGAAACCAGGTGGGGCAGTGTTTCCTTGCCTCCTCCCCCCAGACTATCTTGCTGTTAATGGCCCATCATTGTCCTGCTGCATGACTCATAGATAACTCCCTCTGGACTATCATCTGTTAATGAGCCCAATCAACACCTGGCCTCATGACTCATTACCCCATTGTGAGATGCTCCAACCAGAGGGAGGAACCAAGCATCCCATTGTGGATATAATCTGGGACTCTGACCACCAGAGACACCCCCTTCCCACTGGATTTCCAGAGGACAGGAGCTACACAGCCACCATTGGACTTTCTGAGGAAGAGCAGACTCTTTTACTACAGGATCACCGCTTCAGAGGACTGCAGCCACCATTCTAGCAGACTGCTACCACCACCCTGCCTAACAGGGTGTCAGGTTGTACCTTGACTCTGTCAGTTTGACAGTGTTTTCTTTTACCTTTTTTTTCCTTTTCTTTAATTTCCCCATTAAATTGTTATTCTGACTTGGTGCCTCCCACTGGTTTGTTTTCAAACTAGTACACAGGTAAATTCATGTGCTTTTCAATAATATTTTCACCTAAATTGGGTGCTTGGAACCTTGTCCAGTCAGGTTTTGAAGTCTGTAGACTCCCCAGCCTTGTAGGGCTGTCTGCTCCAGAGTTTGGTCACAAAGTACAAAATCTCTGGTTTTCTTGCCTTTTAAAGGAATTTTCCCATTTATGTCCACTGTCTTCTGTCCTGTCACTGGGTACCATTGAGAAGAAAGTCTGATTTTGTGTTTGTGCCGGTTTGGACAAATTTGGAGGAAAATATCCTCTGATATAAGGCAGGTTTTGACCAGCCCTCCCCCCACCAGGTTCGGGAAAAAAATTTTTTTCCTCGAAGGAAAGTGAACGGGATAAAACCTATTTATTTAACAAACACACAGGGAAAGGATAATAATGATAAATAAGAAAACCTCTCGCTGTGGAGAGAGAACCTGGGAAAATTTCAAAGTCCTTCCGTAGATCTCTCTCCCCCTCCTTGGAGCTGGGTCGTGGTGGGCCCACGTCCAGGGCCAAGGCATTGGTGGAACAGTCCAGCAGAGAAAAAGGGAAGAAAGGAAGTCCCAGGAAAACAAAAGTTCAACTCTCCATCTCCCTCTGGAGAAAAAAAGGCCGAAAGCTGGCTGGAAAGCGAGCAGTGCTTCCTCCACTCTACTGCAGAAAAGCAGAATGCAGAGGAGTCTATGTATTTGTGTCCTTGAAAACAAACTGTAAACTGCTTTGAAGGTTTTGCTGGGTTTTTTTCCTCTCCCCCCTCTCAGGTTCAGTTTAAGGGCACAGAGAGGCACAAAGTTAATTCCTGGGCATAGAGAAGAGATAGGGGATACACATCATAAAGTCACCCCAAGACAGTGTTCTATGTATTTTCTCATCAGGTATTTATACCACTGATGCTCTAGTCCCTTCAGCATCTCTGTGGAGCTTCAGTGGACCAGTATGTTCATGTCCCTATTCTGAGGAGCTCAGAACTGGACCTGTCACTCCAGGGTGGCCTCAGCAGAGGAGAAAGTTCACCTCCTGCAAGCTGCTGGCTGCATATCAGGATGCGTGCCTCCTGATGCATCCCAGGATACTGTTAACTGTCTTTGCAACAGGGACACATTGCTGGCTCATATTTGAATTTCTGTCCATCCTCCTTTACAAAGCTTCTTTCCAGCTGGGTGGCCCCCACTCCATATGCTGATGCCTGGGTTTGTTCCTCCGCAGGTGCAGGGTTTAGCATTTGTCTGACTAGTGGATGATTTAACAAGGGAACACGGACCTGTCATTTTCACAACAGTTTATGAATTACAGCTAAAATGAAAAGAAAATAGATGTTTTTTCTTGTTTTTAGTGTGATGCACATGATAGTTAGTTTTTTATAGAGACAATAGTTGCAAACTTCTACATGTGTTGACACATGAACTTTTTATATGGGAAAATCTTGATTGTCAATGAACCAGCTATTATTTTGGAGTCACCATAATTCCACTTCTAGAAATGGCTTTAACATTTCCAAGACTTTCTGCAAAATCAAATTATGTAATGTAACTTACCCTAAAGCAGCAAAACAAAAAGGGGATAGAGGTCATGCAAATTTTACCCACCCGCTTACTACTGTGTTGTCATACTCCTCACACTCTTCTTCTGACATGCAAAAATTTTTATGCAAAATCTACCTATAAGTTTTGAGGTTCAGTGTGTACCTTTGAGAAACTATTTGCTTCAAGATCCATCAGATTGGCTTATTTCTGTTCCTAGAACTTAGAACCATGACATGGCATTGCCTAGCTAAAACAGTTTAACAGAAACCAGTAAATTTCGTTTAGAAACCTGGAGAGACCCATACAATGTGCTGGAAGGGCTGTATTACAAAGACAGTAGCACGCCGATGGCATTCAATAGTTATCATATTAATTCCTGACAGCACCATTGTCTTTGCTTGGACATGAGATTCCATTGAAGGTTCAGGCATCTGACAAGGAAACTTTGAATTCAATCCTTATTTTAAACATTAAAATAATAATAAAAAAGTTTTAAAGTCTCTTGAAACTTTGGTTCAGAAACAAACTAATGTTTCCTTTTTACGAGATTACTGAACTGCTCTGCTGATTCCACAGAGCAATGCTGGCATGGGGATGAGCTTAGATGAAAGGACAATATTGACATATTACAAACTATAAAATAAACCACCAGTATAAAACTTTTCCTATTTTGGGTTTTTGAAGGTAATATTTTTCTATAGAGTCTGATAAACTGGAATGGGGGAGACTTAAAAAGCAAAACAAGATTATTAACATGGCTATACTTCCCATATTACTCTAGATCTCTGGAAAAACTGAAGCAAAGCCTGTACTTGGAGTCACTGAAATCCTCATACATAAAGAATACATCCGATGATATTCAGAGTGAACACCAATTTAATCACATTCTGTAAGCTGGATAAATAGCAAGGAGTGTATGTCAACAAAATTTCTACACAGAATAGTATCCTGTATGTGGGTTGGAAAGAAAGTACACCCAAAGAAAATAAGGGTTGTGTGAAGCTAATAATGAGAGAAACTTGCCTCCTCAAAACAAATATTTTTCTTTCAAATAGGAATGATATTACAACAGAACAATCACAGAAGATTTTTCCTTCTAGCCTTGAATAGCTGAAACCATTTTTATCTGTCACAATTTTTTTCCTTGTTGAAACCAAGCAATGCAACGGTGATAGTTTTGGAATCAATGTATATCAGAAAGACAGCCTATTTATTTTTTAAAAAAAGGTTGTTTTTAAAAGGGATTGTGATATAATTAGCACAGATGTCAAAATAATGCTTTAAGCAAAATAAAGTAAGCCATTCATTCATTATTTTTACACAGGGACTGCAAAATATTCTGCCTTTCCCTTTCTAATTCCTAGACACACATATACACAGCAATGTATGTATGTTTCAACTCTCCTTAGAAGATCAAAAGAAAAACACATAATAATTACAAGAAATTAATATTCTCATCAGCATAAATCTTAATAAATAAAGGATTTTGACTCAGGAATGGGAATGCAAGCAACAGAAATTAGGCATCTACATGACATAAGAAAACCTGTGTACTGTATTTATCATTGCTAAAATATATTGTCTCATTGTAAAAGTGAGTGGAACGATGCTTTCAAAATGGATTTAGAAAACTATTGATTTGTTTCAAGTACACTGGGATATGGATGTCCAAGCTGAAATAATTTACACGAACTGTTATCCTAAGAAATGAGTTGGCTTGAAGTAGGAAACAAAGTACAAAGGTAAACTGCAAAAGCTCTTTTCTCCAGCTGAGGCTACAAAATCCTTGTGAAAAAACCTGCCTCCCCAACCTAGGCAACTGTTCACTGTTCACATATACATCCTTCACACCTGCAAACTACTGTTCAGTTTCAAATACCATTGCAAGCTAGTTTGCATTACTCTAGGTGAACAGTAAACCAGATAGTGGTGGACCTGATTGTCAATATGACAACATTACAATTTTATATGTATTTATTATCATTATTTAACCTTTCTATTTTAATCAACATTGTGGATGATGGACTTTTTTGTGACAAATCACAGATTCTATTCCTCATCTTATTAAACTGAAAAGAAAATAGGAAAAACAAACTAAAAGTTTGACTTTTATGGCCTCCTACAAGACCAAGGAACAGTATAGCTTCTCTTGGCTGTTCACCTGAAGTAGTAAACCAGAACATCATGATCACTGCTACTCCAGATTTAACATTTGGTGACTTGGCCTCACATTAGCAAATGACCTTTATCAAAAGATTTGGGTTGCTGGGTTTTTTTCTGAGATTTGTCAAGTGGACGAGGAGTTTGTGTGCAAATACTTGAACTTTATTACAGTAAAGTGACGTGTAGTAGAGTAGCAGACAGTTTGTATTTATTATCTAGGTAGCTCATAATATTTAATCATACTCATTTTGTATTGTTTAGAGGATAGAACACATGGAGCCACTTTATTGACATCCAGGCCACCCTTTTAAATGTCATATCATTATTTACATCTACTTTTGCTCATCATCATTACATAATCTGGCCCGTCAGTGTTCTCTTCTGCTCAGATCCATTAACAGAAGAGCTGAAAAATCTTACATTTTACTAACACATAGAAATTACAAGTAGAAAGATAACAAGTAATTTAATATACTACCCAGGCTAAGATTATTATTTATGACTAAACATTATTTAAGCAATAAATTAAGTTGCCACTTTTTCTGTAAGCCCACTTATTTGTTTATTTCACGTTAACTATGTGCATGTAAGCTATGTTAAACATTATTCATTTAATTTTTCTGAGATGGTATATTTTTATTAGGCAAAAACCAATTTTTGCTAACATAATGATAACTTTATTATGCTAATTAACAGAACTTGTGCCCTTCACATCTGCTTAAATTCATACTTATTTAGGACTTTTTTTCTCTTTTTTCTTCATTCTTTTGTAAAATTGACAGCCAAAACATCTTTCTGAAAATGTAACTGTTATTGTGTTTAAATTAATTAAACAACATAGTGTAAACTATGGTAAAGAATTTACTGTGCTGAAAGCTGGTGGTAACTCATAACATTTTTAAGTTTTAAGAGAAAAAAAAAATTAATCAAGGGAATAAGGCATTCAGTTTCTGGTGATTCATCATTTGGCTGCCCTAGTCTCAGAGCTTTTTGAAAGGGAGGGCTCATTACAGACAAATTGTTTCAGATTAACTGTTCCTTTTGAACTTCAGTGCCACTTTAAGATTCATTTACAGTGTCTGATGAAACACAGGCCTGGTAGTAGGCTAAATGTTGCCCTGATTTTTTTCTTTTGTGCTGTATTGAACCCGTTTCTAGCTTGATAATTGGTTAGTATTAATGACAGCAAAGAACTGTTGTTGGCGGGGAGGAGTCAGCATTTCTGTCACATTTTCCTGAAGTATCTCCAGTGTACAGGAGATAGCCTTGGGGTACTAGCAGTAATGCTCCTCTTTTCTTCCTACTAGATTGGATGGCATGACAATTGTGAGCTGCAACTTTCCTGCAGCTTGATTTTGCTGCATCCAAATTGCTCTAAAGGCAATCTGACCGAAGGCATTCTGCCTCTAGCTTTACTGTCTTTGTCATTTCTCTCTAATGTGAAGATTTTTTGACCTATGTTGGTCATAGCTAAGAATGATGGGATATACAGGGATAATCCTGACTTTCTTTGCTCTGAGGCAACTATGGCACAAGTGAAAGGCATAATTGACATTATCTTATCTTACTTCATTTTATCAAAATAAAAGCCTGTATCCCTTAAAAAAACCTCTTATTTAAGGTTAAAGAGCCTCCTATTTTCAGGATCCCCTCAGAGACTGTCTGCATCATGACTGCCTAATACTGCAGCAGTTTGGCAGTTACGGGACATTTTAAGCTATCTGAGAAAGGTAGACCTTGTTCTGTCCTAGGATTAACTTCTCAGCTCTTTTCCTGCCTGACAACCACAGCCTCCCTCCCACCAGAGAGTAACAGACAGGAAGGAAAGAAAGACTGATGCTCACTTAAGTCTCACTTTGACATGAATCCAAGACTCCGTAGTGGTTTGAATCCTGTCACAAAAGTTAATTTGTTTTTCTACACCTCTCAATTAAGATTTTTTTAGTTTGAATTGATGAATGTTAATAAAAGCTGAAGCAAATGTTTTGGTTAATTATTGCACGTCAGACAGAACATCATGTACTTTCCATGTAACTGGAAATAATTTTTATTGTTTCATTTGATAAAAGCTAAGTCTTCTCTGACAGATGAAGGGAAACAATGAATAACTTTGGGATACGGGAACAGGTGAGTCTAAGTCCCAAATAATGCTTCAGGCCATTGCACTGTGGTTTATGTTTGATGATCATTACTGTCAATTAACTTGAGAAAGTATTAATTCCTAAACTTAGGATGACAACTAGGATAAAAATAACAAAAGTTTTCTCGGTATATTTCAAACTGTTAAAAACCCCCCAAACTAATAAGTGAATGTTACCAAATTTCTGTAACATCTTGCAAGATATAATTACATTCATATTTTGCAACATAAATTTTTCAGTACCTTAAGAGAGTAAGAAAAAAGGCTTAGGTAAAAGATATTTAAGGGACCTCACCAAAAAAATGTTACTTTGGTTTTTGTTTCTGGTTCCAAGATGACATATTGGTATGTGTTAGGGATCTGATTCAGAAAATTCCTTTGATGAGAGTATAATTTAAATAACACAAGTAGTTCTATCCTCCAGGTAACTACTTATGCATGCACAAGGTTGAAGATATGGGTTTAGGAGTTGTGGTTCATTCTCTATTTATTTCTTTTTTCTGTTTTTAATTACATATTTTACTACAACGATGAGCTTATGACTCATCTTCCATGACAGCTTTTGGAGGATGCAGAAAAAAAGCAATATATGGTCAAATTTGACTTGAGGAATGTCAGTGTGATGCACATTATGGAGACTGTAGGAAATAAGAATCTGTTCTTCCCAAACCTGTGCTCTACTGGATCTGATGTCCATTTTCTTAAACTTCTTTTTTTTTTAAGTGTTTCAGATTAAGAGAAGAAGAATCAATGTGCAAGATGGACTATGAAGTCTAGGTAAAGACACAACCACTATGGGCTAAATTTAGAAAGTGACTTTAGTGATCTCTTATAGACTTAAGGTAACAGTACTGAATTTTCAAGGAAGCAAGTCAAGACTTGATTTTTTGGAATCTAAGAAACAGAGGTGATGACCAGAGAGAGATTCAGCAAGAAGACAAGAAGTAGTTTCAAGAACATAAACAGGTATGTCTACTAAATAAAAGAACCTTTTACTTTGGAAGGGATTAAAATGCTTGTGTAAAAGACTGACTGGCTTGTATAAATGGCAATTAGGTTAGTAGCCATAATGTGACATAATCCAGTGAGCATGATTTCCTACGTCCTTTTCTATAAAAAAAAATTTACATTTACTTGATGACTCTCATGTAGAAAGTATTTTCACTAATCCCCAGACAAATTATTTCATTGGTTTCAGTTTAATTCAAAATCAAGATCTAGAAGGAGTGATGCAATTTTTTTAGAGAAAGTCATAAAGTCTCAAGAACCTGAATTCTATACTAATTCAGTAAAATTAGTGAACACACACTTTAAAGAACTGTTTAGATATTTTGTAAGAGAGCATTATAAAAAGAAACACATGCAGACTTAATTTCTACACTACTTGATTGCTCGTCCTATGTATATTTAACAGCCTTAGAATTACTTTCAGGATTAGTTTCTTGTATTTGGTGAAGATGGAAAGAAGTTATAGAAATCTGATGTTTGCTTTGTTGGTTTGGTAGTTTATTTGGGTTGGGTTTTTTTTGTTTTGGTTTTGGGGGTTTTGTTTGGGTTTTTTTTTTGGTTTTTTTTTTTTTTTCCTTTGGGTATTTTGGTTTTTTAGTTTTGTTTGGGTTTTTTGTTTTGTTTGGGTTTTTTGATTTCTTTTATTTTTATGATGTTCTCTGCTGTTGAAGGGCCGATGTACTAGTCCCAAAGTACTTGTCTGTGCATGTGTATAAGGTTTTCTTTCATCTAGGTCCTCACATTAAATTCCTTCCTTAGTGTGCTGGGACGACTTGGCTTGAGTCTTGGGGTCAGCATGGTATAACCTTGTCATGGGTTAGCAAGCATAGTCCCAGAAGCGATGTCCTTGCTAAGGGGTGCTTACAGCTTCCTCTGTGACCTAACAGAACCTATCAGCTGGCCAGTTTGAATATGGACAATTCTCTAAGCCACTTAAAATTGTGACCGCCTCTGTGATACACACTTAAGAATAGACATATGCCGGGCAGAACTCTCTCTCGTTTCCAGTGCTGGGACAGGCGGCTGCGGGCCCTCTGCGGGGGCTGGTGGGCCACGGGCATCCCGGAGCCGATGGGCCCTGTTCCACCCGCGGACCCGCCTCCCCCATAACCCTGCTGTGGGCAGCTGGAGCGGCCCGGCTCCCCCTCTCCAGTGCGGCCAAGATTCAGCTGAAGCTGCCCTGCTGTCCGGCAAAAGATTGTGTGACCAACAGCGATAAACGAAATTCCAGCTGCAAAGCCTAGGTGAGATTAACCCTTTTAGTGCTGTGAAGAGCTGAAAACCTGAGGGAAGAGAAAGAGGAGATGCTGAAATTCTGTTGTAAAGCTGTGATGTATCAGAGTACCTGTTCTAATTTCATGAAGGCATGGGGGATGGAGCGTTCAACTTGTGAGCAAAAGCACCTGTGCTGAGATAGGCAGATGCTGACGCAGCTGTAATTTGATGAGAAGTTTGAACAGGGAGAGATGGAAGCGATGAGGACTTTTGCTCCAAATGGGAAAGGAGAAAACCTCAGTTCCTAGAGATGCTCCCAGAGATAGTCCTAGAGATGAAGATGAGGAAGGCCCTTTGCTCCTGGGAAAAGAGGAGGGCCTCTGTTCTTAGAGATGAAATGCTCCCAGAGATGGGTGAAGAGAACTTTTGTTTCTGAACGGCTCAACCTTAAAATTGCACCCCAGTAGCTCAAAACAGGACCCTCAAAAGCAGTTGTGGGAAAAGCTGCAAGTCATGGGAAGGGACTCTCACATGATGCGAGCAGAGAACCAACCTGGGTGGCTGTCTCGTTGTGATAGTTTCTCCATAGCGTGAGCAAGAGAGACTCCTCTTCCTAAATGAACTGAACAAAGCTATTAAGGAAGACTGGACATCTCAAGGATTGTTTTTTTTACATTGTCAGTGGGAGAAGGGAGGAAGGTAGGGGGAGGAGAAGAGTTCTAAAGGTGTGGTATGATTTTTTTTTTCTTTTTCCCTCTTTTAGGTCTGTTAATAAATTTCTTTATATTCTTTCAAGTTTGGTGCCTGCTTCGCATTTCTCCTAATTCTTATCTCACAGAGGATAAACAGTAATGAGAACTTTGTACCAAAGCACTACACTAAATTGGTGTTTCTGCCCAGCTACAAACTGAACCCACTACAAACCTGGTCTCCAAAATTTTATACTGGGTCTGAAAAACCTGAGTCTTACAGAAGTGTAAGGCCACACTGTTTGTGTCTCTTCATCCCAAGGGCATGACAGCCACCAAATTATTTCTGTTATCAACTTTGACTTTTTCCTGTCTGTCATGATGCTTATAATCCTTTCTCATGGATAAAACTCCTTGACATGTCCCACTGTCATGTCTGGGTAATTTGAAGACAACATCTTATTACTGCTTCCAATTGGAGGATCATGTCTTCTGTCTCCAGAGGCGGAACTTTTTATTATAGTAATGAATTTCCAATATAGCATTTGCTGGTCATCAGTCTGCAACTAACTAGCTTTAATAACACATTTTGTTGAAATTCTCCCTCTTTTGGTTGCCCAAAACATAGCAGCAACCACTGGTGATTTAAGTCAGATGGCTTTTCCTTGCATGCAAAGCACTGAAAAAATCATGATAATTTGAAAAGATCTTTCATTGCACAACTCAGCCTTTCACAGTGATCTGTATTTTCAATCCATCTCTACTGAAATGTTGTCTTCCTCTTTATGTATCCTTATCCTAATTTTTCCATCTCATTGTGAACACTCTGCAATCCCCTATATCCACATATGCAGACCCAGGAGTAGTTGTGTAGCTCTTAACAGTAGATTTCTCTGTCTTACACTATGAGTGAGATGGTTAGACAATATGATTGCTACCAAGAGTAATAACTTAATTGGTGGCAGTTTTACTGCAAAAGCTCTGCTCACTTTTTTCTGAATTCTGTCTTTTATATCCAAAAGCATTGCCTCACAGGCAACAGCCCAAATACTCTATGATGTGCATGGTGTAATCCTGCAAACAACATGTTGAACAAAAACTAGCAGACAAATTAATTCAGTGCAATACTGCAAAGGAATAAAACCAGATGAGTTATTCGACAGCTGTATTGCTTAAAAAGCTGCATAAGTAACAGAATCCTTTTAACCCACTGACAGACAGTAAACCACTTGTAAATAACAGAACAGTAACTGAGCACAGTCTCATGCTGTAATTTGTAATGACACAGCTGCAATGGACAAGCCACTATAAAGCTTTTTGGTCAGGATATTGACACAGAAATGGTGCTGAAATTTTGATACAGCTTTGTACATTTCCTACAAAAGCATTACCATTTTATCTTATTGACAGTGGCAACTGCAGTGCTATAACTCTTCAAATCAGAATATCTTTTCTGATCTGACTTCATTAGGTGAGCTTTGCTTTAAGTTAATTTGTTTACTTCTGCCATTTCAGTTAGGAAGCTCTCACTTGATCTCTACACTAACTTGGAGAATGCTTTCATGAACACTTCAAATCATTTCACAACAATTGGCATTAAATAAGACTAAATTCAGAGCCTTAAATTTAATTAGAAAATCCAACAGTTTCAGCTTTGCAATTTTGGTAACAAGGACCATGAACCACCACAACTCTGCCTAAAATGAATGACAATTTAATCTTTTTGAGAAGTGGGGTTTAACTGCATATGATATTTGGATTGTAATTTCTCAGTTTCTCTTTTAACTTTTATCCTCATTGTACCACAAATTGCCACACTTGCTATATTTAGATATAGAAATACTTTGTAACAATGTCCAGGCTCCAAAACAAATTTCCTGGTGGGAACTGTGCTTACCATTTAGCTGACAAATTTAGTTGAATTTATTGTGGATGCATGGTAAACTACTCTAGACAGAACTTTTGTGGATGGGCTTGTATCTCAAAAAATGCACTCCTACTTGTAAAACAAATTAAGACAGATGTTTTAATTTCTGTTTCCCCTCTCCATGATGACACAAAATTTAATAGGATTATGTGCAAAATGGAAACAGTTTTTTGATCAGAAGAAATGAAGGTTCTTTCAGGTGGAGAAAGAGGCAGGGGCAACTCTTTGGCCTGCACAGGTTAACCCTTTGCAACAGTTTCCACACTACACTGCAAACTTCTATTTGTAAGCATACTCATCCTGTGTGCATTATGGAAATTCCTGATGAAAAGAATTTTCTCCTCTATATTTGAAAGGTAGAAAATCCATTCTAAATAAAATTTAAATTCAGCTGTGAAAAAGTGACTTGTTTTTGAACAACAAATTTATCCATGCCCATAGTTCAGAGCTGTACAGAAATATTTCCTTTGTCATGTTTATTTTTGTAAAGACTGCTGCAAAACAGCTTCACTCACTTTTTTCCCCTGTGTTGTTTGGTCCCAGATGAACATAAAATATTTCATATTTCAGTCACCAATAATATTGGTAAATTTTTACAGCAAAAGTACTCATAAAAACTAGTATTTCAACATCCATATCTATCACATCTCTAACATGAACTATTTTACCCTTAGGGAAATGTAGCTAATACAAATATGTCCTTTTTTCATTTTTCTCTATTTTTGATGCATGATCAGCTACAATGGAAATCTGATGTGCTAATTAAAAAACATTAAAAAAAATTCGGTGGTTTCAAAATATGATTATTACTAAAAGTTTCTCTTGGAAGGATTTTTTCCCTAAACCCACATATATCTAAAGGCTGATGAAAATAAGTAACAGTGTTGCTCTTCCACAGTCTCTGAATCCTAAGCAGCCTCATACTATTTTATAAATAAAAATAAAAATATATAAAATATATATATTTACACACAGGTTATATAGTAGTCCATTTACCTAAATGAAAGTCTTTAAAGTCTTTGCTGGTCCTCAGGTTTTTTTTTCCTGTATCCCATATTAGTGTTGTACTTCATCATATATGCGTATATAAATATACAACTCTGCTTCTCTAGGGAATCATATGAGGGGTAAAAATCCCACAATTCTTATACATGTAGGATTTAATCTGTGAACAAGGCACCGGTGATCAAGAAGCTCTTTATTTATTTGTGTGTTCTGTTATTTACAGTAAAGGGATTTGAACACTTTTGTATGGAGAAAGATCCACAGTCTCTGCACATCTCCATAATTCCTACATAAACTGCAGGGGCTCTTGATGATTTGTATTTGTCCCTAGATGCATCCTTTGGCCAGAAGAGCAAATATGGTTAAGCACAGATGAAGAAGTAAAAATCTATATCTGAAGTAAGAACCAGCAGCCTCTGATTAGGCCACAGCAGAAGTTATGCTTTAAAATACATTGATAAAGAAACACCTTGACAAGCAAAAATGCCAGATCCCTCTTCCCATTGTTGCTAGGAACCACAATAAATGTTGGTGTCATCAGGGGATGAATATTTTCTGTTTTACTGTCTACATCTTGCTGCAGCCTGGTGTATTCAACCAAGCCCCCAAAATGCTGAGGGGAAGCACAAGAGAAGACAGCTACCCCTCCTGAGGGCTGAAGGAGGAAGACATAAACATGACCTTGGCAACTGACAATGATACGCCTAAAATTCATGCTGAGAATGGCAAATATGGGTCCTGCTTTTCTTCCTTGACCAATTTAATAGGCACAGCAAATATTTATCAGCAAAAACAATAGACCAAGAAAAGCGAATCTGTTCCCCGGGCCTCCCTGTGAGCACTTCTGGCCTTCTCCTAGCAGAATTGTTCTCTGCAGTTTCCCTCTTTGCTCCTCATTTTGCCTCCATTCAGTGGTTCCCAGGCTCCCAGTACACCATGTGTCTCCAATGTCATAACTTAATCTTATTCTTCTTTCTTCCCTTTGATCATAGGTCCTTCCCACAAAATACCTTTCCTTTTTTATACTCTTTCTTCCTTTTAGGGATATAGCTTTGCACTGGGGCCTATTCATCTCATGGGAGGCAGTGATTTTTACACCAAGAGGGATCAAGTGCAGTTTAATTTTATTTTTTCAATTTTTTTTGACAAAGGATGTGTCTACACTCTCTTTTGCAGGCAGATGTTCACTCACAGTTCTCATGTGTGTGAGTCTTTGCAATTATATGTGCAAAATCTCAGTTAAAGTAACCCACAGGCTTAGCTGGGATCCGATGTCAAGTTAGCAGTAGTTATATGGACTTGGGTTGACTCAGTGCAGACAGAGTGAGGCAGGATATTCTTCTCTGCCTTATACTTCAAATATCAGATTTGAAAATATTTAATTTAAAAATTAAAAACAATTAAAAACAGAATTAAAAAAATTAAAAACAGAAGAAATTCGCTTACATCTCTGAGAGTATCCTAGACAAAATGTCCGACACCCAGACGGATAAACACATCATGTGATGGGTGAGCAGCTGGTTCATGGATTAGGCACAAAGGGTTACAGTGAATGGAGTGACATCAGACTGGAGACCTGTCATGTAGTGTTCCTCAGAGCTCCATCCTCAGCCCTGTGCACTTCAACATCTTCATAAATCACTTGGACACAGAACTGGAATGGATACTAAGCAAGTTCACAGATGATACAAAACTGGGAAGAGATATTGACTCCTTCAAGGGCAGGAAGGTCCTGCAGAGAGACCTCAACCCACTAAAGGGCTGGACAATCAACAACCCTATAAAGTTTAACAAGGAAAAGTGCCGGATTCTGCACCAGGGACAGGGAAACCCTGAATATAGACTGGGGAATAAGATGATGGAGAGCAGTGACACAGAAAGGGACCGGGGGGTCCTGGTGTGTGGCGAGGTGAACACGAGTCTGCAGTGCCCTGGCTGCCAGGAGGGCCAGCCATGTCCTGGGTGGCATCAGACGCAGCATCACCAGCCGGACAAGGGAGGAGATTGTCCTGCTCTGCTCTGCACTGGGGTGGCCTCACCTCAAGTCAGGGGGGCAGTTCTGCGTGCCACCATACAAGAAAGACATTGAGCTCTTAGAGAGTGTCCAAAGGAGGGTGAAGTAGGTGGAGAAGGGCCTTGAGGGGAAGCCATATGAGGAGTGGCTGAGGTCACTTGGTCTGTTCAGCCTGGAGAAGACTGAGGAGAGACCTCATTGCAGTTACAACTTCCTCGTGAGGCGAAGAGGAAGAGCAGACATTGATCTCTTCTCTGTGGTAACCAGTGACAGAACCCAAAGAAACAGCATGAAGTTGTGTCAGGGTTGATACCAGGAAAAGATTCTTTACCCAGAGGGTGTTTGGGCACTGGAACAGGCTCCCCAGGGAAGTGGTCACAGCACCAGCCTGACAGAGCTCAAAAAGTGTTTGGCCAATACTCTCAGGCACATAGAGTGATTTTTTGGGCTGCTCTGTGAAGAACCAGGAACTGGACTTGAAGGTCCTTGTTCGTTCTCAGAACCAACCATCTGGAGGTGCTAGTATGGAGCAGGACCACATGGGAGACAACTGGATTTCCCAAACTTTCTCAAGTATTTTCTATTTCCCTGTCATGTAAGACTTGATGAACTACAAATAAGAATATCCTGAATGAACTCTGTGTGTGTGACACCTTGCTAAAACAAACAAAAAAAGTCTTTTGTCTTGAACTTGCAGAAAAAGGAACTAAAATCTCAGAAAGAGAGATTCTTGCTTGCAAATATGTTGAGATGAGAACTAAAGCTTACCCTACCTTTGGCATTAGTAAATGAGTTATCCTAATGTGTCCTTAAGTATATTGTACTTTAGACTGTAGTTAAGCTACCGTCTAAAGTCCAGGGATGTGCTGAATATCATGCACCATAATTCTGGTTTATATGGTACCAGTAGTAATTGCTGAGCATCACGTGTAGCATTCCCCTTCCACTTTCCTTTCCCCTTTATTTCCAGAGCTCTTCCTCTGCCTCCAGTGTCTGCTGCCAGCAGAGCAACAGTGAAATGTCCCTACTGATCATTGCTTCTTGAGGTGAGGAACAATCATGTTTCTTGGTGCTCAGATCTTTCACTCTCCATGGCTAACCCACAGGAGTAAGTGGCTCCAAAACCAGCAATCTGGAGAATTAATTTTTTTTTTTTTCCCCTGGAAGTATTTTAAAGATTGATTGATACATTGAGATCAAGGAGGCTCTCTGAGGGCTGAAAAAAAAGTGATGCAACCAGAGTTCACAAATACATTTCCCTGTGATCATCTTTTCAAGCACTCCTCATTGCTGTAGGGCGTGCTGACCATATGTCTTGATACCCACTTGATTCCTTATATTTGACAGAGAGGAAACTACTGTCTCAAAAGTGTCTGTTTTGAAACTGTTTGGGACCTGCCACATCAATTTCTTTTCTATCTGAAAATTATCATTATTATTTCATCGCATACTATTTAATTTGCTTTTAAAGAAGAAAGAACCTTGCCTAGAATGCCTGTTACAGATGATTGCCCTCTGATACATGTTAAAGTTAACATCCTGCAGTCTTGTTCCTGTATGTAAAATATGTACTTGAACTCAGTATCATGTTTTTTGCTCCTGGGGGAATCTTATTGATTGTGAAGAAACTAAATCAAACAAGCCTTGGAGAATCAGATGGAATGCTTCACAAGCTGTGATTTTGAGGGCAGTTTTGGCAGTCCTTATGGCAGTCACTGAAACAGAAAATATGCTGGCTCGACTTATGGCATGTTAGTCACTCTAAGTAGGTTTAACACCTAGAAGTTTTGCGTTTAGTTGGTTGTTTTTTCTTTTTACTTTATGTGAAAGCTAACTGTGGGAAGAGATGGAATAAAGTTGAGTTACAAGCTGTAAAACCCGCCTGCAGAAGCACATGGCAGCACAAAGGATCACCTGGTGGCACACAGAGGCTTGTCTCCACCAGACCCTGGGGGCAGGAGGTGTCACATGGCAGACCCCTACAGAGAGGAGCCTGCCGGGAGCTGACGGACGGGTGAACAGCGCGTGATCATCCCATAGAAGGACATTTGGAAAGTGTGTTGCTGATGTGGCAACACGGGATAGGTCACGTAGTGAGGATTGCCATATAAGGAAATACTATGCCTTGGAAAAGTGTAAAAAACCAGCTCATTCCTTTCAATAAACAATTCAGATTCCCTGCCAGTCTGGGTCCATGCCTCAATCACTGATACTAACTTCTGTTTTGTTGTAGCTTCTCTGTTCAGTGTGGCTAACTGAGGAAGTAAATGGGTTTCATCTTGTGAATTCCAAGCTGTGAAACCTGAAACAGTTGGTATGACAGCTTGTTAACTATTTGTGATCCAGAGACAAAAATATTGGTCTTAATCACTATTAAGACCAGAAGTTTTGCTTTTTTTTCCTTTCTTTGACTTTTTTTACATTTTAATGGAACATAACTTGAGACCTAGGTGGAAAATGTTACAAGAACCGGATCACAGAATCACAGAATCATAGAAAAACAAGGTTGGAAGAGACCTCCAAGATCTTCGAGTCCAACCCATGTCATAACACCTCAACTAGACTATGGCACCAAATGCCATGTCCAGTCTTTTTTTAAACACATCCAGAGATGGTGACTCTACTACCTCCCTGGGTAGACCATTCCAGTACTTTATTATTCTTTCAGTGAAAAACTTTTTCCTAATATCCAACCTATACCTTCGTTGACGCAGCTTGAGACAGTGTCCTTTTGTTCTGTCAGTTGCTGCCTGGTGGAGACCAACCCCCACCTGACTACAGCTGCTTTTCAGGAAGTTGTAGAGAGTGGTACGGTCACCCTCTAAGTCTCCTTTTCTCCAGGCTAAACAATCCCGGTTCCCTCAGTAGTTCCTCATAAGACTTGTGTTCCAAGCCCCTCACGAGCCTTGTTGCCCTCCTCTGGACATACTCAAGCATCTCAACATCCTTCCTAAACTGACACAGTGCTCAAGGTGTGGCCTCACCAGTGCCGAGTACAGGGGAAAAATGACCTCCCTGCTCCTGCTGGCCACACAATTCCTAATACAGGCTAGGATGCCTTTGGCCTTCTTGGCCACCAGGGCACACTGCTGGCTCGTGTTCAGTTGGCTGTCAACCAGCACCCCCAGGTCCTTTTCTACCTGGACACTGTCCAGCCACACTATCCCCAGCTTGTAACGTTGTTGGGGATTTTTGTGGCCAAAATGCAGAACTTGGCACTTGGACTTATTAAACTTCATCCTGTTGGACTCTGCCCATCCATCCAATTGATCCAAATTTCTCTGCAGAGCCCTTCTTCCTTCCAATAGATCGACACAATCTCCCAGCTTAGCGTCATCTGCAAATTTACTAATGAAAGACTCAATACCCTCATCCATGTCATCAATAAAAATATTGAACAGAACTGGCCCCAGAACAGACCCCTGAGGGACACCACTGGTGACTGGTCACCAGCTGGATGCAGCACCATTCACCAGCACTCTCTGGGCCTGGCCATCCAGCCAGTTCTTAACCCAGAAAAGAGTGCTCCTGTTCAAGCCATGGGCTACCAGCTTTTCCAGGAGTATGCTATGGGAGACAGTGTCAAAGGCCTTGCTGAAGTCCAAATAGACAACATCCACAGCCTTTCCCATCATCTACCAGGCGGGTCACCTGGTCATAAAAGGAGATCAGGTTGGTCAGGCATGACCTACCCTTCCTAAACCCATGCTGGCTGGGTCTGATGCCCTGGCCATCCTGTAAGTGCTGCGTGATAGCACTCAGTATAAACTGTTCCATTACCTTACCTGGTACTGAGGTCAGGCTAACTGGTCTGTAATTACCAGGATCCACCTTCCTACCCTTTTTGTAAATGGGCGTCACATTAGCCAGCTTCCAATCATCTGGAACCTTGCCAGTAGCCACAACTCTTGGTAAATGATAGAGAGTGGTTTTGCAAGCTCATCTGCCAGCTCCCTCATCACCCTGGGATGGATCCCATCTGGTCCCACTGATTTATGAATATCCAAATGTCTCAGCAGTTCTATGACTGCCTCTTCTTGGATAACAAGAGGACCATTCTGCTCTCTGACACCATCTATCAACCCCTGAGGACAATTGTCTAGAGGATGAGCTGTCTTCTCACTAAAGACTGAGGCAAAGAAGACATTAAGCTCTTCCGCCTTCTCCTCATCTTTAGTTACTAGGTTACCTGCCTCATCCAATAAGGAACAAAGATCGGTCTTACCCTTCCTTTTACCATTAATATATTTGTAAAAACTTTTTTTATTAATTTTAACAGAAGTTGCCAATTTAAGTTTGAAGTCAGCTTTGGCCTCCCTAATTTTTTTCTACATGTCCTAGCAGCCCCCTTAAACACTTCCTGAGAAACCCAAGCCACCTTCAAAAGATACCTCTTCTTTTTATTTCTAAGTTCCTTCAAAACCTCATTGCTCATCCAGGCTGGACGTTTACCTCGTCAACTCATCTTTTGGCACACAGGGACAGCCCTCAAGATCTCTGTCTTGAAGCACACCCATCTCTCCTGAACTCCTTTGTTTTCAAGGGCTGCTTCCCAAGGAACTCTCTGAATCAGTTTCTTAAACAGGCCAAAGTCTGCCCTCTGGAAGTCCAATGTAAAGGTCTTATTGATATTCCTCCTGATTTCACCAGGAGGATATTGTTTTCAATCCAGATTCAGCTGAGCATCTATTTAACTTGTAAAATAAGCTTCATTTTTATCCTACAATTCTATTTTTCTATACATCAAAAAATTTATAGTCTTAAAACAAATGATCCCTTTGATGCGATTCACTGATACATGCAGTTTAGAATAGCATATGATTGACCAAGCTGAACCGTCTTCTGATAAAGCTTCACTGAAATGTATTACAGTTGTACCAATTTATCCCAAAAAGACTTTTTGCAGAAAATACTAATTCACTGTATTTCTCAGGAGACGGTGCATGAGCATTTTATGGGGATTGAGAGCTGAATTTGAAAGATTATCATCAGGGTATAATTGTAGGGATTCTGTTCACCGGATAATGCAGTCAATTGCTTACTTCTGGTTTCAATTAACAATCTTCTAGGGACAGTCAGATAGAGCCTCCACTGGTGTGGATCAGCATAGCTGCACTGAAGAGAGAAGAGAAATACCATTCATTTACACAAGCTTATTTTCTCACTTGGGATCAACTACATGATAATGAAACCCACAGGACATAATAAATGGGGAAAACATATGAACATCAATAAGGATAAAGAAATAATAAGACGACCTAATGGACATGAGATACCTGAATTGAAGATTAAATGAGATTCTAGGCTGGAAAGTACAAACAAATCTATCTTGGGGGAACAAAAGTAATGCTGATACTCTACTCCAGCACAGAAAGAAAGACCTAGAAAGTGGTAATTGTGCGCGATTTGGAGGAAGTACTCAGATCAGACTTTGACTCTCAGTGCTCACTGACTTTCAATAGGGTTGGAATACTCTCTCCACTCTTTACATTCAAAAATCCACTCATCATCTGGCAGTAATTTATGGTGCTATATTCGGGTTTATTTTGTTTGTTTCTTTAAAACATCTAATAGAATATGGGGGGGTAAAACAGGATTTTCCTTTAGGAGCAGAAAAAATGAATACAGATCTCTACAAAGAATCTTTATGTGCATCCAGAATGCTGCTTGTATTTCTAGAGAAATCCTCTTATTTTAAACAAATTAACTTACAAAGGAATTAATGATACCTATACCAGAAGAAGGGAGACAGTTACTTTCCAAACGTATGTTTTGTGTTTTCTGTCATGGCCGAACAATGAGATAATTTGGGCAAGGTGTGCTATGCATTTTTAATGTTATGTCTCATTGTGAACAGAATAATGGTCCAGTGTAAACTGCAGGAAGCCATGGTTAAGGACAGTATAACCTCAAATGTACACGCTACTAGACGTACGTCAAATAATAAGACTTTGTAAAGAGGAGGACTGGGCAGGCTTATATTATCTTTTCAATGTCAGCTTTTAAAACAAGTACCCAGATGCAAAGCCTTAGGTTCTTAACTTGAAAAAGGCTTTTACAAAGCAGAGAGACTCTCCTGGTTGCTAAGGTTCCTTTTTTCCAGAAAGTGACTCCAAATGGATGTGAAAATGAATTAATGGAGAAACTATTTAACACTGTATGTCTTAAGAAACAATGAATCTGAAAAAATATCTGGTTCTGGTAGTCATCTTGTTCAGCCACCCCATGTGTCCTCAAAAATTTAAGAGATAGTATTTTTTCCAGTTTATACCATGGACTCAATATGGGATTGCAAATACTCATTTTTATTTCTCTATGCCTTTGTGTTTCCATCTCTATAATAAAGATGATATAATGTACGAGATAATGCATATCTTTCCCCTCTCCATTTTAATAATTTACTTTCCCATTCAAATACTTTTTATTTATTTCAAAATAACCTACCCAAGAAACTATTTTATTACAGAAGCACATCACCTGTGAAGAGTATAGAGAATGATAAGAAATGCATGGAGGGGGATTAAACAGGGGTTCTCTGTAACTTGCTGAGCTATTAACATATATTTTTTTTTCCTGTATAATGCAGACAGTTTTTCCATAAAGCTAGGAGAAGGCTTTCTATTTGAAAATATTTTTTCCTTTCTGGCTCTTTCTATATGCATATATTTCTCACACTGCTATTCAAGATTTCCGTATAAGGTTTATAAAAGCAACCATGAATCCCTTACCCACTTTCAAGCTTTTATATCAGTGGCTTCCTAATTTCTTACACTTGAACTATGACTGCCTCCCCTCCAAGCCACCCTCATAACCATCTGTCTCTGTGCATACGTCTGCCTTTTTATGGTTATAACTGCCCCAATGTTCTACAAATAGCTTCCAAATGTTTGCCCTAAGTAATCTACTCCACTTTCCAACAGATAGCAATTTTTAGATCCTCCTCAGTGAGGCTGGTCTGCATAACTTTTTCAGAGAGACCCTTCAACACTAGATCAGTTCTTTGGCAGGGAGAAGGGGAACAAAGCATGCTTCCAATGTTTCATAAACTACAACTGGCCACTGGTAAAAATCAATCACTGGATGACTGTCAGTGATAATAAACCTATGGATAGAGGTAAAAGGAAGTGGGTTTGCTTTCTTGATTCTCAGTGTGGATAACCTGACTGAAACTCAAGGTCTTGCGTACCTCAGTCAAGTTAGACAGAAATGTTACATCCTTTGTGGGGACCTTGCTATCTTTCTGTACCACCTAACCAACACCAGGCTCTCAGTCAGAAACTCCACATCCTTTGCTTTTCTTTCCTCTGTAACAAATGCCTGGTGGAAGTCTGAAGGAGGAACTGTCAGGACCCGGCTCACTGAGGACAGGAGAAGTCAGATTTTAGAGAAAGTAGAATTGAATGATTGGCTTTTCTGAGTTCATATGTGGTGAGGTCAGCCTAAAGAGATTTAAGAAGGAAGATGCCGGTTTGTTCCTTATTCAGGTGTCTACTTTTGAAGTCTGTTTAGCCAGCTTCAAAGTAGGATGAAATATCTCAATAGAAGAGAGCTTACCCTGAAGATGAGTCAGTCCAGACCCAAGAAAAAAGGTTCTTACATGATGTTGGGACACGACCTCTTAGACTGATGAACCTCGTATGCCATTCCAAGCACCCAGAAATACGTGGGAGGAGTGGGAGGATGATTCCAGGGTGGGGCACCATGGGTTGTCATAGAGTTGTGAGTCTTGTTATGCAGCCAGCAGCAAAAATGGCTTAAAAAGACACAGAAAACAAAGTTGTCATAGAGTTCGTAATTTGTATTATTTTCCCCTAGAGTGAATGTGCTTTTGCTGAAAAATGTAGATTATTTCATTTGTCAACTGTTCAGAGCCTCAAGAAACTTCATCTGAGCACCAAGACATCTTGATTCTGACCTTAGTTCAGATATTTCTTGGCAGAAATGTCATTCAGTTTCTTCATTGCTCAGTTGTTACTGGGAAATTTCTTGGGTTTGGATCAGATTGACTAGCCAAATCAGAGCTGGTGTTGCCACAAAGCCCTGAACTTTGGTGCCATCCCAGGCTGGACCAAGCTAAATATTTGAAAATTAATAGAAAAATCAATGCATTGAGGACTATAATCACAGCAATCACTATTGTCCATTGTGTAACAGCTGTGAGTGGCACAGGCTGAGAGGATATGTGGCAACATGAACTTGCACTGATTTTGTTACCATCCCCAGAGATTTAGCATTTTACAGAGTACAGCCTGAACTTACTAACTCTTTATGGACAAATCTGTCCTTGTCCAAGTAATTTTTCTCCTTTCCAGACCTTGCATTGAAATTTTTCTTTTGTCTTCAGTTCGTGACAAACCCAAACTTAGAATATATGGAGCGTAATGCTGGGTGGTACATTGGGGTATACATGGGGGAGTATGAATATATTTTTTCTTTAGACTAAATGAATTCACTGTATGGACAGTCAAGGCAAATCCCATAAATTAAATCCTCTTTAAGCTGTATCACAATAATGTTCATAATGTTTTGCCTCAGTATGATTTTTGCCTTGTCTGGACTGTAAAATGTGTCTTAAATAAAGCTATTCAACTACTGTACATTCAATGCTACTATTACTCCTTCCTAAAATTTCCAGACAGTGTTTGGAGCTATAGAGGCATAGATAATGTTTACACTGCAATCCAGGTACTTATTTTTATTAAGTAATCTGGAGGATGTCCTTTGCTTTTTGATTGAGTATAGCAACTGTCTTTTGTTGGAAATGGCAAAATATCAGAGATCACAAAGCTCTGGGTATTTGAATGATTTTTCTGTTTAAAATGGAGACTAGTGCTGACTGAATTGAGTGAGTAAAGAGGAACGCTTCAGTTCCTGTGTCTTTTATCTGCAGAACCATATTTCAACTACCTCACACATATTTTACCTGTTCTGCTTCTGTTTTAAATCTGCTTATCTGCACAGTGTTTCAACAAAAAACAAGACATGTCCTTCTCCTTATAAGCTTGATCTGGCAAGGGTGTTTCTTAAGATACCAGTGTAGATGAGAAGCCATTGCTGATGACTGATTGTTTTCAATAATCCCATACAATTGTGCTGCACTATTGTGTGTAGGAATACCATATTAAAATGGTCTTTATCTCTTTGCAGCAGCTGTTTTCTTCAATTCCATTAAACCTGCTCGTGGCCCTAGTTGTGTACATCCAGAAAAGCATGTATTTGTGTCTGCTACCTCAATACCCCTAAATGTAATGAGTTGGTAGATGTGTGATCTAGTCACTTCCATCTGGTATGAGTTCACTTCAATGTGAGATCATTGTTTTTTCAGATACTTTTCTTTCTGTCCTTTTACACCAATACTACAGATACCAGGGTGCACCCTTCTACTGTACTCTTACTTCTAGTGGTAGAGGAAGAAAATGGATGCTGTTAAAAGTATCTATGTAACCAGCCCACATGTAATTTAGTTATAGATATCTTATATGCTGAATGAATACTTCTGCTGCAGCTTGAGGAGCTTTAGCATCCACAATTGATTCAAAATTATGTATTCATGAGGCTAATAAGATAGTTAGGTGTCTGTGTGGATTTAGCTTCTAAGGACAAATGTAATTCACCCACAAACTTCCTCATCCATCCCCTGTCCACAATTCAAGACTTCAAACTAAGCATCAGAATAATTGAAGATTTTTCAATGCAGATGTGTCCCTGGAGTGAGTAGGAATACTTGTGAGAAAATTCCTATAAAAAGTAAGTTTTCAAAAATTAAGAAATGAATGGAACTCTCCTTGCTCTTCTCCTCCCTCATGCTTTATGGAAGGCTGTCCAAGTTTCTCACTGCAAAAGAACACTATTTCTTGCAATTTTTGGGTTTAGTCCCATAATAATTCATTCAGTTCTCAATCTTTCTACAGCATAAAATTCTGTTGATATAAACAGAATTAGTCATGTTAAATATGTGCTCAAATATTTCTAGGCAGCAGCTCTAAGACAATACACAAGAATTTGTCTTATCTAACTCCTCCTGTTCCTATGAAATTATTTTTTTATTTATCAAAGGAATCAACAACTCTGAAACATTTAAAAGGATTTTCAAATCCTCTTATGAATATATTTGTCTAGAAAAAGAAAAATTACTAACTATCTTGGAAATAATAAAAATATAATCAGCATGGTCTTATTTTTAAGGTAGGAAAAATGAAGCATGAAAGTTGTCAGAATTCCCCAAGGACAAGAAATAAAAAGGTTCATTTCCTCAGTCCAAGATCCCTGGAACCCACAGATGTCTCCCCAGCCCCAGGCTGCATGCCCTAAAAGCTGTCTTCTCCACATTCAGACCTTCACACCTGTCACCTCTCATTTCAGTGTTCTGTTGCTTTGTGCTGAATATAATGATAACTTCATATCCAGAGAACTTTCCGAGAGGTGAAATGCCTGCCAGCACCACCTCTGTTCAGGTTTCAATAAATATTCCTTTCAAAAACTGCTGTAGCTTCTCTCTGAAAAGTGAATCAAATTCGCCTTCTCCTTCAATTTTACTAGAAGTACATAAAAAGGAACACATTGAAAAAATTTTAACAACCTGAGCCTTTTTCAGAATGTGTGTTCACATTTCAGGTTCTGGCAAGTGAAAATGTATCTTTGAATAGAAGTTCATCTGCTAATTTGCCATCTCTGTGAAAATATGGCATTTATAATTTGTGAAGTATTAGCATTTCTTTTGCTTAAAAGCTTTGTGTTGTGTTTGTTTTGTTTTTCTTCTATGAAGAAACCCTTGGATTTTCCTTTTTCTTGACTTAGGCAATCTATCTTTCCTACCTGTAAATGTTAACTTTTTTTGGCCTGGAGAATCCTTTTCATTGAAGGCATCTGATAATAGAAATGCGGCATAATTTCCAGAACTTCTAAACAATCATCCAAACATTTTTCTTATTCATAAACAACTACAGGATTGTTGAAGCTTTCTTAGCAAAACTGATAGTGGGTGTGAAGGAATCATTGAGATTTTTCAGTAGTATATTCCATGCTGCTAAGCAAAATAGTGTGTCTTTACTTAGGCCAAATATAAAAAACCAATATTCTTAATTTCCGAAATAAATTTTTAAAGATTTCTTTCACAGCATAGAAGGCATGGTTGATGTAGAAGTAGACCCCTTGGGATGTATTTTGCTTCTGATTTTGACAGATATGGTGTAGCAGTTACCCATGTATTTTCCTATAGGATCCTCTTTTCTTAGCATGGAAGTCATATTGTTGCTTATGCACTGTCTTCATCTTGCCTTATCAGTGCTATAGGTTAGTGTTAGTGACTTGTGTAGCAAGTGTGTGGCTATTTTTGAGGCACTCCTTTTACTTAGCCATAACCTAATTGATATCAGGCTGTGGTTCATTGTTAAAACACAATGAAAGCCCCTTCTTAATGATTTTAATTATTTCCATTGTATTCTGGGTGTCAGATGCTTATTTATCTTGTTTTCCAGTGAAAATAATATAGAATATTTTATCTATGCATAAACAGGAAGATAATATATGATCTTAAAACTCATACTTGCCTACTTTCTTGTTGACTTTAGTAGGGATCTGTGGCTGGAGAATTATCAGATCTGTATTAAAGAATAATTTAATTTTTTTTCCTTTTTTTTAATATGTAAAAAACCAGAGAAACACAACTGCTGTGTTCATTAGACACTAAGTTAGAGGTCTTGTGAAAAGTTTTAAAGAATTCTTAGGATGTGCTCCAAAATTAACAAATTCACTGAACAGATTCCAATTTGCCTCAGTGGAAGCTGGTCAGGGCACTCACAGAAAGGCATATTACTTTGAGTACTTGAATAAAAATAAAGGTGTCAAGAAGCTCAAATTATCAAAACCTAGAGCTTCATTTCTTAAAAGTGGATGGTACACTGACACTGTGAGACACTGAGGATGAAAGATACATTTTAATGGTGATGGATTTGTCTTACAACATATTTTGCATAGCTTAAGCATCATTTGTGTTAAAATCACTGTTGATTTTGGTCAGAAAAACTAACACCTATCTCAAAACTCTAAGAGAAGCCACTTGGAAATGGGTTATCAAATGTCTGTGGGCAGGTAATGAAACAAAATACTTACTTTTATGCTAGCACTTTAAAAGAGAAATAAAACCCCAAAGTAAACCCCTTTGATTAAAAAAAAAAAAAATTAAAATAGAGCAGTGTCTCAGGATTCTAACTTGCTGTAGATTGTATGTGAATACATAGTTGTTTAGGTTTTTTGAATTAATTTTTAAACTTTTAATTTTTTTTTTTTTTTTGTATTTTGGAGTCTTTGTTTCTGTCCTATCCTGCTATTCAGAGAATCTATTTTGTATGATTCACATATGATTGAAGTGAATGCAAAGATCTCCATACACTCATCCATATTTGGGCCAAGTTTCTGGTTTTCTAGGTAAGCATTCATATTCAAGAATTCGTGGCTGCTTTCAGACCTGACATAAGTAACCTAATAAATAGTCCTGGCATATTTTGCCTTCAGGAAAAGGGTCAATGAGGAGTAGAAGATTGAATATAACTTAATGTCAGTCTCAGCTGGAATAATTAGTGTTCAGCATCTGCAACTCTGTATTTGTTCAGGAGTTCTTTGGTTAAATGCTGATGGACTTTTCATACTGCTCAGCTCAATCAGAAGTCCAAATGAAAAAGCAACATTATGTGAATTTTTAATGCACTGTGAAGACTTTATGTCTACTACACTAGCATGAATAAGTGTCTTCATAATCTGTTTTACCCTTTGGTAATTGACAAACACTGTGTTGATACAGATGGCAGGACTGTACTGCTTGTGTGGTGTAAATGTGTTTGTTCGTACAGACCCTGGGACTGTTGGTTTCTGTTCCTTGTTTGCGTCAGTCTTGTCTTTTTAGAAACCTATGAAAACCAAGATGCAAACTCAAATAGAGCCCTGTCTTTTGAGATAATAGAGACAATTCACATATGAACTGACAATTAGTGAAAGTTTTCATATCTGTCAACTTGTCACATGAAAATAGTCTTGCTTGCCCACCAAACTTAGTGAAAATGTACAGTAGACTTGCTATGTTTGTACAGATCAGTCTTAATGACACACAGCTAAGGTGATCTGTGATGTTATATACACCCACACTTCCCATAAAATCTGAAATCGAGGCAGCTTGCTCAGTGATGAGACTTTGTGGGCAATGGTTACAAACCGGTTGATTGTTCACGAAAGACACAGATCTGGGAAAAGCAAAGTTTTTTCTATGTAATTTCTCGTGCTGTGAAATGCATTTCTTCCAACAAATGTAATAAATTTGGTCATGTGAAGAGAGGGCCAAAAAGTGAGAGAATATTAGCTAGTCTATAACTGTAATTATCCCTGGTGCTACTGAGGTAAGAGCACCTTTTGAGAAAAACATAGGTTGATGTTGGGGTTCCTCCCCCCTGGCGTGGGGTTCGGGGGAGGGGACCCTGGAGTAGAGGCATGGCCTACAGGGTTCCCCTACTCCCTGGTCAATCTTGTTCCCCATTGGTTGTTTTGTGTTCCCCTGCGCCAGGAGGAGCCTGGTGGTCCCAGGATTGCTCAGTTCTTCAGCACTCCCCCGGCCATGTGGCTGGAAAATAAAGATCTCTGAAACATCTATCAAGAATCACTCCCTATTTCTTTCCACAGGCCTTGCTGCCTATACATGTTGCAGAAATCCCTGCTGCAACAGGTTGAGACCTACAGAAGCAGATAACATGATGTTACAGTGGATCCAACCAGTTTTAACAAGTGGGAATCTGAACTGGAAATCAGGCATGATTTTGGAACTGCTGCATTGGATATAGCCTGAAGTCAATCTCTTGAAGGAGATACCTGTAGGAAAGCATTGCAAACAGAAAAATTTTTACATTTTTGTGATTTTTTTTTGGCCTCAATAGCTTACTGTGGCTGCAAATTTGATATTCCAATGATACTGTTTTGAAAGAATTTCTTATTGGCTCTGTGTTTTAACTGAAATGAATATAGTTTCTTGTCCTGAGACTGAAACACCACTGAAGTGTTTTCTTGATATGATCTGGAAGTTCTCATTGTGTATAAGTATTTATAGTCTTTTTTCTGGTCACCTGTGGGACTAAGGCAAAACCTACACTTATTCCTAAAATATGGACATGAGCTCTAATTTTTGCCAAGTCATGCTTTGATGTGATTTGTGCTATTCATCTGTAGCCTACAAAATAGTTTGAGTCATGAGACAGTGAAAGTTGTTCCAGAGAATCACAGAATTAAGTAGGTTGGAAAAGACCTTTGAGACCATCAAGTCCAATTTGTGAGTGAACATCACCTTTTCAACCAGCTTGTGGCACTGAGTGCCGCATCCAGTCTTTTCTTAAACACCTCCAGGGACAGTGACTCCACCACCTCCCTGGGCAGCCCATTCCAATGCTGAACCACTCTTTCTGTGAAGAATTTTTTCCTAATGTACAGCCTAAACCTTCCCTGGTGCAGTTTAAGACTGTATCCCCCTGTCGGGAGAGAAGAAACCGACCCCCACCTGGCTATACCCTCCTTTCAGGGAGTCAAAGAATTTGATAAGGTGTCCTGGGCTGCAGTGTATTCTATTACCATCCTCATGAGCCGTTGAAATCAGGTGGGGCAGTGTTTCCTTGCCTCCTCCCCCCAGACTATCTTGCTGTTAATGGCCCATCATTGTCCTGCCGCCTGACTCAGAGATAACTCCCTCCGGACTATCTTCTGTTAATGAGCCTAATCAACACTTTGCCTCATGACTCATTACCCCATTGTGAGATGCTCCACCCAGAGGGAGGAACCAAGCATCCCAGCGTGGATATAATCTGAGATTCTGAACACCAGAGACATCCCTTCCACTGGATTTCCAGAGGACAGGAGCTACAAAGCCGCCACTGGACCTCCTGAGGAAGAGCAGACCCTTTTCTACAGGATCACTGCTTCAGGGGTCTGCAGCCAACATTCTACCAGATTGCTACCACCATCCTGACTAACAGGGACTCAGGTTGTATCTTGACTCTGTCAGTTTGAACCAGTGTTCTCTCTTTTTTTTTTTTTTTTCCTTTTCTTTAATTTCCCCATTAAATTGTTATTCTGACTTGGTGCCTCCCACTGGTTTGTTTTCAAACTAGTACATAAGGTCACTCCTGAGCCTCCTTTTCTCCAGGCTAAACAACCCCAACTCCCTCAGCTGCTCCTCATAGGACCTGTGTCCCAGACCATTCACCAGCCTTGTTGCCTTTCTCTGGACATGTTTGGGCATCTCAATCTTCCTAAACTGGGAGTCCCAGAACTGGACAAAATGTGGCCTCACCAGTGCCAAATACAAGCAGAAAACACTCCCCTGGTCCTACTGGTCACATTCCTTATGCAGGCCAAGATGCCACTGACCACCTTGGCCACATGAGCACACTACTGGCTCATGCTTAGCTGCTGTTAATGAGTACCCCCAGGTCCCTTTCTGCCTGGCCGCTGTCCAGCCATTCTGTGCCCAGCCTTTAAAGCTGCAGGGAGTTATTGAGGTCAAAGTGCAGGACCTGGCACTTGGTTTTGTTCAACCTCACTTTGTTAGATTCGGCCCAGCTTCGGGACTGTTTGTCTTGTTTCGTCCAAGTATTGTTCTCCTGGGGTATTTCAGAGGCCATCTGCTTTGATAGACCATGCCTTTTGCTTATTTTTGTAAGAATGCCTAAATTCTTGTGATATTATAACGCACCCTTTTTAAAGCAGTATGGAAAAGCAGGATATAAATGGTATTGGTATTAGTTTCAGAATGATATGTTTTTATCAGTGGCATGTGACCTTAGGCATATAATTTCTTAAAATATATTTCAATCACTGGAATTTTTCTGAGTTCTGAGATCTATACATATTTGTATACTTTATATTGTTTGTTGTCAAAACAACAGCATTTCAGGTCTGTTGTAAAATCCATATATGCCATGTATCTGGGCATTACTTTATAAATCTTTCAGTATCCTTAAGGGGGAATAGTCTCACTAATATATATTGAGAAGATTTTCCAAAGCTTTCTAGCTGCAATAATTCTTTATCTATAGATAGCATCTGGAACTTTGTTAGTTGTGAAGGACAAGAGCATGGCATACAGTACACAAAGCTCCAGAATTTTGTAGCAATTGAGTTTTTTGAGTATACCAGTTTCTTGACAACGGAAGGAGTTAGTAATATGTCATGCTGTGTCTGAATCTGGATTACGTCACTCATAAAAAACAGTAGTACTGTCTAGGAATTGTGACTTGCAGTGGTTACGTCCTCAGAATTATAGGCACTGCATTGTGCTTTATTTACATAGCCGTTTGATAGTTAATCTCATGAATAATAAACAGCACATGAAAATTACAGTTCTGCTAATGTCTACCAAGTAAACAATTTTCAACCCCCAACATTTTATGTAACTGAAAATGAGATCTTTGAAGAGATGCAATTACATCTCCTAAGTTATTCCTCTGAAAACAAATGGAAATGTTAGCTCAAGCATGCTGCAAATTTGACCTTTATTTCAGATTCATTAAGAGGTTTGCTACACTTCCATTTATTTAGATGGTTAATTGCCTTAGCATTGTAGCCAAGTGTCTAATAGGCACAGGCTTTGCATGATGGCATCAAGAGTTGTGTACAGAACAGGTGAAACACCATATCTTCGACTGAGATTTGGGTTGGCTGGAATAACTAACTTAAACCATAGCTCAGGTTGTGGGAATACAGGTGTGTGATGGTGAGACAGCGTAAGAAAGGGCGTGGAGGCTCACCTGCCCGTGGGGAGACCAGATATTTGCAATAAAGCTAATTGACTAACTCTAGAGTAGGGCTCCCTGAGAGCCTTTCTTGGAAAAGTACTTGAAATGACTTGAATAAATGCAGATAACCCAAAATATCTACATATAAGAAATTTTTGGAGACCTCAGGAAATAAATAATGATGGGCCAGATTTTGCTTTTAGATAACACTGTTCAGTTTGGCACTAAGTCACGATGTAAAATTAAAATGAAGAGCAATACTGAATAGAAATCAGTTGAGTGGGCTTGTCAAGATAAAGCTCCATCTGATGCCTTTTCCTGGTCTTAAAATCAAGAATCATACACAGTTAGAAGGGGGAAAGGGACTTTACCTTGGTATTTATTTTAAAGATCCTTAGGTGCACACATCCAGGTCATATGCATCGAGATGCACACCGCCGAGAGTCCCCAAAGCTCGGGTATAACATTATGGGTTTTACTAATTAGCATATCTATCAAAGATTCCCCAATGAGAGGCTCAAGTGAGCCCCCCTCCCCAAGGAACCTTCCCCTGGATGGTTCTATCTTGGTTTACAGAATGTGTTCTGGAGAGGACCTTGGGGTCTGGGGCACACTGATCCCTGGCTATGAAGCCTCTAAAAATCTTTAGTCTCTCAGCTTGACAAACAAGTCCAAGAATGTAGGGAAAAAGCACCAAGAATACAGAAGTTGTAAAAGGCACAACAGAAAAGGCAAAAAATCCCCACAGCATCAATGGGAAAATGCCTTTCCAGGAGATAATTTCTCACAGATACACCTTATCTAATGCTAACATGGATAACTCGTGTATAAATCAGATGCTTGTTGAAATTTAGACATGGAAACCAGCCCAAGGTGTATAAGGTTTTCCACACTTTGGTAGGATATGGAACAGTTTAGTTCCACAAACTGTTTTAAGCACTTGCCTGTATGAGATGTCAATACTGTATTTAAGACTGTCTACCTTTTGCAGTCATTAGCTGCACAACCAGACACCAAAATGTGGATAGCTTTATGCTTTCTCAATGGAAAGCACCATATATGTTAACTTAATTAAATTTACTCTCTGATCTGCTTGCGAGGGGAAGAGAGAAAGACAGAAATAACACTCTAGCTGATGGCTACACTTAGCCATCCAAGTAGAAAATGAAGGAGCCATTGGATTTATTTAAGTTCACCTGTGCAGTGCTTGATTAATTTGCCTAAGCAAAAGAAAGAAGTGACAGTCCGTAGCATCATTGCAAAGGATTGTCACTACAGAATAGTTCGGAACTCTTCTCCAATATCAGTTTCAAGTGCTTTTGTAAAAAAAAAAAAAAAAAAAAAAAGAGAGAAATATGCAATGTCTCAGACAAAACTCAAAGGAATAATTTCATTGCCAGGCATAATTTTGGTCAATACAACCTTCAAGAGTTAAAATATTAAGCATGTTTGGAACAAGCACACAAAATAACTTTATATAACTTATGGCTTCCTCCTCTCCACTCCTACTGTTTCCTGCTAAACACAGGAGCTGCTCTGCTAGACAGCAGTACAGTAAGGCATTACCTTTAGATGTCAAATGCATCTCTGAGAAATTATTCAACCTCCCTGTTCATGCATTCTTCAGGAAGTTCAGTGAAAGTTCAGCAAAACAGTGATTTCATTAAATAAACTTCTACTGTGACATGGTGTAACTCAGTTTGTTCAAATTATGTTCTCTCTCCCTGTTGTAAAACAGCTTCTTAGCTTTATTAGTAAAATCAAATGTATTTTAAAATCATGCTAATAATTTTATTAATTTTGGACTGAATATCATTTAAATAATATTTATTAACTTATTCCCCCTAATTTAAGATTTTAAGAAATCTGAACTATAAATGTTAGGAAACTAAGCTGACTTTCTTATCAGCTATAACCTCACCAATGTCACTGAATGCCCAATGTAATCAAGACACTTTTACAAATTTAACAGAATACCAGAATTAGAATGCATTAGGTGTCTGAATTAGAGGGAAAACTGTGACAAAAGTTAGCAAAAGAGCAGAACAATAACAGGATAATGAACTGAAAGAAAGAACTTAGGCACGGAAACATGAAAACATTCTTGGTGTTTTGAGAAATGGTTGATCTTTTGCAAGTTTTATTGTGATATCTAGCCTAGAATGTGCCTGCAGACATAGTCTACAAGTTAAATGGAATTATAGTTAAGGTCTCAAAAGCTTACTGTTTTGTGCTTTTACATGGGTATTTCTTAATCTTAATGGAATACAGCCAATTAAACTTTATTGTCTCATAAACCTCCAAGCCTATCTCCTTTTTATGAGTTTCTTATACTGCTTTTACAGCTATTGCAATTAATTTATAGTGATCCATGACAAGGAAATTCAAACAGTGTATTGCCTTATGTAACTAAGCAATTACTCAATTATTGATTAATCAGGTAATTATACTGTGAAAAATCCGTCTTTTTTTAATAAAAGGTTTAGCTCAACAGTGTCTGGATTCACTGCTCTGAGGAAATATGTGGGTTATATCTACATTTTTAAATTATTTCCTTCTAATCCTGATGCCACCTGAGAGTAAATATTTAATTCTAAGAACATTTACCTATATAAATCTGTCTTTATTTCCATTAGTTTGTAAGAGAAACTGTTCTCTTTTATTTATGTTCTTCCATATTATTTTTGGTTTTTTTTCGATGTGATGCCATGGGGATTTTTTGCCTTTTCTTTTATACCCCTGTTGTGCCTTTTACAACTTCTGTATTCTTGGTGCTTTTTCCCTACATTCTTGGACTTGTTTGTCAAGCTGAGAGACTAAAGATTTTTAGAGGCTTCATAGCCAGGGATCAGTGTGCCCCAGACCCCAAGGTCCTCTCCAGAACACATTCTGTAAACCAAGATAGAACCATCCAGGGGAAGGTTCCTTGGGGAGGGGGGCTCACTTGAGCCTCTCATTGGGGAATCTTTGATAGATATGCTAATTAGTAAAACCCATAATGTTATACCCAATCTTTGGGATCTTGGTGGGGTGCATCTCGATGCATATGACCTGGATGTGTGCACCTAAGGATCTTTAAAATAAATACCAAGGTAAAGTCCCTTTCCCCCTTCTAACTGTGTATGACTCTTGATTTTAAGACCAGGAAAAGGCATCAGTTGCTGGTGACCACGAAGGGACCCTAAAGACCTTGAAACTCACAGTCTTGGGTTGGAACACATCTTGCTTTGCCCCTCTCTTAGCTGGCAAATGACAGAGGGGCCGGAGCAGCAATATAAGACTGTGACCAGGACTTTAGGACCCACCATGGAAAGGCAGAAGCACAGAAAGAGGTGAGTGAAAAGGGAATCGATACTACCGAGACTGCTAGCACTAGAGAAGGAGATCTCCGAGGGGGTTGGAAAGGTTGGGGGCAGAGAGGCCCACAAAAGGGGAAAGCTTAAACTTTTCCCCTGCAAACTGTGGAAAGGAGGGGACGTCCTCCGTGGGGTCCACAGGAGCCCAGAGGCTGCACCCTATGCAGCTGCAGGGGTGGCTCAGAGGTTGGTGGGTTGGTTGGTTGGGACGTTGGGAAATTGTGGGTTTGAATCCTTTTGAGACCAGATTTTCGCATGCGTGCATTTACTGCTTGCTAAAACTAGTTGCTTTTTAGTATTTTAAAGTGCTGTTTTGAAGTGTTTGTGTAGTAACCTACATAAACTGCCTGGGAAATTGGAATTCCGAGGCCAGATTGCTGAATTCCGGAGTTAAGGGCTTCCCTCTGGCAGAGTTTTTCTGTCTGTGAGCAAACATGGGTGGTGTGAATGAAAAAATCCCCATGGCATCACCATCATCACATACAAGAGTGCTTTCTGCTATTAACTGTGGACAGCAGATGATGATCACTTCTTGACTGCTGCTGAAAGGGTTTAATTTCTTCCCCCAAGCCTTATGAATCCCATTGCAGAAGCACAAATGCAGTGACAACAGATACTACACATGCTGGGGACAAATATTAGGCAGTTTTAAGTTGTTAAGTGTTAAATTATTGGGTGGTGATGAACAGAAGGATCAGAGAATATTTTGAGGATGTCCTTTTAATAGTGACAAAAGAGAATTGTTCTGTCCACTCACCCTTAGATGCTTCTGCTGCTAGGAAGACATCTACCACAGACTTCTCTACATCAACATTACCTGCTATGTAAGCTGACTCAAAAATCTCTATGTGAAGTATTATTACGTTTTATTGAAATAAGAGTTTTTGTGTGTGTTTATATTCAGACAAGTGAAAAAATAATCAATTGATGTTGCTTGTCAGATGAAGCGTAGAAATTAGTTTCTGAAGCATTCTTAAGTCTGGTATCAGTTGCTCTGTATGCTAAAGGAGCACAGAATAAATAGAGAGAAACCCCTGAGCTAGGATCTGGAATGTCTTCATGGATTAAAAAATAATACCAAATAAATAGGTGAGGATAGAAGCAACTTTCTGCCAGGATTCATAATTTTCTAATTTATTCCCAATTCAGTTTTGAGTTAAAAAAAACCCCCAAAAAACTGTTGAGCATGATCTCTGTTAATGCCAACTCTGAGGATCTACCAGTCCTATTACTTCTGTAACAAACCATTAAAGAACAAAGTAAAATATCAATGAATACCTATTCCTTAACCTGAATTATTAAAAAAAAAATTAGTATAACATATTTTATGTGTCAAAATAATACAGTCCTGATTGCAGTACATGTATTAAAAATTGGCAGTTTTTCTGTAGGCAAAGGTAATTAAAGAAATTATATTTATATTAGCTACTGCTTGATGTTGAGAAGGTTACTAGATTATTGGAAACACTTGGCACTTTGACTGGAACTGTTATTTTAAATGTAATAATGGAATACTCTACATATTCCCACTCCCTCCACCCCAGCTGCAGATACTCTAAGTAAAATTGCAGGCAGAAAACTATAAGGCATTGAAATCATATGAAATTTTCTCTATTTTTCCATGAAACTAGTGTGCAGTATTGTTGTGTAACATTATTCTTATGAATACAATAGCTTACTTTCATTCACAATAAAATTTTTTGACTGCCACTAAATTTTTCCTTTTCTGGAGTCCTCATTCCTTAGGGTCCAATAGTTCCTCCAGAAGCAACTGAATTAGTAAACTGCTGTATGACAAAAAGTCCTCAGTTTTAGGTGTTGCTCTCCAAGAAAGTAACAAATCAAATGAGAGACTACAGGGAATAAGAATAATTTTCAGAAGTGCAGTAAATTTGACCTAGAAGGAAAACTGAACATTTTGCTTTGCATCTACAGAACAGTGGAAACATAGATATTTGACTGATAGAAAAATTGCCTCAAGCAGAAAAAAGATGCTCTCTCTTCTATTCACATGGAGGACAAAGTAAAATTTATCTGCCATAGAAAAAAGAGACAGCTTTAAATTATGCATTAGGACAGCTTTCCTAGCGGCTGACAATAAAGCACTCAAATACATTGTCTGAGGATGACATGAAGTTTCTCTAACTGTAACTTGGACAAACATCAGTCAGGAATCAAATCAATATTGCTGAATTTGCCTTATGCAAAGAGATAGGCTAGATGATCTTTAAATTTAGCCTTCAATCTTGTCATTCTGTGGCAGTAAATACCATAAGGGAGGATCATGTTTTTAGTAAGGAAAAGTATATTCCCTGTGCAGTGTCAGTTTATGTGATTATAGAGAAAAATGTGTTTTCCCAACACAATTAATTAGTTTTTGGAAAGAGTGATGTAGGGTGGAGTGCTGCAATTTAGAAAGGCAGAGTTATTTAATTAGGGATTAATGTTTAAGTCTTGCTTTTTACATCTGTATGGTGGTAATTTGTTGTCATAGACCAGCAAATGATACAACCATGTAAAATATGTTATTGCTTCAACTTATATAAACAGTCTTTATATATTGCAGTGTTACTTACCTGCTTCAAGCACTAGAAAGATTTGAAGTACTGGTGGTAAGATGTTCTGAAATCCTTTCTTCTGGGACTCCTTTTCTGACTTTTATCATGAAAGAAGAAAATTCTTTTGGAACTAGCCCATCAATGCTTGCTAGTTTGCGTTTCAGAAATAAAGTACTGAAGACCACACTGCTTATCATTAGCAGAAATTGTGGACTTCTTTTTAATTTCTTAAACAAACTTAAAAAAAAAAAAAAAGATAAGACAGAATATTCACAGCGCTTAAAATATGATTAGTTTATCATTTACCCTAGATTAGACTAAACTAGATTAGATTAGACTAGTTTGCTCTGGTGCCTACTTCAGGACAAATATCTAGTCTCGTTAAATTTTCTTTTATTCAGTAAAACCTTAATTTTATATTAGGCATAGCACTTAACAAGGATGCTTCCATAGGACATTTTCTATAAACACGGCCTCATTAGCATGACCTGGTGAGTATATGATGCTGTCAGAATATGCTGTCAAGAAGCAATGGCCTTTTAGTGTTGTACTAGTAGCCACATTTGTTTTGATATAATTGAATTCTCTTGTCCTTCACTTCAGTTTCACAGTGGATAATTAGACACCCAGAACCACAATTTAAATAACTCTTAATTTATGTCCTGTGCCTGCTTTTTATTTGCTCAGTAATCTTACTATTAGAGCTTTAACTTTCTCTAGCAGTTTGACTTTTTTTAGACTTCAGATGCTAGATTGTTATAATTGATGTCCAATCATACATATAGCAAAATCGTCAAATAGAATGGGATTAAGTCATGAGCCAAGTTATGAAATAAGGTTACCAGTTCTGAAGCGCAAAGCAAGATCTGCGGGTTCACTTCTACTTAAGCAGTGAGAATGTGGGAGACAGAAATCCTTTTATCAGTCAAAGGCCAGAGATGGTCTGACTGAGAGAAGTGTTTATAAATGGGTAAAGCTGTGGCTACTCAGGGCATTGTTGACCTTGAGCGCATGCACATTGCCTTGAACAAATGTTCTACTTGATACATGGGCTGCATCTTAATATCTGAAGCAAAAATGTTATATCAAAATTTTTCATTGGAAGCAATAAAACATTTGCTGTCATAAGGGACTTCCCAGACAGTTTCAAACAACAAAGGCTGTTGACATCTGCTCTGACTTTGTCAGTCTCCTTTCTAGACAAAATCAGAGCCATTTTTCGCTGTGTAAGGTTGCTCTTTATTCTTGGAAGCTACGCATTTACTCCTTTCATTACTGAGACTTTTCATAAAAGTTTTCCACAAGGCTTTCTGTATCCAACCTTTTGCACTGCACTTCTATTTAGTATTGGAGCACAAATAGCTGTAATAACTTTTTTATAAGGCTTCTGATAATTTCTTCTGCAGTTCTGTTGATAGCAAAAATGAGAACAAACTTTGAAAAAAAACCCCTCACTGCAGGATGTTTTTTTTAATTTCTCATTTTCATTTCCAGTATTTCTACCTGCTCTAAGAAGTTTTCTTCTACAGTGTCAGATATAACAATCATAGTTGTAATCTGCAGGGTTAAATACAGTACACTAAAAATGAAGCATTTGCTGTTTAATTTTCAAGAATATTTGTATTTCCTACATTTTTATTTTTAAAAAAAGAATTCTATTTTTCCTTAATATGATTACTACTGTTCAGTTTTCATACATACGTGACCTGCGGACATTTTACAAAAAATGTAGTAACTTCATGCTGCATAGGCAAGTGAAAAGGACATATTTGTTAAGTTTAACATAGATAAGATGAGACCAGCCGCTGCTTAGAGAACACAAAGTTATTGTGAGCCTTTGAAATTCTCATCGACTGGATCTGGAAAAAACCAGCATTTGTTTTTTACAACAGGAGCAGCTGAATCCTTGAAAATCTGGTCTTTCATTTGAAGGCTTTAGGCCTTTTTCTAAACAGAGAATTTACTCTGGCTTTGTTAAAGTAACCTCAGGGCTTATCTACCTGGGTATGTTTGTGAGACATAAGCTAGGATATGAATTTTTAAGTATCGCAGCTGGTTCCCATAGAGGAGATACTTTGGGATGTAAGTGCCTTGCTGTAGTTAAGGCTCATCTACCAGCAGAGCTGCTTCTTTCTGCTTTGTGCAGCTATATAGTAAATTACTCCTCAAAAGTTCCTGTTCTTAGAGGTTATTTATTTATTTATTTATTTAATTTATATTTCCCCAGCTATTGAAATTGGTTTGTTACCTCTCCTGACAAACTTTCTTTCATTATTGCTGAGAATATTTCAGGTGCAACAGCCATGCTGTCACAGGATTATATCAAGTTGGCTTTGACTTCTGAGACAGCTTGTGTGCTTCTTCATTTACGTATTGTGTAAAAAAAAATGAGGATTTAAAACTTATTTTTACCAGATGTGATAAAGAACTTACTAACTTGAATCTAAAGCTCATTTAAATTTGATTTTTTGAACATATCTACCTGCTTTGTACTAACCCCTGAATTAAAGAAAGTATCACAGAGCATGCTGATTGTATATTTCCATGGAAATTGTGACCTTTACAATTGTCAATAAGCTTCTAAGCTGCTTTAGCTGGGACATAGTTTTTTGGTTTTTTTTTTTTTTTTTTTTTTTTTTTTTTTAATGAAAGCTGATGTCAGCTTCCTGTAGTTTCACTCTCAATTTGCTAATTGGAGAGAGATGAATGTGTAGTGGGTAATTTATTGAAATTATGTCAGTATGTTAACCATTTGTTTTTGTTATTCCCGTCATCTCTTTAATCTAGAAATAATCAACCTCCCTCAGTCTTTCAGTCCTGCTTCAGTGGGTAGGATGGCAAAACATGCAAAATACTGAACTTTCTACTTAATAAAAATGTTTACTTTGTATGACAGGGACAACCTTTATTTTCATGATTTTCACAACTTTAGAAGATTTTTTGACTCAATGTCAGAACTTTTATGTATAATTCTGCAGATGCACCATTTTTGGATAATGTAAGAGAGAAGACAGAAATCCTCCCCCTGGAACCTGGGACTGAAAGAAAACTACACTTGTGTGGCAGCATGATGACAACTCTAGCTAAAAAAAGCATCAGACTTGGTTGATATAAAGCTCCTCCTTTTTCTTTATTGGTTTTCTGTTATTTGGCATCATACCTCGAAGTGATGGAAACAAACCAAAACTATACTCTGTACTAACAAGGAAAAAAACCAGAAAGAATGGACATGTGCTTGTTTGGGCAGAAAGAAAAGTAATTAAAACCAAATAGTCATCTGCACCTACAACCTGCAGATTGGTCATTTATATCACTGTAAAGACTGTATTGAAAAACTGCTGTACCTGCCCCTTATCCCTGATCTCCAAATAAAAGGTAGACTTTTTATGTCTATTCTGCATTCACATTGTAGGCTGTAATAACTGGTATTTCTCATAGTTATTTAGCATAACAGAAGTTCTATCACATAGGTTTGGGGTTTTTTGATAGGTAGAGGCTAGAGCCGACAGAGAAAAGGGGGATCATCAGTGCTGAGGATATACTTTGAAGAATTACAAAAGCAAAATGAAATAATTTTTCACATAGTGAATGAAATTCTTAAAAGAACGGAGTACATCAGTACTTTTTCCCCATTTGAGGAGGAAGCTGGTGGTGTATGTGGGAGGAGAATTCCTGCTCCTTAAAAGTTATCTGGACAAAGCCCCTTTTAAATGCAACAAGGGATAACAAGAAGGAGGAAGATAGAGAAAAAATATGTAGAGACACAGACAGGGGACATGTGTGCTTGCTAGGAAAGCAACCTGGCAATTTGCTACACATCTTTGTTACCATTTGAGCCTACAACCAGGAAAGCAGCAGCCCATGTCCCTGGGGCATCGGGCTGCCCTCTAGCATCTGGTCAGGGCCCCCCCAGGTTGGAGCAGCTGGAGCAGGTGGCCAAGCTCCTAACACCCCAAAACCAGTATCTTGATAATTTCTCTGTCTTTTGAAATTGCCTAACTACACAGAACCTGTATTCCCTTGTTTGTTTGGGACAAAATATTTTACCACTGTGGCTTTAGTTGCACAAGGAGCTGTGGTAAGCAGTTCAAAGCTGCTGTTATCTATGATATGGTTTAATCCCAGTTGGCAACGAAGAACCACACAGCCACTCGCTCATGCCCCCAGCAGCAGGACTGGGGAGGGACTTGAAAAATAAAAGTGAAAAATCTCATGTGCTGAGATAAAGACCGTTTAATAGGTAAACATCTCACATACAAGCAAAGCAAAACAAAGATTTCATTCACTGCTGCCAAGGGGCAGGCAGGTGTTCAACCATCCCCAGAAGAGGAGGGTTCCATCACACCTAGCAGTGACTTGGGCAGACAAACGCCATCACCCCAAGTGTGCAACCTTCCTTCTTATCCTCCCAGCTTTATGTGCTGAGCATGATGCCGTATCGTGTGGGATATCCCTTGGGTCAGTTCCAGCTTGGTCCCCTCCCAACTCCTGGTGCAACCCCAGCCTTCTCACTGGCAGGGCAGCACAACAAGAAGCAAAGGTCTTGATGCTGGGTATGTGCAGCTCAGCTGTAACATAAACGTCTCTATATTATCAACATCTTTCTCAGCACAAACGCAAACATAGTCCTATACTAGCTACTGTGGGGAAAATTAAGTCTACCCCAGACCAAACCTGAAAAATGATAATACAAATATTTTTTCTGAAAGCTCACCTGAACAGGTGGCTGATGAAGAAAATTCCAATTTATCTTTCTTTATGCTGAATCCATTATAATGGCTAATTCAAAGACTGATTCCCCCTGGTAGCTATCAGCTATTTGAATTAGTTACCACTAAATGACATCTGTTTTACAGTTACTCTAAAATATGACAAACTGAAAAGATATGCCCAAAGGATCTTTTACACAATTATGCACAGGGCAGGCTTTTTTCAGCTGTTTTGGTAACTGAGTACAATTATGGCACCGTTGGTTAAGAGAGATATGCAAAAATTTGAGTGTTCAAGACTACCACACTTTGTTTTGAGTTAGGAAAGATCAGCCTGAAAAAGCACAACAACCCTTATACATGCTGTGCCATGATGAAAGTAGGCTTTTGCAGTCTAATCTTGTGATTCAGGAAATATTTTCTGACAATTCAGATATCTGAACAATCAAAGAATTCATTATTTCCATTAGTAAGTCCCTCAGTATGGTGACATTACACCCCTTTCATTCCCAGAACTTCATTTTCTTAGAATTTCATCCTTGTTCTTTTCCACAAACACACGAACTGTCAGCTCCTTTTGGTGTTTCATCTACCAAGCCATAAGTATGCTTTCAGAGCTTAGCAAATAGTACACTTGTGCTGCTGCTTTTACTCTGCTGCATTTTCAGCTTTTACGACTGTGAATGTGCTGGGCACAGTAATGACAGCCTGGAGAGCTCCAGTCATTTATTGCAAGGCTGCTTCTTTTCAAGGCTTGTGAACACCCACAGAGACTCCTCCGTCTGCAGAAACAAGAGGCTGATCACACGTCTGTGAACCACACAGGTGCCAGAAAGATCTGCTGGTGCTGGGCAACTGCTGAGGTAGATTTCTGCCAAGAAACAGAGTGAGACTTCCAATTTTTATCACAGAGACTTTTGATTGACTTGCTATCAGCAGTTATCATTCTGGAATAGATTTGGAGCAGCACTCTATGCACAAAAGATTATAATCACTCTCTGGACAACTAATCTTTTGCAATCCATCCCACCTCATTCAGTTTGAAAATGCATTCCCAATCACTAGGTAGCACATGGCTAATTTTGCAAGCAAACCCAAAGGTTTAATCAAAACTGAGCAATTCAGCAACAACAGAAAATAAACTCTGCAGTTTCTACTGCTTCACTCTGAAATTGCTGCCTGTACTTCTTGTTGGGGAGACAAAAAACCAAACCCAAACCCAGTTGTCACTTATTTTACATGTGAATGATGTATCGTTTTGAATATGGCACACCTGTTGGGTTATGTGATAAAAGCTGTTTGTAAACCCACGGTGGAGCAAAACAGCTACCAGTAACCCAAATTACGGACTCAGAGGAAAGAGCAAATTCTCTCGGCCTCAACCAGTTCCAGTCCCATCATTCAGGCCTGAGGTCCATCAAGACAGATCAAGGGGTTGCTACAGGGTAAACACAATATCTGAGTCTAGCTGCTGGGTGGATCTGCTTATGTTCAGGCAGCAATAAAGAAGGCTTCAGGGTGATTTATTTGAGGCCTTCCAGTACTGGAAGGGAGCCTACAAAAAAGACTGAGAGAAATCTTTTAAAAGGGCAGGTGGTGACTGGACAAACGAGAATGACTTCAAACTGAAAGAGAGTAGGCTTAGATCAGATATTAGGAAGAATTTCTTTACTGTGAGGGTGGTGAGGCCCTGGAACAGAGTGCCCAGAGGAGCTGTGGATGACCCATCCCTGAAGGTGTTCAAAGCCAGGGTGGATGGAGCTCCGAGGAACCTGATGTAGCGGAAGGTGTCTCTGCCCTTGGTGGGAGGGTTGGAGTTGGATGATCTCTAGGGTCCTTTCCAATCCTTAACTTTCTATGAATCTATAAATCTATGTTTATGGTACCTTCCAACACAAACCATTCTATGATCCTATGAACTTTCCTATGCTATCTCCATCACAGTTTCCAAGTCAAACTTCCTGGCATTTTAAAGAAGGTTCAAATGGCATATAGTTCCTGAAACTTTTTTTGCCTTCTTTTCACTTGTTGCTAACTAACTTTCCCAAGGACAGTTTTGAAGGAGGGCTGTCTTTGTTCACTGAAGACTGGTCCAAACTCTACACTGAGCTGCTGAGAGAAAATTATGTTGATGTGCTGGTGGTGTGATGAGGTGGAGAACAACACTTTGAGCTTACAATGATCCCTTGACTGACTTTTGCTTTCCTAGGTTCTGACCTTTACTCCCCAGGTCTTAAAGGGCACATTTTATCTTCCACTAGCCCAATCTCTTATCTCAAGCATATTTAAAACAGAGTGAAATGGTGTAGACAGACATTATTATAGCTGAAAACTTGGACTTCACATTTTAGAGTCTTTCTCATAGAAGTGCTTTTCAGATACAATTCAAAACTGTGCTTCAGGACTGCCCATGGCATTTTTCCACTTTTTTCCCCTTTGTTCCTTCTACTGCACCAACATGCTCTCTGCTCAAGTCTGTTCTCTCACATCTTTACCTCTGGGATTCCTTGGGCACTAAGTCACCAGGGGCTTATGTTTTCCCTTATGCATTTATCACTAAGTTGTACTAGTCTAAATTACTATTTTTTAGTCAAATGATGCTATTCTAGGAACATTAAGAAGGCATTTCTCATGGTTTTTTTCTCTTCCATTACAAGTACTCATAGTCTTACTAGAGCAATTCTGTAGTGATACAGAGCACAGTCACACAACAGACACTGATGTGTATCTACAGGTATGAAAACCCAAACTGCTATCCAGCTCTTTCAAACGTATGGATGCACTACTTGATCAATGAAGCATCACAGATTTCAAGCATTTATTATCATCCTCAACTCGTCCACCATTCCTTGCTTAGTTTTGATGGGTTGGTTGTTACGTTAAGAAGGGTTGTAATTTCTTCAAACCCAGATTCATTTTGCTTCACTAAAGTGATGTTGCATAATAGAAGCCTCAATTGTTGCACTTATTGTCATTCATATCATATTGAAAGGATAAAAGCATCTGAATCCAGGCAGAAAATATATTTTATACTTCATCACAAGGAAGCTAGATTTCATGTTCTCTTACATAAGTAAGAGTTTGTGTCATTTTGGTAAGTCTCGTTTTAGCTCTTTAACTGACTGGTCAAAGAGTCAATGTAAACATGAAGTTTTAAAAATACTGTTTCTACTTCAAGTCCTTTCAAAATCTGGAGAAAATATATATGCAAGTTTTTATTTTCATACTAGAGTGGAAGATTATTTCATCTAATAAAATATAACAATGTAAAATAATAAAATATTTTAGAATTTTTATTTTCTATTTTGGTTTGAGTTATGTTTTTTCCTGTTTTCTTGTTACTATTTAGTCAAGTTGTAGAAGTTAGTATGGTTTTCTCTTACTAGGAGAAACTGTAGGCAAATCTGGAGCTCTCCTTGATGTAGTAAATCATTACTACGTTCAGTGATTCCTTCTCTAGTTAAGGTCTCCAGGATAAGAAATACATGTTGATTTCTGCATGAGTCCTTCTGTAGAGGTTGATGGGGGAAAATTGCTCTTTATGAAATCTGAATGAATAGCAATATGTTACCTGGTGGAGAGGGAGGAACCCCCTAAACACAACTTATTTATAAGAAGAAAACTGTTCTAAAGAATGGATAAATCAATGAAATTCTGGAGAATAGAAATTAAAACAGGATGAGTATTCATTGTGCACTCTCATAACTGTCATTCATTCCAGAACTGGAGAAATATGATGCAAACGAAATTTTTGTAATGTCTTTTGTTACCTATATCTCATAATTCTGCAAAATTTATTCATTAATAGACTGCTGTTCAGGGATTGTTGTGTAGAATAAAAGAATTTAGTTTAGGTCCTTACAGAAGACAGCAAAGAACAAATATAAAACTTGTACTTCTCCTCTACAGTTCCTAAGTGAGCAGTGACCAGGACAAACAGTTTCAGACAAATAGGTTTTGATGATAGAAACCCAGATTTCTCATTCAAGTGCTACAGAAACACTGCAGTAAAATTTGGTCTTAAGGGTAACTGGTATTTAAAATACAATGGAAAATGTGGGCGTTGTTAGAAACCTAATTTTTCTCTATTGCTGTTGTATCCTAAAAATTTTGACACAGAAATAGCAAGAATTTGTAAATGAAATAGAATGACATACTTCCAACACATAGGATGAAAAAACACCCCAAAATATATGTCTTTGTGAAAGAAGATAGAAAGAGACCTCAAGTGGTAAGACCTCTCTGAAGGAAGATCTTTTTTCCTCAGCTGTCTATTCTGTAAAATGACTATGACGATCTGTGAAAGAAGCTTGGAGAATGCAGATCTTTTTGCAAAGAGCAGCTGCTATGCTGGACACTTACCTGGAACTTAATATTCAAACCCACTCCTCAGACTGAATTTAGCCTCTCCATTCAAGATTCTAATTCTCCACCTCAATACAATTGTGAAATAATTGCATTAAATGTGATAAAGTGCTGGGATGTTTTGGATATCGGGATGCATGTTAAATGTGAGAAATCAGGACAGATAGTTCTCCCTTCTCAGTAAACAGACAGGCTTTGACCAAAATATTGTAACCATGACTCTGTGGGGAAATATATTAATCATGTACAAGGTACTGATGTCATTTTTCTCCACACCCTGTGGTCTGACAGATGAGAAATACTCTTGTCACTCCAGTATAATCAGCTTGCTGGCCCCAAATACCTCTCAGATCAAGGCAGAGGTCTCTAGGACTCAAGTAATGTGTTTGTTTTGCACAGGTAATCTGTCTGTTAGAATGAGACTTCATAGATAGGGCAGAAAAACTATGTTACCCAGAAGAAAAAACACATTTTGCATACTTACTCTCATTTTTACTTCATAGTAAAGTGTGAGCATGCCATTTGAGAGATTCATTTTACACAGTCTCTGTGTTATTTGGTTTTGCTCTTAATTGCCAAAAAATGAGCCTCTCAAAAGAGGCTCTGAAAATGAGTGTTTTTCATGTGCTAAAGGGACATGTTGTGGGTTTAACACTGATTTGGGGACATTGGGTCCTACTCAGCTTTGTAAGAAGAAGGGACCTGTCATCTAGAAGTGAGTTTAAGAGACCAGGAAAGACTTACAAATATTGTTTAAACACTGTGGGCTTTTCTTGAAAGAAGTTCTTCTATTCAAATATAGTGGCCCTGGGAGTCACTAGACCAAAGCTGTGACCAGTTTTCTCCAGACCAGAGAGTTGTATAAATGAGTGAATTTGTAGATGATTATTTTGTATGTATGTTGATGTCGTTAGACAAGAAGCTTGTATGTATATATTTGTAATTTTCCAGCTGTATGTACTGAAAAGTCAAGGACCATCTAGAATATTTGACCAGCCTAAGGTTACTCAGGAAACTTGCAATACTAGGGAGAAAGATTCTTTATATTAATTTTAACTGTAAAGCTATGTTATTTCCCTGTATGCTCTACAAAATCATACTCTACAAAGTCTTTTCCAAACTACCACTATTCAGGAGTGACTACTGCTGATGATGGGGAATAGCTCAATTTGGGGAACATTCCAACTTATTCAACTCACATTACTTTTCTAAGAGGCTAATACAATGTGCTGAACTGCTGAATTTTGACTGTAATTATGGTTTAAATTATGACTCTTCTTCACCTGACAATAAGAAACATGTCACAAACAATTTGAAAGGCAAATGTCTGAATGTCTATCATAGTAGTAATTTTTATGTGTGTGGTCATGTTTGTGGCCCCCAGGAATTTAGATGGCAATTAAAAATGCATTCACATATAATGAGCTTCACTGTGCATGTGGAAACACAGAAGATAAGCTGCTTGTAGGTAAACCAGTTGTTGAAATGAGAAATGGTTTTGATTTCCTGTTAAACACAGACTTTGTATGTGAGTTCAAACACATCCCTTAAAATCTCTGTCTCAGCTACTCCTTTCTCCCTGCCCTCTAATATGTGTATTTACATCCTGAGTTTTTGAGGGGAAAGAACAAGATGCCATTAAGAGCTGTCCTACCCTACTGTGAATGGGATTTCTAGAGTTTACTGCATGATGCAAGCAAAAACCACTATGATGCAAACAAAAATCAACTGTGGTAGGCAAAAAAACTACAACAACTAAAAAATATTAAGTAGTGAATGCTGACTGGAAGCAGAGATTTGAGTGAGAGTGTGAGCTGAACAATCAAGGTAAAAACTCTGAACTTGCTAGTCCCTAAACAAGCCCCAGTTGACAGATAGCCTATGGGTGCTCTTGAGCACTCAAGTTTTGTGAGAGAGGGCAAGGAAAAGAGTGAATTATCTTGTCACTGTAGTGCTTTCTTATTTGTCCACAGTTACCACCAAAGCTGCATTAAGACTGCTCCAAGCTGACAGTTCTTGCCAGGTAGCAATGGGGTACAAGAGAAAACCCAAACAGATATGGCATCAAGTCATATGGACTCAGGATAAGTGTACTGTGAAAGAAAAAAAAGGATTGATTTACTGTGGTTCTCAGGAAATAATCTGTCTGAATTCCAAATTAGTCTGGCAAGGTGCCTGTTGGATATTAGAAGTCTATCTTTATAGTATTTTGAAGACGCTAGCTTGGCACATTTTCAAGGGAAGCTGGTTAACTACAATGCTAGCATGGAAGCAGAAGTTAGCATCACAAATTTTATTTTGTCAGTGAAATGCGTTATGGCTGATCTGCAGAATTAAAAGTTTGCCAGTAATCCAGAAGTTACTGCAGGAACTTATGGTCACAAAGACATAGGGACTTCATGGTCAAGGCTTTCAGCTGGCTAAGCACAGTTATTCTTGGGATATGTGACAAACTGTGGGCCTCTAGTTGCTACCAGGGTAGCACATGTCTCCCACCCATTGCCACTACAAGTTTCATGAGGGCGTTACAAATAGCAAACAAAGCTCCTTCATTCAAGGTATATCCCTGAGCAGCATTTAATTTCCATGGAAAGATGGAACAGTGCTTCCTTCCCCAAAGCAAGCTGTCTCAATGTTCATGTGCATCATACAGATGTCCAGCTTAATGACTTTAAAGACAAGAGAAAGCAATTACAATCCTTCTTCCTGCCCCTAGTCAGTGAATCTGAATGCTAAATTAGAGCAGTCTGTACAGCTTTTCTGTGACTTTGCCAAATAGTTGTGAATGTCTGACAAATCAGACTAGACTCCTTTGAAATAACCATGCTGGAGTATATGGATGATGCTGTCACAAACAGTCAGAAGCAGATCAGCCTAGCTGGAATTGCTAACCAACTGAGATGCCAGTTTGTGGGTTTTCAGAACTTCATCTTGAACTGTGTGGTGCATTATATATGTATGTTGTAATAAGACTTTGGTGATAAATTTGTAAAGCAGTAATGCATATCTACTTTTGCATATACTAGCCCTTTTGTTCAATAAACTATTTATTAAAAACCAACAGGTGAACCATCATTTAAACTGTGAAAAGACAAAAGAAATTGTAGTGTAAGTGATTACATACATACAAAGTAAGTAAAAGGTTCTTAGGTCTAAAAGGCCTTGTCTTAAATGCAGCGAAATAATATCCAGATTATACCATCATGTTTGCTTATTTCCTCTACAATGTTCCCCTGTCATTCATCAGATAGCACATCAAGAACTCCCCAACAGGTTTACATCAGCTGATTATTTGATCCTGTTACACCACAGTTCTACTTTTAATTAGTGCTGGAGTTCAGAATGGCATTGTAACCTACTTTTAATAGGCTGTCTCCCCAAAAACTGCAATCAGCTGGATTTCTACACCACTTCTGCTATATATTGGCAGCCAAAGGAAGTATTCAGCAAATTCAACATTCTTAGCAAAGTTAGGTTTAATTGCATTTGACAAAAATAAGATAATTTTGAGAGTCTGGAAAGGCAAAACTAGCAGGAACAAATTACCCTGCCTGCAGGAGTTAGAACATGATCACTAAGAAACAAAGTCTTCATGAGCATAGCAGTAAGGTTGCTTTGCGTCTGCAACGGGCTGAAAAAATACACTGGTCTGACAGCTCAGCACAGCCAATGTGATTCGTTAGTGCTCATGGTGGCATGAACACTCACTGAGCCAGGGTAAAGAATCTCAGGCAGTTTAAAATGCTCATTAAAGCAAATTACAGTGTCTGCAGATAAACAGGCTTCCCAATATTTGCAAGGTCCATTCTCCGTGCTGCAATTGTTGGTTGTGTGATGTGACAAGAGCAGAAATGCATTTATATCATTGTCTGATATACGTTCTCATCCAGCTGTCGGGTCTGTACTGCAGACACTTTTCTATGTCTCTCAAAGGCTTCCAATCTCTACCTATACAAAATTAACCAATTTCCAGCTTCCAGCTACAACTGTGGATCTGACTTTGACATGGTCTGCCCATCACTCCTTCAGTCGTGTCAACCTCCACAATTACACAACTTTTCTAGGGATTAGCAGTATATTCCAGTGCTCTGGTGAGCAAAAATTTTAAATAATCTTTCTGAAATGAAACATCACCAACAAGTATTATGAACAGTTTCTAGATTCAGAGGGGTGGGTAGTATTGACATTAGAGTCAAATTTCTGGAGGCAACACTATTGTGGCAAGGAGACAACTGATGCTTATTAAATATGTGCAACAACATCTGACAGAACATTGACGTAGGCTACCTTGGAGTTATTTTATTGGAGAGGGAGAAAATAACAAAATGCACAGGAGAGCAAGCTGTCATAATGTAAATCCAGAATGGGAAGCAAAGAAGAAGCAGAGTAACTTAAAAAGCTTTGCTTTTCATATTATCCTCAAAGAGAATGTAAGCTGTACCACCCCTGAGTGACACCGAAAAGGAAGGAGGTATTTCAGGTAAGAGTAGACTTTTGAGGAATGAGAATTTCCCAAAGAGCTCCCATTTTGTTTCTACCACCCCATATAAACTGTGTTTACATACATGTCAATGCAGTATCAGAATACTTTCTTTCACAAAGGGCTTGTCTCCCTTCTTCTGTTTGTATGTATCATGTAAGTGATGCATTTATCCATACTGTGTGAAGTGAGGGCTTCTTGTGGATCTTCCCAGAAAGCACTTGAAAGCTGCTTGCAGTGCTGAAAAAGATGATTTTACAATCAGTGATTTGTTACAATTTTTTTCCAACTTCAGTGTCAGTGGTTTCCGAGCTGATTATCATGGATCTTCTGACACAAAGTACAGGGATTAACCTCCTGAAGATCAAGGCATATCTGCCTCAGTTTTCCTTGGAAGCAGCATCACCTTCTGGACAGCTGTCTTCACTGGGTGCAAAGAAGTCTTTTTGTTGAAATGGACACTCCTCAAAATCAGATATAAAAAAAACCTCAGAGAAGTAAATCCTGTTACCTCACTCAGTAGTCTGCTCAGGCACCTGCCCAGATCCCAGTCACCACAATTATGGAGAGTTATTTCCACTTCCTCCTGTTTCAAAGGTCAATGAAGAAAAGGAGAATCATCCACCGAGTCCACTTTCCTATAGCCCAAACCCAGCTGGGGTACTGGTGTCCTGGATTTGGTGACATGCATATGCAAACTTGAAGTAAAATACTCCAGAACATTTAAGGGCAGGAAAGTAAACCAAGCACTACAGAGTATTTTATTTAATCAGAGAAGAAAAAGAAACAATAAAAATAAAATAATATTTGCAAGAGGATTTTATTAATGCTGTAAATTGCATTCACACAAGCACTCAAGAGCTCTCTAAGCAAAATGGAAAACATTCTTTTTTCTTTTCTGACAGATTACTTTTAATTTTTTATGATCAGGCTTCGAGATCAATATCAGCAAGCTTTATCTCCTTTGCTTTGCATGTGGAAAAACACAAATCCAGGAGATAAACTGCTCCTCTGAAATTGCATTTGTGTTGACAGTTTATTTTCTGGTTTTGTAATTTTATTAAAACCACTTATATGCTTCCTACATGATTCCACACACAGTCTGTAAAATGAGCTATTTAAGCTGTAGTGGTTTGCTTTGTAAACATATTTATCAGGATTAAATTGCCAGTCAGCATGTCTGCTGTAGGGAACCTGTTGGAAAAAAAAGCACAAATACCCTTTCATAATGGCATTTTCCTATATTCTAATCAAATCAGACTTTTTAAACTATCATTGTTCAGTCAAAAGCTCCACTGTCTTAGTGAAATCCTTGCAGTGCCATTATCAAGATTAGTAATAAGCAGTTTTCCCTATACACCAGTTTGGAGATCTATAGAAGTACAGACAACCACCGAAGACATTTTCAGGCAGTCACTTAGGACTCAAAGTTAAAAGACAAAATACACCTGTTCTAGAAACTTCATGCCTTCCTTTTAATTTCTTGTATTTGGAATTAAAAAGCCCCCAGTCTTCTACTTTCTGCAGCAAAACAGGATCAGCAGCCTCCGGCCCCAGCAGAGACTCAGTTCTGATGTGTAGTATCCTCATCTAAAAAGGCACATGGTCATTTCTTGTGGCACTGTGTGTACACTTGAACGAGAAGCATAATGGTAGGGAAAAGACGAACAGACTCAAGTCATGACATGGGAATTTCCAACAAAATATAAGGAAAAAACTTTTTCAGTGTGAGACTTGCCAAACTGATAAACAGGTGTCTAGAGTGGCTGTGGAGACTCCAACCCCAGTGACACTCGAAAATCAACTCAATAAGGCCCTGAAACATCTGATATAACTGTACTTACCATAGCAACGGGTCAGACTAGACCCCCAAAGATCCCTTTTCTCATAAATCAATCACTGGTTCTGTGATTCAAACTGGGGAGCGACAAAGGGAAAAAAAAGGGAGAAATGTTCCAATTTTATGTCTATGTGTAAAATAAATAATCTGGAAATCTCATACTGTCCTGTAGCAAGAATAAATTATCCTTTAATGTTGAAGCACCATATTGAGCTTTTATTTTATATCATTCTATTTCTTGTCACTCTACTTCATTTTTTAGACTTCTCAGTACATGGCTATTCCAAATCCAACTTTATCTCTTTTTAGTTATGCTGTTCTGATTGCCTTTCAGGTTTCCCTGCAGATGGTGGTACATTGTCTTCTCCTGATGATTCTGCTAGAATGTCTGCATTCACGTGTTTTGAAACAGAGTAATCATTCATGATGCTCAAGCCAGCAGACTTTAATCTCTCTCTGAAGAATGCTGCATGGAGTTGACAAATGGAAGCTAAGGACTCTCCTTTCAGTGAACATGTCTGAGTATAAACATTCTTCTTTACCTCTAAGAAGACCTGCAAAAGCTAACAGCTCTTCTTTTGTGAGGAATCATCCAATGCCCATATCACCAGCCCCTTCTGCAAAGACACTTAATTTGCAATCACACTTATTGTGAGTCAGCTCTTGCCTTTCTGTCAGGGCATAAAAGAATCATAGGATGTTAACAGCAATTATGTTCCTTTTTTTCCCCCAGATTAATCTTCAGGAAACCATTTTGTTTGGGTTGTTTGTTGCATCAGCCTTATTCCAAAATGCTAGTAAGTGCTAGGCCCCCACCTTTCCCATTTTTTTGGTCCAGGAACAATTTCCCAGGTCCTTGGCAAATGTTTTCTCCTCTTCCTTTGTGATCTGAGTCCAAAGAAACCAAAAACCTGAAAATACTGGAGGATTTCCAGTACAGAAATTGAGACAGAGTAATACTGAGAGGGAAATTAATGTGATAAACTATTATCAAAATTCACTAATTGCAGTTAAAGACATGTAATATTGCAGATACTCCTCTATTTTTTTTCCCTTTTCTAAACACAGATAGCAGTATAAATAATTTTAAATAGTGCAATAAAGATGGCCCTAAAATAGGTAGCTTTTAAATTACACTTAGGCTTTTTTATTCAATCCTTCTGTATCCTAGACCATGTTGTTCATCTATTCTGTCCTTCTGGCAAATTGTTCCCTGTCCGGTATGATGCCTACATATATCCTGCCTTAGAGCTCTGAATCTGTAGAGTATTTGGTCTGGAAGTACATACTGCAAAACTTCCAAAGGTATTGGTTTGTTTCTCCCAGGCTCATTGTGAATGGCTTTTTCAATGTTACTTCAAATACCCTAATGTTCTTCCAACACTGAAACATTGTTGTTGTTTTATTTCTTTTTTTAAGAAAACAAACCACCAAAAAGAGTAAGTGATGTCTGCATTATTCTAGCACCCTTTAGATCTTCGATCACTACACTCTAAGGCACAAGACTATGAATTTCAACCAAGTGTAAACCTGCTTATGGTATGCAATCAGGACTGAAATCTATAGATGTCTACACTGGCATGGGTGTGAGTGTTTGTTTGTGTGTGTGTGTGTGCGTTTTTCACTGCCTGTAGGTAGACTCACTGTGCTATCTGGCTTCAGTTCAATATTTCTTCCATCAGATGAAGTCTTTGTTATATATGAAATTCCAGCAGCAGACAAGATTGCATCAAAGCCAATGAGCTCATTAAAAATGAGCAGTGTTCCAGCAGTGTGTCTATACTGCAAAGAGGTGGGAAGATTCCCAAGTGGGCTTTGAACAAACTTCCTGGTTGTGAACACATAAAATATTAATATAAGATTTTACTTTTTGTATTTTTGGAAAAGCGCCAGGCACACTTTTCCTTTCAGCTTATAAATAGAAAATAGAATAGTTTGTTTAGATTTGCTAAAGTTGTCACTATAAGGGATTTTTAACAAAGTTACTTTGTGCTGAATCCAAACTGCCATGTTAAACTGCCTTGAGACCCCAAATTAGTGCTTTATACCTAGTCTAAAATGTCTCAATCCTGCTTCAATACACATGTCCTAGTCATTAGAAACTGTATGAAGACTTTGACTTTGGAAGATAAAGACTCATCATCAGTATTTGTAGTGATTGAGCAAGTTTTCCTCATCTTTGCTTCAACTTAATTCTTTCTCTACATTCTGAAGGACAGGACCTTTTCTTTTAACTACCTTATTTAGACAGGTGTAACACACTGTTTGTGTTTTGAACAATTGATTCACTAGCAGTGGTTTTATTACCCCCTTATCTGGACATTATGAGAGAATGTTTTCCCCATTTCCTTTCAAATCCTTCCCTCTTCCTCTCTGCCTCTCTCTGTCTGCTTCCTCTGCCTGCTCATTTCCCCAGACATTCACCTCAAATTTGTGTGTATGCTCTTTGAAGGCAAGAATATTTTAAATACTGGCAGACTTTGGAAGGACTGTCAGACATGTGAAGTGTGGAGGATAGGATTTTTTTGCAAAAGTTTATAATTAATCCTGTAAACAGGGATAGAAGAAAACAGTTTATTTGCATGTAGGAAACCAACTAGTGTTTAATTCACAGCTGAGAATGTCAGAAGAAATATTTTATCTTAGTTAATTGCATTGTGAACTTCATAAACCTCAAGAACACAAAAGGTTATTCCCTACATTGGGGAATAGTTTCAAATTTATTTTCTCCTTTCCTGGTATAAATGGGTTTGGTCAATATTATGTCAATTAAGATAGATAAAAGAAAAAATTATGCATAGGCAGATCGTTATTGCAAAATACAGCTTTGCAACTGAGAAATCCCATGTGAGCATATGTTAAATATCATCTGCAAATAATATTTGTCATTTTAACATAGAAAATCCCTAATAGAAATAATTAAAAAAAAAAAGAAAATTATGAAAAGTAATGAAAATCAATAGAGAGGGAAAATTGGAGCTTTTATTCCATGATCCTTTATGAAGAATAGTTTTATGTTGGACTGAAGTGAAAGGTCATATAAACATGACCTCCTTCAAATGAAATACTGAGGGTGAGAAAGCTGTCATGATTTCCTTATTATGTTTGGCAGGCCTTCTGGAGAACTTCCAATTATTTGTCTATTCATGCTAATATAGCCCATGCTGCCTTCTTGGAAACACTCATCTGTTTTCATGTGGGCATTTATATTTTGCTTTCTACCTCTTTGTTTATAGACAAAAAATTTCTTATCTCTGAGTTTATTGCACACCCTAAGATCAAGGAAAGGGTGAACAGCTCGGTTTACCAGACTAAGGTTTTTATTGTCAATGAATACAAATTTCATCATATTTTGCTGGTATTGCCAATGGCTTAAAATATTCCAGTTTTTCTTAGGATAACTGTCATTTATGTACTTTTTTGAAAGACAAAGCTTCATCACCTGGGACTGCTTAAACTGGCATTTATGTACTTCTGCAAAACTTTCTATTTCTTGAACTGTGTAAGTTGCACTATGAACAAGCAAATAAATTTAATTTCTTTGCTGGATTGTTAAAATATCTCAGTGTATTTCTCTGGTGAAAAATACCTTGGTGCAAGAGATCCTAATCTTAATTGATTTTTGCAAGACCTCCTGCATTGGAAATTCTAATATGTTAGAATCAGGATCTTCAATAAGCTAAGCACTCTTTTAGGAGAGAAGAAATTGACTGACTGCATCCAGAAACTCATTAATCATCCTAAAAGAAGTAGTTTGGAGTTTCTGAAAAATCAGATTATTTCTAGGTATCCAATGCTCAAAGATCCATTTTTGCTAAGAAGACACCTGAGTTTCAAATACTTTTAAAAATAGTTTTGATATCTGTGAAGCAATCTTTGATGGCTTTGAAGGGAAGCATGTTTGAACAGAGTAATTCAAACTTTATTATTATTACAATATTTATTATTAAAAATAAGTGATGCACAAACTTTAGTTGCATTTCTACATAGTGCTTGAACTCGTGTGGATGGCAACAAACAGATGAACATGTACGCAAGTTTATACATATGCACTTTTCTTCCAAAAGCAAGTATGGATATGCTTAGATTGAAAGGTTCTATATGCCTGTATGCATACAGCACAGCCCTTGGCCTTGGAGTCACATAAGCCATTGTTCTTCTGGAAAGGAATTAAACTCAAACTACATAGGGTTTGAAATCCTGCAGACAAAAATAATCTTGAAGTCTTTACTGAGATTTCCCACAGGAATTCTGGAACCTCCAGGAGTATTATGAGGAAAGAATCCTTCCTGTTCTGCTTTCTTATGAATTCTACCTGAGCCTAACAACAACTGTGGTTTTATATTTGGCTTCAAAGCATCTCATCAAATACCCAGGTTTCCTCACCACTATTTTAACTGAGATGTAAATTAATTTGGTGAAGGTCAGACTGCTTAAAATGAATAAAACTTGAAAGTCTTTATTCATCAAGCACATGATTTCTCAAAAATATTGGAAAAATATTTCATTCGATATGAGTCCCTCATTTCCAAGTTTTGAGAGGCTTGTGGCAAGTTCTGCAATTACATTGGGTTCCCTTATCTTCAGTCTGATGAAGGCTTCATTATCTCCATTACTGTGTATCATTCTCACCCACGTCAGGGGAAAAAAACTGGATTAACTATCGCATTTCCAGTTTTCTTTTAGTATAAAAGTACTTCTCAGCCACAGCACCTTTCATTTTACTACTTGTGGTTAGATTTACAGGTACACTATAATAAAGCACTTGAAATCTTTTGTGAGTTGAGGGAATGCAAATCAGCTAGCCTTGGTTAAATAATTACTGACTTGAGATGAAACTCTAATGAAAATAAACAAATATTGATATCACGTCCCCTCACTTTGCTATTAGTATGCTAGCCCATGTCCATGTAATTTTATCATGTTTATAATAAAGGCCCATGAAAACACCGTATTTGAGAAATTACTCTGCGGGGATGCAGGCATTTTATATATTTCTTTTTAACGGGGTTTTGCTTCCAAGCATATTTTCAAGAAAATCACAAATCACAGAAATGAAGTTTCAGGCAGCTAAGGCCTTGAGGTAGATGGATCACCTAAGGTATGCTAAAACACCTGTGCTAGTAGATTGAGGCAAATGAGTCATCCCCTCAATGAACAAACCATCTCCCTGACAAGTTCTCCTTTCTCCTGATTGTAGCTTACTGCTGAGCAGTGCTGTTGCACTGACATAAATTTGGTTCCATATTTGCATGGACCTTGAATGGATCAAGAAAAATGGAAGAGAGACAATCCAAGACCTTTGAGGATTTTCTCCAGTCCCAGCTCATACTTCACGCACCTGAGGAAATCCTTATTCCAGTGAAAAAAAATGAGCTAACTGCTCATCAGCTTCAGCCCAAAATGCCATCTTCTTGAAAAAACTGGGCACTAGTGACTTTGATGTGGCTTAGCATTTTGGCTGTTGTTTTTTAGTTGCTTGGACATCAGGTAACTGGACTTTGAGAGTATTTTTTCCATGCTGGAGAACTGACCAGTGTGTGAAGTGAAGAATGTCAGACAGAACTATTTGCTAAATAGAAGCTTATGCCTCGGTGCTTCACAACCTCATGCTGCTGAAAGCTTGCCTGTGTAATAAAGAAAGTTCAAATACACATCCTAACATAAGTTAACCTAATTCAGAAAAGTTTTCAGTCACAGATTTAAATTGTTTTCTATGAAGAGAAGTTTTTTCTAGTCCTTTACCAGGGTGTGGTAGGGGCCGGGGTCTTCTGAGGACTGGAAGCATAGTGGGGGTCACTGAGGGATGGCAGGCGGGGACCTGGCAGTCAGGACTGTCCCACTGTTCCACGAGGTAACAGGACAGCTGAGAGACAGCTGGGGCAGCCCCAGTCCCAGGAAACTGGTGCCTTCCTGAAGACAGGGACAGACTGAGCTCATGCTGAGCTGAGCCTGTGAGCGGTTTAAAGATCAGGTATAGTGAGGGTACTCAGGGTCAAATACAGCCCCAGGAAGGAAGGAAGGAAGGAAGGAAGGAAGGAAGGAAGGAAGGAAGGAAGGAAGGAAGGAAGGAAGGAAGGAAGGAAGGAAGGAAGGAAGGAAGGAAGGAAGGAAGGAAGGAAGGAAGGAAGGAAGGAAGGAAGGAAGGAAGGAAGGAAGGAAGGAAGGACAAGAATTGCCCAGGAAAGAAAAAGGGATGTATAAACCTCCATTGAAAACATGAAAACCTGAAAATCAGCATGAAACTTGAACCTCAGAAATTGTGTGGTTAGCCTGAGCCTGAACTTGTGCTGCAATCACCAGCTCTGAAGTGTTGCCCAGGAGCATTAGGCCTGTGTTTGATTCCACCTGAGGAGTAAGTTGTTGAAAGCAGAATGGGCTACGGAGATAGACTGGGTAAGCAGTGAAAGGCTTGGTCTGCCTTCTACGGAACCCTTTCACCCCACTTACCCTCTGTGACAGAGGTCCCTGTGCATGAGGGAGAGGCTGTTCCAGCTAAAGCATCTGACTTAGAAGCAGGGGATCTTGGAGACAACTCTCAGCAGTGTCTGCTTCAGAGCTTTTAATGGGGAAGTGGAGCTGTCTGCAATGCTCAGGACACACCCTTTCCTATGACTAGGCCTGACTCTGGTCTGGAGGTCATATACCAGGATGAGGGCACCATGTTGTTATGTGGGTTCTTCTTCAGCTGATAAACTGAAAGACTACAGAATCATAGAATCTTAGAACAGTTTGAGTTGGAAGTGACATTTAAAGGTCAACTATTCACCAGCTCATGACCCTCTTCCCCTTTTGAGAAAGGTGAATCCCTCTGATGTCAGCAAGCCTGTTGCTGTGTAAGTCATCCTAACATCAACCCTCCCCCCTGCCCCCCAAAATTAATAGACTGGGTGCATCTGTTTCTTCCAACATCACTGCCCAGAACTGGAAGGATAGGGGAAACAATAACCTGTGCTCCAAGTACACCCATCAAGCGTCCCAAGGTCCTACAGACCCTTTTATCATCCTTGGACTAAATGTGACTTCATTGTCACCCACATGAAAGAGCAGTAATGATAGTAATCCATGGGATGTATCAGACTAGGAAGTTTCCTCGTGATGTCCTTAACCCAGGCTCCAGGGAGGCAAAAAACCTCCCTAAGAGGAGGGTCTGTCCAGCATATTGAGTCCTTTGTACCCTTTAGAAGGAAATTGCCTATAAATATAACCATTTTTTCTTCCTTTTGGTGGTGGTCATGGTACCGGGGGCAGGTCTGTTTGATCCTGGTAACACCTCTGGTGCAGATGGATCATCATCCTTATCCATTGACTGGCCATCAACCTTCACCAGCCCTCATACCTGTTGTACAGAGGCTCATGTGGCTGCGAAGACTAAACTGCTGATTATGCAGATGTGTGATGCAAAGAATTTAATTGAGCAAGAAGAGCATGGCAATGGCAGAGAAAAACTGGCAAATCCATGAAACGCTGGAAAAGAAAAAGCAGGATATAGCTCAGCTGCATGCTTGGATCAAACATATAACTGCAAAAGGTGAGAAATTAAAACACCAGAAAGAAAAATCTGGAAGAGTTGCATTTGAAGAATTTGAGTGGACTCTGTTTAAACACATCTCCAAGAGGAATTTGATCCTTCCTTAGAAGAAAAGGATGAACTTATTAGTGTCCTGCAATTGCAGGTATCATTGCTGTGTAGAGGTTACAGAATGGTCAGATAGCCACTTAAAAGCCTGATCCAAATAACTGAACCACAAGTTCGAAGTCCCACAAAAGAAATCAATTTCCATGGAAAATACTGTGGAACCAAGAAGCAATGAGGGTAACAAAAGTTGCAGTATTCTAAATACTCCAGTACTCTAAATCTTTTGACATGAAACTCCAACACAGAGGTTCAACAGAGGAGACAGCAAGGCATCTCTCAGCAGGAATGCTCTGATCGACCTGGAAGAATGTAGCCAATTTGTAAATTCATTGTGTCTTGTCATTTGTCTTCATCAGCACTTCAAGGGGGAGCTATCTTTGACTGAGCCCAGCATATTTGGCCCAATGCAGATGGCAAAATGGTATGGTGAAACTGAGAAAGCAGCTGCTTGAGGAGGACGAGATTTGCTTTATGCAATTGTCAGCCATATTATGGGAACACAAATGTAATATGTCTCCAGTGCAATCAATACAGTGGCTGCTATTTTTTTTCTAGAAGTGCATTTCCATTAACTCAGAGAAATGATACTACTATCAAAAAAAGAAAGCCACATGCTTTTCTCAGTGGCCTAGCAGAACATGCCATTCAAAAATCCCTACAGGCAACTCAGCAGAAAGTTAATTTTAACATCTGATCAACAGGTCAGCTTTGCAGAATGACATACGACTGAGTAGATCAACAACATTAATAAATTCTATGATGTTCCACTGGAGGGTTTCCTAAGACACTTGAAAGCTTGTAGTTTTATTGTGCAGCTTCCAAGGTATTCTAAGGCAGTTTTCAAGTCTCTGTCTTTTTAATTTTGAAGCATGGAGTTTCTCATTTCCACAGCTGATCTACAGCAGAGTGACTCCATTCATTAAGATACTGCAACCTTGCTCCCCTTCATATAAGAGTCATTTTAGGAAGCCATCTTAAAGGTCTTAAAGAAGTGTTCTGAACAGAGAAATGCTTCACTACGCCACCTTCCTTCCAAATCAAACTGTGCAGCTGCAAGAGCTAACTAATAGAAACAAGGGTTTGTAAATTAGGCTTTCAGTTTGCAGGGAAACTCGAATACTCTACCAGTCACTTCATAACACTGGGAAATATTGCAAAGCTTCCTCTTTCAGTCATTCTAATTTTCCCTGATTGCCTTCTCCAAAGCTAGCATCCTTTTCTTAAAGAAGGCCACTGATAGAGCTTTAGAGGGGATGCTTCAGAGGATGCCCTTTCTAAAACCGTGGTTATGTTTCCTCTGGAAATTCACCAGTCTGTCAAGGCTTTTCAAATATGAAAGACAGTGTCTTTACAGATTCATCTGCCAGTTCACTCTACCTAGATCTTAAAAGCTTTTGGGAGTTCCATTTACAGGTAAGTGCTGCTCTGAACTGGTTCTCCAGGTTTTCTTTAGTTCTCCAAGTTCATTCAAAAGTGATCTTTTCCACCATTTAGAATGACTGAATTGGTAGCAGGAAGGGCCTGACAAGTGCTTAACTGGTTGTCAGATTTGCCAATTGAAACCACATCTGAAGCTTTTGATGACCAAAAGCTGTTCCTTAGGTCAGGGAATGAAAGACAAAAAAATATACTCCTGTACATCTGGTCCATCTTGTTCCAGCTGTCTATGCCCAGCCAAGCCTCCATCTTATTAAACCTGGCGTCACTTGTGCCATGCTCTTCACTCACTGCTCAGGCTTTTAATGAGGGGAGAGGCAATTAAAAACATAATGTGGGCACATTTTAAAAACTCCTACATTCCTCCTCCTGATGGAGCCTGTCATACACCAGGCAGTACAGAGAGTGAACACCCTGAGCCTGCAAGTTGCAAGGCCTGGTGGACCCCTGCTCTGCCAGAGCATCTTGTCTTGTGCTTGGACAGGGACGAGGAGCCTGCAGCATTGCCTTATACTGGAGCAACCTGCCTCCTACTCACACAAAGCCCTGTGGCCCAACATCTTTGCTAGCCTTCTTGGTTTGGCAAGTGGATAAGTTTTACTGTGGGGTTTGAATGGAGAAAAGTACAAGATTTGTGCAGAGACAGCTTCCAGCAACTCTTACGCAGCAAGTGCAGTCTGTGATGACAGACTGCAAGGGCAGAAGGCCCCAAGCAATTTGGGGAGAAGTATTAGGCAAGAGAGGTAGATCATGTAGGGGACCTAGCAATGGCAGCTCAGCTCCTGGCTTGCCCTAGTCAGAGGAGCAGTGGCCACAACCCAACCACAGTAGCAGTGAGGTCAGGGTTGCCCAAGGGCACCAGGACCATCCCCTCAGTGTGCCTTGGCAGCATCCTTGGGTCAGTAGATGGGGAAAACAGGGGAGGGCTGCAGCAGGGCTGTGATCTGCAGGGCTCTGACAGCCACTTCTGAAGTGGTCAGTGGAAAAGCATTGCATATTCCAAACTGGAGATGGAAAAGAGCCATCAAAATTCATGAGGGATATTAATTTTAATATATATGAGAAAGAGAGTGACAATATGCAAGCAGTCATGCTCTGCATGATGAATTGCAGTCCACTCATACACAGTGCTTACAGTAATATCCATTTGCAGTGATATATCATTTTCTTTATTATTTAATCTCATAGCTCTTAATTAGCACATTGAATTTTATGGTTGTTTCGGGCTTGCAGGGACATGACTAGAAATTGTGTGTAAAATCCCTCCCCATGTGACATATGAAGCCTCAGTTGAGCAAGTTCACAACTGAAATGCTCTCTGGCTTTGCCTTGGATGAATGGTTGATGCCACATCTTACTTTTTAAATGTGTTTTTAAAAGACTTTCATAGAGGGAGACTTTTCATTTTTTTCATGTCAAATTGGCAGTGTTCTGTCTCCCTGAATGCAGAACAGGTTCCTCCTGACTTGCATTGATGAGAGCCTCAAACAGCCTTTGAGGAAACTTCTCAAGAGGCTTTTTACTGCGAGTCTTCCTCAAAAAGTAAAAGACTGAAACAAGTCACAGTTAAGAGGGATTTTAGACACCATTTTTGCCTCAAATCTTGTTTCTGCATTAAATGAGTGTTTTAACCCCAAATTTCAGTTATGAATCGGGATCTCTAAATTAATCTCAGAGAATATGACAACCATCTCATTGAAACAGATCTGCTAATATGTTGGATGGCTTATCCTTTAATAAGCTCCGCTGATCACAGTGGTGTTTTTCAAGTTCTTTAATAATATTAAGATCACTTGTAAAATCAGATCAAAACAGATGAGATTATATTGACCAAAGGAGGTAGTTCATGATGTGATTAAAGAAAAAGGAAATGGATGTTCCAGATGACGTATTAGGATAATGAAAATGTGTACAAGAGCAATGTAAAGAATATTAATGATTATTAAAATATTCAGAGAAATAAAAACATCAGAAAATATTATATTTTTATGAAAATGTTCAGTATTAGAAAAATGCAGTTTCCACAGTTAGATGGAGAGAAGTTGTAAAATGCAGGAGTTCTGACTGAGTTTCTTGGAAAACAATTATGAAGACAGAGCCAAAGAAACTGGGATCTCTTTTCTTCCAGCTGGGAAAATATGTTGAACCATAAAAGCCGCAGATCTGTTAAAATAAAGGTTGGCAGCAACCTGCTTCAGTTGAATAGCCTAAACTGTGAAGAATAGCTGAGAACACAGGAATTGCTTCAACAAAGATTTGGATTCTCTAAGGACTGAGAAAGTGCTAGGAGGATGAAATGTGGCTGAGCAGCATGATTCTTCATTTCTAAGGCATACTTTCATAGCCCCACAGGAAAAGAGGCCTGTAAACCTTGCCTCAGTTTTGAGGATAACATCTAATTCTTCAGTTTCCTTACATGTAGCTGGAAATGCTGATGTTAAGTGAACATGAAGAGCTCTTGAAGCAGGACTTTTTACAGATTCCTGTGGCCATGTTGAATATTGAGCAACTGGGTTATCAGGACTGGAGGAGTTAATGAGAAAGCTGAAACAGTACTTAATTAAATCAGAGTGAGAGGATGGAACTATTGCATCAGAGATGGACAGGTTTTGTATCCCTTCAAGTACCTGACAATTTACAAACACAGCATCCTTATTTTCAGCTACCTTACAGACTGGAGCACCTAATTCATTGTGTATCATGTTAATGAGTAAGTTGACTTGAGTTTCCAGTACTTCCAGTATTTGAGTTGCAGGAAGAACTGAAGCAGCAAGTTTGAGATCAACTATCTGTAAAAAAAAATGAGCTAGCTTAAGTTCTGTGTCATATCATTAGTAGAAAAAAAGCCATATTGATGCAACAAATGGACTTTGTATATGCATAGTTATTTTTACAGGTGTTAGAGCTTGTTTTGCAGACAACAGCAACAAGAGAGCTGATTCCTGAGTGAGTGAATGGAATCATGGATTTGACAGATGTGTAAGGTTTGGTCCACTCGACTCATTTGAAGGATGGGGTGCCATCCAGGGGGCTCTAGACAGGCTTGAGAAGTGGGCCCATAAGAATCTTATATGGTTTAATAAGACTGCCATAGGTAACCCAAAATGTTATTGTATTCCATGTCCATGTGTGCCCAAATTGTTGCTGCCTCTTTAAGGCCCAGTGGCTGGAAACAGGCCCCGGGCTTTTTAAGCTGGAATATGGAAGCAGAGTGCATGCAGAGTCATAGTCTTTTAACTCATGCAGAGTCTCTCTCTCTCTTGCCTTTTGGTTTGTTTTCATGTCCCTTGCCTCTCTTGCTTCTTGGTCATTTGGATTTGAAGAGCTGAGGCAGCTTTGGGAATGACTGCATGCTGCCACACCACACTCACTCCAGTCTGGCTGAAGTGTTTAAAAGTGCTTAAAAGCTTTTTAGCCAATCAGCATGCTTCTAAAAGTTACAGACAGCTGTCTCAATTCATAATAGCTCAGATACAACTGTTGAATACAATACTGGCTTATTATGCCTTGACATAACAATACACAATATCCCATTATAAGGCTTAAACTTATCTATCTTGCTAAGTATATTTTTTGCAACTCCTAAATCTATCTAGGCCAAACCTAAAACCCCTAACCATTGTTTTAATGTCCTTAGCGCTGCATATCTGTATCTTCAAGTTTTTTACAAGCAAAGCTGAATTCTAAATATTTTTGCTTTATTTTCTGAAGCCTGCTTTTATTTCTCACACCTAAAATCCTTTCTACCTTTTGTGTTTCCCCACAAGTGGGATCCTGGGCAGCATCCAAAGCAACACGGGCAGCAGGGTGAGGGAGGGGATTCTGGCCCTCTGCTCCACACTGGTGAGACCCCACCTGGAACACTGCATCCAGCTCTGGGGTCCCAGCACAGGAAGGACAGGGACCTGTTGGAGTGAGTCCAGAGGAGGCCACCAAGAGGATTAGGGGGAGGGGGCACCTCTCCTATCGGGAAGAGCTGAGAGAATTGGCTTTGTTCACCCTGGAAAAAAGAAGGCTTCAAGGTGACCTAATTCTGGCCTTCCAGTACCTGAAGGGAACTTACAGGAAAAATGGGGCAAAGTTATTTACAAGAGCATGTAGTGACAGGACAAGGGGAAATGTGTTCAAATGGAAAAAGAGTAGGTTTAGATTTGATATTAGAAAAAAATTCTTGACTGTGAGGGTGCTGAGAAACTGGCACAGGGCCCTGAGTATCTGTGGATGTTCCATCCCTGGAGGTGTTCAAGGCCAGGTTGGATGGAGCTCTGAGCAACCTGGTTTAAGTGAAAGTGTTCTTGCCCTTGGCAGGCAGGTTGGAACTAGGTGTTTATCGAGGTCCTCTTTCAACCCAAACCATTCTTAGATTCTATGATGATTCTGTGGTTAGGAAGTAACTTTTTAAAACTCATATTTAGGTGACAAAAAAAAAAGTTTGAGTAAAGTCAGTAATATTGCAATATGGGGTTAGGCACAATGGAGTTTGTTGCTTTACTGTAATTTATTCAGGTGTTTAATTCCAGCTATTCCACAGGTCTGTGAATGTTAAATTCATCCATTAGCCAAAAAAAGTTCTTTGTGGTTTGGGAAAAGATGGGAAACACTTTTTGCCAGTCAGCCTTCCAGGTGCCAGTGGAAGGTAAAGGGAGTTCTTTCTGAATTAGCTAATTTGTGGTATTTACTATACAGCTAAATTCCAACATAGAGAGAGGTAGTTAACATACAGCATTCATAGCATGAAATAAGAAAACAGTTTCAGTGCTGAGTGTCAGATGAAGGCATTGCATCTGGTAATCAAAAAATGTGTTCTAGTGTGCCTTAAAATACGACTTTCAGACTGGGTTTTTTGTAAGTGCATTAATTAAAACATGGGAATTTTGAAACGAAATGAGGTGCCTTAATCCACCTTTTTATGCTTCTAAATATAAACAAGCTGCATGAAGCTACTGTTTTTCCTTTTCTTAATGTGCTAGAGATGCTTAAATAATAGGGAGGATTGGAAAAGGTTATTTTGACAACCTCAGTGGCAATGTCTCCTGGATGAAATATGGAAAGGAATCTACAAAAGGAGTCCTTATACCTTTATTAATTTTCTGCTACATGGACACTGCATCTCATATTTATACACCAGAGTGAAATGGGTTTGTGACTTTGCCTCTGGATTTGAAATTAAAAAATATGTGCTTGTAGGAAAATAATCCCCATTTTTTTGACTCTTGAGAACTTGCTTAGAAAGTGATTTAAACTGAAACAGCCTTTCTGAACAACTTTTTTTCTTGTGATTTCTCAGCATTCCAAACTCCTCTTATCTTTAAGAATAGTATCCTTCCAGCCTCATGTTGTGTAACTGTGGTACTTTGAATTCCTCTACTGCTGTGGTTTTTGGGGGGGAGCCTAATCTTCCAATTCAGCTCTTCTTCACTTCTACAAAAGAAAGCAGTAGTCAAATAATTTATAGATACTTTATTTCATTCTACCTGGTGTGCAAGTAAGCTAAAGTTAACTATAAGTGTTGAATTTGTATGTTTTACTTACCTCAAGAATAAGAAGTAAACCAAAGAACCTTGCTCATTCAAATATATATGCAGTGTGTTGTCATGAAATTATATTCTCCATTGCAAGATTGTAGTCCAAGGACAGATAGGAGGGGAGGTCTATCAGTATTGGGAAGGATAACAAACAAATCAAAAGCATACCTTAATGTTAGATCCTTGCTGTTGTCTCTGAGCATGGACTGAGCCTTGACAGATTTTCTGTGAGTCAAGTCTACCATTTTTGTCATTCCACACAGTGCTAGTGCTAGTGCTAGTGGACATACCTTTTTTCTCAGTCAGTTAATATGGTCTTTAGCAAGCTGTGGATGTTTTGATTTCACCAAGACAACTGGCTTCTGCTCTTCCTGGAACAGCACTTACTGTATGGTTTAACCTTTTGGATTGAACACTTCTAAATGTCTGTGGCCTACGAAGCCTTCAGCATCCTTCCTGGTTTTATATTATGGATTTTCTTCTGACAAATATTACAGTTTACAAAAGTGAAGCAATATTCAGTGTCAAGGCTAGAAAAAGAGTTCACCTTTATGCACAAACCTATTGTAGCTTTCAGGAGTTAAATCTTGAGGTGGTTCTGTTTCATTCTGTTCCTGGATAATAAAATTGTTCCTTGTCATCTATGTTTTTCATATTCAGGTCTATTACTGTAGGCATTCAACATTGAGTCATTGCTTCCACTGTATCACCAGTTAGCAGGTCACTGGCTTTTGTAGTACTCTAGACAAGCCTGCCTGAAATACTTTTGGTTTGGAATTTTGGAGACAGCTTAGGTTGGCTACAAGTCAAAAAACCCAGACAAGGTTACACCTCCAAATAGGTAGATGAGAATAATTAAGATAACTAGAAATACCTACTCGAATTTCTCCCTTTCTGTCTCTTCTTTCCCTCTATGCAGTTCTCCAGGGTGTGTTTGTTCTTTATTTATTTGCAACTTACTGTTGCAAAGTATTGTGCAGACTTAGCCAAGGTCATTCATTAAAATGTGGAAGAGGAGATGCAGTGACAAGCAGTAGTGAGAGCAGGTTCCTCTCCATTGCAATGTGTTCTTGACAGTGCTGTGTTTATATGAAGAATACATATGAAGAGGTGAAATACTTCTAGACAAATTTCAGTAACAAGGGCTGATCATTCCTGAGTTTGGAAGACTAGTGTGCATCACAATTATATTGCCTGATTACAACACGTTAGCTCATAAACAGAGAGATACCTTCACATTTGCTTTGTCTTAATAAGTCTTCTGTAGACCTTTGCCAGGGGATTAAGTCTTTTTGGTTGAAAATGATTTCTCAGTTAGCCAAATAGAAAAGAAGGCACAGAAATAAAGAGAGCATAAATCACATCTTGGAGGGAGGCAGTTCGTTTGCCTGAATTTAGATTGATTTATCAGAATACTTGAATATTTTTCAGGTTCATATTGGCTGGAGTACAGTGAAGAAATATTTTGGTTTTCTGTGATAGAAAAATTTTGAGCAACCTAGAGAAAATATCCTTGATGCACATTTGTGTTTCCACTATTCCCTGTGTAGTGATTTGGTTCAAAATATCCATTACTTATTTTCCTTCTGTGAGATAAGAATTAGGAGAAAGCAAAGCAGGCACAAAATTTAAAAGAATATAAAGAAGTTTATTAACAGACCTAAAAGAAAGAAAAAAAAGTCAGACTAAACCTTCAGAACACTTCTCTGCCCCCCACCTTTCTCCCTTCTCCCACTGACAACGTCAAAAGACAATCCTTGAGATTTTCAGTCAGTTTACCACCTCTGTGATAATCTCTTTTTCAGTTCACTTAGGGAGAAGAGTCTCTCTTGCTCATGCTATGGAGACATCTCCACAAGAAACAGTTCTCTCATGGCTTCAATGTCACAGCCAGACAGCTACCCAGGATGGTTCTCTGCTCACATGTGAGAGGCCCTTCCCTTGTCTTACAGCTTTCCCCACAACTGCTTTAGAGTTTTCAATATTGAGCTAATGGGGTACCATTTTAAGGATGAGCTGTCCAGAAGCAAAGGTTCTCTTCACCTATCTCTGGGAGCATCTTCATCTCTAGGAACAGAGGTCTTCTTCTCCCTGGGAACAGGGGTCTTCATCACTTTCATCTCTCTCTGTTCAAGCTTCTTATCAAATCACAGCTGCTTCAACATTTGCTTATTTCAGCACAGGTACTTTTGCTCACAGTTGCAATTTGAACGCTCCACCCTCATGCTTTCATGAAATTACAACGGGTACTCTGATGTATCATAGTCATATAGTCATATAGTCATATCACCATAGCTTTACAACAGAATTTCAGCTCCTAGGCTTGAAGCATCTCCTCTTTCTCCTCTCTCGGGGTTTCAGCTCTTCCTTCTTCACTGATTTTGGTGTCTTTATGGTGTTTCCTTCATGTGCCTTCACCTTTCCTTTTCCTCTGACTTGGGAGAGGACTGATGTCTGCAGGCATCATCTGTTCTGGAGGGAGCTTACAGCCCTACAAGGGTTAATGTCCCCCGGCCCCGCAGCTGGAATTCCCTTATCGCTGTTGGTCACCTGCTCTTTGCCGGGCAGCGGCCTGAGATGAATTTCGGCCGCCCTGGGTGAGGGCCGGCCTGGCCGAGCCGCGCTGCTGGCCCACCTGCACGGAGCAGGGCTGCGGGGGCTCCGGGGTGGCTGTCTCTCGGCCAGCCCGGCCTGCACTGAGGGGGCTGTGCCGGGTGTCCAGCGAGCAGGAGCGGCTGAGATCTCAGCCAAGCTGTACTGCGGCCGACCCGGCCGGGCTGCACCGAGCAGGGCCTGGCCCGGCCCCACTGGGCTATGCGGGCCCCCCCAGTTACCTGTCCCAAAGCCAGAAGCAAGAGAGCTTTCCCGGCCTTTGTTCGTTCTTAAATGTGCATCACAGAGGTGTGTCAAGCTTCTTAAGTGGCTTAAAAAAGTTGCCAATATTCAAACTGGCCAGCTGATTGGTTCTATTGGGTCTGGAGGAAGCTGTAAGCACGTCTTTGCAAAGAATCACTTCTGTGGCTGATGAAGCCCTTTTTAACTAAAAACCACCCAAACTATGCTAAACCATGACACCCTGCTATGTGCCTTTTCTATTTCCCAGCACTAAGCACAATGCTGACAAAAGTCTATCTCCTTGTCATTTTTCCAAAAAGGAGTATTTTGTTCTGTTACACTGTATGGAGAAGCCTACACGAGATGCTTTGTGTTTGTGAACACTTGATTCTAAATGTAAGGAATTCTTCAGATTAGGTTATATTGAAGCCCTGAGAAAGTGGCAGGGGAAAAATGCTTGTTAATATCTAGTTTTATCCCTGCAAGAGCAGAGCTGTGCAGAAGGGCAAGGCTGTTCAATTTGGGAGAAGCAGTTCAGAATCAAACCTTATTAAACAAGGAGGATAGTCCTATTCTGGAACTACCCAGTGAGTTTACATGGCAAGATTTTATTTGTGAGGCAGGGGGCTACAGGGGTGGCTTCTGTGTGAAGCTTCTAGAAGCTTCACTCATGTCAGATATAGCCAGTGGCAGCCAGTTCCAAGGCAGATATTCCACTGGCCAAGACAGAGCCCGTCTGTGAGAGAGCCATCTGTGAGAGCAGTAGCATCTTCTGGGATACTGGGATACTGAAGAAGGGGAAAAACTTATGTGCTAAAACAGCCAGAAGAGAAGCCAGAACAGGTGAGAAAAACAGATCCATAGACACCAAGGCCAGTCAAGGAGAGAGAGGAGGTGCTCCAGGCACTGGACCAGAGATTCCTCTGCAGCTCCTGGAGAAGACCATGGTGAGGCAAGATGTTCCGCCTTAACCCACGAAGGTCCAAGGTGGAGCAGATATCCACCTGCAGCCCATGGAGGACCCCATGCTGGAGCAAGTGATTCCATGAAGGAGGCTGTGACCCTGTGGGGACCCCACACTGGAGCAGGTGCCTGGCAGAACCTGTGGACCTGTGGAGAGAGGAGCCTACCCTGGGGCAGTTTTACTGTCAGGATTTGTGACCCCATGGGGAACCCATGCTGGAGCAGGCTGTTCCTGAGGGATGAACCATGTGGAAGGGACCCATGCTAGATCAGATAGCGAAGAACTGCAGCCCCTGGTAGGGACCAACACTGAAAAAGTTTGTGAAGGACAGTTTCCCATGGGAGGCACCATGCACTTCAGCAGGAGAAGAATGTGAGGAGGTCCCTGAGGAGGAAGGAGTATCAAAGACAACATGTGATGACTGACTTAACTATACTATACTATACTATACTATACTATACTATACTATACTATACTATGCCATGCCATGCCATGCCATGCCATGCCATGCCATTGTATGCTATACTATGCTATGCTATGCTATGCTATGCTATGCTATACTGACTATAGCCAGGATTCCCCATCCCCCTGAACCACTGTGAAGAGAGGAGACAGGGAATTTGGAGGTGTTTTGTTCAGGAAGAACGGAGGAGAGGGGGAGAATATATTTTAAGATTTGCATTTATTTTTTATTATTCTGTCCTGATGTCATTGGTAATAAACTAAACTAATTTCCCTGAGTTAAGACTGTTTTCTGTGTGACAGTGAGGGTAAGGGTAATTGGTAAGGGATCTCTCCCCATCCTTAATTTGACTTCCTTTCCTTATATTTTCTCTCCCCTGTGCAGCTGAGGAGGAGAGAAGTGATAAAGCAAGTTTGGTGGGCACTTAGCATCTAGCCAGGGTCAACACACCACACCTTCCCAAACCATCACAGATGAAGGAAGACAATTTTTTCTGATCCAAATCCTAATTTATTTTAAAAAAAGTGGATAGGGGAAAGAATTAGGAACTGTCAAAGTTTGCAATGCCTTAAGCTCTGTCTGATTTCCCAGTCATTTCATAAATGAAACAGAGATTTTTTTTTTCCTGCTGGAAACCTGATATAACCGAAATATTTATTTGCTTTAAACACTGCCACCAAGGTCATTCTCATTTCTGATGTTACCTGTGTGTTATCTAGTGAAAAGAAAATCCATTTTTTTCTCTGCCTTTCCTGCTCTTTCCAAGACATTATTTCTGTCCTTTAATAAATACCCACCTCTGGGTTCTCTTAGAGGTGTAACTGGAGTGGTTACATATGGTATTTGCACTGATTCTTCAAGGAGTGTTGTGGAACCTTCCTCATCTATATCTGCTAGTTAGCTCAGCTAGCCCACAACCCTCCCTGCTATCTTTTGACCCAGTGGTGTCTAGCAGGTGCAGAAACCCAGGAGGTATGCAGAGCCTTCTTGGACCTTGACCCTTTGAGTTTGTTTAAGCTACTGCAATGCCAGTAGGATCCAATGACTTGAAAGGGCAGCTTTCTGGTTCTTTTCATACGCAGAAACTGCAGCAGTGATTGATCACTTCTCATCTCTTCCTCCTCGATGCACCCCTCTGCCCTCTAGGAAATCAGGGTTTGCTTGAATAAGCCCACGTGGAAGCAGCATCAAATTTTCCCTTTCTGCAGGGAAACTGTACTTTATGCCTATCTCCTAGCTGTAACTGTGAGATCAACAGTAGCAGCAGTAGGAGAAAATAAAATAAATAAATAAAAAAGAAAACCTAATCTAATAGGGTTTAACTCTGCTTTTGGAGGAGGCATCTCTAAGCGGCAGCTCAGCATTGCTCCAGGGAAATAATTATCTGAATTTCATTGAGAGTATGTCTAGAAGGAAAACTTGTGAACGAATGATTGCTTCCATCTCAGGATGTGACAGCAATCTTTTGACTGACTTCTGTGAAGACCCAAATTCTCCTTAATCCTTCAGAATATTAGACAGCAGAACATTTTTCAAATTTGACCTTTCTTCATAGCAGCTTTTCCTGCTTCTGTAACTATTTCTGCTGCATTGCCCAATCTTGTTTTGTACCATCCATATTTGAAACATTCATCCATTTTGTCAGTTCTCAGGATCAGGTAAAAGCAGGTGTTTTTGACAACTCAAAGAGGCTAATATAGAACCCTTTTAAATGTATGGAACTTTTTCCAAAGTGATCTCTTTTTAAGACGTCTCCTTGATGTTAATCTTTCTGAGATTTTCTGCTGATTTTCTAGCATACAAGAGTGCTTCCAATAAAGGGGTTTTCTATTGCTATGTGAAACTGATGTTAATGCAATGAAGCAGTTATTAGCATCTGGATATTCTGCAGGTTGCAGCTTTTTGGTATCAGGTAGCTAACATCTGTCACAGGAATGGAAAATGAGAGAGATATTCTGAGAGGGGAAACGAAAAGCAGAAAGGAAACAGAAGCACTCTCATTAAAATCCCAAACTAACAAAACTTGACATGCTTTTTTTTGGAGGTTTTTGTTCAAGATATATCTCCTACTTAGCAGAGTGTGCCCATTTTTGAGAATTCTGGATGTTGCCATATTTTATGTGCCTGTAAATTTTTGAAGGGTCCAGCAACTACTGGCACCATTTTTTTGGAACATGAGGCCTGGCACCTGCATTCCCCCTTACACAGTGGTTTGATGGTGAGAGGTACTTCTGATTTTGAGGGTGGAGGATGACAACTGTGTTGAGCATGATAAAACTCTGTTCCTCCTCCTGTTTAGTGCTGATTTTTCATTCATGGTGATACAGGATGTTGTCCTCCTGCTTATCATCCACAGCCCAGAAACCTCAGACCATTGTTTCTTCTACCTTTCTATGGGAAAGTCCATTCAGGGGAAAAGGCTTGTTGTAAGAGAGTGAGAAAATGAATGGGGGGTTAAGCTTACAGAAAAAACTCAAGTGTAATGTGAAATTTCCATTAAAACCCAAAAATAGTAACAAGATGGAGTAAGAAGCAAATGGAAAATCATAAATTCATATTGATAACATATTAGTCCCTTGCCTTGCTTTGCCTTCCCTCCTCCTCCCCTCCCTCTCTCCCTTCCTCTCCTCATCCCCCTCCTCTATTGAGGGGATATTAAATTACTAACTAAATTCCTCTCCCGATCCCCCTACATTGAGGAAACTAAATTACTGGGACTCAATTAGGCTGAGTGCTGCATGGGGCCAGCAGTGAAAGAGCTCCCATCCCCAAAATGCTGCTGATCTAGGAAACACAGTCTTTTTATAAGTGTGTCCATCTGTTCGGTGAAGCTAGGGAGGCTAGCAAAAGTTTCAGAATAAAGGTTAATTTTTTTTCTGGAGTAGTGAGGGGGTGTGTGTAGAAATATTTTCACTAAAGGACAGCAAGATTTGAAGATAATACTTGTTATTTAACATCATGCTTACCTGTGGATACTTGTTAAGTGTCTTCTGAAAGAAGCAAAGTCAAAAAAAGGATGAGGAGGCCCAGAACAGAACACTATGTGTCTAACATGTAACTGTGCAAATGCCAAAGTCCAGAAACAGAATACCAAATCCAGTCAGTGGTGGGTATGCTCTATTTCTATCATTTGGCTGACATGAGCTCTGGAGCCAGGAATCAGGCACCCACCAGCCAATACAATGTGCAAAGCTGGGCCCTGTGGGAGTGTGATCCAAATTGGAGCCCAAGATAAGATCCAGTCAGCTGAAAACTCTCAGGATGGAGGAAACACATCTGAAATTCCAGCTACACACTGGAATTTCAGATCTTTCTGTCTGTTGCCTAACTTGTTAGGGTATTCATCTAGCAAACAAGCACTTTTTGTTCTGCTCCCCCTTTCAGGGATAAATCTGTATTTTTAATTCATACAAATACTGTTAGGGCTACATTGTGGTTATAAAGGCATATTTCATCAGTGTTTTCAGCTTTAAGCTGAATCAAGAATTGTGCCTCATGATGAATAAATTATCACATGCTTTTCTCATAATTTTCATGTTTCATCAGAGGTTGAAAAATCAGACTTCTGCAGTTCACTGAATTAACCTTTTATATACCACAACGCACTAAATAGAGCAAAACATTTTCCCCTTTCTTGGATGCATTTCTATAGTAACACCAAGTGTAAATTGTCTTTCTTGTTGCTTTTGGTAACTCTACAGTGTATTTCTAGCACTTTCAAGAGGAGCTAATTCAACAAAACTCTTCATGCCCAAAGGATGGGAGACAAACATCCCAATAAACTCTTTCTGTGGTAGCAAGTGCTAGATGCACAAGGGTGATTAAAGCACATTATAACTGATGCACAACAAACTGTGTAACATATTGATTTCCTGACACAGAAAACTCATTTCAGAAGTGCAAGTAAGAAAGAGGTGAATTAAGCACAAACCTGTTCTTATTCAGAATGTATTGAGCACAACTGAGTCTGACATCACCGTTTTTCTTCATAGATGTTCAGAAATGGTTTGCCTTGGGGAAGAAACTGATAGACATAGTGTAAATGGATTCAGGAAAAATATGAGACCAAATGATGCTCAGAAACTCAGTGCTGCCTTATGCCCATTTCTTCAAAAGCATCTTGGCAAAAACAAAATGAATCCCTACCTCCTGCTCCTTAAAGCCCCCAAAAACCAACCAAACAAAAAATCATGTCAAAAAACTTATGCCTCATATCAAATAATTTCTCAGTAATAACTTTTATTATGAGAAATAAATTTTATGGTATAATTTCAAGGGATTAAATTATGTTTCTGCATGATACATAAAACAGGTGTTTCCATCTTTACAGTGTGTATGAGGTAAGATGATCCATTTGAATAACCAGGATAAACAATTTCCAAGTGTACCAATGAACCTTGCATAAATAAATCTATTTACTACTGAGCTATTAATAAAATGTGTATTTCTAGTTATGAATATACAATTTTAAAAAAGATTTACAGGTAATTTCTAATACATATCCCTGGGGAGGCTGCCAAAAAGATTTCTTCCTCAACAAAACACAAATAAGTATTGATGAACAGGACGTGAACTCATATGCATATGAGGATAATATTACCACTTCCTACCTTATGATTAAAAATAAGAATAAATTGTTCCACCTGTAGCTCATGAAGTTTGATCATGAACTCTATGCATTAGGTACACCAGTACCCTTCTTCTTCCTTCTTTGAACACTGAAGTATTCCTTTTCTTCTCTGTGACGCCAAAATAACACTACTTTTCTTGTGCAGGAGGCTCTAAACCATCCCTTATAACCCTCTAAATTTAATCTTCCCTCTTTGCTGCCAGCTGACTAAGAAAGGGTACGAATGGCCTGGGGTAACCGCGTTGATTAGCCAGCAAACATGTTAAACAGAATGTACTGGTATTAAAATCATACTGTTCTCTGCTTCAGTGTATAAATTAGGGCCTTCTTAGGGTATTTATAGAAATTTCATACCTTTCAGACTTCAGTATCGATCAGATTTTCTCAAAAGTTTTGAACAAGATATTCAAAAGTTTTTGAGGATAAGAAGTGCAGTCAGTTACAGTCAATATGGTGGCTATGAAAACAAAGCTTATGGAAGGAAAGTTGCAAGTCTTTATTGTACTATGTGAAAAAAGTATTGAACAATAGATTGTGCTGTATGTTTTATAGCTTTAATCCAGATTATTTGATGGATCTGTTTTTTGTGTTGGAATCTTTGTGATCCAGTCTAAACCAAAGTCATCAGCAACTTATCTGAATTTGCTGACTGAAGTCTACACTTTACTGTCCTTTTTTTCCCAAATAAAAATATTGTAGCTTATTCTGGCTTCATAAAATGACTGTATATGTTACTTCATTTATGTTTTTTTGACTCTTAATTTTAGTCTTGTTTGGGTATTATTTTCTAGAAAGTCATAAGTATAAAATTCTACTTTACTCTGGTGATCTGAGTGCAAACCATTATTTTTGTAGTTCATATAACAGTAAGGTACAAATAATATAATTCAAATATTATCACATCTGTGGACTTCCTTTAAAAACTTTATGGCTCTTCTTTCAGTCAACACAAAACCAAACACAGAAGTCAGAGTATGAAACTACAGAAGACAGAACCAAGGCCTGAAATCTCTATGTTGTAGTCTGCCAATCAAAACAACAGAATGAATTGCTCCATGGAAAAGATTATGCAGTCTTAGATTTCCTTTTGGACTCACAAGAATCTGATCACTCTCTAGTTCTAGGGAGAAATCGAGTTGTCTGTACAGGAATCCTTGTAACTGAGATAATGAGAAAATGTCCAGTCTTTTTATGTCTAGAAGGCTTTTCTTCAAAATGAATGACTTTTTTTTCCTTAAGAATTTTGTTGTGCATCTAATCATGTTACAATTAATTATAAATGCCAGTATTTAGAATTGAATTTATCAAGTGCAAGTTTATGGTAATTTTACATGAATGCCCAATATTTTGTTTACCATTTACATGTTTTTCATCACTTAGATTTTACTACATCAAACAAGATTAAGTAAAATGCTCAGTAATTCCTTAGAAATAGTAAGGGCTTTTGTAACTTTAACCTGTTTCTCTTATCTTAAGTGAAAAGTGGAATATGAAAACAAGTTTTGTTTAAGTAGCTTGAAGAAGTAGCACAGGTCATGGGCACAAACTAGTGACAGTTGGAACGCATGTTTTGTAGTTTCATCTTCCACTGAAAATCACATTGTGCACTGAAATAGTTTAACTTGAAGTTTATATTTTGTGCTGGACTAGAGTTCAGGGGTCTCTCAGTCTTTGCTATGGAACAGGCTCTGAGTCTTTATCTCCCCAAATGAACTAGTGTTTCAGTATTATTTCAGCTGGCCTTTGCCTTTTTTTTTCCCCAAGAAAATATTTTACCTTGGTAGCAGCAAAACATAAGAATCATCCAGAAATAATTGAAGCATATATGTTTATTTTAAATTGTTTACTCTTCCCCTCTTCCACCTTTTTATTTTTTGTGTGTGTGTGTCTGTGTGTATTTGTGTGTGTCTTTTTTTTTTGCCGGGGAGAAAATTATTCTAAGAAACTGATCTACATTTCAGAAAACCATCCATTTCCTCTAAAATACTGCAATTCAGCAAATGCAGTAAGTAAATGCAGTAAAGTAAATTACCTGCATCTACACAAAACTGAATAAGGCAAGAATTTGGGCAAGAGTCCACAAGTGTTTCTGTCATAATGCCTTGTTTCAGCCTAATACTTTCAATTCTATCTAGTGGCCGGTGAATCAAATCATTTGAGTCTGTAGAACTCATTAACAGTCTTTGATAATGCTTTGATGGCAGACCTATACTATCAATAATTAATATAGGCAACCTGAGTATTAACACATTCGGTTTTCAGTGACAGACAAATCAGGTTCAGGCACCTTTTAAGTGGTGAGACTTATGGGGAGTTTCCTAACATTCACGTGCTTTTCAGAGCATTTTTCTGAAGAAGCTGCTCTTTTTCAGGTCTGCAAAAAAAATTTAGAAATTTAGTATCAAACCTAGATATATTTCCAGTTTTTATCAGGTGTTAGATACCATAATTGCAATATTTCTTGTAGTTATGCAGGCAGCTCTTCTGCTTTTCAGGATGAAGTAAAACCATAATAAGGATGAAAATAATATCAGACAAACTCATAAGAGTTGGTTAAAAAAATGGATAAATACATCTTTTATTTTGCTCAAGGTGCTGTGTACAGCAGTACATTCATGTGGCTTTTTATTAAGAATTTGAGGAAAGCTTCCTAAGTTGAAAAATATTCTCAATTCTCTGAAAAAAAGACATTGTTAAAGAAATTTGTTTTCTTGAGTTATAGAGCTGATACGAGAATATGACAGAGTACCCATTGCAAGACAAGGATGATGGCATAAGAAGGATGGCATGAACTACCAGTGGATTGTCAAACTGCACGCTGACTTTCTCTGCATAGGAAACTGGTGCCTTGAATATTTTAGTTTTCTTATCATACCTTTCTACTCTAAGTATACCCATTAGTATTATCTCAGCCCCTCCCCCCTCCTCTCCCCTCCCCAACCCCCCAAGGTGCTAAATATCTCCACAGTTCTCTAATTGCAGAAGCAACAAATGCTTCTTTGATAATCCAGCAGTGGGCTACCACAGCTACCTACAGCAGTTGTGAAATATTTGTTTGCCTGCTCTCTGTCCTGGCTCCAGGGCAGTCTAACTCTTCTGTGATTTGCCTAAGAAGCCTATCCAGCCTTATGACAACAGCAGTAATGGATTTCTCTCAAACAGCATTGCAGCTGGTGACTAGATTTATTGCCCCAAAATTTTAACCCTTACTCTGTTGCTGGGGTCTAATATGCAAAGGAAAATTCTGAAGAATTGTACCTTTCACTGGATTATTTAAGGCTGTATCTGGAATATATGCTGGTGTATAATAAAATTTATTTCTGCAACAATTCAGAAAGTCCCAGCAAAAAATAGCATGTGACAACTGACAGTATCCTTTCTTCTTGCCTACTAGTGACTGTATGTCAAGATAATGATGCATGCAGTGTGCGTAAAGAACAGAATAAGCATTACTGGCAAGCTGTTACAAATGTGTAATATAGTGCTTCTGCTATAAAATCTTTAATGCATTACCCTCGCCATACCAGTCTGCTCTTCTGGGTGTGCTTGAAAAATTTCAGCTTGTGCTGCATTATGGATGCTGTGTAAATGCATAGTTGTCAAATTGCTGAGTAAGTACTGAAGGTGGAGGGAGTGGAAAGAAGGCTTGCTTGCAACAAACACCATGCTAAACAGTTGAGCTTTTATAATTTTTAATTAACTTCCTGATCTGTCATATTAGATCAGGATTATGTAGGCGGCGTTCATGACTCGTAGGCAATTCACCCCATTTCAGAGGTGTTTATGCTTAATCTTCCCATTACGTGAGAGACTATACTTGGAACTATCAGAGTGTCCTCATGTCATACAAGTGCATGGATCATAGATGCACCTGCAGTCAGCTTAAAAGAAAAAAGTGCTACTAAGAAGCTGATTAACCTTGAAAAAAGGCAGGGCTTGGAAGATAAGGTACAGCCCTGACCTGACACTGCACTGTGCTTCAGAGGGCCTGGACCAGCATTTCTATCAGCACAGTGTTGCAGTGCTCCACAGAAGCAGAGCTTTGGAATACTGCATGCCTTTCTCTGCCATACCAGATAGACCCGGCCCAAGTCACAGCTCATCCTGGCAAACCATCCCAGCCAGCAGAGTAGGCTGACTGCAGCCCTTTGTTAGCAAAGCACTGGTCATTTCCTAAGCAGCACAGAATGCTGCTGCATGCTTTTTAAAATTTTTTCTCCTCACAGCCACCTACATTGAAGGGAAAGGGATATATTTACATAAGTTGAATATGTGGATAAAAGGTAAGTTGATATAAGGATAAAAAGGAATAATTATCAGGACTCACTGTTCAAAATGTACACTTAATGTCAGGGGGAAATAAATTTAAAACTCTCCATTTTGTATTCTAGAAATGTCACTCTGCCTTCAGTCCATTTTGCAAGGGTGAAATACTGCTGAAGACACTGAAGTGGTTACTGACTGAAAAATGATGAAAGAGAGAGCAGAAACTGGTGTTTCATGTTTCCCAGAGGCAGAAAGGCATATGCTTTTTGTAAAATAAATGCTATTAAGGGTTTAACACAAACATTGTTCCATATTAGTGGAAATCCATAGCAGAGTGTGATGATTTTAGGCAGTAGACATGGAAAGAAACATGCAAATGATTCTAGAGTTATACAGATTCCACCTGCTGTCTTGTCTGCTGAGACTGTTTTGTTAAATACTTCCAGCTATAATGGAAGCATGAAGGGGTTAATCTTAATACCTGGTCTTGGAAAAATATAGAATGTGACGGGTTTGTACTTCTGGCACAGCATGCTTTGAGGTTAGTTAGAAGTGGGGAGATCTGCTTCTCTCTTTTTAAGGATAATTTCTATCTAACTGTACTGCATTTCTATTCACCTGATTGGTTTTATTCCTATTAAAATTGTAAGGTTGCAGAACACTGTGAAAATAATTGGTCTGATTTTACTGTCTATGTTTAATGAATGCAGTGGTAAATGATTTGTGTAAATAGTTAAAGGAGTATCCTAGGTGCTCTACACTTTTTAAACCTGATCTTATTACTTATGAATAGAACTTTTCAAGTGTATGGGACTTTGGAATTCTTAGCTTTATGGAGAATAATGTGACTGATGAGAAAATGGTTCTTTATTTATTTATTTTAATTTGTCCTTTTTTTTTTTTTTTCTTCTCAGCGGCAAAAGGCATTCATTAGAATGGTTCTGATCATTTGTAAGAGTACAGAATATGCCCCAGAAAAGCACCTTTCTTGAATATCCATTTTTAGAAAAAATTCAACAATCTTAGAGCAGCTCTCTGAAGGGAGAATGCTCAGTGAAGAAGATGCTTGAAGAGTAGGCTTCCTGACAGTGTAAGACTCGTTGACTCAGTGCAATTCTGCAGGGTTAAGAAGAAATCTCTTATCCCACAAGGGATCTGATACAATTTCTCATCTTGAGTACTTGCAGTTTCTGTCTGAAATCACTGTTTCTTGGTTGAAATATTGTCTTTGCTTTCTTGATGTGACTGTTCTCTCATATAAGAAGCCACTAACTGTATTCATATATCTCCAGCTGAGTTAGATCCATTGAAAATAAACCAGCACAGATTCTCCTCCCCCACCCCCCGCCAGTATTCATTTAGCAGTATTCCATAAGACTTCCTAGTTTGTCCACTTCTTCTGGTGTACTGCAGAAAATTTGTTTCATCTGCTCTTGGATAGTCACAGCTGGTAAATCATTATCTGAAAGGTTTGGAGCAGGTTGGTGAGGCTTCTCCTTGAAGATCAGGGGCTTAACTTTATTCATTCTGAGCCAAGTGAAGGAATATCTTGTCATGCAAATGGAAGACAGGCATCAGTCCATACCACAGTTTATTTCCAGATGCTGACAGTTAATTTTCAGTTTTTCTTTGAACCACAAATATTGAAGTGTAATCACAAGGAAAAAAACCTAAACAATACAACCTTGCAATAGGAGCAAATGACTTTTTTTCACCACTGAATACAAATCTGAAACGTAGGTGTTTTATGTGAGTGTATTGTGTTGACCCTGAGTTGATGGACAGTCTTTAAGACCAATTACGCTTCTCACAATTTACATATTTAAACCGCACAGAAAGGCGGGACTTCCCCTTTTCGTCGGAGCTCGCCTGCTGGAAGGTGGGGGGGGCTCCGAGCCTCCCGGCCCCTCCGGGCCGGGCCGGGGCCACTGCCCCTTTCCCCCTTTCCCAACACTGCGGCACGGACCCTGGGTGGCTGGGGGGGAACTGTCCCAGAGCCGCAGGCAGCTCAAACCAGCCATGGACTGCTCACAGCTAAACCCATCCAGCGCGGCTTCTGGGGACCGGCGGGTCCCTCTCCTCTCCATGCGGAGCCGGCGGAGTCAACGGGAGCCGGCGGAGCCTCCTGTCTGCAGCCAGCACACTTCGTGCTGAACTGAAGAGGACACCACACAGCCAGCAGCACAGAGGGAGCGAGGCTTTCCCCACCGTAAAGCCCGAACAAGAACACCCTTCAGCATGGCGGTGTCAGTCAGAGAGAAAGAGAAGTGAGTCCCGTGGGACGGAGCTGGAAATGGCGACGGGAGAAAAGAGGGCGGTGCCGCGATTCTGGCGCGCAGCTTAAAAACCTTCTTGCATGCCGTGGTAAGAAACTGTAATACCACAAACTGTTTGTCTCTTTAATCCATTTGAAGAACATGGGGGGATGGAGTATCTTCGTGTGCCTGTGAAGATTATGAAGAATGCCTATGCCAGGCTATATAGAAGTAGTAAGAGGCTGTTAGAGACTTGTGGCGAAGAAGAGCCTTTGTGTGCAGGCCAAAATAACTTATCCTTAAAAAGATTAATAACCCCATATGATGGCCCATGTTTTGTAGGGTGAAGGAACTGTGAGATTTTTCATGGGAGAGATGTTCTACACACAGCAGATTGTTTGTTTCCGGGCAGGTCTGCTGTTAGTAGCAGTTTGGGAACCACGTGCAACTGAAGGAAAACCCTTTTTTTTCCTTAAGCATAAGAGAGAGACTCTTCAAGAACTGGAACACTGACTAACATCCCATGTTCTGTTATCCTTGTGTGAGCTAGGTAAAAGGAGAGAAGTCCTGGAAGGGGGGGGGGGGCGGGAATTTGCTTTAATTTTGTTTTGTTATTGTCTCTTTACTTTTAATTCTATTAGTAATAAAGCTCTTTCATTGTACTGCAACTGTTTAAGGTTTGTGCCTACTTTGCTTTTCTCCTAATTCTTATCTCACAGAAGGAAAATAAGTAAATAATGAATATTTTGAACCAAAACCACTACAGTGAGGAAAAATGTACTTCTTATAAAATGTGAGAGAAGTGCTGTTAGAACTCCAGCTGTGGGGGAATCTATTGCTCCTGGCTGGTGTCTAGGGCAAATGTCTACGGACTGTGGTAAGATTATGATGTCCTCTTGTATATAAGTCCCTTCTAGTATTCTGTTATCAGTAAAGCTACTGTCTTTCCACTTTATTTTTTACCACCTGACATGACAACTAAGTTTCTGTAAGGCAAATGATAAACATTGATATAAATTTATCTATTTCAGTAGAGCTGGACCAATTTGTACTCTCTGGAGGGATGACCTTTGGTACATGGATACATCACATCTTGCAAAATTTTATCACTGGCATTTTGATTCCTTTAACAAATGAGCATCTTGGAGCTGACCTTTTTCATGAAGCAAAATTCCAAGTATCACCATCAGAATATCTCACTCTCTAAAATAATGTATAGGCCAATGAAACAAACAGTGAAGTTATTAAATGTTTGAAAGAGAAAAGGAAGAAAAACCCAAATGTCATATGTCAAAACTGTTTAAAAATAAACAAAAGTTTATAAATATCTTCTGTGTACATCCAGGTATTTTAGTCTGAAAGATCTTCTCCCTTACTTTTGATTCTTTAGAAAATCGTAGTACATTTTCTGTATCCACACAAGAACTATGGATGTACTATTTATTTACCAGTCTAAATCTCTTCAGATTTTCACTGTGCAAAAAACATGTATTATTTATAATTTATTTCTGGTTTTTATGTATAACTTCTCATTCAGCCATGTATACAGAAATCAAGACAAGCTAGTCAGAATGCTCTCTGAACTACTTTTTCCTAAAGGCTTACCATGGACTTGACATGATGCTAGTAGGCTTCTGATTCTGTATTGTATGTATGTTGAGTTTAAGAACACTCATATCTTTGAAAGGAATTATTAATTTCATTGGATTTTTAATTTGGACCTAGAGGATTTCAGGTGAACTTCACGGGGTTCTTGTTTTTTTTCCCTTTATCACAAGCCATTATGTACAAAATCCAGTTAATTTCAGTGGGGATGAACACAGTGAGTAAGAAGGTGGTTTCACAGGTCATGGTTTTGTGCATATAAAACCGTGGCTATGAACTTCCTGTGCACCTATGGATGGTACAGGCTGTCATCTCAGATACTTTAGAAATACTGAAGTGGATTAGAATCCTTTTTTCCAGCATTTTTCACTGTTGTTTTACCTTTCTCCCACTCATACTTGTTGCCAGGTGTAGTGGGTTTGGTTTGTAACCAGGTGGAAACACCAATTTAGTGTAGTGGCTTGGTCTAAAATACTCATTACTGTTTATCTTCTGCGAGATAAGAATTAGGAGAAATGCAAAGCAGGCACCAAACATGAAAGAATATAAAGAAGTTTATTAACTGACCTAAAAGAGGGAAAAAAAAAAAATTATACCATACTTTCAGAACTCTCCTCCTCCCCTCACCTTCCTCCCTTCTCCCACTGACAGTATAAAAAGACAACCCTTGAGATGTTCAGTCTGTTTACCACTTCCATAATAACCTTGTTCAGTCTGTTTACCACTTCCATAATAACCTTGTTCAGTCCATTTAGAAAGAGAAGTCTCTTCTTGCTCGTGCTGTGAAAACATTATCACAACGAGACAGCCGCCCACTTCCAAATATTGTTCAGTCCATTTAGGAAGAGGAGTCTCTCTGCTCGCATGTGAGTCCCTTCCCCCAACTTGCAGCTTTTCCCACAACTGCTTTCGAGGGTCCACTCTTGAAGTTTTTTGGTGTACAATTTTAAGGTTGAGCCGTTCAGAAACAAAAGTTCTCTTCACCCATCTCTGGGAGCATTTCATCTCTAAGAACAGAGGCCCTCCTCCTTCCCTGGGAGCAAAGGGTCTTCCTCATCTTCATCTTTAGAACTATCTCTGGGAGCATCTCTAGGAACTGAGGTTTTCTCCTTTCCCATTTGGAGCAAAAGTCCTCATCTGGTCCATCTCTAGGAACTGAGGTTTTCTCCTTTCCCGTTTGGAGCAAAAGTCCTCATCTGGTCCATCTCTAGGAACTGAGGTTTTCTCCTTTCCCGTTTGGAGCAAAAGTCCTCATCTGGTTCATCTCTCCCTGTCCAAACTTCTCATGAAATTACAGCTGTGTCAGCATCTGCCTATCTCAGCGCAGGTGCTTTTGCTTACGAGTTGAACACTCCACCCCCCATATCTTCATGAAATTACAACAGGATACTCTGATATATCATAGCTTCACAACAGACTTTCAGCTTTAAGCATCTCCTCTCTCTCTTCCCTCAGGTTTTCAGCTCTTCACAGCACTAAAAGGGTTAATCTCACCTTGGCCTTGCAGCTGTGTGTCTTATCGCTGTTGGTCACCTGGCCTCTGCCGGACAGCGGTGCCGCTTTTGCTGAAATCTTGGCCGCAGTGGAGGGGGGGTGGGGGGTTCTGAGCCACTCTGGCTGCCCACAGCCCTGCTGGGGGGGGGTCGTCATCCTGGAGCTGTGGCCCGAGCAGGGGCCAGGCCCGCTGGCCCCCGCACAGGGCCCGCAGCCACCTGTCCCAGCGCCAGAAACGAGAGAGAGCTTGGGGGGGAGTTTGTCTATTCTTAAGTGTGGATCACAGAGGTGGTCACAACTTTAAGTGGCTTAAAGAATTCTCCATATTCAAACTGGCCAACTGATAGGTTCTGTCAGGTCACAGAGGAAGCTGTAAGCACCCCTTAGCAAGGACATAACTTCGGAGACTCAGCTTGCTAACCTATGACACCAGGAAAAAATCCCTTTTGTAGAATCATTGAATCATTAAGTTTGGAAGAAACCTCTAGGATCAGCAGACCCACAACTAACCCAGAACCACCATATGGAGGTGAATGATTCAGAGGTCACAAAATGGATTTCTCCAGGTGTTAGGTACTGTTCATCCAAAGAAAGATGTAAAAATTTCCTGACAATATCAACATTGTTACTATAAGTGGGACCAGGACTTCATTCAAAGAGACAAACGTACAGATTGACCTGCTGATAAGCACCATTTATGCTCCTAGCTCCCACGCCTATATAAGTCAATCTGGCCTAAAAACTTATCAGTAAGACTGCTCAATTCTTGGGAACAGAACAAAATAAGTGTGTCTTTTTGCAAGCCAATAACAGCTGTTACGTGACTCAGCAATGAGATTCACTCTGGATCAACTTATTCCTAGTTATGACTCTTTAATACAAAACTGCATTTTCAGTGGTCATTCAAACATATGACTTTTACATTTTCAGTGCAGAACAAAGCTGATTCCTTTATGTGTTACAAAGGAGAAAGTATAAAATGTCGAAAAAGTCAGTTGGTGCTCTTCCTACACACTCCTTCTGCCAGAGTTTGAATATTAATTTATCGGTGAATATCTCATGTGCAACAAGTTGAGCTCATTACCTCTCTCTGACTGACCTGTCTGGTACAAGATGGAATAAAAGTGTGAATGATTGAAACAATCCATCTGACTTGCTGAGATATACAGGCAACTTTGACAAAGGAGATATAATCTGTATTTGAGCCTGTACATCATAAACTGCTATCACATTTATGGAAGAGCATGAAATACTTGATTTCACTGATTTAAGTAACTTTATTTTATTAGTTAAGGTGGAAGATTCACGTATTGCTGTGTGAGAGGTTAACATTCAGGACAGGGCTGGGAGACAACAGCTCCATACATTACTATGCAGTAAGAGCAAGGACTCCAAAACCAAGCCATGAGGGATTAAATGTAATTCTGAATCAAAAAGACACAATTCATTTAAAAATTCTGTTTGCTAAAATTATAAGAATATGTGTGTATATATGTATAAGAATAGCTGTAAAGGACACCTATTACCCATTCTCCTCTTCTCTCTGTAATAACCTTTATCATAAGACCTGAGGACCCCATTATATTTGGGACTTTTATCATGGAAAAAGAAAAAAATAATCCATTAATAAGCATGTAGTTTTTCCTTCTCTTTACTGGATGCCAGCTTTATAATTCATTGTGTTGCACAGAGCAAACTCTAACTACTTCAGTTGGGCTGGTCTGAAGGCACTGGTTGCGGATCGAGAAAAATGCTCTCCACATTCCCAGGCATGCCTGCTCCTATCACTGGGCCCATGCAAAGAGGAAGCGTATTGGACCTTTCATCTAAACTTGCACAGCCTGTGTGTTCTGGGACCAGAATGACAAAACAAAGTCCATAAGCAGCCCACTATATGTTCAGTGTGTGTGGGAGTAGTCTGCGATGTTGCACTTTGCCTGTGTGCAAAGGGAAAGGTGCATAAATCAGTGCAATGGGTGCTGCATCAATCCTGGGTGTAAATCAGTGATCTCAGAATCACAGGATTTAGATTGGAAAAGACCTCAGCTATGGCTGAGGGATGGTCATGACAGATAATAGAGACCCTCAACTCACTTTTGGGCCAGGGAGGTTTCAGGATTGTTTATAATCTCATTTTGATGTCTTTCTGGTTTTGCTGAGTATCACAGGGATGCTAATTATGCAGATGGAAAGGAAATAGAACCCTGGATTAGGCCCCGCCTGTCTTTTCTTGGTTTTTCCTCTAACAGTATTAGCTCCTTTAGAGGCAGCAACAAGAATGTAAATGTAGGATAGATTGTCTCGAAATAAATTTGAAATTTATGAAATCTGGTGATTGAGTTGGTGCAAGAGAATTATATATGCTGAGACAATACACTTTTGATATTCTTGTAAGTGTTTTGTGATCATTTTCCTCCCTTGGAATTCCAGATCATTTTTAATACAGCTTCATTGCATGGTTAGATAATTTATTTGCTTATGTTTAGTTCTTCTGGTCTATCATGTCTTTATTCAGAATTTTAAAGCAGGCATGCTGATTGACTTGATGGGTAGCCATACCCAAAGGAAGACATACTTAATTCTGAGGAAATTTCAGATCTAGTACTTGTGCAAAGTCCACATGGTCTGCTGAACTGAGTTTGTCAATGTCTGATTATACAGGAATGCCATCTTAGCCCTGCCAGTCTCTTAAGCAGTTTAATCTTTGGAAAAGCATCTCTACTTCCTCTAGTCACTCAGAGTTTGTGAACACTTCCTAATTATTTCAGGATCTTTTGGTGTAAGAATTACTATGGCCATAAGTAACAGAATCAGACTCTGGGATCTATTTATTTTCCTATTTTGTATGTGATTAAATCATCAGTAAGAGCTCTGATGGTCTTTTCTAGTATTGTGTAATGTCTCATTTTCTGAGTTTACACAACACTGATAATAAAGATGAAAGAGAATCCAAGTTTCTTCCTCAGCAAAGAGACTGTTTGTTATGGTCATAATTTCAGCATTATTAAAAGAAAATTCATCTAAATCTAATAGAAAAAATAGCTGTTGTGAGTATAAACTCTTAAATAGTTACAGCACCACTGATTTCTCATTGTTGGGCATAGTACAGTCTTCTGTAATTTTAGAGGCAACATACTAACTGTGGGTTTTATGTCCGCATTATTAAGAAAAAGATGTATCTTAATGCACACTGGGAACACAGAAAGGGGTTCTTTATCATTCATCTGTTATTTCCCTTGTCTTTTACTTATTAGCAGTAACAACCATTGAAAATGGGATCTTCAACACATGTGAGTGGTTGCTTCTAGGCCCCTGAACAGGGGCTGGATACAAGGTCTATGGCTTTAAGGAGAACAAGGGAGCATCATGCTTCATTTTGAGATAACCTGGCAATAGATCAGCTACAAATAGTTTTACGTTGGTTAATCTTCTCTTTAAAATGAAGACCAACTTTAACGAAGAAAAAGAAAAACTATAAGCCAGTGATAGTAAGCAGGGATTTTGGTTTTGTATGTGAGGAGTTGAGGTTATTCCCAGCTATCAGATACCTCTCTTGCATTTTTGCAAATAACACTGAAACAAAAATGTAAAGCAAGAAACAACAAAAAACAACAACAAAAAGTAAGCCCTTAGTGTACATATTGATTTAACTCAATTTAACACAGACAGGTCTACGTTATTTTGAGATTTATGTATCAATTTTCTTTAATTGTTCATACCAGAATAAAGTAGTTAATGAACCATGACCAGTCTTGTAGCTAGGAAGTGGAAGGGGAAAGAAAAGGGAGGGGAAGGGGAAAGGAAGACACTGTGGTAACAGGGAGAATGTACTGACTCAAATGCCCTCTCTATAAAAGCCCTCTCTCTGATGTGACTTACAAAGAGTTAGCTGCCACAAAGATACCCCTTGTTATCTCTCCTTGGTAATGAGAAACATTCAAAGAAAAAGACTTTCCTGGAAACACTTGCTTCAGGTACTTTCCTTTTCTCTTACATCAAGAAACATCAAATTTAAATGTGATCCCACTTGGCAGCAATGAAGTTGAAGGGCAAGCTTCTGTCAGGTAAAAGGAGGATATTTAGAGTGATATGGATGAGGCCAAAACCAGCTGTTTAATTTCTATCTGTCAGTGATAGCTTCATCTGAATTAACTTTCTTGTCTTTCTTGTCTGGCTTTCTGTCTTTGCTGCTAGGAGGTACACTGGGATGCTGACACTTGGGATAAGGGCTCATTTCCTTGAGTGTCTGAGCACATCACAGATATTCTCATGGTGTTCTGGTTTGAGTAAAGCTCCTGTGAAATTAATATCACTTTACTTTTACCCTTTCCTGCTTCTTTTCTGGTGGTGATTTCAAGTGGTTTCTGTCTAATTTCTTACAGAAGCATAAAATAGTGGCCTTGTAATATCTTTTGTTATCTTTTGTTTTTTTGATTTTGTTTTTGCTTTGTTTTCTTTGTGGTAAAAATGTGCATTTTGCTGTTGTGCTGTGTCACAGTACTTTCAGTGCCTTGGCATCTGTGACACTATGAGACTTCCCTCTGCAATTCCAGAGCACACCTTTTTACTTCGCAGTCTTTAATCTACACACCCACAGGACTCCTGGCTGTGCTTTCAACCGGTTGCCCAGCTGCTCTCTTCCCTGGGCTTTGCTCCTCTGAACCTTGCTGGCTCTTGTTTCTTGTGGATAGTGATTGCCACTGATGTTTAAATCATCTCACTCTTTCTCTGCCTTTTTATCTTTTTTTCTTTCAAGATTGTGATTCATAATTGTAGACTAAAATTCCTTTACCCTTTGCCTCATAGCTTCTAGCTTATAAATTCATATTAGAAAATATGGTGCCTAGTTGGTAGCAAATGGATCATATCAGTTTCCAATAAACATTATCTAATAGTTAGATGCCTACCTCACTACCTCTAGGGTAGACTATTTAATAATGATAATAGCAGCAGTAGTAGTGCCATACACAGAAACTACCAGCTAGGGTGTTGTGTTAGTCTCAATGAAAACTGTAATCGTACTAAGAAGGAATGAACGAAGGTTAATTTTCATCATTTTTCCTCTTCTCACCACCTCCTCTACTGGAGAGGAGGATGCTTTTCACAGGATGCCACTGCTGGTTTCTAGGCAGTGGGCCATTGTGTAGAAATCTTGTTTTTTCTGTACTTTTCTTTTCTGTTCTGTGTTTGTTTTCTGTTGTTGTTTTGTGTTTTCTAACCCTTGAGGTAACTTTGAAGTTGATGTATGCACTCCCCTAATCTAGCATTTCATCTTTCATCGTGCAACAGCTGGTAAATCTGTGGAGAGTGGGAGTTCATCTGCACAAGTTACTGCTTGTTTAGTCAGTTTGTTGCTCTTACAAAAGCATCATATCAAATCAAAGAAAAAGGCCTTCTAATGTTTTCTACTTGGAATATCATTAAAATGATGTTCTACTAATATTAAGTCAACTCTTAGAAGTCTCTTCAAGGCTGCAAAACCTCTACAGACAAGCTTCAGATTAAATAATCTTTCAAATTAAAAAAACCCTTCTTTGCAATTTTTGATCTTGGAATTACTGCAAATAATTGGTTTTCTTTACATGAGAAAGAATATTGACAACTAAAATGTACTTTACATACAAACCATTTTTGATAGGTACACACCTGAAAAAGAAGTGTACAAAACAGCTGTAAAAGATACACTGGGTTATAATTTTCATTTTGACCTTGAAAGAGTTTGAAGTGACACTAGGCGAGGCCTATGGCAGAAGGGTGTTGTCAATTTTCACAGTAGCACTTGAACACATGGTGACCCCCATCAGCCATCTGGTAGAGTGGCAGAAATGATTGCCTGCTCCATCTTCATCTCCAGACATCAGCAGCTGCAGGCAGGTGTTAGTCCATTCTGCTGATGGGTTTGGTCTGAATTAACACAGCAATCGAGGGGTAAGCCCAGAGGGCAAAAGGCAGAGCCCCAAAGGGACCTGCCTTCCCATGGGATTCTGCTGCATCTGGAGACACTAGGGATGGAGACCAAAATGTTGTGGCAAAAGGGCACTGGGTTTAGAGGTCTTTCAGTTCCTCAACCTGAATCTGCTTTTCCCCTATTTGCCCTAAAAATGTGATGCTAAAATCTCATCCTGTTTTCCACTCACTAGCAAGAAAGTGGTCTGTCAGATCTAATTTCATGTTTGCTGTGGGTGACTGTTAAGTGGCTTTTTGTTATCTTAATTTTGTTTTTTTGTTGGTGCAAATAATACAAAGACCTCTTATTGTCAAGAAGAGATTTCATTTGTTGATTTAAAGAGAAAACTGTGCTGTCTGTCATATTTTTCCTTACCTTAAATTAGCTGTTTCAATAAAATTGTCAACTGAAAAGAATCCAGTAATACAAGAGCAGAAAATGAGTGTTACTCTGTTACAGTAATGGCTATTACTGTTACAAATTTATTGGTCTGGAATACAATAAGAGCCACAATGGATTGCTCAAAATCATCCAAAGAACTGTTAATGCATTAAAATATGAATATTTTATGCAGGTCATTAACCTTGATAATTTACCTTAAAATAACTTTCAACTGGCTTGATTTTGATTAGTTTCTAATGGGGCTTGAATCATCTAGATGTTAATCTTCCCTGTGTGGCTGCCAGGTTGTTGAGGTATTATCAGATTGATAATTATTCTTTCATCACTCTTATAAACTTGAGACATGCTCAAAGGAAAGAATAATTGTGCCCTTGCCACATTTTTCCCTAGGGTTCTTTCTTAGTACTGCTTTTAAAAATATCCAGGACAGGAAAGTCTGTGATGTCCCCAGGCAATCTATCTTGGAGGTTGCGCATCCCTGAGAACAGGGAAGTTTTCCAAATTTCTAACGTTTCTGCCATGATATTGAATTGTTTTCCTCTTATACTGTGCAAAATCAATACGGAAAACACCCCTTCCCTTCCCCGTCCCTTCCCCTTCCCTTCCCTGACAATCCAAGCCAGTCCTACAAGGTGGTAATTTATGTTTTGGGAATTGAGTAACAGAGGACAGAGGGGATTAGCCTTAGCAGATACTGGGAGAAAGGAAAATATGTTGGATGGGAGACTTGCAGTCCTGTACAGAAACCTCCTCCAAGTTTGTTTGATTTTCATGTTGTCTGCTACTTTTATGATAGGAAAATGTGGGTTAAAATAAAGTTATCAACTGTCATTTTTTAGTAAAGAGAACATGGAAAATTCAGTGCTATGAAGAAAGTTTTAAACACAGGGGTTGAGTTACGGATATTGTTAGCAAGGACATGATTCCAGTTTAAAGGATAAGAATGTCCTGAATTAGACAAAAAAAAAAAAAGAGAAAGGTGGAGGAAGCCAGGATAGAGACACTGACAAAGTGAGGTCTGACTGACAAAACAGCACCAGTCATCACAGATAATCTTGTGCTGGAGATGAGTCAGGCTGTGAGGAAAGTTTTGTGACACATTTTGTCCCTGCATGTGTTTCTTTCTACAGGACTGGAATGTTTAAAATATTAAATTAGGTGTGCGATAGTAAAATGTACAATGTGTTTGTTTACAAGAGGGAACAGTAAGTAGAGAATAATATAAGACATGTAATTAGAAAATGGATTTGGATATGAAGTTTTTGGTTAGCAAGAACTTGGCATACCTCTTCATGAAATGATAAATTATCATAACTGATATAAAAAAATTATATTCAGAAAGTACTAGGTATTTTGTTTTTATTCCAGAAGCTCCTAAACCCCTCACTGCCTATATAGCATGTTATGTAATTCTTAAAGAACATGGTCAAATCCATTTTCCCATCAAGACTTCAGAAGCAGAAAAGAAGGAAGGAGAAATAAAAATTTTAAGCTATTTCTTTTCAAGTATTTCCATTTGATTAGCATGAACTGGATTGATGCATTAGAAGAATTCATTTGCTAGTTGCACAGCTAGGTTGCACTGGAACTGAAAAATTCAGTCCAGGGATTTTGGATGCCAAAACAGTGAGTTAATTCTATCTCACTTTTAGCCTTCAAGAAGATTTTGTCCTTCAGCATTATCTCACTGTCACAAGGTTAAGAAAAAGTTGTGTTTTATTAGCAAGGCCCCAGAAGCTAGCTCTGTAGGCTATATTTCACAGTAGTCATTTCTCTTAACCAGCTTCAGTCTAGGAAGCTATTTTTGATTACTTTCTTGTATATTACTCCTTTCTGCAGAAACCTCTCTTTCACCCCCAGGATGTCTTTTCAGGGCTCCACACCATGGTTACCTTTTTCTCCACCATTTTGTTTGGTGAAGGACAGTGTACCCAGCTGACACTAGGTGGTATTGGAGTTCTTGTGTTCTCATGAGTCCTTTGAAATATATTGCTATCATCATGTCTCATTCATGTATATCCAATTTAAGAATAGCCGTATGACCTAAAATTGTTTATCATATTTCTTTGAAGAATACAGTTTTACTCAGTCTAAAATAGTTTGCCAATTCTTTCACCATGCAACAGCCTCCTTGAACACTCAACAAACAGCTCTATGACCCTGACAGTCATTTCAGATATGTGAGCATTGTTAGGATAACAATGAAGACAGAGAAGAAAAGGATGAAAGATTAAATGGAGAGAATGCAACATTTGAATTTGGCTGTACTTTTAAGTTAATGAGGGGGAAGAGCTACTGAAGCATGAAAGAATAATTAAAAAAATGTTGCTGCTTGATAGGTGTATTCTCTCTATGTTTTCTACAAGTGGCTTCAGAAATATTTACTCCAACTGTTGTTTGAAGGATAAAATACAGGATCAAGCAGGGAAATCATAGGCTAAACATTCAGAAAGCTGCCTTTGCTCTTGGTTTTGTTTGCCAGGATGCATGGTAAAATGAGATCTTTGTGAGCCTGTTTTTGGATATTTGGTTTTGATGAAGAAGCAGGTGATCATGACTTACATCAAGAATTGAACACTGTGGGTTACTTCAGTAGGCTATCATGACAAAACTTCAACATGACTGACATTCTCATTGTGCTTGAGAGTGATAGGTGGGTGGCATCCTGGAGCAACTCTTCTTTGTGCTGTTAACATGATACCTTCTAATTGATATATCACTTCTTTCTCCAAAAGCAATCCAACAAAATATATGAATTAATAAAAACCTGTTCAGAAGTAGCTGTTATTTTAGAGATCTTTGATTTCCTCTACACAGTGACATCTAAACATCGTGTTTCATCTTAACTACTCCTCTTTCTTCAAGCATCCAAAATATCTGAAAAGCAGCAGAAAAAAATGTGTGCAAGGTATTTTAAGTTACAGGTTCAGTTTCATGTTTATAAAATGTGATACACAATAGAGGGAAAAGATATTTTATAGTTCGGAATATCATTCCTAAAGCCTAAGACCTTCCCCATTACCATCACAGTGATTAGGTTTTCTGTGTTAAACTTTCTTTTATTGATTTGTAGCACACTGATTTGCATTACAAAGTGTGGTGATGAAACTAGAGAAGTAATACTGAAGGGTCCAGCATTCTGTATAAACATACAGCGAAAAAATGTTGGAAATTTGCTAAGCATGCATTGTTATTCCATGTCCTCTGTATATCACATCATTTTGTCAATGAAGTTATATTTCCTGTACATAAATTTTCAAGTTTGTCATGAACAGACAATTTTCATGCCCATAAATCTGTCTTGCTTGCAGAGATTCTTATGGAGTATTTCTTTTTTCCCTTTTCAACTTCTTTCAATTTTTTTCCAATCTGAACTGAGACACAATTCAATTAAATCTCCTTCCTCCTTTGGCTTTTTGAAAAATTTCCATATCTTACCATGGACACAGGTAATGACATAGACTAGTCTTCTGCTAATGCTCTTGGGAAAAATCCTTTTCCTTAAAATGTTGCTTAACTAAGACATTTTACTAAGATTTGACACAAAAAATCAGCGAATGACTGACCCTACAAGTATGAGATTATGTGCTCAGTTTGAAGAAAAAGCACCTATTATCTCCACAACCCCCCAAAGCTATTTCTGCATCTACTCTTCTCACTAGTTTAAAGCCTTTTTAATTTTTTTTTTTCCAACAAAAAACTCCATCTTCCCTGTTTTTCAGTAAGAATCGCCTTTCACTGAAGTTTTTCACTCTTTGGTTTCTTTGGCAAGTCCCTGTTATAAAATCCAAGTTATAACAGGATTATTCACCTATCCCTCTGTGGAAACCTTTGCATGGGACCAACCTTTCCATTCTGGTTCTTTAACACATTGTTTAATCTGTAAGGAAAAATAGATTGGTTTACATCTCTGCATTTGGCCTGAGAGTTTCTTGAAATATGGATTTTCTATTTTGTGTCTACCTATAAGAAAGGCTTTCTTCTTTCAGTATGAGAAATGTAGAGTAATGATAATAATCTAGACTTCTTCTGAAGTGCCACTGTGCAACTGCAATTGATTTGTGGTCCGAAATCTACCCTTTTACAGAGAAAATGATTAAGATTTTCCTATTGTAATTCTGGATACCTCCATAGCCTCATTATTTAAAGCTGTTTTCAAAAGTCTGTGTTATTGCATCTCCAAAACATGAAACAGCCATGTGTATCGTGCTGGGACTCTGACTGATTGCAGCAGCAGACCTAGAGAACAGAGGATGTCTGCAGCTTGATCTGAACATTAGAAATGGAATTTTTTTTTGGGAACTGTAAAATTGGAGCACCATACCAATATATTTTGTGGAAATTCCTAGACACATGTTATAAGAAGTCATCAATAATTCACTTGATAAATCAGGAGAGGAGAGGATTCTGAGGGGTGAGAGGGGTGTAAGCATTCATATGCCTCCTTATGTTTGCATTGGCTATTTTTGCATTGTACAAGATAAGTTAATTTATGTGTAAATAAATAGTGTCACGACATTGAAAGTAAGCAGGCATAAATGAATCATTTTGAAAAACAGATTTAACAAATTCTGCAAGATGTATCAGTGATGAGTTCCCCCCAAGTTTCTTGTAAAGTACCCTTCCTTAAACCTGAAGACCTATTAACATGACCTTAATATTTTTCAGCCATGTGAGTTTCTTTTCTGTTTTGTTAATGGCATTCATAAAAGCTCATGATTCATATGTTACAAGCTTTTTGTGTCTTTTACTCAAAGAAATTATCTAGTCCATGACTGCTTTTTTCCTCGATTTAATTATCTTAGGGTAAAATTGTTGAATGAAGAGACACAAGGCTCAACAGTTTATCATTCACATATTCTTCTTTGCAAAGATATCTTCCAGTGAAAATTAAAATGTCTTCTCATGTCAAAATCTGCTTTTAGATTTATATAAAATGTGGAAATAGAAGATGGATGTCTCTTTCATGTTTGCACTCTCATATGCTAGTTACTCTTTTTTTTGCCCTTCAGATAAAAGTCATGAAACAAGTTCTTGTACTAGTATAAGTACTATTCATAGCCCAAATTCATTCCAAAGGATTTTCTTCATTCCAAGAGGACAAAGCAAGGAAATGGAAATATAAGTTGGAAGGAAATGTGGAGAAGGCTTAAAATAGGAGGTGGATTTGTGAGATTTTTAGAGAACAAATGTCTACACAGTCTTTACAGAATTAAGAACCCCTTATAGTGATTTGTGTGATTTTCAGTTTCTCACTGTTATTTTCTGTCTTACATATTTATGATGCTAGAAGACCAGAGTGACCAAGCAATTTAAAAAGTATGAGGTCTGCCCAGGAGTGACTTTTCAGATACATATTACCCTGAGGCTTCACTTATCATACCCTTTAACCTTTAATTGGTTTTGTAGGAAGGGCTTTGTTTGACATAGATGAGATTTTTAGTGCTCTGAGATTTATCTCTAATCTTTTACAAAGGAAATATGCTGATACTTTTAGAGAATACAGAAATTTTCCTCCTGTCACACTCCAGAACCTGAGTACACTCACAGCTGCAAGCATGCTTCCAGAACAGCCCCACAAGCTATTTTCCAGTCTGAAATGAGAGAAGAAGGATTTGGGCCCCCACAATTTGATACTTAGACACTGGTGTTTTTTCAGAACTGATAACAGATGAATACTTATTCTGAATCAAGAGCTGTCTAAGTGTGGTACTGTTTACACATATAATTTGCTAAAATGGGTTTTCTTTTCATCTGGACTACATACTGGTGTTTTTCTATCTCATGGTCAAATAATTTTAACATAAATTTTATATTTTATTTATATTTATATTTATTTTATATTTTATTTATATTTAACATATATTTTTCTAGGCTATGATCTTTTTTTTCTCTTGTAAAAGACATTGTGTTATATCCTACTGTAATTTAAAATTTTGTTATATTTCAGTAACACCAAGGATAAAAATGTCAAGTCAAAACTGCTGTGTTGCTGATTTTCCTTGGAAAACCGCAAGGATTCTAACTACAACCAGTGGAATCTCAAGTAATAAGCCATTTTCCCTTTTTTTTTTTCCCACGGAAAGATGCAATGTCAAAAATGAGAATTTGGAACTTTACACAGGTTTTAGAGGAGGTTTATTTCAGTGTCTTTTCTCTCATGGGTAAAGTCTTATAAAATTTTGAATTTTTATTTCTTAGAAACATGAAAAAAAATTTAATTCCTATCCTGTGTCTGTGTGTCTGTACTTTGCCCTGACCAGAGTGCTTGAAAGATAAATGTGTGTGCTTTGAAAGTTGTTACTAAAATCTAAGAGTAAAAGATGGTAAAGTTTTTTTAAAGAAAATTAGGAACTAGACATTTTAAAACATTTTCTTTTTATGCTTTACTTTATAAATAGGTATAAAACTTTGCAGGTTTATAACTTTTTCATCTTGTTGTATTTTTATGTCAGACTCTGTCAAATGCAGATGAATATATTGCTTTTCTGTGTGAGTCCTGCCAGTACACATGTTTTGAAGAATGTCTGTACAGCTCAAGAATAGGAAACATTGCCTGAGGTAGCACATTTCAATGTGCATTTCCTGGAGCCTGAAAAATCCATCATGGGATTTTTATTTGGTATTAACTCATTTTGTCAGAAACATAAAATTTATATGTATCTGTAGGTGTCTGTGGAGTGCCTAAAAATATTTTAAAAATTACATATTTCTGTATCCAAACTTGAGTATGGAAAGTTTTTTGTTACCCTCAGCTTTTAGTAATTCAATATTAGATGCAATTTTCATTCACTGGAAATTATATGTTTGCAATAAGAAAAGCATGATGTTGACACTGGTAGATACTTTTCAATTTTAAGTGTTGTGAAAAGGGTTTTGGGAACCCCTCTCTTTGGTCTACTTTTCTGTCCAGAAACCCAAGTATTCTTTTTCCCAATATATATACTCATCATGGAGAACCGGAGTGTGTGATCAGGCTTTTAATTGCTGAATCTATATTGTGTCTCTTTTAGTAACTGGAGTGTTTAGGATATGCCACTTCTTTTTTGTCCTGGTGTTGAAAAAAAAACCTTGCCTGTCCTGGCTGAAGCTAAGAAGAAGCAGAATCTTGCCAAGGAAATCTGTTCCAGGACCAAACATTCCTCTTTGCCCCCTCTTCCATTTACCCACTGCTCAGCTTAAACTCATTTTTTTCATGGCTGATATTATGCCCCTTTTTTTTAATTTGGAATGTTTAATCAGGACTTCTTAATGTCATAATCATTTAACAAACCACCACTGAGTGTCACTCAGACATGGACACACTATGTTAAGGCTGGATTAGTAATTCTGGTTCCTATGGAATAATGCAGAGATATTTTGGTATCTATTTTATGGGGTAATACTTGGGATATGAATCTTGCAGTCTAATTTATTGTTTGTTAATTATTTGCTATAACTTAATACATGGTACTTCGGGTCTATTTTAAAGGTTGTACCTCCTGAGAACAACAGTTGTGGCCTTTTCATCTGTGTTGTGTTTTGATTGAATTTCAGTCTCATTTTCCACCCTCTGGATTTTGTGATCTATCTAATGGGGTCAGTGAAGTTAATGTGATTGTTAGTCCAGAAACGTAGCAAACCTTGACTGAGTGCAGCAGTTGGTCCTGTAGAATTGCAATCTCCAAACTCATTCACAATAACTAGATGAGTCTATGTGTCATACACCAAAAGTAACTTTATAGAAATCCACATAGTTAGTATGAAACACATCACCACTGGATGCATTCTCATGTCACTTGTAGCCTTGAGGGCACCAGTCCAAGGAAAACTTACTTTTTTACATGTACTATGGGTTCGTGACTAGACAAAATTTGACTGTTCATACCATTGGTTACTGGTAATACTTAAGTGATGGGTTCTGCACTTACTCCTTTGTTAACAAATCCCTTCTGATTTATACTGGTGACATGGTATGGAGGGCAATGGACAGATTGAAGACTTTATGATTAAGCCTGAGTCTCATAGGTAGGCTTCTGCAAGCTGATCAGGGAATCTCTACCAGCATCCTGCTGCATTTTTTGTAAATACATGAAGTGATAATCACAATTACATATGCACATGCCTGTACATCAAATACAGAGATCAGTGCTTGCAGAACTGCAATGGGATACTCAGTTTTCTGTGTTACCTCTAGAAGAGAGCAATACCTGATGATTGTTATTAATTGCCATCTTTGGTCCCCATGCTGGAAGGTATTCCTTTGTCAGAGTGCCCACTATACTCAATGACAGTCTTTTTCCATTTCTTCAGCTGTCAGTTCACTTTCTTCTCTATATTAAACACACAAACTTTCTACTTTAGCTAACATCAGCAGTCATATTTATACATGGATTTTATCCTTTTCATCCCATTTACTTTTCCTTCCTTCCTTCCTTCCTGCCTTCCTGCCTTCCTGCTTCCTTCCTTCCTGCCTACCTTCCTGCCCACCTGCCTGCCCGCCTGCCTTCCTTCCTTCCTTTTTTCCCTTTTTCCCTTTTTTCCCTTTTTTCCCTTCTTTCCCTTTTTCTTTCTTTCTTCTTTCCTTTCTTTTTTTTTCTTTCTTTCTTTCTTTCTTTCTTCTTTCCACACTATGCTAATATATTACTCATATTGCCAAACTTTCTAAAATACAGTTTTAAACTTCTTTAGCACACAGATATTAATATCTTCTGCTTTTTTTTTTTAATATCTGCCCTTTTCCTTCCATGTTACTTCAGGTGTTGTTCAGTTATTTTATCTCAATAATTACTGTCGTCTCTCATATCTTCACATTCACATGCTTGTCAATGGTTAATCTTAACCTTTGACTGCTTAGGTACAAACATCCCTGACAAGTTTTTCTCTCTGCTACAAACTTTCCACCTTCCTGATATCTCCTCTTATATTGCACATCTGTTAAAAACAATCTCTCTGAAACCAACATTTTTACTGCTAGTTTGTCTGTTACTTTCTAAGGTGGTAGTCTTTAAAGGAGCATGCTGTAAAAACATGGCAAAAAGACTAAGCAAAGCATTTAGTTTGTTATAGTCTAGCTTTGATTGCTGATGCGATTTTTTTTTTAGATCACTCAAGGTCACATACATCTATAACCTGAGTTCAAAGTGTTTTCTCTGTATTGATTTTTCTTTATGACTAGCTAATACTACACAAAAGGCTTTCTTTTCCGAGCTATACTGTCATTTTGCTATTTGGTGTTGCAACAAAAAAAACCCACCCAAACCTGTGGCACCTATAGATGTAATGCATTCATACTGGTGCATAAATGAAAAAAGCAATACTAAATTATTCTCTATCCTATTGAAAATTCCTTGTCTCCACATGGTGCCATTAGATTCTGTGCAGTCACACAGAGGATATGGTATACATGCAGTGTGCATTCAGATGCGAACTGTAGAGCTAACTGCGTCTCAAATACATCGTTACATAGAGTGCACAGCCTTCATGGAGTCATGCTCAGAACAGAAACAAACTCAAGTCAGCTCTTTGCCTGGTTTTTCTGTAAGAAATTATTTTTCTTGTTCCCCAAGGTTGTGGTAATGATAGTAAAGTCATGTGAAAATATTACAAAAAACCTGAAAAAAAATAGCACTGAATTTTCAAACTAAACCAAAGTAATACTCAGAAAGAATGTATAATTTTTCCTGTAAGGAGTAAGAAAGAATATGAACATATCTGCTCAAAAGCATGTCAACCAAATCTTAAAAGGCACTAAGACTGAAGTATATTTGTAGAATATATATACAGGATGTTCTGTACAGAGTTTATATATATTCTATGTTGTTATTTGAATGATTAATTGAATGTCCTATTGCTTAACTGATGTCACAGCAATCAAAATGCAAAAAGACATCATTAAGAGAACAAAACAGCCTAGCATAACTGACCCTTCCTGGTCATATCTGTTTAAAATCCTGTTGGGCAACGAATGCTAGCCATGAAAGCAAGCAAATAAGTTTACCACTTTTCATTATTTGCTTTTATCAAAAAAATTAACATCAAGTAAAGGAAGTGTTCATTTTTAAAATTTAGAAGGAAAATACAACAAGATATCCCTGAAAATAATCCCTTAAAAGGATTTATTTTAAAATGTGAGGGCATTCATGTAGATAAGAATATCAGTAATTACAGAATCAAAAAAAGTATAGTTGAGAGAACTTTAGAAATCAGTAGTCCCACAGCCTTCCCCAAAGTCAGAATAATTTTTGTTTGTATTGCTTCTGACAGGGCTCCAGAAAACTCTTCTTAATAAATTTCCTATTCCATTCCTTTGATATGAAAGCACTGATAAATTTTTCTCTAATATATCTAAATATTTTGTTCCCCAGTTAAAACAAATTCTGGTTTAATCAATTTGTGTCTGAAGAACCCTTTTTTCTTGTTTTTCCTCCAAAAATGTCATAAGAGATTGTGGCAAGGCCGCATGTCAGTCCTGTGGAGAGTGAGACAGCTACCTTCTCATGCACAAAAAAGTTAAACACTTAGTTTTTACCAGACTCTAGCAATAATTACTTCTACATCATTGCCTTTCAGATGAGTATGAATGATTTGCTTGATTAACATTCCTGGACATTCTAGCAATCAAACATAAGCAGTCTGACCTATAGCTCTCTGGCTTATTTGTTTCCCTTCCTCTCCCAGCATGAACATCATTAGTCCCATCTGATTAACAAGTTGATTTTTTCAAGTACTTTCAAATTAACTTTTGGTCGTTTGGGTTTGGGTTTTTTTTTTCATTATTGTGGTTGCATAGTTCTTTTATCATAGCAATCAGTTTTGCTGTCCACCAATCATTCTGCAGTTGTACTCATTTGAGAATGCATGTGGTGAGGGAAAGCACTGACTTTTGCCTTAGATATTCTGTTAATAGCTTTCTGTGTAGACCACTTGCCATGTATTCTTCCTATGACAAGAGCAGATAGATAGAGAGCAAATTACCATGTACTTTGTATACTCCCTTAGCACTTAGCTTCTAAACTCTTCAACTTTGCTTTTACCAAGACTGTTGCACAAAACCTCTATGCTTTAGCATGTAAACCAAATGCTGAGCGAAAGAGGGAGAGCAGCAAGCTAATCTCAGACAGTAATAACATAGTAATTCTGTTCATGCTCACTGAAATGTGTGACATTAGTGAAGAAAACTCGACATAGATGCTGGTGATACCTGGTACCAAAGTTTCAATATCTGGATATTATCCCTCATTAACCATCACCCAAACACAGAGGAAGAAAATACCTTCACTTGCACTTTTTTAGTGGTTTAATCATGACATTCAGTAAAGTTTTCTTTGTGGGACACGGGCAACTCAGAATTATGCCGTACCTTGACTAATCATGACTAATCACTATCCTTATGGCATGGTATCTGTATCCATTTGGAAGTACTGTTTTCTGTGTCAGTGTAGGTCGTATAATATATGTATGGGGCATGTTAATCTGTTTCTTTTTCCGTATCATTTGTATGTTCTGTGATTCTCTTTTAAAGCTTAAGGGGGAATTTAACTGGGAATGATTTTAGACTCAGAGTGATTTATAGTCTTCTCTGGAAGACATATAAACTGCCTGATAATGTTAAAGTCTGAAGAGAAACAGATAGCAATATATATCTTGCAAGAAATTTGTTATTGTAGCAGTTGTCTTGGAGTACCTTTCTAAAATATGCTCTGTTTCAAATTCTGTGATTTTTCTAGGAAGTCAGGGAACTTTCACTGAATGGCCAGATTTAATAATATTGTTTCAAAAATGTATATCCAGATGTGTCATCTTCCTTTTGAATCCTTTTGTTGAAAAGAAAACGAAATGGTTGACTGCATGAAAGAATTAGGTGTTCTTAAATCTGACTTGAGAAATACCTGGATTATTGATGTATAGTAGTTTGATATTGAGATGCATTTACTGATGGTGTCATAATAAACCATGGGACTATGAAAGAGTCAGCCCTACATTTTAGGAGTGTTTTTGCTCAAATGACATCTCAAATGATGTACAGTCAGAGAAGGCATGAGAAAAGAAATTATGTATCATGAGCCCCAGAAAAGAAGCAGAGAGGAACAAGGAATAGATAAATGACAACACTACAACATCTGTATTGCATGAAGATGCTTAGTGTCAAAGTATTGTCAAAGGTAATGCGCCAATTTATGACAACAAGGATAAAGAGGTAAAGGGATTAAAACAACGTCTAACGAAATATGCAAGTTATTTTGGGAAGGGTCTTGAGACTTTTTTTAACAATAGTAAATACACAATAGTATATCAAATAATAATCTTGGGGCTTCTTTTGTCTTTTAGTTTTGTTATACAGAAACAATATTTTCCCACGAGACTACCAAATGCACCAATATAAGTAGAGAGGTGAGTATAACTTACTACTTATAAAAGTTTTCTGAAACTTTTGTACATACAGGAATATGTTACTATTGAACAACTAAAAGAAAAAAAAGGTGTTACTCTCACTGAACATTTACATTTACATTACATTTACATTACATTTCCTGTAATTGTCATCACAATTTCTAAAACATATAGGTTTTGCTACATTTAGATTGAGTTTTCCTCTGTAAAGCCAAGAACTGAATCTTCTGTAAAAAAAACCTTTTTGACACTCTTGATACTGCTGACATATCCTCAGAGCAGATGACACACATAAAAATAAATCAACTACATATATTCAGCTGGAAGGAATAGTTTCAAGGGGGAGGAATCCTGTTAAGGTCTGAGCTGAATTCTTCATAGAAGTAATGAACCTATATAGGTTTATGAAGGTCAGAACTAGTGTTCTGCAAAACCGCTGAATTCTGATTTGTGAAATGTTCACTCCAAACCCACAGCTTTATAATAATTTATGGACGTAGATTTTGTTTTTTCTGAGCTCTCCTAGCCTTGGGCAGATTTCCACCATGAAGGAACAGTGTACAGTTTTTATTGGCTCTATTGAGGAAAAAGTTTTCATGCATATTTAATCACCTGTGTAGCCTGGTACAGCATGTGATATTTAAAAAGGTAATTTTATGTAATAATCACTGTAGATAAAATTCTAATTCATAATTTAATGTAAGAAAGGACACAGATCAATGAGATTTTGTAGTTCTAAGCCAGTTCAAGATTAAACTGGTGCTACAAATTGTGGGATAACTCCATATTTGAGACAGAAATGTCACCCCTTAGGCTGTTTATATTTTTCTGGTTTTTTCCTCCTTTTTTCTTCATAACTAAAATAATTCAGATTTGTGTGCTGTTGTAGAAGGAAGGAAGCTGGATAAGGAGTATAAGGTCTATGGACTGCTACAGTTACAGAACCTGAGGATGAATGCTGTTGGAGTCCCACGTCACACATTTGTTCAGCACATCTGTATCTTTTAGTCTCATATTGAGATACATCAACGTAATGCAGCCTGGGAAAAGTGAAGGAGGAAAGAGAAATCAACCTGAGAAGACTTTAAACAACTGGTATATTACTAGAAAAAAATTAAAAGCAATAACTCATTCAGGGACACTAACTCTTGTGTTGCAAATATTACTAAGTTTAGGTCTGTCATCCCATGCAGTTTGTAACCGTCAGAATGTCACTGTCCATGTGGAAGATTTTCAGTGCTGTTGTATAAATAATTTTACTGTGATAAGTAACACCTGGAAAGAATTGCTAATCTCAGATATAAGTAAATTTGGTTATTTTTGCCATTCTCTGTTATCTTGCGGTTGTGAACAGTATTACTGTCTTCAAACTGGGAATTTTTTTTTTTTTAATTGATCAATTGAGTTAGTCATTTAAGCCAAGGATGGAACAGGAAAAAAAATTCTAATCTTTCTAATCTTTCTAATAAAGCATATTAGAAGTCGTAGAAACTACACTGAAAGTCACTCGTGCATAGTCTGAATCAATTTTTTGGATGCTCCCGTGGAATACTGCAGAATTCACTTTTTGGAAGAAGAGCTAATTATGAAGTAAAATATTTCTGATGTAGCTTAAATCCCCAAATTTTTCTTTGATGAAGAGTTCTCTGCTCCCTTTCTGATGAAATTAAGTCTAATACTCTTTTTCCATCCAACCCTTAGTGGTGGATCTCACATTTTTCAACATATGTATCTTCCTTCACAAATGACTAAAATGTTTCACACCTTCCAGTTTCCTTAGAGACTTATAGTGGCAAGTCTCAATAACATAATTAGGGAACAGAAATTCTTACCCAATCAGAGATTAATAATTAGAGAGATGAGTTGGATATGACAATGGCTAAATTCTATTTCAGACACTAATTCACTAGTCTGGCTACTAGTAGACACTTGGTTGCATGTCATATTCTCCTAGTGAAACCACAAGCACTTTTGTTCATTTTTAGGAGTCATTCTGAGATCAGGGAAACTTTTTTTTCTGAATTGAAATGCTAGTTGCTGTCTGATTCTCTGATTCTGTCTCTTTTTCTGTTTTCATTTTTTCTTTTTTCTTAGCCTAGTAAACAGAATCTGCAGTGACTGATGTCATCGTAAAACCTTAGAATATCACTGAGCATTGTTGTTATTGCTCAATACTAAAAGCAACTGAAGATACTAAATCATATATTAAAAATAGGAGAGGTCAAGATGGAACAATATTGAATACCAAAAAGCCATTTTGAGTTGAGAAAGATTTTTATTAGGAGAAAACAAAGTATGATACATAATCATGGTAAGAAATGATTGTAAAGAACAAAAGTTCTTGCTTCATCCTTCTCAGCAAGGAACATTCGTCTTGATTATAAGATACTAGATGACTAAAGATACTGATTTAAAGAAGGTAGTATATTTGCTCTTGGAAAAAAAGGACTTTGGAAAAACCAGTATAATATTCAGTAATAGATTAAATATAGATTTAATAAACTCATTTGGTACAAGCTAGAATTTTAGAGGATTTTTATTCTGTTTTGGTACACATGTCAAGAAGGACAGAGGCTTTGCAGTCATCGATGTTTTGCTCATAAGATTAAAATGAGTAACAACTCTGTACCCATAAGTACAAAACTAAGGTCTGTGCATGTGTTCAAGTTTCTCTCTGGTGCCCAGAGATAGGACATCAGGGAATGGTATGAGATTGTGTCAGAGGAAGTTTAAGTTGGATATTATTGGATATTAAGTTGGATATTTAGCCAGTGGTTGGTGAGTTACCACAACAGGCTCCCCAGAGGTGTGGTCACAAATTGAAGCATGACAGAGTTCAACACTTTCAGGCACATGGTGTGATTCTTGAGGTGGTTCTATGCAGGGACAGGAATTGGACTTCAATGGACTTTGATGATTACTGTAGGTACTCCCCAGTTCAGGATATTCCATGAATCCATGGTTCTATAATACTTTAATATCATCATGTAAAATCAAAAATTAAAGGATAGGAACATTACTATCTCATTCCCACTGAAGCTTTCCAAAACATTTTGTCTTTTCTTCCCAGATCCTGAACTATGTTCCACTGAGGGTAGCCTGTGTGTGTTGTGCTACAGATGTTTTGGTTGTAAAATAATATTCTGGGTCACACATACCTGTGATTAGGCACTATAAACCAGAATAGGGAGATAAGTGGGAGATAATTAGGAGATAACTGGCTGGCTATGAGGTTTGGCATAGGGGCTCCTGGCTGGTGTCCTACTCCTGCCATGGTGGCACAGTGGGTGTGGCTTGGGGCAGCCCTGGGGTGGGCCAGACATGTTGCCACCCTGGGCGTCAGGCACTTCCCTGGGGACAGGGTCAGTAAAGCCTATTGGTGCTCTCAGGTCTCTGAGAGTTTCGAATGCATGCTGTTCAGTGAGTAAATAAACCAGCATTAACAGAAGGAAGGACACTTGAAGATGCCAGTGACCTGAGGTATTCTGTTACTGAGTGATGTGTGGTTGCAGATTCTAACACTGACATATGTCTGGGTGCTGGGAGTGGTAAAGTTCTGTATAAACACACCAGAAAGCCGAGGCCAAACTACTTTTTTGGTTATGTTTTTTAGCGTGCATTGTGAAACTCTGTAGCTCAGTTTGGTGGGTTTGCTTTTTTCTGAAATCTTGGAGGTTTGCTCCTAATCTTCTAGGGTAAAAAAAAAAAAAAAACCCTTTGGCTCTTTTCTAGGAGGGGCTTTTGTTTGTTTCTTCAATTTCTTGATTTCCTTCTTACCTTGTTCCTGAGAAGTAAACTTAGTGGTATCTTCCTCTATAAATTCATCACACACTTTTGCAGTGTGTTATGAAAAAATTCTTGTAGGGAAACTATTGCAAAAGTGTGGTTGCAATATGTCTCAAACATGGAAGGTGTTTCCTGCTTACCTGCCCAAGCAAAACACTCTTTTAATTTCATTTCAGGGGCACATCTCAGAGGTTATTAATTTGTTCTATTTTGGCTTCTTTTAGGCTTAAGCTGGTGCTGGTTTTCAGACAGTGCTTTTGAAATCTGAGACTCTGGGACAGATCTGATGCATGCTACCAGAAGCATGGAAATCCTCAAGGGTTAAAATTTTATGGTCATGGCTTTGAAAGATCTGTCTAAAAGAAACCCAAGAGCTTTCTTTTAGAGACAGCTTCTCAAGATACATTGGAGAATCAGTTGATTGGTTGGTTTTCTTGATTTTTCCTATGAAAAGTAAGTGCAAGTGAGTGCTTATCTAAGGTTTGCAAATAGACCCAGCCATCTTGTAAATCCACATCTCATTTTTCCCCGAAAAACAAAACTTGGTTGTACTTGTGAGTATTCTGAGCAAATTTCTTCTGGAATGCCTTTCAAAAGTACTAAATTAACTACTTTCCATTAAATTGAAAGCAATTCAGGAGATATATAAATAGTCTATAAAAATCATTGAGAGGGTTGGTGTATTGAATTACTGTCTTGTTTAAATACTTCTTGATGCAGACAACTATAAAAGACATTCCTCTTCCTGTAAGCACCTGTTCCTGGTAGAAACAAGAGTCATATTGATTTATTGCAATTTATTTTCTCCCTGGATTCTGGTTTTGACACTGTGAGAAGATTAATTGGAATTAACGGCATTTGCACAGCTAATTAAAGTCACTCTTCCTTCAGTCAAATGAATTCCCTTTATCAGAGACAACAAAGTCTTGCTCAGTTCCTGCAGTCGGCATGTAAATGTTCCTTGCTTGAATAAGCATCTCTGCAGTCATTAGTGGTTGAATACAGACGCTACTAATGATACCTGGTAATTTCTTCAGCACTTGAAATCACGAATAATATACCTATTATTCTTATAGATAGCACAATAAAATAGGAATTTTTAAAAAATTGAAGTTAAACGACAGAGTGTATTCTTGCTCTTGAGAAGGATTCTGGAGATGAGCATAGTAGTATCAGAGAGTGTACTCTCAGTTTTTCACACATTGCCCTAACAGAAAAAAATGGTACAGCTCAAGGAAATTAATTCCTCTGTATAATCCAATGATGCAATCTCTCTTCCCAAACATCATACTGAATAGCTTACTGACAAATTACTACATAAAAAGGTGTTGTGTAGAAAACACAAACAGGGTGGGAAACAACAAAATCAACATGCTGCTAATCTGTGTATGTCTACTTAAAATGGAGCAGATATAACTTCTATTGCAGAGTAAGGCTTTGGAGGGATATTTTTCTTAATCCGATCCATATTGCCAACTTAATGCTTGAGCTGCAATAGACTCTGTTGGCAAACATGAAGAGCATTACTAACTACAGTGGCCCTCTGAATTGGTACTGAAGTCTGAACAAGTGAGGTCCAACTTATTTTTTTCCATATAACAGTGGATTTATGCTCTGCTTTGATTTTTGCTTATATGTGATGTGACAATGACGTGAATATAAGGATATATGGAAGATGTTGTTTGACTATGGATTTATTATGATAAATCCCTGTTTGCTGAAGTGTTTAGTGTGAGTCATATTTTAATATATATGGAATCTTAATTCATGTAATACAAAGAGAAAATCTTTGGCAGTTCAGAGAGCACAGAATATTTTGAGTTGAGAGGGACCCACGAGGACCATCAAATCCAACTCTTAAGGGAATGGCCCACAAAGGGATTGAAGCCACAATATTGGTGTTATTAGCACCATGCTCTAACCATCTGAGCTAATCTCATTTCATAAAACAATACTTAATCATATGGCTGTGATTACAGATTCTGTTTCCTAGATACAGATCTAATTTTCAGACTCAGAATATATTAATTATCTTTGCTTTTACACTAGATATATTCTGCAAAATGTGATGAATAACATAATAAAAAAATCCAAATTAATCTCTTTGGGCAAAAGGTATGACTGGTATTCACATTGTAAAAGTTCTTTACTTGAAAATTCAAATGAAAACAATGATATGACTACCTGCGCTGGTAATTGCATTACGAATTATGATCTTGGAAGATGCTAACTCTTGGGTTTCAAACAGTGAGACCAATTGCAGTTTGTGTCTTGTGCCCATTGTATGATCAGCCAGAAAATTACAACTAGAAAATGATGGAGAACCAGGAGAAGGAGAGGGAGAGGAAGAGGAAAAGCTGTTCTAAACCACATAGAAATATTTTGTTAAAAATAAATTAGTAGTAAAAACTGTATTAAATTTATGGTTGCATCTCAGCTGCAAAAAGCGATTGTTAAATTCATCAAATATGTTTCTTTACTTCAAATAGGCCTTCCATAATCACTTAAAAACAATTTTTGAGGATAAGTTGTAGTATTTGTATTTCCTGGTTGTTAAGTCAGTGAAGAAGAACATACAATTCTGGTCTTACACAGACATGCAGAAGAATGGCTGTTTTACAGTGAGAGTATAGAGTACATTTTGTCTGCAGAGAGACAGTCACAAGACGTATTCAAGAGGTATCCCTACTTTTAAGGTAATAATTTCTACTTTAGAGTACACTTGTAATAAATGGTTAAAAGTTTTTTTTGGTCAAAAAGAAGTTAAAAGTTACTTGTTATATACAGTTAATAAGTTGATTATTATTGTGACTGTACGGGTGTAATGCTGCTATGTGATCGCTAGATGGTGACACCAATGGGGGAAAGTACTGGGTCTATAGAAAAGAGGAGAACGTTCTGGAATGTTCTTAAGATGACTTAATAATTATGATGTAAACATCTTGAGGAATTATTGGTTAGGGGGCAGACCAATCACTCGATGCCCCAGAGACTGACGGAACTGAACACCAATGAGGACCCTAGCAATGAGCCGTCAGAGGGAGGATCTCAGCTGCACCAATCACAACATCAAGAGAGACTATAAAATGGCCCCGGGGCTCAGCACCCAGGGGTCTTCCTGAGGAACCTGAGTCCGAAGGAACGCCCTGTGTGTTGCACGGTTGGTTTTTTTTCTGGGTTGTCGAGTGGGACTCGGGCTTATCTCGAGTCTCCGTTCCTGATTTTCCTTTTTAATAAACGAGCAGACTTTTACTCCACCCAAAAAAGTCCAGGCTCCGTTTATAACACACTGGTCTCTGCATTGAGGCTGTTGTGTGTGAATGGAGTCTTTATATCATGTTGCAAGGACTGTAGCATGAATTTGTAGTCAGTTTTAGATATAAAAATTTAAATAATATACAGTGGGTGCAAAAAGTTCTTTTTCTCACGTTCCTACAAAATTGTATTGATGCTTTGATGCAACTTGGGTTTGTTCAGCCTGGGTTTGTTCAGCCTGGGAGAAGAGATGGCTCTGGAGAGACCTTATAGCAGCCTTCCAGCACCTAAAGGGGACTTATAGGAAATTTGTAGAGGAACTTTTTCCAAGGGTATGCTATGACAGGACAAGGGGGAATGACTTTAGATTGTCCCAGGACAGTTTTATATTAGATGTTAGGAAGAAATTCTTTACTGTGAGAGTGGTGAAGCACTGGGACAGGTTGCCCAAAGAAGTAATGGGTGTCTGATCCCTGGCAGTGTTCAAGGCCAGGCTGGATAAAGTTTTGAGCAATCTGTTCTTGTGGGACATGTCCCTGACCGTGGCAGAGGGCAGGGAGCTAGATGGTCTTTAAGGTCCCTTCCAACCCAAACCATTCTTCTATTCTTTTACAATTCTATGAATTTATATATTCATAGAAAAACTACAGGAAAGGCTGAACCCAAAATCTACATGTCTGAGAAAAGCCATTCTTTTAACCCTCACCTGGTACTAAACAAACCAAATAAAACAGTAGGCTTAAAAAGCCTGTGATCTGTTTCTGAACACGGGTATTCTGAGCAAGGAAGGACTCTTGAAGCTCTTCTTACAATACTTACCTGCATAATGTCTGATTCAATTCACCCTCAAGTAGGATTGCAAATGCATTTTTCTATGCTGTTTCTTCCCAAACCTGTAAGTTGGCACTGTTTAGAATATTTAGTCTGTTCAGGGAATCATTGTATTCATAAGGGATGAAAAAATTTTATACACTTTTTTCCTTGCTTAGACAGTTTGATGCTGAAGTGTTTTCAAAGTTATAATTTAAAAGCCAAGTTCTGAGCTGTGTGAAACACAGACTTCCATTACAGAGATAGTTTGGTAAGCTAATATGCTTTGGAATGAATGACTTATTGAAAACTTCACAACAACAATTTGATAGTTGTGTGCCAAGAAGGTATTTCTCATTCTTCAATTCACTGCTGAAAACCTTCTGAACTGATGGAGATGAAACAGCAAATATCTTTCAGATGCCATCGTCTAAACTCAGAAAATCCCTGCAGCTTTTTATACAGTCCTTTGAAAATGTCACTTCTGAGTTATCTGAATTTGTAGTGAAAAGAGAAGTTTCTCAACCACAACACTATTTCAGCTGCATTTTGTCATGATTTAAACTCAACTGACAATGAAGACTCACAGCCACTTGCTCATTCTCCCCTTGTGGCATAGGGAAAGAATCAGTAGGGTAAAAGTGAGAAAACTTGTAGGTTGAGATAAAAATAATTTAAACATTGAAATAAAAAAAATAATAAATTGTAGTGAAAAGGAAATTAACAAAGAGAAGAAATAAGACCCAAGAAAGATAAGGGGTGCAATGGAATACTGTTGCTCACCACCAACCAACAGATGCCCTGCCTGGTCCCTGAGCTGCAGCACCCCTTCAATTTCCCCCCTCCTTATTTTGCTGAGCATGATGCCATATGGCATGGGATATTCCTTTGGTCAGTTGAGGTCAGCTGTCCTGGCTGTTTCCTATCCCAGCTTCTCTCCTTCCCCCACTGCCTTCCCCTAGTCTTCTTGCTGGGCGGATGAGAAGCAGAAAAAGCCTTTGCTGAAGCCTTGCTCAGCAGTAACGAAAACTTCCCGCTAGTATCATCCCTGTTCAGCACAAATCCAAAACACAGACCCATACTAGCCACTATGGGGAGAATTAACTCTACCCCAGACAGAAAAGCAGGACACACTTTGAATAGCAAATTTTGTCTTTGTCTAGGTTAGTCTAGAAGAATACATAGCTGCACATTCTATTCATACAACTTAAAACTTTCAGATTAGCAGCAGATTCAAGTCCTCAGATAACTTGATAAGAAAACGCAAGGCTTAATGAATTAAGCTTTCCCCCATTGGTGTCTTTCCCTTATAGCATTTTGAGAAGCCATCTTTTTTTGCTGTTCAAATACAAGAGTTTAGAAATCTTTTCCTTTGATTTAAATACAATCAGGACTCTGTAAATAATGAACAGTTTGTGAAAGATTAAACATTTTGACTCAGATATCTAGGTCTAAATTCTCAATTGCTGTGTGTTTGCTGGAGGCAATTCCTATTTCAGCAGTTTATAGATAAAAATCTATATACCTTATTTCTTTATTTGCTATACAGCCCAAATATTATTTATTTGGAGTGAAGTAAGTCCTCCTCTTTTCCACATATTTTATTACTCCAATATGATGTACAGAGCTTTTAAATGCTGATTTTAAAATCCCAAACTTCTAAAAGGATTTTTTTTCTCCTCTTAATTAAATTGAAATTTTGTACCCAAGTACATTAAATTGATACAATGCGATACACATAACTTATTATGATATTATATAACATAATATAATATTAAATGTATTTCTGTTTTGAATCCTTAAAATGTAATATAATGTTGACAGATTGTGTAATGCAAGTAATCCAATATTGAGAAATTATGTTTACCATAGGTTTCAGAGTTGATGGGGGCTATTTTGTCACATGTTTTGTTTTATGGATGAATTCAAATATCTTCATAGAGAAGTGCATTGGAATACAGCTCTTCCCTCATGTTCTTTACTTTAAAGGAATCCCTCTGCTTCTTAAAGAGCTTGGCTGCTCTAGATTGTGTAGACCATTTCTGTCAACATTCTCTGCTGAGCACCTGCCAGCGCAGAAACTTGCCCTGTCTCACTCTGGAACAGTTAACAGCCTGAATCTCCATGTAGTTGCCTGCTGAAGCAGGGTGGTGGAAGAAGAAAGTTCGGCCTAACAAGCAAGAATGTTGCTATCTGAGAAGAAAATCTAGGAGAAACTTGGCTGGAAGACAGCTGGAGGGTAGAGTCAAGGTCCAGGTCCTGTACAGGTGACCATAAAAATCAGGATACAACTTTAACTGTGTGAGATAAAAAGTCCCTCTCTCTTTCATCTGTAATCTGTGCCTAGTTTTGTAGATACAGAGCTCCTGCCTAGCATTAGGTAGTAAAATCCAAGCCTTGCAAAAATGGGAGGCTAAATTATAAGTTAGCACAGGAAAGGGGACATTGGGGAAAATGATCATCAAAATGTTGCAAAAATGTGTTTGGAATGCTGTGGCATACACAGCTAAGGAGACTGCACTTAGGACCACTGTCTGAGTTGCTGCAAATTGTAAAATTTCTTTGTTTTTCTTTGCTCAGATTCTCATGGTTTTGAACTCCTAATTCTATCTACAGAAGTGCATTGTTCTTAGGCAAAAATTAGGAATGCTATTTGGTGCAAGTGACAGACTCAGTCAGAAGAAACAATCCACTTCTTCCTCTTGTTTTGAAGACAGGAAAATAAATGAGCTCAACCAAACTGTAGTGAAGTTCAGATGTGGAAGCAATCCTAAGAGAAAGGAGCTGTTGCAAACCTGAATGTTCTGGAAAATGTGTATTTGTAAGCTGTCTGTTGTTAAAGTCTGCAGTACTTCAGTAGTTTTGCTTTTGTTGCATGGTTTGTTTATGAGTACAGTGAAAGTTAGCTGCTTTGTCACAAAATCTGAACAGAAAGAAGCAGCTACTCCTGCTTTCGTTCACTTCCTGTACTGCCAGCATTTGATGCAGACATTAAAGAGCAGAAGTAGCTGACACCAAAATTTACTGAGGTTGGAGGGGGCTCTAAGTTGAAGTGTGATAGGAAAATGCATTGTATCCTGTGCTTCTACTTTTGCGTGGAGCACTCCAAATATCAGACTTGGAGTGTTCTAGTCAGAGGAGGAATTGGCAGTCTGGAGGGATGTCTAGTGTTCACAGGATGTGGTGGTCACTGATGAATTACCTGCACCTTGGAAAACAAATGCAGATAATATATCAAAAGCTACAAGAATGATTTTTTCCTTTACATCTCCTGAATTTTGTATATCAAACAAAGACTACAAATAGCGAATGATGAGCAGGGGATATGTAGTTATTTCATAATTTTCTAAACCATGAGACCTAAAACATGAGAGCTTGCATGTACTAGTTAATGTCATCAGTAGTGAACCAGGCTGCTTTCAACTCAAAGTCAGAGAGCTGTCTGGATATTTTCTGGAAAAGACACTGTAAAAGTATATGTACGTCCCAAATAATTGTAAAAACAAGGATGTAAGTGAGAGTAAAATGATTCTTAAAGCAAAAATTTTATTTTTTTAGGGGCTAAAAACCCCTATGGTAGCCTTTGGGACGTGGTTAGTCTTTCTCTGGGATAAGATTAAATGGTGCTGAAGTTGATAGGAATGCTACTTACTCCAAAAGTTTCCAAGAAATTTTCAGTGCATGGAGACATCATGTGTTGGAGTCTCGTTCCCTGCCGTGTAGCCCTGGGAGATGGGCCCTGAGGGGACAGACACAGGGTTTCCCTGCCCCTGCTCAGCCTCATTCCCCATTGGTTGGTTTGTGTTCCCCTGCGTGGGCAGAAGGACCCTTGGTCCGGTGACTGTAACAATTCCTGAGCTGAGCCCCGGCCATGCGGCTGGAGAAATAAACATCTCTGAAACATCTACCACGAATCTGTCCATATCTACTTCGCTTTCCACGGGACTCCTGGTTTGAAATATACTTGTTGCAGTAATCCCTGCTGCGACAAACTGCTGAGAATGCAGGCATCTCCCCCTTTTTTGTTTTTTAAGATGGTTTAAAGTTCAGCTGGGGGTAATATTCAGAGTCCGGATAAAAGACCTCGAACTCTTGCAACTCAGGATCCGTAGGTTTGAGCTCCGGTTCTTGCAGGGTCTCTGCATCCGGGAGTACCTCGGCTCGGTCAATATCCGTAGGGGAGGGGGAGCTTGTAATCAACTTTACTAACATTCTCTTGAGGAGTCCAAACAAAATTAGGGCAACCAACAAAACAAAAAGAAAAATCAGTCCAGATCGGAAAATAGATCCTGCCCATCCGGATAGTCCCCGTTTGCTGAAGATGTCGCCGAGCCAGTCACCAGTTTCTTTCTGAATTTGCATCACCATGGCCTGCATCTTGTCTGTGGATGTTCTCCGCCCTTGATGTAAACATATGTGGTCTTGGCCCATGGTTTGCGCCAGGACTGACCACACGTTTGCTGCCAGTTGGGGAACTATCCACGGCGACGCAGGCCATGGGAGCAGCCGCAGGATGATGACAAGCTGCAGGCTTTCTGGCGATGGCTCAGATGGACGACGCAGGACTCATCTCTGATGTCTCCAAACTAGTACAAACTTAAAAGCAAGAATATTAGATTTGGGGATAACAACTGGGGCAGAGTTGGGGTCCAGAGGGGCATAGGGTTAACCCACCCCGGTTTTAGGGGGTGCTTGACTCCTTCCTCCGGTGGGCTGGGAAATACACGGTTTCACCCATTTTGATAGGATCCACCTGGGGCCTTCGGGGGTGGATATGCATATCCCTTCCCCCATGTAACTAGTTCATGAGGGCCCTGTATTTCCCGAGTCTCCGGGTCTTTAACCAGCACCGGAGGCCTTTCTTTCATTTGCAGCTGCTGAGACCGCCCGAAGTGCCGCACGATCGGTGGATTCAGGTTCTCAAAGGCACAGTTGAGGAAGTTTAGCGTGAACAGTGCCCTCGAGAGCCTGATAGCTGGGGATTCTAATTTCTTTGAGGACCTTTGCCTTTGTAGCATCCTCTTGATATTTTGGTGAGCCCTCTCGACTGTCGTTTGACCTGTCGGGGAATAGGGGATGCCTGTCTTGTGCTCTATTCCCCATTGCTGTAGGAAGCTCCTGAACTCCTTGGAGGTGTAGGCTGGGCCGTTATCGGTTTTAATAACCTTGGGGATGCCCAGGGTAACGAACGCCTGCACTAGATGTTTTTGGACGTCTCTAGCCCTTTCCCCTGTGTGGGCAGAGGCAAAGACGGCTCCAGAGAAGGTATCTACTGACACATGTACATACTTCATTCTGCCGAAAGAAGCGACATGTGTCACGTCTATCTGCCACACCTCACAACTATTAAGGCCATGGGGGTTTGCGCCGGTGCCAATGGCGGGAAGAGCTAATTGGTGACATTCAGGACACGCTGCCATGATCGCTCTGGCCTGGTTGTGCTTCAAATTGAACTGCCAAACCAGGGCAGGCACATTCTGATGGAACAACTGATGGCTGATTTTGGCCTGCTCAAATACATTTGGAATCAGGGCCATCACGGCTGGCGCAGCGAAGGCATCTGCCTTCCTGCTGCCTTCCACGATGAACCCGGGCAGGTCCATGTGTGACCTGACGTGCATCACGCATAATGGTTGCTCTCGGTGGGAGACTAGGCTAACCAATTTTGAGAGCAACTCATACAAGGCTGTGTTGGAGACCTCTGGCAATATGGCATGTTCAGCTCTGGAGACTACCCCTGCTACATATGCAGAGTCAGTTATCAAATTAAAGGGTTCGGGGAATCTTTCAAAAGCCCTGACGACTGCGTCTAACTCAGCAACTTGAGGTGATCCTTCCACCTCCTTAATATCAGCCTCCCATTGCTGAGTTTGGGGGTCTTTCCAAGTCATGACTGACTTGTGGGATGCCCCAGACGCGTCAGTGAAAACGGTCAAGGCCTTTAAAGGTTCCTTGCTCCGAACACTCTTTGTATTTAATTCAAATTGGATTTCCAAATTAAAAATTTTGTGGGCTGGCCTGTGTAAGGAAATTTGGCCTGTGTAGCCCTCCAGAGCGAACTGCAAAGCTTCACAATCATGAAGCAAGCTCTCCAACATTGCCTTGGTAATTTGGCCCATTTGTGTCCTGATTGGTACGTGAATGCAGTCGAAGTCACATCCTGATAACTCCCTGATCCGGACTCTAGCCTTCTGGATCAGTTCAGCCATCAGCTCTTGTGACCATGTCATTCTTTTGGACCTATGATGACTGAGGAAGACCCACTCTATTATCAAGAGGGGGTCCCTCTGGTCCTGGTCTTCCTTACTATTCCTCTTGTCCTCCCATTGGAAGACAACCCCGTGCAGGTGTGGCAGATTAGCCAGGATGATGAACTTAAATGGCAAGTCAGGTCTATAACTGCTTGCTTGCCTGGTGGACATCAGGTGTTGCACCCTCTCCAGGGCTGTCCGCGCCTCTGGGGTAAGTGTCTGGGGAGAACTAAGCTCCTCTCCCCCTTTTAGTAAATCAAAAAGGGGGGCTAGGTCTTCGTTGGATAGACCCAGCCATGGCCTTACCCAATTTAGTGACCCACACAGTTGGTGGACATCTGCTAAGGTCTTAATATTTGTATTGATAGCCAATTTTTTGCGGCACAATGGTCCGCTTTGTAATTTCCAGGCCCAGGTACTTCCAAGGTGGCATCCTTTGAATTTTCTCTTCTTGGAGCTCGAACCCTGCAGCAACCAATGCACTGATTGTCAGGTCAAGCACATTCGCAAGCATGTCATTGTCGGGGGCACATACAAGGACATCATCCATGTAGTGGAACATGATGGCCTCTTTTGCGGCTGCGCAAACTGGGGCAAGCAAGGAAGAGACATACCACTGGCAGATGGTCGGGCTGTTCTTCATACCCTGCGGCAGCACTTTCCAATGGCATCTCTTCCTCGGGGCTTCTCGGTTGATAACCAGAACCGAGAAGGTGAAACACGGGGCATCGTCAGGGTGCAGAGGAATTTGGAAAAAACAATCTTTAGTATCGATTACTGCCAGGTTCCAATTTTGGGGAAGCATTGTTGGGGATGGCATTCCCGGTTGGAGAGAGCCCATGTCCTCTATCACGTCATTAATTTGGCGAAGGTCCTGGAGGAGCCGCCATTTGTCTTTGTCAGGTTTTTTGATGACAAAGACTGGGGAATTCCAGGGGCTGTTGGTCTCCATGATATTCCCCTTCTTAAGCTGCTCTTCCACGAGCTTCTCGAGCGCCTCTAATGTCTCATTATAGAGCGGCCACTGCTCTACCCACACCAGCTGGTCTGTGTTCCAATTCAGTTTTTTGGTAGGGCGCTCTTCAGTGGCCGCCACGCAAAAATTTATCGGGGGGTCAGGTATGTCAATTGTGACTCCCCATTGTTGCATGAGGTCTCTCCTCAAGAGGGGTTCCTTGTAATCCAATACGAACGGATGTATGTTCGCCAATTGTCCTCTTGGCCCCTTAATTTGCACGACGCTTTTGGACTGTTTCGCTAATTGGATGCCCCCAACACCCTGCACGTGTCCGGTCACGTTTTCCAATTCCCAATGTGCCGGCCATTCCCATGTGGGAATGATCGTCACATCTGCCCTTGTGTCCAGAAGCCCCTTGAGATGTAGGACTTCTTCCCCTCTGTTGATCTTACAGTCTACCCGCGGTTTCCCTGTTCCTATTACATGTGTGGCACACACCGTTGGGTGTGGCCCTTTTGCAGGGATAGCCTGGGCGACCATCTGCCCTCTGGGCAGAAACAGAGGTGCACGGACACAGCGCAGCCAGAGAACGGGTCCTTCGGGACTGGATGTCATGAGTCTCGGAGCGACTTCGATCTCTGGTGGTGTGCATTTAACATCTCCAACAATGACATACCTGCTAGGGCTTGGGTCCCACGTCCCCAGCTCACCACCGACACTTACTGGTGTGGCGTGCCACTCGTTGGTTTTCAGGAAGAGCGGTGTCGACAGCTGCAACCTGAAAGAACCATCAGCAGGAGAAGTGAAGTCAGGCTGAAAAGTCACATCTGGTAATTTTGCATAGTCTTTTTTGGCCCCTTTCTGTTCCCCTCCCCCTCGCGGCCCGACCTTTTTATATCGTCACGCGGGTCGGGCACGCGCTCCCCACTCAGTTTTTTTGTAACTGGCTCCCTAATCCCCCAGACCCTTGCTCCTGTTTAAATTGATGAAATTGCCGCTTGAGCAGGCAGTCTTTGGTCCAGTGCCCGGGTTGGTCACAAAGGAAGCAGGTGTTTCGGGTCTGCTGTTGGGCCCGCTTCTGGCTGTTCCTCGATGGAGGTTGTCCGCTGCTTCGGCCCGTGGTCCTCTTCTGGTCCACAGCAGGATGGTGTGTTGCTGTTCCCACCGAGACCACTCCTCAGGACCGTTGCTTGTCCGAGCAGGTTGCAGGTGTGGTGCTTTCGCAGCACAGACTTCTGACATGGCTTGGATTGTCGGCGGGGGGTCCAGTGGGAGGCTCAGGATAGCTGTCTTGCATTGGGAATTAGCATTTGCCATTGCCATCTCTGTTATGACCTCCTCTCTGGCCACCGGCTGCCTGACCTGCAACTCTACTGCTCGGGTTAATCTCTCTACAAACCGGAGGAACGACTCCGAGGGCTGCTGTCGGACCCGTGAGTAACTTTCCATGGGCGCGTCCGGTCTCAGGCCAAGGAATGCCTTACCGGCCAGTTCCTTGACCTGCTGCAGCACCTCTAGGGGCAGACTCTGAGCCTGCTTCGGCACCAGTGCCCATTCCCCCTCGCCGCTTAAATGGTCCATAGTTAATGCCTGGTTGTCAGCATCAACAGCCGTATCAGAGCTCTGCAGAAGCACAGGAAGGAGTCGGCAGAGCTCCTTTTCCCATGCCACCCTCCAGAGCAGAAACTCTGCCAAGGAAAGCAAGCACGAGAAAAGCTGACGCAGGTCAAAAGGCGTCATTACTGCTCCGGAGAGATTTTCCTTTAAAAGGCCACGAAAATATTCACTTTCTCTCCCGAACTCTTTCTGTGCCTTGCAGAGTTCTTTGATCGTTTGGTGGGAGAGGGGTTCCCAGTTGGTGTGGGTCATTCCCCCTCTCCTGGACCTTTGATAAAAAACCGGAGTGGCCGAAGGAATGGAGTCCAGTTCCGGGTTCCAGTCCTCAGGCCCCTCCCCTTCCGGCCACTCACCGTGGGAACCGGAAGGCCAAGCGTGGGAACCGGAAGCAGGAAGCGGGTGGCAACCAGACACGGAGCTACAACAACTTCTAGGGGCGGAGCACGGGGGCGTGCACTGATGACAGGTGGGAGGGGCAACAGGGGTGGACCCAGCTTGGGTGTGGGAGAAGTTAGGGTACTGGGAGGGGTCATGACGGAAGGGGTTGGGACTTGGCAGAAAGGGGTTTTGGGATGAAGAAGCGGGGGGAGGGCAAGAGGGGGTTTCTGCCATGTGGCACCCGCCATCTTGTCCTCATCGGGCAGGGAATCCATTTTCTAAGTTCTCAATGTAACTAAAGCGAACACGGGGTCTAGCAACTGGGGAAGTCGGGGAACGGGATAAGCCCCGGGCAGTCTGGCCAGGACTGTCTGGGAGGGGGGCCGAGAATCCCGAGGGGAGCCAGGGAGTCGGTGGCAACCCTGCGCAGCATCGCGGTTTGCTTCCTTCAGGATGCCCGGTTTAGGGGACACGGGTTTAGGAGAAGGCTTAGGGGTAAGTGGGGAACCGGGGGCAGGCTGTCCTTCCTTCTCCCTTTTTTGATTTAAAGCAGACCGAATTTGTAGGTATAATAAAGAAAATCTATCTAGATCTTTTTCTTTTGTCAATTCAGACTGAGCTATTTTTGCTCCCACGGCGTTCCAAAAGGGATCGCTTAAAACCGAACTGTGGGAGCACTGAGGGAAGTGCTGGAACAGCCACCGCACAAACCGTTTTAAACACATTTTAGAAAAACGTTTCCCCCCCCTCCAGGAGTCCCGCAACTTGGAAAAATACCCCCTTTTTTGCTGTGGACAATTTTGCGCCCATAATCCACAGCACGACGTCTCGAGCTCAAAAACCAACCCTCGGACACTAGCTCCCAACAGAAACCGGAGGCGACAGGACCACAGTCTCCCTGGAGCTGCGCAGCCTACCCTGGGCTCCTACGAGCTGCGGACCGTGCGAAGCCGTAAAGGCTTTACGGTAAGTTCCCCCCCCCTGGGGAAATACTTACCTGCTGGTGTCCAGGCGAGCTCCAGGCGTCCCGATTTCCACCGAGGACGACTCTGCTGGTGCTGGCGGAGCTACCGTCCTCCTCCCCAGGAGCGCAGCTTACTAAAACAGAGCCTGCTACAACTGGGGTAGCTTGACGTCCCAAGGACGCACTTGGAAGTCCAATCAGTCCCTTCCGTGGGGTCCGGTGGAAGCAGGGGCCCTACGCTGGGCACCAAGCTGCCTCTGCGTCCTTTTTGGAGCAGTTCCCACTTTGCCCGGTCAGCTCTGGGCGCAGGAGGCTGCGGGGGCCAGCCTCCGGAATCCGGGAGACCAGAGGTCTGGCTCGTGGGTCCTTCCACAGGACCGCGGCAATAGAGGCAGGCGGTGGAAGAAGGAGGCAGGCTCAATTGTGGATGAAGTCCAGAAGGTTTATTGTGTCTCCAAACAGAGAACCTCGCCCCCCAGGGGTGTCCAGCAATGAGCAACCCTGAACGCGCCTGCCAGGGGTTTTATGGGGGGGTGGCGACAGGGGAGGGATGACAACGGCATCGAATCAGGGAAGGAGAAGGATGGGTCTGCGGGATGAGGGACACACAAGGGAACCTATCTTAGGAAAGGAAGGGAGGGATCCTCCCCCCAAGACCAATCACTCGACGCCCCTGCCAGAACTTTCTAGAAGCTTGGGAGGGGTGCTGGAGCGGTTGGCAGGGGTCTGGGAGGAGACAAATAGAGAAAGCAGGTTATGAACACGAAACCAGGAGGATATAAACGGGGATGGTACAGTAACACGAAACCCAAAGGGGAGACCCGGACTGAACCAAACAAGACACACTCCCACAATCATGGACAATGGAAAGTTGACTCCTTCTGCCAGTGCTGTCAAAGCACAAATGGTATAATGAGAAATGAGTTGTTCAAGAGAAGCAGTAAGGACCTCCACAAAAGTGCATGATTTAGAAGATGAAATTACGCAGATGGATGGTGTTGTGCAGACTCTATTGGGTTAGTGTTGAGAACAGGGTTCATGTTGATGATGCTTGCTACAGAAGCAAATTTCATTACAGATGGCAGAAAACTACAATTCAATACACCAACTTTGCTCAAAGTTCTATGCATAGAGATATCAGGGCCTTCTCCCCAGAGCTACTCCCAGTCCCACTGACATCACTTTCAGGTGCCTGGCTTCCCAAGACACAGCTGCAGTGCTGTAGCCCAAATATCATGGAAGCCCTGTTAGCCCCTTCCTCTGACTGGTCTCAGTGCCTCTGAAAAGCAACTCTGCTGTCACAAGCATCAACTGGTCCCCCACTGTTTGGGATCACCTGTAAACATGACAGTCATGCATCTTGTCACCTGCCCAGATCATTGGTAAGAGGCTGCTGTGGGAGCTCTCTTGTTTCCAGTCAACAGGCAGTGCATCATCAATCAACTACCCCTTTTTGAGCAAAATTATCCAATAATTTATTTTCTGTTCTCTAATGGTACACCCATCCAGCCCATAGCAACCCAACACAGAAATATACTGTGAGAGATGGTGACAAAAACCATGCTAGTGTCAAGTACTGACATGGTTCGCCCATGGTCAGTCTATGCTGTCTATTTTGTGCACCCTGTTGCCCCCAGAGCTGTGCTCCAAGAGGATTTGTTCCATGGTTTTCACTTGTACTAAATTGTCTGACAAGTCTGTAGTTCGTCAGACCTGGCCCTTTTGAAGGTGGGTGCAATATTTGTATTTTGGGTTCTTTGACTGATCACCATAACATTTCAATGGTGCTGGAGAGCAACCTCACATGGACACTGGCCAGCTCCTTCAGCCTTCATCCTTGAGTGCAGCCTGACAACACATCGCTGTTTTCTACAGAGGGACGAGGTGTGCAGTGATGCCTCTCAGTAGGGCAAGTAAACTTAGGCATGCTGCCTCAGCAGTGCAGGTATCTGCTGCTGATTCCAGAGTATCTGTCACAGCTAATTTGAATATTGCTGTTCTGCACCACATGAGTGCTATGAATGCATTTTCCTGGCTTCTCCTTTACTACATGTGTGGCTTCCAGCCTGTGGAAGAAACCCTTTATGAGTTTCTGCAGTGCTGTTGTGCTTTTGGTAGGAACAAAATGCAGGGCATGGTGACCTCTTTTGCAGAGCTGTGATTGAGCTGCTGGCTTAAGAGATCAAATGATAGTGGTATTCATTATCCTAGTGGCTTTCGGGTTCTTCTGGATTTCAGACAACTGATAATGACATCACTTTCATTTGCAGTTTAATATTATTTGCCATTATGTTATCTGCCATTGGTGCTCAGAACTGTGTAAAACAAGTAGCTTGATCACATCAAATTTTCCTGTTACTTTCTGATTGGAAATAAAGGATATTTACTTTCTGCTTGACTACTTTACTTTTCTTGATTACTTTGTCTTCATTTACATGTATTTTTCAATCACGGTTTCTTTTAATCTTTTTTTACTATTCCAATGCTTATATTAAATTAAAATGGATTCAGATCCATGCATATCCTCTTTAGTTTCTGAAAATTGTCCAATTTTAAAAATAAGTGAATTTATGTTATATTTGCATTTGCTTACTTGGGATTTTTGCCTCACATTTTTGAGAATTACCAAAAGCAGCCTAAACCAAATTAGGAAATAAATGTAATTTCACAATGAATAATTCTGGCTTAATTTACTAATTAAAGATCATCTAGTGAAGAAAAGGAACTGTATCACGTGACCAGTTAAAACCATTCAAATGCTACCATTTAATATTCTGATCAAACAGCCCACAAATGAGTGATAGACAAAGAACTTTCTCTGTAATTATTTGATGAATAGTTTTGAATTACTGATATATTCAGAGATAACAGCAGTAAAAAAATTTAGACCAACCTGACCCAGAAGCTATTCCTTACAATTTATTTCTTCACCTCTAATTAAAAACGATAAAACCTACTTCATGAATATTTAATCTCAACAAAAATCATACCAGTTCCATTACTGTTCTTTGGAAAGGTTTATGTCAAGAAATCATATGATCTCCTATTTCCCTCTCTTTTTTTTTTTTCCCCCCTTTAAGTGCATGAATATTTTAGAGAAAATTAGACTATTCTTTTCCTGACAATAAATTTGGCCTATGTGGTAATTTCTTTAGAAATAGCAGCGTTCCAAGAGTATACAAAAAACATGAGTATAGAACTTTTTACTCCTTATATGAAAGGGAATAGAGAAGAGATTTTCTAAAGGAATTCCAGGAACACTGACCTGAGGATGTCTTTATAAGTGTGCTTAAGATGATGGCAAATAATAATCAAACTTTACATATCATTACACTTGATAAAGTGCTGAGCTAAAATATTGTCATATGGCTAAAATATGTCAATATGGTCATTCTTCAGGAAGAGAGAATCATAGGATTATAGAGTGGTATGGGTTAGAAGGGACCTTAAAAATTATCTAGTTTCAACACTCCTGCCAAGGGCAGAGACACCTTTCACTAAACCAGGTTGCTCAAAGTCCCTTGAACACTTCTGGGGATGGGGGATCCACATCTTCTTTGGGCAACCTGTTCCAGTACTTCATCATCCTCACAGTAAAGAATTTTTTCTTAGTATCTAATCTAAACCCGCTCTCTTTTAATTTAAAATCATTGTCTATTGCTCTGTCACTATCTGCCCATACAAAAAATTGCTCTCCCTCCTTTTTGCAAGCCTCCTTCAGGTACTGGAAGGCCACAATAAGGTCTTCCTGGATCCTTCTCTTCTTCAGGCTGAACAACCTCAGCTCTCTCAACCTGTTTTCACAGGAGAAGTGCTCCAGCCCTCTGAGTTCTTAGTGGCCTCTGGACCTTCTTTAACAGGTCCATATCTTTCTTGTGTTGAGGCTAGCACAAGAAAGGATAAACACTTTTATGTTGGGCTTTTCCTGCTTCTGACACATTTATAGTATTTTCTAGCGCTTCTTGTATTGCTGACTTAACATAATTCAGTCTTTTCCTTGACACTTAATATTTCTACACCTTTTCCTGTTACAGAACTTAAAAAAATGATTGAAACATTACTGTCCGGACTGTTGTTTGTGGACGAACCTGTTGCAAATTGTAGCGAGGCTCAATTTAGCATAATAACTTGACAGACTAAATGATATTCACTTGATTTTGACTGTGCTTTTCAGCAAATATCGGGCAGAATAAGGATGCTTATAAAGAAGATCAAATAAAAAGTTTGTAAAGTTTAGAAAGTAAAAATTGGAAGGTTTTCCTCTGTATACAGAAAACATCATTTGTTTTTCTTTCATTATGAGATGGACCAGAGAAAAAGGACTTCAAGCTCATTGCATGACATATTTGCAACATACCTTACTGCTCTGTAGACCAGATAGCACCAAACCAGAAAGTTTTTGAATGTTGTGGGGCTGAATAAATTCCATTGATACTTACATTCAAATTTATTTGAAATTATTACATCAAGAGCTTAAACAGTGGGACGTTTTTGCAGTCACTAGAACCCTGGCATTAATATGAAAGATATTGTGCATGTTCTAAATTATTAGGAGATTGAGATCAGCCCTGTGGTAATAGACTTGGGCATACTGGTGGGTAAAAAATTGGACATGATCTGGCCATATACACTCAGACCAGAAAGCCAGATGTGTTCTGGGCTGCATCCAAAACAGTGTGGCCTGCAGGGCCAGGGAGCAGATTCAGCCCTTCTGCTCTGCTCTCGTGAGACCCCACATAGAACACTGCATCCAGCTCTGGGGTCCCAGCACAAGGATGGCATTGACCTTGGAGCAAGCCAGAGGAAGGTCCTGAAAATTGTCAGAGATATGTAGCACCTTTCTCCTGAAGAAAGGTTGAGAGAGGTGGTGTTGTTCACCCTTGGAGAAGAGTCTAGGGAGACCTTATTGCAGCTTTTCAATATCTAATATGTATATTTGACATATAAGAAAGACAATTTTTTTACTAATACTTGCATTGACTGGACAAAGAGCAACAAATCTAAATGGAAAGGATATAACTTTACACTGGGAATAAGGAAGAAGTTTTTATGATGAAGGTGGTGAGGTGCAGGAATAATTAGCCCAGACAAGTGGATGCTCTACCTGTGGAAGTGTTCAAAGTCATGTGGAATATGGCTTTGAGCAGCCCGATCTTGGAGCTATCACGTTTTGGAGAACTCCTTTAGTCTTGTGAAAGTCCCTTTTTTACCTTCACAAAACTTGATCTGTTTCTTCACATAGCTTTAGGTATATTTTTAAATACAGATAAAATGTTCTGAAATACTGAAGAAAACATTAGGAGCTTGAAATTATTTCCTGTGTTTTCCCTGTACAATTCCCAAATTGTAAATTAAAGGAGAAATGCATTTTCATGCCTTTTGATCCTTGACTGAAGCAAAGACAGAAATCAAGGATGTGGAGGTACAGGGAAGGTACCCCCAACACAACATGATGCCACAGAACGTTATCCAAGTCTGAAGAAATTGATGACATTTTCCATGCCATGTTCTGGATCTGAGTCTCCATGATGAGATAACAAAGGGTGAAATGTTGGAGAAGGTGAAGAAAACCTAAAACCTAATGAAGAGGCATCAGGGAAGCTCTGATCTCTGGTTCAGATGGGATGGTAAAAAGTGCTAGGACAGAACAGTGAAAAAAAGATGCAGCAGATTCATAAGGGAAGGCTCTGCGCAGAGTAAATGTGCTTTGGAGTGTCCTAAATGCAATGTGCTGTCCCAGAAGTGTTTTCTTAGAGGCCATTTAGGAAAAAAATCTCTTGCTTTCTGCACAAGAGGTGCTTAATGGCACTGAAAATGTTCAGACAATTAAGAACTCACCAGGAAGGCCGGTGTTTTTCCTAATGTTCCTTATAATATCGCAAATTATTGACTTTTGTTCACATTCAGAAATGAAGATCTCATTTGCAGCTGGAGAAGAGTAAATGACATCCTAATAAGACTCTCTCCTTTTTACACAATGGGCTATCCTCTTCTCTCAGTTTGGTGTAAATCTGAAGTTGTTTCATTGAATTAATGTGTTGAGGTGTTTTCCATAGTTGCAAAAACTAATTAATATAACCCGGCCAGGGAAAAATCCAGAGGACAGTTCTGCTAGTATTCATTAGTTGCTCTGCATACAACGTACTGCGTTTTTCAAGAAAGATGATCCTGATTTCCTCTCTGGCAATAAAGGAAGAAAATGTATCCATATCTTCCAGTTATCCATATTTTCTAGTTGTGATGTAAGTACAATGATGTCTTCAAAATTTTTTTCTAGTTTGAAATAAATAAGCATAAAAATTCTTTAATTAAATAAGCACAAGGTTATTATGGTGAAAGTGTATTCTTCTACCTTCAAACCCCACCCACACATGCCCTTCCCTTTTTCTTTCCAGAACCATGTGTGGTTATGGTACCTAGCTTCCACGGAGGTCTTTTTGACAGCAGTATCCACAGATCTATCAGGCCTGATGAAGCCAGAATGTGGACTGAAGCTATAATTTTAGATTGACCTCCTCCCAAAGCAGTTTTCAAAACAGGCCGCTGTCGTTCTGGTTCAGAATAACCCTTTGGCACTGGGGAAAAGACTGATTCTTGTTCTGAATTCTGCATATTTGATCTGGCATTCCACCAATAAATGACAAATCCTTAGAGTTCCTGGCTGTTTTGCTTCTCTGTAAGTTTGGAACTGGTTTTCTGGAACTTTGCTGGCCTTAGATTGATGAGTCTTTAAGATGCCTTATGAAGTTCTTGCCAAAAATTACAATCAGGACTTCTTAGCAGGAATTTTGCTTTCTTTCAACATGTTTGATAAAACTGCTTAGTGCTCTTCAGACTGATAGTGCCACAATGCAAAGAAAAAACATGCAAATATGAAAGCCAAAATAATGGTTATATATGAAATTCCAAGGCTATATTTCTTGACTATGTGAAAAAAAAAGATTACCTGTCAGCCTTCATATTGACTGAAATGTTTAAAGGTTAGATCTTGCCTTCTTCTGTTCCATTTTTGATTTAATACTAAGAGCATATTTTCATATTCTGGTAGTTAATAAAGTCTTTTACTGCAAAATTGAGCCTGGTTTTACTTATTATCTGTTTCTGATTTTCACATTAATACAGAATTTAATTTTAAATATGTAGAGAAATAATTTGTATTTTATTATCAAAGGCCAGAAGGTGATATCTCAGTATTATTCTAGCAAAGAGAACCTACATGCAACTCAATCAATGCAGGAAGGAAAAATCTACAGAGAGATATTTGGATATATTTTGAGAAAATGAGGCTTTTATAATTTTTAAATTTTGTTTTATTTAAATCAGCAAGTGATCTGAGATAAACCTGCTCAGCTAAACTGTGGTCCTTGAACACATAATGATTCTTATGGCACTTGACATATATGATCCATATAAGATAAATAAAGCATCATCATCATTGTCATCATTGTCATCATCTCTATATGCTGCTATTTGTTTGTAGTCACCAAATAATTTTCTGTTACAAGGTAAGATGGAGTATTAAAGCAAAAGCTTACATAATACTATATAGACCTTGAAATGAGTACCTTAAAGTGTAAATGTGTGAATCTCCAGCCCTATTGTGTGTAGTGACATCAAACCCATTTATCGTCTTCTTGCAAAATCTGAAGTGCTTTTTACACATAAAAAACCAGATGCAACTGTTCAGGTTTTGTTTGTTTGACTGTTTGTTTTCTGTTTGTTTGTTTTCTGTCTCAGAAAGTCATCTGATTTTAACTGGAGTAAATAATTATATTGATTACAACAGTGAGGACTGTATTTAATACTTGCATGATAGCCTCAATATAGGAGATATCTGGCATTATAATTTACAACACTAAATGGCCACATTTAATTCCGCTAATTTGAACACCAACACAAAGAGCACAACAAAAGAAAAACTATTGTAAAGAATGAGCAAATGAATCATCTTCCCCTTCCCAAGCATATTTGAATCAAACATTTGAAATACATATTGCTTATCATATGCATAATTAGTGTAATTAATATTGTAATTGATTTAAGCCTTGTGCTTCATGGTATTACTCTAGCAGATAATGTTCGTCTAAGTGGTGTGTTCTGAACAAAAAGTTGTCCTCATCTTGCTTTTCCTATAATGTCATTATATAATGCTACTTGCATTATTCCTCAGAAGATTAGAAAAGGAAATTGTATTTTGTGGTTTGATGCATGAAATATGTTCCTGTACTGTTTTTTGGCTGAGCTCCTTGCTCACTTTCTACCAGTGGGATTGGAGGGAGAATCAGAACTGTAAAAGTGCAAAAAACTCTAGAGTTGATATAAAGACAGTTATTAAACTGTCTAAAACTAGATAAAAGCTACATGTGCATGCAAAATGAGAAAATCAGTCACTACTTCCCATTGGTAAGAAGATAATTGCTTCCCCAGTGCCCATCTTGCTCTCCATCCACTTGAAGAGGGAAGAGGGGTTACCATTGAAGACTGCAGCAAAAAAGTTCTTGAGTAGCTCATCCTTCTCCTCAGTTGTTGTTACCAGTGTACCAGCACTGTGTATCAGGGGACACACCTCCTTTGACCTCCCTTTTCTGGCTGACATACCTCAAGAAGCCCTTCCCGTTATTCTTTGTGAACCTTTCCAGCTTCAGTTCCAGCTGTGCCTTGGCCTTCCTCACCCCATCCCTACGCAACCAAACTTTGTCTCTGTGCACTTCCCAGGTTACATGTCCTTGTTTCCACTGTTTCTGCATTTGCTTCTTCCCTTTTAGTTTGACCAGCAGTTCCCTGCTCAGCCATGCCAGTCTCCCACCTTCTGTGTCTGATTTCTTGCTCCTGGGGATTGCAAGCTCTTGCTCTCTTAGGGAGATCTGCCTGCTCTCTTCCTCTCCCTTGCCTCTGAGAAGGCTTTCAGTGGATCATATAGACTACCTCATTGAAGAGCTGGAAGTCGTCTTTCTTAGATCTCAGGGGCCTATCTTTACCTATTTCCTGACCCATATCATTGGACTGTGAACTCCACCAAGGCATGGTGACTGCAGCCCAGGTTGCCTCCCATCTTGACATCCTCAATTAGATCATGTTGGTGACCAACTGATCCAGTATCGAACCCCCTCTGGTAAGGCTGTCTGTTACTTGGGTCAGGAGGTTTTCCTCCATGCATTCCAGGAGTCTCCTGGCAGCTCACCGTGCTACTTTCCTAGAAGATGTGGAGGTGGTTGAAGTCCTCCAAAAGGACAGGGGCCTGCACATGTGATGCCTCCTGTAGCTGAAGCAAGAAGGTTCCATCATTAGGCTCCTCTTGATCAGGGGGCCAGCAGTAGACACTGACTACAAGGTTCATTTTGTTGCTGTGGTCTCTGATTTTTACCCAACAGTCCAGTATGTGCTGTGAGAGAATGTATTTGCCCATCTGAGAATGTACAGTTCTAATCCTTTTTTCATAGTTCTCTCAGTGATTGGTGGGTAGATAAGAGAAGTTTTAAAGGTGTAGATAAGAGTATTTTAAAGGAGTTGGGAAGGTGCTGCTGTTCTAGCAAAAAAACCCCAATAATTCCTATAATTTGCTTGTGAGTGACTTGGAACTATAAAATCAGGACAAGAGGGAATGCTCAGAAGACCTGTGGGGTTTCTTTTTTTTGCTTCAGTAGTGAAGGATGCTTTTTATGTTGCAGGTAAGAGTACCTTCTCCAGCAAAGCTTTTTGTAAAGAATCTAAATTTATTTTTATGAATTTGTTATGTGTTGGAGAATATATAGAAGATATATTAGCTCTTCTTTTGATCTTCTGTAATTTCACAACCTTCTTTTCCCTTTTGTGATAAAATCATTTAAGTAATTCAATCTAGCAACGAGGCATGAAAATGTTCTGTGTCCTGTCCTCCCCTCACTTCTGTGAATTTAGCCATTGAAAAATCCTGAAGAAAGTAAGTGCATTCAAAATACACTTCTGATAACAATTTTTCATTTTCCTTAAACAAATCTTCTAACCACCTCAATTTTCTTTACCAGTCTTTTCAGAAGACACTCAATAATGGTGTTTGGGCATTTTAACAAACATCTCACAGAGAAAGTCTGAATCTTTACAAATGGGAACATGTTGCATAGAAAGATGAAAAGGTTTGCACAGGGTCATCCCACAGACTAGTAATAGGTGTGGGATAGGTCAGGACCTATTGAGTCCAAGTCCAGTCACACATGAGTAATTTAGCTTTCTTTAAAACACAAATAGTTGTTTAGAAAATTCTTGGAATTAGAAAGCATCACAGAATAACGTTACAATACAAAATGCAAAGGAAAATCAGATCTACTGATTGCTCTATCTTAGAGATCTCACTGCAGCACACACAAGTTTTAAGAAGCAGGAGTTATTAGTGAATGTCATTGCATAAATAGTAGGTTGAAACATAAGAATTTTTGGCGTATTTCATTCCCACTTTTCCTTATATTTCAGATAATCACCATTATCTACTAAAAATATGTGTGCCCAGAAGGTGGTTTTCCTGATTTATTGTCTATATATTTTAGCTGTTATAAGGAAAACAGGAACAAAAGAAGTGTGCTGAAGTGTTTTTGAGGTGGTGGTTTATAATGAGTCAAATTAATGACTTTTTTTAATCTTCCAAGAACTACAGTCTCACAGCCATTTATGTTTATATAACAAGCAGAAGCCTCCACCTCCAAAGAGAGGCACTAAAACCTGATGCACAAATGTCAAGCTAGACTGTTTAGTCTGACTCTCTAGTCTGATAATTTCTGTCTCTTCAGCTGGCACATGTGTAATATATTTGCTCATGTTTAATATTTATTTATTTATTTAAAAATTACTAAATTATTTACTGCCCCATTCAAACAATACCCATGTAGAAAGGGATAAACTTCCTTGGTTTCTTATGAATTAAAAGTTGCTATGATCTGTTCAAGGCTTCACTATGACCCTTTGCTTAAGCCCATGTGGATCACGCTGCAACTAGTTGAGGCGCCAGTGGCATCGAAAGCAGCACTGTGTAATAAACACTTGGGCAGCCACCTTGTGCTGAGCCCCCCCCCCCCCACCCCCCCCCATAGCTGTGGTTGGGTTCTGATCTAGAAGTGCAAAAGGTGGGCCATTCCCTTGGTGTAACTCGGACTATCAACCCAACCCCATTGCAATCTTAACCTTTGAATGAGGGTTGCAAGCATTTAAATTAAATTGTATTATCAACTCTTTTTGAAAACAGTAAACCCTAACGAAGAAAAATGAAAAGCTGTAAAATCTTAGCCCATCCATTTTATGACATTGACATAATATTTGCTTAGGACTCTATAAAAGCTGTGAAATCATAAATGAAGCAACAGCAGTCTAAAGGAATGATACACACCTGTTAAATACACAGTTAAAAATGATCAGGTTTACAGATTTAATGGCACAGTATATTAAACTACTTCTTCCCCTTAAGCCTATGCACAACATATCGAGCAGACCTCTATGTGAAAAATGAACTGCATGCTTTCTGGAATCTTAAAGCATGTCCTTGAATTGGTGTATGGTGAAAGAAAAATTCTGATTTTCACTGTGTCTCTAATTTTAGGCAAGATTTTTCTGAGATTCAGCTCACTGCTTTGTCTATGTGTCACAGCTTTATTGATAGTCTTCACTTGTCAGCCTCCAGATATGAGTATTGCACATGCTAAATTCTAAGAGATGTATGTTTTGTGAAGACTTATTGCGCATGTTGTCATAGGTCTCAGTAGTCTATCTGTTTTTCTTCTCTTTAATCATTTGGTAGAATCATAGATATGCTTTATTGTAAAACCGGAACCTAGCTCTAAAATTTCTGCATCATCTTGACAGAGAAAATGTTTTAAGTGCCTTAATGGATCATCATTTGTTGCTCCTTCTTAAAAATCTGTGATCTCACCTACAGTGAAAAGGGTATTGATTCTGGGAATTGTGACATTTCCTCTCTCTGTCCTTTTCTTTAAAATCTGTGAACATATGAACATATTTTGTGTTTATCTTCCAAGAATATCTGCCAGCCTGATGGCTGTCTTGTGCTTTAATGTATCGAGCTTATTTTACTGACCTAAGCTTGTGCTAAATTTTAACAACACAGGTCCCTCCTGCGTTGATCTTTTCCTTAATTATAATTATCTATACCATCAGGGATGTTTGTGGTTATGTCCTATCCTACCCTTTTAGTGTCTCAATTTTAAGCCTTAACCACATCTGAAAGCACTCCAGTTACACCAACAACAGAGGTGGTCTGTCTGAGAGGACTGAAAACTCACCTGGCCAGGAACACCTATTTACCAGGTCTACCAGGGTATGTGCAAGACAGCAGTTACTCTGGCATCTAGGCTTAAAATTGTAGGAAACAGTGGCATCAACAAACAGAGAGAAATTTAAATATGAAGCTTGAAGGTATATCTGTACTCTGCACGTAGTTTATGGCGTCAGTAAGGCTGTATAACATCTATATATATGTCTCTAAATGAAGTGTAAGGCAGTTTGAGCAGACTGTAAAGACAAAGAACTTGCACAGATCTTCACAGAAGAATTTTTGGATGCTAACTTATTGGTTGGAAAATGCTTCCATGAATTTCTGGGTATTACTCTCGTTTATAACCAGGGAGTTCACATATTTTGTTGTGCTGATTTCTTCTCTGTCTCACGTACCAGGTAGAGACATAAGTTCTAGTTCTTTGATTTCTTTCACTGAAAATACTAGAGCCTTGACACACCAGAATAGCTCTGGTTCCAATGTACAGGAGATGGAATTTACAACTAACTCTGCAATTTCATTCTAGATTTTGTACATTGCTTTCAGGCCGGGTTTTACAAGAGAAGCCTTGCTTATATTGTTTTGTATTTGAATTACACTTGTAAATAGTATTTTTTTGGGGAAAAAAAGGGTATTTACCTCAATGATATTGAATTTTTGCCTATATCTTATATAAATTTTCTTATCCAAAGTGTGCAGGCAAGGGATGAGATAATATAATCTAAAAGTAAAATTAAAAGGAAAACCCAGTAACAATTTAAGCAAAAAGAGAGTGGAAATTTTGGGTCTTGGATGAAATTAAATTGTATTTGCTACTGATTTTCTGACTGAATATCTCTGCTTCTCCTTTTGTATTTCTACCTAATGATAAAAGGTTTGCTTTCTTTAAGGAATAGCTAGTCTAATGCAAAATTTCCACAAGTTATAGGAATGTTTTTGTCACATTCAGGAGTTAAGGGGGAAGAGGAAACAAACACAATCAATCGCTTTTTGCCACATGTATGTTGGGTTTTTTCCCCCCTGTGGGGTATTTTTGTTTGTTTGTATATGTTTTTTTATATGTTGGTACCTTTAATAGAAATGTCCACGCTGTGGTAATGTAACGTCAAACACATCGAGATGGTCTTCAGATAATTGTACTCTCTTGTACTACTACGAGTATAGGTTTTCATTTATCTGATGCCAGTCACTAATTTGTTTCTTAATCCCTCCTCATTCTTCTGTGGTGGGATTTTTTATGGCTTCTTTATGGAATATTTGTCAATGAAGCAATGCTAATTAGATCTGGTAAGGCTACTACAGTGCACATTGCATGCTTAAATTTCAAATAGCTTGCTCTATATTGACCTGAAAAGATTTTTTTTTGACCACGTACAACTGAGAATAGCCACGTTTGAAAATGTTGTGTTTTATATTCTATTGCTATCAAAAAGAGGGCTGAAGGGAAGGACCCCGAAAAGTATTGTAACTACTTTCAAAAGTGCTACTTCAAATGGAAATACAATTTAAAATGTGAACAACCAAACTAAAAAGACATTTTCTTCTACAAATATTGAATTAATTGTGACTTTTTGCATGAATTTTAAGAAACACAGATATTTTGAATACTCTAAGTATGACCAGCAGCATGTTTCTTCCCTTAAACAGTACATTTTCAGTATGTTTCTTGTTAAGTGAACAATTCAGTTCTTTTTTAGCTAACACTATGTTCAAAGTTACTTTAGAAAGTATTGCTTGCTTCTATTGAAAAAATATTTGACCAATTAATCCTGACAAATTACAATAGAAACACTAATTTGTGCAGACAGAGAAAGCTTTTGTTAAATAGTTTTATATGTTGGGTTTCTTCCTAACACTTCTGTAGCCAAGCAAAAGAGCTAATTCATCTCTTTTATAATGTGTGAAGTTCACGGGGCAGTTTTATGGCTGAATGAAGTGTGCAGCTGCTATCTGTCTAAATATACTATTTGTACTACCTATGTAGATATACTATAGATCTACTATTGAAAATAAAACCAGAATTTATGATGTGTTCCATATAAATTCACTGATTTTTATGTTGTACCTATTCCCTTTTCTTCAACATCTTTACCTCATCCTGGTTTTCACTTCCTGGAGTATGGCAAAGCTTATTCTTTGAGGTGAGAGAAAAATTGTTGGAAAATGAGGTATTTCTGCACAATATATGTGAATATATGTGAATATGAGAACAGATATTTATTGACTGACTACATAAAACATAAAAAACAACGTGGTGAAGGAATGCTGTGAATATATATAACAATTCATTCATGAGTTTCCTTGTACAGTTTTATATAGAAGGTCATATAATGGAGTTAAGTAATTCTCCCTCTCTTTCTCTCCTACCTTACTACCTTCTTGATTCTCTTGGTCTTATTTCTTCCTTCCTTCCTTCTCCTTTTAACATGGAAAAGTTGCTCGTGTTACTAGATTGAGTTGCATTGGTTGTATGTTTCAATTTCATTCACTTTAGTAGAATACTGACTGAATCATTGTCCCAAATGGCAGGAATACATTTTAAAGGTATCCTATTGACTAATTCTGGAAGAGTAAGTAAAGTAGTCTGCATCCTACAAAGGGTTTAAACATGTATAAGAAAACTTTTTAAAGTTACTTCCTTTCGTTTATCACAGTGCAGGAATATAACATTGTTTAGGCTGTTCACTTCACTAGGCTTTTGACATTAATCTTCAGCAAGTGAAGACAATTCTTCAACCTATGTAATTCAGGAATAAACCAAACAGGTAGAGATTTTTAGATGAGGTCACTATTCAAGAAAATGTGAAACTGAAGAAACTGTGCAGAATCATAGATAGCTTCAGATATAGAAAAGATTTCAAGCAAGACTTTGGCCACAGTGGTCTGAACAATCTGGGAGACAGACTTAACTTTCAGGAATAGACTGGATGCACTTAAATGGTGGCAGGATGTTGTCCTTCAACTGGCACAGAAAGTACTACAAGTTTTTGTAAAATATACATTCATGTCAATTCCAATTTACGATTGTATTTAGAGTCCAAAATGAGTATGAGAGACAGGAGAGAAAAAATGGCCCCTGAAAATATCCCAGGTTCTATGCCCAGATTCTTGAAACAAGTCTTTTATACCTAGGACAGATAATTTTAAGATATCTCAGAAAATGAATGAAGATCTGCCAAAATAGAATGAGGCAGAAATCTTAAATACATTCTAAAACTCTAACCATATACAACCACTGAAGTACACAGTGTCTGAATAAATTTGGAAAAACAAAGAATGATAGAATTCTTTGTTTTTTCTGTTCTAATCAAGAAAGTGAAGTAAATGAATTTCAATGTTCTTAGCTCTAAATAGATATTGGACTGAGCAGAAGAGATTTCTGCTGCATTACTGAGTGCAGAAACAGTCTCTGGAGGTCCTCTTGTCTAAAATCCCTTGCTACAGCAGAAAAACCTGGAGCTGGTTGTGTAGATCTGTGTCCAGATGGCTTTTAAATATCTCCAAGGATGTAGACACCACCACCTCCTCGAGCAATATGTTCCAGTGTTCAGGAATATCCTACATTTATTTGGTTTAGTACTGGTGAAATAAGTTAGTTTCAACTAATGAGCATTATAACATTTTCAGATGAATATTACCTATCCTCCTTTTGAAGCTTGATGGTGTATCAAACAAGCAAAACCTCTTCACTCATCTGAAACACACATGTGAAAGAAGGACCTTAATTTTCTTCAAGATGAGATTGATATTGTCTTTATTAAGGTTATATAGATTTGGCTGAAGTATTTCTCCATTGTTCAATTTTCAGTATGTTCCATGAAACATTTTTGAAAATGTTTCATTTTAACTGTCATCACTTCTATCAAAACCTTCTTTCATACCTCTAGAATAGGAAATTCCTAAGTATTTCAAGTCAGCATTTTTCAGTCTCTCCTAATTTGAGTTTCATTCTGAAACACAAGAATTCAATCCTTTTATGATCAGGTTGGTTTCTTAGTGGATAAGGGAAGGGCTGTGGATGTTATGTACCTGGAATTCAGCATGACATTTGACACCATCTGCCACAGCATTCTCCTGGAAAAGTTGGACAGGTACGACCTTTCCTGGGTTATGAAAAGTAGCTGGAAGGCCAAGCACAGAGAGTGGAGGTGAATAGTGTCCCATCCAGTCGGTTACCAGTTGTGCTCCCCAGTGATCAGTACTGGGGCCAGTCCTATTTAATATCTTTATTGCTTACCTAAAAGAGGGGACTGAGTGAACCCTCAGTTAAGTTAATGGATGACACCATTTTGGGTGTGAGTGCTGATCTGCTGGAGGGCAGGAAGGCTCTGCAGAGGGATCTGGACAGGCTGGATCAATGGGCCAAGGCCAAAGGTATGAGGTTCAATAAAGCCAAGTGCCAGGTCCTGCCCTTGGGTCACAACAACCCAGTGCAGTGATACAGGTTGGGGCAGAGTGGCTGGAAAGAGGCCCAGTGGAAAAGCACCTGAGGGTGCTGGTTAACATCACCCGAACATGAGCCAGCAGTGTGCCCAGGTGGCCAAGAAGGTCAGTGTCATCCTGGACAGCTGGACCAGGGCAGTGATTGTCCCTGGTGAGGTCACACCTTGAGTTCTGTGTCCAGCTCTGGGCCCCTTACTTTAAAAAAGGACATTGAGGTTCTAGAGTACGTTCAAAGGAGGGCAACAAATCTGGTGAAGGGTAAGTCATATGAGGAGGAGCTGAGGGGGCTGGGGTTATTTAGCCTGGAGAAAAGGAGTCTTGGGGATAACCTTATCAATCTCTACAACTCCCTGAAAGGAGAGGGGTCTGCCTCTTCTCCCAGCCAACCACTGACACGACAGGAGGAAATGACCTCAGGCTGTACCAGGGGAAGTTCAGGTTGAACACCAGGTATTATTGCTTCATGGAAAGGGTTGGTAAGCATTGGAATGGACTGCCCAGGGAAGTGGTAGAGTCACCAACCATGGACGTGGCACTTTGTGTCATGGTCTGGTTGACAGGGTGGTTGTTTGTCAAAGTTTAGACTCAATGAGCTCAGAGATCTTTTACAGCCTAAAAGATTCTGTGATTCTGTAAGAGGTTATGTATAAAGCATTGAACTGTGAGTAGCACTCGAGATGGATAGGGTTTTTTTTTTTTTTTGTACTGTGCCTTCTTTCTTTTCACCAGTGTGAAGAAAATGAGAACATTTGTAAGCCTGGATAAGCAGATGACTTCTCAAAATATTTTTCTGAAAGGTGTGTAATCGCATTTGCAATTAGGCTAGGGCATTGGCTTCAAAAGAAGCAGAGCTGAGCTAATGCAGCATGCTGCACATGCCTCAGCAACTCAGCAATTCACCTGCTCCCTTGTCATGTGCTATTTGACACTGCTGTATAATGTATGTTGTTATACTGTATCATGCAAATTGAAATTCACAAACTTCATAAACTGTTCCAGAAAGATTTCCCTTTATATTGTTTTTATTTCGAATAACCTCTTCCCTTTCTTCTTTTCTTCACTCCCTAGATGCACAACTTTTTCAGGTAGGTTGAAAGAAACTTTAAATGGAGACTTACAAGGTACATGTCCCAGTGATTCAAAAAGAGGATGAAGGAGGTACACCCCCAAAAAAGTGAGTCCAGTAACAGCTGACCTGTGCCTCTAGGAACAGGTATCTAGCACACCACACACACATTTCCATTTTTCCTTCATGGGGTAAAGTAGATAGTTGTTTGTCTTTTAAAATTATTTTATGAAGAATACCAGTTTTCTAAGGGAAAAGAATACTCTGTCCCTACATCTTCCCTCTAAACCAGTAACTGTGAACATAATGAAATTACAGTGTAACTCCATTTGCATCAGTCTGAGGCATTGACAACTCAGCATTCTCATGGTACTGTAAAATTGGTGTGGGGGAGCCGAGTCAGCTCCTTTTCATTTGTAATAAAATGTGATTCAATGGGAGATGAAAAAAATGTGCAGAAAGTATAGAGTTTTGGAAAAAAATCCTATCCAAGAAGTGTTTAATGATTCATAACTTGTCTTTCATGCAAACAAGCAAGGGATGGCAGAGAAAATTATTCCTTGCTGTGCTGGTTTGAGCTGTGATACAGTTAATCTTTCTCCCTAATAGCTAATATGGGTCTGTGATTTGAATTTGTGCTGGAAACAGGGTTGATAACATAGGGATATTTTCATTACTGCTGAGCAGGGTTTACACGGAGCCAAGGCCTTTGCTGCTCCTCACCCACCCCACCAGTGAGGAGGCTTGGAGTCCACAAGGAGCTGGGAGAGGCGTCAGGACAACTCGCCTCACACCACATGGTGTCACGCTCAGGTTATAAAGCTAGAGGAAAAGGATGGAGGGGACATTTGGAGTGATGGTGTTTGTCTTCCCAAGTCACCGTGAGGCCTAATGGGGCCCTGCTGTCCTGGAGAAGGCTGAACACCTGGCTGCCCATGGAAACTGGTAAAGCTTTTGTTTCGCTTTGGTTGCATGTGAGACTTTTGCTTCTCCATATTAAACAGTCTTTCTCTCCACTCAAGAATTTTCTAGCTTTTACCCTTCCAGTTGTCTGGGAAGGGGAGAGGCTGTGGGATGCTTGGTTGCTGGGTGATGTTAAACCACACCACTTGCCTATTAACAGAATTTACTGTATTCACTGCTGATGATCTTATTATATGTCATAAAACAGGTGTTCACTTAGAAAAGCTTTTCTGTGTTATGCAATTACTTTTCTCATTTTCCTATCACAAAATAATCTCCAGCTTGTGGTAGCACTGAATTGTCACAGACTACTACTTTGGCAACAAGTGTACTTTCAAGCGATACTGAAAGGACCGTAGACTTTGCACTCATCATATCTGCTCCTTTCCCCTTACTTTCTTTACTGCTTCCTTCAGCTTGTATTAATTGCCTATAATTTAGATACTTTCATAATGTATGTTTTGTTCTATTCCTGGTGAAGTGTTTCATCCTCCCTTGTATTTTCTATTTTTAACCTCTGTGTGTACAGTTTGGCCTGTGAAAGGTTTACAGTGGTGATTGCAGGGGGAAGCTAACCTAAGTTGGAATATCTAGATTTTAGTCTGCTGTAAGTATCTATGAAACATAACTAAACATTACTTTTGTTGTTGACATTTTTTTCACAAATTTCAGAAGACAGAATTAATGTCTTGAATCATATTAGCAAGGTTTCCTTTCATATTTTTTTCCGTATACAACTCATTTAAATGAGCAAGTAAAAGGGTTATGAACACTGGTTGTCATATGTGTATCTCCCACTTTGGACAGCTCAAGGTGGCCTGGTGACCTACTGCCTGTGGTTTCCATGTTGCAGAACACAGAGAAGGAATCTGTAAAGACTTTTGCAGCTTGAGTAATGAGTTATCTAGGAGACAGTGCACAGTGGTCAGCAAAATAGCTCTTTCACAAAAAAAAAAATTCGGCTGAACAATGGTGACCTTCGAATGAAGTGTTACTGATAACATCAGGCGTTTTCAAATGAACTAAGGTCTCTTAGGATGCTGTATCAGGCTGTTGTGAAGCAAATAAGTGAAGCAGGCAACACATTTTTCTTCTCTCTTTTGTTATACATTTTATGTTTTGCATTATGGCAGCTCATTAACATTTTATTTCAAAGAGAATATGGAAAGTGATGATACCTGGGGTTAGAATTCAGAAAGTACAGAGGCACAAAAATAAGGATGAGAAAATATTAAACTGAAGAGGGATTTTAGGATCCTTCTTTGGCAAGTGATCCACATTGGTGCTACGAAGGTAATGTGAAGGTGGTATGAAGATATTGATACGTTAAAGTGGAGCCCATTTGACGTGGTCTACTCTAGAAGGCCTAGTAGATCTTAAAACCCCCTTTTTTTAGCAGTGTATTCCGTCTTAGTGAAGCAAAGAACTGTTTTCCCGCTCAGCTTGAAATTTCCAGCTATTCTCGAAGAGAACAGCTAACCCAGTATTGGGTGCCTGTTAGTTTCACCAGAAAGATGAACGTCCTAGTTAAGCTTACAGCCTGAAGACTGCTGAGCTAGAAATTATATTCATCTGGCTCACCATATGCTCCTTTTCCATCTCTGCTCTATTGCAGCAAATTTCTGTTGCTGCCCTTATTCTTTAGCTATATATGGTTACACTTCAGGACTGCTAGAACTGTATTCATAATAAAAGCAGATTCCTGGCTTCTTCTGACAACTCAAAATATCAGTGCAGTGGTCAGCTTCCTAAAATGGAACATCATTTTCCATCTGTCTGATCTCATTCATTCTGTTGTCACGACTAAAACAATGGTGTGACGCTAAGGTCTCGTCACAGATTTTTTGGAATAAATGAATTGAATCCTGTGGTGGGATGACCCTGGCTAGACACCAGGTGTCCACCAAAGCTGCTCTGTCCCTGCCCTGCTTAGCTGGACAGGAGAGACAAAATATAGTGAAAGGTTCATGGATCAAGACAGGGACAGATCACTCGCTAATTGCCATCATGGGCAAAACAGCCTTGGGAAATGGATTGAATTTATTACTAGTGGAATCAGAGTAGGATAATGAGAAGTAAACCCAAATCTTATAAACCTTTCCCCCACCTCACTCTTCTTCATGAGCTAAACATCATTCCCCATTTTCCCTACTTCTTCACTCCCATCAGCACAGGGAGATGGGGAATGGGGGCTGCAGTCAGTTCATCACATGTTGTCTCTGCCACTCCTTCCTCCTCAGTGGGAGGACTCACACTGTTCCCCTGCTCCAGTACAGGGTCCCTCCCATGGGAGACAGTCCTGCATGAACTTCTTCAATGTGTGTTCTTCCCATCGGCTGAAGTTCTTCATGAACTGCTCCAGCATGGTTCCCTTCCATAGGGTGCAGTCCTTCAGAAACAGACCACTCCAGCATGGTTCCCCCATGGTATCTTGTCCTGCCAGCAAGCCTGCTCCAGTGTGGGTTCCTCTCTCCACAAGTGCTCCCAAGAGCTTGCTCCAGTGCAGGCTGTGCACAGCATCACATCCTACTTTGGGTGTCCACTTGCTCTGGCCTGGTGTCCTCTGTGGGCTGCAGGGGCACAGCTACCTCACCATGGTCTTTATCACAGGCTGTCAGGGAATCTCTGTTCTGGTGCCTGGAGCACTTCCTCCCCCTCCTTCACTGAGCTTGGTGTCTGCAGGGCTGTTCCTCTCACATGTTCTCACTCCCCTCTTCTATGTCTGCACCTGTTGTTTTGCCATAACTTTTCCGTCCTTCTTAAATCCATTACCCCAGAGTTGCCACCACCACTGTTGCTGATTGGCTCAGCCTTGGCTAGTGGCAGGTCTGGCTTGGAGCTTGTTGTCACTGGCTCCATTGGACATGGCAGAAACTTTTAGCAGCTTCTCACAGTAACTTCCCCTATAGTGAGTGTGTGTGTGCACTCGTGTGAATGCCACCCTCCCTTACTTTAGGTTTTAAAAGTCTAAGTTCTTCACATTATTTTTTTGCATGGACTGTTATACATGGGTGAATGGAATGTAGTCTCATTTAGGATATTTGCTTTTCACTCCAATTAGATCTCTTTAATAAGTCTTTTAGGGTATATAAGGCAGTGCAGTCATAGGTTAAACTAAAACCTACATTATCTTTTTTGGGTTTCAATGCCTGAAATAATTAAAATACATTTAATGCTTAGAAGTAAGTCTTGAAAAGTTATGGTAAATTGAGAAATTCTTTTTCACTAGCTGACATATTTAGCATGAATGCTTAAACTGTTCAGATGTAGATACTATGTTGACAGGTGGGATTTTTTGTAGGTATAGGACAACCTATCAGGGAATGCAAACCAACCCATGTTCACTGCAGTCTTCAGGCAGATATAATTTAGGGAGGAAGGAGCAGTGCAGAAAAAAACCACCAAAAGAAAAACAAACCAAGAACACCTCCTAGGATTTCTGTTTCCTTATTTCGGGAGAAAAAATCTTGCTAATCAAAAATTTGGGTGCTGGAATAAACTTCACCAAAGACAAGTTAGACAGCCAATAACCGGGAAGAAGATAAAGGATATATGTTCGGTTAATAAATCCCGTCTCTGAACTCCTAAGGATAACACCTCCACATGTGTGTAATATATTAAATGAATGTATCTATAAAATGCACACACACACACCCTCTCTGTGCCACTGTATACTCAGTCAGCTTTGTTTTCTGAAGAAAAATGATTGCTGCACTCCTGCTCTCTTTTTAGTGAATGACTGCTGTTTTATAATCCTACTTTATTGCTTTCACTCAGGCCCTTTGGGAAAGCTTGAGTGATGAAGCAGGTCTCACAAAATAATCTAAAGATTGTAAGGTGATGGCTTTTCTTAGATCTAGTTCTGGAAGATATTTCAGAGTCTTGAACCTATGCTTAGCTGTTAAGTGTAGTGCACTTGTTAATCACAGCAGTACCACAGACAAAAGCCTTGAATCTGTGTCAAAGCAGCGCACTGCCAAAACTGAAACCTTCAGTTTGTGAGAAATAAAGCAAAATCCAAATTTTTGGAAAGCCCTTCATATGTTTCCCAAATGGTTCCTTTCCCAATGTGTAAAAAGCTTACTTATGAAAGCTTGCTTCTTTCCCATCTTTTAAGAAGCTCATCCTTCAATATCACCCAAAGACACATGAAATATTCCTATTCAAAACACAACAACTTCTTAACTTTCCAGAACAATTAATCTAAGATCATGCTTCTTTCCAATCACAATGATAAATGCAGTTCATCCAGTTTTCTTTTTTCATTCATTCTTGGTTTGGGTGGGATTTTGCCACAGTCTTCAGCCAAGTCCTTTGCTTCTTTTCATTTGCTGTGGAGGGCTCAGCAGCAGAGTGTTCTGTACACAGAAAGATGCCTATCTTGCTCCTCTACCTCACTAATTTCAGTTTCACACCCTCCTAATGTGTCAGATAGGTTCACAGAATCAGAGAATGGCCTGTGTTGGAAGGGACTTTAAAGATCATCCAGTTCCTACACCCGCTTCCATGGTCAGAAACACCTCCCACTAGACCAGCTTGTGCAAAGCCCAACCTGACCTTGAACACTTCTAGGGATGGGGCATCCATAACTTCTCTGAGCAACCTGGTCCAGTGCCTCACCACAGTCACAGTAAAGAAGTTCTTCCTGGTATCTAATCTAAACCTACTCTCTTTCAGTTTGAAGCCTTTCCCTCTTGTCCTGTCACTATATGCTCTGCAAATAGAGTCTCTCTCCATCTCCTTTGTAGTCTCCCTTCAGATATCTAATCAATTAATTCTGCAGAAAAACCTCAGTGGTCCTGAATTGAGGTGCACAAAGCAGAATAATGCCATGAAATAGTAAGTTAGAGGATCCCCAAACGAAATGCTTACAACCTCTAGCATCGCACCACAAATGCAAAAAACTGATTAGTTGCTACATTATAGAGTAATTGAAGGGTAGATTTATAAGTACATATTATACCCACTATAGAATTTAGCATACATTATCATATTTAAAAAAAAAAAAGTTGTGTGGAGTATTAGTCCATGCAGTCTTGTGTGATATGCAGAGTATGCACTGCTGGTTTTCACTACAGGCTCATCGGTGTTACAACCCACCCCAGAAGATGAGGGTAAACTTAGGTTCTTTTTAATAGATCCCTTGGGCCAGATTAGAATGAAACAGCACTGAAAACCCAGTGGATATATACATATATATAAGTTATATTTCAGAATAATTTAGTTGCAGTGGAAAGGAGGTTATTATTGGCTATTATTATCTGTAGTAATATAACGATATAAAAGCATAAAAATAACACTTACAAAAATGTGTAAGGGAAAGAAAGAGGAAGGATAAGAGTAGAAAAATATCACCATCACTGGATCCAGCAACAGCTTTGATTACTGCAGTTTCCAAGTCCGCTGGTTAAAGTGATGGTCACAGTCTTGATCTGTCAGAAGTGGGGGAAGCCCCTGAAACACAGAGTTCAATGGGTTAACTAACATACATTCAGATTTTTGCAGAATGTGGGAATGCGCAGGTATCTCCCTTTGGGAGGTGGGAGTTTTACACCGTCTGATGGAGCACTGTGGATAATGCTTAGTCCCCTGGTGGAAGGCCCAAAAAATGAGTCTGGGGGCACTTTGGAGGTCTTTGGTTGTCTACGACACCTTCTAAAACAAGACAGCTGCCTCTCATATCAGTGTAATTGAGCCAGTTATGCCTCACCAGAAGGGATGGATACCCTCAGGCCTACGTGTGAATGTCCCAGTATGTCCCCAGGGAGCTTTACACCTGAGCTGGTCATGTAAAGGAGAACACGGTTGTGTTAAAAAGCAGTACTGTACCTCAGCATGGTCTATTTCTTATTTGCCTTCTCCCTTATCTGGATCAAAACCCAGCTTGTGGCCTCCAGTAGTGGGTGTTCCTCTGCTCAGTCTGATGCAGATAAGAGGTTTCACTACCAACAAAAAAACTGTCCTCCTTCTCTTCTTTTGGGGGCAGGGGATGCAAACCTGGCCTCAGCAAAGCACCCACTGTTTTTGCACATTGACAATTGTTTGAGTTATTAACCATTAATGTTTCAGTTTCTCACAATCTGTGGTGTTAATTAAATTCTGACCTGCTTCTGTCATTTGGACTCTGCAGTTTTTCATATTGTAAAACTCAAAATCCTGGTTCTAGATCAGTTTTGGCCCATGAGTTTCTACTGGCTTTCATAAGTCATTCAACTTCCAGAAAAGCACACCCATATGCTTCTCTTCCTCCAAGGACCAGTAGGTAGTTACGTTTTAATACACATAGGTAGTTACTGTCTTCAAAGAGCAGAATGTGAACCCCTCATTTTCTCTTATACTTTTGGTGGTATGGCAGTATCCAAATGGCATCAAAAGTGTTTTGAAGAACAGGTACATTGCACTAAAGATGGAAGTTCACAAGAACTGACACTGTTAGATACCTGAGAATTGGTTTACGTATTGTTTATTTCTCAGGGATGAAACCCTTTCTCTTGTGTGAGGCTCTCTGTAGATGATAAGGGCTTTTTCATGCAGAAACATTCGTATGAATGCCCACACAATCACATGTGAAAGCTATCTTTCTGCTAACTACTGTCTGCTCCAGTGGATTCTAGTTTCTAATTGTCCCAATAATCATCTATCTCACAGGAAACACACGAAACAGGATAAAATCCTTTTATTTTGGTAAGGAAATCAAGTCCGTACAAAGACATTTTATTCTAAAGAAGAAATACAATAGTTGAAAGTAGGATAGGAAATGTCTAAAACATATGTCAATCAAAAGCATCAACTGGACTGTAACAGAACCTTAAGCAGTTTTTTTTTTTTTCTAGAGAAGGAATCCTGAATCCTGAATCCAAAATGCTCCAGTAGGATCAGAAAACAACCTGGCAGTATGAAAAATCTGGGTCTGGGGACCATGATAAGGACAGAATGTTAACACAGAGGTACAGTCTTATGATGAAGAAGTTATTTTTAATTTGTTTGCTTGCTTGCTTGGTGTTTCTTTTGTTATGTTTTGTTTTTATGTTGTACAGTTTAGTCAGCTGCTTCAAACCATCAAATTATTTTGCTTTCTGGTGTGAAATCTTTATCTTAATTTACCTGTGAGGTCTGTCTTGCAGCACAATAAAATACTATTATATGACTGCCCCATCTAAGTGGTGGGACTGGGGAAGAGCAGGCTCAGGGGACGTCTTGCCGATGTATCTAAATGCCTGAAGACGTAAAGTGAGGACAGAGCCAGGCCTCTTCCAGTAGAGGGCAGAAACAGAAGAAGAGGCAATGGGAATCGACTGAAACACAGGAGGTTTCCTCTAGACACTGGGAAACCTTTTGAACTTTGAGGGTGATTGAACACTGGCACAGGCTGCTCAGAGAGGTGGTGGACTCTCCATCTTTTGAGATATTCAGAATTTGTCTGGAAAGTTGCTTTGAGTGCTTGGATGGGAGGATTGGACAAGGTAAACTTCCGTGATTGTTTCCAACCTCAAGTATTCAATGATCCTCTGTAATGGAAAGAGAATCAACCCTGGGGTCACTGGGGGATTGAGCAGAGTGGCCTGCAAGCCAGAGGGTCATATCAGAAAGAAAACACACTGATAAATCTTCTTCTTTTCTTTTCTTTTCTTTTCTTTTCTTTTCTTTTCTTTTCTTTTCTTTTCTTTTCTTTTCTTTTCTTTTCTTTTCTTTTCTTTTCTTTTCTTTTCTTTTCTTTTCTTTTCTTTTCTTTTCTTTTCTTTTCTTTTCTTTTCTTTTCTTTTCTTTTCTTTTCTTTTCTTTTCTTTTCTTTTTTCTTTTCTTTTCTTTTCTTTTCTTTTCTTTTTTCTTTTCTTTTCTTTTCTTTTCTTTTCTTTTCTTTTCTTTTCTTTTCTTTTCTTTTCTTTTCTTTTCTTTTCTTTTCTTTTCTTTTCTTTTCTTTTCTTTTCTTTTCTTTTCTTTTCTTTTCTTTTCTTTTCTTTTCTTTTCTTTTCTTTTCTTTTCTTTTCTTTTCTTTTCTTTTCTTTTCTTTTCTTTTCTTTTCTTTTCTTTTCTTTTCTTTTCTTTTCTTTTCTTTTCTTTTCTTTTCTTTTCTTTTCTTTTTCTTTTCTTTTTCATGTCTAGTGAATGTCCTAACACAAAAGGCCTGAGTGCAAGTCAGCCATGATATCGGTTTGTTGGAGGTTTTTTGCCCATAAATCAGTTCTTTGTACACACTGTAGAAACAGTACAACAGGAATGAAGGACTCTGGTATTTTTGCTCCTTTTCAGTCCTAGTGAATTGAAGCAGATTGTTATCTTTTGTAGGAACTTTAGAATTCTGTGCTATTGTGGGAAAATTATGTAGGCAAAATCATGAAGGATTTATTTTTAAATTTTATTACTACTTTGTCAACTCTGTTCTGCTATTTTTTGTGTTATATCCCTCAGGCAATAAATACTAATGCTGTTTTAAACTGTGATAAGAAAATCAGTCCATGAGTTATTTTTTCATCTGTTGTTTTGCAGTACCTACACAAGAAGTTAAAACTTGTCCCAGGGCTTTACTTTCTGGTAAGATTAACTACAGCGATTAATGATTAACCAGGTCATTCAAGGCAAAACTCTGCAAGTGATGTGTTATTCATATGCGTCCTGAAATATTTGGTATACCATTTGATTGTAAGCATGTTACATTACAGGCATTATGAAAGATTCAATTACAAACTTCACTTATATATAAAATTAAATTATGCCACTAGTTGCTTAAAACTTTTTTTTCTTTCCTGAAGAACTTGTTAATATTTTTCCTGGAAACAAGTTTGATGAGGCTTTGGTCAACCTGACCAAACGGAGGTGTCCTTGCTCATGGCAGGGGAGTTTCAACAAGATGATCTTTAAGGTCCCTATGAAATCAAACCAAATCAAACCAAATCAAACCAAACCAAAAAACCAAACCAAACCATTCTATGATGCTGTGACTCTCTATTTCTGTGCTACTAAATATTACTTAACATTAATTCAAGAAGTTTTGAAAATGCACTTAGGTGCATTCTGACCCTTGAAAACTTACTAATGTATGTTCTCCTCGTGGTACTAATAGTCATGCCATGCTGGCCTGAACAGTTCTCTGGTGTTCTGACTGACTGGAAATCCTTATCACGTATGAACCTTTCCCTAAAATGAGGAGCATTGTCCGCCTCTGTGATAAAATATTTGTGTGAATGCTTTTTTATCAGACAGTATGATCTTTGAGATGACTTGAGGAACCAGTCTATATTTGGTTAGGAGATTTACAGAGATTTACACTTTGCCCCACCTTACTCTTTCTCAAGAGGCAGAAAATGTAATGGCAAATCTCTTTCTACTAAAAGACAACATTAAGAAGAATTTTGCATAAATTTCCTTTGACATTTTTCTGTCCAGATTATTAAACCACATAACTTTACAGAGGCAGAATGATCCCTAAGAAGAAAGTAAAGTCTATAATGATCTGAAAACCCATTAAATATTTAGGGGTGAGAATATTTTATTTTGACATTTATGTGCAGCATTGTAACAAAGAGAAAATAATAGGTAGGTGCTTATTCCCATTTATGGGGATCATGTCCCCTTACGGAAATATTGCTATTACCAGATGAGGAATTTATCTGCACTTTAACAGTTACACACCTCCTTTTTCTTCCTGTGGAAGTGCACTTCAGAATGTGGAATATAACAGAAAATTGAATCTCTTCTCAGTGGTACCAAGATAAAAACTGTGATGTCTTTTGAGTGTAAGAATTTATGTTCTTTCCCTGAGTATTGCAGTGCTGATGGCTTGGAACTGGTCTTGGTGCTATGACTCCATATTAATCAACCCTGTGATTCCTGTCTTGTTTAATCAAGTACTTCATGTTCAGTTTTTTGAGCTCTACTACCTTTCCACATCTTGAATCAATCAAATGCTGACTGGCTCTTATGTTAAGCAAATTAAATTTCAGATTCACACAGCCTTTGCTAGATTATTCTGCCATGGAAAAAATGTTATCATTTATAGAACTTGATTGAAAACACACAGTTGTGTAGCTCTAATACCTAAAACTTATACAGTGCATAAACCAATCTCCAGGTAGTGTTTCATACATTCAAGTAGCACTTCCTTATATAGAATCATATAGAATTTTTTCAACAATTTTTTTCCTATTATTGAAAAGTATGTTTTAAAATACGCTCTGTACATTTTAGTCACTGCTAAATGGCAGTTGATATGGACAAGTGAGGATTTTGGTCTTTAATTTTTTAACTTAATTTCATTGTAATTATTCTTTCTTTCTTTTACTCTGTAGGCATAAATCTGAATCATCTGGAGAAATAAATTATGGGAAGTAGCATGATTTGAATTTCTTCAGGCTGTTTTCTAATATACAACATGAAATTCTTTAAAATATGTTTTCACTGTATCTATAAATAAGACTGTAATTGTTTACATGCAGATTTTTTTAACACTACTGCTACTGGCAGAGTAGCTAGAATAAACTCCCTGAGACAGTCCTTCGAGAAATAAAATATGTATTTTAATTTAATCTTTTGGTAGCTTGGAAGTATTTTTCTGAGAAAAAAATCTGAAAATAAAAATTCAGTTAACTTTTTTTTTTGTCTATGAGAATCTTTTAGAGAAGAGAGGAGCAGCTAAAAAAGAAATGCGGAAAAAGAAGTTGTTTATTTTGTGATTACAAATGGTTCTGAGAAACCACAGCAAAGGAGTAATGGGGAAAAACGTGCACTTGCAGTATAACTCTTCAGTCTACATAAACTTCACAGAGAATTAGTAGAAAGATGTTTTAAATTCCTCTGTAGTTGTTCTGTTCAAACAAAGGGCTCCCATACGCCAAGCATCTCCTGAAAAAGCAATTCTTCAAGATGGCTTTTGAGCCTTCATGAAAGCCAAAGGAATTACTATACCTGTAAGGACATTATCATTTGGTTGGTTTAAATATATTATTTATGTAGAATGAGTTTAATTAATTAAGTCATTGGCTTTGAGTCAACATATGTTTAAACTGTCTGCTCACTCCCTAAAGACCTATGAATTGTCTAAGAATTAAGTCTTTCAGAACGGTAAGCAGATAAACAAACTTTTTTGTTCTTCTGTTCCCAGTTAGCAGTCCTTCCCATCTGTCTAAAATTATTTAATCTGTACATTAATTTTGTTGGGTTTCCTAATTTTATTTTTTTTCAGATATAGTAGCAGTGGGTACTGAAAAATATCCCTCGGAAGGTCAACTCTCATTTAACAGGCATGGCTCTGTTCTGTTCCATCTCTATCCCTTACTTTCACTAAGGGCATTTTTAAAATCGCTCTCCTGATCATTATTCATGTGGAAAGTTTTCTACTGATTTCCTCAGAGTCTGGTGGTGTTTTTTAGTATAAGGCTGTTAGCAAAGGAGTTTGAAAGAGAATTTTACTACTTGAAACAGACTGGGAACCAATATTTAATCCTGGAGGGCTTATGAGGATTGCTTTTGGAATAGTCCTCCATCTGGGTTTTATTAGCTTACTTTAAACCATATTTGACCTGTGGGTAGGTTTAGTGAAATAATGGCTACCAAAATATGTTGTATGCTTGTTTCCCCCCCTTTTTTTCATTCCACAAGATGGACTGAAGAGGTGGAAATGGAATTCCTCTTCTATCTGCATCATCTCCGTAGACATTCAACACCCTTACAACATGGCCTTGAATTTTTTGCAACACTGTTGATATACCTGGGCATAAAACACAGGGCAGTTCAGCATAACAGAAATTATTCCAGACATGATGTTTTAGGACAAGAATCTAATTTGAACCTCTGCCATGAGAGTTTACCTTGAATTCCTCTGTTTCTACCCATAGTAGGGCTTTATTGCAATTCTCTTCTGGGTCTTGAGCAGGAATGTCTTTACTGATTTTGGAAAAGTTTTGAAGTGCTTCAAAACAGGCACCCTAAATATGTTTCTGCACTAGAGATCCAAAGACATGCATTTAAATTTTAAGTCCCAAACCAAATACAAATTAATTTGGGTTATCTCTGTGGGGAAAAAAAATCAAATAGTAGCTTTTTTTATTATATGTAATTCTGATGACTCACACTAAGTCTCTTTTAGTGTCCCTTTCACTCACCCATTTCTCTATGGGCTGTCTACTGGTTCCAGCTGAAAGGCTCTTGTGTTCGTACTAGTGTGGTAGGAAGGATGGGCCTAGCAGGGTACATGGCAGAACTGTAGACCATCTCTATGTAAAGATAACTGCACCAGTGAAATTCTTTATATTTGTGCATTGTAGACTACATTTCATTTTACCTAAAGTTCTTTCTTGAGTGTCTTCATCAGCTCTATTGTATGTGACACTGAGTGCCTGGTCTCCTTCAGATACAGCAGATTGGAATATGTAGAAGAGAGATAGAAAATGGCTAGTTTCAAATTCACAGCTAAGTGTTTGCCTAATACTTGCTACTGCAAAAGTGGGCGGGAATAGTGCCTAAAATTTTATAAATTTACTCTTGTTCAAATTTCAGATTGAACATAAATAGGCATATATGACTCATCAGTAGTGACTGTAGTGTGGACTACAAGTTAGAAAAAAAGGACTTTAATCTTGGAAAGAGAGTAGTTCATAAATAAATCAAAATGAATTTATTACCTGTTCTTTCAGCTTTACTTTAATGGTACTTACATAATTTTTTTCAACTTGCATCCTAGAAGATGATCACAATTCAGCTCTAAAATTCTAAAGAACTTATAATGTCTTAATAAATGAAAATACATAGTTTTATGTTCTCAGTTGAGATAATTTCATTTTTTATTTTCTTATTTTCAGTAGTCCTATTGAACCTTTCAGTTTCCTTGACAGATGAATAATGGCAGGCCCATGAGATGAACACTAGAAGTTCAGAAAACAAACTGAAAATTTAAACTGTACAGAAATTACATGATATACATCTTTGCTTTAACCTTTCAGACTTTGGTGATTGATATTGCAATATCAGTACACTGATGCTAAAATAATTACTTTAATTTTTATGCTCTTCTTGCCAGTCACAGCTCAGCAAAGACCTTAAATTTCATTCAAATCCTTAAACAACATTCAAATCCTTCCAAGTGGCATGTCTCCTTTACAGTCTTTCTGACTTCAGTTCAACAGAACAAAGTTTTTGGCTGATGCCTCAAAAAAAGTGATAAAATACTCTAAATGGTACTTAGAGTACCACTTAGATATCGAAGTATCCCCCAGTGCTTTGGGTACGAACAACATTGTTTGAATGATAGCTCATATATGTCACTTCCATATTACCAGTACCCTTAAGGCTCCAATTATCCAACACACACACATTCAACACTGTCAGTGGTTAAGCTGCTCCACTTTATAGGTATCACCCTACTCTTGTCCCAACTCGAGAAGATTTCAGCTCAATCAATTGTGTAACCTAGAGCTACAGTGGTATATTACCTAATTAACAAAAAGAGTTTTTCTATGTCAAAGTCGTGGATACGGTATTTTCCTGTTTTCCTGATGTTACCTGGGAATATTGTAAGGCCAACTTCCTTTGTATTTGTGGTGTTTCCTTTACCAGAAATTTTGAAATGGTCAAAGGTCCTCCCTACCTGTCCTGACATGAATATGAAATATCTTGAGCAGATTTTACACTGCCTTAAATATTGTGCAGTCATTGACATTTGTGTAAATGAGCACAAAGCATTCCCAAATAGGAAAGACCATTTCACATAAATTTTTCATAGATACAAAGGTACTCAGTGGGCAAGGGTTTGGCTGCTGAAAGCTAGCTTATGTTTGCTTTTACAGCTGTGTTTAACTCCACTGTTTACTGTAAAACATGCTTTTCACTCTCCTTAAAGCTGATGTGGAAGTGCTTGCATTACTAATGTATGTCCTTGTGCTTTGGAGATTCACATAATTAGTGAGAGCAGCCTGCTCATCCATGGCAGACAAAAAACCAGCTTGACAAGAACAGGGGGATTCTTTCTGTCCATTCTGAGTGTTTGATGCCACAGATCAGGCTGACCCCTATTGTCACATCTCTGTCTGCCTGATGTTTAGACATTAAGGTAGTGCAAAGCCAAATGGCCCATTGCAGCTTGGAGGAAGGCATTGTGGACAGGTGGAAATTGCAGCACACCAAGAATGTATGTTGGTGTTTAGTTTTCAGAGACCACAGCAGAGGCTGCAAGCCTCTCAGTTGTGGAAAGAAGCACAAAAAATAACACACTTTTATAGATTTTTACTATGAGGACTGAAATGGACTGTTATTAACTGATTTTAAGTAAAAAATGTCTTCAGTGTCTTACTTTCTCAAAGTTTCTGTATAGAGTTCTGCCTCTCTCCCTGTCACTGTGCACTTCTGAGGTAAGAAAGGCATTAAGATAAATCTTTAGGAAGTAAATCCATAGCACCTTTCTGCTTCAGTCTACCGCCATTAAAGAAGAAAGAGATTCCCAAATTTTTATTAATGATTTTGGGTCTATAAATCCAATTAGTTAAATACAGATTTTTAAAACCAAGGACAGACACCCTGTGAATTGTGGTACTAATTATGAGATGAAAAATCTCTGGATTTAAATAAAGACTCTGAGTTTCACCTTAACTTGGCTGTCACAGGAAAAAAAGAAACCCAAAAAAGCAAACCCCAATCTCTTGTTAATGAAAGACACTGTGATAGTTTGATGATGTATTTATAATACCCAGGCATTTCTACCTCTACAATATTCATGTGCATCCCTTCTTTGGAAAATGCTGATATTTGCTGGAGTAATTCATTCCATGTCTCTGCTTGAATAAACAGCTGATATCTGTCCCTCATTGTGGAATACACATAAAATGAAGTTTTTCTGTCCTGAATCAGGATTCATTGCAGAGGTAGGGTGACAGGTGTAAAAATGGAAAATAGTTTTCTTTGCTAATTATGTCATTCTTGAGGAAGGGAGGCTTTATTTAAAGACTTAAAATGTCATCTTTGCCATTAAGCAACATAAAGGTTCACATTTCACTCCTTTGGGTCTCCTGTGATGCATTTTAAAAGAACAAATGTCCATATTCTAATTTTGAGAGCAGTATTCTTAAAATATATTTTCTGTATTTTTCCTCTCGCTTTGTTTTTTTAGTTTAGCCCAGAGAAAGTACATTAGTTGCAGATGTTTTTCTGAAGCAGCTATAAGCATCAGTTATTTGAAAGAGGTAAATTTTTGCCACCAGGTTAATTGGAAAGAGACAGCATAATCTAACTGTAATTTAAAACATACAGAATAATAACAGCTGATCTCTTGATGATTATGAAACCTTTACCATATATGGAAAAATATATTGATGCAAGACAAGTGTGACATCTTTAAAAACCTGTATTCAGCTCTCCACAGACAAAAATTGAAAAGGTTACCAGAAACCTGTAAGAGCACAAATGAAAATACACACACAAGGCACAAAGTGGTCTAGGTATTTATTCAGATATATGTAGGAAGCACAAGCTCTTTACAGAAATGTTAATAACTCACCAGCAACCAGCTCACATGGACATATTTTCATAAATGTTAGAGTCTTGAGAAGGAGTTTTTAGCAGTATCTCAGAAGTTTCTTATGACTTAAATTATGGCAAGATAACTGTATCTTTAAATATTGTAGGGTTGTTGGGATATAAAAAAAGATCTATGAAGTTTAAGGCTGAAATAGACATTGCATATGTATTCATTTTACCTGCATCTCTATTCATTTTACCTGCATCAGAAGTTTTTTTCCCAATTTTCAGTATTCCTGGGCATTAATAAATAATTCCTCTTACAGTCCTAAACACATAGGACAAACTTGTTTTAGAGTATTTTTTTCTCTAAAAAATGTGCATTAAACTAGAAAAAAGAGGGAACTGATAACATTTTAGAGACTTCTCTTTTCACAAAAGTAAACAACCCTGTCCCCCCCAATAAAACAACAGAAAAGCCACACATATATTAGTTTGACACTTCATGTTTTTCAAATTCTCAAGAAAATTCAATCAAGGAATAATATAAAACTATAATTTATGTTGATATTAAAAAAAAAAAAAAAGTCTTCGCTTAGCCTTGGCCATAAAGTTTTTCTTTTGCCTTTTGGTCATGAGAAATTAGGACTTTCCAGTGTAATTCAGGGCAAGTCAGACAGCTGCTGCTCATAGCTAGTTTGATGAAACAATATGGTAAGATCCAACCTACCTTAATCTGACACCAAACATCTTCCCTCAACCTAATTTACATGTTTTCATTTCAATCACTATTGTATCTCTAATTCCTAAGCATGCATGTCTCTAATACCAAGACGTGCGTGTGTTGTTGTTTCTGCCCATCTGGCACCCAAGCACCACACATAGCCACTTGCTTGCTCTGCCACCTGTGGGACTGGGGAGAGAATCAGATGGGTAAAAGCTGGAAAACCCATGGGTTGAGATAAAGACAGCATAACAGAGAATGCAAAAGCCACACACACAAGCAAGAAATCCCAAACAATTAATTCCCTTCTTCCCAAGGGTAGGCAGGTGTTTCACATCTCCAGGACAGCAGGGTCCCTTCACGCCTCACAGTGACTTGGGGACACAAATGTCATCACTCCAAATGTCCCCTCCTTCCTCCTTCTTCCCAGCTTTAAATACAGAGCAGGATGTCAAATGGTCTGCAATATACCTGTGGACAGTTTAGGTCATCTGCCCTGGCTGTGTCTCCTCCCAGCCTCCCATGTACCCCCAATCTCCTCACCAGCCTAGCAGTATGAAAAGCAGAAAATACCTTGGCTCTGTGTAAACCCTGCTCAAGAATAACTAAATCATCGCTACATGATCAACCCTGTGTTGAGCTCAAATCCAAAACTCATCCCCATACTCCACACTGTGAGGAAAGTTAACTTTACACCAGCCAAAACCACCACAGCACACGATGGGGTAGAATGGTTACTACAGTTCTGACTGTGAATAAACAGACAAGCTAGGAGGTGAGGATAGTAAAGAAGTTTTATTGGTAGAAAAGTGGAATGGACCTTAACACAAGTCATAGATACTTTAGCTGCAGAGATCATAATAGTCAGTCTACATCTGGATTAGTTCTGTAGATGCACATTATTATTTGAGTCCAAGTGTACCTTGCTACTGTTTAATTTTACAGATTTGGTTAAATGGGTACAAAGTGTGTGACTGTTATTTTTCTTGAACAGAAGTGACCAAAAATGTAGTGCATCCTAAATTAAATATCTATACTAGTTTTCCATTCTCAAACCCACTGCAGTGTATTACCAGAATTAACTAATGGAATCCATCCTGATAGCCAAATACCTCCCTTCTGTCCCAGTTTGAGTCAAACTAAGGGAAACTGTCTGGAAGTAACATCTCCTCCAAAGAAGGCAGGTTTCAGATGCCCCTCCGCCACAGGTTCAGGAAGGAATTCCTCAGAGGAAAGTGAAAAAAAAAGTTATTTATTTAGCAAGCAGAGTGCATGCAGGCATGGAAAAAAAGAATAATGTTAAATAATAAAACCTCTCGCTTTGGAGAGAAACTGGTAGAATTCAAAGTCCTTTGTAGGCATGGCTCTGCTCTCTCTGCTGAGCTGGGGCTCCAGTGTGGGCCCCTCCGGGCATAAGTGTAGGGCCTTCCAGTGATGTTCTGATGTTCTGGTGTTCTGAACAGTTCCAGAAGAGTTTTTGCCTCAGCTAGCAGGCCAACAACAAAAGCAAAGAATTTTAACTCTTCATCTCTCTCCTGAGAAAAGGAATAGAGAGCTGCTCTGCCACAGTGGTGAGACAAGGCAGGGCAGTGTATATGTCCTTGAGATACAAACCACTCTGAAAAATTTGCCTGGCTTCTCTCCTCTCTCCCTTAAAGGTACAGAAAGGCACAGGATTCATGTCTGGCATAAGGCAGACGATAGGGAATACGGTATCATACAGTCACCCCAGGACACCTTCCAAATGTCTGAGACATCTGACTTGGACAGCTCAAAACCTATGCTGCCTATTTCTCCTAGTTTAGACAGGGAATGAGTGTATCTGTATACTCAGTGAATATCCTTGTGACTATTGTCACTGGTGCTCATTTCACTGCTGAAAAAAAACTTGTAATAGAATGAATCAACAATGGATCTGGAAACAGAATTAAAAAGTCATTAGCTCTAACTTCCTAACCAATGAGGTTTCATCTCTTCCCCGGCACCAGTTTGCTGCAGGTACATGGATATGGATCACAAATCTGTTGTGCAACTGTTCCTGAGAGGCATCCAAGCAGCATAGGTGTGCCTAAAATAAGCCATCTACAAATCACATTGCAAGCCAGTCTTCAATTGATGCTGGGGTCTTTTTACTGGCTCTCTGTTTAGTAGCAGTAAGACTGGAGGATCGATGTTTGATGTACCCTAGTATTTTTGATCATGGTTCACTGTGAACTCTGAATAACCTGTGAGGCATTCAGTGATAGACAAAGCACTTTTGCATTAAGTGATGACTAATTATTTATTTCAATACATGGACACAGTCTGCATTAGGGTACAATTGGCACATCTCTCTTAACATTTGAAAACTGCATAGCAAATAACAAAATTACAGTTAGATGTGAGAAGCTTTACTGCATTAAGAAGACTGAAAAAAATGTGCTAGTTTTTTCAAACAGAAAATGTTGTAGGAGCTTGAAGAATAAATGTTTAACTTCATTTAAAGTACCTACAACCATCTAATTTGGGCAGTGGGGGGAGAAAGCCTGTGAACCAAATACTAAGTACAGTACAACAGAAAAGTGTTTCAAATTCTGTGAAAATGTATACTGAAGCTTCAGCATTGGAAGAGACCTTTAAGGTCACCCAGTCCAACCATCCACTCAGCACTGCCACCATAACCCCATAACCACTCAACCACATCACCCAGCACCTGATCCAGGTGCACCTTGAACACCTCCAGTGACTCACCACCTTCCTGAGAAACCTGTTCTTTTCTTTTCTAATATCTAATCTGAATCTCCCCTGCCCCAGATTAGGACCATTTCTTCTTGTCCTCTCACTGTACAGGAAACTGTACAGAGTACTCCTACTCTGACATTCCACGTAACAAGTTAAAGGCTTGTATGCTTGTGAGAGTATGGACCAGATATTAAAACCAATTAGACTTTGGATCCCTTTGTTCCTCATCACTCCTCCCAAGAAACATCAGAAACCAAAACTTTTATTATAATATTTTTAAGGGTTTTTAATGTGTGTTGATATTACCTGAAAATCAGTCCCGATTTTTGTAGTACGATGGTGGTTACCACTTTCTTTATGAAATGCTTTTTTATGTTGTCAGCCATATCTAACCTCTTAAGGTAAAGAAGGGATACCTGCCTCACTTAGTACCCATTTCCTCTCAGGGAATTTCTGAAATCTGCAAGAGAAATGTCTATGATCTGCACAAGATTCCTTCTCTTCCTTTTTACAGAGTGAAATTTTTTTAGTAAGTGTATAGGCAGCAATGTGAAAAGCTAGTAAGAGTACAAATTCATAAAGAATATGCTAAATTATTGATAACTTATATTAATCAATGCAATCTAGATACAACTGACACAACCAATTAATTTGCTTGCAAACCACAATGTTTGCAGTTAAGCATCCGCCTTTTTTTTGGATTGATTATTCTTGGGATACTTTCATTATACTTTTGAATATGGCTCCCACATTTTTGAGCCTACGTTCCTAGGAAATTTGCATTATATTCAAAGCAGAAATGGAATTTAAGCCTTTAGTTTTATTTTATTTTCAAGAAACACTCTGAGTGTAATGAAACTAACAAAAAAATTGTCATGACACAAATGGGCAAGAGCTAAAGAGAGATTAACTGGAATTTTGTTGTCTGTGAAATGAAAAATTACTTGAGCAAATACCGATTTTTTGAGTCCGAATAAAATTAAATACAGTGAAATAAATTTGCTGAGAAAAACCACTCACCACAACTTTTTATTTTCTTTCTTGTTGCTGGAAAGGTTTAAAGAGTTTATCAAGTGACAAAGCTCAGAATTTCACCACAGTGAGTTCATTTAAGTTTAAGATATTGATTGGATTTGTAACTGCTAACATTTGTGGATGTACAGCTGCAACATCAAGTAAGAGAGACTTTAGGTCTCCGTCCATGTTGTTTAGAAGTTTGTGAACATTAGGGGAATTACATGGAGGAGAATTACAGTTTGACATATTAATGCTGAGGTGAACACTTTTCTTGATTTTGCTATAAAAATGATATATCAACAAATAAAAGAAAAGAACCTTAGTACTTCTGACTGTGAGTTTAATTATTAGCTCTTTCCTACAGACAGTGACTTCTTAAATTATGAGACAAACTCCCAGGTAATTTAAATTGTTGCAGCTCATCTGAATGAGGTGTGATCATTTCTGTCAGCAGAGAATCTGCTTCTATAGAGGAACAAAAGAATCCAAAATTTGCTCAAAATTATTCTAACGGCAGCTAAACCATTATTTTTGCTTGCAGATAAACTTATCTGTATTAATAATCAAATATTATTGCTGTTGACAGCCCTTAGCAAAAGATCTTTTACAAGTGTTATTGAAAAGGAATGCCTTATTGTATCAGAGGAGATGCATAAATGCAGTTCCTGAGTTTTAAGGTGTTGTAATGAAATTTTCAGGGTAACATGGTGCGAGAGAGGTCATGAGCCTCATTCATCATGGCAACAGTTTTTACTGTAAATGTCCATGCACAGTGGTATAAATGAATTCCCATAGCATGCCGTGCAGTACAAAATGATACCTCCCTCTCGTGTTCAGCAGGAAAGATATCTCAGAGGGAGCTAGGTCTCTGAAGGCTCAGCGGTCCCAGTCAAAGGCTTTGCTTAGACTATAAAGGGTTCAGTTTCCACTAATAAGTCATGTCTTACATCTATTCGAAGAAGGGGTTCCTGAGACAGCTCACTTTCTTTGGATCACAGTGAAAACCTGCGTAGATCATGGCGGTTGCGCTTTGGGGCTGTGTGAATCACAACCCTCTGCCGCTGGCCCTCCCTTACCTGCATGCCAAGTGCTCACCTTCACCTTTCCTTCTCTTTAAATGAAATGAGAAAGCTGCTGAAGCATTCCATTCCTCAGCACGCTTCCATCCCTTCCATTTCTGTGACTCAGGGTCTGGGTACACTACACTCTTCCCCATCTGCTGCTGGGCAGTTTGCAAACCCATATACCCAGTTTCTTCCCACAGCATGACAATTTTTTATTTTACCTCTTTAGGGATTTGCATTAGGCTGACTTCCAGCTTCAGCAAAAAACCTCTGCAATATCTCTGTCATCCTGCAGATATTAATTTAGCGCCTTGTAAGTGCAGTAACACTAATGCTTACCAAAGCTGGTAGAGGGATCTTTGAATGCTTCATGAAGCCGCTACCTCCTGCTATGGCTCTGAATAAGCATTTTACCAAAGCTGAAACTGCTTCTGGAAAAGGTCCAAGCAGAATAATGAAGCATGGACAGTATTAATGTTTTTGCACCGCTTTCTGGATCCTTACTATACAAAGCAAATATCTCGATATCTAGAATTCTTCAGCAATTGGCAGCTCTGTTTCTATGCTGTACCTGTATTGAATGAGTTGACTTCTGTTTACCCTCTGTTTGCCAGAAAGCACTATAAACATGCTGTAAATCCCAGTGTTATGAGTACCATCCTGTAGACACTGTGATTTAGCAGCTCTGTCTAAAATCAGAACAGTTTGTGTGCTGAGAGCAAACCTGGACATGGTAGCATTTAAAAACAGTCAGAATCATCTATGGCTCCTAAAAATACATCTATAAAGGTGGTCAGGATTAACGTTAGAAATTACAGGAGTTAATAACACAAATGTTCACATATTCCCTGAAATTAATTGTTTTAACATCTTTTCTCTCCCTTTTCATATGTGTCAAGTTTTCTAATGGGTCGGGTTTTTTCCCTAAATCCTGGACTCTTCTGAGTCATGCAAATAAAAAGTCTTCTTTCATTAAAAAAAATGTATTAGTGAAAAGCTAGAGGAATTAACACTTTTTGTTTTAAAAGTCAGTGTGATGTGAAGGATCATCCTTGAAGTCTCTCATTTTTAAAGTCCATTTAATAAATTAAGAAATTCAGTTGCAAATAATATTTAATAGGAATAATATTATAAGAGGCTGATTCTGTGTCTCTGTCTCAAAATGGGAAAAGTTAACATTAATATTTAACTCACTATATACATAGAAATAATTGAAATGCTGATGCCTAGATAGTTAGACCTACCTTCTGCTTGCAGTCACTCAGCACTCAGTAGATAGACTGAGATGTGTTTGGTGATAACTGACTGAATTAACTACCTGGCTGGTTGATTGAGTCCTCAATGGTTTTACCAGGGACTTTTCATTGCTGACTTATATTTTCCCACGGATGCTTCTGTGCAGCAGAATACCATAATGCTTTAAGTGTTAATCATTTACATGTCTCTCTGACTGCAGAATTTCTAAGAGCATCAGGAGAGCACAAAAAGACAGAGACATTAAATGTAAGCGGGAAAAATCAACTTTTTTTTTGTCGGAGTACAGAGAAGGAAAAAAAGAGTGCAAAAAATGGTTTCCTACCACATGCATCCTAAAACATTTTAGAGTGTTTCCAGGGGCTGTGATATGAATATTATCAGTTTTAGACAAGACCTAGAATGGCATAAGAAAACTAAAATCTGTCAGCAAGAGATGTGATATCTATTAGAATGAATTTCAAATTCAGAAAACTGAAGAGTTAAGTCCTGTTTGATGCCTAGGTTTTAACTTTTATATTTTCCTGATTCTGTACTGCTTAGAGTATAACTCTGAGGTTTCTTGTAGCTTGTAATTTCTGCTCACCTGTGCTAGGTAGACATAACAAAGCCTCTCCGGGCCGGCTCTCCAAGGTCACCCAGACCGTCCTAGGCCCAAAAAGTATAATCCAAAGGGCTTCTAAGGGGGCCAGCAGAGGAAAATTACATAATTGAACTGAAGCTTTAATTGGAGCATTAACCCTGATATGCAAATGGACCAAACCTATAAAGGTGTGAAGTACTCGTGACCTGTCGTCCATCTTGGGGTCCATTTTTGGCAATAGCCTGTGGGTCTCAGGGTGTACCTTTGAAGGCCTTTCAAATAAATACCTATTTTATTCTTTTACTTCTGTCCAGTCTCTGTGTCTAGAAGGCTTCATAAGGCATCATGTCGATAAACACTTTTATCCCCAGTGCTCTGTAAATACTGATATCTCTGCACAGCCTTGCACCCAATCCATAGAAATGACTAAAAAGAGTGTGTTCACTTGAAATTATGCAGATAATGAAGAACTGTACAATGAAAAAGCATAAAACTTCAAGTAACAGAAAGTCTAAGAAAACTGTCTGCAATCTTTGTCCTAAAAATTGTTTTTCTATGATGGGATTGCAGTTGATCCAAAAAGAGACATCTTTTATGTGGTTTGTCACAGAGGTGGTAGAACCAGCTATGTATATGTGATATTAGTCCTGAAAACAAGGAGAAAATTCTCAGGGGAAAGAAAAAATCTTTGTGCTTTATGGAACTAATGCCATATTCAAGGAATGTTATAATGTGGGGAAATAAAGCATTGTATATGGATTTCATATGCAGAACTCTGAGTTGTACTAGGAGATATGAAAGGAAGCACAAATTAACCTAGCGCGTTAAGTAAAGACCCACAGAAATTGTGTTGAGGAGGATGTAGTTGAGATATAAGAGGCTCTTAGGATAATGATTTTTATCAGAAGCTGACAGCAGAAGTAGCAGTTTGTTCCTAAAAATAGGAATCAGAAGATGTGCTGAAAGCAGTGTATGTATGCTCAGCAATTGTGGTGATGCTCTACCAATCATTGTTCCCAGCATCTGCTGGAGAAAATGCCTTGGCACATCCAAGACGGCAGCCTGGACAGGCTTCTCAAGGGAGAATGTAGGTCTCCAGGCATGGGGCTGTAGGCCTTTAAGCAGTGTGGGGCCTTCACTGTGACCAGGGTGAGGGTGCTGGTGCTGTTATTGGCAGGGTGGCTGTACAGGTGGAAGATGTATGTTGCTGAATAAAGCTGCTGCAGTGTTGAAATAGAAGGTGAGCTGGAAAGGTGAAAAGGAAGGTGAAGGCTGGGGAATGTCAAATTCTTGTACCAGGAGGACCACTCCTGCTCTCCCTCAAGGTCTGCATCAACAGGTCAGGTAGAGTGTTCTGACAGCAATGGAGGGGATAGAAGCCATGACCAACCTAGCAAAAGTGCCATCAGGGCCTAAACTAAGCTTCCGCACCAGAAAGAAGGGGTGAGTGCTTGCAGGTGAAGATTGCAATTACGGATATGTAAAAGAAAACCAAAGAAACTAAGTTTAGGATCACAAAGGGCAAAAAACTAAATCAGTCATATCTTAGTGGTTTTTAGATGAGTCAGTTCACAGATATCTCTGTAAACTTGAAGCTATAAGGGTCAGATTCTACTTTCCAACACAAATCATCATAATCTTGCTTCATTTTTCATTTATTTACAAAGCTCTGTTTCCAGGCAGAATTTATATATCAAATTTCAATCAGCATGAATTCAGGAAGATTAAATATGCTGCACTGCTTTTTGTGTCTAGTTTCTACCTTTGATAACGTTGTGTTTGGCTTCCTTGGAAGAATGATGTGCATACCCAACCAAACAAAATTGTGGGATATGTAACAGTATCTTACAATATTCTTCTTAATCTTGTAGAACAAAGCACTTTTATACACTGAGGGATTAAACAGAAGCTCTGTTTTCTCACAATTTGTTTCTATTCCCTATCTCCTAGATCCTAGCATACCCATCCATTCTCTAGACATGCTTCTCAAATGGTTTTCCTTCAGCAAAAAAATCTGACTTTTACAGGAAAAAACAGTTTTGAAAGTTTGGAGTTCTTTATTTTTCTGAATAAAGATTGCTTTCATTTTAAAAGCTTGTTCTGCATTTTGAAAGTGAGTAAGCTTTGTTATTTAGAAGAATTTGTGTGCATATAGGTGTTTATATCTGTGTACATATGTGTGTACAGATAAAAGCCTTTATCTTCCTCCTTTTATGCTGATTTGTGAACCAAAAAGAAAAAAAAAAAAAAAAAAGTGAGTTAAGGAAATGAAATATTCTACAGTAGATGCTATAAAAATACTGCCTTAAAATAATGATAGTAAAACAACAGGTCATTTCTAACAAAGTCTTAAGTAAAATCAGTGCAAATAGTCATGCAGAGAACCTAACTAAGCTGTCAGAGTTAATGAGTATCAGAAGTGGAAACTGATGTAAGATGCCTACCCCTAAATCTATTAGCACCTGAAAAAATGGCATAAGGATTTCACTAAGGGCAGGCAGCCTTTACTGACTTCTGATATGTGACTGCAAAAGAAAAAGGGCTCAGCTAGAGAAGTTTTTATTGTATTTTGCCCAATGCTGGACAACAAATTTGTGAAAAAGGAAGTGTAATAAAGGAATGAAGAAAACTTGCAGTCATCTCATATCTGTCTCTCATGGTTTTAAATATTTATTTTCCTTCTAGAGATTGCATTCTTGGGATAGTAAAGCTTAAGCCTGTGCTGGTAGAATAGAAACAACAAGGAACTACAGAATTCCTTTGGCACACACTGTTACAGGTATAGAGGTAGTTTCCAGGCTGGCTCATGAATGGCTACCCAGGCTGGTAAACATGAGACAAATTGATTTCTTCATTAAAATGTAGGGCAATTTTTAAATGATGGCTGGTTTTGGGCTTCCTGAGATCAGTTCACCATTTAAACACTTCCAGTAGTTTTCTATGTATATAAAGGAAATGGTAAAAAAAAGGTGTAGGTGGAAGAAGGCTCAGGGGTGACCTTATCACTCTCTACAACTGCCTAAAAGGAGGTTGTAGCCAGGTGGGAGTTGGTGTGTACTCCCAGGTACCAAGTGACAGGATAAGAGGAAGTGGCCTCAAGCTGCACTGGTGCATGGGAGGTTCATGTAGGGTGGTGGGAAAAATTTTTTCACTGAAAGGGTTGTCTGGCACTGGAACAGGCTACCCAGGGAAGTGGTGAAACCACCACCCCTGAGAGTGTTCAAAAGGCATGTAGATGTGGCACCTGGGGGCATGGTTTAGTGGTGAATGTCATGGTTAGCATTTGGATTTGATGATCCTAGAGGTCTTGTACAATGTCAATGATTCTAGGATTCTAAGTTGCAAATCCATCCAATGAATGGGATCTGCCAGAGACACTAAGTGTGAAATCCTGTGATTTGTATTTTATGTTGCTGCATGGTGATCAGGTAATAGGAAATAATAGTAGAACAGGAAATTGATATTATGTACAAAATCATGTTTGTCTCCACTGTCTGAACATAGACAGTTCCAGAGGAAATACACGGTGCTGATTTTAGACATTTTTATGTTCGCATTCAATGGCAGTGTTAATACTGAATGTGCAGTTCTCAGCTCCATTTTGCAGACTCAATTTAGTGCAGGGGTAGTGTTAAACCTTGGTTTAATTAACTCCTGAAAATTATCAAAGTAGGAGGGGAAAATGTGAGCAACACAGATACTAGGGGCAGATCTCAATGGCTTATCAAAAGCAGTAGACATAGGAAGCTGTGTAAGAAGACAGCTCTGCCTGAGTGATGAGCTTCTCAACCTGCTCATTTCTCAGCAAGTTAACCTACACAAGTAATGTGATGGTTGTGGATCTGAAGCACCTCTTACATTTAAACAATCTCATGCTGAGCAGATCTCAAGATGTCTACACTGTACTGTCATGCAGTGCACACTTTTCCATTGCTAGTCTGTGGCCATGTTATGAATGAAATAAACTTCCTTCATCCACAGAGAATTTAAAGAGAAAGAGATTCTAATCTACTAGTCTACTAATCTCTCTAATCTAGTCTAAGAGACTTTAAGATACTGTTTTTTTTCCACAACTATTCCTTAGACAAGGATTTTTGGTGTGTACATACAGAAGTAGTCCTACAATTAAGAATAGTATTTAAAGACATGATAAAAGTTTTTTCAGGTTAAAAGTTTTGTTCCATTTTATTAAGGTGCCAAGAAATGTCTTTTAAAGTCCTGTAGCACAGAGGAATTATCTGGAATAAATTCAGAAAGCTCCTTAATGAATAATTCAATGCCACAAAGCAAAGGAAAAATGATCTGCTTTTCTTTGCACTGCCTTTGTGTGCTTACTGTTTCTTAGGAAGAGAAGCAGCTATCACAGAGAAAGCAGAGGAGAATATATGTACGCTGTGTATGTTTTGTGTAGGTTTACATTGGTAGTGTGCTGTTGGTACTGCAGCATTAGTCCCTCAGTCATTTAAGAAACACTGCATGTAAAGAGGGAAACGATGTCACTCTTGCGAAAAAAGAATGGCAGACTGGGTATACTCCAGAATGCCAGGAATTTCTGGCATTATTCGAAGTTTTGTGAGATGAGCATTTGGGCTGGTGTTTGGTGAACTCTGGCTGGATACCAGGTGCCCACCAAGGTACTTTCTCACTCCCCCTCTCAAAAGCACAGGCAGGAGAAAATGCGACAAAAAGGTTGTGGATCAAGGTATGGACAAGAAGATCACTCAGCAATTACTGTCATGGGCAAAATAGACTTGACTTGGGGACACTAATTTAGAGTCTTTCAAATTAAAGCGAGAATCTTTAATTCTAAAGATTATCTAGTTCTAACTTCTTTGCTGGGTGCAGGGACACCTTCCACTAGACCAAGCTGCTTATAGCTTCATCCAACCCAGTCTTGATTGCATCCACAGATGGGACGTACAAAGCTTCTCTGGGCAATCTGTTTTAGTTGTAGGTTTTATTTAGAGCCAAACCTAGTACAACTTTTAAAAGTCAAGACCTTACACTGAATTTTAAGTGAGGAAGGTTACATTGTAGTAAACACTAGCAAAACCTGGATTTAGCTCTTTGAAAATTTACTACAAAGGGTAGTATTACTATTTAAATTACTTCAAATTTCTATTTAAATATTACTTCAAATTACTATTTAAATTACTTCAAAGGGTAGCTTTGCTAATAAAGGATGATTCACACTGAGGAGAAGTGGAAGATTGTGGTAATCTCAATCAGGAGTAGAGCCAGTGGCAATTTATTAAGTGAATGGGTTGAAAAATCAGAAGAAAACAAAAAGAAAATAAAAAGAAAAATCTTCTACTTAAGAATCCTGTAAGTATATCATGACATCTTTTCATGTCGGAAGGATATTGTGGTAAAATATTCTACTTCTGTCTGTATAATGGTATATGATAAGTTAGCCTGATTTTTTTCCTATCAGTATAAAGACTCCTGCTTTTTAATTAAATTAGTATTTTAAGAAAGATTGAAAAATAGAAAAATTAGATGATATTGAAAAATATAAATAAAAAGTGCTCTGTCCCTGGATTTCACATTTTTAACAGAACTGTAGAAAGTTTTAATGTGGAAACAGTAATCATAATAAATATGACATGATATTTCAACGTCTGTGTTTAATGGAAAAGTCACTAGTGAGCTTTTTACTGACACTCTTGAAGAGTCATGTAGAATCTCCCCTTAGGTACTTTGTTGCTTTCTCTTCTCCTCCAGTAAAATGCATCTCACTTATATGTCTACTTTATTCTGAACTTCCCCCTTTTTTTTACAGTGAATCACCAAATCAGTTTCTCATTCTCAGAAAAATATGCTTGACATCCTATGAGTCAAACCACTCAAAACAGAAAAGACCCCTCTCATGGAGGACTAATATGGAAGTAGTCATCCTGGGTCAGTATTTCCAGACAATAGTTCAGGTGATAGGAAAAAGTACAAATTCAAGCCCTGCTGTTGCCTCTTTAATTGGTCCCTTTGGAACTGGAAGAAGCAGTTGTTGTAGGAGTGTTACATAATGAAAAAAGCTGTCATTTTCCATCTAAACTACTTCAACTTTTTAGTGTGTGGAGAGGAAAGTTTTGATGGAGAAGGTTTGATTGGTGATTTTTTTTAAATTATCATTATTTTCTTTCAGAAAATTTTATAGGCTATCTCATGCTTTTCATGTGTATTTGTCTATTATAGCAATGTAGTTCCAAGAAATTATATAAAGCACTAGGTATGGTGCAATTCCATGTTGTCTTAAGAAGCTCTCATTCAGACTATATTTGGACTAGAGCATGTGAGATTTTCTTTATTGGTATGTTCCAAGAAGAGATTATATATCTTTTGTGAGAGTGATTCTTTCTGTGAATGAAGTTTCCAGCATGCCAGGGGAGCCTCAGAATTTATGACACCTCAGAAGATGTCGTTTCCATTTCCAGCAGCCTCTGAGACACAGTGCAGCAAAGAACCATTTCTCCTCATATTTCCAGAACTAATTTGACTTGTGCCTGCTAGAGATCACTTTCTAGCTACTTTGTTCTTCGTGTCTCTCACACAGCCAGCACGGGAAGCAAAGAGGACAAACTCATAGTCAACATGGGGCTGCAGGACCAAAATCTCAATGGGATCATGGAGATAATAGTGGGTCAACTCATACAACTGGAGTGCTGCTGTGGGTGGATACAGTCTCTGCAGCGTGGACAGGACAGGAAGAAGAGGAAGAAGAGGTAGAATTCCAACTGACATGAGAGCAGCTGGTATGTATGGAGCTCTCTACCTAGGGATGGATAATGAGACAACTGAGGGCTTATGTGTCAGGATGAGTAGACAGACAAACACGAATGATATTGTAATGGGAGTCTGCAATGGACTGCCTCATCACAAATGAAAAGCAAATGATGCCTTCTTCGGACAACTGAAAGATGCACCACATTCATAGTTACAGGGAACTTGAACTATGCTGATGTCTGTTGGTGTGACAAGAAAGCAAGACACAAGCAAACTAGGAAATTTCTGGAGTTAGTGAAGGAAAACTTCCTAACTTTCTGCTGGAGATGCCCATGCTGACAGCAGGAGTCCCCTCTAGGGAGGTAGAGGGTCTGGGGATACCCATGGGGCTGTCCTCTTGCTCCTTTGGAATTGGAGGTGTCCTTTTGGCCCAAATGCCTTCCATCCTCTTTGCACTGGTGCACAATCACATAGATGGGCCAGTGTGAAAATGTTGCTACGTGGTCTTACAGGCTGGATGGCAGTTCCTGGACTATGGCCTCCTTGTTGAGTCCTAGAAGTCACAGGTCATGATCCAAGTATTTGATGTAACCATTAGCCAACACCTAATCCCTTAGATTCCTGTGGCAATCACTGCAGCAGGAGCATAATGAGCTCAAGGGTTTCTGGATAGCCTTGGAAAATGTTTGCCCATATGTCAGGTGGGAGGCCACTCACAGCAGGCCTGGATACTGTCTCTGCTGCCTTGAAGAATGGTATCCTTTGGAAAAAAGATGGTGGGTGTCTGGGTGTCCAGAGCTGTTTCTATATAGCTGCTGGCATCCAATAGTTCTGTGGCAGTCATGTTGGTTTAGTCTAAAAAGTCATCTTCCACCCATACCAGGAACTTGATGCACAGGACAAGGCTCACACAGAGCAGGACAGACTGTTCTTCTACTGTCCACTGTATCATGCAGCCAGAGCCAACCTGGAGTAGACACAGGATCATGCAGGTCAGACTGAGCTTTGTAGGAGATGGAATATGTCCAGCCTGATGCTGTGGCTGTGGTCGCAATGCATTGCAGCAGGCTGGGGAGAGCTCAGGGCAGCAGCTGCTTTCCCAGCTGCAACCAGGAAACCACAGCCAACAGTTTCAGGGACAGGTTTGGAGACCTGATGCCAAGGGCTACCAATGCACCACTTAGCACCAGCCAGAGCCTTGCTTGACTTTCCAGGCGTTGTAGACACACTCAGCAGGAGTCCAGGCATTAGTCAAGATGGGACAAGCTCTGTCAGCTCCTGGGCATGTGTAGTGACAGTCTGGGCCTGCCAAAGTGATGAGAGTGAGATATGGGGAGAGGGTGGAGGCCAGGTGCTTTTCTTGTCAGAACTCCTTCTGGCCTGGAAGCTCCTGGGCAGCGGCTGCTGTCAGTGCCTTCATGAGACAGAAGAAAAGATGTCTCACTGCCCAGTTCCTCCACTGGTGGTTTTTAGGGGGCAGACAGACAAGTGAGGACTGAAGCTTGAGTGTTTATAAAGAGGCAGGGAAATTATTTCATCCTTTTAAAATTTCTATTGTCCATTTTATCTGAGTGGACATCAGTCCTCATTTCCTACCTACCCAGTTGATCAGGATATTTGGATCAGAACCAAATATCAGTTTGGTTTGGTTGTTTCTTTGGTTTTGTTTTCTGGTTTGTTGGGGTTTTCTTTGTTTTCTTTGTTTGTTGGATTTTTTTTCTTGGTTTTTTTTTGTTTGTTTGTTTTAATTTTTTTGTTTTATTTGAAATAATTTTTCTGAATCAAAGAAAATAGTCATATCATAAGCCTGACTTATATGGTGTCAACCCAGGCAGTGTGTTTTGCTGAACTGTGAAGGAAGAAAAAGAAGCTAGGCGTGAGAAGAGCATAAGGAAATCTATTGTTTTTAACAATAATGAGATATGCAAGGTCTTGGGAGATTCTGGGATAACTGTTGTTTCTCTGCATGGATTCAGAAAAGTATATACTTCTTTGTAAGCCTTTATTTCCTCAACATCATTTGCACTACAGCTAGTTACAGTCTTTGTAAAAAAAAATTTTTGTCTATACTCAAATTTTGGAGGGTGAAAGTTTTTTGAAAGGTCTTACTCTTGGTATTTGAATAGGCAAATTTGTATAATGTGGTACTATGGTTAGTTATAAAACTGTAGAAGTATTTCAGTATTTTTTCCATCAACAGAAAAATTTACCACTGTCACTTGTGCCCCTCGAAAATGAAATTTTGCCAAAATCTCAGGTACTGTATGCACTTGCCTGTTACTCCCCTTGTTCACATTGGTCAAACTGGTCAGAAAACCATACAGAGGAACTGACATGGCACTTTAGACTAAGCAATTCTAGTTTTAAGCTTTTAGTGCTCTGTGGCTTTCAGACCAAAAATTGGTTGCTTTAGATTCTACATGCCTCAGTTCACCCAAAGTCATGCAAATGTTATTGAAGACCTAGGCTGACTAAGATTACCTAGAAATTCCAACAGTTGCTTAATTCTGTTGATTTGCAAATTCAAATGTTATATTATAGCAGGAAAGAACAATTTTTCCTAAATACCAGCAGAAGATCTGACATAAAGCTGAAAATGAAACCCAGAATTCTTCCTCCCAAAACACGGCAAAAGCCACAACCCAGTATTTTTTATATGTCTAATTACAAGCTTTGTGACTTCAATGTTCATGATTTGGAACTCCAAATTTCCACACCATTATTGAAATGAAACTGATTAGAACAGTGGTGTCTAATTTTCTGGGTTAGTATTTTCTTTCTCTTCCATTGTTTTAAGAGTCTCTTCCATAGGGGTTTTGACATGGAGGCAGATAGGGACATCTGTGAGGATGCTCCACATGCATTTGTCTGAGGCACCATGAAAGCCTGATCCTAATTCCTTGTTGACATACAACACTGAAGTGATTCTGAAGTGAGCTTCTGTTCTAGACATGACCAAGTGTCGCGGGTTGGGTTTGTAACCGGGCAGAAACACCAATTTAGTGTAGTGGTTTGGTCCAAAATACTCATTACTGTTTATCTGCTGTGAGATAAGAATTAGGAGAAATGCAAAGCAGACCTTGAAAGAATATAAACCTTGAAAGAATATAAAGAAGTTTATTAACTGACCTAAAAGAGGGAAAAAAAATTATACCATACCTTCAGAACTCTCCTCCTCCCCCCACCTTCCTCCTTTTACACTGACAATGTAAAAAGACAACCCTTGAGATGTTCAGTCTGTTTACCACTTCCATAATAACCTTGTTCAGTCCGTTTAGAAAGAGAAGTCTCTTCTTGCTCGTGCTATGAAAACATTATCACAACGAGACAGCCGCCCACTTTCAAATATTGTTCAGTCCATTTAGGAAGAGGAGTCTCTCTGCTCGCATGTGAGTCCTTTCCCCCGACTTGCAGCTTTTCCCGCAACTGCTTTCGAGGGTCCACTCTTGAAGGTTTTTTTTGGGGTACAATTTTAAGGTTGAGCCGTTCAGAAACAAAAGTTCTCTTCACCCATCTCTGGGAGCATTTCATCTCTAAGAACAGAGGCCCTCCTCCTTCCCTGGGAGCAAAGGGTCTTCCTCATCTTCATCTTTAGGACTATCTCTGGGAGCATCTCTAGGAACTGAGGTTTTCTCCTTTCCCATTTGGAGCAAAAGTCCTCATCTGGTCCATCTCTCCCTGTCCAAACTTCTCATGAAATTACAGCTGCATCAGCATCTGCCTATCTCAGCGCAGGTGCTTTTGCTTACGAGTTGAACACTCCACCCCCCATATCTTCATGAAATTACAACAGGATACTCTGATATATCATAGCTTCACAACAGACTTTCAGCTTTAAGCATCTCCTCTCTCTCTTCCCTCAGGTTTTCAGCTCTTCACAGCAGTAAAAGGGTTAATCTCACCTCGGCCTTGCAGCTGGAATGTGTCTTACCGCTGTTGGTCACCTGGCCTCTGCCGGACAGCGGTGCCGCTTTTGCTGAAATCTTGGCTGCAGTGGAGGTGGGGGGGTTCCGAGCTGCTCTGGCTGCCCACAGCCCTGCTGGGGGAGGGGGGGGTCGTCATTCTGGAGCCGTGACCTGGCCCGGCCTGGCCCAAGCAAGGCTGGGCCAGGCCCACTGGCCCCCGCACGGGACCCGCAGCCACCTGTGCCAGCGCCAGAAACGAGAGAGAGCTTGGGGGGGAGTTTGTCTATTCTTAAGTGTGGATCACAGAGGTGGTCACAACTTTAAGTGGCTTAAAGAATTGTCCATATTCAAACTGGCCAACTGATAGGTTCTGTCAGGCCATAGAGAAAGCTGTAGGAAGAACATCCCTTCCAAGACTTAGCTTGCTAACCTGTGACACCAAGGAAATTGGATATGTGTGTGCAGTGCTTTCATATGTCATCATAACTGTCCAGCATGTTGGCATATGTGGACAACAAGCCACACGTAGGCTGGAGTAGCAGTGCAAAAAGTTATATGGAAGTTGTGGTCTGGTGGTTGTTGTCATCAGTGTCCTTGCTTGTAACTCTCAGACTAACCTTCTATTTTAATTTCTATTCTTGTTCTTAAGTCTTCTTGCTGCTACCTTACCTCTGTGTTTTTCTGTTCTCTATCTAGTGTGGGTCTATTCTGTGCACATTCTCATTGTTCCTCCTCACAGTGCAGAAATTTCCTCAGAAATCTGAGCTATGTTTGTCTCTGGGCTTTATCAAACACAGGCTTTAGGTTTCAGCTAGGTGTATTTCAAGGAAGATTGGAGGAGACAGTAAGAAACCAGGATATAAAAAACCTCAGAGAACAGGACATTTGAGTTAATAAACTGGCTGGCTTAGAAAAGTGGAATCTGTTGATTATAATCTACTCATTTGATACATTCTTCATATCTGGAAAGCAAAATGAGAGCAGAGCAAGATGAAAAATTGCAAGTGGAATTTGTAGGAAGATAGTTGACCCCTGATAGCATTGTCTTTATTGAAAATTCACTCTCCTTGCTAAGATGGTTACAAAATTTCCCAGAGCGCTCAGCTGAAATCACTGTTATACATCAGTGAAATCTGATAGGTGAAACACTACTTCAGAAAAAGGAAGGACTAAATCAGAGAGTCTATTAAGAGTGAACCTTTATCTTAAAGCAACGTTTATAATTATTTTTATCTTAGGATACATGTGCATCATATCCCATTGTCAAATACAACTTTTTTGGTTGCTTCTAATACCTACGGGGCTGAAATGAATATTTTTGAAATTATAACTTTAACAAGAGCTCCTAGTGTAGCTATTTGTTGCTCTCTCAGCATAGACAAAATATGGAGGAATATGTTAGAAACTAAGTGTTTCTCTTAAGCAGTGGCTATAGCAGTAGAAAACTGTAATTTGCCTGTTCTTCTGAAAGAATGCAAGATCATTACACAAAAATATAGGAAAAGACAGAGTTGTACAGATTTCGGTCTTGCAATATCATGCCTGGATGATTCCTTCCTGTTTCAGGATTACTGCTGGTATAAGTTTGCAGCATCAGCTGGCTTGCAGATAATAGAAAAGGGAAGAAATTGGACTTTACACTGCTGCTTGCTCCACTTTGCCTGTTGCTGGGATAAAAAGAAGAGATAAACCCTTCATCTGTTACAGAACTTTTCTGCTATGCAGCACACAGTAAGAACTGTAAGCTCTAAGAGTTTAGAGCTTCAGGAGTAGTTTTAAGTCTTGGTAAAATGAGAGCAAAAGTGCACCCGGAAAGAGCCAGGTAACCCCTAGAGCAAAGCTGTTACACATGAGGGCATCTGCTCCAGGCACTTTGGGGGCCTCACTACTGGATTTATAGCAACCATTATAAGGCCTGTAACTTACCACTAAATTCACTTAGCGTTTTTAGTGATCTTAGCTAAAAAAGGCATAGAATTACATTGATGTGCCAATGCTGCAATAGTTAAATGAAATGGTAATTTCTTTTCTTCCTATAAAATACTTTTTCAGAAGAAAACACAGAAAGTCAGAAAAATGCACACATTTTAAAAAGGCTAATGAATGAGCTTTTCTTTTTCTAGCTTGTTTTGAAAAACACAGTAAAACACAGGAGGCTAAGCAAGAAAGTGTTTGGGTTTTTTCCTATAAAAAGTTATATCTCTTTCATGATGTCACTTTATTGTATTAAAGAAATTTAAAGTTCAAAATCTTGGTAACCCATCATTTTTGTAAAAGTATTTTTTGACTGATATGAAATGATTCACTCAAAGTTAAAATCTCGTTTTCAACGACAGTAATCTTCTTTGCCCTGTGTGCCTGAATTTACCAAAAAAAAAAAAAAGGAAAAATATGTCTATTTCTAAGCTTAAGATGATTTCTTGAAAAAAGAATATATTGTACTTATCATCTTGTGATCTTATTTTGCCTACTAATACTAGAGTTAAATAGTTGTTTCTTCTTCCACTTTTTTTCACAGTGCAGAATCTCTTTGGGGTAAAAATAATAATGAAACCACACTCAAGCTATATCATGGATTAGTAACTAAGTGCGGTGCATTTTTCAAAATACTATATCAGATATTCATAAATCTAGTTCATAGATGAGTGGATGGCAGGTCTGTGTTGATAGAGTTTTGACGTTTTTCCTTTTCATTGATTTCCCTCATGACTTTGAGCAGACATTCTTTTTACTGTTGGTACTTTATCTCTGACACGGACACTGAGAATGATGTCTGTAATGATGTCACTGACCTAAAATGAAAATGTGAAACTAGGACGAAAGGTTATGTAGAGAAAAATATCAAAACAAAACAAGCCTGTTATGTTCAATCAAATGCCCTTGATCTCAGTGTAATTGCTGAGGACTAAAATTCAAGTGCAAGGAATTATGTATGCATTAAGTAGATTGATCTTTCCAACCAATGGTAACTTTCTCAAGCAGAGATGAAAAAATCTTTTCAAGCTCATCTCCTGTAGCTGTTTCCAAAGAGTTTAACATAGGCTTATCTTTCATAAGATTGTGTTTCTACCAGCCCACAAAGTTCCTTATCTTAAACAACTAGTAGAAAATCATATTAAGGCCTAATAGGAAAACTCTTTTTAACATTTAATACATAGTATTTTTGTTGGAATGGAGGTATGTGACTGCCAGCGATCTCCAACAAATGGGATGGGCGGCTCAGACAAGCGTTCCAGGAGCTTTTATTAGTTTGTCAGTTCCACATACAGAGTTGAGACAAAGCTGGTACAGAGCTCACGCTGTCACAGAAACATCCCCAGATTTCCTGATTGCAAAGCATTCTTAAAAGCTTTTTGGCCAATAGCGTGCTTCTAAAAGTTACAGACATCTGTCTTAACCAATCCTTAATAAAGCACATACATCTATTGGACACAATAGTCACTTGTTATGGCTTATATAATAATATACAACATCCCATTATTAAGGTTAAACTTACTATGTAAAAGTTAAGGTTAAACCTAGTATGTAAATATACATACTTTTTGCAACTTCAACATCCATCTAGACCAAGCCTAAGAACTAACCATTGTCTTTAACTTTCTTGTCTGCTATATATTGTATCTTCTAATTTTCCCAGGCAAAGCCATATCTCAAATCCCTTGCTTTATTTCCTGAGGCCTGCTTCTATTTCTCTCACCTCAAATCCTTTCCACATTTTGTGATTCCCCACATGTGACCTCTTTAAAGAACAACTTGTCATCAGTACCTATTGCAATCACTTCAGAGAACTTGTCTTCAAAAACAAAATATTGCTGCAATTTTCAAAATGAAGAATGATATCTGACTATATTGATTTGATGGAATTTTTTCTTCCTTTAATGTTTTTCCCTTTCCCCTTCCATCCTCCAAATTACCATCATGGAACTCAGCAGCTGACCATCATTCTGTTCACATTACTGTTTCATGAAACCTGAGTAGCACCTTGGGTGAGCATTTTTGGCCTGTAATTTGTATGATAAAATCAGATATTTTGGAGACCAATGTTCTATGGCCTGCAAACAGCAGAACTGTCGTTCTCTGTGTGTCACAACTCGTTTCATTCTTCTTTCAAGATTTCACCTGTGTACCTCCTTTGTATAACTACAAGTTTAATAATTCTTTACATGTAGTTAGTATTTATCTCTTGCTATAACAAACACAAACCTGGAGGAATAGGCTATCTATTCCTATACTTAAAAACTGTCCTCTACCTTCATTATCTTTTTATTGTTCTCTAAATGACCTCTTTGTTGACATTGTTCTATGATACTCTTCAAGTTGTTAGCATTTGCAATTTAAAATTGGGTTTTTAATAGTGTTCTTTATTAAAGACAGCATAAAAAAACTGCTGTAACCATATAGTTATTTATTTTGAAGCTTAAGTAGTTGAAAAGGGGCAGAAGGTACATTTACTGTCTATGAAAGAATTTCTTGGAAGAGAAAAACTGTTTATGACTTTTTCAAGTTAAGTGGGACACTGGCTAGAATGTAAAGCTGATGAATCTGACAGGAGGTGTGACAACTCCATGCTAAGTGCTACAAGTAAAAAATTGTGTCTGATTTTTGTAACTGCAAAATACTTTGAAATGTTCACTATTTGAAAGTTTCTCATCTGACTATAAAGAAAATGAAAATACTTAAACATAACATAAAAGCGGTTTTTGCCACTATTTTACAATTTTTGGCCAATTGTATATCAGCTAAAAAGCCCAAAAAAACAATGAAAAAAAAAGAATCTCTGTAGCCATATTAAATATATGTATTCTGAATAAAATAAATGTTTATTTTAATTGGAAATATTTGGGGAAAAGCATACTGGAAAAGTGGGCTGCACAGTCTTGGATAGGTTATCTGACACCAAGGTGACAGGTGTAATTGATACACCTGAAGGATGAAATGCCATCCAGAGGAACCTGGACAAGTACAAGGAATAGGTCCATGAGAATTTATGAGGTTTAACAAGACCAAAAGCAAGATGTTGCACCTAGGTTGGGGCAACCCTTGGATTCAACACAGGGTAGGGATGAACAGAGAACAGCCCTGCAAGAAGGACTTTGGGATGCTGGTGGATGAGAGACTGGACATGACCTAGCAATGTGCCCCCACATGCTTACAACTTCCTTTCAGCTAGTTGTAGAGAGTGATAAGGTTGTCCCTGAGCCTCTTCTTCTCCAGGCTAAGCAACCTCAGCTGTCTCAGGTGCTTCTCATAGGATGTGTGCTCCAGACCCTTCACCAGCTCCTTTGTCCTTCTCTGGACTTGCTTCAGCCCCTAAATGTTCTTCTTGTAGTGATGGGTCCAGAACTGGACACAGTACTTGAGGTGTGGCCTCACCAGTGCCAAGTTCAGGGGGGCAATCACTGCCCTGCCCCTGCTGGCCACACTACTGCTGATACAGGCCAGGTTGCCATTGGCCTTCTTGGCCACCTGGGAACTGCTGGCTCATGTTCAAGCACTGTTGACAGTACCACCACATCCTTTTCTGCTGAGCTTCTTTCCAGCCACTCTGCCCCAGCCTGTAGCACTGCATGGGGTTGTTGTGACCCAAGGGCAGGCCCTGGCACTTGGCCTTATTGAACCTCATACAACAGGTCTCAGCCCACCGATCGAGCCTGTCCAGATCCCTCTGCAGAGCAACACTCCCACCCAATGTGAATTTACTAAGGGTGAACTTGATCCCCTTATCCAGGTTGTCAAAAAAGATATTAAAGAAGATCTGCCCCATTATGGAAGCCTGGGGGACACCCCTGGTGTCTGGACACCCACTGGATGCAGCACCATTCACTTCCACTTTCTGGGCCTGGCCATGCAGGCAGTTTTTAACCCAGCAAAGAGTGCTTTTCCAGGAGAACGTCATGGGAGACCGTATCAAAGGTTTTGCTGAAGTCCGAGTAGACGACATACACAGCCTTTGCCTCATCCAGCAGTCAGGTCCCTGGTCATAAAAAGAGATCAGATTGGTCAGGAACGACCTGCCTTTCCTAAACCTGTGTTGGCTGTTGATGACTATATTCACTCATACTTTCAACAAAGAATGGCGGTTTTACTCAACCCTTCTTTTGATATTAATATATTAATATAAACACTACTCATTATCCTTTACAGAAGCGGCCTGATTAAGTTCTAACTGAGCTTTTACTGTCCTAATTTTCCTTCTGCATGATCAAGGTTGAGGGAAGTGATTCTGCCCCTCTGTTCTTGTGAGACCACATCTGGAGTGCTACGTGCAGCTCTGGGGCCCCCAGCACAGGGAGGACAGGAACACCTGGAGTGAGTCCAGAGGAGAGACACCAAGATGAACTGAGAATGGAATGAGGAAAAGCTGAGGAAATTTGGTTTGTCCAGCCTGGAAAAGAGAAGGCTTATGGGTCACCTAATTGTGGCCTCCCAGTACCTGAAGGGAGCCTGCAAGAAAAATAGAGAGAGACTATTTACAAGGGGATGTAGTGACAAGGCAAGGGGGAATGGTTTCAGACTAGGGGGGCAGCAGTGAGGCACTGGAAGAGGTGGCCCAGAGAAGCTGTAGATGCCCAATTCCCAGAAGTGCTCAAAGCCGGGTTGGATGGGGCTTTGTACAGACTGGCCCAGTGAAAGGTGCCCCCATCATGGCTGGGGATTTGGAACTAGATAATCTTAAGGTTCTTTTCAACCTAAGCCATTCTGGAATTCTATGATTCTATGATATTGGAATTCAAAATTTCTAATTTTTTTTTTAAATTCTTGACTGATCATGGTTGCAGAAGGAATGCATGTCACTAAAAGTAATAATACATGAAAACACACACATACAACACTGGATTAAAAGAGTTTTTGAGGAGCAGAGGAGAAACAGGGAAGGGAAACCTCATAATATTTAGCCTGTGCATATCTCCCTCTGTCTCAGAAAATAAATTTGACTAAGCTTGTTAATGAGATTGTGCTCAGAACTCTTAAATGACTGCACTTCCTTTTCTGGCTAAACACAAATCAAGAAACCTCATTTAAAAAAGTCACAAAGACACTACTTAACCTGTAAATTTAAGCTTAAAACCTCCCACAGAGACAACTTTGAAAAGGCTGCCCTGCCCTAACAAACAAAACATGTAAATCTAGACTGAAAATACTGCAAGCTCTAACATACACCATCTTAATGCAAGATAGTTTATGGTAGCTGCTTAATCTCATTACTGAGTGACTGTGGAAGAAACATATGCTTTTGAGGCTGTCTGTATTATCTGCTGCACCAGTAATTTCTCTGAGGGTTTTTATATAAAATCAATTAAGAAATCCAGTGCAAAATGTTGTGCTACTGTCACATAAAACAACTTTTGTTGATGCCGCTGCTCTTTCAGTTTCCTTTTTTTTTATTAAAAAATTGGCTGAATTACTTTAGTCTACTCTTGAATGGTATAGGATAGAAAATACGAAGCAAGTTTAAAATAAAGTCTCTCTTACCAGCAATATATGTAAATGCCTACGTATTTTCTAAGGCATGTTTAAATTTGTAGTTCATCTGTGTTTAGAATTTTCATTTTCATAATGAAATGGTAAAAGACATATAGTACTCCATGTTTTGCCCACGTTGTTATTGTGTATGTCCTGTGGGTAGCCTAGTGTTTGCTTTTGCTGCCCAGGGTAACAAGAATTTTTTTTCTGTGTTTTATTTCTTAATTTATTCTTTAAATTTTTATTTTAAAGCATAAAGATTAAAACAAGAATTCTTTTATCTGACTCAATTGTTTGAAACTAATTTCTTAGTATTAATAACACAAAGTTCCTAAAGCAGATCATCTTTCCACTTCCTACTGTTAGGTAAGAAAAAAGATGAATTAAAAGACGAAAAAAAAAAGATGGAAAAAAAAAGATGAATCAGAAAGGAAACTATTAGAGGAAGAAATACAAGATTGTGAACATGTTCATGAGAACTAGCAAGTGTAAGGGAACAGACTTCAGAAGAATAGAGTGAAATTGCTCTACAATTCAATTGCAGTGAAATTGCTCATACAAAAGTATGTCACAGTATGCTTGAGAAGTAGAAAGCTGGAACGATATATGTGCATTTATTCTATTTCTAGATTCCTTATGCTCTAAGATAAGGCAATGCCATCTATTTTAATTTTCTTTAAATGCTAAGAAAGGAGCTGTTCAAATGTTTTTGTGAAGTGTTTCTTGGGAAATCATTAGGCTGGACTGAAGCAGGAATGATCTGAGAGGATGGCAGGTTAGTGCTTCTCATGTGGCTGTAAGGAAGAGAGGGGAAGAATTTGGTCAACAGTAACATTTTAAGATAAAGATTTCAATTTGACTCAAAGCTGAATTTATAGAAGAAGATATATTTTCACCCATGCTGTAATGAGACTGGCACAGCAGAGCTTATTTTGTGCCTCAGGGATCAGGTTGCAACAGGCTTTGGAGAGGCCAAACAGGTGATATAAACTAATGCAGTCTTCACAGGTGTGCCTAAGTCTGACTGACATGATGGGGAATTTCCAACACATTTTCCATCAGGCCTGTTCCCATTGCTTATGCTCCCACAGTGGAGTGATAGTTCTTGAAATGCCGTTCTCTGCCCATGAAAGTGCAGCAGGAACTTTCCACCCTCAGACAAGGATCTGCTCTTGTGGCTGCCTGACTGTGCCTGACTGCAACTGGGATACCCTTTCAAAGGAGGGAAAAACACCACCTTCTTTTCAAGAGTGAAATGGTGGGAAGAAGAGTGGTACAGTGACGTTACTTGCTGCAGCAGCAGGTCCTGACAGAGTTCACTCAGCCAGGTCTTCCAGAAATTTTTTGCATCTGTATTATTCATTGCTAGTATCTGTATTGTCTGCCTGTTCTTGTTGTGGGTTTGTTCATAAGATGTGCATTCCTGTCACTCCTATATCCATTGATTTTAATTTAGTCCAGTTAAGTAGCTGTCATCTCATGCTGTTTTTGGGGTTTCCAATAGAGAAGAATGCATTAGCAATATGTGTTTTGATCCGAATATTATGATTATTAGAGAGATGTCTCTGACCAAATTAAGGTGCAAACAAGACCATATGCCAAAGTCAATAATAGGGATTTTATTTAACAGTCTAAGTAAATAACAAATGTGAGAGAAAGAGATAGAAAGAAACAGAAAAAAAAGCAAGTGGGGGGAGAGACAGAGAGAGTGACAGAGAGACAGATTAAGTAGAAAGATAGCCACCCTCCTTGTGGATCTGTCAGTGTCACTTTGTTTCTCTTCACTCTGAATTTCTCAGTGGTGGGGGTCCCACAAAACATTAAGGTCAATATATTAATATATGTTCAGGTATGTGTGGGAACATCCAGCACCTCCCCTGTGTGTATTGGGGGAGTTTTACATTGTCTTTTGCAACAGGCTCTGGATCTGTTGTAACCCTTAGGATCACATGCAGTCCTCTGGTGGAAGATCTTAGAAATGAGTTTTGGGGGTGCTTCAGTGGTCTTTGATGGTTTATGACCCCTTCTACTACCTCTCACATGAAAGTCCTTATGTGTATGTGACCACCCTGGAGGTGTGGAGTTTTACAGCTGAGCCAGTTTATGTAAGGGAGGAAAATTGGCATAACGAAAAACATGATCCAGTCTCCACAGCATCTGCTTGTAGCCTCTGGTGGTGGTTGTTCCCCGCTTCTGTCTTAAGCAGATCAGAAGTTTTGCTATCACACCCTCAAAATCTCTGCCGCCCCATCTCAGCTAGGGGCATTGTGAGCAAACTCAGCCTCAGCAGATGAGTCCCTGGGCTATGGCCTCCCCCTGCCGAACCCAGACAGAGCTGATTTTCAGTGCAGCTGCTGGGTTTAGTTTTCTTTGTTAATACATTCTTCTCTGCCAGCCTTGTTTACTGCTCCTTAGACCTGAGATAATTGGACAATAGTGACTTAACTCACAGTCCAAATTTCTGTCAGCAGGCATCTTTGGGAGTGGGGGGAGGATGGCTTCAGTGGTCACAGGTGAGCGAGCACTTGCTTCTTTGCACAGTTGCTACAGTGGAAAAAGTCCTTTGGTGATTTTAACAGTGTTTGAGCCAACAATTTTCAGTCTCTCACAATATGACAGTAACACTGTTCTCCCTAGTAGCTAAGCTGTTCATCATCTGTAACGTTTCTCCTTCTCCTTCTGTTTCTCCTTTCTACTGTCTCCCATGTAACTGTCCCCTGAGGCACGAAACAAAATGCTGGCTGTACTCTCACTGCTGTACCAGACCAAGCATTTCATTTTCTTTACAGGATTCAAAAACATCCATTGGATTGCTTTCAAGCTGGAAAAGTTTCCTCACTAGCGGTATTCTTTCATAAACAGTTGTCATATAGCCTTCAAATTCACATCAACACATGGAGGTCTTTTAGTTTTTAGCTATTATCATATATTTAGAGCCCTTAAGCGCCTCTACTAAAATACTATTTATGTTCAGCAACGTCAAGACTCTTGATGTTATGCTCTACTCTAAGGCACTTGTTTGCCTAGATAAAGAAATTTGCTTTGACAAATCAGTGATACATAGAATGCAATTCTCTGACAAGGTAAAGGCTTTTTATTATTCTTAGATTTGCATACACAGAAAAAGTCAAGATTTTCAGCTAATGTTAAATGCTTGTCAAATATGTTAAATGCTTTTCAAATTAATAGTTGTATATTAAACTTATTAACAGCACATGACATGCTCTTCAGGGAAGAATTTAAATTTTTCCTGTGGTATTTGCTCTCCAGATGTTCCTGTTTTGTTCTCTCTGCTTCTTCCTAGTAGGTAATAGAATTACCGAAAAATCAGAGGAAAAGACAAGCGATAACTGTAGGAAGAAAAATGAGAAGTTTATTTTCCCAGCTTCATCCTACACCTCAGAGATTTTTTTCATTTCTTCTTGCCCGGAATTTCCCAAATGTTCCCATGGATGCAGCACAGAGTAGTATTCCTGAAACTACTGTTACTATCACAGTTCTAGAACCAGTTTCATTATTCAATGAGCAAAATATCACATACTTTATAATGATCAGCATGGGTACCAGCTCTGATCAAACCTTAGAGATGCAATTTTACTGGAATTCAGTCATGGTGAGGGGAGACACAACAATATTGTTGGGATGAAATTAATTCCTGGATATGAAAACTTATTTAAAATTTCTCATCTACATTTTTTTTAAATTTAAATAACGACTTTTTTTTTTCAGCTTTTTGATCAGTAGCCATGGATATTGATCTTGAAAATTCATATAATTAAACACAATAAAAAGAATATTACTGTGCATGTCTTACCACCCTCCATCACAGCTTTGAGTTGTAAAATTTCCAAAAATTGTATGAACAAGTATGACAATTACCTAAGTATATAATACTGTGCTGTTTCAAGCCAGCAAAAAAACTGGTACAAGATTTTGAAGCTTTGTATTGTCCCTGCTGTCTTAGACACAATTTTGACTTTTAACATAATTAAAAAAAAAAAAAATCTAAAAGTCTTTATTAAGATTTCTGTATTTGTTGCACTTTACATTGTAAATAAATTGTTGATTCTAGTAAATTCTTTATATAGCTCTTCTGAATAATGTAAACTGTGTATGCTTGAAGTGCTCAGTGTAAGCTAAGGAATCAAAGTAAAGCAAGCAAGGTCTTAGAGTAATTTGAAAAGCTAATCTTCCTCCTGACCCCAAAACAGTTTTAATGATTTGGGAATAAAATTAATTGCTGGGGAAAAAGCTATCAACAAACAACAACAACAAAACACAAACAAACAAACAAAATCCTCAAAATCGAACAAACTATCAACAAAACGAAGCAAAAACCCAAACCTAAAGAAATCTCCAAGAGAAATAGCCATTTGAAATGCATTTATGTTGTAGAAACATCAGTGTGGTATGTCATAAAAAGATCGTTACAGTTCTCAGGCAGGATGTGTCACTGCACCCACAGAATATGAACTTCTGGCTGTAGCCCTCCTGGTGCCATCTAGACTCTTCTTACTGGGTGCTTTCCTGTGACTTCTATCAAGCTTTAATAGACCTTAGTTTTTCATTTATATGGGAAATTATATTAATCTACTGGAAAGCAGAATATCAGATTTATTTCAGCTTTTACTTTATAAAAGTTGAACATAAAAGATGAATATAGCTTGTTTAAGAAGTCCTGATTATTTTTTCTCACTAGGCATGTGATAGAAGTTCTTCTCAGACAATATTTTTTAAATTAATTCCTTATTTAATCATATATGTTATTACCTAGACTTATTTAATCTTTTTTTAAAGGTCATAATTTCCTATATGCATTTGGCTTATTTTTCATGTGAAGACTTCACGTGTTTTCCCTTGGACTACTGTATGTCCAGAAATATAGCAAGGTATAATGATATACAGTATTGCACTTCTCATGGTTATAATATATAGAGAAATAGAAGTAATAAAATATACTCAATAAATTGGTAAATTCAATTCATGAGCAATTCCTCACAGAACCAGAAAGACGATGAAGGTGACACTATCTACTTACTCTTGCATTACCTAAGAAAGAGTAAAAATATTTCTAATGTCTCAGTGTACAGGCTGATGAATACAGTGGCTTTTTCTTCATTCTCTGTGAATTTCATACCTATGCCAGCTAATACAAAGACTGATTGAGTAGTACTCAAAATTATTACTACAAGTGGCCTTTAAAGGCTATGAGGATGTTATTCTTAACCCCGTGATCAGAATACATCTGAAAGGAATTATAAAAAGTTTTAAAAAATATTCAGCTCCCACTTCTATCATGTGTTCAGAGAAAGAGCTTCTTCCTACAATGATGCTGGAGGTGGGAAGAGAGGGCTTACTGGTAATCATTCATCCACAACTCAGAGTAGGACTGAGAAATAGGTGGAAAACAACACAGATCAGTTTATTCAGTGAGAAAAATCAAAAATATTAAAACCAAATCATTTCTCAGGTAACACATACCTGTAATTTTTCTTTTCACATTTCAGATTAGACACCTTTAAAGCCTCTGAGGAAAATTTTTACAAGGAATGTAACCCAACCTCTTGCTAGAGGTGTATGACTTTTTTAATCCTGTCCAGAAAATTTTCAATATCTCTAACATAATGGTTTCTTCTAAATTAAAATTACTTAATCTCCATAACATTTGACATTTTATCTTACCCAAAAATAGAAACATTAAATGCTTTTTATTTTCCCTTCTTTCATCTGATCTACAGTCATTCTCTTGAATACAGTATACTGATTAATTTAATTAAGTGCTTCAATATGTTGTAATAAAATAACTATATATTGTTATTCAGAAAACATTTGGACTTGTCATATTAGGCTGTAGAGCTACTAAGTGTAATATAAGCCATTCATCTTGAGCTGACTGCAACATTGCTGTTCCTAGTGAGAAACACCTTAATTTGTTAAAAGTGACAATGAGGTAGTTATTATATTCCTGTGGCTTCCACAGCATTGCATAAATTCATCACAACTTCTTAAAATATTAAATTGGGATAATTTTCAATGCTACACTCACTCCCTTGAAAGAAGAGGAGACCTATGGAGAGACCTTGACAGATTAGAGGGCTGGGCAGTCACCAACCATATGAAGTTTAACAAAGGCAAGTGCCAGATTCTGTACCTGGGATGGGGCAATCCTGGATTTACAGACAGGCTAGGGAATGAGAGGCTGGAAAGCAGTGCTGTGGAAAGGGACCAGTGGGTCCTGGTCAATGGCAAGTTGAACATGAGCCAGCAGTGCCCTGGCAGCCAGGAGGACAAAACACATCCTGGGGTGCACCAGGCACAGCATCACCAGCTGGGTAAGGGAGAGGATTGACCTGCTCTGCACTGGGGCGGCCTCACCTCGGGTGCTGGGGGCAGTTCTGGGTGCCACAATATAAGATGGACATTCAGCTGTTGGAAAGTGTCCAATGTGGGGCAGCAAAGGTGGAGAAGGGCCCAGAGGTAAAGGTGTATGAGGAGCAGCTGAGGTCACTTGGTCTGTTCAGCCTGGAGAAGAGGAGTTTGAGGGGTGACCTCATTGCTTCCTCATGAGGGGAAGACGAGGGGCAGACACTGATCTCTTCTTGCCGGCTATCAGTAATACCAATAATCTTCATCCAAACACTGGAACAGGCTCCCCACGGAAGTGGTCACAGCACCTAGTTTGCCAGAGTTAAAGAATTGTTTGTGCAATGCTCTCAGGCTTGTGGTGTGACTCTTGGGGCTGTTCTGTGCAGGGACAGGAGTTGGACTTTATTGATCCTTGTGGGTCCCTTTCAACTCAGGGTATTCATTGATTCTGTGATTCTATGAAAACAGACAAAAGTAACATCATTTCAGAATAGAATAGAATAGAACAGATTAGAATAGTTCAGCTGAAAAAGACCTACAATAATCATTTTGTAGAACTGATTGACCACTTCAGGGCCAGCCAAAAGATAAAGCATGTTATTAAGGTCTCTCCAAATACCTCTTAAACACTGACAGTCTTGAAGGATTGTCTCATTGTCCAGATTTTTCCTCTTGAGTTCCATGAGGGGTTCCCTGTTCAGCCAAACTGGTCTTCTGTCCCATTTGCTTGACTTAAGATGTGGTGGAATTGTCTGCTCCTGAGCTTTTAAAATTGGTTGTTAGACAATTGCCAGTAATCATACACTCCTAAGTCCTCAAAGGCAGATTCTCAGTATTCACTGCTGAGTAGGTTTCTGAGCAGTTTAAAGTTTGCTGTCTTGAAATCCAGGGTAGCAACTCTGCTGACCTTTGTACTAATTACATTGAAAATTCTAAACTTAATCATTTCATGATAACTGTGACAAAGCCAGCCAGCTACCACTGCTTATCCCACAAGTCCTTCTCTATTCACAAACTGGAAATCTATGCATATTTCCTAGTTGACTCACTGGGTACTGACCCGAAGTTATCTCCTACGGACTTCACAAATTTCCCAGGTTTGCTTGTCACAGCAGTACAGTGTTCCTGTATGTCTAGGAAATTGAAATCCCCCATAAGGGCAAAGATTGTTGATCTCTCCTAATTTCCTACAGAATATGTTATCAGTGTTATCACTCAGGCTAGGCCATTGGTAACTGACACCCACTACAACATCTCCTTTTCATACAGTCCTACTCCTCCACCGTGCCTGCCCTGCCTATCCCTTCTGAACAGCCTGTATCCCTCGATGCCAGCACTCCAGTTGTGCGACTCATTACACCAAGTCTCACTAATATCAGTGACATCACAGTTCTTGGAAGCAACCAATTATTCATCTGGAAGAGAACTTGCTGTGTGAATTCTGCAAAGATAAATTAAATGAAACAGGGATGACTAAGTTTTACACAAGCAGTGAAATGTAATGCCCAAGGCAGTTCCTCTGACTTAAGGTTCTATAAAGGTCAATAATCCTTGCTCTACTCCCTCCACCAATTATGAGACTAAATGCTAGTAATTATTCATATTGAATAGGGGACTGACATACAAATTTTATTGGAATTCAGTGGGGTTTACAGATAGTTAAGAATCTAAGTGCCAAAGTATAAGAAGTCCCCATTAATACCTAGAGGGTCTGAATTGGGCCCTATAGACAGAATCTCATGTACTTGGGTAACAGTTACAATATTTTAAAGCATAATGTAAGTTAGAGAAATAGTTAAAGAATTTCCTTAAATTATTCTTTTGTAAAAGATTAGAAACCATGGAACTTTGCTAGAAAATAAACAAAATGTAGCAAAAATGTCTTTAATTTTCCTGTTTTTTAAGGGATTATCTGTGGAGTTTATAAACCTAAATTATTACTAAGTTACCAGCTGGTGTAAACTAAATTACTCATGTAATCTGGCATACACATTCAACATATCTGAGTTATGGATGAGATCTGGCTTGATAAATTCAGTGTTGCATAGACTACAGTTGTTAGAAGCTGTCTTGGAAAAATCAGGTGGCACAAATAATAAATTCCTTGTTGTACAGGAACACATTTCAGGAGTTATACAAATCAGGCATATGAATATATTTCTACAGTGGGTCACAATACTTCTCTCCATTTATGTCTAACCTGGATAATGCAACCATATCTCCAGCTTCTGTATTTTGCAGTGAAAGTGCAGGGGAGTGATCTCTTGCCTGGATTTTTTACACATTCTATGCTGAACCATCTCGAATATCATACACCTTTTATCTCTTTAATTGTAGATAAACTTGTGACAGTATTTAAAATGACCATTCCATTATTGTATCTCATTTCCAAACTATTATCTTTAACTTGTCTTGGTTGTAGAATGAGAACTGTTTTCTATTTAAAAACTTGACTGCTTCCATGGATATGTGTCACAAGCATTCAGACAACCAATGGCTCCTCTTCATGTGAGGATTTTAAGAACACCAACATCTTAATTTATTTTTTCTTTTGGCAGTATAGCAACAGCAGTACTAAAAATACTGCTAGAGGTCTTATTTTTCTGTATAATATATAGGAACTAAAATATCTAAGCATGGGAAAATTGTTCCATTGGTCATTGAATGATCCTGATTCCTCATTGTAGTTCTTCTTCATTCCTCACACTGGAGTGTAAAAGATGAATTGGAAGTGAAGATGCATTGCTTTTGTGCTGCATCTGAATCTGATGTGCAATAGACTTCTAGTTCCAGGAGATGAGGTTAAAGAAATTTATTTGATTACATGCTTCCAAATACACCCAAAATAAAATGTGTCTCCATGTGCTTGTTCCATATAATATATTTAGAGCAAAGTTATTTCCAAAATTCAACTTTAAGCATTGCTTTTAAGACTTAATTCTGTAGACTTTCAGTACAGGAAATTTTTTTTTTTTTCAAATATTTATGAAGCTTTACTTTAATTTTACAGTATCAATTTGGATAACCCTGTGTCACTCACTCTTGCAGGAAGTGCCAACATTTTGCACAATAAAAATAGACACATTTCCATTTGATTTTTAAACAAGCTGAAGGGACAAAAAGAATAGGTATTGCTACATAAAGGAGTACTACATGTTTAAACAAACTCAGTTGTTCCCAGGAGAAAACTACAGCAAATACCATTGTCACTGGGCTCTTAATTTTGCTGCACACCTTACTTCTTTATTATGTATTCACCTGAAGCTTGATTTTCATCTTATTTTCGTCTGTGTGACATGATAAATCTGTTACCTTTTTCAAAAACATCTAGCACAGAAGAAAGGATTAAGCTGCCCTTTTGAGGTGTGCTTTTATGTGTAACAGAGGGGAATAAATGGCCAAGGAATAAGAAGTTTTACATGTCCTATTTCCAGAGTCCTGCTGGCCATCTCAGTATACAAATATGAATAAGTTAAGATCCAAGTGGGATAAATAATCATCAAATAGCAGTACTCTGTAGATTATTTTTATTGATAACTTTTTTCAGTCCTTTTTTCAGTTTTTAAATTTCATGTTGGACAAAACAACAGTCCTGTTGTGCAATTATTTTTGCAACTACTCAGGAAAGAAAGTATACTATCTGGAGACTCCTGTCTGGTGTAAAGTGCAGCAGCACAGTACAAGCCAGGTAATGCAGCCTCCTGGTCTGCATTAGTAAGAACATTGTCAGAAGGTCAAGGGAGGTGATCTTTGCCTTCTATTCAGTACCTCTAAGACTCATCTGGGGAACTGTGTCCAGCTCTGGGCAGCCCAGTACGAACTCATGGACTTCCTGGAGAAAAGTCCATGCCAGGAAAGCAAATATGATGAGGGGACCAGCACATTTCTTTCTTTCAAGAGAAATCAAGTGACTTGGGACTGGTTCAGCCTGGAGAAAAGAAGACTTAGATGGGATATTATTAATTCCTGTAAATATCTGAAGGGAGAGTGCAAAGAAGATAAAACCACGCTCTTTCCTGGTTTTTAGTGTTTTAGTGGTTTAGTGGTTTTTTTGGTGTTCAGTGACAGTGGCCACGAAATAAAAGACTCTAAATCCATCTGAATACAAGACAAAGAAAACATTTTTACAGAAAGTGATGAGAGTGGAACAGTTTGCCTATAGAGATTTTGGAATCTTTATCCTTGGAGACATCAAAGGCCCAGCTGAAAACAGGCTTGGGCAATCTGTTTGTGGTTGAGTAAGTGATTGAACTACATGACATTCAAAAGAGCCATTCTGTGATCGCCTGAATATGAGGGTCAGCTGGCATTACTCGTATAAAAGTGAGAAGAGAGAGCAGAGACTTCACAGTACATTATCTGAGTTTGGTGTGCTGTCAGATGCTTTCTGGTACACAAGGTGCCACAGATATGCTGATGTTTACTGTATAGGGAGGAGAATTTTAAAAAACCAAACTGTATAAAGAAGAATTAAAAGTCTGAGAGTTTCCTAGGGAAGAATATCCACTGATAAAATATTTGCACTAGAGCAGCTGTCCATCTGCAGGCTTTGTTTAGTTTTCTTTTATTTATGTGCAAGATTTAATTATGGTAGTAGCATGAGAAACACCTATAAGAGAAAACAAAACAAACCATAAAGAAATCAGAAAGGATAATCATTATGAAATATTTTTTTCTTACGTATGATCTGTGACAGTTAAGCCCTCAAATAATACGTAACAAATACCCCCAGAGAGTGAATCTAGAGATAATAGATCCTCTTTATTTTAGTTCTGATATTTTCTTAAGTAAGTGAGAGTCAAGTGAAATAGATACCTCCTGTAAAAGTAACAAGTTTTTAATGTGCCATATAATTTTGAGAATGTCTATGTAAGTGCCTGAATGATTGGAATTGAGATGTTCCTGAAAAATACAAAACAAAGATATTGTATCTTTACAAATAATGCTACATTCTTGATTTTTGTGATTTTTTTCTGGCAAAAGGAAGATCCATGGACTCAAGGATATTTTTCTGAGTTTTGGGGTAAAGAAATATTACACATCTAAGTAATTATGAAGTTAATTTATTGACCTTGAAAAACTGACTCTTTCACATTACTTTCACATTTAGACAGAGTAAAATTAATGGTTTTCTCAGTCAGTTAGAAAACCTCCTGGGTGTGCTTTTATCTTCTCTGCCTATGGACAAAGCACTCATTGGTTCAAAAAATACTTATTTTCTTGTTTTCTTCCCTTGGATTGAATTCTTTCCTTGAATGGGTTCAATGTTACAGTCAGTGTTGAAGCAGTGGACCAGTTAAATCAGCAGGGTGGGAAGAGATGGCAAACCTAGGCCAAAATTTGTATTGAGTCTGTGTACATCTTTCCCACAAGTACATTGAAAATGTTCCTCACTTTTCTCAACACATCTATGGCATTTTTAAGTTACACATCTTAATGGGCAAGACTATTCTCCATGAGGTTTGGGACAGTTATCCGCAAGAAATGCCTCTGATGCCCATTCCAAATTGACATCCATTGTGCTTGCTATATACTGTTTGCATTTAATTCACACACCTTTCTTCTGTTCTTACAGTGGCACAGTGATAAAATCTGACCAAAAGGTTGATAGTATATTATAGTTTTGCTGAAAAATTTTAGGTATTCAGAGAATTAAAAATGAGGACTAACTTTTCTGAAGGCATTTATAGATGCCTAAATTATTATTTCCCCCACTTCTTTGTAAGAACGAATTTTAAGTCTGCACTGCTGCTCAGACCACATTTTCACCAAGGACAATAGGAAGTAGGAAGAAATTTGTATAGGTATAAGTTAATATGATTGCAAATACCCATGAAAGAATATCAATCTGTGAAACTTGTGCTTTTGAAGTCTCCATAAAGGGGGAAATTTTTGTGTCAGAGGTAAGAACCACCCTCTGCTCCAAGCTGTGGTCAAGTGTTAAATCTGTTCCAATATGTTTTTGTAAATGTCAAATATCAAGAGGTTAAGTATATCAGCTTGCATTTACTTCTCTCTGTTTCACACTTTTTAGGTAGATTCAGGTCTGCTGTAGAATCCATATGTAATTTGTTGGTCCTTTAACTATAGAAGGTAGAAATAAACAATCGATGCTGCAATAGGGTAGGAAGAATGAGGAGAAAATAATCCTTTTGTACTAAAGGGACAGAGTTGCCTGATCCCAAGGGTATGACTAATCAGAATAACACGACTGGTTTTGAGTGACCATGGGAAGATACTGCAGGCAGCTGTAATCTTGTAACACGTCTCCACATGCCAGCAGGGTGCACTGTTAAGGAGGGGTTAAGAAGACTTGCTTGAAGAGGTACTTAATGTTGGCAACTTCAAAGTTGGAAGGGCTAATGAAAAGAATGAAAGAGTCGTGTATTTCATTTGGTGCAGCTGTTGTTCCCTCAAAACTGCCGAAATTTGCATCTTTACAAACACATAACTACATCGCCATACCCCAGCACTCTCCAGGAATGTTGAAGTTATTTGGAGAAATGTAGAAGTAACATTTCTACATAGAAATGTTTTTTACATTTATGTATTTTACATAGGGCCCCAGATTTCTTGCATTCTTTTGGTTTAGCTTGAGGACTTTCAGTAGTTTATGATGAAAATGCAGGAAATAATTTTCTTTTACATTTCATTTATTTTGCTAGAATACACAGTCTAGTTTAAATTACTGTGATTACATGTTAAGTTTAACATCTAAAGTGTTGTTAGGAGAGTGATACTAGATACTCTAGGTGAATAGCTGTTAATGTGTGCAGTGTCTAAATCACAGGTTATTATTCAGCTGCAAAGTCATTACTTCTTTTCAGTGTGAATATAAAATAATTGAGAGCAGGGAACTAGAATATCATATTTTGTGAAGGCTTGGTGCTGTGTCCCTTGTATATCCATTTGGGAATATATCAGGTATCTTAACTATCAGGGAGATTCACTGAAGCTAAAACGATTAGCACAGCTAGCAGATTCAGTTTCAAAAAATACTTGCATCCACACAGATTGATTAGGGTCACGTGATATTTCTACAGGGTATGATTAATTATAGTGTATTTCTTTTAAGGAAAGATAATACTGTATTTGCTAGCATATTCTTTTGGGTTATGCATGGAAATGTACCTCAGTGACCCTCAGACTACTAGTACACTCATTTGTCTCACAGTCAGATATCAAAATTTATTAAGATACAGTAGACTGAAATATATGTATGCTTGGGAGAAATAGAAAACAGAATCATATTAAGTTTTGTGGTCAGACTAAATCTGTATCTGTGAAAAGGTGTTGTATATTAAAGTTACCTCTATCTTTGAGTCATACTCTGTAGGGACTACATAAGATTGACACAAGACTCTGCAAATTGCTTGAAATCAGCTTTGACCTTTACGCTTGCTGTGGGATGTTTGCATCCTAAAGACTCCAAAGGGAAAACAGGAATAAGTGAACAGTGACTTTGAGTTTTGAGCGCAAGACTCGTTATTTTCTGAGTAGCTGAACAGCATTTTAGAGTCCTTTGATATTGTACTGTAGCATATGTGAACCCACATTTTTTTTATCTTCTGGAAAGCATGTACCCACCCACATCTATCTAGGTGCAAAAACAAACCAACAAAAAACCTGTGCCCCAAACAATCTTGAATCTGCTTGGGAAAGCTGGAATCAATTCAGCTATTTCTCATCATTAGTTTTCATATGTACCAAACACCTAAATCTTACATGTTGGCCTTTTTACAGACTATTGTTTTATTCAGTCAAATTTAATTTCTACCTTGTGTGGCAACATTTTTTTAAACTAACTTTTAATACTTTTAATAGAAGTGGGGTACCACCTTTGCTGGCACAGGTAAGAGCAGTGCTGTCAGAGAGAGTTTGGTTAGCATATGACAAGCAACTTGCTCACTGCTCTCTTCCATGGCCCATAGCTCCAGCCAAACTGAATCAAAGCTCTGCTGATTTTGCCAAAAGGCCACCTAACAATACAAAAACTTCTTCAGCACTGCAAGAGCTGTCCATGTTGACTTCTCATTCATCTTAGAAGTGCCTCCACAGATCTACAGCTGGCATTAATCAACCTACCTGCACTGACTTAAAAATTAAATGCCAGTTAAAGCTACATATCTACTGATACTACTATTTTGTAGGAGCTGGCTTAGCACCAGTGGTCAGTTTTTATGCTCAGGTGTATCAACTTTTAATTGGTAGTGCCTTAATCTTCAACTGAAGTTCAGAGGTTAAAAAGAAATAGCAAAACGGATTCCCCCACCATGTTTTCCAAGTTTCAATATGCTTTCTCTTGATCAAAAATCTCTTTCAATAAGTTAAAATGAATTTAAATTCTAGTTTAAAAAACCACTTTCATGTCATACACTCTAGGGACAAAGCTGGGCTTACAATCTACCTAGCCTCTGAAGGTACTTGTAGGTCTCCTCTCTGTGTCAGTACTACCAAAACCATTATGGTATCCAGACAATGACTTCATGTCCAAACGATGGGGTTTGGATGTAATTCTCCAGTGTTAATTTGATAGTTTTTCTGGAATGCCACCTTGCTTCTTTAAAAATCCAGGAGTTTCTTTCAGAATTTAGATACTTTTAACCCTATAATTAGTAGAAATACAGGTCAGCAATAGCAATCTGTAAAATCCTTTGCTTTCAGGGGTTACTTTCACATCCCGTTATTGAGTCTGCTGTCACTTGTAAAATAAACGTCATAGTTCATGCACTGTTTGAAGACAATAGTGAGCTTCTGTGATGACAGTACTGTACACATACAGTGTAATTCTTTGGAATTTCTTTAGAAATCAGTTTGGTGTAAACCTGTCTCTGGAAAATGAGCAAAAGCAAGTAATAAATGGTCAGATCATATGTTTATGATGCATATATTCAATTTCTGGGTACTTGGAACAGTGTGTTAAAGAGCTTAGATACTATCTTTGCATCCAGCATTAATGAAATCTATTTTTTAATTAGTGCAAGACATAAGTCATGCAAAAAAATGGAGGACAATATATGTAAATGAATTTACACTGTTTTTTTCTCACCTTGCCTTCCCAAGATTTCTTTCATATGTCCTCTCTTCATACAAATATAATAGAGTAATTAATCATATGATATTATGCTTTTGACAGTTTTAGCCTCTTGAATACATTTATATCATCAGTCAGAACTTCCTTATGCCATATCCTTTGTCTTTTTGTATCTTGTCCAGTAACTTTTAGTGCCATCTACAATTCACCTTAGACAGCATTCTGCAGCCACTTAAAATGATTGTCTATCTGAGAAATCAATAAAATGAAGGTCTATTAATAACACACATTTTAAGGGACATGCCGAGATGACTGTCATATTCTCTTGTGTGAGAGCTATCTTGACATAGAAAAAGCTGTCAGAAACCCATTAGAAATAAATCATTCTGACACCATCATTCTGCTTTTTTAATAGTGGGGTGTCAGCACCTCAATATTTTCCTGTGCTGATAGATGGGAGGGGTGAGGAATAAAGTTCTCTGTCACTAGCAAAAGACTTTCAAAGCTTGAATTCTGATGTGACATGAAATGGAAACAGCAGACTTGCCCTAGAGTCACTGTTACAGACTAATGATGCAAACACACTGATGTTTGGAGCATTTTAAAGTATGTCCACTTTGTTACAGTGAGGGACTCTTGAAAAGATTCACATCAGAATAAAACTGAAAATTATTGACAGCAATCACTTCAATTTAAATTAATCCAAATCCTTGGATGTTAAATGTTTGCTCATAGAACAAGAGGCTCATATTGCATCTTGCATAAGGAAAGTAGTGTCCATCTGACCTTAATGATCATATATCCTGATCTGAGCAAAAAATCTAGCTCCTCACAGTCTACGCCTCCGTCATCCATTTCAAGGGCTGATATAACTGAAGAGTTATGACATCCTGGTCTGCTCTGAATATTACAAGTCTCACAGTAGTCAGATGCAGTCAAGGGTGTGGGGTTATTGAACAAAACATAAACAAGTCATCCAGGCTGCCCTTTAAAATAAGCAGTATTGGTAAAGAAGAATCTAGGGAAAGTAATTGTGATATTTTCAGTCATTGTTGGGGTTATATTTCACAGCAGATGATGTTGCTTTTCAGATGTGCAGCCTGATTTTCCACTTTTTGCATTGTTTTTGAGACTGAATGATGCAATCCTTCTGGAAGAAATCCTATCAGTCAGCAGGATCTGTTTATTTAGCTTATTCTCAGACACGGCATACACAGGAAAGAAAATATTGTCATTGGGGTCCTTATGTAGCAGAAGCTTGTGCATTATTGTACCAAGTTGAATATATGCTCTCCATTCCTGGGGGAGAAAGCTCCAGAGGCCTTTCTGTGAGAGAAAGATGCAGGTACAGCTTATCGTGTGAGAGGACAATACCTACAACCTACAGGTGTCAATCTGTTTTGCTGGTAAATGTGTTTGAAAATCACTGACCACAATGTGAAGAGAGAGAACAAAGCCGGTTCCAATTTGTGTATGAAAGTATCAAGTAACTCTGTGTCATATAACTTGGGCCATGGCACTGTCCTCTTCCTACATTTGCTAAATACTACATGGAGTTTTCAAGGACTCAGATCAGTTTGTTTGAAGATCAGAGTGGAACTGACATTTCAAACACTGTTGGAGATTTGAGTCAAATAAGTTTTGAATGAATGAATAAAATAATTTATTTTTTTACTGGTAGAATTTTATGCAGAATTAACTGCTTTTAAACTTTTACAAGTAGACAAGTGACAGTTTCAACTGTTACTTCTTATGACATGGAAGAGGTGATGAAACCCCAGACTGAGACACAAGACAATTGAAACAAAGAAGAAAATTATACACTACTATCTACGTGTAGAATACAGGACGATTTACATATTAATTAGCAATCACAGATGTTAGTGAAATAATCACTGCAATAGTGGAAAACCCTCAAATTCAAGAAAAGGATTTTGGTAGATCATTTGGTGAGACATGGACTTTCAGGGAGTTTAGACTCCCAAGTTTTTGCCTAGCTGCCAGCTAGCTGTTATCCTGTCTCTCAGCTGTGGTACGGATGAGATACACTTTCTCACTGAGGTGCTGTGGCTTCTCTCTAGTTTCTGAAGCTTATGTGTTAGGCATGGTCTACTGGCTTGGAAGTTGGCAGTTAGGTGCGCATATTTTCTCAGACCTTGAAGCAGAGAAAACCCTGTAACAATGCACAGAGGCAGATCAAATTTATCTCTTGCTGAAAAGAGAAGTAGAAGGGCGATGAGTTAATGCTATGCAAGCTTAATTTTGAATTCATATCCAGCCTTCTCTGACATGCATATTTGTGCTTTCTCTCAGCAGCAATAAACAGTGCATTCTGAGATACCACAAAACAGTTGATGTTAACCTTGGTTCACTACCTGTTTCTACTGTATAAACCCTAGTGTAAACAAAACTTTAAATTTACCTATTTGACATACATTTTGGGAACATAAGACTTCTTCCAGAAGTTAATAACTAGTTAATATTTGTGACTTTATAGTGCCTTTGTGAAACTCTAAAAGTCTGTTCAGTTTTGGCTATGTCTACTTGATAGGGTGTTTACAAATGGGGTTTCTATGCCTCTGAATATCTGAAGAAGAACACTTATTCCTTTCAGGCAATAGTAAATTCACAAGTACTGTGTTATACTTTTCTCACAGGCATATCTGAGATGAGAAGGAAGGCCTTCCTTCCTTCCTTCCTTCCTTCCTTCCTTCCTTCCTTCCTTCCTTCCTTCCTTCCTTCCTTCCTTCCTTCCTTCCTTCCTTCCTTCCTTCCTTCCTTCCTTCCTTCCTTCCTTCCTTCCTTCCTTCCTTCCTTCCTTCCTTCCTTCCTTCCTTCCTTCCTTCCTTCCTTCCTTCCTTCCTTCCTTCCTTCCTTCCTTCCTTCCTTCCTTCCTTCCTTCCTTCCTTCCTTCCTTCCTTCCTTCCTTCCTTCCTTCCTTCCTTCCTTCCTTCCTTCCTTCCTTCCTTCCTTCCTTCCTTCCTTCCTTCCTTCCTTCCTTCCTTCCTTCCTTCCTTCCGAATTCCTTCCTTCCGAATTCCTTCCTTCCTTCCGAATTCCTTCCTTCCTTCCTTCCTTCCTTCCTTCCTTCCTTCCTTCCTTCCTTCCTTCCTTCCTTCCTTCCTTCCTTCCTCCCTCCCTCCCTCCCTCCCTCCCTCCCTCCCTCCCTCCCTTCCATCCTTCCCTGCCTTCCCGCCCGCCTGCCTGCCTGCCTTCCTCAACTGCATCTCATTAGTACCGTTGGTACAAAAATACTTAATGGCATGACTGATATGGCAGATTAAGACTTATAAACTGCTTTTCCCCTTCATTGCCTAGAACTGAATAATGAGAAACTGTAGAAGCCTAACTAGTTCAGAACCTTCTCAAGATTGTTATTTACATTAACTCCTCATCATTTATTTTTTTCGGTTTTTTTTTGGTTTGTTTGTTTTTTTGCTTGTTTTTTACAAAGCAGAAAGTGTACATGCAGGAAAGGATTCGGTTTCTGGCAGTGAAAACTTCCCCATAGCAGAATCAAACAACTCAGGGCATAGCTAGGAAAGGTAGAAGAAGGGCTGATCTGGCAGATTTTAGATGCAAGAAACATGTAGCCTGGATTTGCAAATTCAGAGTTTTTTGAAAAATAATGCCAGCAATTGTATAATGGTATTTTTCATTAGTAAATAGATTTTGGTTTTTGCTGAAACACATCTCTTACATTGTACAGAACCCCTCTAGATAGGAATAGGACTGATCAAAGTAAAATACTGCTTAGTTCAAGCAAGACAGCATGTTCTGTTATACACAGCCTGGAACCTTGAGCAAATCTGGTTTTGTTTCTTCTTTTGTTACTTCTGATACTTAAAAAATATAGAATTATCATAGAAGTTCTGTTTTTCAGAGGTTTATCACAATAATAAAGCAGGGGTATAACCACCATTAAGGAATCTTAACCCTGCTCTATTCCCAGGAGAGAAAGTGCTGCTGGTGGCAACTAAGCTGCGGTCTCTAAAGTAAATGTTGGTTGGCAAGTGTAGAAAGCAGAGATGCTAGAGAATGCAGCAACGCAAAATGAAAAGAATATTAGCATCCTCACAGAACACATTTGAAAGGCAAAACAGACACAATGAATCAGAGGCAAGCTGTGGCTGGACAGTAATGGATAGGATGGCAAGCTGGATTTGAATGGGTGCAAGCACATGTGTGTGCATGTGTGCATGTGAACATGCCTGGGATAGCATTCTTGGTCTGTCATTTGTCTGAAGCCTTAACTGGCACAACTTCAGAGAAAACAGACAAAAGGAGAAACAGTCCTTTAGTGTAGTCAGTATTCAGTCTGTGCAGTTTGTCATTGCCTCTTTGATATGAAACCAACATTTTTCCATCTCACAGTCTGTAAGGGGAATACAGCATCAGAGATTCTTAGAATGGGCTGGGCTGGAAGGGGCCTTTAACAGTAACCTAGTCCAGGCCCCTGCAGTGAGCTGGTGATAAGTTTTTTTAGCCCACCTTATGGAACTGGAAAACAAACAAGCCTTCAGGCACACTAGTCTGTTAAGCCTTCCATCATCAATATGTCTACAACAGCCTATTTTGTTTAATTCTAGAAAACTAACATCTAAAAGGTGTATTTGCATTTGAAACAAACTACTGAGTCAGCATGCAGTTTGTAGAATAAAATGGATTAAACAAATATACTGAAGCAAAGATATTTAAAAGAAATATTCATATAAAACTGCTATATAAAGTGTGCTCACTCTAGAAGGTGATTTTTCAGGTGTGTGGGAAATGTCATCTACAATTTTTCTTCTGAAATCATTAATATAAACACTGTAACTTCAATTAAAATTCATTGTTCTAACTGGGAAGAAAGCAGAAAAAATTTATGTCTGCAAATATTTATGTGCATGATAATGACTGTGAAGGGCTTCACACCAGATGATACAAAACAGTTTCATGTTACTCACTGAAAAGCCTATGTCAAAACCTCCTGTACAGCCCCAGATCATGCCTCTGTTTTAGATCTCTGCTTCTGTCAGGTTTGATTGAGGAAGAGAAAAACCTTGGGGGCATCTCCCATGCACATAAGATCCAATTACACAATCAGCCTTACCATCAGCAGTATGACTTTGGTTTTACACAACAACATTTAATCAGATGTTACTGAAAACATGCAAAGGATTGTTGAACATATTGAACAGGTGGAAAAACTGAAGTACTTGTAGAGTGACTTATTAAAGTTCAGCGCAAACACTTAATAAGTCATGTAATTTTTACCTGTATTTGTAACCTGTTTATCTCCAAATAGAAGATATGAATTTCACGTTACATAATTGAGATTCTGCCAGTTAGTCATGCTAAGTACGTTACTAACATTGAGCAACAAAGCTGCATTTGTCTGCATATTATTTTAAATCTGCTTTTGCTATTTTCTTAAGTTGTCATAGTTCAAGCTATATTTTTTATTTAAACTATTACTACTTCAGACTTATCTCCCTGAAAATTTTAGATCGGAAACATAAGCTGTTCATGCGCCAACTGCTTTGACTTATACAAAGTGACTGAATTAAAGGAGAAGGTGAGATATCGGAGAACTAATGAGAGAGTATCCAAAGGAGAGCTATGAAAATGGAGAACAATCTACAGAGGAAGCTGTATGATTAGCAGCTGAGGTCACTTGGTCTGTTCAGCCAAGAGAAGAGGAGACTGAGGGGAGACCTCATTGCAGTCACAACTTCCTTGTGAGGGGAAGAGGAGGGGCAGACACTGATCTCTTGTCTGTGGTGACCAGTGATAGGACCTGAGGAAATGTCATGAAATTCTGTGGGGGGAGGGTTGGATATCAGGAAAATGTTTTTGCCCCAGAGGGTGGTTGGGCACTGGAACAGGCTCCCCAGGGGAGTGGTCGCAACACCAAGCCTGCCAGAGCTCAAGAATCATTTGGACAATGCTCTTAGGCACATGGAGTGATTCTTGGGGATGTACTGTGCAGGGCCAGGAGTAGGCTTTCAATCTTTGTAGGTCCTTCCAACTCAGAATGCTCTATGACTCTGTAATGTTGTTAAAACCTGACAGATTTTTTTTCTCCTGTAAATTGATATATTGTCATTGAAGTCCAATCAGACCTCCATTTCTAGGGTAATATCCTTTGCAGATGCAAGTTGATGCAGATGTCATGGGCCTGATAGGGATAAGTTCATTCTGTATTACCTTAGAATCTGAAACAATCATGACAGTTAGGGAAGAAAACTGTGTTTCAGAACTCGAAAATTGAGAGGAAGTAGCCTTTAATATCAGTACACTTCAGAAAGAAATTACAACCTCAGCATATACATGCACTAAAATGGAAATCTGGAAGCAAAATTAACTCTCCAAAAACTATGGAATTCTAATTAAGTCTACCTGAAGAACTTTATTGTGGCTTCCTTCACACCTGCATGCGGTGCAAACTGCTGCATTGTCTTATCCCCAGCCACATGTTCACTGCTTCAGAACAAATCATAGTAAAAACCCCGGGTTGCTATGCTGCATTTTGTGCTTTGCCCCATCAGTCTGTGTGTGGTCCAAGCGTTGTCTTCTACACATTATTCAGATGCATCCCTGACAATAAATTTGTCATCTTCTCTTCAAAGCTGAGTGCCTCAGCAATGCACAGTTCATTTATATTCACAGTTCCCTTGGAAGGTTATTACATTGCACTCCTATGTGGAAAGGAGCACCCAGGATTCAAAGGTGGTTGAAAAAGAATGGGAGAAGAGTCCAAAAAAAGCTCACAAAGCAAACTACACATGGAAATGTATATATATTTTATGCATAATAATAATGATAAACAACAACAGAATAAAAAGAAAGATAGAAGAAAGAGGCAAAAAGATAGAAAAAAGAAAGGGGGATGAGACAGGAGAGGAAAGGGAATCCGCAGTCCTGGGTCTGGCATTGATTCAACCAACAATGTGTCCAGAGTCCTGGGGTGTGCCACGTTGCCTTTGTGGGAGTACCTTCCCCGAGATCTGTTTTCCCCCCTGGGCTTTGGTTTCTCACTCTTCACATAAATGAGTTGGCAGGAGAAGTCCAGTCTTCTGTATCTTTCTGGAAATGGTTTAGGAAGCTTTGAGGGAGTTTTTGTGGTCTCACTCTCCCTTGTCTGCTCCTTGATCACATTTTGGCGCTTGCACAGTGTGTTGTGCGGTCACCATGGACCTGAACAGGAAAACTGGCTCCGAAAAGGTGCTGCCATACCTTCATACATCCCCTTTCCAGGCACATTCTGTTCTAACCAGCCTGCTTGAATGGTCATCAGAAGAAATTTCTTCATGGAAAGATTTGTGAAACGTTGGAATTGACTGCATGGGGAGGTGGTGGAGTAACCAACCCTGGAGATGTTTAAGAAATTATTGGATGTGATACTAGTACCATGGTCAAGTTGAAAAGGTGGTGATCAGTCTAAGTTTGGACTTGATGATCTCAGAGGACTTTTCTAACCTAAAAATCCATGATTTTGTCATTGGTGTTTGAGGAAGAGCAATGCATTAACTCCCTACTGCTCAGGCTTCCAGAGAGGAGAGATGGTATTACAGCCGTTTCAGGACTTCCAGCTGAGAGAACTGAACTTCTTCTCTTCTCACAATATTTTTGTTTCATTTATTTTTTTCCAAAAATAAAAATGCTCTCTAAAAGCCTAACTGCATCCAGAGAAGAGATTAATATTTTATACAAGAGAGATCTAATACCTCCTGTGGGTGCCACTGACAGTTTTGTTACAGAAAATATAAAAAATGGTATCAGACAAAAAAAAATCCCACTCAGTAGCACCCTGGGTTTGGTTTTGGCTACCTTTCTTATTTTGAGAAATAGCTGCGTTGGATTTTTTTTTAAAAACCACGTGGGATGGCTTGGCTAAAGACGTGGTGTCCATCGCTTCGGCGGGTCTCCAGAAGCGTATGTACTGCCACCAGGGAATCTCACTAAGGCATGTGACCAAACAAGCCCTGGTCCATATGTCAGCCAGGTTCTGCACCCAGGGGCAGGTGGGACCTTCTGAAGCCATATTTAACTTTTGATTGACAGCTCCTGTTCTTGGATTGTACGCTCCTCCCAGACACAGACACCTTTTTCACATTTGAAACAACAGGGCTGCATCCCAAAAAGTGTGTGAATGGAGGCAGGGCTATGTAGTCCAGCAATTATAAACTCCTTATTATCCTTCAACAGAGGTTTTCAATAAGGAAATATAAAGGGAAAAGGAGTAAGAACTATTGTACCAAATAAGATTATTCTAATAAAATTTAATTAATATACCCTTGCACTACAGTATTTAAATTCAAACTAATTTAATAAAAACATTATGTTGATTAAATGGAAATTAATAGGTAATTCAGAATGTCCTCCAGTTTCAAGAAAAGTTTTAAGTCTTTTACCAAATTATATGCCCAGAATAGAGAAGACTGGGGAAAAATAAAACCCTTTTCAACATTTCTGTCCTCTCAGAATCTTTCACGATTAATAAGTCTTTTTCTGGAGTTTTTTTTCTTAACCTTTTATTCCTGAAGGACCACTTCACTTTTAAAAACAATCCATAGATGTCCCCAGTATTTTTTGTTAGCTAAAAGGGAAAGTAATTAAAAGATTATTTATTATTTAGGTATTAGAAAAGCCTGGTTTGTACAAAAATGTAGAAACGTACAAATTAAGAATGACACTGTTAAGATTCTGAATGGTTTAAAAAAAAAAGAACAAAAAAAGTAACCATATATTCCTCTTCAGAATCTGTTATATATTGTCAACTTTTCATATGCATGTATTTTTTCTTCTTTTTGAATTTATTTCCAGTTCATACATAAGCTTTTGGGAAGGAGTACTGTTGATTTGTGAGGCCCTTTTTGTGACCGCCAAAAGACTGAGCAGCATTGTTTTAGAGAGTTCTTCTCTAGTCATGACATTTGTATGTGGGTATGAATCTAAATACTGAATCTGCATGGATTGTTGATGTAGTAGTCTACTGGAAAGAATGTGCATTAACATTTATTAATCCTGCATTCAAACCAGCCTAGACATTTGGGTCTTCAGTGAGTAAGTGGCTAAATCTGATTGTTTTAGTGGTATTTGTGAGGCAGACCTGGTCCATCAGATAATAGAAAGTTGGCAAATCTGCTTAATCTATGTACAATATATGCTCTGTTTTGCATCTTTCAGTCCTGATCTTTGCACTATCCAAATGAGTGGGTATTTTGACTGACTGTATTTGTGCACCTAAGTTTCCTTGCATGGAAAGCAGGGTATATACACAATGATGTTAACCAGCTGGGCAACCAACATGTGGCCATGGTATCTATACTGGAAATAGGACTATCAGGCACAACAAACCTACACCAGCAGAAGCCTTCCTCACTAAGTTGATGATTTTTAACATGCTACCTCTGACCTATGCAGTTTGAATTATATAACCCATAGTATATTTCAGGGACTTGCAGAGTGGGGACCAGGTTCCAGTTCTGAAAAGTGAATGCGTGTCTCAGCAGGTAGTCTTCACAGAGAGAAACATACAGCTTGTTCTTCTCTTGGTTATGTCATGCCTGACAGTGAAGTGGAAAATGCCAAAACTCACTTCTGTACTTTAATAAAACAGTCTGCTGTCTTCCATAATAGCTGATAAATTGAGCTAAGCAATCACAAAGATAAGGGGGTCTTTGAAGAATCAGAAATCCTTCTCTTCTTAGATAGCCTCTCTATGTAATGGCCAAGTATTGCCAGTATGCTGCGGAAGAGCCTGAGGCTGAGACCCACTAGACAAAGGGACCTGACAGTGGTGTGACATAGCACAGCAGAACTTGTAGCACAAAAGCCAACAGAGGACCTCTGCAAGATGAACACTTTCCTATCTCTTCCTCCAGCTTCAGGTTGTTGGTTTGACTGTTTTTACTTTATAATATGACAAAAGAAATCATTTAAGAATCATCCGGCATTGTTTTCTTTTGAGGTACATGCCAATTTTCAGGATGATTGTTGTAAGACTGTTCCAGCATTCTTTTTCCAAAAATCATTGGTCAATATTCTAGATACTATAGGGTTCATTAGTAACAGGAAATACAACATTTCCTGATAATCTCATTTTTAGAGGCCGTGCTGTACTGAAAATACTCTTAAACTGCTAGACTCAGGAAGCAAAACTCTTTTTCCAATTATTTTCTTTCATGTAAAGATTGTTTCATGAAAGAAATATATGAACAGCTGGGTCAGTGAGGACCAGAACATAGAACTCTTTCTTTCTGAATCACTGAGTCATACTCATGTTGGTCTTTTTTTCCCCTATTAAAACTAATATTCTTTGCTGCACAAATGACACTGCTTCAATAGGAGGGATTTTATCTTTTTGTGGTGGTGGTTTTTTTTGGTGGTTTTTTTTTTTTTTTTTTTTGGTGACCAAGCAGAGCAGTAAATTATTTCTTTTCAGGGATGAAGAGAGAGTATATTATCTGCCAGTCAAGAAAAGACCCTGGAAGATGGACAAAGAAGATCAATAAAAGAGAGAATGTGTCATCTCTCTCAACCAAATGTGCAAATCTCAGAAAAAAGCAATTTGTCTTTTCCTTTCACTAGCAAATCTGTGACTGGGATGCTTCCATCAACTTCTTCCTGTTCTACTAGCGTAACAACCCTGGCTACAAGTTTAATCATTCTTCAGGAAAAATTACATCCCTTCATTTAAACAACCTTTTTCTTACTTTAAAACAATCTATTTTTTATGTGGCAATAACCAATCTTCTTTCCTGTTAGTTACAGGAAGTATGAAGGACAAAAGCTGGATGGTGTCTCCCCTCTAGGGAAGGGTAAATTAAAGCATTTTCAAAGGTACTGAAGACACTCAGGACCCTCCAGTTTATTTCAAAAATAATACTGGAAAACTTTAAAAACTATTTTTTCTCAGCTTCTTAGTGATTTGCCGGATTTGAGTCAAAAGCAATTTTTTCTTACATCTCACAACATTTAAGCTTCCAAATGTTACTATAGACAAGGGTATATCAAGTGCAGAAGAGAACCTGAAATTATGTCTAAGCTTTGAGCAAATAAGTACAAATTTAAGTCTGACTCTCTGAAGCTAGAGGACAAAGCATAACTCAATTTTTTTTTCATAAGGAAATGATAGGTTTTTTCCCCTCATGACAAGAATACTGTGTTTCTATGGGGTTATGGCTTTTGATTCCAACTTCTGGACTTGCTTTAATTTTCAGAATTGTATTGAAGACTGATTTTATGTCAGAAATATATGGTGGAGAGAATACAAGATGGCCTAGAAAACTGGACTATCAAAAAAGCAAAATAAAAAATCAGAATAAACAAAAAAGCAGAGATGGTCCAGTTTATTTCTTTTTTCTGAAGACCTGGTAAGCAACATTTAGTTTTGAAGGTTAATAATTATTACTAAATATGTGTTTGTCTGGCTCATGATTTTCCAGATACCTGTCCTCCAGATTATGGCTACAGGCTACATGGCAAATTGAACATTGCTTAGCTGACATCAGCTGATAATTGTGTCTTTCACATATTCACAAAATGGGCCAGGTTGGAAGTGATGAGCCAGATGGACCAGGTAGACCACAGTGAGTCATCTGGTCCAACCTCCCTGCTCTGCTCAAGCAGGGTCATCCTAGAGCACATGGCATAAGGATTTTGTCCAGATGGTTCTTAAATACCTCCAGTGAGGGAGAGTCCACAAGCTCTCCAGTTTGTTCAGGTGGAAATTCCTGTGCATCAGTTTCTGCCCATTGCCTCTTGTCCTATTGCTTGGCATCACCGAGAAGACTCTGGCTCCATCCTCTTGATGCTCTCCTTTCAGATACTTATAGGCGTAATTGACCAGGTCCCCTCTCAGTCATCTCTTCTCGAAGCTGAACAGATCCAGCTTCCTCAACCTTTTTCAGTAGAGAGATGCTCCAGTCCCCTAATCATCTTTGTGGCACTCCAATGGGCCCACTCTGAGAGTTCCATATCACTTTTATTGAGGAGCCCAGAACACAGAACTCCAAATGCAGCCTCATCAGGGATGAGCAGAGGGGCAGGATCACCTCCCTTCATCTGCTGGCAATGATTTTGCTAACTCACCCCAGGATACCACTGGCCTGCTTGGCCCCCAGGGCACACCGTTGGCAAATGGACAGCTTGTGGTTCACCAGCACCCCCAGGTCCTTCTCCACAGAGCTACTTCCCAGCAGGTCACCCCAGCCTGTGCTGGTGCCTGGGGTTGCTCCTCCCCAAGTGCAGGTCCCTGCATTTGCCTTTGATGAATTTCAAATAGTTCTCTGCCCAACTCTCCAGCCTGTTGAGGTCCCTCTGAAGGGCTGCAGAGCCCTCGGGGATATTGGCCACTTCTCCCAGCTTTGTGTATTCAGGGAGCCTGCTGAGAAATCACTCTGGCCCTTCATCCAAGTCACAGGTGGATAAGATAAACAATGTTGGGCCCAGTATGGAACCTTTGGGGACACCGTTAGTGCCAAGCATCCAGCTTGACCCTGTGGCATTGACTGTGACCCTCTGGAATCTACTGTTCAGCCAGTTCTCAACCCACCTCATTTTTCACTGATCTAGTTCACACTTCCTGAGTTTGCCTATGAGGGTGTTGTGAGAGACAGTGTCAAAAGCCTTGCTGAAGTTGAGGTAGACATTATCCACTGCTCTTCCTGCATCTATCCAGGAAGTTGTTTTGTCATAGGAGGCAATCAGGTTGATCAAGCATGATTTATCTTTATTGAATCCATGCTGACTACTCATCACCTTCTTGCCATCTGTGTGGATAAAGAGGGCCTCCAGAATGAGGCACTCCATCACCTTTACAGGGACTGAGGTGAGGATGACAGGCCAGTAGTGCCCTAGGTCCTTCTTCTTCCCATTTTTGAAGGCTGGGGTGACATTTGTTTCCTTCCAGTCCTCAGGCATCTCTCCTGATTAACTATGACCCTTCAAAGACATTTGTGAGTGGTCACTAATATGGTATCCACCAGCTCCCTCAGTCTTTCTGCTTGTCTTTATGGATGGGCAGGCTGTAGTCCACACAAGCATCCCTCCTCACCTCTGCAGATACAGACACTCTTGTTAGACACATTTGCATCTGTTTTCAGTCTCTTCCCCCCAGAAGGACCATGCAGACAAACCCAGTCAGTAATGGCTTTTACTCATCTTGACCTTTATGGAGTGGCGACTTGCTGATGAAAGGATTCTTCCTGCTGTCAGGTTTCTTAGTTATCTGTGTCTTGTCCGGTACCAATTTAAAATATTCAGCGGCCTTATTTCTCTTCTGACTGATTGAGGAATTTATAGTGTGTGCAACACTGATAGAAAAAGGTCATCATCTCAGACACAGAATTACACAGTGTTTTGTAGACAAACTTAAGACTAAGCATCTTTTGCTTGGTTGTTGCATTCAGAAAAACTTCATGCTAATATTTCTATTCTGATTGTATTTCAGAAGTTGAGGAAGAATGTGTGCTGTGTGGTGCAGTAATGTGGGGTGGGTGTGTGTGTGTGTGTGTGTAGGGAGAGAATTCAGTGTTAAAAGGTGTACAGCATGAAGGAGGAACCTGCAAAATGCATGATACAGAGTGAGAAGACATTGTATTTTAACTATGAGGTTGAAGAGAACTAAGAGGACTTTACTTTTTAAGCAGCTCTTTTAATGCCAAGCAATGTAATTGTTGTGTCATTTATGGAATGAATGATGGTATACTGTAGGGTATGCCAAGCCACTGCCCTGGAGGGATGTCTGCTGAGATAAGGAGATTGCACAATCTCCCAGCAGGACTGCCGGGGAAGGCAGCTACTCTTCCGTTACAACGAGAAAAGACACACCCACGATCCTTTAGGAGACCCTATGCAGATACTTTGTAACCCATTGGCCTTTACCCACCCCCTGTATCCCTATAAAAGCTAGCCCTCTGCCCCTGCGAGAGGGAGCTCTCGTCCCTGGCTTTCCCCTTCAGCGGAGTACGGACTGACAATAAAGCTACCTCTGTGTGGAACCAGCCACATGAGCCTCTCGTCTCTCTCTGGTCATGCCTGGAGGCTGCCCTGCGGAGCTGAGCTGAAATCACGAGCTGGTAATCACTAAAGAGCTGACAGCTTCTGCACAGGCCCTCCTGCCAGCAGCTGAGGGAAAACACCGGGCCTCGGGAAGGCGATTTCTTTTGGGACCATCTGCCCGGACTGGTCACCTCTTCCTTGGTCAGAGCTACTGACCCCTCACCAGCTGCAATAGTGTACTTCAGTCCTAGGAAAGAGAAATCCTTGCATTTGTTCCTTTTCATGGGTATTTACAAGGGGGTGGGAACAGGGATGGAGTTGGATATAAAGAACATAGGGGTCAGCAGTCCCCAGAAATTAAATCAGCTTGGGGTTTGACTGAAAACCCCTTTAAAACCAAGATATTTTCCAGAGATATAGGCTCTATAAAATATTAATTAAATGTGTTATTTATTGAAGAAATAATTTTTCAAGATTATGGGAACTAGATAGAAAACTCTTATCTAAATTAGCCCTGAAAACAGAATCAAGTTCTTCTGGTACTTTGAGGGTGCATTTCAGTTGGTGTCTGAGACTTTAAAGTAAGCAGCGTTTTAAGTACAACAAAGTTTGCCATTTGATGAGCTCAGTAATAAATAGACAAAAGAAATGTTTAATACCCACAAACATGCCAGTATTTCTCTCTTTTGTGTTATGCCATGAGGACAGGACGTCTTTAGAAGAGTGGTATTTTATACAGCATGAGATTTCTGATCAATGAGGTTTGAAGTTTTAATTGTAGAATGCTTTGTGAAGTTTTTTGATACTTGTGGAAAGCGTAGGCCACCTATGGTCAGGTAGCACTGCTGTGAACAACTTCCCAAGGGACTGCATCAGGCTGTGCTGGTTGAAACCACCAGACACTGGCAGCCGGGTGCTTCCTCGCTCCCCCACTGCAGCTGGGAGAAAAAAATTCTCTGTCTCTGTGTGACCTTGAACAAGCTGCAAACTGCTTTGAAAAAGTTTTGCTCAGTTTTTCCTTCCTCCTCTCAGGCTCAGTTTAGAGGCATAGAAAGGCACAAAGTTGATTTCTGGGCACAGGGCAGCAATATGGGATACACATCATAAAGTCACCCCAAGACAGCTTCTAAGTTAACGAGTTGAAAATGGCTGTGAGTTCTAACTTCCAAGGTCTTTTAAGGCCCAAATCAGCCAATTATGGAATGCCAACTAATTTGTTTTTATTTATAATCCAATAACTAACTATTCATGATCTGCACTGTGGGTTTTTGACCCAATACCAGAACACCCAGATTTGTGAAGAAGAAGGAGAAAAGAAGAAGAACAAATCCAGACCCCAAATCCTCCACATCGTTACATATATCCCATAAACCTAACTTTTCTACATCTCTACATATTCCACCCAGTGACATAACTTTTAGTTACACAGCAACAACCTCAGTGTCATCACACAATTTGGGAAGCCTTTCTCAAGGCTTCAGGTCAAATGCAGTGTGCTTCTTAGGATCACTGTCTGTCAGCACTGAAAGGCTGAAATTCTCAGAACTCAGGGTTCCAACAAAACCCCTTGCTGGATCCAGGCAGAGGGAAGACAAATTAGCTGGTATTCTTGAAATATTTTCCGGAGCATTATGATTTCAGAAGAGATATCTTTTATGATAGCTAAATATTCAGCACATCTCCACATTGTTACAGCACAGGATTATAAGTATTTGTTCAAAGGAAGCTTGGGATAGAAACAGTTTAACAGGTCTGTACAGGAAGAAATTAATCAAGTCCCAGTAAATTGTGCAATAACAGAAGAGCTAGTATTCATCAATTTTGTGGTGGATTTTTGCTCTGTAAAACACATCATGTTGCTTATTGAAAGAAAATAAGACCTGCATGTCTCCAGTGAGCATCTGTGTATCTCTCACTAGCAGAATATATAACAGTGCACTGACTATTCCCTAAAGATAGAGGAGATTATTTTAGTATAGTTCTCTTTTTTACTAAGCACAATAATTAATAAAGAACCTAGGCTAACATAACAACTCTCTACATCTGTTCCCTAACCTCTATAGAGCAGTAAAACATGAATTACGCTAAAGTTAAGTGTTACCATCAACACCTGCAGTTCCCTAGTCTTTCAATATAAAAAGACATCAGCCAGAAAATAATTAGAAATGCAAATAGAAAAGCATGAACAATATTCTGGTAGATGAGTAATATGGGATAAATCATCAATGAGACTGTGCTTTGGACAGATTTAGGACAAATGATGGGAGAAGGTGAGAAAAGAGAGGGAAAGAAACTGGAGAAAGAGAATGAAAAAAAAAAGTTAATTGTTCTAAAATCCATTATTTTTTTAACAAAGTGCAATGTTTGCTTTAAGTTACTCAATGGCTTTCCTCCAAATTTCCAAAATGGAATTCCTTCTCTATAGTAATGTGAATCAGCTTTTTTTCTTAAAAATATAATTTCTTAGATTATTAATCAAATTGATGTCTGAAAAACAATGGAAAATCTATCAGAAGTTAGCTGAGCTTTTCCTTTTTTTTTTTTCCTTTGGGGAAGAGCTGAGTCCTTAGGCTGTAGGTCTTCTAGAAATTCATGAATTGTGACTGCAGTAAATCTCATTAGAGATGATAAATTAAATATATTTGTATATGTGTGTAAAAGACACTAAACATATAGGCCATTAAGTGTAAAAATCTATTGTCAAAACATAAAACTGAAGTCATAGAAACTGTATTAAATAAGAGACAAAAGCATTATTTGGACTTTGAACTTGTTTGACTGTGTCATTGTACTTGGTCTTATCCATGTGCTTGTGCACCCCATTTGTTCATATGGTCAATGTTGGGGTTTTAGTTCTCCTGTTTTCTTTTTCTCTTAAAGGAATTTTGCCCATACATGTTGCCAGGGAGACAAATTACTGGGTGCTTAAGAAAAACAAAGGACCTGGCCATAGAAGAGGGGTGCATCCCTTTCATCTGGGTGTGTGGACAGTCAGTCCCCAGCGTTTGGACGGAGAGAGAGGCTGCTTCTTCGGCTGCCTTCCTTCTACCGAAGAAGCCCCGGGACCTCAAGCCCGCTTTCCCTGCCCTGCTGGGAACCGGGCGGTGGCCGCCTTGCCCCCGCTGCTGCTTTGAACCTTCGCTACTCTGTAGCCCTGCTCACCCTGCCTGCCCAGACCTCCAGGGGGTTCCCACCACAGCTCTGCAGTTTGGATACATCTCCTCTGCCACCTGGGATTTGTGCTCGTCCCTGCCGTTCCAGCCTGCTGTTCCCGAGGCTCCGGCCGGACACCGGGATCGGCTGCCCAGGGGTTTGTGAAGCCTTTGTCCCATCCCTTCCCGGGATCCCAGGCCGCCAGTGCCGCGTGCTCCCCGAGCTCGCTCCGGAGCGCCCCCTGCAGCCGCGGGGGAACCATCGCACCTGCCCTGCTCACCGGGAGCCGCCAGCGCCCCTGCCGGCTGCGAGCGGAACTGCACCCGAGGGGAAAGGGCCTGACAGCCGAGAGAGGCTGGGACTGGGTTTGTGTGTGCTGTTACTGCCATAGTTGTTGTTGTTTGTTTGACTGGTATACACATATAGATATACAATAGTAAAGAATGTTATTCGTATTTCCCATACGAATAGGGAAGGCTTTCCCATGAAAGCCCCTTAATTTCAAAATTATAATAATTCGGAGGGAAGGAGGATTGCAACTTTTTTTCCTTCCTTTCCGAGGGAGACTCCTGCCTTCCTTAGCAGACACCTGTCTTTCAAACCAAGACAGTCACTGTCAAATGTATGCCCAGAGTCAGCCCGACACTTATGGATTTTAAGGGATTTTGTTTACTTTGTTTGGTCTTCTGTTTGCTTTTAGCATTTTTCTGCAGTATGATTATTTCTTCTGGAACTGATCACCACAGGTTCCGTGCATATTTCACATATTAGTAGCCTATCTTATATTGCTGACACTTTAGCTGTAGTGAAAAAGCATAACATATCTGAAAATCATGGTTTAGAATAATTTATTTGTTTAATTTGATCTCTGTTTGGAGGCAGATGGGAATAATATGCTCACAAAAAAAGTACAGAGTGCTTGGGATGTAGTTAATAAATACACCCTCCCTTAGTGGAGAAATGTTTGACACAAGCTCTCCTATGCTGATAGTCAGAAATAACTTTGTTATTTTTATAATTTGTATCTGCCTTTTTGTAGATTCATTTCCTCAACAGATAAAATATACTTTAAAAGCACTGGTCTTCCCTTGGAATGAAACAGCTCAAAATGTTTAGGAAAAGTCTACAGAAATAATGGGATTGTAATGGGAATAAAAGCAGGAGCTGTGTGACAGTTTTGCTAAATTATGGTATTTTATTTTTTTATTCGGGATGTACTTTTGAACTATTTTTTTTCTATGTGAGCAAATAACATTTCATAAGTACAGAATGCACTCAAAGGCAGAGTTAAAAGTGATCAAAGATACTGTGCTATTATAATGAATAGTGACATAATGGTGTTATTACAGTATGGATGCCTCACTCCAAGTTCTTGTCAGTTGTAAGAGATCTAACTTTTTCACCTCTACAGTGATTAATAGAAAAAAAAATCCATCATATTAAAGTTGTCCAAGGCATCTTTGTTTTGTTCATATCAATTGTACAACAACAAACATTACCCTGTGTTTGGATTATTAATTGCCCTCATTTGTGTGATGGCATCACGTTGAAAGTTTATGCGTGTGTGCTGAGATTGTTACATTAGTGTCTCACATGCAGGTTGATTTTGCTTTGTTTTGTTGAGTCAGATTTGCAATCAGAGTGTTTGAGAAGTTGTTTCTGGATGCCCCATGTTCTGAACTTTACTGACAAGCATACTTCAAGAAACAGCTGTTCTGGAGAGTTGTCATTAGACTTCATCTGTATTAGAAAAGGAAGAGTTACCTTTTATGAGCACAAATGCCAATAAAAAGAGGGAAGAAACCCACCAAAAACTCAACATCTGAAATATCTCTTTTTCAGATGTTAAAAGGATATGTTACCCACTGAGAAACTTAAGTATTTCATAGCTACTCTGGAGACAGAACATATAAATATACTTCAAAGGAGAAAATCCCATACAGCTCTAAGATTTCTCATGGATTATTAATACTCAGGTCTGGATATTATTTAATCATAGTGTGAATCTGAAGTACTAAAAATACTTTTGATTTTAATATTATGCAGGCTTGCAAAGGCATTGCACTGTTCAAAACAAGCTTTTCTTATGTCAGCTCCTTGAAACAGTTCTGTTCAGGGTTTTGCTACTGGTTTAAATCTTATGGAAATTATAGCTTTTTACCCATGAAAGCACTGCTGGATTTATTTGGATCAAGATTTTGACCCCCTCATCCAAAATTTTATAAAAAACCTACTTAACATTCTAAAATTTCTCCTTTGAATACAATTATACAGATAATTTAGAAATGAATACTAAGATATAGACCTTTATTTGGGGATGTCCAGGGTCAGTTTCTGACTGGACTTTTCTACCTGTGTTTATTTTTCTATGTGAGTTTAATAATATAACTATATCGTCTCATGATGCAATCATTCATTGAAGTTAACTTAAGTTCCCCCAGCTCCAAGCATTTGCCATAGCAAACACTCTAAGGCTGACAAAATATGTGATAGCTAAAATAGAGCATTTGGAAACAGAATTATGCTCTATACACTGATTTTTTTTTTTTTCTCTACAGAGCTTTTTCTGTTTGTTTTTTGTAAGCACCTTAGCTTTGCAAAGATACTGAAGGTTTTTATGATAGTGACCTTTTTATTAACATGAAAAAAAAAAGAAAAAGAAACTGACTTATGGTTGTAGTACCTATAATTCCATGTAAGACCTAATGCCACAAAACATTTGCCCTATTTGGAATAATACCTCCTGAAAGTACTGAGGACGTCTTTACTCACTAGAAAAGTGAGTAAAATAATACAAGACATGTAGACCGTCTGGTGATGAAAGAGTTTAAATGATGATAATTACATTATCAATTTTCAATAAATATGTTTTTCCCCATTTTTAATGATAAAAATATTTAGGACTGAAACTTATATGTGACGAAAAGGGCAAAGTGGTGCCAGTTTTTGTATTTGTTTAATGTTGCAAGGCATGGCGGCACACAAACAGTATTGTAGAAAGAAAGTCACTGCAAGTTTAAAACTTCAGTTCAGTGACGGTCTTCCCTCTTCATGAAGACATGGATTTCTAGCACTGATTTTTTTTCTTTCTTTGTACTGCAGTATTAAGATGAAGACCTGGAAGACACATGGTTGCTAGGGGCAACTCATTGCTGTAATGTTTATAGCAGACCTAGCAAAATTAATCCCTATTTCAGAGTAATGTCTTTAAATGTCAAGGGCACTTTGATATGAATGTATAGTCTTAAGTACATAAGAATATCATAAAATCATGTCGACTTTTCCTTCTAAGATTTTTTTTTCCTTCAAATCTCTACCATACCTGGCTGAAATAGAGCTAATTTTCTTCATAGTAACCTGTATGGTGCTGTGGTTTGGGTTTGTGACTGAAGCAGTGTTTGTAACATAATGAAGTATTTGTTATTGGTGAATTGTGCATGGACAGTGTTGAGATTTCATTTTTCACTCTCCACCATTTCTTCACTCTCATTTCACACTCTCCACCCACAATGAACAGGCTAAAAGACACTGGAGGTTGGGAGGGAGCACAGCTGAGGCAGCTGACCGCCACTCACCGCAGGGATACTCCCTATCATATGATGTCATTAAGTATATGTTAAACTAGTAAGTAAGAAAAAGAATGCATATTTTATTCAATAGCTTTTTTGTTGGTACATTTTTTATCAAGACTGTTGTATTTTCTTTAAGCCTGTATAATTTCACACAGTGTTAACTTTTTTCCTGCACCAGAAAAATCTTTTCTCCATCATGGAAGGTCAGGTAGAGGAATTAATAACTTAATGTCTGATTATAACACTGTACGGGACCTGGGTAGCATAGAATTACTTTTCTTCATAACAAAATTTTGTTCATAACATAGAATTTATTTTCTTCATAACATGATAGTTTTTTTATTTTACGTTAAATTGCTTCCTTCCCTTTTCTTTAACTTACTGGATATGGAGGGAGACATGACTGCGTGGCTTTGGGATGCTTAGATGCTCACTGGGGTTTACCCACAACAGTGATTCTTAAAAATTTAAATACTATATGGGAAAAATAATATGGGACAGCCTTGACTTAAACACAAAATTGACATTTATGAAAAATGAGTGACTGGTTGATCAAACACAATTTCAGGAAAAAAACCCCTCACAACAAACAATCAAACAGAAATATGAAAAAGTAAATAATTTATTTAATTCTACATATGATCAGAGTCATATTCGCAGGAGTAATGGACCCATTTTAATAGCTTCATAGAAGAATATTTTTATAGGAAATCTGTTTAAAATAGAGAAAGAAACAGACTGTCCAAATGAAATACTTTGTTTCCCACTGTAGAAAGGATTGTTAATAAATATTCTTTTCAGCTTCTGAAAACTGGCTATTAAGCTGTAAGTCCACAATATTTACATAATTTTTTGTCCTGTCTTTCTTTTAATTTGAGAATTCTAGATCCCTAATAGTCTTGAAATATTTCAGAAATGTAGCATCTGTGCTTGATGTTATACTGTTCTGCATTACTCATCTATGTCATCCAGATTTTTTCCTCTAGCATCTTCATTATTGCTGTACATATTAGAAATTCATGCAGATTTAGAAGATTGCCACCAGGAAATGCACTACTAGGTGGCAGGATGATAAACAGGCAATGTTTTTAGGAAAACTGGTTTGGGTTTTTTGGGGCCTTTTAGGTCAATTTTTTAGGAAATACCATTTATCTTAATGTTTTTAGGAAAAGTCAGTGTCCTGATCTTTAATAATGCTAAATTGTCATTGCTGACAATGTGGATGGTATGAAAACATTGTGTGAATGAAGTTCAGTTGGACAGTAGAAGCATGCCAGCATAGGCTGATAGAGATGATTTTCAGGCCCACAGTAGGTAAAATTACTTGAGTAAATGTTTATAGACACACTTTACAAATGTCAAATAGATTCTATAATCCAATATATACAGATCTATTCAGGTTAGACAGTTACTTTTTGCTCAGTGTGGGAGACAAATTCTTGGGCTACAGCATCAAGATTTTTAAAGAGCAGCTGTTTCAAATCCTTCTTATCTAAGACAGCATATTTACTGAAAAAGTAAATTGAGCTGTAGGAATGGAAGGATCTGGAGCAAATTCCCTCAAGGATGTGAAGAAACACAGGAATACTGGTATAGTTTTTCAGTGGCTCCCATATCACTTCCTCAGTATTTTCCTGTCCTTTTGTCACCTAAAATAAGGAGTTTCTTCCTGGAGAAGAACAGCAGTGTAACTTCAGACTCGCCAGAAATGGGCAATGTTCTGAGACCAATTGAAAAGCTAGACTCTTCCCATATGGAGAGCCCATTTCACAAATGAGTTTGCCAGTACTTTTCTGCAAAATTATTGCCTTTTGCTTTCATTAGGTCTTGTTATATTTTCTACTTCTTCTTTCCTGAGGCTGTGGCCTAACTTTGGTTTCAAGGTTTAGCTCTTGCTTAGTATACTTTTTCTTGGCCCCATAGATAAAAAACCACCTTACTGATTTTTTTGTTTGTTTTGTTTCTTCTTGCTCTGTGGAGTGCAATTCTAATTTCAGATGAATAGTCCTTCTGCAGTTTATGTGTTCAGGCGTATTAGTTACATGGGGGAGTTAAGTTCATTGTAATTATTTCCCTTTTGCCCATTTTCAGCTTTTCTGTTTTAAAGGAATAGTTTCCACTCATTGCCTCTTAAAGCACTTTTTTGACCAAGTCCATTTAAGAGAAACTGAATACATGATTCATTAAAATTCCAAAATATTTCCTTTTGAAACCAGAATGATAAAAGAAAAATATATTTTTGAAAATGATCCAAAATCCACAACAAAAACAAACCCTATACACTCAGCTTCTTCCTTTTTTTATTGCTGCTAGAGTAATAATTACATTAAATCAAATTTTGTCTATTTTTAGGTTTAAGTATGAAAACTGTGCACTTAGGACTTTGCATGTATTGTCCAGCCTTATATGTGAAGAAAAGGGCAAAGTGGATGAATTTTTTCACTCCAAATTTTGTAGATTATCTTAAGCTTTTTCCAGATTTTCCACTTGATCTCCTGACATGTATTTAGAATTCCCTTTGTGACAAAACAAGTATTCAGAGATATGTACCTTTTACCTGCAAAAATGCAGCATCGCTGTCCTAAAGCTTGGAGTAAACAACAGAAAGTTTTTTTTGCTGACTCATTTACACTGTTAAAACCTCAAAGACCATTTTGCTTTGAAATAGGAATATGTGTTATATACCCTCAGAACTCTGTCCCAGATAATCTTACTGATGAATGACTGCTACCAGTGGAGAAAATAAAGGTAAGGTTATTTCAATTGTTGTGAGAAAAAGGATTTATGTAAGAATGCAAACAAAAGCACAAAAGTTGAAAATTGCTACAAGATATCAGACTGGATTTGATAAAATATTGCTTTGTCCCTGGGATACAGTCACAATGACTTTAGATGTGATTCCTTATTATTCGCCTAAAACCAGTACTTAAAACACTTATCTTGTTTTACTGTTTGAGTGCATTGAACAGAAAATGAACACAAGCAATTATCTTTTTTTAATAAATGACTACTTGGTCTTTGGAACATCTATTTATATCTTCAATCTTCCTTACTCTCTCTGTTCAACCGGAGCTGTAGCTGCTGTCCTTCTAATTGCATTGCAGTGGTTTTCTATAACCTACTTAGTCATATACGTACCTTGTTTTGAAACTACAAAGCTATAAATGTTGAAAACTTATGAGAACCAAAAGCTCTGCTGATGAACTGGAGCATACATGACTAAAGATTATATTAAGCAAATGTAAGTTGCTGAGAGAAAGTAAGATAAACAGATGCAAAGATCAGAAATTTTAACTCCTCTGTAAAATAAAAAGGTCTTGTTCTGTAAGAGGAAAGAAGTTGACTTTAGAAGTCTATATTACTGACAAAAATTGGATGGATAAGTGATACAGGAAAAAAGTGAAACACAAAAGACTCTTAGAGAGCTTAGACTATTTGCACGCTCCCAAAGCCTACAGTATTGACAGTCATAGCAGTATGCTACTGGGATATTTGAGTTCTAGAGTGGTACTAATGATCACTAGAACATGAGAGATGATCTCCTTAGGGCCTACTTATTCTTCATTGAAATGATGACCAGGCACTGGAATAGGCTGCCAAGGGAAATTATGGAATCATCCTCCCTGGAAGTGTTAAAAAAAATGCATGGATGTGGGATCTGGGATGCACTTCAGTGGTGAATATGGACATGATAGGTTAATGTTTGGACTCGATCTGAGAGGTTTTTTCCAAGCTTAATGACTCTATAATTCTATGATTATGTGATATCCCTTGGGTCATTTGGTGTCAGCTGTCCCTTGTGTGTCCCCTCCCAACATCTTGTGCACCCTCAGTCTCCTCACTGCTGGGGTGGGGTGAGAAGCAGAAAAGGCCTTGGCTCTGTGTAATCCCTTCTCAGCAATAATGAAACCATCCTGTGTTATCAACACTGTTTCCAGCACAAATCAAACCCCTAGATCCATACTAGCTACTATGGAGAAAATTAACTCTATCTCAGCCAAAACCAACACATTCTCCACCACTTACTCTATACCACTTACATCATCCGCATATCCCAAACTATCCAATAACAATCATCCCTTTCCCATCCTTTAGTAGAATACACAGATATCATTCCCTTAATCTGTGGACCAGCCCCACGAAATATCAATAAAATGTTCATAAATGTCCATATGTGTCCACAAAACATCCATTGAGTTAATTTAGTTCATGACTTCAGGCTCTGTCTCTTATGATGGTCACTCAGGACAGGAGAGGTCATGTCAAGTGGACTTACTGGGCACCAAAGCCAGCTCAGGTGAGATCACTGCTGCACTTGCACTTGTTCTTGCAAGGCTTCTCCTCCACTGATTCAGGTTGTTCCTGTTATAGTAATTTGTATAACATGGAATCTTTTGTGGATTTATCCATGGCCACAGATTTTGATGTGTTTTGGTGTAACTTCATGTACAACCACTGATGCTTCTTGTGTATCTGATGCAGCATGGACTTCCATAGCCACAGATGTTTTGAGGTGTACCTTCTTCAGCATGGACTTACCATTGAGCCAGAATAATTTCAAAGCTATACCTGCTGCCACACAGACACAACCATGGCCACAAATGCTTTGAGGTGTACCTGCTCTGGTATGGACTTATCCACAGTCACAGAGGTTTCAGGATGTCCTGCTTCAATGTGGATTCACCCAAAGGTCACAGTCCCTTCAACTGAAATTCGTACTGGAATTGCAGCCTGTTCAGTACAGCAGCACAGGTACAGCAGTGATGCCCTGGCCACCTGCCAGCCCAGGCAAGTTGCCTGAGCTGTAGTCAGAACGTTCCCAGGCACAGCAGAGGGAGGTGATCAGCAGCACAGCACTGCAGTGAGTGGAGAAAGTAAAAAGCATCTGCTAACAAGCACGAGAGTCCAATGTACAACCAGGCAAGTGAGCCCCATGGCAAGCACAGGAGCTTGCTGATGTACTGCTAAACAGCACAGATGTAAATTCAACCCAGCACACACCAAGCAAACTTGTCACTATCTTGAAGCCGTGAGCCCCGCACTGGCTGCCAGAACTGATTGTTCTCAGCAAAAATCTAAAACATAGCCCCTTACTAGGTGTTAGACATGAGTTTCGTTTTGAACATTCATATGGGACTCTGAAAACTTAGTGAACAAAACAAGAATAGATCAGTTAATTTTTACCTGTACTGTTTTGATAGTCTCTTTATCCTACCGTTACTTCTTTGACATCCAGAGACAGTAATTTCTCTCTCCTACTCCTTTGTCTCTCTACATTTTAGTGTCTCTTGAAGGTACTGTTTTTTACAAAGTTTCTTTCATATATACATTCTTTAATATGGCTGTGGCACTAATGGTCTGTGCTCCTCTGAATATATTTTATCAGTATCTGTTCTTAATACCTTCTATTCGACATATATAGAGCATGAAGAGAGGGTAGATCATTAACCATCACTCACCTTGTCTATTAAGCAGAATATACCTGAGAAAGACATACAGGGCACACAGGTCACACTGGTGTTGGCTATATAACTTTCCACCACTTGCACAAAACTTATGACCAAGACCAATATTTAACATATCAGTTGTTTTTAGCATTTGATTTGTAGTGTGTATCAGGATTATGTTTTGCTTCTCTGGTACAGGGCACAAGAAACCCTGGAAATACAGCAGCCACAGAGTGCCTTTGGAATAACATACCGCCCAGCTCATGAATGTGAAGCCCCTGCAAACTTTTGGCTTTTGTTTCCACTGTCCAATTTTGTTCCTTAGTACTGCTGAGAAACATGAGTTCATGCTGTTGTTTTAATGATTTCTTCATGGACGTTGGCATGTTGCCACAATAGTTTTTGTATCTGTCCTTTATGTTTCTTTATTTCTGACTAGAACACCAATAGTGACTAAGATTTTTTGTCTGCAGCCTGCATGTCCTGCAACTTAACAGCTTGGCTTTTCTCTTTCCAAAGGCCATGGTATATAGACTGTAATACAGAGTGATTCTGGGACTAATTCAGAGAAGAACGTGCTGCTTTATTTGGGACAACAAGCTCTGGTCTCAGATGAAGTATTCCTTCCTTTTCTAAGTGCCTGTTTCTCCCCTGTTATCTTAGGCCTTTTAATCTGCTTGCTCTTTTAATCTGAAAAGATTTTCAATCTATTTAAATATTTCTTTCTTATAAATCTTGGTTGCAATGAATTCCTCCCCTTGCTCGTAGGCTGGAATTAGGACCATAACTTAAAGTTATGACCATAAAGTTAGTACTATAACTTAAACACAACTTAAAGTTTGCAAAGTAATTTTTACTAAAAGAAAATCATTACAGCTTATAAGACAACTTGTAAAGCAGACCAATCGAAAGACATTTTGCTGTCTCTTGTCTTCTTGCCAGATATTTATTGCTTAGCTACAAAATTGTAGCAACTGTACATCAGCCTTATCCTGATGGCTGATGAAGTCAGTTCCATTTGCTTCCACTGATGGAGGCACTGGACTTCATTACTCTCTCCATCTTACTGTGTTATAGCACTGAATCAGCACCTTATTTTTTGAACACTAACTTCTCAAGGGACAGGGATTCAAACAGACATAAAAAGATGAAGATAAAAAGAGAACATTGACTTTATTCTGTTCAAACTGAGTAGTATCTGATTTTCTGTCTTTGGAGAACACAAGGTTTTGGTCTGGAAGCACAGTGCCAAGTTTTCAGTCTTCAAATGTTAGAAAGTAGATTGTAAACACCTTTTTTCAGCAGACAAAATATTTTCCTTAATAGAGAAATTCCCTCAATATGGAAGATTATTCTCCTATGTGAAAGAAAACTTGTTGCTTGTCTCTCTTCTTCTACACTTTTCAGCTCCTATTTTTGTCTTTCAGATCCATTTATATATCTTTTGATATATTTAACTGTCATGTTCAGTTATGAACTAAATAACAAATAGCACTTGTTGAAGATAAATTCCCCCCACATGGGGAATGCTACTTGGACACAGATACATATTTCTTTCTGAGAAAAATCCCAATTTAAAGCCTGAGTGTGGTGTGAAGGTGAATTGTTGTTTTGTTTGATTTGGTTTGTGGGGTGTTTTTGTTTGTTTGTTTGCTTAAAAGAATTTGTGGAGTTTCTTTCTCCCAGAAGTCTTCTAAATTGTAACAATTCTATGACTCCATTCTATAATTCTTCTCTCCTGCTTGCTTTTAGTACTTGCTGAACTTTACCCTGCCAATGAATTAATATAATGCAATGTATGTAGCATGTTTACTTGCACTGCTGCTTTGCTGCTTGTCTACAAATTGCTCTCTACAATTACCTGAAAGAATGTTGTAGGAAGGATGAGAGGACATAACCTCAAGCTGTGCCAGGGGAGGTTCAGTTTGGTCATCTGAAGGAATTTCTTTACAAAAAAAGGCTGTTAAACTTTTGAATGTTCAGGGAGGTGGTGGAGTCACTATCCCTGGAGGTGTTCAAGAAGTGACTGGATGTGGCACTTAGTGCCATGATCTAATTGACCAGGTGGTGATCTCTCAGAGATTGGACCTGATGATCTCAGAGGCCTCTTCTAACCTACATGATTTTGTGATTCTGTGATTCTGTGATCTTACAAAGCTCTAAATCTCAGTTTGATAAAATAAAAGCAGAGATATTGAAATACTCATCACTCTGACTCATTAAAAAGAAAAAGAGATTGTCCACTATGCTGCAAGATTTAGTGGGTATTTCAGAAAGTAGGAAGGATATTCTCAAACTACAAGAACCAAATATATCTCTGAAAAATGAACAACACCTTCACTCTGAAAAGGTTCATCTTTTTGCAATTCACCACTAAATGGAATCTTGTAAAGTCTTTTACTAAAGCAGTATTAATTAGACTCCCAAAGAATACTTGGGAATGTCAGATGTCAAAGCAGAAATATTAGCAAAACTGTTAAATTCATGAACTGAGGTGGGAATCACTCATTAATAAAATACTGTGTGTTTAACTCACTGACAGAAATTGCAGAAATTGTGGGTTTATTTTTTTTGAAGATCTGCCTTGGAGACCTGATTTTGCTAGTGGAGGCTAGAAGTCTTTCCATAAGTCCCAAGAGCAAATCAGTATATAATTGTTACTGAGTTTCTAAGCAGTTTTTTGATGTATTTTTCTAAAAATGCTGCTGCTGACAAAGAAGTGAAATTAAAACACCTGCAGGTAATGTGGAATACAGGCAAAGTCAAATCTTAGTTAGACATAAATATGCTGTACACCAAAGGAGCACTATGCTTAATATATAATATCTGCACTAATCTTTTTTATAAGGATCTGCAAATACTTTGCCATTACCAGTTATTCTACTATGATTTCTTAGACAGAAATCCTTAGTTTTAGCCATGCAGGACTTCAGTATGTACTAGTCCCATTTATATTTCCACAAAATTTACCTGTCTGACTCACAGAGGGATAAAAATTCTAGGGTTGCCACCTTTCACATAGATGACATCTCACAGAAGAATAAGAAAAGTAGGAATGTGACCCAGAATTCTGCCTGCTTCAGAAAAGCTCTGCTTTTTCAAGATCATTGCTAAGTTAGGGTGGTCCTCTCAGAACCGTACTCAGAAGCCCCTGTATGAGTTCACTGCATCCATAGACCTGTTTCTGTCAAAAAGAATGCCTACACAGGTAAATCTTTGTGGAGTCGAAATCTGAGATTTTTCTTTATATCTTAGTGTAAGTAGAGGATGACTAAACCCCAGAATTTTTCACAGAACTTTACATGACCTTACATTTAAGTTAATAAAAACATGTCTAGCTAATCGTATTTGGTGCTTGACCTTTACCAAATACCATGTAAGGACCTGAAATACAAATTCTGTCTGTGAATGCTCAGAGAATTAGAAGAGAATCGTTCACAGAACGACTGAGATTGTAGACAGTACTGGTCATTGCATTGTCCAACTCCTGCTGAAGCAGGGTCACTGTGATCATGCTGTCCAGGATTGTGCTCAGACAGCTTTTGCCTCTCCTCCCAGCTTTGTGTCATCAGAGAACTTGCTAGGGAGGCATCTGCTCTCCACCCAAGTCATTGATGGATAAGTTGAACAATGCTGGGCCCAGTATTTAACCTAAGGAGACATGACCAGTGACAAGTCTCCAACTAGACTCTTGTGTCACTTTTGACTTGTGCCACTGATCACAACCCTCAATGACCCACTATTCAGCCATTTCTCAATCCACCTCACTCTCCACTCATCCAGCCTGCATTTCCTAACCTTGCTTATGAGGATATCATGGGAGACAGAGTTGAAAGGTGTGCTGAAATCCAGGAAGACAACATCGACTGCTCTCCTCTTATCAATTCAGTCAGATGTCCCTTCCTAGAACGCAATCAGGTTACTTAAGCAGGATTTCCATGATTCTTGGGTTGTTAACCACTGGAACAGCTGCTCAGGTAGGTAGTGGAGTCAACATCACTGGAGGTGTTCAAGAAGCAACTGGGTGTGGCACTCAGTGCCATGGTCTATTTAATAAGGTGGTGATCAGTCAAAGTTTGGGCTTGATGACCTTGGAGGTCTTTTCCAACCTAAATTATTCTGGGATTTCCTTTCGGTGAATCCATGCTGAATATTCCTGATAATGTTGTTTACCACATACTTAGATATGGCCTCTGGGATGTGCCATTACATCACTTTTCCAAGAACAAATGTGAGACTGTCGGCCTCTAGCTCCCTGTGCCTTCCTTCTGTGTCTTTTTGAAGACTAGGTAACATTTACTTTTTTTTCCAGTACTCAGGCATTTCTTCTGATGGTCATGACCTTTCAAAGATGATTAATGGCCTAGAAATGGTGTCATGGTGCTGGAACAGGCTTCCCAGGGAACTGGTTGCAGCACCAAGCATGCCAAATTTATGAAGAATTTAGACAATGCTCTCAGGCACATGGTATGATGCTTGGAGTGGTCCTGTGCAGGGCCACAAGCTGGAATTCCGTGATCCTTTTGGTCTTTTCCAAGTCAGGATATTCTGTGATTCTATATCTGCCAATTCACCCAGCACTCCCACCAGGGCCTGTGGTCTTGTTGGTGTGAAATTTAACTAAATGGTCTCTGAATGGTCTCTTAATGCTCAATCTGACTCATCAAAAAGGAAGGTCTTCCTTTCTCCAGACCTTTCCCTGGTTTCCTGGGTCAGGTAGAAGTTGACTCAGCCAGCTGGTCCAACCCAGTCTGATCTAGTGCCCAAAATTTTTTCTTCCCAAGAGCAGGATTTCTCATTTCCCTTTGTTGAAAGTCAAAAGGTTACTGCCAGCCCATTTCCTCAGCCTGTTGCAGTCCCTTTGAATGAAAATACACCCGTCTACTCTATCAATTCCTCCTCTCAATTTGTATCATTCAGCTTGCTGAGGCTACTGTCTGACTCATCTTACACATGATTCACGCAGAGATTAGGCAGTACTGGCCTCAGTATCCTCCTCTGGGATACACTAGTGACCAACCTCCAGTTGGACTTTGTGGCTTTGATCATTACCCTCAGAGCCCAACACTTCATCTAGTTTTGAAGCCACCTCCATGTCCAGTTATCTATCTCATGTTTCCTAAACTTGTAGGAAAGCTAAAATAAAGAGGAATATTAGGAGTAAATTTTTTTACAACAGTGAATCAACTTTAAGACTTTTTCCAACTAAAATCTATTTTTTCAACAGTTTAGAAACTAGAATAAGGATTAACATTTTAGTATATATAAAATATATAAATCAGTTTTTAGAAGCCTTTTTTCTTGGCATTCTGGGGGTCTGTGTTTCTTAGCTAGAGCTGTTCTATGTAATGAACGATTTTTCAAGCCCTGTGTCTGAGTCTTGACATTTGTCTGTTTTGCAGAATGTGTGATAAATTTCTAGTGCAACCAACAGACTCTGAGCAAAGTGTTCTTCAGCAAACACTGCAATTTCCCAAGCCAGTTGTATTGCATTAACTTTTATGATTAACCTTTAAGAGTTCTTACAGCAGAGCTTGAAATATGAGCCTTACATTGGCAGGCACGTTATGGGAGTTCTGTATATAATTTAACATTGTCTAATGCACTTAAGTCCCTTGTATGTTTTGGGGAATTCACTATTAAGTATTTGGATGAAAATGAAAATTCCCCTCATTACCATGCATTTCATGGGCCTAATACTATTTTTTTCTTTAAAGAATAAAGACATAATTTTTCTGTGGTGTTATTTAGTCTATTGTACTAAGGGTGGACAAGTCTTTGTATTCTAAAATTTAGATGTACTATTATTTTTCTCTCAAGTATTTACTGGATTGAGACGGATTTACCCATACTAATTTTCTCCTGCCGAGGCACTTATTTCTGAACAGAGCAATATAACCTTGTCAGTTGAGAAGAACAGTGTTCAGCTTAGAATCTTTTAGAGCTTGTTGGTTCTGAAATTAAATTACATATGGTACATGAGAGTGTTGTTCTCACATACATTACAGAGGAAAAATTGAGAATATCAGAGATGCTCTTTATTTCAACTCTGAATTTGTAAATGTATTTCTGTCATTATGATGATCAGTAATGCTTCCACATGGAGCTTTACTTCAAGTCTTATTTCTCATTTTTTCTAATAAAGCCAGATCTAAAGTTATGTGAAGAAATGTCTTAGGGTTATATATTAAACAAAACAAAACCAACAAAACCAAAACCCTCATAGGTTGCTAATAAAGAAAGAATATATGAGAAAGCCTTAACTGGGAGGTTCTGTTGTGATAAGAAGTGACCCAGAGTCCTCAGGCAGGTACAAAAGGGAGCTCGTTTATTGCAAAAACCAGGCCTTTTTAAGCAATTAGGCCTTTATCAGTAACATTCCATTAAAGCCAAACAAATATAATTCAATCAACCACCACAGACCACTATGTGCACACATGGTGGTTATATAACTTGTTTTCTACGGTTATGTAACTTGTTTTCTACCTCTATTCCAGCAGAGTCATTACCCAGAATCCTTTTCTACTTAGCCGAAGTAACAGGAGTAGGCCATAATTTTACAAAGGCAACAAGGCCCTTATTCTGTAAGGCTTTGCCTATCTGTAACAATGTTCTAGTGGGAAGGTAAATCTGAAAGACAGAAATGCAACATGGATCTTTATTATACTGATAAATTTTAAACCAGATATGTGGTACAGGGTCATTTGATTGAAATTATTATGTGCTTGAAACTGACAATACTGATTATTTAAAAAAAAGATTTTAAAAACTCCATTTCTGTTATGTGATTCTTTCACTGAACAAAATGCATGCTTGCTTAGGTTAAGAAAAGAGATGAGGGGCAACTTATATAACTGTCCTGAGGTCTGGTGCAAATGTTTGGAATAGCATTGTGGAGAAAAGGAATGCTTTCCTGGATTTCTTTCATGTTAAAACTAGATAATATGAAATGTTTTTCAAAAGATTCTCTGCTGAAACAGTGCAGCAAATAGTTTTAACCTATTGTACACTTTTTTGTCAGTCTGTGTTACCTGCAATTATGACAAATTCCATCGATTTGTGTCTACAAAACCAGATCTAAATTATTTTATAATATAAGTTTGATTTGTCAATTTTCTTGGTTGCATTCAAAATTATATGGCAAAAGTTAGGTTCTTTGTTTTTTTGCATATACTGGAAATGCCAGGCATTGATAACCTTAAATCTGTATGGTAAAATGATGAGAAGTAATTTGCTAAAAAATATTTTTTAAAAAAATATTTTTGCTTCACTGTATATGTAATATTGACCCACACTATTTTTTGAGGATGTAGCCTAGCACTTCAGGAAATAGATGGAAATCTTTCTAGTACCATGGATATTGAATTGAGCACTCATTTGAAAGTCAGCAAGTATCCAGGACTGTCTAGATTCATTATACTCTGGAATATATATATCTGATGCTTGTTCTGTTACAGAAATAAATCAATGCTCATTTAGTGCTTGCTCCAAATTCTACCAAAGTTAATATAACAATGATATTGTCTTCAGTATTCTTTGATTGGGAGCCTGGAGCACCAAATTAATCACAGAACCAGACAGGGAAACTGTGAATCTCCTTTAGATTGGGGGCTCTTTTTAGATGCTAAAACCATCAGATTTTTGGAATGAAGCAGTAATTTCAGGCTTTAAGGGGGAAATACAAAGAACAGCTAAGTAATTGCTAATTTTACTTTTGAAGTGATTTGCTAAAATGAGAATTTTACCTTTCCAAAGACAGTGTCCTATTATGATCCAGTTTTAAGGTTCTTAGAAATGCCTCTGCCCAAATTAAGGTGCAAACAAGACCATATGCCAGTGACAATAGTAAGGGTTTTGTTGATAGTATATATGAGAGAGAGAGAGGGAAAGAAAGAAAGAAGTAGAAAACAGGTGTGGGGGGGGGGGGAACAGAAAGAGTGACAGGAACAGAATAAGAAAAATATCACCATCTGTGGATCCCAAGATGTTCTGTTGATCCTCTCTGGCTGGTCTTCTTTGTGGTGAAGGTCCCCCCAGAAAGCATAGAATCTGATGGGTTTATATACCCTCGAGCCAGGTAGCAATGTCCTGGCATGTCCCCCTGGGGTGGGGGGTCAGTCTCTCACAGCACACTCTGGGTCTGTTCCATCACGTGCAGTCCTGTGGGACCAAGCCTCTCATGGGAATGTCCCATGGATGTGCCCTGTGGGGTTGGGGGTTCCACAGCTGGGCCAGTTCATGTAATCAGAGGATAGGTGTTCACTGCCTCTCACCAGAGGTTGCACCATGCACCCAAAACCTCCTCCCCCCCTCGGTTGGGGGGAGTCTGTGTCAACCTGGCTTCTGTGAGCTGTGCTCTCCCCCCACCCCAAACTCAGCAGGGGATAGTTGCAGCAGGTGGCTTTGGCCTTTTGTGGATGCATTCCTTTCCCTCAGCCTGAGATGATTAAACAATGGTTTCCCTTTATCTGATCAACAGTTTGACTTTCAATTCAAAGTCCCAGTCTTCAGGGCGGCTTCTTTGGTTGTAGCTTCTTTATAATGAGCAAAACTTTATATCAATGTTTGAGGTATGAACTATTTTCAGTCCCTGACATGTCCTCAGTCCCAAGAATGAATCCTGTTGAGTGACAGTTCCTCCATATACTGGTTTTGTTGCCATTGTTTTCTAGAAGATTTCTTGTAACTTTGTGAGGCTGAACCTAGGTCTATTGGATCAGTAATTATCTCATACAGAGGGAGTCAGTTTCATTTTCAGTGCAATTAGTGAATGACACCAAGAGTGCATGTAGTTTCCACCTTAAGCAAAAGGGATCAGGTTACACACTTGATCAGTTTTAGCCTTTCTTTGCCTCTGGCTCTGTGGAGCTGAGTGAAGTAATGGACCATGAAAGAAAGGATGTGACACACCACAAAGTGACAAGATTTACACTATTTCCTGTGTCCTGCCTCCTGGCAAATGTCTATCACAGTAAGTAAATATGTGCACCTCCTGCTAGCCTTTTAAAATGTTCCCTTGCTAAGATTAAAAGTCTTTAAATCAGTATAGCATGTCTTAACTAACTTGAAGGTAAGAAAAAGCTCCTGTTTAAATAAGATCAGCAGCCAGATCTGAGGCCTGTAGTGACCATGCAGTTCCAAGATTTCAAATTTCACATAGAAGTTCACTATCATCTTGCCACCTGGCTCAAGACAATATATGAGCAATATATGAGCATTTACCTACACACACACACACACACACACACACACACACACACACACACACACAGACAAAAAGGTGTATCTAAAATTAAAAAAACCTGAGTTAATGGATAATTAAAATCACAATTCTCTCTTTAACATGAGTGCAGGTAGATTGACAGTACTGTGAAATTAAATTCTCTCTTTTCCGGTTGAAGCATAAAAGATGATGACACAGACTTTAATTATGTTGTTTTGCCATAGCACTTCAAATAAACTCATGAAAGCTTGGAAGCTCATGAAGCATTTGGAAGGAAATGTTCATTAATACAGTATAGATTTGCACTGAATCAGTGTGATTAGGACTGATAATCTAGTGCTTATTAAACAGAAAAATGTGAAACTGCCACTGCTATGGAAGTTGTATTTCTACAAACGTCTCTCTAAAATCTGTTCCCTATGGAAGACAAGTGTCTATAATAAAATGAATTCTTTTTCTTCAGAAAGTCCCTTTATAATTTCCTCTCAACTCACATGGTACATGAGCATTTTATACAGGTTTAAGTACTTACTTTTCCACATTTATTCTGTCCCTTTTACTCTTTGCACATTGTAGGCACATACTTTAAAGCATGTTTTTCTCCATATCCTTCTGATACTGTGCTGATTTATCTCAGAAAAATTAACATTTCTTAAGAAAAAAGTGAGTAAGGGGAAAACCAAGAAAGCCTAAAAGATTCTGGAGTCAATATGGTACAACTTTAGTCTGTACCATCTTTGTAGCAGTTCTTATACTGTTCTTATGTACCTCCCAATCTTGACAGCTGGAGATAAAATTTCTCTGCCATATGTGTGTTAAAGGTGATAGGAAAAAGATGGACTAGGGAGGCACGTACGATGTCTAACTGATTCCACAAGGAAAACAACTTACATACTAAATCCAGGTCTTAAGGCAGGGATGCCATAGGTGAAGGGGGAAATGAAGATTTCTGTTTACTATAATTCAAGAATTGATTCATTTAATTTCCAATTAAATAAAATTTATTTTAAGTATGTGAGGGGGTACTATTATTCTTTGGGGAGCTTGCTGTACAGAGGAGGTGTAACCAGTGACTCCATCAGTCTCTGACCACCTCATTATCCTATCACATAACACCTGCTCTCAGTGTTAGCATAAGTCTGAATCCTGAAACAGGGATGCTGTCACATATAGTCATATTTGCAAAAGCAAGATGAAGCATAGCAAAGTTTACTCCTGCAGAACCTCTAAAAGCTGGAAAAAAATGTTCATTATCAATGTCCTTTTGTTTATTCTCTAAACAGGAAATCCTGTAGAGAGAGGCTCAATCCCAAGAATACGAATTTTTTATATCAAACATGGAGGTTTTTTCTTTTAGGCAGCTAGTGTAACAAAAGGAAAATGAAAGATTATTCAGTCTCAAAGAAGTCATGTGATGACAAAATGACATGTTGTTACTTTCCTTGAGGGCCTTTTGTCTATATTCACTCAGATGTATCAATTAGCATCAAATCCAAACAAGGCGGCCAATGGAGTAGGCACATTAAGCTCAAATGTAAAGATTCCCCTGTTAAATTCAGTGCCTTCAGACTCAGGTCAGATCCCTGGCTCCCTATAGAACATTTCCTGTGGCACCCATGGGAGAGGAAGCAAACAGAAATTTGCACAATGGCACTTTGTAGTGCACAGTGCAAAGATGTCTCCACTAGCACAGTGAAAGGGTGTGCCAGCTGGATCCACAAATATGTATCTCCTGTTCTTAGCTCCCGAAGTCCACAATGGTCTTCCCACGTAAAAGTTCCCATTACGCCTTCACTCATAGGTACTTCTGAAGCATTTTCTTCATGACTGTAGAAGAGAATTTAGAAATTTCCTGAGAGCATAACTAGTGCTATTATGTGGTAGTGCTGTGAGTTTGGAGTGATGACACCTTTCACTGCAGGAAATTGACCTCAAATCCTCATAAGTGCCTCAAGGTCCTGCTCTGTTCTTGCCACATACTGTAAAGTATTAGATTTTCTCTGAGTAATAGTTTTGTGATTTCAATGTTTGAAATGCTACAACTTCCTCAAATGTGAAGTCTGATATAAATTAAGGATTTGTTTTCTCTTATTGTTGGTGTTAAAGATCTGTGACATACCTGAAGATATGTGAATGTAATGATCGTTCTTTTGGTTTTAGTCTGTGTTCTGTATACTCTGTTGATCCTTAAACTTTTCCCGGATAAAGTATGGAAAATAAGGATAGGCAAAACATAGGACCATATTAATTGCTTGCTTAGAAGTCTAAAATGTGCAAACAAAAGAGTACGAAGTATTATTTAGAATGGCTCATTGCATAAAGCAATGAAGATGTTAGATGTGATGGTTATTTTTTATGCTAGTCACTGGGGGAGAAATAAACGCTAAGACAATGGAAATACAGTTGAAATATGCATAAGAAAGAAAGGTCTCGTGTAAGATGGGCAACATGCAATGGATATGTCAAATGGCTTCTTTACACACCCTGAAATTTCTTAATGTGCTGCAATTCTGTGGCAGAAGCATTAAGGATGGTGAGATACCCAGATACTCTGGTGGTGAGTACAAATGGAATAAGTGGAATATTTGGATTATATTTAAGAAAGGAAAAAAAGCCAAGTCTGATGCACAGTAATGCCTTTCCCACAGTTCAGCGGATGATGTCAGTATTTATGAAGATCTTTATACATGTTTTCCAAATACTGTTCTCTCAATCAAAAAACAGTTTACATGCTGAAGGAGTGGAAGTCTTTTAAGTCAACAAATATTAAGGTAATTCTGTAATTTTGGTATGAGTGGGATATAAGTATTGCGAGGGGCCACCTGGTGCCAACAATAAACTGATGTGGTGTGCAACTGAAATTGTGCAGTGTTTGGGATCCATACTATATGTTTCCTGGGAATACCACATGGACCAGCAGGACCTTTTAGAGCAGGACTTTATTTTCTGGGAAAGGGAGTAACTGCTACCTGCGCAATAAAATATACTTCTATGTGCAATTCTGCAGGTGCCAGTAATGTGTTGTAACTCTATCTTAGAAAAAGCAATGAATGTAGTCATCTGAATAGAGCACATATGTAGCTAGCCACAGATTAGGACTCCATTGTCAGCATGGAAGACCTGGAAATGTTTTTCTTACGACATAAAGGAAATATTTCCCATTTGTCACAGTACTCTTAGCATATTCTAACATATTCTTGGCAGAAAAGTACATCTGAGGCTCAAATCTAATGAGTCTGTGTGAAAATTAACATCAGCCTTCTGGCATTGTTTCTTATTTGCAAATATTTCGATTGTTGATTGGGTTTTTTGGTTGGTTAGTTGGTTTTTGTGGGTTTGAGTTTTTTGTTTGGTTGGTTAGTTGGGGTTTTTTTTCTGCCTTTTTCTAGACAATACTCATTAAGGCATTTTTAAGATGGGATTTGAAGTAAATTTTTAGTTCCCTGAATAGGCTTGATTTCAGCCACATTTAACTTTCCTAGCTTTCACCGTTTGTTTGGTAGCTTTCTGGATTTGATTTATATACAGAAAGGTGCTATATGGAGTTAATGTAGAAATGTAAATGCTTTGTAATCAGTGGAGGTCCACACAGAATGCACTGGATCTGCTTAATTTTGCATGAGTAAATACGTAAGGTCTTAGTCCGAAAAGGCACAGTCTTGTAGAAGTGCAAATAGTTACTATCACGTTCTGTACAGTCATCTTCAAATGTTGCCTGAATAAAACCTGAAAGTTTTAAAGGAAATATCAGATACCCTATGAACACTTTGGACAATTCTTGTTTCTTCTATTTCACCAAAAATCACCTTTCCTTTCTAGTGCAAAAGTCCCAGCACTCACAATCTTTCCCTGAATGCTACCATGCAAAACAGACATGTTTTATTTCACACCTGTCTGACTGAGACAAGTGGTTATTAGATATTTAAACCCTGCAGAAATAATTTTAAGAAAGCCTGAGGGTAAGGTAACAATTATAATAAGACTCAGAGTTTTTTATATGATACACAGTCCAGCTGAGGTCTTAACAAAGTAAAGTGTAAAACTGTGAGAGCTAAGAGAATTGGGTTTGTCCAGCCTGGAAAAGACAAGGCTTCAGGGTGACCTAATTGTGGTCTTCCAGTACCTGAAAGGAGCCTACAAGAAAGATGGAGAGACTATTTACAAGAGCATGAAGTGACAGGACAAGGGGGTTGAGGCACTGGAACAGGTTGCCCAGAGAAAATGGCGATGTCACATCCTTGGAAGTGTCAAGGCGAGGTTGGATGGAACTCTGAGCAACTTGGTCTAGTGGAAGGTGTCCCTGCCCATGACAGGGAGATTGGAACTAGATGATCTTTAATATCCCTTCCAACCCAACCCAAACCAGACTATGATTCTATGATAAAAATAGAATGATCTATTTCACGGTGACTGCTTTCATTTGCTGATTAAATCTAAAAAAAGTTTAGAAATAGGAAAGTTCATAATCATTTGGAAAAAGAAGCTTGAAAATAGTTGACATGAACTTGAAATTTACATTGCTGTAAACATATACAAATATCACATCATTTAAATTGAACATGCAATTTGTAAATGATACTGATAGGCATTGCAATCAACAAAACTCAGGGTAGATGTTATGACCTCACTGGTTTTCCACAGAGCCTCCTCTGATTCATTTGCATGCTAGTTATCTTGTCAGCAGACTTTACAGGTCTGTGTTGTAATACAAGTTGTTAGTGTTTGTATTTGCATTTATTAAAGTGTTTTATGGTATCTACAGCCTATTAATTATTTTTTATTAACTGGGTTGGTTCTTTTCTTCACATTCCTTCACTTTCCCTTCTAATTTAAAAATCAGATTGTTGATGAGGTTAACAGAAATCTATTCAGTAGTTTTGTTGGGATTTTTTGGAACAGTTTGTATCTTTTTTACAGTTCAGTATAATTTTAATATAGAAACATAGTTTCATTTGAAGCAAGTCTGTTTTCCATTCTTAAGTATGCTGACATTGAGATAATGTTTCTCTGTTCACTACAGCTACAGTACTACAAGAGGCACCTGAAAGAAATACAGTGAGAGGGAAATAACACAAGGATGTGTGCAAGTCATTAGGCTAATAATGTTATCTGAGAAGGGAACTACTAATGAGAAAATTTTACACAGGAGAGAAAAAAATCACTTTTCTGAAAGTTTAGTAAAGACGAGATATGACAGCAGATCTTTACATGACAAAGGGTCAAGAAATAGAGAGGAAATTGAATTGTCAGTGCTGTGACAAACACTGGAATTAAATTCTTAAATTCCTACCTGTGAATTTTTGACATTCAGCTGATTTTCCACATTTCTGTGAACCCAGACTCTTTTTCCAGTTGTCTAAGTTACGCTGGTGTGTTTGCTATATTTATCTTCCATTTTCTCAAGCAGTTTACTGCCCAAAATAACAATACACATTAAACACTTCAAATCTGTGATTTCAACAGGTTTCTCTGTCTGCTATAGGTTGCATAAACTGCTGTTTCCATGCAGCATGTACGTTAAAGGACACTTGCTAATAAGCACATAGGCAGCACCTTACCTGTAGTAGTCTGAATAGAACTGAGAAATTCTGGCATTGGTAATACTTTTGTAGTGGTTATTATTCTGCATCTGTGTGACGTCATGTCACATTGAATTGCCAAAGTTTTTGGAAGTAATCAACTGATTTTTCAGTAATCTGCCTGAAAGACTTACTAATCAAATAAAAAGAAAAAAAAAGAAAAAGAAAATTAAAAGATTTCTTCATTTCTTCATTTCTTCATCTCCTTCTGGTGGTCTGATAAATGGCATTTCCAGCAGTGCTCTTTTGGTTGCCATAAAAGCCTTGTTTGATTTATGATAAATGTTAATTGCCTTTATACAGCTTCCAGCCTGTCCAAGTAAGTGTTCTAGGACAATAAACGCCATGCTTATTCAAGCACACTGTGTACTGAATATTATCTATTAAAGCCACTGTGGATTAAATGAAGCAGATAATATGTGATGAAATGTTTATTTTCTTCTTTTGGCTCACAAGACAAGTATGCATTACTACATTGCTAGATATCTTGCCTGAAGGAAGAGAGTTCCTTTGCAATTTTGTGGGTCTAATGCACTGCTTTGTTTCTTTACACTGCTTTTTTTCTTTACACTGCATGTACATTACTTTTTTGCTGGTGGAGCAGGAAAGCACACACTTAGCTGGAGAAGAAATAAATTTTCTTGGGGCAAAATATTATTGTAACCTTAGGTGAAGCAAACTGGGAAAGCAATAAATTAAAATGAAGAATGCTCTTTTTAAAATCAACAGCAGTGCCTTTAAAACAGATATTATATTGTCAGTGTATTTTCTCACCCAGTACAGAAGAATGAGAAACTTTACTGTATTTGACTAAATACACCCAATATGCTCTTAGAATTGTGAAAAGTCATACTATGTTCCTTTCATGTCTATTTATTTTTAAGACATTTTGCCTTGAAGGACTTGGCATCAGGTAAATCCATCACAGGAAAGTATCAGCAGTGACACCTCTGTGGCTGCATTACAGGATGAAAGATTATAGGTTGTGATCATTGCAGCTTCCTCAGTGTTACCAACCTCCCTCAACCTCAGGCAAACTCTGAAATTCCATTTAACCTCATATTTCCCTATAAGGTTTACTTAGAATATTTTAATTATCTTTGTTCTAAGGAAGGCACAGGAGTTCTGTGTCTGCATCTGCACCTGTATCTGCATGATAGCTATATCCCTTCCATTCCACTCTCTCTCTCTCCTCATCTAATCTCATCTCCATCTAATCTGTATCTAAATCTATATAATCTCCATCTCATCTATAGATATAATAATAGAATCACTAAGTTTGGGAAAGGCCTCTAAGATCACTTAGTCCAACCTTTAACCTGACATTGCCAAGTTTAGCACAAAACAATGTCCTAAAGTGCCACATCTACATGTTTTTTTGACACTTCCAGGGATGGTGATTCCACCACTTTCCTGGGCAGCTTGTTCTAATGCTCAGGATTCTGTCCTGATGCATATTAATTATCTCACAAGTTATGGAGAATCCACAGCCTCTCTGGGCATCTATTCCAGTCCCCAGTCACCCTCACGATTAATTTTTTCTTCATGTCCACTTCCTGTGTTCCAGCTTCTGCTCATTGCCCCTTGTTCTGTTGTTTGGCACCACCAAGAAGAGCCTGGATCTACCCTCTTGACATCCTCGCTTGAGATACTTACAGACATTAATGACTTTCACTCTCAGTCATATCTTCCTAAGAGATCACCCAGCCTTTCCTCGCAAGAGAGATGATCCAGTCCAATAACCATCTTTTCAGACCTCCACTGGACCCTTTCCAGTAGTACCTTGTCTATCCTGTACTGGGGAGCCAATGCTGTACACAACACTCCAGATGTGGCATCCTTAGGGTGGAATAGAGGAGCATGTTCACCTCCCTCAACCTGCTGGCCCCAATACCCAGCCTTGAGAATTCAGCCACTACCTTGATGTGACACCATTCACCACCACTCATTGGGCCTCACCAACCAGCCAGCTTTTAACCCAGCAAGGAGTGCACCTGTCCAAGCCATGGGCTGCCAGCTTTTCTGGGACAATCTGTGGAAGATGGTGTCAAAGATTTTACTAAGTTCTAGCTATACAGGTACATGTATAAATATCCATATTACTGTATGCATGCATGTATGTGTTGATGTATAACTATATCAACTCTATCTCAACCTCTACCATTTTCTATATCTGTAACTCTCTCTTTATAATATATATCTAATCTATGGCATCTTTTTAATATATTTTTATCTTCATCATCCTTATCTCTATCATATCTGTCTCTATCATCTCTGTCTCTATCTCATCTATACATGCCGGTGTATATATATTTGTATATATACACAGACACATATGTACCTCTAGTATCTATTTTTATATCTATATATCTCTTTATATTATCTATACACATCTATCTACATCTATCTATCAATCTATATATGTCTGTATATTGTACTTTCTTTTCGATTCTTAAAATATGTTCACAAGTTAAGGAAGCTGAAATTCAGAGAGATTGGCAGAGAGAACAGGCAAGCCAGTTTGGCAAATATCTCTATGAGAGATTATAGTACAAAAAGTATTATTTATTTCTAGGCAAGTGATCAAGATTGATCCTCTTTTTAATCTCTCTGTTATTTCTTTAGAACAGGCAAGTAAAAATGAAATCATGGTATTTCAAATGCTGAATATCATGTAGTTTGTGGTTCACCATGGCTGTTAACAAATGAGGAATGCTGGAAACTGAGAAATATGCAAACTTAGGTATACATTTAAAAAATATTTTAAATAAATGGAAGCAGAAAATGCACATGTAGAATAAATGTTATTAGTCTGGAGTGCTCTGTATATATGTACAGGTGTCCTGGCATTAGTGGAAGCAACTTAATTGAAAAGCAACTTGATTTTTGCATGCATAATAAATACATCTTTTTTTTGTATTTATGTTTTAATATATTTCCCATTACCCTTTTCTGCCTGATAGAAACCCCCCCAAAAAACCCCAAACCCAGTCTTTAAAGACTGTGGTATATTCTACAATCTATTTTCATAAAACAATTAATTAGAGCCTTTTCTTTTAGCTACTTAAAAACTTTCATATAGCTACATGGGAAATGATGTGGTGGTTTGTGTTTTTTTTTAATTCAGAGGGGAATTGCCACACTGAAGCATTAGTGGTTTCAAATTTTCCTTGTGTATACTTATACCTGCGTTTACACTTTTTACAACGTATGTGTGATACCTTTAGTCACTATATCCAGCTTTTTTCTATTTTCTCTTCACCTTTATAGACTGAAGTATTTGTACTAGTATTCTCAATTCCTATATTTAGTTAATTAACAATATAGACCTGTCCATGATCTTTTCTTTGGTACATGATCTTCTTTCTCTATGCAAATGTGTTCACAAATTTTACAAAAAAAAAGTAAAAGTACTGTTTTTTTTCAGAAAGTGTCTTGCCATATGCAAAGTTTCCTCCTGTGAGAATTTAGCACTGCAGTCTGTGTCAGAGGTTCGAAAGATTATAGTAGAAGTTATAATGATAGATATTAGCCTATGCCATAGTCACTGCAGAATGTGCTTGAGCACCCGGTCTGTAAATGTACCAGCATTTACCTCGAAAGCAAAATCTACCACACACTTTCTTTTCCAAAAGGTCAGACAAAATATCATTTGACTCAATCTTCCATACAAAAGTAATGCTATATTTTCTTTTAGACAGACATATAGCAGCTTTTGTTTTCTACTTAAACAGTGTGCCTACTAATGTAACAATTTTTTCCTTTTTAGTTAAAATATGCATTTTAATATGAGGTTTGGGAGTTTTTCCATTTATCACTTTTTTTTTTGAGTGAAAATGTATTTCATAAAACTTATCATTTTCAGATAAAGATGATATATCACATAGCTCAAACTCCAGCCATTTCTGTGGTCCACTGACCTTGCAATAGGTGTCAATGACAGAGGAAACTCCTGGAAGGCTTTTGTCAATTTTCTCATAAGATTTGCTGTGTAAGATTTTCCAGTGTTGACATCCTGGTGTTCAAGGTTTGGTGAATTGAGATGTCTTTAAGAAGTCAATTCAGTTCTCAGGTGTAGTCAATAGATTTAGAGAGCCTACTGTTGTTTTCAAGCTTTGGGTCCCGTTCCTCCCATGCCTTATTGCACAACAAATGTATTTCCCTATAAATAGACATTTATCTTTAAGTCTTTGAAAAACATATGTTGTTTTTGCCACAACTAGTTATTGGGCATGACCAAAAGTATTTTCACAGAATGTTTTGGTGCATATTTGCAATGTGTGAGTAATAAGATATAATTGATTCTTGGTTTTGGAATTCCATCTTCTAACCAGATTATATCAAAAAATTATTTACCTATGCTCAATTTAATCATGCTGTGGCAGATGCGTTTGAAGACAAGCTCACATTTGGGGTTTGAATGCCTCATGACAGGTAGACTAAAAGACAAAATAATTTTTCTGATTTTTAATATTATCTCAAAAGCTAATGCATAAAACGAATATGCATAAAATCTGTTTTTATTAACTTATTCATAAGGCTTTTTAACACTTTTGAAACCTCAGTAATCTGGGATTCTTTTTATTGGGTTTTTTTTGTTTGTTTTTTGGCTTGAGGGGTTGGGGGGTTGGTTGGTTGGGGTTTTTGAAGGCTTTTTTTTTGGTGGCACATGAGAATAGAACCAAGATATGTTTTTAATTTCTCATGAAAATATAAGAGTTAGAAATGCACTTTGCCCCCAGTTCTGCATCTGGATTTGAGTTTGTAGTTCAACCCAGACAGCACAAACCTGTGCCCTAGACACTAGAACACAGGTTCTTCTAGTCTCCTTAAAAGCCAGAAAACTGTTTCATACTGAGTTTAATGGAACAGATGTGAAGTCTTGGCAAAAAAGACCTAATACGATGAGGACAAAAAATAGCTCTTGTGAAAAGTTCCCAGTAGGCATAGCAGTACTGTTTCTTAGACCAAATTATGTTGATTACTTTGTGCGCTCGGGTTTAAGACACTGGTCATAAGGCTTTTAAATGTTAATGGCTAAAGAGAACATCCAGAATGTAGGGAGCTCTTGAAAGAATTTGTAGATGTGAATGGAAAACTTTTTGGAACCAATGTTTGTCACAGGTTCTGTATGGAATTTTTGACTAATAAGACAGTTTCTCTCGGAGTTTTAATCCAGCAATATTTGTAATATTTGTCATATTATCCTTCTCTTATAGACTGTCTGATTGAATTTATATATGTTTTTGAATTGATTCAGCACTATATGAAGGAAGTGAAAAACCTGTAGTGCAAAGTCTTATTAAGCAGAACAAAGGAACGGCAAAAATTTCTTACCTGCCATGAGCTCTGAAGTATATAATCTTTTAGAAAGGAATATTTCTCTCAATCTCCAAAAAGCTGAATTTACCTACACCAACTTATTTTCCTTCATGTGTGTGTATCTAATTCCTAGATTGTAAAATAAAGACCTATCTGTTTACTTCCCGCGGAAGCTGATTGGTACTGAGCAGGTGAGCTAATCCAATAATCTCTGTTCACTAGTGAGTAGTTTAAAAGTGAAGTAGCTATACTTGCCCATACATAAACAATAATCTAAAATAGATTTAGTGATCTTAGGGTCTGAACAGCTGTGGAAAATCAAGATTTTGGTGAATTGACTTTTCACAATAGCACCGGTAATATCATCCTTACGCTATACTATGAAACCTTTGGGAATTTTTTAAAATTCCATTATTTGGTAATTTTCTTCTTCCCAATTGATTTGTACATTAGCATGATTCTACAAAGGAGAATGTTTTTCAATGTAATCAGGAAGAATTTGTGTATGTATTACGTAAGTACTGTCAGTGTAAATCCATTTATGCCCCTAGTTATTCCTCCTAGAATGTACTTAATTTCCTATACACACATACCTATACCCTATTTGTATGTGCCTGGAAGTCTTGGGATGTGCACTGGGGACATACTTACCCTTACTTACCCCCATACTTAAGAAAGATAAAACTGGGAGACTGCTTCAACACACAGGAGCTATGGTCCATAAACCAAACAAGGTGTGAAGTGTACCCAGCCTGTTAAACTTTCCATTGCAACATATATGAAAGACAAGAACAAAGCCAGGCTCTTCTCAGTTATGCCAAGCAATGGGATGAGAAGGAGCAGGCAGAAACTGATGCACAGGAAGTTCCATCTAAAACCTGAGGAAAACTATTTTACTGTAAGTATGAGAGAGCACTGGAGCATACTGCCCAGACAGGTTATGGAGTCTCCTTCCCTGGACATGTTCAACACTTACCCAGAGGCGATCCTGTGCAACCTGTTCTAGGTGAACCTGCCTTAGCTAGGTGATCCCCAATCCTTTCCTGTATTGAGGATACTTTGTGTCATCAGAATATTTAATTGACACATGTCACTTACCAAAAGACAATGAATGAAATCAGGCAGGGCTGGTTTCAAAGCAGGCTCCAAGAAGCTCAGCTGTTGATGGTGCTTCACTCTTCTCACTCCATTAATTTTATACTCTGTCCTTTTACACAGTCCTTTACCCACAATTTGGTTAATTAACATCTTCTAAGGTTTTCTTTATATGTTTCAGTGAAGATATTGAAAATTCACCTTAGGCTGGCCTTCTTAGGAATATGCAGATGCTGTATAGCTGAGACTTAAAGAAAATGGGCTTGTGAGAACACTAAAAACACAGAAGAATAGGTATCCCTTGACGATGGTTAGAACAAAGAGGTACTTAACAACTGAGATTCTTCAAGAATGGCTCCAATCCCACCTGAAAAATTATTAGTTTGGGAATTTTCTTCTCAGTGAAAAGGGTGCTCTCTCACACAGTGACCCAGTAGAAATGGAAAAGAAGAAAACTCAGCCTTTACTAGCTGAGCAAGAGAGAATTTTCAGAGTTTTATGAGCAGAACAAGTGGAAATGTAAAGGTGATAATTGGGAGCTAATTATTCCCAGTAACACTTTCTGTACTCTCTGAGATGCACACATGGCAAGAGATTGGAAACAAAAGATATGGTTACTTCATTTTGACCCTTAAGTAAATGTGTAAATTAAATTATCCCTAAGGGAATACAAATCACAGTTAAACGTCCCATTCCTGAAGGAATATCAGTTAACATTGGAGTTTTATATAACAAAAGCGTAAGGTTGATCTTTGTGTATCAGTTGTATCCTACTTCTCTTTTTTTTTTTACCTTTGTGTCCAGAAGAAAAAAAGAAAATAATTTTTGCAGTCTTTTGAAATATATTTCTTTTATATTGCACTCATGCATTTGGTATTGTGGATGTCGGTAAATCAAAAGAATCGATGTAGTGCATTAATCAAATCATGACATATAGATAAACCGGGGTGTGACAGACAAACTCAGTGTTAATCTGTAAGCACTTATTCTGTTAACTGAAGCCCTGCCAAAAATAGCTGTTTTCTAAATAATTTTCTTGCTAATCTATGCAACAACACCTACAGTTGACTGATGCTTTAATTCTTCATGGTGTACTGGTTTTGGCTGAGGAAGAGTTAACTTACTTCACAGTGGCTAGAATGGGGCTGTGTTTCGGATTTGTACTGAACACAGGGTTGATAATATAGAGATGTGTTAGTTACTGCTGAGCAGGGCTTACTCAGAAGCAGGGCCTTTTCTGCTTTTCGTACTGCCAAGGTGGTAAGGAAATTGGGGACGCTAATATATATCAATAATTATTGCCACATGCCAGAGACTTTCTGTTTAATATTGAAAAACAAGAAGTGCTGAAAAACTCACAGGTTCACTACTAAGTTCTTTGATACAATCACAGGTGGGAAGACTTGAATGTGGTATCATTCTGGAAACTTAGGCATGCAAACTAGGAAAAGGCAGCTATATAGTGCCTAAGGCTGTGTGATATATTCATATTGTGTAATGCATTTCCAAGGTCTGTTTTTCTTCTATTCTCTTGATATTTTCACTGACCTTTTTCTCTAAGAGAATTCAACAAAGTATTTTTTCTCTTGTTTCCTGAAGGAAATATTTTTTCATTGTGTTTCTTTCGGATGCGAAGTGGTTTATCAGGGGAAAGAGTATTTTAAGTCCAAATTTAGACTTAGAGTGAAAGGAGCAATGGGAGGTTAATGACTGATGTTTCAAGGCGGTGGTAATCACAGAAGTCAAGGTGAGAAGTGATTTCATTTTTTACAGAGTAATATAGTTGCATCTTAGAGGAACATGGACTCACATGATATCAAAAATAACTTATTATCCTTTGAAAAATGTGGTTGAACCCCTCTGTCTTTCTGATACGACAAATCCATTCAGATGTTCTGCATTTTAAGGGCAAACCTTAATGCAGCGAATGAATAATTACCTGTTTTTTTTCTTTCTGGAATACTGAAGAGAAGGGATGAGAAATACAGAAAAGAAAATGAACAGAGCAGCTGTCCTGGGTTGCAATGTATTCTATTACCATCCTCATGAGATGTTGAAACCAGGCGGGGCAGTGTTCCCTTGCCTCCTCCCCCCGGACTATCTTCTGTTAATGAGCCCATCAACGCCTGGCCTCATGACTCATGATCCCATTGTGAGATGCTCCATCCAGAAGGAGGAACCAAGCATTCCATCCTGGATATAATCTGAGATTCCAACCACCACAGACACCCTTTCCACTGGATTCCCAGAGGACAAGAGCCATCCACTGGACTTTTCCGAGGAAGAGCAGACCCTTCTACAGGATCACTGCTTCAACAGAACCACATCCATCACTTCAGGAGGACTGCAGCCACCATTTTATCGGACTGCTACCGCCACCCTGACTCATAGGGTGTCAGGTTGTATCCTGATGACGCTGTCAGTTTGAAGCAGTGTTTTTTGCCTTTTTTCTTTTTTTTCTTAATTTCCCTATTAAATTGTTATTCTGACTTGGTGCCTCCCACTGGTTTGTTTTCAAACTAGTACAGCAGCAAAATAAATTAATGGGAAAAAATTGTTCAAATAATTTGCATATTTAGCTAAATGTCAATTTTGTGAATATGTAGCCCAATAATTTTAGACCATCATCAAAAAGCAGAATGCACATTTACAAGAGAACACATCTGACCTTCTGGATAATATAATGTTTTCTGTCATTGTATATACACATGCCAAAAAATATATCTACTTCAAATTATATGTTTTATAATGAGACACGAGAATTTTATTACTTTACAGAAACATAATACCATAATAACTCATGCATCTGTAATCTCAAAAATGTTGAGACTGGTGGTTTTCTTTGTTTGTTTGTTTTTAGAATGCCTCCCTTAAATTTGGGAGTTTAATCAATGGGAACACACCCACGCGAACTTTCCTTTCAGAATTGAGGACCACAGTTTTGGTTGACTTTAACTTTGGCTACCATGATTTTTTTTCTAACTACTTTGACTAGGGTACACTTAGTTAAGTTGGAAAACTATAATTCTTAACTGTAGAAGAGACTGAACAAAACCAATTAAACTGTCATAAAAATTTAGAGACAGTATTCTATGTCAAAGTTTAATTTATCTGAGCTTATAACAAAAAGCTTCATAAGTATTAATTTGTAAGAGAAAACTACCTGCTGCAACCCTGACTACAACACAAGAGTTCCATCTAGAACTTTTCTCTCAGTTCTCAGTGATTTCATGTAGTACATTACTGTTCAAAGTAAGTTTCTATATTGCCATGGATATGAATGAAAAAGCTGCTTAATTATGGGCAAATTACCCAATGCTGCTTCTTGTCGAACTTGTTCTCCTAAAAACTGTTGATGAACTGTTCAAAGACTGAGACAAGGTATATCTAGATATGCAAGATCCTAAATATGTGGTTGGATTTTTATGCGCTTTTTTCATAGAGAAAACTAACTTCCAGTACTGAAGTGGTTCAATTTCCTTTTTATTTCATTTTTCTTTTTCCTTCCCAAACTGGAAAGATTCAGAAAAGCCATGTTTCATCAAACAAAAGGTTTGATGACCTTCTCTGCTGAAGAAAACATGATGTTTTTCCCAAGGAAATGTTTCTCTATCCATATTTTGTACAAATTTTAATTTGTACAGAATAATAAGTGACTGAAATGATGAGAAACTGATTAGGTTTGAACCCTGTCTCTTAGGTGGTATTGAGTGTATGGAATGGGAATAACAGAAAAGAAAAATTTCAAAAATGTCAAGATTTGAACTAAGGTTCTACTCTGCAGAATTTTAAAGTGATTTGAAAAACAAAATTGTATGATGCCATTCAGGCACCCACATGGAGATCAGCCTTCTATTCTAGGATCAGGTCACCAGTCTTAGCTGTGTTTGCATTTCCGTAGGCTTTACTTGCAGATATTTAAATACTTTTATTTTTAGTCCTTTTATGGTAGTATTCTTCAAGTACAAACACAATAATTTTTGATAATCAGAAAATGAGGACCCCAGGGTTCTGTCTGCCTTGGGTCCTCTCTTGTCCTTATTAGTGACCTGGAAAGGTGACCAAATGTATTCCATTACTAATTTTTTTGTAGACACCAGGTTTTCTGGGGCAGGTTCTGTTGAGAGAAGGGGCAGTTTTGGGACATTTAACACTAGCCTGGTGTCTACAGGGAGGGAATTGAGGGGACAGGGATAAATGGTAGTGTGAGTGCTGCTGGAACACATAAGGTTCAGACTGCACATATTGTGATTAACATGTCACTTTGAGGTTCACTAAGTGGCAAAACAAGTTGACCAGAGTGGCTTCAGACTCTCCATCTTTGGAGACTTTCATACGCCCTTGGGACTTTCATACACCTTTGTGCCTCCCAATCTGAGTTCCCTGCTGCCCCTGCTTGAAGCAGGGGATCACAGTTGAGACCTCCCAATATCCCCTCTAACCTGCATGATCCAGTGATTCTGTGTACAAAAGAGACTCTGAAATTGTTTATGCCTTTCAACAGCAGTTTTGAGATCACATTTATAGGCTATATAATGAGTAAGGAGTACTCTGACTGTGAAGCAGAACTCTAATCACCATTTCTGTTTTGGGGCTTCCTTTGCTGTTTTTTAGTATTCATGTAGGCACCTGTGTTGAACAGATGGGCTTCCTCATACGTGATTTGTGAGTGACCTTTCAGTTTCATCAACTTTTCCATACATTTTCTATTATGTTTCTTCCTTTTTTTCAGCAGTTTTTTCTTCTCCCAGCTGCATAAGTTTCAGTTGTGAATGAAAGTCATTAATAGACAAAGACAGATGGGTTTTATCTTCCTAGTCCTTGTACATAGCATTCTCTGGAACATACATTTTCAGTAAACATTCTTTCTTTCTCTGCCTTGTAACAATCAGAAAAGATTGGAATTTTACTTTATTAAGATTAATTTTTATACTCTTTTTAAAAAACAAAAATCAAATATTTTATTGGATTTTTGTTCTTCACTGCAAAGGAAAAAATAAAAGTTCTGAAAACAATTTTTTTTCAACATAGGAACAATCATTTAAAACTAGACAGGATTTTCTCCATTTTACCATTCTGTTTCTGGTATCACTCAGTTACAAAGCCTTAGGAAAAGTGCTAGCATAAAGAAGATCTATGTCTTACTGTGTCAGTCATGTGAAACTTGGCATACTGGTGCACTTTGAGCCAAAACATGTATTTGTGTCTTTCTGTTTACCATTACTTTGAGGTACGTTATTGGGTTAACAACTGGCAGGATGGCTAGACCCAGTGGACAACTGGAGGAATTTCTTCATGGAAAGGTTTGTTAAACACTGGAACGGACTGCCCAAGGCGGTGGTGCATTCTCCATACCTGCAAGAGATCAAGAAGCAACTGAAGTGCCGTGGTCGAGTTGACGAGGTGGTGATCAGTCAAAGGTTGAATTCAATGATAACAGAGGTATTTTGCCAGCCTAACTGGTTCTGTGATGCTGACAAGTAATTCTGTGGTACTTAGAATATCCTAAGTTGGAAGGGATCTGAAAGGATCAACAAAATCCAACTCCTGGCCCTGCACACAGGACAACCCAAAGAATCGGAATTGCTCAAATGGTTCTTGAGCTCTGTCAGGCTGGGGAGCCTGTTCCAGTGACCAGCCACCTTCTGGGTAAGAACCATTTCCTAATATCCAACCTAAATCTGCCCTGACACAACTTTATGACATTTCCTCAAGTTCTGTCACTGGTCACCACAGAGAAGAGATCAGTGCCTGCCTGTGGAGGGCTATGAGCCCTTGGCACAAGAGCCCTCTGCACCCCCTTGGAGGAGAGAGGCCTGAGTACAAAAAGGCTCTCCCAGAGATAAGCAACCTTCCTCGGGTCATGGTGAGAAAGTGAACCACCCCCAGGATGCCTTCTTTCTATACAATAATAGCCTGTACCCAGTCAGCTAATTGGTTTCTACCCCACCCTCTGCCTCTCCCATAAAAGGCCCCTGTTTCTACCCCTGACTAGTGAGCCTTGTCCCTGGCCTCCCCTTCACAGGGGCTGCTGGACAATAAAAGCTACCTACCTCTGTGGAATAGCCAAACGAGGCTCCTCTCTCTCTCTCCCCGAGTTCAACCTGGGGTGATTTCACAAAGAGCTGATTCACAAGAGCTGGAATCATTTGTAGCTGAGAAAATTGCTACACTTGCTCAAATTATTTGCTGCCCAGGCAGGCCTGCCACCGCCCCCGGAGGAGTTGTTCTTTGCAGGACGCTCTCTCTAGGAAGGTCACGGCCCACCGGGTTGTCCACCCCCGGCTCCTGGAAAGCGATATCTGCCCCTCTTCTTCCCCTCATGAGGAAGTTGTAATTGCAATCAGGTCTCCTCTCAGTCTCCTCTTCTCCAGGCTGAACAGACCAAGTGACCTCAGCTGTTCCTCATATGGCTTCCCCTCAAGGCGCTTCATTATCTTTGTTGCCCTCTTTTGGATACTCTAACAGATCAATGTCTCTTGACACTGATCACCCAAAACTGCCCCAACACTCGAGGTGAGGCTGCCCCCGTGCAGAGCAGGGTGGGACAATCCCCTCCCTTGCCTGGCTGGTGATGCTGTGCCTGATGCACCCCAGTGTGGGGACAGGGCATGGCCAGGAGCGCCTTCTAAACCAGTGGGAGGACCGTGCTATTTTGGGAAACTAACAATGTTTGCCTCCAGCATTCAGCAACTACTAAATATCACACATAAGCGAACACGACGAAGCGCTCTTCCATTAGATCCTAATTGCAGAGATGATGTACAATTATGGAAAACTCCTGCTGTCTTTTTTGCTTCTCTTTTAGTCCCAGGAGCTGTATCAGCACATGCCCTCACTCAGCTTAGAAGGTTGGCATGTTGGACAGGCAAGCAAGCAAATGTCACCTCACACTTGATAGGTGAGCTTATTGCAGACGTGGATAGCTTGCGCCACGCTTTACTGCAAAATCGTGCAGCCATTGATTTCTTACTGCTAGCACATGGACATGGATGCAAAGACATAGAAGGAATGTGCTGCTTTAACTTATCAGATCACAGTAAATCCATACACTCTCAGCTTCAATGGCTCACTGAACATACCAAAAAACTCACTGTTCAGGACAGTCCTTTCGATGGATGGTTTCAAGGGACTTTTGGAGGACTTGGAGTTTGGGCTGTAAGTCTCATAAAAGAAGGTCTTAGATGGGTCGGCATCATACTTTTGCTATTGCTTGGAGCACGCATTATATTTTCTTGTTTAGCCAAACGTGTAGATCAATTAACTCAGGGAGTTTTGCTTGCTCAAACTAATAAAAACGGGAGAATTGTGAGGGATTGGTTACGTGAAAAGGGACATACAGATTCGGGATATACAGATTCTTTGCAGCTTAATGATCTGAGAAGCTGGCTACGTGAGAACGGGCACATAGACCCTTGCAGTTAGCTGAATGAGGTCTCATAAGACAATGCACCACACATCCTGTGTAACAACTGAGGTTGCAGAATATTATATGTATCTTGCTCAATAACTGAACCACCATTGAGTCTTACTGCTGAGCTATGGGTATATTTGCAGAGCCAGCAAGGTTAGGTTTTGGCAGTGTAACAATAGACATCTGTAGTTAGAAGGCCAGGGATAAAAGCAGAACTGCTGACCACAAAAGGGTAACTAAGGAGGGGTTTAGGATCAGCTTAGTAGACGTGAACCACTTAGAATGCGCCTTTACGAATATGCATGAAGCCTATTATTGTTAGTATATAAGGAGCTTTGGTACAATCAATAAAGTGGATTCCTGTTGATCACTCATATTGAGCGTCCGGGTTTTCCCTCTATCGCGACACCCCAGGACATGGGTGGCCCTCCTGGCTGCCAGGGCACTGCTGATTCACGTTCAACTTGCCACTGACCAGGACCCCTAGGTCCCATTCCATGGATGTTCAACTTGTCACCCACCAGGACCCTGCAGTTGTGCATTATTACTGGGTTTCCTGCTGACTCTGTGGCTCACATGCATGAGCACACAGATGCAGGGATGGCTTCAGTAATATTAAGCTGACATCAAGGAGTTGAGAAGGGTCCTGCTTAGAGTTCCACAGAAAGCAGTTTGCACTGACACTTTATGTCTGCGTCCACGTGTGCACATGCTATAGCAAATCTGTGAGAAATTATTCTTTCTTGGATGTTTAAGTACCTGTCTTGGGGTGACTTTATGATGTGTATCCCATATCGCTGCCCTATGCCCAGAAATTAATTCCTGTGCCTTTCTATGCCTTTAAACTGAGCCAGAGAGGAGGAAGGAAAAACTGAGCAAAACTTTTTCAAAGCAGTTTGCAGCTTGTTCAAGGTCACATAGAGATAGCGACGTTTTTTTTCCAGCTGTGGTGGGGGAGCGAGGAAGCACCCACCTTGCAGGTTTTCTTTCCAGCCAGCTTTCAGCCAGTTTTTCAGTTTCTTTTTCTCCGGAGAGAGACTGAGAGTTGAACTTTTTTTCCTTCCCTGGAATTTCGGATTTTCTCCCTTTTCTACTGGACTGCTTCAATATTAGAACACATCGGGAGGACTTTCCACCGAGCACAGAGGGCCTGGCCCTGGGCCAAGCTCCAGCTCTGAGGAGACCAAAGGGAGGACTCTGACACTTTCCCAGGTTTTTTTCTTCATAGCAAAAGATTTTATTATTTAGCATTATTTTCCTTTTCCCGTGTGTTTGTTAAATAAATAATTTTTATCTCTTTCACTTTCCTTTAAGGAAAATTTATTTTTCCCGAACCTGGTGAGGGAGGGGTGGTTGCGCCTTCTCTCAGAGGATATATCTCTAAATTTGACCAAACTGGAACAGTACCTTACATATCTAAGTAAGTTAGGGCTGTAAGTAAGGTTATGTTGTAAGTTATAAGCTAAGTGTTGCTAAGTGTTCTTTAGCTAAGTTGCTAAGTATAACTTTGAAGTTATAAGTTAGGTTAAATGCTGTCAAGTGTTATTCCTCTGTTAAATTACTAAGATTAAATTATAAGTTAAGACATAAGTGTTGTTCCTTTGTTAAATTTTTACATTTCAGGTATAAGTCAAACTCTAAAGTTTGAGTTTTGTTAAGCTTTTAGGTTGTGTTCCTTTTTATCCTTTCCCTGCCTGTCTGTATGTCTAGGGTTTCCCTATCCCAGGTGCAAAATCCAGCACTTTCCCTTGTTGAACTTTATATGGTTGGTGATTGCCTAGTCTTCTAATTTGTCTAGGTTGAACTTGAACTTTATGAACTTGAACTTTAAGTTTATGAGTTTGAACTTTACCTTTATGAACTAGAAGTTTATGAATTTGAGCTTTAATATACCTTTAAGTCTCTTGTCCTATACATATCCTATTACTAAAAATGTAACCACATGAAATAATGTCTTATGTGGTAGGTAACTTCTCATGTCTTTGTGTTTTAAAAAGACCAAACCAAACCAAACCAAACCAAACCCATTCTTGCTGGTAACAATCATATTATTGACACCTTGTGTCTGCCCCACAGGTAGTTTGAAGCCATCTGAAGGATTTAGCCCTTTTTCATATACATTTTTGTCTAACAGGGATTGGAACAGATAGTCTGTGTCTACAGTATTTTACAGTACAGTTTCTTATAAAAGAAATCTAATCCTTTCTTTTTCTTCCATGTCATTTTTTTCAAAGAGAAAGCAATCTTTAGAAAAGTGTGTGAGGACTATACATTCTCCTCTAATTTACAGTGCCACATGGCTTTAAAAATAATCATAACCAAATTTTTAATCTTTATTCCTTTTTACTAATTCCTTACGTTTGATTTTCTTTTCTTCTGCTGCTGTGTCTTGAGATGGTATTTCCAGTGAACTGTCCATAAGGACACCAGAATCTTTTCACAGAGTGACAACAACTCAGCAGTGTATATTTACAGATAGCTTGACTTTTTCCTCTTCTTTTTGTTTTACTTTACACATAAGGACACTAAGTTCCATGTGCCATTTTCTGGCCAGACCCTCGGCACAGTAGGAATCTTCACCATGCTTTCATATCAATTTTCATTTTGCCTGTCATGTAGATGTTGTTTCACTTAGAAGCTTTGTCATGGTAAAGTTGGTCTTCTCAGGACTTTTAGAATAATTCGACATTATACTGTGAGGGAGATAAAAATAATCCTTCTTCCTAGTTGTGATACATGGCCATATATTACCACAGAGTAGTAATAATAACAGGAACGATAATAACCTATCTCTTTTGTGGCAAGATTGATCCCTTTTTCTAAGGTTTCTAGTGTTTCTAAGGTCTCTTGTTGAGAAAGCTTTCTAAAAATTCAGGTGTATTTTTGTCAGATGGATTCCTATAATCTCTCACCTAAGTCCTATGCAGTACACCAGCATAGTTATGTGGAATGATTTATTTTTATAAATATCATGTTAACCCTTCCCCAATACATCATATTTATGCGTGCCTATTATTTACAGATGTTCTGCAATGACTTAAAAGTGTCGAAGAAAGTCTCCAATTGGACCATCCAGGAGCCACTCTGGAAGTCAAACTTGCATCACCTGAGCTGGGACCAAGGCCCCTTCCCAGCTGCACCCCCAACTCACACAGTCAGAGCAGGATTCCTACCAGCTCAACCCCAGGTTTCCCATATCAGAGTCTCAGTTGTCTGGACCCTTAAAATAATTTCATCATGGTGCAACAACAAAACAACAACTCAAGCTGGTGTCTCCAAGGAGGGAGCCTGAGCAAAGCAAACCCATGCCTTTTATACCCTCACAGCCTAAGTGTGTGGAAGTCTGGGATTTTCCAGCTGAGTCACTGTCTCCTGCCATGTCTCTCACTGTCTGCTCACCTGGCTGGGCCACAGGGCCCTGTGCCTTTTGCCATGCAAAGTGTTGGCACCAGTTCCTGGCCTCTTGCCTTAGGCTCCCGTGATCCAGACCTCTGGATTTTGCAGCTCTCACTGCAGCTGCACACAGCTAGGTAGCGTTCTCCTCAACAAAAGGTTGGCATAACTTTTCAGCATCAATAAAACACTCTGTTTCCCCCACTTAAATGTTTAATTTTCAGTAATGTCTCTATCTTCACTTAGATCAAAATTTCCAGCCATTACAAAATGGAAGAATTAATTTCTGCTTAAAAAGTTCAATTTTAGAAAGTTTAAAAGCAGGATCCCAGAATAACTAGTATACTGGCAATATTAATGAGGTACACTAACACTTCCTAACTTGAGTATCTTCTTCTTTGTCTCAGAGAAAATGAAGAGGAAACACTTGGCTTTAGATTACAAAGCTTCTTCAGCATGTAAGAAAGAACATTGTCCGTCTTTCTAGATGGGTTTAATATACTAAACCAGTTGAAACATTCAGGTGTTTTCAGCTGGTTTTAAAGATACATCTTCAGTTAAGAAGTTAAAAAATAGTATTTTTTGCATATATCCCCTAAATAAGAAGTTTAATAAAAACCAATAAACTCATTTTTTTCCACTGAAGTCAACTGCCAGGTAATTAAAACTGGTTTGTAAAGAGATAAAATTCTGCCATGAATGGAAAATCAGAAAGTGCTTGTGACCTGGTTGTAACCCCCCAAAAAAATTTGCTTTGCACTTGGCTGTTTCTGTGAATGTTAAATATTCATGACCAGATTTACTCACTATAGAAATTCTCACTCATATCATTAAGTTAAATAATGAATTGCTTCCCCCATTGAAAGGAGTCATTATAACTTTTATCTCATCCAACCTCATATTAAGTGTTCCCTCTTCTCCAGTTCTGTATCTCCTTTTGTTATAGTTATAGGCACCTTATATTACATATGTTAGGCATTCTGAAATAAAACAGCTACATAGTAAGTTACAGCCTGTGTGTAAAAATCTGCCTTTTCAAATGAAAATGATCAATACTTTCCAAATATTCTTCAGAGAATTAACTATCTTGTAGTGTCTCTTGTCACAATTTATTTATAAATTTGGACCTTGGGCTTTCTTCTGATGAGACCCTGTAGCGGGTTGGGTTTGTAACCGGGCAGAAACACCAATTTAGTGTAGTGGTTTGGTCCAAAATACTCATTACTGTTTATCTGCTGTGAGATAAGAATTAGGAGAAACACAAAGCAGGCACCAAACTTGAAAGAATACAAGGAAGCTTATTAACAGAGGGAAAAAAAATTATACCATACCTTCAGAACTCTCCTCCTCCCCCCACCTTCCTCCCTTCTCCCACTGACAATGTAAAAAGACAGCCCTTGAGATGTTCAGTCTGTTTACCACTTCCATAATAACATTGTTCAGTCCATTTAGAAAGAGAAGTCTCTTCTTGCTCGTGTTATGAAAACATTATCACAACGAGACAGCCGCCCACTTCCAAATATTGTTCAGTCCATTTAGGAAGAGGAGTCTCTCTGCCTGCGTGTGAGTCCCTTCCCCCGACTTGCAGCTTTTCCCACAACTGCTTTCAAGGGTCCACTCTTGAAGGTTTTGGGGTACAATTTTAAGGTTGAGCCGTTCAGAAACAAAAGTTCTCTTCACCCATCTCTGGGAGCATTTCATCTCTAAGAACAGAGGCCCTCCTCCTTCCCTGGGAGCAAAGGGTCTTCATCATCTTCATCTCTAGGACTATCTCTGGGAGCATCTCTAGGAACTGAGGTTTTCTCCTTTCCCATTTGGAGCAAAAGTCCTCATCTGGTCCATCTCTCCCTGTCCAAACTTCTCATGAAATTACAGCTGCATCAGCATCTGCCTATCTCAGCGCAGGTGCTTTTGCTTACGAGTTGAACACTCCACCCCCCATATCTTCATGAAATTACAATGGGATACTCTGATATATCATAGCTTCACAACAGAATTTCAGCTTTAAGCATCTCCTCTCTCTCTTCCCTCAGGTTTTCAGCTCTTCACAGCACTAAAAGGGTTAATCTCACCTTGGCCTTGTAGCTGGAATGTAGCTTATTGCAGCAGAGAGGGGGGGAGACCCAAGCTGCTCTGGCTGCCCACAGCAGGGCTGTGGGGGGGTTCCACAGGTGGAACAGGTCCATGGCTCCAGGATGGCCGTGGCTCGGCTCGGCCTGGCCCGAGCAGGGCCTGGGCCGGGGACACTGGCCCCCGAATGGGGCCCGCAGCCACCTGTCCCAGCGCTGGAAATGAGAGAGAGCTTGGGGGAGAGTTTGTCTATTCTTAAGTGTGGATCACAGAGGCGGTCACAATTTTAAGTGGCTTAGAGAATTGTCCATATTCAAACTGGCCAGCTGATAGGTTCTGTCAGGTCATGGGGGAAACTGTAAGCACTCCTTTGCGAGAACATCAGTTCCAAGACTAGGCTAGCTAACCCATGACAGACCCCGTTTTTGTCCCCAGAGTTCACTAATTCCTCTGCATGCTTAGAAAAGAAAAAAGCACAGTTTCTGGATTTTGGTTCAGTGATACGGCGTTGCAACAGGAAACAGAGGAGAAGGCAGGAGGAATAGAAGTCCAGACTGAGGTGGATTATTCCTTTTTCCTCCATTCTCAAGAGCAAGGTTCCAAGGCTCCAACCTTATCATTTTCACGTTATGTGAACAATTTTTGTCACAAGCATCAACTAAAGCCATCTCAGTGATTTCAATATGACTTCTGCTTTTCTGCTACTCACTTATAAAGTTATAATGTTATGAGTAGTCACCCTCCAATACTTACATTATACACAGACTGCAGTGTTTTTAGGTGAAATTCATGGCATTCCTGTTCTTTGTCCTATCACTAATTTTTATGATCTGAAAAAGTGGCTAAGTGTTGCACATATCACATTGTGGGCAAAACTATTATAAAATGTCCTGAGATTGAAATGTACAATAAGCTACATGTGTAATTCTGACTCTGTAAGGATAAAGAAATTTGCCAAACATCCATATTGGTTTACACTGCAAAATCAACAATCTTAGGCAATTCAATAATAAACATGAAAAACAAGCTCTTTGAGAGATTTCTTTTGTCCTCTCCTTCCTCTAGTATCATCTGGAATTCATAAAAAACTATGGAAATTTTCAGGAAAAAAAAAATCACTGAAAAAATGTACTCCACTTAGTAGAAAACGTAGTCTTTAGACCTGAGTCATAATGTTCTCCTTTGTAATCAGAGAGCAGTAATAACATTAAACTTCTGCCATTGCAAGGACCTATAAGGAGAAGTACATAGCACAAACATAGTCCTGTCAGATTCCAGGAGGCGTGTCTGACACCAGGCGGTGTTAGGTTAACATGTAAATAGCCCTCCTACCTTTTCGTATATGTGACTAATGACCTGACACAAACTGACTTGGATACCAAATTATGCTACATATTGAAGGTCCTCAAACTTACTTCTTCCATGCTACTAATCAGGATTAGGAACTTCAGAAACAAAATAATATGTAAGAATTTGAGAAAGGATGTTTTGTTCTAGATTTAAAACAGAACAGGAGTTTATATAAATAAATTTATGAACATTAACAATAACAATATACTGTATCATTGCTCCAGAGTTAGCTGGTGTATATGAAATCACTTTTGCCTGAAGAGCAAAGTAAATAAGGAGTTTGCATGTACTGCTGGTTTCAATTTTTCACTAAAAGCTTCAGCAGAATGAAAATATTGAAATCTCAGGCTTTGCAGTTCTACTGAGCCTGAATGGTATTACTCAAACTCAGTATATCATTATGGATGTAATATTGTTTTTAACCCTGAAAATTAGGAATCTTGTAAAATTAGAATATTTTCAAAATCAGAACTTAAAGTGTGAATTTTGTATTGTAAATGATTGAATCACTTGAAAATAAAAAATTGTGTATTGTTAAAACTAGCCATATTGATTAATTATTAATACACAGTGTGCATAAACACAAATCTGAATATTAATATAAACATAAAAATAAATATGGTTCCCTCAGATTAAAAAAAAATTAAGGACTTTGGTTTAAATACATACTGGAATATCACTTTGTTGTTTTGGGGTTTTTTGGGGGTGGGGCGATGATGGTGGTGGTCTTTTCTGGGGGGAGTGTTATTTTGTTTTCAATTTTGTTTTTACTGTCTGTACAGAAATTAAAGAGCATTTACAAAGCATATGACTTCAGGTAGAAAGTGGGAACCTTGAAGACATCTGTGGTTACTGTCAGCAACATTTCCATAAATGTATTTCCTTACATAAATTAATACATGACCAGGAGATGAAACCTTTTGACAAGTATTAACTTTCTTCTGCCACTTAGAAAGGAAAGTGTCATGACTCCTGTCAGACAACAATGAAGATAAAATAATTCTAAAATACATTTATTACCTCAGAAGAAGTAAAAACATTAGATTTTCTACCCAGCATTGCCATTCTGTTATTTTTCTTCTTAGGGTTTCTAAAAGTCTAAAATGAATGTTCTTCTCAAAATAAACTAACGTCAATACTGTAATTTTTTCAAGTATTAGTTCAGTATACTAGAAATAAAAAATAAAATGGAATAGTTGGTAATCACTGGGGAGTGACAGATCAAAGATTTCTTCGCAGACATTTTGATTCCTGATGTATTTCTTAATAAAATTATTCTTTTTTGAAGAACTTGCATTTCTTCCAGAAAAAAAAAACTAAGAAATCTTCTTCTTAAAGAAATAAATGTCTATAAAATTTTACAGCTTGAAGAGACAAGATTTCTGCTTACTTGCCGCATTCCTAATAATTAAATAAATAATTTTAATATACTGATACAGAGTTTTCTGTATGTAGTCTTATGTAACAGTTTTGACTTCTTTTGTAAGTGGGCTGGGATGACTTTATGATACTGTATTCCCTATCATCTGCCCTGTGCCAGACATGAATTCTGTGCCTTTAAAGCTAGCTCTGGGAGAGGGGGGACAGCCAGCGGAATTCCTTCGGTGCTGTGTTCAAAACACAGATAACTCTCTCGCTTCTCCTCAGCCCTCGGCTCTGTGCAGCAGGCAAGAGAGCTACATTCCTTTTGCATTTTAGCTAGCTTCTTGTTCGTTAGCTAAAATACGGAGCCCTGGGATTTTGGTTTCTTTCTCTCTTCTGGACTGTTCAGCAACACCAGAACACTAGTGGGAGGTTCTACACCATGGCCCGGAGGGGCCCATGCCAAATCCCAGCTCCAGAGAGGGCAGAGCCACTCACAAAGGACTCTGAAATCTACTCAGTTGCTCTCTACAGCGAGAGGTTTTATTATTTGGCATTATCTTCTTTTTTTTCCCCCGTGCCTATGTGCACTCTCCTTATTAAAAAAGTAACTTTTTTTCACTTTCCTCTGAGGAAAATTTTTCCCAAACCTGGTTGGGGAGGGATGGTGGTAACCTGCCTTCTGTCAGAGGTCGTTCATTTTGGACATTCCTCCAAATTTGTCTCAAACAGGGACAGTAAGTGAAGGGGCTGTTCATGATGGTGAAGCAAAACCAAAAGCAAAAGGAAAGACAAAAGCAAAGATGAAAACAAAAGCAAGAGAAAACCGTGAATTAAAAGAAAACATAAAATAAAAATTAGGAAAGTGGGGAAAAGGAATCTAAACAAAAGAAAACTTAGAGAAAAGAAAAATGAAAAAGATAAAGGCAAAAGAAGAAGAGAATGAAAATAAAAATGAAAAATTAAAAAGAGAAAAAGAAATAGAAGAAGAAAAAGAAGAAACAGAAAAAAAAGAAAGAAAAAAGAGAAAGGAAATGGGGAAGAAAAAAGAAAAAGAGAAATAAAAAAGAGAAAATGTGGTCTCTGATTTTCGCTTGAACTGTTTGTTTTTACATCAAGTCCTCATGACATTTTCCCACCCAATTTTACAGAAAACTACAAAATTGAATTAATACTAAATAATATAAATAAGTAGGAACTCACATATTGTCATGCTGCAATATAGTTTCCTCTTGGTGGAGTTGAAGAATATGTGCCAATGGATGGAGCAAATGACTGTTGCAACACAGGAAGTGTAAGACCAGACTGGCTGCCATGAAATATGTATATTATCACAAAGACTTATTTCAAGAATAACCAAAAGTCAATTGCTGTTCTAATATATGATTCTTACTTGTAGAAAGATTCCCAGTTTTATGTGTGTGTTGAATATGTTTCCTTTCTTTATAATTGAAATAATTAATTTTGGCTGAGTTTTTAGAATTAGCACTATCATGGGCAGGAGGAATAGATTTATTAAAAACATCATCAAGCTGATTAAAGTTCTAGGATCCACTGTCTTCCTAATTGAGTTATGTACTACTGATCTGCCTTGTCTTTAAATGTTTCATTGCCTGAACAATCCCCAAAGGAAAATTTCTTCTTTCTTTCAATGTAAAATAATTTAGTAGGAATAATAAGCTTTTAATGAGGCAAGAAGACAGTCTGATTTTTTTACATTCCTACTTGATCTCTCACATGCCGGACTTGTGTAGCTTACTGAATTAATCTACTGAACTAAGTGAGAAAACTTAGGTTTGAAAGATTGGTAGTAGTTTCAAAGGCTAAATACATAATAGAGTTGAAACAGTGACACATGTAAATATAAAATTTAGATTCTTGGAAGAACTTGGTGAATGTTACACAAATTTGAGTCCACATAATACAGTGCTCATCAGTATCATTCCTCTGTCTGCCGCAAGCTGTTGTAGTAGACACATACACGGAACTGCATAACCTCACCTGTGCTGAACAGATTCACACGTGTTCTGGTCCCCATGCTGCCTGACTAATTTGCATGGGGGTAAAAGTGCAAACTGCAGCTGTCTCCCAAGGCTTATTTTAGAAAATCAAGCAGGGTTTGCCTGAGAAACTGTCACTTACCTGCTCAAGGGACATCCCAAACGATCATCAGTAGGGTATTTATTGTACTATTTCATGATGCGGAGGTTTGGACATTTTCTACAGATTTTGATTGTTCCTTCCCTGCCAGCAAAAGCTGAATGGATTCTTCACTGAGGTGATGGCACCAAAACTTAGCCAAATGGCTCCCTTCTGTATGTGTTGTCCAAAAAAAGAAAAAAAAAAAGAAAAAAGAAAAAAAGAAAATTATAGTTCTAACTTGTCAGTATTCTGCTTGAACTCTCTGTACATATGACAAATGAAGTTCAAAAAAATGTATACCCACTTCTGTAATACGTTCTCCACTTAGAATCTGCTGGGTTTGATCTTTTTTTTTTAAGCTTTTCACACAAAACATGGTAAGACGCCACAAAATGAGCCTATTGCCAGCTGAACCATCTAGTGTTAATTACTCAGCCTTTGTGTGGTTATTATGTGTCTACAGTCCATTTCACTCCCAAACTGTTGTTAACATATAATTTACTAATGTGTCTCACCAACCATCAAGGCTCCTGGAAATTTCATATATTTTCTTGAATCAAATAATTTTTAAAAGACCCTTTTTTTCTTAAGCTTGCTTGGTTTGTCAGCAAAACCGTTGTTAGTAAGTCTTTGTTAGACCACAGCATGGGAAGCACAGTGTGTTACAAACTCCTTGCAAGTATAGTTTTCTTACAAAACACATGGTTTATAACTATATAATTATATTTCCTGCACTGTGGGTAGACTAATAATTTCTCACTTATTTGCAGACTATTTAAAAACCTCTCCGCAGTATGTCTTTTTTTTTGTTTGTTTCACAGAACTAATCCACCTGTCTTAGCATTTTTGTACACAATTTGAATTAATTGTTAAGTCACAAAAGCATCTTGGCATCAAAAGTTCTACCCATGTCATTTCCAGATGGATTATTTTTTTAAACATAACAAATATCAGTGTATGTCAGCTGCTCTTAAGACATTAATTGTATTACTTTCTTGTCCTGGGCTGAAAGGTTGGATGAAGCAGAACTCTGCTTAAAACTAAAAAAGAAAAAAACAATTAAAAAAACCTCAAAAAATCTTTCTTTTATTTATAAATGGATTTAGATTAATCTCTATTTATTTTAGGATTAGTTTTTAACAGCAACATCAAGTGATTTTACTGCTGTCTTGAGAACTTACACACATCTAACAGAATTTTGAAACAGTATTCTGTTCTTAATCTGTATAATACTTAGTATTATCTATATAACACTTAGTATTCACATATTCAGATTCTTTCTAATGTCCTTCTAATATTTTGCTCTGAAAACTAGCACATTATAATATTGGAAGATACAGCAAAATTAAAATCAATGAAGTATATCCCTGGATTTTCCCTTTTTTTTTAGTCAGAGGAAAACCATAAAGAAATCTCCAGTTTAGCACATAGATATTATTTACATATCTCTAAATTGCTTTGCCATTAGCCCTAAAATCCCAGCAGGCTAGAAAAATTGCATAATCGAATCTAGAGTTATGACATAAGTAATTCTCATAGAAAATATTGAATGCCTGTATTTAGCATAGATACATATAAAAAAATCTTATTGAAACATGAACATTTGCTTCATTCTTTTTGAGAACAATTCCACAAAGCCACTCTGCAAATGTACAACATTCAGACCATTCTATTTAAGTGATGCACAGGATGACATTTTATAATAAAACCATAAAATCTTTTTTGATACTATAATTATTGAAGTCACAGGGTAAGACATTATAATTAATAGTTAATCTAGTTAATATTTCACTCATCTCAACCACAAATTGCACTTTTCTCTATATGTCTACTACAATGTGTTAAGGCAAACATTTTCACTTTACTAATTTTACTAGTGAATCAATACATCAACTTAAATTATTTTTGCTTGGCTTTTCCTGGCAGAAAATCTGCCAGCATTTACTTGTATTTTTCTCAGAGCATTCAATCCAAATCTACAAACAGCAAACAGTTCTACATATGAGTGAATTTACCTGTACTCTGAAAAACTAATGCAATAGTATCCTTCCTTTTTTTTTCCAGAAAACTACCCTATAATTGTGATATGCAGTTAACAACACATAAAACATCCAGGAGAGTTTTTCAATTACATTTTCCTAAAACCAACCCAACCCAAAAAAAATGAAACAAACCAAAAAACACCAAAACCCCCACAACCTTGCTCGGCTTTCAAGTTATTTAGCTTTCAACATATTTGATTAAAACTTGACAGCAGTATAGGTTTCTTAAAAATTCCAAGGTACAAAATAAATACATAGACAGGTTACATCATTTGCAATATTGGAGGGTTAGTGGGTTTCTTGAGGACTCTTCTGAGTGAACTTGATATGTAACAAGTGTCTATTTCTCCTGTCCCAGTTGTACATGGTGCTTGTCAGAAGCACACATTAAGCCTTTGATTGGTGAAAGTTTGAAATACAAGTGCATAGAACCACCTAATTGATAAGACTGATATTTGGGCTTTTTTCTTTATCCATACCCAAAATCAGAGGAATTTGAAACACCTCACTGGAAACTGATCATAGTGGGAAGTCAGTCACCTACCTTCAGATCCTTCTGCACTAGTGGAGGATGGATAACTTTATTAGCAGTGCACTGGATTGATATTAAGGTATTCCAAGTGCAATTTACTTCCCTGCTTATTTCTATTCTCTCAGGGAAATAATTTAATCTCTATTTTATTTCCTCTTCTGTAAAACAGCAATAATATTCCTTTATGCAGTTGGATGGAGGGGAAGTTCACAGTTGTGTGGGAGACAGATGTTTGTAGTGATTAGGTAGGAAATGTTTCATGTGTTTCAGACTTAACTGGGCATACTCGGAAAAGGGGTATGTCATTTTTGGGGGTTTTTTTTTGTGTTTTTTCTTTTTTTTTTTTTTGTTATTTTTTTGTTATTTTGTCCATGTGGACATTGATCTCACTTGTGGTTTTGACAGAAAATTAATCCCTGCTGATGCACATGTATCTCTTATCTACTTATTTAGAATTGTGTAGGAATGTATAACCAAGAGAAAAAAAGGTTAAATTCAGAGAGAAGGCTTTCCTCTTTTAAAACGTCAGAAGCTGCAAAACAGAATATCTTTTCAATGCACACATGGTTTCTGCATTTATACAGCACGAGAGAAACTGAACTTTTAATCTGATCTGAGGTACCGCTCATGCAGAATGAGACAGCAATTTTATAATCCAGCAAAACCAGGGAACTATTTAATCAAATAACATAGATTTTTAATTTGCACAATAAGTGACAAAGAGCATATCCAAACTGTGTTTTCCTTCATCTGCAGTTTTATCCCTTCTTGCTGTCGACAGAGAGCAGTGATATTATCTTCCATCTCTGTCATCCATATGAAAACAAACAAGCACACACAGCCTGTGAACCCTGAATGGAGAAAGACATCTGAATGTAACCATGCCAGAGTAGACAGCCTACTGGGCCAGAAATTTAACTGGGAAAGAAATAACACTCCTGTAACAGCACCAGTAGTACACTGCTGTGGCTTGTGTTTTCTCAGAAATACTCACCAAAAATTTTGTCGTTTGCAGTGATTACAGCCCAGTTATTTCCTTTCAGCAAAGACAGTGCAGCTTTTTGCAACTTTCCACATTAGTACCCAAAGACAAGTAAGACAAGTATCTTTATCTTGCAGATCCTGCCCTCATTCCATTAGGATGTTATTCTATTACATGGCTACTAGTCTAGAATCCAGCCCTTCAGGGCTTTAATAGCTCATTGGGTCAAAATAATGGAATAGCTATTTCCTGAGGCTAAATGAAAAAGAGGACTGATATTTTGTGCTTTTCTTGAGTTCTGGGCCTTTTTGTCATTGTAGGGACTTTTTGTTTTTCTTTCCCTCTACAGAATAAATATAAATGTGTTTCTAAAAAGCAAAAGAAGTGATTTCACCAGCACTTGAAATTAAAAAATTAAAAAAAAAAAAATAGGAAGAGGGAAAATACCCTTATCTATTAAAAGCTTCTTATACTGTAACTCTATTTTTGGTGATTTCTAATTTCCTGCATGATCAGAACAAATAAGGTCCAAGAGCTGGTCTGCCCCCGTTGGTTTACTACATTCAAAACCAGAACTAAGAGATCAAGGTTAATGTCAAAGTACATAAATTCAGTTCCCAAAACAACCCTTACTATGTGTTTGGCTTTTCTTTTTTTTCTTTTTTTTTTTTTTTTTTTTTTTTTTTTTTTTTGGGTGCCATATTGGTTGTTTATGGGGGGGGGGGGGGGGGGCGGTTGGTTTCCCAGAGGAAAACTTTTTAGTTCTTTAACCTGCCTTCATTCTACTCCGCCTGCAAACCGCACTGTGATGATGCAGCTTTCTTTCTGAAAGGATGTAAGATTTTTAGATAAAGAGATTGGTATCACGTCTGCACTGTGATTTTTTTTTCAGCATGGGTATTCTAAAAGCAGGACTCTTTAAATAGTAAGCTCTTGGTACAAGTAAATAATATCTGACCTTTGATTAAAATACCTTTTACAACTTTATCATAGAAAAAATTATTACACTGATACATTTATCCAAGTGGCATATTTGAGTATTAAAACATTGATGAACAATATTAATTTTAACAGATTATACAAGTGGTAGTTACTAAAATGGTTAGCCGAAAAATAAAAAAAAATTAATTCTTCATCCTAATCTCAAACTAGAAACTGGCAAGGGATTGTCAAATTGATTTTATTTTTACTTATAAAGTTTACTCTGCACTTCCCACACATTATTAAAACACAAAGCTAGTTCTCCATATCACCTAGGAGCTAAAAATTTAACACATACATTTAAAGGCCAGAATGAAGCAACTCATCTGAACAGTAGAATTAAACCCCCTTTTGGTGATGACAAGTTATGGAGACTGATGATTGAGAATAGACATTAAATCTTGTTCTCAAAACTTTAATTATTATCTATGACAAATGAAAACACACAACCTACTATTGCAAAGCCTAAATGATTTGCTGTGCTCCATATATACATGCACATGTTACTGTTTCCATATTTCCTGGAGAGGAATCCATTAAACAGCTCAGTACGTATTTAATTCTGTCTGTGTGAAATTTAGACTTTTTAATTAGGTATCGCTAATGAAGGAAGAAGACCACAAAATATAAATAAAATATTTCTCTTCCTTTTCTTTCTTAATATTCCCCATATTACTGCTAATATCATGCTAATCCCAAGGCATTTGTGAGTGCTGCAACTGTCACTGACTTCTCTGGCAATCACTTCGAAGTACCACTGGTTTTGATTACCTACTTCAATCATAACCAGAAGATAAATCAACTGACCACAGCAGTGGACAATTGCTTAAGTGTATTGCCCAGATAGAACTACTGGAAAAGTGATATTGAAAGTGTAAATGGCTAGTCAATATTTTTTTGTTTTTTAAATTAAGATTATTTGTGATGCAACATTATCAAGCTATGCTAATGATTGAGAAGGATAATGTACCAGCATCTGGAAATTTTCCTAAGGTTTTCATACACTAAAAGGAGCAGCAATCTGTATTAAGCCTGATATGTGGATACATTGTGTTAATTACCATTAATGTGATTTTTTTTCTACAGAAGAAACAAGGAGAAAAACTTTCTGGGATATTATTAGATAGCCTGTGATCCTTTGAAAAAAGGATAAAATGCAAGTTATGTTATTTAAATGGAACATCAGTGATTTACTACAGCTGAGGATGTAGACCTATAACCTCTAAAATATTATTATTGATTTAAGGCATCTGTTATCTGCACAATGTAGAAATTATAGTAGACTTGCAAGATTTCAGACAACAGATAAGTAAAGCTATAGAAAAGAAGAAATAAAATTGATTATCTCATCTGATAAGTCCTCAAGAGATACCCGTATTGTGTAAGAGATCAATCACTGAGGGACAACTGGCAACCTTGTGGTCTAACCTCAGCCTGGAAAGTTACTGGATATGCTTTTATCGAGTTGAAATTGAAGCATGCCACCATCTGAACTCTGCTTCCACTTGGCTTCTAGATGATATTTTTTTGAAAGAGAAGGGAAAAAGGTCAGGATGATCTTAGTTTTTCCTCTTCTATTTGCAATTCCTATATTCTAGTTCAAAAGCAGGTAACCTAATTCTAGATGAGAGAATAAATGTCACATCAGAATTAGGGAAGAAAACCAGTGTCCTTTACAAGTGAAAAAAAAAATAAAAGCCCCAGAAAATCCCAGACAACAAACCAGGTTGTCCCTAATTACAAATGAGACAATTACTGTCTCCAGGAAAACACCTGTCCACCATTCCCACTTAATTACATTTTCAATGTGTTCATGAAGGAAGGGAGAAGATGCAATATTCTGCCTTCCGCAACATTTAGTACTTCCAAACAAATTAACAAATTTCTGTCCATGAAGACCACATTCTTCATTACGCTGGTTTTTTTTGCCTTATCATGGAGATGATTAAGGTAGGATCTGATTCTATAGTAGTGCAATCTGGCATAACTGAACAGAATTTTTTTGACCTGTATCATTTTACAGTGCTGAAGTTCACACCATGTGCTATTTACTGTAAGTTCCTTAATTTATTTTACTATTTTCTATCTTATCAAAATTGGAAGAGACATCTACTCCTTGCCAAAAATTCCTAAAATTATCTGGTGCTCTGCTGATCCATTCTCAAAAGCACTGATTACATTGCATGTGTGACCCTTGCACCCTCAAATAGAGCATGCTGGAAGGAAAAGATTTCATTTCTTCAGTAAGTGGAATTTAGTTGTACTGAAAGTATTAGTAGAAAATGTTAGTAGAAATGTTAATTTCTACTAAAAAATTAGTAGAAATGTTAATTATCTCCGTCTTATCTGCTGAAGTCTTTATAAGCCTGCAGCACTTTACATTCACCCTGATCCTTAACAAATAACATCAGTAGGCATAAGTTAGCAGGAAATCAGAATCTGATATTTCTTGTTGTTTTCATAATAGCTCACAATATCTGCCCCTATCGAATTCCAAATTTATTGAATAGCAGTTTCAAGAGCTGGTTGTCTTGTAATCAAAACAAATAAGTATGTGTTATACCGTCAAAAGAAACCTCTGAAGAACTTCATATTGTCGTATGTAAAGAAAAGAAGAGGGGGATAAAAGAATTAACAGTGGTGTTTCTGACACCAAGAGGATGAGAACTCTATCTGAAGCTTGAAACTTTATTTATTCTTGTGCACCACTGACCATACATCCAATCAGGCTGGTTTTTGTCCTGAGGCCTGCAGAATTTGTCTTGCAAAAAAGTGGAAATTAATTTGATATTTATTAAGTTTTTTTCTTGGTGTGTAATGTCTTCTGTAGTACTTCTCACTCTAAAGGCTGAGTGGTATGTTGTCAGAGACTGAAATATTATATTTTATGACTTAAACATTTTCTTAAAGGACTTTTAAAACTGTATTGCAAAAGCTGAAGAGAAGACTCCCACACCCTGAATGGGGCCCTGAGGCCTGACACTGCTCGCTGATGAAGATAAAGTAACAACTCAGGGCTGGGGACATTCACTGAGCATGGGCTTAACACCTCCAAGGTGGAGACCACAGCCCCAGGGCTATCAGCTGCCAGGCTCGAACAGACCCTCGCACCAAGGGGTGGAGGGAGGAGAGGCTCTGGGTATCTTGGAAAAGCCTCTGGTCAGAGGTGCAGTGACTGCCCATCCTCCAACGGTGCAAAGGAGCCCAGCAGAGGGGTCCTCACCGGGGGGGGGGAGGGGGCGGGGAAGCTTATCCACAGCAGGAGGGGGTGACATGGCCCTTCACAGGGGCCCCCCACAAGGGGTCCCCAGACCCTGCCCCAGAGCACCAGAGATGATGCAACAGACCCTCAGTGTTGCAAGGGACAGTGTGTCAAGCTGGCCCCTGTAAGAAAGACACGTGGGCGTTCCCACCTGGCCCAAAGTGTATATTAATCCACGCAGTTCTGCACTCTTTGGCGTGTGGCGGCGTGTGGTGTGGCAGCATGTAGCGGCGTGGCCACAGCGGCAACGGGGACCCTCACCACGAGCAGAGCAGATGGAGGGGAGCAACGAGACGTCGCTGGGACCCTCAGATGGGTGATCTGCTTCCACCTAACCCCTGTCACCTCTCCCTGTTCCCCCACCCCCCACGCACACTTCTTTTCTTTCTCTCTTTTCTCTTCCCTTCTCTTTGCCTCTTTTACTATTAAATAAAATACATCCATTTTTTGGCAACAACATCTAACCTTGTTTGATTTTAATCTCATTTCTGGAGATATTTTGAACCTTCTAAGTTCTTTCCGGTTTATGCACAGAGACTTAGTTTGCTTTGCTTTTCTGGGTTTAAACCGGATCGCAACATATGTTCAGGCTTTTCCCATTGTCATGGCAGTCCTGACACTGGTTTCACCACTGTGAAAAGTAGCACTGCCAGTAGACAAGAGACCAATAATATTTCCTCTCCTGTAGCTACATATCTTGCTGCAGTTGGTGTTGAAGGAGGAAGGAGGCTGCAGGTTAAAACTCCAGCAGCTGTGGGAGAGTGAAGGAGTTCTCACTTCAGGTTTGACCATTAGAAAATGTTTCAAAAGGAATGATATTTTAAGTGTTGAAAGAAAATAAAAAGACAGAAACTGACTTTTCCTCCTTACCCTTTCTCTCCCCTGTATTCTTGAAATTCACTGCCCAAAAGCTTGAGAAGCATTGTGAAAAACAGCACTACCTTACTTTTTAGGGTTATCTGATCCAGTCATTGCTCAGCAGTTATTTAGGTTGGATAATCTTTCTTTTGATGGCTAGGTTATGACTGTGGTTAGTGTGTTGTTCAAATTTACATACAGAAATTCAGTGAGAAGTCTACCATCTACTTTAGCTGCTGCTTCCTTTTGCCCCTCTTTCTGTTATGTTTAGAGATTATGAGGCTTTTAATGTTTCTTATTACTGATGTTATAGCTGATATAAGAAGGAATAACCCAAATTAAAACAAATTCCTCCCCCTTAGCAAGCTCTCTGAAATTACTTAGAAGATGCACGTGGTTTTGCATCTTCAGATTCCTTTTACTTTGTATTTTAATACTTCATGTGAGTCTTCAAGATGCCCTATTTCAGCTAATGAGTTTTACAGGCAGCATTCAATATTGCAGATTTACATAAATTGTACTTTGTCGATATTTGGGTAAATGAATGTTCTGATCTCATCTATGTTTATATCATTATTAAAAGACGTAAACCCAGAAAGAATAACCTACCTTATTGTTGTTTGTTTAAGTATTCACTAATTACCATTAATTTGATTAGTACAGCAAATTAAAGCAGAAAACAGACAGAGTTTATTCATGGTTAAATTGCAGAAATCAGTGGGTTATTCAGTATTTGCATTTTAATTAAGTCATGAGCTTTTAATGCTGTGTGCTGGAAATACAAATGGATTCTCTAGCTTCATTGAAATTTAACATTAATCTCATATTATTTATTTTGTGTATCTGTGTGTCTGATATCCACAGGTAGAAGAATGCAATTCTGTTACTAATATATGCCCATAACATGCCAAAATTAACAAACAATTATTTCCTATAGACCATTAAAACAGTCCTAAATCTGCAATACAGGCAATTCCATAATTTGGTTTTATTATCACAGAATTACAGAATATGCTGAGTTGGAAGGGACCCACAAAAATCATCAAGTCCAACTCTTAGCCTACACAGGACCATGCGCAGAGTCACACTATGTATTGTCTGAGGGTACTGTCTAAATGATTATCTCTTCCAGGCTTGGTGCTTCCCTGGGAAGCCTGTAGAACAGCCCTTGATCCTTGGCTGTTGGGGTTACAGACTGTGTGTTGAGAGAACCTTAGATTTGCGACACTACAGCACATTTAGGGCTGTTAAACGGTAGACCAGAAAAATGTTCCACGTTAGGGCCTGTGCAATGCAAATGCTTAGTAGGCATTTAGGTATCTTCTCTGCATTCTGAAATTCAGCATAAAATTATTCATAGGCTGTTTTTATATACGTAGGGAGAGTTAAGAATCTCCCTGGTTAATTACCAGACAACAGCGTAGAGAGAACACTTTCTGTCTGTATGGGCAGACCTTTGTGAGCTTGATACTTCCAACCAAAGGCATTTCAAGACCAAACAGAAAGTAGGGGCTTGCAGTCTATCTTCAAAATAGCTTTTTGCTTTTGGCTTGTTGGCTTTTGAGAGATATCAGGAGGATGTAATACCACTTACTCTCATCTGTTGAACAGCCGGAATAAATTATTCTCCAAAAGGAAGTGGAATATGCAGGTTTCACTATCTCTGAAGGTAATCCAACCTGTAGTCTTCCATTTTTAAGACATACTCAGCCATTAGTGATATTTCAGGTGAGGAGAATGACCTTACTCATTAAATTCTGCTAAAATCAAAGCTAGTACAGGCAAGCAAGAGATTCATCTGGGTTCATTTTATCAGGCACTGGTTGTAAGGTCTATTTATTACATTGGTCAAGGAATATATCTTGTTATTCCATGAAGATTGGAAAAGAGAGGTGGAGGGAGTTAAGACATTCTTAGGCAAACACTTGTAAGTCTCTGACAGAAGGGAAGATCCAGATCTAAACTACAGCTGTGAATTGGCTTCCAAGAGGACACTGTTTTGTTATTCACACAAGCTGGAGCTGAGATAAAAGGCCCTAGAGAGGCTTGGGCTTTTCATTCACCCAAGTGAGAAAAGGTGTCCTGAAGACATAGCACTTTCAGCTTGGCTCCCTGTAGCCACTTGATGGATCTGGGAGTTCTGGAGCTGTGAGCAGGTACTGGGAGATTCAGGGTTATGCAATGGTGTGCTTCATCCAGTTTAAACTCTAACATCAAATTACACAAACAGTGAAAAAAGAAGGTGTATGGGGATTTTGTTGTGCAGCTCCTGCTGACATTAGTGGCAGCTCTATGACTAAATTGCTGTGGTCAGTAAAGAAATTATTTCTTTTAAAGGGACATATTTTGCTGAAAGCTTACAGTACAGTGATTTCCTTCTCCACTTTATAAGAAAACTACTTCAAACATAAAGAAAATTGTAAATTGAAAGAAGTACTAAATGTTATACAGCTTCTGTCCAAGCTCTGTCTTCCCTGTCTGCTGTTCTCATTGGTATGGAGCATGTGCACCATACAGAGTACTGGCTTTAAAAGAGTTGAATAGAATAAATGTCAACACTGAATAAATTCTATTGCCAACAAGCTGCCAGGAAATGTTTATCACACTTCTGGTAATGTGCAAAACAGTTACTGCACAATGATGAATCATACCTTGTATTACACACATGTTGGCCATAAACATTTATCAGACTTTGGGCAATTTCCAGAATGTTGAAGAGACACTACAGTTTGTTGATGAGAACGTCTGTCTTCTCATTAAGCAGATTTCTTCACTTTAAGTGTAAGCAAAACATGTTTAACTAGTGTTGGATGGTTTCACCAGAGATAAAGGGAAGATGGATCTCTTTTTGATGTAGTGTACAAACATATAGATGTATATCAGGATATATTCATTTTCCTGTGTTCTGAGATAATCTTTTGTTTTCTGCTTTTTATATTTTAAGAAAGGTTTAATATTTTCTGATAGATAAAGTTGAAATATTTTTGTGACATCAGTGCCATAGTGAACATTACATGGATTTCTGTAGGTCTTAATTACGAAACTTCAAAGTTAACAAAGACTTGATTGTGGTTTATTTGGGTACAGACACAGGCTGTAGTTTCTACTGTTATAGCAGATGCATGCTTCACTCACAAATTTTAAAACATGCTTACTGAACCCACCATACAAAGACACATAACATTATGCTACTGATGGGAACTGAGAGAGCAACTTAGTGGCCTATGGCAGAAGAAAATAAACTTTTATCTATTTTTATATCCAGACTCATGCCTTGAATGTCAGATCACTCTTTCATTTAGACCTTCCCATCAGATCCAATGCTTAGTGCAATATTGCTATGATCAATCAGGAGCAGGGAGAACTCAAAGGCATCAACCTTTGAGGGCAAAGTGAGACTAGTAGTCTGAATTTTCCTCAGTATGAGAAGAATGACAAAGCCTCCTCCACTATTCTCTGTTTTGATTAGAGCAGTGATCTCAAGATGCTTTTTCCTTTAAACATATCTCTCTTTTTTCCATGCATTTACATTTTATAAAAAGAGAATGGATCTAAGAAAAGGATTATGTTGGCCAAAAAAATAAAAATCCCAACAGCCTGTTGTCACACAATAAAAATTAATAAATGAACACGATTTAGCAGAAAAATCAGAGAGTTTTAATATACTTCACTGGAACATTTAAATTGCTACATCATAATTAATTCCATTATTATCCAAGAATTACTAACTGGCAACCTATTTATGCATACCTTAGAATTCTTTTAAATATCCTTCTGGGACTTTCTCCCTCCTTTTGAAATAAGGGCCGGTAATTTCAAATCAGATAAAGGTTTTGGGTTTTTACTTTTGTTTTGGGTTTTTTTTTTTGTTAAGTAGCTACTAAAATTTTTTGCTTTAGGAATGCTTTGGGCTGTTATAGAGAAGTCCTTTTTAATGAGGTATGTGCTTGAAATAAGATCAAAGGAATTTCAAGAAATAAAATGAAAATGAGGTCTCATAAAGAATTAGTACTGAAAATTAAAAAAAAAAAAAAAGCCCTCAAGAGTGTGTTATTCACTTACTAAATAACTTTTGAATTACCTCTGAAATCAGAGTAGCCTTTATTACGTGATTTACAAAAATTAACCGCTTTGGAACCAAGACTGAGTACTCTGAAAAAAGGCAATGCAAAGTGTTACACAACTGTATGGCTATATATTAAAAGCCTTTAGGCTCAAAATATCTACCTTCTGCAAAAGGAGTTTCCTGCAGCAGTGAGGTAAAAGTACCGTGTTCCCTTACAATTTTTCTATTCCAGTAACTAGAGAAAAGTATGTTCTAGTAATGGCTCTGGTAATGAGCCAAAATGCATTTTAGAAAGGTACAGAAAGACATGCTAGAATTTGCCTGCAACAGCTGAAAAATATAGGCTAATGGAACCTAAACTTATTCAGTGTGGAAAGAACTCTCGTTCTTCCTTTTCACTGGGATGAAAGAGGTAAGAGAGAAGGCTGTATTTTAGGATGGAGATTGTACATATCTTCAAGGGTTTCATTTTCCATATAAAGTGTTTTTCTATACTGAATTGGGTTTGCATGGCAAAAGATTTGGTAGGGAGGGGGAGGGGGTGGTTACAGAGGTGGCTTCTGTGAGAAATGCTAGAAGCTTCCCCAATGTCCAGTGTCAGATAAATTCCAGACAGATCCACCCCTGTCCAAGGCAGAGTCCATCAGAGACAGCAGTAGGACCTCTAGGATAATATCCAAGAATATTGGAGAAGTTAATGGAGGACTGTCTCTAGTCTAGTCCCCACACTAGAGCACAGGAAGGATGTGAGCAATGCTCTCCCTGGGGAGGAGAGAGCAGCAGAGACCATGTGTGATGAACTGACCATGACTCCCACCTGCCGTCCCCCAGCACCACCGAGAGGAAAGAGGTAGAAAAATCCTTTGTGGAGCTCTGTCCAGGAAAAAGGGAGGTGTAAGGGAATGGAGTATTATTATTGGTTATTTTATTCATCACCCTATTGATTTGATTGCTAATAAACTAATTTCCCTGAGCTGTCTGTTTTGTCCATGATAGTAACTGGTGAGTGATCCTTCCCCGTCCTTACCTTGACCCACAAATTTTTTGTTATATTTTTCTTTCTCTGTCCAGCTAAGGAATGGAGTAATAGAACAGGTTTGGTGGACATCTGGTGTTCAGCCAGAGTCAACCCACCACACATACCTTTGTAGTTTTTAAATAATTTTTTTAATTACAGCAGTCAGACTGAATATACAGAGAAAAAAATAAGTGATGCTGCAAAGGGCTCACAAGGTGAAAAGCACAAGATGAAAGGCAAAGAGAAATGACTGAAGTCTGTTTTCATAAATGAGGACAGAAAACCTAGAGAAATTAGGAGAAAGCCTTACAAATTACTTAAGTAACAATTTATGAGAGTTATATTGGCTTGAGCAGAAATTAAACAATCCTGAAAATACCTGCTACATTCTTTCCTGCTCCCAGAGGGTCCTGGATTCTACCACCAGTTGCCTTGCCAGGACTTTACAGTGTCATCATAGAGAACTATCAAAAAAATAATGACTTGTGATATATGCCACAAAAGTCACATGAAAAATTACATGAAGTGTAGGATGATTGCTAATCATGTTCAATTCAATCCCTAGTTGCATAAGGAATGCAGGGTAGAAGTCTTTACAAGGACATTTACAGACGTCCTGAAAAATTAGTGCAGAATGTAAGAACTAGATTTACAAATAATTTCTAAAGGGGGATTTCAGCCATTATCAGGACTGTGTTAGATAAATGATCTTGTACAGCCTGAAAATCAGCATTCTGATTTTCATCTTTATTCAGAGTATTAAGCACCACTTGAAACTTCTGGTTCCTTTGTTTCTTTTTTTCTTGATTTGCTTCTTCATATCTCTGTATTTATTCAGTATAACCTATCTGTGATCACTGTCTATCATTAAGCATTGCTCACTAAATATTTCTTTTTAGCTTTATTTTAGTAAATACTCTTGGATTCTACATCATAAAGCAGTTCATGAGTGAGCTGACATGATGATTTCAGGTGGCTGGAAAAAGTCAAGATACAATATGTTGTGCATGTAAACTTACAAATATGAAAATAAATGCAGAAGTAATTTTTTTTTACCATAATGGGGTAGCAACGTAACTACATCAAAATCTAGATGAAACTGAAAATGCTAACTACTTACTGTGAAACCAGTAAAGAGGGTACTTTACCTTTCAGTTATAAAATACTGAACACACAAAAAATATTACTCAAGAAAAATTTTATATATATATGTATAAATTTTTACCCTTGACACTGTCAAGTTTTCTGTAGACTGTCTGTTGCCTTTAACCCTACAATTTCAGTCTCAGGATATAATTTCTGGTTTTTTGTAGAACACTGAAGACATGGACTGTTGCTGCCTGCTCCGAGCTTCCCTTTCCCCTCTCCAAGACAAGCCAGGACTTGCCTCTGCCAAGTGCTCTGAACTCCTTTGTTCCAAGCGCAGGAAAAACTCAAACTCTTCAGCAGTGTCTGATTGGCCGGTCACCCCGGGTCCCCCCCCAGTCCTCCCCTTTCCCCTTCTCTGAATAAAAGAAGGACCCGAGAGGGGGCCCTCCCTCTTTGGCTTGCATCCCTCCTGCGAACAACATCTGCGTGTCTGTCTCTGAAACCTTCTAATTGCAGGAATTAGACTAACAGAAGGCTATATTTCTCCCTCTTTGCTTCTACTGGTGGTATCAGATTTGCAGCTACCATTTGCTGCTTTCAGAGCTACTGAAATGCTGGATTGCCCATGCTACCTCTCTAGGCTGCTCAAGGCTTTCTAAGGCATTAAACTACGAGTGCTAGCCAGTAAAGAGCTGTGAGTATTCCACAATGGACAAAATCTTAGTAAAAAAACTCGGATACTTCAAGTGCTAGCTGTGGTATTTTAATTTGTTCTTGCATGTACAGATTTATACACTGTCACCAACATGTACATAAACTCAACAGATACTATTGCTCTGCACAAGTTGTCATAAAGTGAGATAGAAGAAAGAAAATGGCAGTTTGAAACCAAATGAAAACTCAGCCTTAAAACTGGAGATCAGAGTTTATGGAGGTGCACTTGGGCCTTCGATGGCTTGTTGATTAAGCAGTTTTGAATACGAGGAAAACTAAAAATTTAGTTATTTCTAGAGAAGACACATTTTGAATTGTTTAACTTTATTTTTTTTAATATCTATCCTTATATAATTTGTATCTATGTGGATAAACCTAAAGAATAAAGTAAGCTTGTCTATATGAAAAAGTGATTTTCAGAACAATCTTCTAGGAAAAAAAATGACAACAACAAATATACCTCATAAGAGTCAAAGAACAGCCCAAGTCCCTCAGACACCAACTTCATGTTATTGTGTCTGGACTGAAAAGAGAATAGCCCAATGGTAGTCTGTTAATCTAATATTTTTTTCACTCTTCCCATCCTTCTCCGTATTTTAGGGGAAAATACGAAGTAGCAGATCACCAGTCTTGCTCCTTTAGTACATGCAGCACTGCTGCAATTGCTCCCATCCCCAAGACTCATCCCCATTGCTGGAGATTTTTCTGCTGTGCACTAGAAATGCGGCAAAATCTCTTAAGTTATATTGATCATGTTACATAGCTATTTCCCAGGCTTGGGTGGACAAAATATTCTTATTTTCTCATGTTTATGATTTTCAAAACATATAAAACATTTGAAAGGCTCACTATGACAGTGTTGAGAGTTATTTTTGGTAGTGGGAACTAAGTCTGCAGTAGCCAAAGTTTATACTGTCTGCCTGGAAGACACCCAAGAAAAACCTGTTCTTTAGCATGCCCAAATCTCTGTGACAAAACTACTTATATTGGATTTCAGTAAAAAATTAAAATGAGTCTGAGTCAAATGCTCTCTGGCAAAGTTCTTTTAAAAATTTCACACATCACACACAGAGATGTAATATTTAATATAAAATTTACTTATTTGAAGATACTGCTGCACAGAATCTCTTGTTTTGCAAAGAGTAAAGCACAATACAAAAGTAAGTTACACTTGGCAAAAAACCCCAGTTACTGTAATACACAGCTTAATCACAATACTAGTGAGACTCCCACTACTGGTCTCTATAGCATGCTCACTATCATGACACTGGGTATCCCCAATTTCCAGGAAAGAATATGTGAGTGGAGTCCAGGTCAAGCCCATTGCTCTTTTTCAAATTCTGCTGTTTGTTCAATTCTTATATTCTTTGTTGGGTTGGGACACATATTCAGTCCCCACATGCTGGTCTGATTAACCCAGGGAGACACTCACATTTTAATGAACTCATTGAGAAACCAATTGATCCATTCAACTGTTGATAGCCATTTTTCTAAAACATACACTCTCCAGTCCCCTTTGTGTTGAAGTAAATTCAACTTCTTTGCAACAGCTGTGGTGAGTCACAACCTGTGTTATCAAATGAGCACATTCATGGGTACAACACCTTTGCTCATCTGCTTTAACCCTTCCTTCATTTTAAGGGTTTATTGGTCAGTCAAAATATGAAGACAAATATTAAAAAAAAAAAAAAAAAAAATTACATATGATGGGGGTGGATCAGCAACTTTTAAAACAGTAAGAAAAAAGTCAAATTGAAGCGTGGCCAGCAGGTTGAGGGAGCTGATGCTGTCCCTCTACTCTCTTCTCATGAGACCCTGCCTGTAACACTGCATCCAGCTCTGAGGTCCCCAGCCAAACAAGGACATCAATGGGTTAGTCCAGAAGAGGGCCACCAAGATGATTAGAGGGATGGAGCACCTCTGCTGTGATGAAAGGCTGAGAGAATTGTGTTTGTTCAGTGTGGAAAAGAGAAGGTTTATAGCTTTTTTAGTGTGTTGGTGGTGAAAAACTGTAACAGGATGCCCAGAGAAGTTGTAAATGCCCCATCCCTGGAAGTGTTAAGGACAGGTTGGAGCTCTGAACAACCTGGTCTAGGGAAAGGTGTCCCTGTCCTTGGCAAGGGAGTTGGAACTAGATGATCTCTAAGGTCCCTTCCAGTCCAAGTGATATGATTCCATAAAATGGATAGTGTGGGGAAATGCATAAACACTATCGTAAATGTTTCAGATGAGGTGCTAATAACATGTTTTTTAAGGGCTGTGTCACAGCACTTTGCTTACATACACACTGATGTCTTATTTTTAATAAATTATGATGACAAGTTAATACTTCTTTCATGGTGCCTTAACTGCTGTGCTACTAATACAAAAATATTCTTAGGAAGAGGACTCTGGTTCTTACTCAAAGCATAATATGGTGTGTGTGGAAAAACTGTTCCCTTTTATGTTTCTGAAGAACTGTTTTTGTTAAATGTCATGTTGACCTATCTGGGAAACTTTCTTCATCTACAATAGAATTCTTTAAAATGTAATCATGGAGCTACATGAAAAATAAATCAAGCAAAAGAAAGTAAGAAACTATTGTTAATGCTGAATTACTATCTAATTATATGTTTTAAAACAGTAGTTTTCAGTGTGAACAATACAATTGAAGGTCTTTAAGTAGCTTTATGTTTGTAAGTAGCACAAAGAAAGAAAAATTTTTTAGCAGGGCCTATTGCAATAGGACAAGGTGTATGGGTTTTAAACTAAAAGAGCATTGATTCAGACTAGATATTAGGAAGAAAACTTTTATGATGGAAGAGGCGGTGAAATCCCAGCACATGTTGCCCAGAGGTGTGACAGATGTGCCATCCCAGGAAACATTCTAGATCAGGTTGGACGGGCCTCTGCACAACCTGATCCAGTTGAAGATGTCTCTACTCATTGCTGGGGAGTTGGACAGGATGACCTTTAAAGATCCCTTCCAAATCAAATTGTTTATTATTCTCTTACTCAGGCTCTTGGGTTGTGCTATTAACCTCTTAAAGCTTTCATTGTCTGTGTGTTGGTATTGCCTTCTACCACCTGTGTGCCATTACAAGGCATTTTCTTCTTTATAAGCCTGTTTCTTATTGATAGCATATTTTCTTCATCAAAAATACTCAATTATTTTCATTTCAAATTATTATACTTTATGGAAACATATTTTAAATTTTACTCGGTTCTCCCATCTGGTTCTGTTGAATGAAAAGGCTTGTAACATTCACCAAGGATAACAATAAAAGCAATTGCTTTTTTCAGCCTGCATCTTAGAGCTTTTATTTTCTTTTGGTTTTCATCCCAAACTCCATTTGCTAATAACTTTCAACATAGGAAGAAAATAGCTTTAATATCTGTCCTTAGCTGCAGGAATGAGTGCTAATCAGCTATAAATTAGTTCTAGTCATTCACAAGCAGTTAGAGTAGGCTCATGATGTGGAAAATAATAATTAAAAAGCTACTCTTCTTGCAGAATTTAATTTCACTAGCAGAAACTAGCATGGATGATTGGCCATAAAAAGCTGAGATAGTCTATTGTACAAAATATTTGGATTTTTTTGCTCCTTTTAATATTGTAATATCTGACTGTCTAAGGTGCCAAACCAGAGGTAGTTTAGGACACGTGATTTTTAAAAAAGAGCCCATCACGAAAAAGCTTCCTGTTTCTCATGATGGAATTTCAGACTTCAGATACTACTATAAATGACCTCTAAATACTTTGTTTTGACTGACTGCATTTTATACTTCAAAGTATGTGAAGTCTTGTAAAGTACCTGCAAAATATGAAATCTAACTGTTTACACTCAGATAATTTTTGTCACAGAAAGCAAAACAATGTCAGGTTTCCATGATTTTACTGATATTTTTTCACAGGGTTTTCAATTTCTATTGGTAAGGAACAAATCAAAGAAAAATGCTTTTAGCCTTAATTAAACATTTTTTTCATCTCAAATAATAAGTGAAAAATTAATTTTAGTGCTTCTGCTTCCCTTTTAGTACTTCAATTTTTAAGTTAGCACTTTAGCTCCTCAAGTATCAGAAAATGCACAGAATTTTAAATTAAAAATATTCAGTATCCCTCTTTGGATAGAACAGTATGTTTAATACTCATTATGGTGGAAAATTAGGATATTTTATTCAAGTATAAGTCATAAAGCCATGCTTTGAAATACTGATTTGTATATGTATCAAAGTATAATTTTCTACTATTGACAATGCCATGTGAATGTATCCAGCTATAAATATAAACAATACTAATGCACAAAAAGTGTCATTTGATCACCTCCAGTTTTGGGCTCTGTGGTGCAAGAAACACACTGACAAAGACCTACTCACCAGAGGACCTTAAGATTGCTCAGGGCTGGAGCACTGAATGTAAAAGTGGAAGTTGAGAAAGCATGGCTTCTTCAGTCTGGAGAAAAAAGGAGAAAGAGAGGTTTAGCTATCTAATGGCAAAATGCAGAGAGACTGGAGATCAGACTTGGAGAAATACCACAGAAGAGCAAAATGCAATGGAGACAGGTTGCTAGAATGAACTCAAGTATCATCTTTTCTCAATGGGGGTAACATAACGCCAGAACAGGCTCCCAGGAGGTGATGGAAGCTCTTGGAGTTGTTGGATTAAACCTGAGCAACACAATCGCACTGGGCTCTCACAGTACAGGAGGTTGGCAGAGACACCTTCAAAAGGTTGCTTCCAACCTTCAGTGCTGTGATTCCGTGTCTCTACTTAATGAAGGTTGCTAAAGGATTTTAGAAGAATTTGTAGGATATTCCAGTGAATTATTGCAGTTCTGCATACAATTTTATTTTCTTAATATGTACTGGATTACATAAAATATATCTTAAAATATATCAGTGTGCTTTTGTCTGTCTATCTATCTATCTATCTATCTGTCTATCTATCTATCTATCTATTCACAAAATTATAAATGCATATCATGTTCCAGGCTCTTGGGCACATGATGTGACTCTTGAGGATGGTGCTGTGCAGGGCCAGGGTTGGAGTTGATCCTTGAGGGTCCCTTCCAATTCAGCTAATTCTGTGATTCTGTGATAGCGACTATTAAGTAATTGTCTTTTTGTCATCAAACTAATTGAGAATACATGATAGTCCAAGTCCTTTAAGATAGTGAATGCTATCTACTTTCCCTGGTTGACAAGCATAAGGAAGGATTGCCAGAGGGGCTTTTACACAAAGCCATGTAGTGATATGAACAAGGGAGAATGGCATTAAACTGAAGAGCAGACTTAGATTAGATATTAGGGAGAAATTTTTTACAGTGAAAGTGGTGAAGCACTGGAACTGGTTGCCCAGAGACATTAACTCTCCTTCTCTTAAGGTGTTCAAGGCCAGGCTGGATGGGGTTCTGAATAACCTAGTGGAGAATACCTTGCCCATGGCAAAGGGGTAGAGGTAGATAATCTTTAAGGTCCCTTCCAATTCTAACCATTCTATGATTCTAATTGGAATAGCATCTCAGTTTAATCCATGTGTTTGTACAGTCTTAGCTTTGATTTGCAGTGTGCAAGCTTTCTGAGTGACAGATAATTAAGCCATGAGAATCTCAGGCATACTAATTCAGAAATAGTATTTTGATTTTAATGGGAACTGTTGCATTTCATTTTTAACTTATGCAAATGAAAATTCTTGTGGTATACCATAGAACACCATTCCTCCTTAGGATTAAACTCTCCATGGGCAAATTGTTTTAATATGCAAGTTACCATTTCAGTATATGTCAATCATAGAAAAGAAAAATCAATACATTTCAAATAGCCTGACACCTAGTAACATACAAATGGCTCAACAATTCGTCACTGACTGCAGAGGCATATCTGAGTGATATTGATATCAGCAGTATTTGATAAGCTTAATGTGCCAAGATAATATCTTTAAGTCAGTGTAAATGTGTATATGTTTGAAAAAAAAATATTATTTCTCTTCCTAATAGTATGTTACATTGGCCAATAATATCCACACGTGGATCTGTCAAAAATTGACCAGAAAAATGTCTTACTAGATTAGAATCTTACTAGAGATGTGTAGTGAACTTGAAAAGTTAATTATTATTGTGATTCCAGTGATTTATTTTGGAACAATAATCTCAGAGTTCAACAGCAAATTACTGCAGAATTCCACTTTTATTAAAGCCCACACAAACAAGACTGGTAGTTTCATTTTGCAGAGGAAAATAAAATTAAGTTCCATCTGCATTTCCTTCATTACCTAAGCACCAAGTGATTTAATTTCTAGTATGATTCTTTAAACTAGCAGTTTCCCCCGTTCTCATTTTCATTTGCATTGCATGTGGCCAAAAAAGAAGGACCACGACACTACACTTAGACACACCTGACACTATTCCTCGTGTACTGAACTAGTTCCATGCAATTTAGAGAAGAGATTTCTTCTTAATCCAAATTTCTCAACCTAGTCTCTGGAGTTGACAAAACAGCATTGTTTAAAATTAGTAGTAATCTACGAGGAGATAAATAGTGCCTTCATTTAGAAATTTTCTTTCACATCAAGTACTTGAGTTAGTGTTGCAACTGCTAATTCCTGCTAGACATTCCTGTCAGTAACTTGCAACCACTTTTTGTGGCTGACATCTGCAAGAATTCATGAAGTCCAGTTGAGACTAACCAAGAAAACCACACCAAGACTTCCATAACAAATCTCACTGGAATTGCTCTCTGTTAGATTCATTGGTATTCAAGACCTTTGTGTCCTGCCTGATGGCTTTGAGACAGAAATTGATGTATCATTTTTCATATATTAAAGCCAGCTATGTTCTCACTGCTTCACACCCATTACTTTGTTGAGACTTTCTGACATGCTCTCAGCCAAATGATACTGGGTTAATTTAAAAACAGATTTCGGTCTGTCATCTTCAGGATGTGCTGCAAAAAACAGCAAAGAATTTCCAGGCTCCTTTTTCCCTTCCTGAGGAATAATAGACAATTTCTATTTTAGAAATATTTTTGCAGTCTTTACATACAAAAGAAAACCCTTGAAATCTTTTTTGCCTAAATATTTTCATTATATTTAACAGAGGGACAATGATATTTTCTTCACTTAAAATGCAAACAAGTGAATACAAGTCAGTTACAATTAGAAAAAAGAACCTTATCCAAAAAAAGAGTTTAGTATCAAACCCAGGGTTTTTAAAAATAGGACACAACGCTAGCAGAATTCCACCCTTTTGGATTTTCTTTGTGTTTTCAGGTATTTCAAGAACATGAAAGTGATTTAGCCCCTTATGACTCATCTGACTAGAACTCTGAATATATGGAAGTAACTCCACCTCTAAAACAAACGTGATCTTCTTATACACCTTTTTATATGGCCACCTTAGCTAGGTTTTGGGTGCCCTGTCCCTGGCCAGTGTTCAAGGCCAGGTTGGATGGGGCAATGAGCAACCTGATCTACTGGGTGGCATCACTGTCCATGGCAAGAGGATTGGAATAAGGTGATCCTTGAGGTCTGTGCTGGTTTTTCCTGGGTGGAGTTAGTTTTCTTCACAATGACTGGTATGGGGATTTGTGCTGAACTCAGTGTTGATAAGAAAGATGATTTTGTTATTGCTGAGCAGGGCTTACACTGACCCAAGGCCTTTGCTGCTTTTTGTACTGCCATACTGATGAGAAGGCTGGAGGTGCATGAAAAGCTGGGACTAGCCACAGCCAAAAGAAGTGGGTCCAACTGACCAAAGGGATATTCCATACCATAGAACATCATACTCAGTGTATAAAGTGTGGGGAAGAAGGAGGAAAAGGAGGACGTTTAACATAATCATGTTTGTCTTCCCAAGTAACCATTACATGTAATGACCACACATGGGAAGTGTGAATTATTTCCTGCTTGCCCATGTGAAGCAGCAAAATAATTCCTTGTTTTGCTTTACTTGTACGTAAATTTTTCGCTTTCCCTATTAAACTTTGTTATATTAACCCATGACTTTTCTAGCTCTTACCCTTCCAAAGTTCTCCCTGAACAAGTGCCTGCATGGTGCTTGGCTGCTGACTTGGGTGAAACCACAACAGGTCCCAAGCCATAATATGATACTATAATATACAAAAGTTTGCATGAAAGATTCTTGACTATAATAATATGTACATATTCTGCCTTTCAATTATTTTATTTTCTTGACATTTTTTGTCAAACTGTCAGAACAGGGACATATGTCATATGGTGTGCTACATGGCTTATGTATTTAGAATACAGCACAATGCTATTATCCTCAAGTACATATTAATGAGTCTTCAGGCATTTTTTAATGAATTGAAAAAGAAGAAAGTATTACTTGCAAAGCCATTGAGATTATGTTGGAGGACACTAAAAAATTCAGGGGTAACCATTTGTCACTGAGTGTGGAGTATAAATGCGGTAATAAGATTAAATGAAGAATGTAAAAATGGAAGGTGAAGAACAGAGTTTCTTATCATGAAATATAATTCAGAGCAAAGCTTCTTACAGCAAGAGTCAAGTAGGAACTTAATTTTGTAGTAGAGGTTGGCTAAGTAGAGGTAACTTCAGAACCTTTCAGATGGAGAGGTTTCTGCAAACAAAAAGAAATTAAAGAAAAGGAAGAAAAGGAAAAAAGGGATTTCTACACCCTCATGCCATCTCTTCTTCCTATGCACTTCATAGGCATAGTGATACAAGAAAGCAGAATCCACGCAGTAGACTCCTATGGCCCAAGATTTCTGTGTGGTATGTGTACATCAGCTTAACCATTCTGCTACCCTTTGCTGATAAAAGTGAGTACAGTTTTCAGTTAATTTCCTCAATTAGATACAAAGTAACTGAAGCCTCCTCTTAATACTCAGGGACAGCCAGCTGAGGTCAATGGCTCATGAATACCCTTACAAGTAGACTGAACAAAGTGCTGACATATACACCAGACATAATTTGGCATTAGTTTGGGGGCAAAACACCAGAAGGAGCGAAGCGAGGGGTTTCCAGAGCCAGGGAAATCTGAGAGAGCATGGAGAGACACAACAGGACCAGTCCTGATCTGTCAAGGGCAATGCCACAGCAACAACAAGAGATTTAAACAGCTCCAGGGAGCTGAGCAACCCCACATGAGGAGAACAGGGTAGGCCAACAGAGGGGGCAAACAAGACATGGCACATCAGAAGGTCATGTCATAGGAGTTTGCATGACAGTGTGCATACAGGAGAGCAGAGCCACCCTCCCCGGCTCCTGAGGTGAGCTCACTTAGTGGTTTTTCCTTACGCAGCTAGAAAAGACCCAGCTGCGATTCCTTCATGGTTGAAAGCCATTGCTAGAAGGAGTGTGGTGACCCAGATGGAGCATCCTCACATTTATGCAGCTGACCAGGTTTGTGGCTGGCAGGGAGTGTTTGAGCTTCTGTACTGGAGGGCAGCAGAGACCTAGGGGCAGCCTGACAGAGTTGGGAGCAATGGACAACCTAGCAGAAGTGCACATAAACCAATGCATGTGGTATGGATAACAAACAGGAGGAACTGGAAACTATTGTTCAGGAAAATTACGATGTATTTGCTGTCATGGAAATGTGATGGGATGACTCTGTAACTGGAGTGTTCCAATGATGGTTATAAGCTCTTCAGAAGGGACAGGTGGGGAAGCAGAGGCAGTGGCTCTGTACATTAGGGAGGGTTTTGACTGTACAGAGCCCAAGGGCAGTGATGAAAAGGTTGGGTGCCTGTGGGTGAGGATCAGGGAAAGGCCAACGAAACAACCTGACCAACCTAATCTCCTTTTATACCACCTAGTGGATGAAGTAAAGGCTGTGGATGTAGTCTACCAGGACTTCAGCAAAGCCTTTGACACCCATCTCCCATGGCAGGGGAAGCTTTCAGCCCATGGCCTGGACAGGTGTACTTTTTACTGGGTTAAAAAATGTCTGGCTATACCCAGAGAATGGAGGTGAATGGTGTCACATCATGTTGGTGTCCATACATTAACAGTTTCCCCCAGGGCTCAATACTGGGGCCAGTCCTGTTCAATATCTTTACTGATGATCTGGATGAGGGAATCGAGTGTACTGTCAGTACACAAATTCACAAATGATACCAAGTTAAGCAGGAGTGTTGATCTCCTGCAGGGCAGGAAGGCCCTGCAGAGGAATCTGGACAGGCTGGATCAATGGGCCAAGGCCAAGAGTATGAGGTTCAGCAAGGGCAAGGATTCTGCACTCAGGTCACAACAACCCCGTGCAGTGCTTCAGGCTGGGAGCAGACTGACTGGAAAGTGGCCCAACGTAAAAAGACCTCCCAGGAGTGCTAGTCAACAGCAACTGAACATGAGCCAGGAGTGTGCCCAGGTGGCCAAGAAGGCCAATGGCATCCTGGCCTGTATTAGGAACACTGTGGCCAGCAGGACCAGGGAAGAGATTGTCTTTCTGTTCTTATCACTGTTTTGGCTGAACCTTGAGAAAGCCTTATGAGGAGCAGCTGAGGGAGCTGGAGGTGTTTAGTCTGGAGAAAAAGAGGCTCAGGAGTGACGTTATCACTCTCTACAGCTACTTGAAAAGAGGTTGCAGCATGGTGGCCTGTTCTCACAGGCAACCAGTGACAGGGGGAAAGGACATGGTCTTAAGTTGCATCAAGGGAAGTTCAGGTTGGACATCAGGAAGAATTTCTTCATTGAAAGGGTTGTCAAGCTTTGGAAGAGGCTGCCCAGTAGAGTCACTATCCTTGGAAATGTTCAAGAAACGACTGGACATGGCATTTAATATTATGGTTTTGTTGATATGCTGGTCTCTGGTCAAAGGCTGGACTTGATTATCTTGGAGGTCTTTTCCAACCTAAATAATCCTATGATTCTATGATTAGATCCTTCCTCTAAGGAAAGTTATGTCCTCTGACACTTGCCTACAATAACTATTTCTCATTACTTATTTTTCAAAATCTATATTTTATTTTTTTTCAGTACTTCTAATTGCCACTTTGATATGAGCTATCATATGAAAAATTAAATATTTTTTACTTTTATATGTTTTTCTTTGTTTTAGTTTTAAGAAATGACTAATTATAATTTGTCATATTCTCATGCAGTGATTTTCTAGACTGTTTCTTGCTCTACATTCTTGCTGTCCATCATGTCTTATCAAATAAAAGGGCCATAGCTCTCACCAGAAAATCCGTACATTTTAGGAGACCAAATGCTACAGTCTAATTAAAGACAAAGTTCCAAAAACATTTTAATCTCTCCAGCTGCACTAGTACAACATACTCTTTATAGTGTCATGCCACAAATTAATAAATTAGGTTTTTGCACATGTTGCATGTTGTTATATCCTGTTGATATTGATTATGCATCACATACTTAAACAATAATCAGGTGAGTAACATAGATGCACAGCTCCTATTCTAATGGTGAAGGTGTGGCATAAAGATAACAAGCTGTCCAGTTTTATACCTCTGCAAATGGTGATTCCTTACTTGTTCCTTTGATGAGGTCATGGAATTGATAGTTCAGAGTGTCACAGGACATGGTCTGCTTTTTTTGTTTTGGTTTTTGCTTTTTTCCATTCTCCCCAGAATACTTCTGTTTTCCTGTCTATGTACCTCATTCATATCTTTTCTATTATGAAATGACATTTATTTATTCTCCACCTAGTTCACATGGTACTCACATTAACAAAGATATTATCTTACTGTGTTTTGAGGTTTTTTTCCACTCTCATTTTCCTGTGGACATCTGGCTATCACACTGAAGTGAGAGTTGCCTCCTACTACTAATGTAATAAAAGCATGAGAGCAAGGATATAATGTTAGAGAAAGAAATGTAGGGAATTAAATTTATTTTCCTTTAAGCACCCAGTAATAGGGAGGTAGTGCTGCAAAATTAACTTTTTCTCAAGTTTAAACATGGACTAAACCTTACACTCAAAAACTAAAATGAACTGTAGAGTCAGGTGAGAATTATTCCAAAATAGCTGTCCTTACCTTTTCTTACATTGAAATTTGGTGTAAATGTATGTGCATATACATATAATTAAACATTCTGAATTGTTCACAAGACCGGAACTTTCTCTCCATGATGTAGAAGTTAGGCTCACCCTACAAAGACACACAAAACACTCAGCTACACTTTAGAGAATCCCCACCATTAAACTTATACATCATTACTCAAACCTTTAATCAAATCATGTTTTAGCCTTTACAACATCATAGCACCTCTACAAAGTAGGATGGCCATGATCAGACTGCTACCTATTGTACCAAATATCGTCTTATTTCCCCTCCTCCTTCATTACCTTTGTTGTCTGCAGAGCTGTTTCTCTCACGTATTTCTCACTCCTCCTTACCATGCTGTTGTGCAGCATTTTATACCCTTTCTTAAACATACCTTTGCAGAGTCACCAACAGTGTGACTGGTAGGCCCAGCTGTCTCCTGTGGTATATCTGTTTTAGAATCTATTAGAACCACCAGGAACTGGCTGTGTCTAACACGGACAGCCCCCGGCCTCTCATCACAGAGTCACGCCCTGCAGCCCCCATGCTGCCAACCCTTTGGCACCAATATCCATTATACACATAATGGATTATACACATAAAATAAATTTCAAAAAATAGTAGAAAATTTATGGTCATAATTTTTAAAAATAGGGATACCATGGCAAACTTTGTTATTTTTATATTGTAAAAATAATGTAGTAAGGCATGCTTTTAGGAAGATGGCAGGGTAATTTTTAGGATTAATAGTGACTAGAATAGCTAAAATGCCAAAATATCATACAGCAGGTAAGCAGCATTGTTCACTCTTCAATATTTAGATTTTCAGAAAAAGCCAGAAAATTAAGACAACGTTCCACAAATTGCCAAAATGTTTCATTAATTGCCAGAAATTTCTTAAAAGTCTTGGCAATGTTTTCCTTTTGATTTGTGCCAGGGTTGATGCAAGCTGCCACTGCAGGAGAGGATGCCACTTGCACTGTCAGTGAAGGAGTGCATACTGATCAGTCTACTGCCACCTTAGGCAGTGTGGAGCACATCCCATTCTTGTTTGCTAAATAATGAAATACAAACTTCCAGATACCGACCGACTGCAAGTAGCACAGTCTTTCTTATTCTCCCCTTCCCTGAACATGGGTGTACTTGTACCCACTCAAACTCCCAAAATAATTAAAATTTGTGTGCATCTCCAACCCAAATACATAACATTTATTACATAGATGTGAATACCAAAGGTTCGTAGGAAAGAGCCCCAAAACATCCAAGAAAAACTGAAGTTCTTGTGCATCAGGAAATACTTTAGCTGCATTTATTTATTTTTAGTTATACAGAAATGATCTACATTGAAGTATCTAAGGAATTTTTTCTTACTTAGAAGGAAGATTTTGTAGCAGGTACAATTTTCATACTGCCACACCTGGACAGTGATTTTGCTGTGAATCAGTGAAAAGTATGAAAATATTTTTCTTGTTTGATTTCATAAGGCTTTGAAAGCATAAGATTCTGGGTTTTTTTCTGATCATTCCTCATGAGCTAGTTCCAAATGTCTACTTACAGTCTGAAGAATATGGGCTCTGTGAGACCACTCAAAAAAATTTTATACTCCCAAGCTATGCCACATGAGAAAGGAAGGCATATTCACATCTATTTATTTTCAAGATCTAAGTTGCCTTTTTTTTTTGTCTTTATTTCAGCCTAGATAATGCAAAAACATAGATATATAGGCTTCAGCTAGCACAATAAAATTTGATCAGCTGTTTTCTACCACACATACATGCATACATAAAGTTGAGAAGGGGGAAGGAATGCATGGAGAGAAATAACTGATAGCTTCTCTCAGATATTGATACCCTCTTCATCTAATAGGGTCAAACTCATTCATCAGCCAAAGCTTAATGTATGAAACTCTGACTCCAGCAATACCCTTTAATTTCTTTTAATTGGAACTAGGTCATAAGGATCTATAAATTTGTCCTTATCAACCAGGACTCTGTTGGAAAAGTTCCTAACACAGACAGGAGAAATGGAAAGTTCTTACTGCATTCTGTTACTTTGCCAGCACATAAAATGTGTGGCAAATTCTCTTCTCTTTTATGAAATTTCAAATCTGTGCCCAGTAGTCTGTAGTTTTGAGAGCAAAGCTTAGCATGCCTGTCCACAAGTTCTCAGTGAACACTCAGGATAGATGTTAATAAACAGTGGGCAAAGAGTGACAGAATCTGACCCTATAAATCCCGTAAATTCCAGTTATCTTCACATGAAAATATTTCAGTTTCCTTGACAAAAGAATACATTCTGCTATGCTTATGAGTGTTAAATACCTGCTTGATTCTACAGGGAGACTTATTTTTATGACAATGATTAGTTTCAAGTATTATCTTTTACCTTCTTTGATGAGTGTCTTTGAGCCTTATAAAGAAAAGGGAAGTGAAATTTTTGAGTCTAAAGATGTAGAACAAGTTAACATTTTCAACAAAAAAACTATATTCATAATTACCTAACAACAATCAGGCCTCCTGGTCCTTTGGGTTTAGTCAGAGCAAGAGGAGATAAATACTCTCATCCTACATAGTCAGTAAAACAGAAAGTCAGGGGAACCAAATGCATAGTGCGTAAACCAGTATTTGTTTATCCATCTGCCTTATTTTTCTACTCTATCCAGAGGTTAAGGCATATACAGATCCTACATTAAGTATCCTAAAGGAGCAATTGCAAGTAGCTATCTTTTTTTAAGAACTGTGGATTTCTTTTTCTAATTACCTAAATAATTAAGAATTTGTTCCAAAGTTATGTTCCAAATTAATGGCAAAGAAATGAGCTGTAACACATAGAATGCTTTATTCCATTACTTACAACATGATTAGGGAGTATTATTTGTATTATGTTTATGCTCATTTCCTCAAATAGCACGAGTCTGACTGGGTGGAGTGACAATTAAAAAGTGAACAAGCTTACCTATTTGGTTCATGTGAGAAGCAAAGGAACTCCAGATTGCCCTGCTCAGAAGTGGGTACACTTCATTGCCTAGCACATGATGTTGGCAAGACACTGCATGCCCATGGCAGGATTGCTCTTAATGTAAGCCATGTTTCTGGAAAAGGACTAAGCACATTGTGTAAGATAAGCAAGAGAGAAAGGAAACTGATTATTGTTTATAATTATTTGGGTTTAGAATTTTTTATTTAAACAGTTAAAAGATCAATTTTTGCTTTGAAGAAGTAACTGGCACTTTACAATCCCTACCTACTTTTTTGCCCTTTCTTTGGTGGAAAGAACTTAGAAAAAAGCCAATTCCTGCAAAAACATCTTTACCATTGTCTGAATGAAGCATACTTTTTTGTCAGATGCTAAAGATAGATATCCATACTGGTTGTTTTGGGGATGTTGGAAACAGGAGGGAAGCAGAGTCCTCTGTTGGAAGATACATATATTTCTGTTGTAAAACTTCCTCAGTTGTCTAGGAACATTTTATCCCCCTTGCTGAAGTGAAAGAGGAAATCTGTGAAGTCAGCACCTATTTATCATTCTAAATGTTAAAACTGTCAAAAAGAAAGCTTGTAATTTTTTTAAAAACTAAAATTGCTAGCCACTAATCACATGAGCATAAGTAAATACTTCTAAAATGAGGATGAACTGTCAACCACTAAAAAGAAAGTGATACGTTAGTGGAGAAGTGTTACAAACTAAGGCAGATGTTTTTGCCATTTGCTGCTGCACAACTGGAAAGCAATTCCTGAAGATGAATCCACAGCCGTTGAAGTTCAGGAATGGCAATACTTCTGTTTTCTTCTGTCAGAATGAAAATTTAAGTTTCATTGGAGACATTAGTGACTTGTGATATCAGAAGAAGCATCCTATCCAAAGAGAATGAAAATTTTTTACACAATTAAGTACTATAAGATTGTGTGTAAAAGCAGCAGTCTGGGAAATCACCTGCAACATGAAACATAAACGGTAAGGACCAACCAACTGGCATTATCAAGGATTAATGGGTCTTGGAAACATATTGTCCTAATACTTACTTTAATGATGAGAAATAATAGCAAACTCTTGTCCCAAGAAGTCACACCTAACTGGCCTCTGCCAATAATATCAAATAATTTCAGAAGAGTCAAGGATCTTGCTGAACAAAATATTTCGTTATTGTATAACTTGGTATACTGACCCTAGCTCTCATTTGCACTGAAGGCCTATTAAGATGTATTTATGCTTTTGTCTACACCTCACTTCCAAGCCAATGAAGACAGAATGCATTCCAGGATATTTACATAATTCCTAGGATTTTGGCAATGCAATAGTCTTTGTCTTTGACTATTATACTTGATTCCAAATATAAGCACAGAAATGTGTTTGTATTGTAATCTTTCTTCCGCTGGGGGAAAAAATAAAATGTACTCTGGACCTCAAAATAAAGATTTGGGAAGAACTAATCACTTAATCCATCTCATCCAACAGATTACACATAAGAGTTAATATTACTGTTAGAGCTTTCAGCAGCAGTTTCATATACTCATTACACACATTTATCTCAGTGAAAGTATGTTATCTTTGCTTTTCCAAGCACAAATACACTTTCAGAGTTTCTAGTAAATTAAATTTTTTCACATTAAAACTTCCAGCACTTTTATTCTCTTTAGAAGTAAAATGAAAGATGTATTCTGAGTGGGGGTTTTGATGGTGGGACAGGGTGTTTTGAGTTTGGGGTATTTTATTTGATATTTATAATTTCATTAGAAGAACATTTTCATTTATAAATTCATCAAGCTTGACTTTTCAGCAACTCAGTATTCATTTACATTCTGATAGCAATTCATCATTACACAAGATGAAACCCAAACGTGTATCCTTCTTCATACCAGAGGATAAAGACCACAAGGTAATCTTTAATAAAATGTGGAAAAATGCAAAATTATGATCTACCTTCCCAGATGTCAACACCTGATTTACAGGAAAACATCTTTTTGTCTACTCTGGTTTAGTAAAGCTCTTTCTACTTTGTACCTCTGCAAGCAGTGCTGATGATTAGCATAAAGAAGCTAAATTAAAAAAAAGAAATATATTACTATAATTAATAAATGATCCTTCCATGATAAAATTGCAAACTCAGAATGAAAAACGTCAAGGAATCTTTTTGTTTGGAACACAGAATAATCAGTTCATAGAAGGGCCAGAGTACTGTAGAGTAGTCTTTTGGGAAGGGCTTAATGCTGGTGGTTATGTGATGTCCATCTGGCATACATCTTGGTGCACAATTCTCAAGTGAAAACAGACTTGTATTCTTTGACCAACTATAAAGCTTGCACTGCAATTTCTAATATTTAACAAAATGCCCTCCTCACCCCCCAAAACCCCCAAAACCCCAAAGAAACACACCAAAATCAACAAAACCAGCAAAACCAAAGCTGTCAGCATTTGTGGCTTCTTCGTTTTATGATAGTAGGTAAATTTAGTAATTTAAATTTGCTTCAAACACTAGACTTTGATTGATGGCTTCCAGTAGAAAAAAAAAAAGATTGACAGCAGCTGTCACTGCTAGCAGAAGAATTAAAAACAAACAAGGAAGAGTTAGAAAAGATGTCGAGAGTATTATCTCCAAGGTAACAGTTTGATCATATATCCCAGAGACAAAATAATGTCGCAGGTTCACCTTCTAAGAGTAGCAGTATTCTAAGAGTAGCAGTATTGAGATACGAGGCAAAAAAACCTAAAAGCAAACTGCATAGTAAAACCTTTCAATTTTGTTAGTAAAATCTCAGAATTTTTAAAATGACTGCAAACTGCTACCATCTCTGTTTTAACTGCCACCACCACTTTTCCTTGGACATTCTGTTAACATTTATGACAGCATTCTCAGACAATGAGAGAGCTGTTTATTATTCCAGCCTAAGAGTAATACATTTTTTATCAGTCATATTTCTTATTTGTTTTCACTTTTTGACCCTAGAATACAACAATTAAGAAACTGGACTTGATCAGAAAATTTAGATGTTCAGAAGAGACAAAGCTCCAGTAACTATCCCAAATTTATCTTAGGATCATCACCATTTCAAGTTGAAAATAATTTGTGTCTAAAAAGACCATTCAGATCTCTGTTCTGCTCAGAAACTCGGACAGTTTCGTTTAATGCCACTCACATTAAATATTAGCTGTTTTCTGAAGCCAAACTAAACTAAGAGTAGCAATAACAAAAACATTTTGTGATTACTTATGTGTAACTTCATGTATTACCCCAACCCCCATATATATGACAGTATTTTTTAAAAAAAATCTTTAAAGCTTTAAAAGAATTGGTTTTGATTTGTTGTTGCTGTTGTTGTTTTTGGTTTTTTTTTTCCTTCTTCTTAAATTTCTTTTTCTGGCAGATACCTCTTGAAAGGAAACATCTTTTGTATTTAATTTATATGCTTGCGTAAATTTCAAATTTTCTATTTCAAAAATTCACTAACTCATTTAACAAATTGTCAAATTGAAATGTGAAAATCCATCTCATTTAGGCCTTTCATTTAAATGTTGCTGACAAATAACTGTTATTTTGATGTTTTCATCTTTCACTGGTCTGTACCTACATTAATTTATTCCAGTCAATATCTCCTACATTTAGTGTCCTCTGGTTCCTAAAAAGTCAGTGATTTTTATCTACCTATCTTATATTACCTTTGTGCATTTAAGTATTTGAATGTTCTAAATATGTGAACCTTGCTTCAAGTTTTCATTTCATCCATCCATCCATCCATCCATCCATCCATCCATCCATCCATTCTCCCATCTAAGTGACATATATTTGTGTAGTGATTCTGAAAGAATCACTACATGAAGCCCAGAAAGTAAACAGTGTACGCCATTTCTGATTACTTTTCTCATGTTCATTTTTGACAATGTTTTTTAATGTTCTATTTAGTTGAGTCTGTACAGAACACATGTATCAGAAATAGCAACACAGAAGGAGTATAAAAATGTGAGTAAAAGCTGCAGTGTTACAAAAGTAAATTATTGACATGTTGTTTACCGCTAACTTTGGTAGTTTATTTTTGCCAACAGAACAATGACAGTAATACTGTATGAAGTGTACCCAGGCTTAAAAAGCATTTATATCAGGATCTGAGCATTATTTAAATGTATCCACCAGTAACTTATTCTAAAAAATACACCACTAAGCAGCAGCCTAGTGTATAAAAGAAAAAAAAAAAGCAAGCAAATTTTTCTGTAAAACCAGCAATACAGCAATATAATATGATATGTAGAATATGATGATACCCTCTTGGTGACTTGGCACAGTACAGCAGTGGCTTGTGGCAGGTGAAGACAATAGGCATCTGCTGTGTGCAGGAGGGGACCTACTACCAAAATCTGCTCAAGAAAGAACAATGAATTTTCATTTTTGAGGTTGAGCACTTTTTTATTCAAGAATATTCTTGCAACACTCCACAAACCAATGGATACTATAAACAATCAATGAGTCACAAGCAAAAATGTAAAAACAGGCATAAATGTCAGGCATAAATGGAATGTTAGCAAGAGGGGATTTAATTTAAAATGGCCTGAGAACACAAGTCTGGCTTTTGCTCAGTCCATACTTGCCCATCTCCAGACAATCCACCCCAACATTGCCAGAGAGTAAAATGTTGGTTCTGCTGTGGAAAATGTATGTTTGGCATTAAATTTTGTCAGGCCAGAGTTTCAACTCAAGTGAGCTGTGTAATATTAACAGAATTAATTTTGCACATGGCAGTAATAATTTTTCATGTTTCATCTTTGTTTTCTCATTCATTGTGCACACACATCTCGGTGAAGCAAAATTCCAGAGAGGATGGCCTAATTAATCTGATTTTGTAACTTTAATTTGAAATTAAGAGTGTGCCAAAATTTAAGTAGGCAAATAAGTTCTGAGAAAAGTTATTGGAGAACTCACAACAGGCTTTCTGATTTGAAAGATAATGAGCCTAATAAAGTCTTACAAAACACTGAAAATAATCTGAAATATTAGTAGTTATATGAAAAGAAGGAAATTATTTTAGGAAAATACAACACTTCTCTACATTAACTTAGGTGACTCATTCTCCTTAACAGTCTGTGTTCCTATATTGCATCAGAGCTTTTCCGAAAAAGAAACAGTACCTTAGAGTACTTGTGTTAACGCCACGAAGAAGCATTTTATTTCAGCCAGACACATTTGCCTCATCACAAGCACTGAAACTTGGAAGAACGAAACTTATGACATGATACTTGTCCTGGGGTGACTGTATGATATTGTATTCCCTATCATCTGCCCTATGCCAGACATGAATCCTGTGCCTTTCTGTACCTTTAAGGGAGAGTGGGGAGAGCCAGTGGAACTCCTTTGGCGCTGTGTTCAAAACACAGATAAGCTCGCTGGCTTCTCCTGCCTGGCTGCTCTGCTTCTGCAGCAGGCAAGAGACCTACATTCCTTTTACTTTTTAGCTAACTTCTTGTTCGTTAGCTAAAGTATGGAGCCCTGGGACTTTGGTTTCTTCTTCCTCTCCTCTGGATTGTTCAGCAACACCAGAACATCAGAACTTCCCCGGGAGGCCTTTCCACTGTGGCCAGGAGGGGCCCATGCCAAACCCCAGCTCTGGAGAGGAGACAGAGCCACCCACAAAGGACTCTGAATTCTACTCAGGTTCTCTCCACAGCAAGAGGTTTTATTATTTAGCATTTTTCTTTTTCTTTTTTTCCCCCCGTGCCTTCTTGCACTGTGTTTGTTAAATAAATCGGGTTTTTTTCACTTTCATCTGAGGAAAAATTCTTCCCGAACCTGGTGGGGGAGGGATGGCGGTAACCTGTCTTCTATCAGAGGACGTTCATTTCAGATGTTCCTCCGGATTTGTCTCAAACCAGGACAATACCACAGTTTGAAATTTAGTGAGGAGACTTGAAGGGTGATGTCATTATTGTCTACAATTTCCTTATGAGGGGTAGCAGAGAGGGATCTCTTCTCTCTGGTGTCTGGTGATTGGATGCGAGCTAATGTCTTAAACCTGTGTTAGGGAAAGTTCAGATTGGATATTCGGAAAAAGTTCTTCATTGAGAGGTTGGTCAAGCACTGGAACAAGCTCCCCAGGGAAGTGGTCATGGCCCCAAGCTTATTGCTGTTCAAGAAGCCTTTCAATAATGCTCTTATACTGTTTATGTTTTAGGTTGCCCCATGTGGAATCAGGAGCTGTACTCAGTGATCCTTGTGAGTCCATTCCAAGTCAGGGTATTCTATGAACTTATCTTCTAATTGTTAAAGAATAACATTCCTGTATAAAGGTGCTTTTAATGAATTAATGATTAATAAATGGAAACATTGATTTGTTTATTAAAATTAATTTAATTAATTTTATTTTAATTAATTAAATTTAATTATAGGAAATTTATATTTGATTTGTAATTTAAGTAAATGGACAAAAAAAGTTCTAAATTTTTCTTTTTTTTAACATGTATAGATATGGGAACAAAGATATTTCACCAAAGAAATTATAGATATACTCAATTTCTAAAGAAGGAAAAATATTCCTTTCAAGTTTTCAAAGACTCAGGGCTTTGGAACACTCTTTTTTTTTGTTTGGGAAAACTGCTTTCTGATTGCTGCAGAATAAAAGGACTTTATCACATAGCTGTGTACTTGTTCTGCTTGTGAAGGATATTTAATTCTTTTCTTAATATGTCAGAAGTTGTAAAGGACAATTACCCCTTTCTGTATGACCTCCACAACTGCAGTATATACATGGTCAATGTTGTATTATTTGGCAGAAAGTTGTTAAGCAGAATAATTTTTCTGAAATTTTTTCCTTTCTTATCTGCTACGGAGTAAGAGATTATAATCCTCAATTTATTCTTTTTAGGAAGTAATTTTTTCTGGATCAGAAAATGAAATTCCCCATTGGGTTTAATGAGTGTTATTCAAAACAAGAGCTTGTATAATAATATATCTAGAAAACAAAAATCTAATAGAAACAATATTTTTAATAGCCCAAAATGTAAGCACTCCAGTTCATGAAAAGCTTTTTGTTCTCCCTGCATGAAATGGGAGAAAATTTTTTTGTGAGTTTGTATTATATTAAGATTCTGTGTCAGCTCCCATGTGGACCTCCAGTGCCTGCTGTTCTATCATGTTGGTGTGGGCTCCTAAATCACCAGTCAAAAAGCAAGTTCAAAAGCATAACAAAAATTTCAAATTTAATACTATTACCGTTGTTCATTACAAAGTCTGACAGGGAGCTTGTTCCACTTTCAACAGATAAAAAGATGATATTTTTGAAGGTTCTGCTAGATTTTTTTGGCAAGATTTGCTTATCAGGTGAATTTTGAATAATATGAATATATCTGGTTGGTTGTGAGTAACAAGTTGCTTGCAGCTATATCAGAAATGTACTAATTACCAAGCTGAACAAAATAAACACATTTAAATGCCTAAGTCTTCACTTTGGCAAGAGGATGTTCTCAAACACAGTAAGATGAAAAAGACATACTAGAGTGTCTGAAACCTATGAAAACACTCTCTTCTTAATAGAAAAAAGCATGTAGGTTATTAATTAAAGTTTTGGTGATCCAGCTACAGCTAGTACACTAACTTCATTATTCTGTTTTTTCAGGAGACATGCCCTAATCCTACGTGACTATGCAAGCACCTGGTATTTGTATATCTAGGCTGAACACACACAGTTAAAATCCCATGCTTGATTCATAGCTAGCTCTTAAAATGGGACTATTTGCTTCATGGCATTTTCTTAAATACAGTTAAACAGAGTAGCCTAGACAGATATAGCTACTGTCACAAGTGCAGTTCATGAAATTGAGAGCTGTAGCTAAGTTTTGAAAACAAACTGTTTCTTGAAAAATATATATTTTGAAAGGTTTTTTTTTTTGAAGCATAAATAACCTAACTAGACAGATTTCATGAGAAGTCTTCTTAGGACATAGATAAAAACTAATCTCAACATTTGAAGTTTTCTGCAAATTTACAGCTTGTTTATACTGCTGTTAGGTATTGTATAGAACCTCTTAAAATTAATATAATGCAACTTATGACCAAAATGTTTCTGTCATATTTAAAACTTTATGCAATAATGCTGTACATCAAGTCGCCTCTTACCCATGAAGTATAGGATACACACTGACAATAAACGCACTGATGATTTCTAAGATAATTATTATAGGCAAATCCTTTCAGGCTTAAAAACTTTCCACATGCATATTTGAACTTGTTCTGTGCTAAATGAGACTACTATTCTCATCATTATTCACGAAGCTACAATAAAAACTACTGCAGAAGAAAAACACGGCAACAGATAACACTGCGAAAAAAACCCTAAAAAAAGTAATAAAACAATCAACACACAAAACCCACCACCACCATCATTTGGTTATCTGTCTGTTTAAGCATAAAAAATTTGTCCAGAATACTGTTGGTTCTAAATTTACTTTTCATATACTTCCATATGCCCCTTTCTTTCTTCCTTCAGAATGTAATAGGGTATATAAACACAGACAGGTATTCTTCAGAGATACTGAATTTTCGTTAAGCTACCATTTATATTAATAAAATACTAATATGTTTTTTATAGTCAGAATCCAAAATAATCTCATTTGCTATGACATAGATGAAATTCTGGCACTCAAACCTTATTTAGGACTGCAGTTCTTGTCTTTTTTCCCTAGCTTTCTAGCCCACCCTGCCTTTTACCTCCTACCCAAGGAAATGATTGAAGATCTTCCCGTCCTTCAAACTCACAGCATTAAGAAGTATTTAATGGAAGTGTCACTTATGACAGGTTGAAAACCAGTATATTTTCATACAACCATTCTTCCTGTAACAGGTGAGTTTTAGGGAAATAATGAATGGACTTTTTAGAGTCTTTTGCTCTTTCTATGATTGTTAAAGACTAAAGTACCTTTAGAAGGCTTGCAATGACTGTACATTTGGAGAATAAACAGAACTAAGAAATTAAAAAAAAAAGGTTCAAGTGGGTTTTTTTCTGAAGCACTGTGTTAAGCAAAATAAAATGCAACCATATTTCATTCTCAGGCAATCATAGTAGTTGCAGCTTTTAAACATAAACCTTGTCAAAAGGAAGTAATGGACAAAATGTCCATAAGTGTAAGTTTGGATTTCAGATGTTGGGTACCACCACGCAATTGAATTTTATATTCCGGGAAGATACTGATCAATGTTAAAAGCACAGATAAGCCTTTGTTAGTATTTTGACCTTTTGATAGGTTTGATTTCTTTTTTTTTTTAAATCAATAATCAAAAAATCTTTATTTCCGGTGCTAAAAATAAACAATTTACTCTTTTTCTAAATTATCTTTCAATTCTGACTTCTGGAATGACCAAACTAGGGCAGTTATTTCCAACTTGAATAGAACATTAAACTATATATTGTCCCAGTAAAACAAGTTTTTGGAAAGAAAAAGAAAAAAACCTTCCATGAAAAGACATAAAATAATGAGATGAATACTGATATGTATGATAATTTTGCAATTCCTTAAAGCAAAATAAAATACTATAAAATAGATTTTGGATGGAAATGTTTCCATTATAGCTAATGGTGGGACTTCCAAAAATATGCAGCACTATTACATAGGCAGATACTCATAAAAGTCATGAATCAAAATGGGTGCTTTAATTTTTTTTTATGTGGTCTGGTATTATAAGCCATTTTCTGTGACACCAGTTGGTTACCCATACAGTCAGTGTATGGGTAAGTGAAATTGGCCAGGAAAAATAACTTACAGCTGCTTTGAATTCCTAAGGACTAAAATTTGCCAGAAAATGCTGGATAATATAACTTTCAGTTTCTAAATATGGAAGAGTATCACTTTCATTTTGAAAAGATATATAGATTCATGTACATTGTGAATACATATTCTGAAAGAACTGTCATATTCAAATTATTTGGCCTAAAATATAAAGAAAAAATATGCAAGAACAGGAGAAAGTAGCACAAATACTTGTGACTTTTTATTTTCAAAACCTAAAACCCACCCATAAAATCAAAAAGGAAAGCTGAAGTGCCAGAGAGAATGAATTATTGAAATAAGCAGTAGACATTCTGATTTTATATTGCACAAAGATTAAACTGATACACAGCAGAAAATCACATGAATTTTGGACACAGATGGTACAGAAAAATTGCTAGATGAAATAACATATTTGGAATCCAAGTACATCTTCTTAAATACAAAGAAAAACAGCAACAAAAGTAAGGATGAAAACTACTCTTCTTCATAGGGATGTTGAAATAATTAAGGTTCAGATTATAAAATTATTTGAGATACATCTGTTCATCTGGGGTTTTTGCATGTAAATTTCAATGACTGTTGAATGATTCAATGATTATTATTTTATGCTGACTCTAAACCTTTCACTCCTTAAGAAACTTCTTGGATAGTAACTTTCAAAGAAGGCACATAATCATGATGAAAATAAAACTTTACTGTCTTATTTACAAAGTAGTTAGTTTTTCCCCATAACACGAGTGAAGAGACATATCTATGTTTAAGCTAAAATTAAGAGTGACTAGCTTTTCAAGAGTTTATGTAGACCAGATGTCATGTTGGAAGAGCTGTTCAATGAACTTCAAATTAATTGCCATTATCAGAATTCCCTAAGGAAGGATTTATACCTTTAGAGTCAAGGGGGCTGTTAATCTTTTCATTTCAGTGAGGAAAATGATAAATTTATAGAGCTTAATTTTTAAGTTAAAAGGTAGTTTTTTCATCTTTTTTTACAGCAAAGTGCCACCTTTCTCTTCTCTGATGTGTGGATTTAATTTGTACATAACACAGATTTAACCTGAGATCTTGGCAATAGAAATTGATCAATTTAATTGAAAAATTCTATTCCTCATCCATACATGAAATTAATAAAATGGTGCATACTGTTTTCACTAGTGAATCTTTGACCTTTTAGCTTATTTTACTTTCCCATACATATTTTTCTCAATGCAAATTTCTATGATAGGAGGCAAAGCCTCAGATGACTTAATCATGATGGCCTAGTTGGAAAGGATAGAATGATCTCAAGCCTATTTCAGTTCATAAAGGAAGCAGCACTACTTATTTAAGCTGTCACAGTCATTATGGTCATCAAGATATTTATATGGAAGAATAACCCAATGTACTTTCAGTATGATTGCCCAATCAAATTTCAGTATGGTAAAATACTTCAAATGCACTCAAAAATAAAAAGTTGGATGTTTAACATACTGCTTGTTTGAGCAATGGTATTTCTATAAGATAAATTATAAAGCCAGCAAATTACGGATTTCTGGATTTGGCTAACTACTCAGAAGTTGCTACTCATTTATCCCACCAACAATCATTTATAGGCAATTATATGGGAATACTTCTAACACATAACATGGGTAAAGGTTAGGTTAGAAGGGACTGTTAGCTGTGAGGTTGTTCACTTTTTCCTTACATAAATCTCTTGCTAAGTGGGAGCTTCAGACAAAGTTTGTTGGAGAAGCCATCCCATCGAGTTGCAAGGTACAGAAAGGGCCCTTTTGCTTCCTAATCTCCTTAGAGAGCCTAGATGTGTCTGGGTCCAATCTCAGATCCAGTTTTAATCAATCATTTCTGTCTAAAGGATTGTACGGGAGTAATTGAGCCTTTATACAACTTTGTCCTGCAGGATTAAGGATGGCAAAACAAATAAATTGATTATGATAATGAATAGACTAAAAGACCTTAATCAGAATTGTTTACTACACAGTATAGGCAGCTATAAGTGCTATTTTTGAAGCAATATTGAATCAATTACATTAAAGCTTGCAAAACCAATTATTAAGTAGAGATTGTGTTTACCCATCCATACCAATTACTGTGGGTAAATCTGTTTCACTCAGCCTTGAGGAGTTATCTTGAGGGGTGTCCCCACCCAAAAAAGGAAGGGAGGAATCTCCTCGTGCTCCAAAAAGAAAAGACCCTTCCTTTAGAAGAGTGATATTGGGCTCCTATGGAATAAAGTGGTTGACTATCCATCAGATATCTCCAGGTTGGCAGCTTTAGACAAGTCATTGTTACTATCACTTGTTGGTTCCTTTATCGGGTACTTTATCAGGTACATTGTTCATACTCAGGATTTTAACTCTGGGCTTAATGAGTCTGGCTGTTTTTAACACCACCAGAAGTGTGCCCCCCCCTTATCCATTCACCACTGATAGCTTTGCAAACAGAGCATTGATCGAGATATTTTACGCTGACCCTAGGCAGAATATGTTGCTATAATGTGCTTTAGGGCTTCCATTAATTAATTAATCAAATTTAGTTTATTTGTTTACTGAATATTTTTTTCTCCTTGTTCAGTTGTTGATATCATATTAGATATGAAGGAACAGCTTGTTACAATTAAGAAAACCAAACTGGATCTCTTTCAGGGAAACAAGCACAGTTTTTCTAAGGTCCTTTAGCCTCATTAGAAATGAGTCAACTCTAGTAAAGCTGCTTAAAATTCAGTTTTCAAAGGAGTTTAGGGTTGTTCTTCAAACTCAGCTTTCATTAATGAAAATATGCATTAATTCAAATGTTAATTTTTGAATAATCTATCTCTATCCTTTTTTAAAGTGCTTTCTGACTTCTACATTACCTTTCAGTCACTGTCCAACATCATCTTTTTCTCTAGTTTCTGTATTTGTGTTACATATTTGTAGTTCAAAATAATGTTTTAATTTAACCTCAAAAATTATGAAAAGAATAAGTAAGGGATTTGAAGAATAGTTTCATGTAAGCTTTCCCATGTGACTGGCATAGATTAATCTCGCAGTTTGTTGGTTTTAGGAGTTTAGGTTGATGTAACAGTTTTTGTTATTAAAATACCACATATTTCTGTGTGATTGTTAAATGCTTACTTTTCTTAACAAAGCCTTATTTATGTTGATTAATGGTATTTTGAATTTTAGCTCCTTTGAATAATGTGAGTAGTCTGATTATTAGTTTCATTTTTCCGTGTTCTAGTTCTCAAATGTGTGATTTTGCATTTCTTGTGTGCCACTCCCTTCCATTAGAAATCATGGTCTGAGTGTGTATGAAAGATTCTAGGTAGGGTACGAATGTTAAATGGTGTGGTGGCATTCACTCTGTAGGAAAAAAAAAATTACTCCCCAGTTATTTTTCACATAGCTTGTTATTTCTGAATAGAAATTTGGAATTTAACTAGATTTTAATGCAATTAGGTAACCTTCACATAAAAACCAACACATAAAAGATTGCAAAGCTGGTTTTGCATTTGTAAGATGCTTTATGTATATGAACATTAGTCATATGCCTGGATGGAGGATCACAGCCTACAACTGCAAAAATAACCCTACTTTACATAAAACTAAAATCACACCCTAGTTACTAGGTTGTAATATGTTCTTTTAAGAAAGGGGGGTGAAACAATTACTGGAAATTTGTAAAAACTCCTGGTTTTAACACATCTCTCTGAAGAGATAATGAGAAAGTTTAAATGATACTAAAGCTAACCTATGCAATAGTGCTGTGGATACAAAAATGCTGTTAGCAAGAATTTCTCTTGCTTCTTTCCAGTCCTATGAGATACTTTTCTCTCTCACGAAGATATTTACAGAGTTCTATAAACTATGAACACCTGCAACCTTGCAGAGCTTTGTTTATGTTACAGTAGAAAAATATTTTGACAATGGATGTTTTAGGATTTAAGCCAATCACCCCAAGGGGTGGCTGATCCTTTGTCCAATTAGACGATGAAGAAAAAAGTCTATAAAAGAGTTTGTAAAGTAATTAAATAAATCAATCTTGCTGCACAATCCCTGCCTGTTGGATCTCCTTTCCTCCCTACCACTGTGGGATACCGTAACATAGTGTTATCATGCCCCAGCAGATACCTGTCCTAGAGAATTAACTGAATAAACTAAATATAATTTACTATATTAAATGAAATTTACTATGCAGATCACAAAAATCAAACTGCTAGCTTTGTACTGGAAAAAAAATATTCTGCACAGCAGGAGGGACTCAGATATATAAAAATGAGGGGCAGCTGAGTTTTCCCATTTATATCAAAAGCTGACATACATAGACAACTTAAAACACTCCTCCTTTCTAATTCTGGTGTGGGAGGTTGTGTGGTGTACACAATATGGCTAATATAAAAAATATACTACTGTTTAATCAACTGAGTCATGCACAAATTACTCAAGAACCTCAGGGAATGAAAACCAGAATAAATATAATGGGTGTATTTGACACAAACGTTGGCTTCACAAGCAGCAGATTCACCAGTTACTAGCTGATGGATATGGATTTTGTGATATTCATACAGATATTATTGTCATCAAAATAGGATTTTCAATATAAGTAAAACCAGACATCTGGTTCACCTAAGTATTCTAGTTAGATTTGAAATACAACATAACCTAAGGATCATGCACATGTAGATACCAAGTCAACAAAGGTACACAGTTACACCAGTTAGAAGGACTATCAGAATTTTGCACACTTGTGTGAATATTTTTTTCTTCTTAATGGGAATAAAATGAGATATTACAGCAAACACTAAAACCCTGATAAGAGAGTCCTCACATAAAGGAAAATAAAACTGTCTTGGGAATATTTTTTTGAAGTCTATCATGTTTGGAATGCTTCTGAATCTTGTAAGATGAAGGCTGCTCTTTCTCTCTCTCATAAAGAGGGCGCAGCTTCTCCTGGTTTGATTTTCCAGAAATTATTTTAATTTCGTTCTTACAGAGATTATGAATAGTTGGTTTATGAAATCTGTATCAGTGAAATGCCATCTCATCACTGATTTGAGAAATTATTGTTTCTGATCTGATGAAGAAAGAAGGGTGCCTTTTTCCTTTTCTCATGTATTCATTTGATAGGACAAAAGGAACTGTTTGAACCCCCTAGCTGTCAACATGAATGTTATTTCAAACGCTGCATAAATTATGTGAAAGTTCTTGCTCTAAGTTGGAAGGAAATATTAAGAAGCTAAGCACTGCCTGGAAGTCCATAGAAGTGTATATGTGTAAATGTGCAGCTGAATATGCCATAATTTCATTGCTGCTCGTGCATTAGTGTCATGACTTTCCTCACAGACAGTCAAAGCTTACAGCTGTTTGCCCTTTCTTTTATCTTATAGGATAGGCTTTGTCATGAGAAAGTCTAGAGAGACCAAGTGAGGAACAAGTACTAATCTGGACATAATTGCTATCTTATACTGTAATGAAGCACACCAAATGTGTTCCTAACTTGGAAACAAAACCCCACTTCAGACAGAGACAACTGGATACAGTTTTTACAAACCATAAAAAGTTGCATTGGACAGTGCCAAAAGAATGATATTCATCACTGCAATTGCATATTTCATGCAAAAAAAAAAAAAAAGTCACATTTGAAAGGGTATAAACTTTAAAAAAATGGAAACACTATTAGCAACTGCAATTAGCCTTTGAGAAAGAGCAAAGCCTCTCAGAACAAAAGAAGCCACAGAAAATGCTTTTGTTTATATGCTTATTGAAAAACCCAACCCTTGGTGAAATCTCTAATCTCTACCTCTTCTGACTCTGTGCGAGCTCCTAAACTGACACTTTTGTGATTTCAAAATCACACTTTTGTGTGTCGTGGCCTATATACAAGGTTTACATCCCTATTACCCAAGGAGAAAGGAACTGAGAACATTTTGAATAATGAATGAATCTTTTCAATTCCTTATATTTCTATGCCTTTAAATGAATCCACCTGGTATGTACCTGTTAGTCTATCTGTAATTTTGTGTTTCTCTATTTACTCTTAAGGTAGAAAAAATTTCCAAATATGGTCTGCAAATAGGCCAGTTATTTATTTCTCATCAACACGTAACTCCATTGGCTCTTACTTGTTCATTTTTTAACCTCTCTTATTCTCATGTATGGGTAAAAGAAAATCTTTTTCTTTTTTTTCTTGTAATCTGAAGTTCATAGGCAGCTTGACTGCTTCCTATTCACCAGAAAAAGAACTTTTTCTTCCATGGTAATGTTTATTGATACACTTAAATGTTTGTCTGAAGAAACCTGCTCAAATGGATTCCGTATGACTTTAGACTGATAATCAATAGGAATTAAGAACATTTTGAATTACCAAAGCAAATGTTGGATATAAACTGTAGGGGTTAAAACACATGTTTAAGTAATTTTTTGAAATAAGCCATGGGAAATGGGGTTCATAAGTGACCCCTTAGTAACAGGATCAATTACTTCTATAATTTAATTTAAAATAGGACTAATGAGCTGATTGTAAAAGCTCTTCCTAGAATCATTATAACAAAGGGAGAAAAGAGAGGCAAGGGGAAGTAGCCATGATAATTAAATGTCAATGTTTTGCCCTGAGAAAACTCTTACAGTGTTCATCCTCTGGCATTCATTGCTTTTGTCTGGCAGAGGCCTCCCAATTTCTGAACTAATTCTTACCAATACAGAGATTTGCAATTTTGTTTAATAATTTTTCCAATCATACAATGTAGCAATGGATCACATAATAAAAGGCCTCTCTTGAAGGACATGAAGCCAATTAGGTAGTTGGATCACATAACCTGGGATGATCCAAAGAACAAAAGGTAAAATATTAGGGTATCCATTTATAGCCAAATTTTATTCCATAAACAAGAGAAGTTACTTCACCTTTCTGCATTTTTTTTCTCTTTAGGATCCCATAAGTATTTAATTTCTGTTGCATTTTTGGGGGCAGAAACAGCATTCTAGGTCAAGTTCATACTCTGTGAAACACAGCAAGATTTGTCCTAGGTGTGTTCAACATATGCATAAAAGAAATAAAAAAATCTGTCCCAGACTGAGCTAAGAAGATGCAGTGTTTGAATATTCAGTCCCAAAGTATCTATACATGATGTAGGTAGAGTGTGCACGTGTGCCTCAATTTGTTGTAAAATTTATTTGCTGCAATAGTGGTAGATTCTGATGAATTAATCTTTGTGTTGGTTTGTGTTTTAACGCTGCCAGATTATTCACCTTGGTTTATCATTGGGTGTATCAGGGGTATATGGAGGTTGCTGTCTGTCTGCCTGAGACCTCTTCAGGTTTTTAGTTTTGTATATATTTGCTCTCAAGGTTAAAAATCTCATGTTGTGATTGCCCAAGTGTTGCCTTTATGTGAATCTCGGATTGGCATGTTTTTGGGTTTTTTAAACACTTCCCGGTTTACAGTCTTGTATGATTATAACTATCACTGGAACTTTAAATGAAAATTGGCCCATGCCAGAATGCAATATATTGATTGAATAAAAATAAGTAATTATCTTATATCAATTTAATGAATGCTAGACATTAGTTGTCATTACGCATAGCTCTAAATCATTCAAGGGTAAACAACAGCATTACATTTATTAACACACTGATATTGTCAGCTTGAAAGCTACTCTGGATCTGTCACTGTACTCACTCCTGCCCCAATAGTTCCTCTCTATATTCAGTTTCTCCTATAAAGGGACTGTTGAATACTCCTTCGTTTTCCACGATTAACCTGAGAATTTAATTATTTAGAAAACTTGCTTAATTACCATTTCTTCCTTGTCTTCTCCATTCATTATGATAAACTACATGATATAGCCTGCATTTATAGTCATGAAGGGACTGAAGATGTCACAAATTTTAATGATTTATACTGATGCATGTCTTAATTAGATCAAACCAACCTTCGGAATATTTAAGTGAAGGAGAAAAGAATACCTATGCTCAAAGTTCTATATCCCTTCTCTCCATACAACACTTCACTAAACTGATATATGGTACTGTTGCCTTTTTCCCAGCCTGGAAACGAAACTCAAGATAATTTTAGTAAGGAGGTAATATAAAAGTGGATCTTTATTTGGAGGCCTCCAGGGGTAATTATGGAGAAGGTCCACAAAAGCCCACACCCCACGGGGGTGCATACAGTTTTATAAGTTTGGTAAATTAGCATAATTGACAAAAAAAGCACCAATTAGGAGTGCAAGTGGTGATGCAATTCCCCCTGGGTCAAGCCCTTTCTAAATCTTCCCCCTCCTCAGATGGGACTGTACTTTATTGATGAAATGTGTCTAAAGAGCTGTTTTTCGGCCTTGGTAGCCAGGGAGAACCAAGATAGGATAGGGGCCCTTGGAATATGATTTGTCTTTCTGCCTAGGGAAAGGGCATGGAAAACTTCTGGGAAAACTAGCCACTAATATATTAGGTTACAAATATGTGCGTAAAGAATACCGAGAATATATAAAAGAAAAACAGGTAAAAACCAGAATGGCATCAGCACCATTGAAGTTTAATCATGACCTTAGATGTACAGAATACACTCCTATAAAGTTGAGAACTTTAGGTGCAAGTTTAAGTGTAAGTAATACACATGGGATTGGAGAAAAAGACCTTTGATAAACCATCTCATTTATATGAAGGTAACTGGTGGGCTTACTAAACCTAGATCTGTAGCTTATTTCTGGAGGAGGGGAAAGAAAAAACAAGAAAGCAAGCTAATACCCAATACAGTAGTAGCTAATTAAAAGCCATCATAGAGGCTTGAAACAGGTCCAGCTGTATTTTCCTCAACGTGATTCCTCCATTGGTCAGGATGCATCTTTCTGACCACCAGCTGTTCTGGGCTGGGTACATGAAGGGGATCTTCTCGAGCCCGCTGACTGGTCCATAAGGAGTGAAGTGATAGCACTGAATGACATGTCTAGACTGATGTATCATTCTGTAGTGTGCTTGACCATCAAGATTGGACACTTTGGTTGGAGTATAATCCTCCTATGAAAACCACAGTGGAAAAGGACAAGAAGACAATCATGTATGCCTGTTTTACCACAGCATGGAGCCAAGACACAGACACCATCCATGTGTATAGAGGTCTGGGAAAATGGAAACTCTGCTGGGTTTAATGCTTGGGGTTTAGTTTAAATGATGCAGCACTAAGGTTCTGGAGGCCAAGTAGAATTTGCAAGGGATGCAGTTATGACTGAGACAATTATTATTTTACTATAACTTAACATTTTTGAAAGAAAGAAGCTGAAGTAGCTTTTGACCAAGAAAAACACAATTCAGCTATTTCATAGCAAACTTATGACAAAATGTGCATCAACCAAGAAGTTGACAAATATCTAGAGGCTTACTCAAAAGCAGTCATGATGGTATCAACAAAGTTTGTGGTAAGGGTGAAGGAATCTACAGGCTGCAGATTGCTCATGTGATAGCAGTGATAGCAGTCATAGTAACATCTGGAGTACAATGTGCTGCTCCTGACTGTGGTGCCACTATGTTGATTATGTCTTCATGGATCTTTGTCACTCCTTAACTTTATCTTCTAGACAGAAAGATTCCTTTCTTACTGTCTTTACCTAAAAAAGACAGGTACCTAAAAAATATTTATCTAAAAAAAATGTGTTGAGTGTGCTCTGCATATCTGTTTTCTCTCTCCAAAACAAACTTTGGGAATTCTACCATGCCTACAGTGAGAGGAAAAGAAAAAATAGCCTTAGGCTGAGAAAGGGGAGATTCAGATTAGATATGAGAAAAGTTTTTTCACTGTCAGGGTGGTCAGGCATTGGACTAGGTTCCCCAGGGATGGGGGGGAGTGACCATCCCTGGAGGTGTTTAAGAGTCTTCTGGATTTGGTGCTGGGTGATGGTGGTTTAGTGGTTTATGGGTTACAGTGGCAATGCTGGGTGTGTGGTTGGACTGGATAATCTTAAGGCTCTCTTCCAAACTTGATGATTCTTTGATTCTATGATTCTTTAATTATGGCTCTGGGATCAGAGCTTTTTCTTTTTTTTAACCTCCAAATATGCTAATATTCACATATCCTTATCAGTCCATGTAGAAAACATTTCACATATCCATGGTAGTTTTCTATTCTCATTTGCCCAGAAACTGAGCAAGGTGAAAAAAGCATCCATCAGGCCATAAGATACATGATCCCCTTCTAAAATATGATTTAGGCTATCTATCAACCCCTATATAAACCTTGCTAGAGAGTTTTAGTATGAAAACCTTGAGCTTTACAATACAGCATTTATCACATTTTCAAAGTTAGCTCTCTGAAAATACAGGTGTATTGTTTTAGTCTATCACCTCTTCTCTTTGTCTTTTCTTGTTCTGGGTTTTTCATGAGCTCTAGTGATATTCAAGCTTCAAGAGATAGTATATATCATTCTAGTCCAACAGAAGATCATTTATTCTGAAGTAGTTCGTTGAAAGTATTTGTGTGCTTGAAGATATTATTTTCCTTGTATGTACACCCCTGTACTATATTAAATATATTCCATTAAATAAATCTCTGTAAGTGATGGAACTTCACTAGAAGCATTTAATTTTGGTGAAGGAAAGAAAAGGAATTTATATTTTGCCAACACCACACTAAAACAAACAAGATAAATATTAGTCAAGGAGATGCAGTTCAATTTTACTTAATTTAATAATAAGGTCTCCAGCTCTTTTTATCACAATTGTATGAGGAACAATCTGTAGTTGGTTTTGCAGCTGTTGTATTAACTATGAGAGACCTAAACAACAAAAACAACAACAACAACCGAACAACATCAATAATTCAAATATCACATTTTCATTATTATTTTGGTGCAAATGTTTCTTAAATTAACAAAGACCATGTGAAACACTTCAAAATGTGCACCTGGTGTACACAAATATATACAAACGTTCTTAGAGGGGTTTTTACATATGTTAGGTAAACAAGTAATGATTTACTATAGCCACTAGAAACCACAGCTTATTTGGCTCCCTTTTGCTGTGGGCAGGTTTCAAAAACTCCTTGATTGAAATTTACTTTTCTCCTTCACAGATTTTCACATAAACAACACATTGTATAACAGAAACCTTTAGTGAAATTAAAAAGACTAGTGTTTTCTCGATTTGAAAGAGATACAATCATGAATGATGGAAACATTGCCCAGGAGATTTCATAACACAAGGATCAAATTAAGTTATTAAGTAATTTGGTTAGGCAGCATGGTTAGAGCTCCTTAAATACATCAGATTTTTTGTAATGAATAATTAATTTATGGAACACATTGCCACAGGACACTCTAGAAGCCAAAAGTTTAATGCAATTCAAAATTAGGTTAAATATTCTCATGGAATAAAAATCTGCCAGAGTCCAGGAAGTGGGAAAGTATGAATGAACACCTAGACATATATTTTCAGAATCTGAGAACATACCTTATGGAAACATGACTGTTCTCTCACAGGTACTGTTCAAGATCTTGATATTTGTGCTGCAAATCCTTATTTATATCAAAAATTGCCTTTTTTTTTTCCATAATGGAAAAGACATAGCCCATATTCTCTCATTTAGGTACTTCCTATACAACTCCATAATGGCCACAATTTTGTATTTCTCATGTAAAACACTATTAGATTTTTCATTCTTCTTTCTAAAATCTCAAGATCCAGATGACTGTTTATAATATACATTCTAGCCAATTGCATCTTCTACTTTCTTTTACCTGTTGAAATTTTACAGGAGAATATTAAAATTTGTAATATCTTTATTATTTTAAATGACAAATTGATTTTAGATTGCAGCGGGGATTCGTTTGTCTTTATTTTGGATGGAAAGAATTACTTTTAAAATAAAGGTAAAATTAAAGAATAAAATGTCAGAGGATTTTTTCATGTCTAGCACCTGTATGAAGCAGATAACCCTGATCGTACCCCCAAATCTCCTTGACAGTTTCTGTCCCACCACATGCCAAAACAGAAAATGTCAGAATAGAGAGACCTTCAAGGAAGCCAGTATCAGTGACCCAGAGATTTAATCAGGTTGTTAAAGACGTTAACTAAACATCCATGACCAGGTAGTTGTTAATGCGCTTCCACCGTAGTGCCAACTGTCTCACTGTCCTTTCCTCTGACCCTGACCTCCAGCTCTCACATCCAGTCTCCTGCCTCACAGAGAAGCCCTTGACAGTTGAGCTGCTCCACCACACTAAGAACCACTCCATCCTGCCCTTGTTCCCTCCCCACTTATGCTGAAGAGCTTTTACACAACTCCTGCTCTCCCTAGTTTGCAAGCTGTCTCACTATGTCTCAATTTTTGCAACTGTTCCCCTGTCTCTATCTTCTGAAGGCCTTGCCTGAATTTTAAATGAGATCGGGAAACAAGCATGGATTTCTTGGACAGGTTTCAGCCCTCTTTTTTTTTTTTTTCCTCATTTAAGGCTACCAATGCAACATGAAAAAACTTGGCAATTATACTGTTTGGAAGAACACAGGCATGGTCTAGTCATTAGCAATACGTATGTGTGTCTGCCTAACTGAAGGTTATTTTCAATGAGTACTTTCCGCAGGCATGTGGTCTCCTTTTCATTTCTGCTCCCACCTGCAGCAGCAACATCCCAATGAGTAAATAAAGAGAGAAGATATTTTCAGTTCTTGTAAGAATTTTCTGTGGAGACCAGCAGGTTATAAAACAGTAGTATGTAAACAGCCAAGAGCATATACACAAGTTTTTCAAGCCTAATGGAATTACAAAATCTCAGTTGTTTGCAAAGGATGTTCTTGCTTTCCATGGGGCAACTTAGTTAGGAAAAAAATCACCCTGACATCTTTTTCAGGATATTTTTTTACGTCTATATAACTATATTAAAAACCTATCACATACCTTCTCAGTGGAATCCAAACTAGAGATTTTAGCCTAGAAAAGGTAAAATGCAGGACAGAGCAAGGAACAGCTGGCTGTTTTATACATCTCAAGCAATATCATAACTGTTTTAATAGCGTACAACATACTCTGCTATTTTTCCATTTTCTTACTAACTTCATGACTCACCAATAATATCAAGAACCTACATGAAGACAGAAGAGATGATTATGGTTTGCAGGAATGAAGACTTTCTAAGTACCACAGATTTTGGTGGTACAAATTGGTCTTAAAACCTGAGTAGCTGATTTGTTAGGGATTTAGTCTGTAATATATATATGTATATAATTCTGTGATACTATTCATACAGAAATTGAACATAAAAATAAAACAGGAAGTTTGAGAAGAAAAGAGATTTTAGGGATTGACTTACCTATGGGTTGTAGCTTGTCAACAGCAAGGTCTCTCTCATGTACATGCATGATAATGTTTACAATCTATCCCTGTTTTATGACCTGCTGGTCTCCACAGAAAATTGTAGCTTCCTGAGATTTAGTTTCAATTCTAAGTTGAATTGAACTTTCCCCATTTTCCTCTGAACCCATATAGACATTTTGCATCTACACCTTCATATCACAAGATGTTCTGTTGATCTATTGCTCATAATGTGTTGAATGAGATTTTTTTTGCTATTTCCACTGTTTCCATTGGTGGTCCCTGATTCCTACCTCAGAAAAAAAACCATTAACAGTTGACTCATTTTTCTACACTCTTCATTTTGTAGAATTATGCTTGCAAAAGACCAAACTTCCTGAGTTCAATGAATTTTTTTAAATTGGTCTCCAAGTGATTTTTAGAATTCCATAGTATGGGCACGTATACACATAGACACACTCAAGTATGGAAAAGCATTGTTCATAGGGATCCTTTTCTTTCTTCTAGTGTTTTGAATAAGCAAAAGACTACCATATGGAAGTATCTTTTCAGACATACAAGTACTGTTTATTAGTTGCTTATTAGTTGTTCTAAAAAAGCATTTGGAAACCTGTACCTATACCAGAAATGAAGTTTGGTATATACATTTTGTGTCTGACACTAGTTCTCTTATATGAGCTAGCACTGCTGGACTTTCTGAATATCACGCTGGTGTTGGTATATGATCCAATGCGATTAACTGACCATAAAATCAGGATTTTGCAGTTTTAGCCCATTAGCTTTAAATTCTACTGCCCTTCTTTATGCTAAGTAGTGCTTTAGTACTGTTGTCATTTAGTGGAATTGTTCTTATTGTGGTCATCAATTTAAACATTTTCAAATGGTTTATAGGCCAAGAATTAGTCAATATGACTATGGCAGAATTTGTTCTAGTTATGCTAAACCCTACAGATACTGTCCACACATGAGAAAGTATGTGATGAAAGCTTTACTCTTAAAAGCTTCACCTGGTAATATCAATGTATCTCTATTATTACAGGTCATGATACACCAGACCTAACTGCAAGATTAAACTCAAAATATGGTAGTTCAAGCTAATTTCTCCAATTACAGCAGCTGCAGTACTTCTCTATTATTTTTGTGGACTTTTATTTTAAATTAATCCCTCAGAATTCTCCTGTACAAGAGTAATTTACGTTTCTGTGCACTCCAACAATATCACTATGTAAATAAATTCTAATGAAGGAATATATGCTCACACTGAAATTTTCTCATTGATAACATTTGTCAAATTAAAAAATGTCCACTGAAGATGTGAAATCTGATAAACTCATGTAAAGTATGGGATAGTCATTATTATAATGGCATGATATATGTATATTTAGTGTATAAAGCTTAATTTATGATAGCCCTAAAAACTCATTAAAATGTAATTAATTTAAATTAACTTAAATACTTTACATTCTTTTAGAAAAAAATAAAGGAGACAAATAGAGCTATTTCAGTAATATTTTTATGGCAGCATAGTACGTGACATTATTATCAACCTTGTACAAGAGTTTAGATCCAGAAATTTGAAACATGATTTGGAAGTTAACTCTAGCAGCCTGAGATTCAGGTAAGAGATGGAAAAAAAACCCTTTTGGTCATGGTGTTAACTAAATTGAATTTTCACAGTCTTGTAGTTCTCTCAGATACTTAGTGAGTCTAATAATATTTCTTGTCATAGGCCTTGTAGTTAGAATCAAATAACTATATAAAACAAATCAGCTTTTCTTTTTAATATTTTTCTAACAAAGTTAGAATGCAAAGCTTGGAAAAATAAACCTTAAATAACGAAAAGGCCACGAGAAAATAAAAAATAATTCCACCTCTGACTGCTTTTTAAAGCAAATTATATGATTTTTTTATAATTTTGGATGAATTAGTTCTAAATACTGCAGTCTGACATTTATATTATAAATTTTGTCTCTCCGATAACATCATTAGATGATCTGCCAGACTTTTTTCTTTGTCAGAAAAATAGACTTATTAAAATTCTTTGTGCAAAGCACTACAGGATTCTCAATGCAGTATTCTGATAACAATTACTTATCTGGTTTCTTGGAGCAAATGTATTTCATAGCTCAGAGAATGTACCTATCTACTGGAAAATCCATATATATACAAACCCTTATGTATATTTCTCATATGGTTATAGGAAGTAGTGATGGTTCAAATTAATTAATTAGTTGTCCCATTTATAGCTAAATTAAAAATTACGATGACCATGAAATCATAGAATGGAAGGGACCTTCAAGGTCATCTAGTTGCAACCCTTCCTGGCCCTGCCATGCGCAGTTGCCACACAGTGGATCAGGTTGCTCAGAGATCCATCAAGCCAGGTCCCACTGCCAGGAACGGGGCATCCAAGACTTCTCTGACAACTCATTGAAGCGCCTCACCACCTTCACAGTAAAGAATTTCTTCCTATCATCTAACCAAAATATCTATTCTTTTAGTTTAAAACCTTTCTTGTTTTCCTATGACTAGATTTTACCCATGTAAAAAGTTGCTCTCTCATTTTTCATAAGACCTTTTAGGTAAGGAAGTCTCCCATAAGGTCTCCCTGGAAGCTTTTCTTCTCCTTACCGTAAACTCCAATTCTGTAAGTGTTTCTTAGCAACAGAGGTGCTCAAGCCGTCTTTGAAGAGCTCCTCTGCACTCACACAAAGAAGTCCACATTTTTCTTGTGCTGGGACCCCAGAGCTGGATGCAGTGTTCCAGATGGGTCTCACCAGAGCAGAGCAGAGGGGCAGAATCCCCTCCCTTGACCTGCTGGCCACGCTGCTTTGGATGCAATGTAGGAATTGGCTTTCTGGGCTGCAGTGCACATTTTTGTCTCATGTCCAACTTTTCACCAATGAGAACTCCCAAATACTTCTCTTCAGGGCTGGTCTCAATGTCTTCTTCTCCCAGTCTCTCTGGTATTGCTCCAACCAAGGTGGCAGCACTTTGGACTTGCCCTTGAACTTCATGAGATTCTTGTGGACCCCCTTCTCAAGCTTGTCCAGATTTCCCCCTGGATGGCATCCCTTACTTCTCTTTTGTCCCCTGCATCTCTCAGCATTATGTTACCTGCAAATGATCCTACTGTCTGTATAATTGATAAATGTATTAGCAAGCATGAGTCCAAGATGGAGTCCTGAGGGACACCATTCATCACCTTGAGGGACACCTCTCATCGCCAGCCTCCACCTGGACACAGAGACATTGACCACAAATCTCTGATTTTTTTGATACAGGCTTCCTGTTTAAGTCACCAAGGAAAAAGGAATCTTAGGTATCACCAGTAATCTAACCATAGGATAATTTTTCTTGTAGAGATGCATACATAAATGCAGGAGCAGACTGGGGTCAGAAGATCTACAGTGCTTTAAATGAAAATATTTAAAAGTTAAAGACACTGCCATGATTCCTTACTAAACTAATATTTACCCATCTCATTTCCTCTCTAGCTTAATTCCACTGGCAGAGCATTTGAACAATAATGCACTGGCACAGAGACTCCACAAACTAGCTGCTCTTTCACTAAAAACTAAACAAGCAGTATTTGCCTTGAGAAATGTGACAGTTCACTTCATCGAGGAAAACCAGTTCTCAAGAAAGTGTTTCTGAAGAAGGATATTTTTGTCTTTGAATTTCTGTGAAACAAATCATTAAATTAAATAAGGAAAATTAAAAATTTTTAAGAGTCTTCAAAAGGAAGAAAAAGCTGTGATCATTTAAATCTCAATAGCAGAAGTGAGGACTGCCAGCAAATATAATCCATGTGCAAGCAGTGACTCTGCAAGCAGTGCATGAATGGTTTTTAGCCATTCAGAAACAGAAGAAAGCTAAATCCACTTCCCCAAAGGCTCATTAAAGTACATCTGTGCTCAGGGCAGTTCAGTAATTATGTGATAGGAATAACTTCTGTGATTATAATACATAATGACCACCTACAAACTTTTGGCATTAGAGTAGTAGGAAAAGCACAGCCAAGGGGAAGAAACTGGATGTACTAAAAAAACCATCTCCTTTAGGTTATAGATTTTACTGGCCAGTAATCATTAGGATGTGAAATCTAACTAGTGTGTGTTTGCTTTATTTTATTTCTAACATAATCAGCAATTACAGTTTTGTTTTAATCTTACTTTTTCATTCCCGCCCCTCCCTATTTTCCATATCAGACTACCGCACCTCAATTAACGTTCTCCTTTCCTCTGAAGGATACATGAAAGATTATGTGATTTATTAAAAAAAAAACAAACCAAAACCTGTGCAAATTATATTCAGTAGCTACATTTACAATTGCTCTGATGGGAATTGCAAAATTAACTTGAACAGTGTAGACTTCTGTTTTATCTTGGTTTTTCTTCCTTGCACTTCTCATTTGGTTTAGTAATTCAAGAGAAGAGGCAAAAACAAATTGGTCCTAACTGATTCATCAATTCTGTCCCTGCTGCTAATCACTCAATTACTGCATTTTGTAGGAATTACTTTCTAGTTTCAGGTCCACTGCTACCTCAGATTCTTACAGATTTCAGGGATATCAAGAAAGACTTCTGCTAACAAGTAATCTCTTTGCCCTAGATGTTATGATATAATGTAGCTACCTTTAAACATAATGAAGATTTTATATTTGTACACTACTCATATTTATTTTTGTGTAATACCTCAAGGAAAGCTTTTGTATCTGAGCATTCTCTGACAACAGAAATACTGCGTAGTGACACCCAGACAAACAGACATCAAACAAATCAGCCTTTTTTTTTTTCTTTTAAAAATCACTGTCAGAAAGATCTGCTTTGCTACTGTACTTAGCAACACCTGCTGTTGTAAGTTGGATCCTTACCCTACAGATTCTCGCCCAACCCGCCATTCAAGTTAGAGAAATCCCTCTGACCAGAGGGAGCCTTAAAAATACCCAGCATTGCTGAGCCTCAAAAGGGAAGAGTCCTTGCAGAGACTACTTAGTTAACAGTTGTCTTCTGCAGGTTTTATGTACAAGGAATCAAGTAGTCTCAGAAGCTGTGATACTAGGTGTAATAGGGTATATTATTTCATACTGCTTCTCACCTAAACTTATTGCTTTGAATATCAGGGGATATAAAGCAAAACCAGTTAAAGATAATGCATTTTTAAAAAAAAATTTATGCACTTTAATAATGTTTAAAGACCTTTCCCAAAAGTTGGTTATGTGCTATGCAAATGAATAAAGTTTGTCTATGCCTTAAAGAACTCATATTTTATAAAACAAAACCATTGCTGGTAAGCCCTATTAATCATATTTTACACCTGAGGAAGCTCAGCTTAAAGAAAATAAACTCCTGAAGTCACATGGAAAATTCTTAAACAGGCAGGAAGGAGATGTAGCTCTGCATCTGAAAGAGCACTGTAAAACACATCCTTCTCTGGTCAATCTTCAAGAAAGCCTGTTGTCAGAATTTCCTTCTACAAAACAAACAGTTTAATAATTAAATAGTTGGACACAAGACTCTTAAATTGAAATGAAAAGTTACATTGGAATATGGAAAGAGGTAATGACTGACATTTTGACTGCTTTGATCCTTTCTGGATGGAGTCCCTGAAAAGTTAAATTGACACTGCTGCCTGTGTCATCCTTCCATGCTGTTCTTCCTGTTTCTAAATCCTGCTGATCTCTCCAGCCCTGACCTGACCTGAAAATCAACCTCCAAATAGAAACACATACCTAAACATCAACAGCAAGTTAATCTTCATGGGGTCTTTTACTATTTACCCTTGCAAAAATCTCTGCTTTTTATTGCAACATATTTGAGTCAAAATGCAGCTACAAAGCAAACACAGTAACAGGCCAAATTGTGGATTGTGTTCAGAAGAATGTGGTTCAGCTTATTTTTTTTCTTGAAATATTAAAGTAAATATATGCAAAGTACATATTGCATGCAAGCGTGTATTTACATAAATATACACATAACAAGGTAAGGAAACAAAGTTTGTTTGGCAACAATTAGGAACCCATTACAATATAGCTTGGATAAAGGTGGCGCAGTACATGGAAGCTAAGTGTGAGTGCAATTAAGTTTGGGTATGCAAAGTGCCACACAGATTTTCTTCATCTGACTTCCACTGCTTTCAGTGAGGTTGAAGCATAATTGCCTTCTCCTAAAGCAAGCTGCATGGTACAGGAATCTGAAAGAGAAACTTGCTTAATCAAAACAACATAAAATGTTGGTTTGCATCAAATACAGTCTCACTGAGAAAAAAATGCAGTACACAGTCAAGTAATTTTCCTACCTAAGATAGTAGGTAATCGTGCCATCCATTTTAATGGAGTTTAGATGTGTGACTAAAGAATAGTCATGTACTAAAGAATAGTTACATGCTTGAAGAAATCCTTTCCTGAGTAACACTGAAAGAAAATAACATTGGATGGGTTTCTTTCTGGTAAGCAGATGTAGATCCATTTAAGTTTTAGTTTAAGAGATTAAATCAAGTGTGTAATTCCCTTCTTAACTGTAGTGATATGTTCTTATTGAAATATTTAGGAGGAAATTTATCTGAATATCTTGAAAAAAACCCAGAAAGATCAAAATTCAGTCGTGCATTTTAAAATTAATTAATACCGAAGAATTCAAAATCCTAGTAGATAACCATAAAATAAGTTAGTAAAATAGCTAAATTAGTATGAGATCTATTTGATGACATAGCATATTGCAGCTAATAAAGAATCTGTTCTTTGTTTTGAATCCTCACAGAAAGAAGGCCAAGAGGGAAGAAATCAATAGATTATGTCTCGGTTTTGAAAGACAGGTGTCTGCTAAGGAAGGCCGAAGCTCCCCTTGAAGTGGCAGATATAACCCCTTTTCCCTCTAAGTTATTATATTTTGAAATCAAGGGCCTTTAGGCAAAGATGTGGGAAATAGGAATAACAGTTCTTTACTATATATATACATATATGTATATAACCAGTCAAACAAAACAACAACAACTATGGCAGTAACAGCACACACAAACCCAGTGCCAGCCTTCTCGGCTGTCGGGCCCTTTCCCCTCGGGTGCAGTTCCGCTCGCAGCCGGCAGGGGCGCTGGCGGCTCCCGGTGAGCAGGGCAGGTGCGATGGTTCCCCCGCGGCTGCAGGGGGCGCTCCGGAGCGAGCTCGGGGAGCACGCGGCCCTGGCGGCCTGGGATGCCGGGAAGGGATGGGACAAAGGCTTCACAAACCCCTGGGCAGCCGATCCTGGACTCTCAGGAACAGCAGGCTGGAACGGCAGGCACAAACACAAATCCCGGGTGGCAGACGAGATGTATCCAAAAGGGGAACCCCCCAGAGGTCCACGCAGGCAGGGAGAGCACGGCTACAACGCAGCGAAAGCTCGAAGCAGCAGCGGGGCAGGGCGGCCACAGCCTGGCCTCCAGCAGGGCAGGGAAAGCGGCTTTGGGATCCCTGCGTTGTTTCCAGAAGAAAAAGGAAAAAAAAAAACGGCCAAGAAGAGGAAACCACAGCTCCTTTCTCTGCAGCTCCTCTCTCCGGATGCTCAGAGCGAACTGACCCCACACCCAGGTGTAAACAAAGGAGTAGCCAGGCCCGCCCCACCCCCCTTTTTGTCTTTCTTAAGTACAGCTATTTGTCCCCTAGCAACATGCATATGGGAGAAAATTCCTTTAACAGGAAAAAAACCTAAAACTAAACTAAACCCCCAACAGATTAATAAAATAAATACTATATTGAATCTTTTTATTTGTCATATTATTTTATTGTTTTTCTATAATTATTACCAAGAATGATGAAAACATGTACTGGTTTTGGCTGGGATAGCATTAATTTTGTTCACAGTATCTGGTTTGGAGCTGTGTTTTGGATTTGTGCTGGAAACAGGGATGTTTTCGTTACTGAGCAGGGCTTACTCAGAGGCAAGGCCTTTACTGTTCCTCACTCCACCCCACTAGCGAGAGGGCTGGGGATGCACAAGGAATTGGGAGGGGACACGACAAGGACAGCTGACCCCAAATGACCTGAGAGATATCCTACACCATATGACATCATCCTCAGCATACAAATTTGGGGAAGGTTGGTGCAGGGCTGCTGCCTGGGGACTGCCTGACCATTAGTGAGTTGGTGAGCAACAGTTTTCATTTACATCGCTTGTCTTTCTTGAGTTTTATTTCTCACTGTCCTTTTGTTTTAACTAAATTACTGTTATTTTTATTATTACTACTACTATTATCATTATCATCCTCATCATTATGTTCTATATCAGTTATTAAGCTGCTTTTATCTCAACTCATAAATTTTTGCACTTTCACCCTTTTGTTTCTCTTCCCAAAACTACTGGGAAGGAGTGAGAGAATGGCCACATGTGGATCAACTGCTGGCTGGAGTTAAACAATGATACAACACCAAGAATATTAAATAAAGAGATGTATTATATGGCAACCAAACAGGAATGGTTGTTTTTTTAAAAAAACCTCTATAACCAGAGTAAACTTCTTACTAAGGTGGTAGTAAAGTGACACAAGGGTTCAGAACGGCTTTTTTTGTTATAATTCTGAAATAATTTCCTGTTATTTATTGTTGCTATTTCAAAAAGATGTAAGACCTGTGCATAATGTTGAAAACAAAATAAATGTGGAAATTTAAAGTCTATCTTTTTAAAATGTCTTGTCCAAAGCTGATACAGCTGAGCCAAGGAGTTAAATATTTTTATATTTTATTGTATGATACAAATATGGAGTGGAAAATAAATCCCCCCAGAAAAGGGGGTCCTAGCAACTGTGGAACTAAAAGTAAGAGGGGAATAACAAATTCCAAACTTGAGAAAAAAGATGTTGGATAGCAATTACTTTTTGTAGGTGCTCCCAGCATGTTGCACGACAACAGAAAGTTTTGAAATTAAAATAAATAAATAAAGCAAACAAACTCCTGTTTTCAAACAACACCACAGTGGGGAAGCAATTACATTAAATAGTAACTGTGGGTTCCAGACAAGATGTATAGGAATAATCACTGCTTCCTGTGCAACTGATATGGATTGCAGGCAGCAATCAGACAGAACTAAACACATGAGTCACTTGAAAATGCCACATAGAGCAGGCTGTACCCTCACAGGGCCAGATGTTGTAAGAGAGTTTATTCACCTTTTAAAGTAGCCAGATATTCCTTGAATTTAAAGCATTTTAGCCTTGAGTGTTATAGTCCACCCAATAAATTTGTACACACACTTTCCTTCTCTATGGTTAGATATAAGACAAGTACCATGTCATGATACCATGAAACTAGAGAATGGAAAATAATATTCTTAGACAAGAACAAAGTTATAGAATAAGACTTTACATATATAAACTCTGCAGATTTTATTAAGTAATTTACAGAAAGTGTTAAGAATCTGAGACGTATCATTTAATTATAAAATGTACATTGCTTAGAAGCTCATAATGAGCAGTAGACTGTTTTTGACAATGACCTAAATCCATATGAAACTGGCAAAACTCCATGATGTTATTACTACTTCTGTTGCAGCAGATTTTCTGATGTTTCTTATGTACTAATTACCATTTCTGACACTAATGGATTGATTTGTTATAAACACACATAAATAAATGGGCAGGGAAAGGGATGGGGAGTTTATTCTTGCTTTCACATATATTTAGTATGCAGTGCAGTCCGAGATAATCAAAGATTCAGAATCCAAGTAGGTATCCAATGGATATATCCCTCAAAGGAACTCACTGCAACAACAATAACCAATCTAGCTAGTGTAAAAGTATCCTAATAATGTGTGCATAAACTACACATTGGGTTCTTTCAGACAAACCTAATTCCTTTATATTTATATTTATGTAGATAGAGGAAGCAAAACATTTTGTAAAGTGTATAATTCATAGCAAAAAAATCTTTCACTGAGTAATACAGTCAAATCAGAATATATTATTTATTATCTTCTTTTAAGTCTGCATCTTATGTAGAAACAGTTCAAGAGTTATTGAATAAAAATTCAATGGGAAGATTCAGCACCAATTTGAAAGCTGTTACATTGCATTTCCCAACTGAAATATGGGATGCATGAGGCTATGGATTGACATCATAAGGATGAATTGCTCATATATTACAGAAGTCACAAGAATTATGTTCTTTCCACTTATATTTAGTGCTAGATGAAAAGGTTGCAACTGGTGATGACAGTGTCCATAAGCTATGAGTTACAGTCCAAAGTTTTCTTGTTCATCCATTCTCACATCTTCAGGATGGTATTCTCTGCACAGCTGCAGGTGGCTGTATATATATCCTTGCCATAAAATGTCGGGAGATACATGATGAGTTCAACCCGAGTCATGGGTTGACAGTATTCTGCCAATACCAAGCAGACATAAATGCCTCTCCACTTGGCTGGTTTATATGCTAAAAGCTGATCAGTCCACCTGAAGGAAAGCAACAGTTTTGGTTTCAGCTGTAGAAGTGTTTTATAGAAAAGATGGGCTAAAAGTAAGAATTCTTACTTTAACATAATAAATCAATAGTTAGTAAGCGATTTTACTTCTTTTAGAGTCCTTCTATATAGTGTTTTACTTTCTGTATACCAGATGGTTTGAGCTGGTTTTTTTTTGTTGTTGTTGTTATTCTCGCCAATGTTTTGCAAGCTTGATTTAACACTGGAGTTTCAGACAAATTTTTGTTAGCCCCTTTACACACATTTTTGCCTTTGGTCCAGATGCCTAGTGATGTAAATAGATATAGTTCAATCCCAGCTAATAAAGCCATGTGGATTCACATCAGCTAAATGTCTGTCACTTAGGTTTAGAAAGAGGCTTATCATGAAATATTCTAAGACTGTACAGGATGGAATATTCAAACATGTGAACACTTTTGGTGTGCTTCAGAAGCTACTGCATGGCCACTGAGAGGCAATAGCAGACTCTGTTCACTTAAGAGTGTTCTCATGCTGTGAAGTAAAATGCATTAATTTGATGGAGATTCCTGGTGTTCCTTGCAATTGTAGCGTTTAACAACGTGGATGTTTTCTGTACTGCACCACAGCTAAATATGACAACTTATTTCCACAAAGTAATCCATCATTTCTGTTTGCTTGAACAAACTTCACAGGTTAAATTTATGCCTAAAATGTGATTAGAGTCAGATTACTGAACTCATTGTCCATTTCATCCTTCTTTAAGCAGTCTTTTCTGTGAATTAGGGGCAGATGGACCATGCAGGAGGTTTATGGCACATTCCCAGATTCTGGAGCATGACGAGTGTTGGAACCTGAACTGACATAATATTTAATGACAAAATGTGTTAATTTGCACCATCCAAGTAGTGTACTCCTCCCGTGTTTGGTTAACACTCTGCCTCCACTTTCAGTAGGAGATCCATCCAAACGATGGTGCTCCCTGGGCCCCTGGGAGTTTCTCTGTCCGCAATCTGAAGATCAGGGTGGTGGGTACCCCCATTCTGTTACCTCTGTGGTCTGGCTTGTATCAAATGACTTATGTCACCAAGCCATTTAGACAAGCACTTTGAAATCATCTGGCAAATATGTCTGTAAGAATAACTTTCATGGGATCTGAAATTTTCCAAAGAGAAGCATTTATGTTATCCAAGCATATAGAGAGGTGTCAAAAGATCGGTAATGTGGCTCTGAAGTCTAAAGTGTCATTTTTATTTATATATGATGTCATCAAGCTTTACACTCAGTTTCTAAACAAGTTAGCAATACTAATTTTATTATTTTACAACCACAAGTTTCACAACACTTTATAAAACTGGGTGAGTACCATGATCCTTGTTTTCCAGAAAGCTTGATTTACGTACTCAGAATCTGAAATTTTCTATTCATTATCTTTTAAAGGAATGTATTACCCATGATAGTCAAAACTGAAATAGGTGAGAGTCCATGTAGAATTGGAGAAAAACAGTGAAAGATTTCAAAGTAAAACATAATGAAAATGCTTCAAGAATTCCTAAATTTTTTGAGTCATTTTACTCAAATACAGAACATGTAAAATAATCCTGATAGGGAAGACAAGATGTATAAATTCAACTTTACTTATAGGGAAAAAAAGAAATGAAGCTGAGCAAAAGCCTTAAGGGAGTTACTATTGATTTATTTGATTGAAGTTCTGCAGTAGACAGTGTTCTTTGACTTTCATTTGCTAATTTGTTCTTGATGGTCACTCCAGCCCATGCAACATCACAGGGTTTTCCAGGGGTTTCTTGCTGAATGTGAATGATTCAGCTGTCATTTATACCCCTGTCATTTCAATTTTGTCACCTGGTATAAAAGGCTTCTGAAACTAAGCAGATAATATTAACCTATGCCAATAATAACCTAAGAACCTTATTCAGTGACTGAATATTAACTCATCTAAGGACCCCTCAGTATACTCTCTGTTTTGTACTTGGAAGACAAGTTATATTCAGGCAGGACATACAGACATGATAAAATGTACATTTCTATTGCTGACTTGTGTTGGGATCTCCTCCCCCTGCCATGTAGCCCTGGGAGAGGGGCCCTGGGGGGGAGGCACAGGGTTTCCCTGCCCCTGCTCAGCCTCCTTCCCCATTGGTTGGTTTGTGTTTCCCTGTGCGGGCAAGGACCCTCGGTCCCGTGACTGTAACAGCTCCTTGGCAGAGCCCCGGCCATGCGGCTGGAGAAATAAACATCTCTGAAACATCTACCAAGAATCTGTCCATATATATTCCCTTTCCATGGGACTCGTGGTTTGGTGCACTGTGTTACAGAATCCCCGCTGTAACAAATGGTGGAAACGCCGGCAAGACACTGATCCCTAAGGACAGGAAATTTGTGAGTAAAAACCACCCTAGATCTCTCTCTTCTTGCCTTGGTTTGGATATTCTCTCTGGACTATGGAAGAATCGTGGGAAATGTGGCTCTCTGAGCCACAGAAGAAAATGTATCTAGAAGTTAAAGGAATCCTTGAACAACAAAACAAGAAAGTATTGGAACTGGGAGATCTAGAACATGTTTTTTACTGGCTTTTCAAAAATTTCTTCTATATTTCTCGAGACTTACTTTTTGATATTGAACCTCCTGGAACTAGTCTGGAACTAATGGGTGTTTTTGGGATGAGATCTGGGATAAGGTAAGGGATCAAACAGAACATGGACTAGCAACAGAAGCTCTCCGTGCATCCCTTGTAATCAGTGAAGCTCTTGAGGAGCTTTTGTATGGTCCCATTATCCCTAAAGCAGAGGATCCTACTTATCCCATGGCCGAGGCCGCGCGGCCGCCATCCCGGGAGCACATGACTGCAGCCGTGCCGGCGGAGGTGCCTGTGCTGGATGCACCCGGCCCCCTCAGGAGCGCGCTCCTTATCGCAGACCCCATCCCTGTCTCGGGGTCCCCGGCCACGCAACCGTGAGTGAGGGAGCGATGCCGCAGGCGCCGCGGGTGCCGTGGGCCACGAGCAGCCAGGAACCGGCATCGGCATGGCAGCCCGCTCTGAGCACACGGCTCGGAGAGCCCTGCGGAGGGAGAAGCGGCGGTTTCCACAGCGACACGAGAAGCCGCGCAGCGCCGAGCCAGAACGGGGCCGCTCTCAAAGCAGCGTGGAGTTGGCGGAGCGGAACCGCTCACAGGGCACGGAGCCAGCGGCGATGGCAACGCGGGGCCGCGCAGAGCCCAGACACGCCGGAGCAGCGCCGCTCGGAGAGAGCGGAGCAGCCGCAATGTGGGGCCCGGCTGAGATGTCAGAGTCGGCGAGGTGGTGGCCACGCGGGACCAGCAGCCACGACGAACACGCAAGCACGTGATAGGAGGAGTCGTAGCAACGAAAATCACAGGAACTGTGAAATGGTACAATGTAAAAAACAACTATGAATTTATAACACGAGATGATACAGGGGAAGATTTATTAATCCATAGAACTGCCATTAAAAGGAATAACCCTAAAAATTACCTGCAAAGTGTAGGAGATGGGGAAGTTGGACGATTTGATATAGTGCAAGGAAAGAAGGGTTTTCAAGCAGCGAATGTTACTGGGCCTGGAGGTATTCCCATCAAAGGCAGCCGTTACGCACAAAATTATAAACAATATCCATCCCAGCAACTTCCCTACCCTCAGCCTACTTTCCCCTTTTACCCTATACCCAATATGAACCCTTTCCTAAGTTTACCCCATCCCCAGTTTATTCCTAATCCGTTTTTCACCCCATGGCTTCCCTATACAATTCCATTTCCCTACAATTCCTCTCCGATGCTGAGGGGGGGATGAAAAGGGGGAGGGAAGAAATTAAACCCTCTCCTGCCTCAGTTTCCCCACAAAGCATGCCTGGAGAGTTCTGTCTCCCTTCTGTGAGCCCTAAGATGTTCCACAGAATCTGTTTGGACATTTAAAGACTCAGGAGGGTGGCTTGTTTTGTCTTGAAACTGTTCTTGTTATGTTTATCCAGTTGTTTTCATTCTCCTTTTATTAAACGGGTGAGATGTTGGGGTCTCCTCCCCCTGCCATGTAGCCCTGGGAGAGGAGCCCTGGGGGGGAGGCACAGGGTTTCCCTGCCCCTGCTCAGCCTCGTTCCCCATTGGTTGGTTTGTGTTCCCCTGCGCGGGCAGAAGGACCCTCGGGTCCTGTGACTGTAACAGCTCCTCAGCAGAGCCCGGCCATGTGGCTGGAGAAATAAACATCTCTGAAACATCTACCAAGAATCTGTCCATATATATTTCCTTTCCACGGGACTCCTGGTTTGGTGCATTGTGTTACAGAATCCCCGCTGTAACAGACTTGGAAATCAAAATCTGTGAATCTGTAGCAAATGCTCCCTGTGAGAGTCACACAGATTCATCTGTAGTTCTGGCTTCATGTTCTGTGACTGAAGATGCAACCATTCAACCTCTCTTCTACAGGCACCTGATGTCTTTTATTCATCACTTTCTCAGGGTTCAATTATGCTCATTTAATTCTCAATTTATGCTGTATTCATATTTCTGATTTCAAATTAAGCATTTTTGTTACTGAATATATGTATATTTATCAATCAGGAAGTCAGAAATTATGAACATCACACTTCATGATCATGTTTACACATCATTACTCATAATCACTGCATACACAAAACCGTCCTTAGCACTGATACCTTAAATCATCTGTTTACATGCAGTTCCATGGAGCTAGTCCATGTGGTCAGGGCTTATATCTGTGTCCTTGGTGGTCTCAGTCACAAAGATCAGGATTATCAGAAATCCTGACTAGCTGGGTCCCAAACAAGTGGAGGTCGGCCAGTGTGATGTGCAGCTACAAGAAGGGTCTTAAAGGAGGATCTGGGGAATTACAGGCCTGTCAGCCTGACCTTGGTGCCTGGCAAGGTCATGAAACAGGTCATCTTGAGTACCTGTTGTACCATCATGGGGCATGTAGAGGACAACCAAGGGACTAGTTTGGAATTAGGAATGGCAGCTCCCATCTGACCAACTTCATCTCTTATAATGGCCAGATGACCACCTAGTGGATGAAGGCAAGGCTGTGGATGTTGTCCACCCGACTTCAGCAAAACCTTTGACACGGTCTCCCATGGCATTCTCCTGGAAAAGCTGGCAGCCCATGGCTTGGACAGGTGCATCTTTGCTGGGTTAAAAACTGCCTGCACGGCCAGGCCCAGAGAGCGGAGGTGAATGGTGTCACATCCAGCTGGGGGCCAGTCACTAGGGGGTGTCCCCCAGGGATCAGCACTGGGACCAGTCCTGTTTCATACCTTTATCAATGATCTGGATGAAGAGATTGAGTGCACTGTCTGTAGGTTCATGGATGACACCAAGTTGGATGGTGAATCTGCTGGAGGGTGGGAAGGCTCCACAGAAGGTTCTGGACAGGCTGGATCAATGGGCTAAAATTCAACAAAGCCAAGTGCTGGGTCCCACCCTTTGGTCACAACAACCCCATGCAGAACTGCAGGCTGGGGGCAAAGTGTTTGGGAAGCTGCCCAGCAGAAGACGACCTGAGGGAGCTGGTTATCAGTGCCTGAACATGAGCCAGGACTATGCCCAGGTGGCCAAGAAGACCAATGGCATCCTGGCCTGTATCAACAATAGTGTGGCCAGCAGGACCAGGGCAGTGTTTGTTCCCCTGTACTTGGCACTGATGAGGCCAGACCTTGAGTTCTGCATCCAGTTCTGGGGTCCTCATGACAAGTAAAACATGTATGTGCTGGAGCAAGTCCAGAGAAGGGCAAAGGAGCTGGTGAAGGGTCTAGAGGGTAATTCCTATGAGGGAGCTAAGGGAACATCAGTTTAGGGTAGAGAAAAGAAGGCTCAGGGGAGAGCTGGGCACTCTCTACAACTCCCTGAAAGGAGATTGTAGTCAGGTAGGGGTTAGTCTCTTCTCCCCGGCAGCTAGAGACAGGAGAAGAGGACCTAGCCCCAACATCCACCAGGGGATCTGGTTTTCTCTTGACCTTCTTATCTTAGTTTTGCTTATTCCTTGTTTGTTCATGTCTTCCCTCTTTGCAATTACTTGTGCATATTTTGCTCTTCTTTCCCTTGTAAAAGAGAAACTTGTAAAAGTTAGCTATTTAACCTGTTTGTTATCACTGCTTCGGTACAACTGTACAAGTTATTTGCCCTCTCAGTGGTGAAATTGCTCTCGTAAGTAAACACGTGGTGTTTTTACATGGTATTTTACTATTCTGTTGCAATGTATATATTGTTGTTGGTTGCACTACTATAGCATGATTACACTTGCTTTCAAAGCAAGTGATTGTACTGACAATGGTGAGAAATGTACTTACAGTTTTTAAGTTTCACAGGCCACATTTGTGTTGCTATGTGAAGGGCACAAAATCATGTTCACGATTACTTAAAAAAATAGTATTTATGAGTGCCGCCTCAATTTCAGCATACATTAGGTCTTATTTTTCTTTTTTTGCTGCTGAGCAATAAAGATGTTCTAGCTAAAGTATCCACAGTCTCGCCTTCTATATTCTTTCTCCTGTAATTTTATCTCCACATTTTCATCTGCAGTAGAGATGCAGAAAATTAGTGTAGCAGATAATACTCCACTACCACGCCCAATTCCTTTTGCCCCTGAAGAACCACGTGGCACAGTTGAGAATATTTAAAAAAACGTTCATCTCTTCCTCCAGAATTCCTTTAAAGGTTGTTGCTGCTCACTGTGAAAGAGTTTGAATGAAACTGTGTTCTTAAGGAATTCCATCCATTTTGGCCTAAATTCTTCTGGTCAGCATCAGCAGTAGGTATTGCCATCTCAATGAATGTTTGATGCCCAAGAAATCACCTCTTACTTACCACTGGAAAAACTAAACATCCCTGTAAACCACTTCTGTGTTCTTGTATCATTGGGGTTTTTTTCTGTATTTGTAACAGATGAAACTGGCATTGCACAGTGTTCTGTCTCTGCTCTGTGTGTCTTTCCAAACTGGTTTCTGATGCCTTGAAGGGAGCTACTGTACAAAGTAACACTGAAGGTTATGTTCATCTTAACATTTTAAGTTCAATTCAGCAAGTATCTCAAAGAAAGCTCATATAAGTGAAACTGCTATTTTTGTTTGGATAATCATCAAAATTGCATCACCTGTTGTGTCTGGTCATCCTTATCCTATATAATTCTGTCATCTCAAATGTCTATTTGTTAGTGGTCAAGCACATAAGATCTTACTACATTGTGTTGCAGGACTCATGCAATGACTTGAATAAGTCTCAGTCTGAAGACATGTTATAAATAATAATTCTGAGGACAATAATTTTACAAAATGGATATACATCTAGAAGAATGCATGGGGGTTGGGAGATCAAGTATCTTTTTTGTATCAAATTACCCTTGCAATATTTCTTCAGGTGAATTTTGTTGGTAGGATGTAGAGGAGTGCATTCAGGTGGTTTGCAGAAATCTCCAGTAGTCTTGTAATCACACAAAGTCCAAATGCAAAAAAAGGACAGACAAAGAGGATTAGAAACAATACAGAGGAGAAGCTGACAAAATGGAGAGGAAGAATGTAAGATGTAGTTCTTTATGCCCAGATGCACAGAAGTGCAGGGGCAATAACCATGAGATGTTGCAGAGCAAAATAACAGTAAGACCAAGTTCAGCCAGTGCAGGAAGCTCTCCCGTGGCCATTGCTGCGTCCATGCTTGAGTTCAAGTTTAAGGTTTTTCAAGGATTCACCACAGGTTCAAACATAGAAAAAACATAGGTGACCGAAATTAAATGTCTTCAGTCCATTTCACTGCTTGCTCATTTGTGGAATATGAGATTATATTTGTTAAAATGATTAAGGCTTATGCTCACGAGAAGGCCCTGTGGGAAAGGCCCAGCTGCGGGCGGGATGGTCGGAAGTCGGGTGAGGGGCGAGAGGCAGTTGCGGGTGAGGAGAGACTCAGTTGAGTGACAGTTGGCAGTGAGATCGTGATTGGCTGGAAGAATGCGTGGACAGCATGTGAGCAGCAAGCTGATTGGGTGACAGGATGCGTGGACAGTGGCACTGCAGCTGTGCCAGCCAATGGGTGCCCTTCTTCTGTTAAGTTCTGTTAGGCTTCGGTTTGGTTTCAGTTGGCATTAAGGGTATAAAGAGGGGGGGCTTTGCGGAAATAAATGGATCTTCTTGGGACATACAAGGGGGTCTGTCGTCTTTGTTCCCCATTGCTACATTCATTAGCTTCTCCTTTGGTGCATCCCCTGTTCTTTCTTTCTGATAATAATAAAAATTATATGATATAAATAAATTAGAAACTAAAACCCAACTCCCTACTTAGGGACTCAAAGGAAACTATCAAAAGAGAAAAGCTAAGAATATGATTTCACATGAGACTTACTCTTATCCTGAAATATGAAATGGGTCTGGATTCACTGAAAGTGAAATCAGTATAAGCAAAAAATAACATTTTATAGTGACACAAAACCTTTCACACAGAAATAAGAACTATGAGAGTCAAACTGTAGAACCACACCTGAAATATCTTTATATCTGCTGACTGTTCACAGAGATGCACATCAGCAAGGAAAAGACTATTTCTCCTTCAGAAACAGGATAAAATTGTAAAAAAAAATAAAACTAAATATTCTGCTTCTCTCTTTCTCTCCCTTCCTCTTCCTCCTTCCCCCCCCCGACCTTCCTGCCCCAATTTAGAAGGAGGGAGACCATCTAATCTGAATTATTATGGAAACAGTGGCACACACAAAACATTTGGTGATATTTGCAGAAAATGCCTGTGACATTTTCAGCTTGTTAAAAATCAATGAAACAAGGAAAAACACTGCCAAACTGGGAGAAAATGAGTCCTTGAAGAACTGAACTTCTAAAATGACATATAATGTCTCTGTTTGTCTGTGACAATATGCTAACAAGATAAAGCAATCTCCTTTGGGCTCTCACAAACAAGATGTGTGTTATAAGAAATTGTGTGTTATAAGAAAGCTGAAGATCAGGAAAGACCTATAGTTCATCCAATCTCCCACCCCATGTTTCAGAAACTTTCAGTTTCCCTCAGTTACCCCTCTACTGGCTCCATCACTTCCCATGTTTCAGAAACTTTCAGTTTCCCTCAGTTACCCCTCTACTGGCTCCATTACTTTTTTGTTCAAAGTGTAATTCTCTGAAAGGTTCCAGTTTGATCTGAATTTGCCAGAAATGGAATTCAATATTTCCTTTCCTATTTTGTTTCCAAGGTTAATTGTCATTGCTTTAAAAAAGTTGTTCTTCAATTCTAATTTGAATGAGTTACCTTTAAAGCATTGTCTTTCTGGTAGATCAAGGGCCCTTACAAGCCCTATATATTCTTATTATGAAGACAGCTATTCTTTTTCTATCACTTACCAACAAGTTTCCTTTTAATATAAATGGACAAATCAAAGTGTTCAACATATTGAGAGCTTTCAAGGCTTTTGCATCCCTTCTCTTTTTCAGTTTCTGTTAATATGCACATACCTGAATAACTTCATTAAACAGAATGCCTTCCTTGAAAGCAAGCTCTGTTCCTTAACTCTAGTATTATTCTGCTTGTGGTACTTTTTGCCACAGCAGTTCATCTGGACAACCTGCTGTGCTGCATATGAAGTAGACCCTTGGACAATTTTCAGACTCACCATTTTCTGTATACTGTCTCTGCTTCAACACATATTGCATACTGCATACTCAAACAACAGAAATTTTGCACATATGTAAATATTTTTTTTCACTAACTGCTTATTAGCCAGACTTTATCTTGTCCTTGAAATTCAGAACTTTCTTGGTTATAATTCTGAAAAATCTTTGTGCCATCTAATTTTTTTTCTTCCTCAAATTTATATTCTCTTTTAAATAATTGATGAAAATTATTCAGGTATAGTATCAAATTCTATAGAAACTCATATTTGGTCACCACCAGTCCTTGATGATTTCCCCCATAACACCTATCTACCCTTCACACTGTGCAAAATACTTGCCTTACTGTGACTAACTTCATGGCAATGAACTATTATCACAGTATTGTTTTTGCTATCCACAAATCTGAAAAAGAGCATATGCAGAAAAAACTCTTAAGAGACATCTAATAAAGTTGTTGCAGCAACATTTTGAAAAGCAAAATGCTAAAAGCAAGAATAATGAAATTTTTTCAAAAGCAGGGGAAAAAGAGCTTAAACAAGTCTAATAGACATATTTCACATGTTTCCAGAGACATCTTCTAATAGTGTATTCGTTAAAGCTAGAAATGTTTTGTAAATTTCACTATTCCAATTACTGCTTTCAGGGATGTTCTAAATGTTGTCTGAAAATCATGCCATTCATATTTTGCATCATGAGCATGGATTCAGTCAGTTGTGGGGCCTTCAAATGCATATTGGAAGTCAGATACTTCTTTGTTCATCCCACATAAAGCTAATTACAGTTTTCAACATAACAAACCTTCTTTTTAGGAATATTCTTAAATTTTGTCAATTTTTCAAACAGTTCTGGGAAGTGTATTAAGTGCTTCCTCAATAACTGTAATTTTTCTTTTTCACTAATTAACATGTGACAGTATATGGATTTAAAATTACCTTTGAAGGAATAAGTTCGCACCTCACCCCATATCCAGGTATCAGATTCCTCAGTACTGTAGTACTGCAGATGGAGAATTTCTGAGCTGTCCAATGAAGGTTGTCTCAATAGAACTGTCATATTGATAACAATAGTAATATTTCTTAATGCTGTTTCAGAGCCTACATATACAAAAAATTATTTCCAAGTGTTAAAAAAAGTTAAGATGACACCTTTTCTCTCTTACAGCCTTGTTTTCCCATTATTTCACTTGACAGAGTTTTGCTGCAAGCATTCCTTTTCAACTTCTGAACCATTTTCCCATCAGTCTTTCTGTTACTACAGCCAGAATCTGTAGCTGGTTTATTACACTCCGGACACTGGAATCACTCTCATCTTAGTCTTTCAAAGTTTCCGCTGTTTAATTCAAATGCTTTTACTGTACCTCTTTTTCACATTCTTTTGCCATTATTTTTTATTAATTTTTTTTTGTTTTGGTGATAGTCTGGTAGATGGGAGCTCAGTTGAATGCGTCGTATATGAGAAGCTGTAGATTTCATCTCTTACTTTATCTCCAAGAGTGTTATTTTTCTCTACTTTGTGTTCTGGCTAAACTAGAACTCACACAAATACTGTTATGGTTTTGGTACACCAAGTATTTGGTACACCATGATCAATATCTGTTTCGGGGCCTTTTTACTAACACTGGTTAACTTCCCCCCAGCACTCAAGTATAATGAATAAGGTTTGTGAAGTGAAACAACTCCACAATGAAGACATATGTTCACAAAATCATGTGCTCATAAACATTAATAAAATATCTCTCAGAAATAGGATGAGCTTAAACAAATCTTTCCCTTAAGAAAGAGACTCAATTCAGATAATGTCCAAGTTTCTAATGGTGAAACAGACTAAAAAATCAACCTGAATTCTCAAACCAGAGATAGACATCCAGACATCCGTGAGTCCTGACTGCCTGTGAGCTGTGGCCTCAGCCTGTGTGGTCACCTTTGTGTGCTAATAACATCAATAAAATACCTGTACCTCTCACGGCTTTGTTTTCAGCTTCACAGGAGATTTGCGGTGGTAGGTGCATCACAGCAGGAGCAGAGCTGATCTTTACCTCCTGAAAAATGGCATTGTCTGATACAGAAAGGAGCTCTGTCCAGTCTGTATCTCTTGGGGGTACAATATACCAGCAGGGAGGTTTGGGTCCTGCTTGTTTTTCAGTCTCAAAATAACTTACAGTAGTTTTATCATTTTCTTCCATATATTCTAAGTAATTAGTTTCTAAACCTTGGAATTATTTCTAGCCTGTCTGGCAAGGCACCTTCTTACAACAGTAGTTGTAAGAATGTTTATCACACTCCATTACACAGCTGACACACACCATTATTACAAGTTTGGAAAGCCCACCCAAGGTGTCTCTGTCTTTAGGAACAGAAATGTATTCATAAGTTTAGTTTATAATCTCTATGCCTTTTGGCTTTCTCAAGCTTTGGGAAACACTGTGAGACAGAACTAAACTAGTACTACTTCTAAAATTGCTACAGAAATATAAGGATGCAGAAAAAAATTGAGCCATTAATATTTAAAATCTGTATCAATGAAATTTTTTACTAAAATATGAGAAGCAAAATTCCATAAGAGAGCAACTTCTGAAAGGCAGCACTCTGGGAATAAGAAAGATTGCAAATGCTATTTTCCCTGTTTTCATGCACTTTTGCCTTGTTGTTTCCTTTCCTTACCCTCCTTGCACCCTGTTATTCAAGAAGAAATCAGGAAGATGTGAGTTTATCATCAAGGTAACAGCAAACACAGAATTCTCAGTCCATTCTCTTGCATGTTCAACACCCCTTCCAGTCGTGTACTTGTCCTTGCACCAGAACAGAACAGGTTATCTTTTGCCTTAACTCCAGCAGATACCAATAATAAACACATCCATTCTTTTAATGAGAAACAGATATTCTGAAGCTCAGCAGCTAATATATGCTCATTCTAAAACAAACTATAAAAAACATTTAGGGGTCTATCTAATATTTTAGTATGTGGTAAATAAATTTTTAATTAACACTAATGTAGAGAGGAGCCAATCAGACGAGATTTTTATATTTTCTTATATAATAATTTGTTGCTCTTTTGGAACAGTTATGTTGTCACTCAAGGCTCAGGATTTCCTGGTTTAAGTAATAACCTTAATAAAGTATCCTATGGCTAACAATTTTGAAACAGAATTCATAGAAGTTGAAAGTAGGACAAATGGATATATTGGTGTTGGCATTTTTAGTGAGTTACTGCAGAATGTCCACTTGTGCAGAGAGGAACATGATGCATGCTGCCCCCAAGAATTTAGACCACCCTGCAGATAACTTTTTCTAACAGTAAAAAAAAGGCTTGAAAGTGAGGAGAACAGGGAATTATGGGAGGCTGTTATCAGACAGGGTTACTGTGGTAGCTTTTGTGCATGTAGTACATATTCAACTTTTACATGATGTGTTTATGAATAAAGCTCTTCATGTTTGACAAAGGGACTGGTACCATCACAGTATTGTTGTATGGCTCAGGTGAAACTGACAGTGGAGAGATTAGAGATTTATCTGCACCAGTGACTAATGGCAGAAGAAGGATCTGTACTGAATTAGACGTCTTATAGTATGCAGTCACTTAAATAAAACACTAAAAATATTGCTATTTTTGCAGAATTAACAATGGATTTTTGCTTCAGGTATACTGACAGAAGCTGAATGGAAACATATGAAGTCAATGGGGGTTTAACTCTGAATATCATTGGATGAAGTTCATTTTTTCAATATCAGCAAAATGAACAGGTCTTTTACCAGGCTGCAGTCAATATTTGTCTGTCAGCTTGCCTTTTATGAAACAGACAGATTGTATAAGGATTTTTTTTGAGAAGGTTTAACCCACAGCAAATTCAAATCCACTGATACGTTCTGCAGAGGTGGTATACACATCTTGTTCAAATTGAAGCATTTATGATAGATAGACTGGGAAAATTGTCACTGGCAAGGGAAGGGCAAGCTCTTAGTATTTTCTTCTGAGGTGATTCAAAGGGACACCATCTAACTAACATTTAAGTGGATGTTTTAGTTACACTATAAAGTCAGGAAAGGTAACAGTCAGTATTGATGTTTTGTCACTGTTACTAGTTTCTACCAGGAAGAAGCATGTTTGAGGTAGCTTCAATAAAGTCAAGACAAAAATTAGCCACTAAAATATGTCACAGGTCAGATTAATGTTACTCCAATCTTCTTTTACATACGGCAACCAGGTTTAATTCCTTCTTTGCAACCAAAAGCAGAAAAATCAATACTGATCTAATTCAGCTATGAAATTCTTCAAGATCAATCCACCGATGTTTCTATTCAACATAAATGATGTGATATATGTGATTTTCTTGTTAGTTCTGGACACTCCTTTCATTATTTCACCATGGAAAAAACCAGCAAATTCCAAAACAATCTGCTCATTTATTGGAACTCCCATCACTTTTACCCTCCTATAATAGATGTTTACCTAAGGCCCTTGCACTGAGCTTTTGGGAATGTATTCATCTGGTGATGCTTTTTTAGATGACATCATCTTATTCTACTCTTAAATGTTAAACTTCTTCAGTTTTACTAGATGCAGCATTTTTCCAAGTGTCTTTCCTTCCCTCTCTTCAACAAGAGAATTACCTTCTTTCAACACTTCCCTCCTAATCCAAGACTGGACTGTTTCTTTCAATTCTTCTCTGTGTCTTTAAATTCCAAAATCTAGGCCTCCTATTTATTTATTTAGCTTTTTAAAATTCACATTTCTCACTCCCTCAGTAGTTTGGAAAGAACTACTTGTCAAAGCTTGGTTTTAATTTGCTAACTGATCTTCTACTGTTTCAGTAACAGTCTAATGGAACATGTGGAACTGAGTTCACTTTACTTACTTGCCTGTGGGCTGGGCTGTCTAAATGGCCTTCATCCCCTTCCTTGCAGGTTAGGAAGAATGTTGCTGCACAAATGAATCTGATTTATACACAGTGGAAATCTAGGAAAGTCCTAAGAGTAGTTATTAACAATGCTGAGAAGACAGAGGTTCTTCATAACATTACCTTCTCTTCTTTTACCTCTCTGTCTTTATCAGCATACCTGGACCCCAGATGACAGGATAAAGAAGCTATGACAATGCATGTATGAACTCACCAGCAGTGGACGAAGGGCTGCTCTTCAGCTTCTTGCAAGGGCTCAAACCATGCAAAGCCATTGTTCTGCACAGAATTCACCCCAGGGTGTTAACAGAAGAGTTTGACAGTATTGTAATGCCACTGTCTATAGCACCTGGAATGTTGTGGAGGTCAGGGGACTAGCCTAGATTTCCCAAAGACTAGAGGACAAATGTCACATCCATCTACAAGAAGGACACAAAAGAGGACTCAGAAAATTACAGACGTGTTAGTTTTACTGCAGTCCCCATGAAAGTAATGAAATGTGTCCTTCTAAAAGCTATTATAAATGAAACCACAGGTGTTGATGAAGAAACACCAACATGTATTTACAAAGAGGTGCTGTAGATCACCTTCTACAACAAGATAATGTCTTGCATGGACCCAGGGAGAGTACTGGATCCTGTTTATCTGGACCCCAGCAAAGTGTCTGATGCACTTTCCCACAGTCTTCACTGGGCAAACTGTCAAATTACAGATCAGATGTTTGGCCTACGAGATAGGGGGTAAATTCATACATGATCTGGATGATGGAAATAAAAGCACCTTCAGCAAGTTTACACTTGCTGACATTGACACTGAATGACACTGAACTGACTGGTGGGGTAGACATCTGAAGGATGAATTATCTTACAGATAGACCTGGACGAGTTGGAAGAGGGGAGTAACAAAAACTACATGAAGTTTAGCAAAGACAAGTGAAGAATCCGAGGCTGGAAAAAAGAAGCCAAACAGCCCAACGCAAACTACGAACTATGTGGCTGGAAAGTAGTATTCCTGAGTGGGACATGGGCATCCTGGTGAATAGACAGCTGAACATTAGTTAGCAGCATGCCACTGCAACAACAAAGGCAAGTCAGATCCTTGTCTGCATCTGGAGGGACATTACTAGCAGAAACAGAGATGTGTTCATCCTACTCCACTCAGTGCTCATCAGGCTGCATCTTGAGTACTGTCTCCAGTTCTGGTCCTCATAATTTAGGAAAGACACAGACAGACTGTGGGTCCAAGGGCAGGCCATAAAGATAATCAAAAGGCTATAGAACCTATTCTATAAGGAAAGGCTGAAGGAAGTAAATCTCTTCTCCCTAGAGTCTAACAGACTCAGGGGAAGCTCAGCACAGTAATCCAGTATGTAAGAGGCAGCTACAAAGAGATCAAAGGCTCCCTCTTCACAAGGAGCCATGTGGAGAAGACAAGACAGCTTGTCCTGGGAGAGGTTTCAACTCATCATAAGAGAGAAATTTTTTATAGTAAGAACAATCGTTCACTGAAAGAACCTTCCAAGACACATGACAGATTCCCTGCTATGGTGGTTTGCAAGATGCAAATGGAAAATGTACTAGAAAATATTATTCATCCTTTCTTTGCCACAAAAGTTTGATCAGGTAACCTTTTGAGATATCTTCCAATTTGGCCTGTTCTATTATATTCTATAACTGTACGAAATTTGCCTGTTCCCTGAGGTAGAACTTTCATATCAGCTGCTTAAGGAGCATCAATAAATGAATGCAGCAGAAGCACAGTCAAATTCTAAGAACAGGAATTGCAAAGTGGAAATTAATGACAATGAGCTCTGTCTTGGAATGGTGCTCTTTAATAGCTTTATCAATGACATAGTGAGATTGAGTCCACCCTCAGCAAATTTGCAGAGGACATGAAGATGAGTGGTGCAGTTAATACAAGAGAAGGAACAGATGCCATCAAGAGGGACCTGAACAAGCTGGAGAAGTGAGTCCATAAGAACCTCATGAAATTCAACAATGCCAAGTGCAAGTTGCTCATCCTGGGTTGGAACAATGCCAGATATGAGGGCAGACTGGGAAAAGTCACTGAGAGCAGCCCTGCTGAGGACTTGAGGGTTCTCATGAATGAAAAGCTGGACATGAGCCAACACTCTGTGCTCACAGCCCAGAAAGCCAATTGTATTCTGGGCTGCATCCAAAGCAGTGTGGCCAGAAGGGGAGGGAGGGGATTCTACCCCTCTGCTCTGCTCTGCTCTGGTGAGACCCCACCTGGAACACTGCATCCAGCTCTGGGGTCCCAGCACAGGAAGGACATGGACCTGTTCAAGAGGATCTATGATTTTATGACACTGTGCAAAATTATTCTCTTTTGTGTGATAATATAATCACAGACATAAAAAGAGGATACCAGAATTAGAGCTGGCATCAGTGTGGTACCATTTCTATCCAGGAACTTAGAGGTGTTGATAATGCTTTCTTAAAGGAACGTATCCTGGAGCCTTGATGTTTTATTTTAATATTTAAGAGGTAAAACTACCCCAAACAAACATGCAAATAAACAAGGCAAAATGAACAACCACCACCAGAACCCCCCAAACTTCAAAACAATGAAAAAAAACAAAGTCAACTTAGAGTATAGGCTTGAAATTCATTAATTTCCATCCTATACGCACAAGGCAGCTGGTTGCACTAAGTGTAACTACTTACAAAACTCCTATGAGAATACTGGAAAAATCAAGCTGAGGGTCTGACCTTCCATCTTACTTTAAAAATAGTCTTTCCTATCAAATTCATCTTTCCATTTTCTTTTTTTTTTTTTTTTAATGTGTCACCTTGATTTGAAAGTATTCATAGTTTAAAGCTTTTCACTGAGTGCCTTACCTTGCTTGCATTGCTGCTCAATTTATTTCACAGGTAAAATGTAATCATTCAGGTCACATTACCATTTCCCACTCTTTTTCCTTTATTTTTCTATTTCACTGAAACCTAATCTCAATATAATTAAAACAAATGCACGTCCCTCTTACTTGTTCTGATGAGGTACAGGAACCTGTGAAATTCTTCTGAAGAGAAAGACATGGTACAGTATCTTTATGAAACAAATGACAAAAAAAAAGTCCCACTTCTATGGAGAAAAATATTTCTTCCTTTACTGATTTATTCAGAATAGTTCAAACTCATCTCAAAACGCTTTCAAAGAACCAAACCAGATTAAAGCAAATGGAAATGTCCCCAGAGTTCAGGGAATTTTCTGTATATAATGAACTATTCCTTTGCAAATGGAGAAATGCTCACATGTTTTTGTATCTCAGAACATATTATCTCACTTATCTCACAGGCTTGTAGTCTTGTTTAATTCTAACTACACTATCTACAAAACTGCTGGTCCTCAATGGGTAAACCAAAGAGTTGGTGCTCTGAACCCACCTTATTTCTATCACAAAAAGAGAATTTTCTTTTTGTTTTATTAAAGGAGCTGCAGTCAGTTCTCCTGAAGAGACATAAATTTAGCATAGCAGTAACTTAAAGATCACAAAGAAAACTCCATTTTCTTTGACCTTTTCCTTAAATGCCATCACATTGCTCTTTTTACAGCTATATTTCAAAAGGCAATGTAATGCTTAGGAAGATTTCTCACAATACTTGGGGAAAATAACTTCCTTGTGTAACTATTCATGATAGAATTTTATTATTGTACTTATTTTTATAATTATTATAGTCATCATTGTGTGTGCTGTTATTTTATTACTATAGTTAATATAAGACAGTATTATTATAGAATTTTGTCATAAAAATGTTATATTGTGTCACAAACATGATCTGGTACTTGCAATTAGCAGTTATATCAGTATATGGAAAATCTGGCCATTCTTTCCTGCCTTTTCCTTTCCTGGGGCTGAATGGGAATCCTCTGATCCCAAACCTGGAAGAAACCAGAATAGAGACTTTTTGTCTAGATGGATGTACAATTATTTTTCTCTTTATACAATTTTTTTCTCCTTTTCTTTTGAATTGTATAAAGATAAGATACTTTTTAAAAAAGAATGGGAAGGTAAATATTTGGAAATCATCTAGAGACAGTCTGGAACGGAGGGAGGCTGAAGGCAGACAGTACCAGTGAAAGATTTAAGATGCTGGACTTTCTTTGTTTTGCACTATGAATTGGAACTATTTTAGGGACTGTTCTGGAGTATGTAAAGCATAGGCAGTCAGTGGGAAGGTAAGAAAAACAGAAGCAATGATTTTAATTTCTTACTTATCATTCTTTTTCTTATACTAAGAATTTCTGTGAGATGAGACAGACAAACCCACATCCCTGTGAAATGTCAGGTGCAGCATTCTCTCAGCACTCACGCTGGATAATGTGTTGATTACCTTTAGGGGTTGAGATAGGTTGTATGGGGGCTCCTCTGAAGATGCATTTGTCAAACACCTATGAAGAGATGCAAAGAAGTATGAAACTTTATTTAAAAGAATGACTTTTCCCGACTACTCTAACTCTTAAACTTATGGCCAAAATTCTTGCCACAAAGGATTATATTTAGAAAACAGAATAAAACCAATACAGGCTTGATTGCAGAGCCTGTGCTGATTGCCTAAAGGTTTACATTAACATAGAAGCAGTAAGAAAAAAAGGTCACATATGTCATGCTATCTTTAGTGATTCTATTTGTCACACGATGTATAAACATTTGTTTTGCACAAAGATTGGATGGAATAGAAAATGTCTTATTCATATGGGAAATGTTGGGTTGCTGAAAATACCCAAATGCTCTCAGCTTCTTTTTGGAGTACTACTTGAAGTTTTTGTAGACATAAACCACAGAAACTTTTCCTTTGCTAAGTACAACTGAATCAATTCACAATGGACATGATTTTTTACCCTTCTCCTTAATTCCATCAAAGACACATTCACATGCCCTGTCCTTGTGCATATTACAAAGATCTTAATTTTTTCTATGCCTTATCTGCCCTTCAGCTGTCTGTTCACTGTGTGTTTTAGACAAAGTATTTCAAAGAGACGTCGATGTACAGAATGGATATGAAATATATGACATTAGTTCATTTTTCTTTAGTATAGACCAAATTATTTACCTCAAAGTGCTCTGTACAAGTCAGTAAATTATAATAACATTCACAGTACTTTCACATGCCTCTATTTTACACACAGTTAAGGTTTTTAGAGGAAAGGTTATGCAACTAACCTTTGTTATGAAGCAAGTCACCTGCCAAAACCAAAAGTGGAATGTAATCATTCTTCTGGCTCACAAGTGATTGCTCTTGTTCTTTCTTTCTTTACTTTTTCCCTTTTGTTAATTTCTTTATTTCAGCACGTCTTTTTCTTCTCTCTCTTCTATAAATCCAAGCAGCTCAGAGAGGTAAGTAGATGAGTCAGGGAAATGGCAGAAAGCAGGGAGGAACATTCAAAAAGACTTATAAGCCATAAGGATGACAATCCTGTATGCTGAGATACAAACAGAGTACAATAATTTTGGTACACTAAAAAGAGGCAGTGAAAGACGAGTTTGTTGGGACTTTTTTTCATTATTTCTCAATCTTTTTTGTTTGGGTTTCTTTTTGTTTGTCTGTTTGGGTTTTTGTTTTTTTCCTTAGCTCATTAAAGAGCTAAACTTCTGGTTTCAATTTTCCCCTTTGTTTATATACACTAAATGTTTTGGGGTCTGGAGAGTAAATGAAAGGATTTTAAATGAATCTTAATTAGATAATTCTGTAGCTGTTCCGTAGATATAAATATGTTGCTCTAGAAACAGCAATGATAAAGCTGAAATCCCATTAGAAAAGGCAGGATGTCAAATAAATATTTTTAAAGAAAAGAAAGTTTAATTTTGTTTCATGATATGCCTTGACAAATAATTTGCATAGACTAATACAGAACAGTTTCTCAGGATTAAGCAAACTAGTTCAAAGTCTCCTGTCTAGAACAAAATAACTAAAGTTTAATTTTCATTCTGTTAAAACGTCTTGGCTTAAGGCATAACAAATTGTGTAAAGGGAAATAGACCCTTCAACAAGCTTATAACACTGATAACACATGCTTTCCATCTGATATTTTGCAGTTACATTAATTGTATTAGAATCTTAAAGTTGAGGTACTGAAATAAATATTTGGGGGGGAGTTACAAAATAGCTGTGTCACAGAAGGAAGTTTTCGGTGAAGAATTACACATATCCCAAACTTCATTCATGAATGATAAAAAAGCCTTCAACTTTGCATGGGATTGGGATTTTAAGTCCTTGACAGAATCCAGTTCTCAAATGCCACTCTCCACTTTACAGATCTGCACCTCCAGGTCCTTGTTCCGAATAAATTAAAACAAAAATATCTACTGCTAACAAGTTTGAGCTCTACCTTTATCTCAACAGAATAAAAGGTTATGTTTAAGATCAGAGAACAGATGAAGAACAGCTTCCTGTGTGAGATATTGTTGGTATTCCCTGTTGTAATTTGGCTTTGAACATGTATATAGGCTTGGTCTGGTCTACCCAAACAGCACAATGAAAAGACAATTCCAGAATGAATTTAGAGACCATGCATGTGTACTTTACTAAACATGGCTTGCACTAAAGTCAGTGAATATAGGAAATCCAGCAGTTGCTTTCTTCTGATGATACAACCTTCAGTCATACCTGCCACAAGTATGTGTTTGTGCGTGTGTGTGTGTATGTGAAAGATAAAAACTATGAGTGGATGTTCTCTTTCAGATAGCAAAGGCTGTTGCATCACGTATCTATTTTCAGCTTTCCCATAATTGCAGACTTCCTTCGGTTAACTCTCAGACCTCCATTTTCTCAGTCAGTTTCTCTTCAGATATGTGAGCCTGAAATAACAAAAGAATGTATTTCTAGTAAGTGTGAAGAGTTCCTCTTGGCCAGAGTAGCCAGTGGATGTCAGAATAGGAGACTGTCCCTTCATTCAGAAGTGACCATGATAAAGGACACTTACAGGATCATTCAGGAAAATAAGCTTTGTTCCTAGGTGGAGAGCATGTGCTCCACTGGAGTCCTTACTTCAAGAAGATAACTTTATAGTTCTCATGCAGAACAAAGACACTTTAGAGCCCTTCAACCTAGTAATTTGGTTCATCTCAGTTTGGGGAAAATCTCAATCAAAAGACAAAGCAGAAAGACAGGAGTCATTTGTTAGCCTCTGTCATTTTCTCAAAGGTAGAATAACTTGCTGGGGAATTACACAGTCAGGAGAAGTAAAGGTTGTTGCCACTTTAATATGCATCAAAACAGATAGGCACTGAATGACTAATGGGGATGCTTTATAGCACCTAATAGTAGGTATTTATGGCTCCTCATAGTCTATTTAATGTGAAAAGGTCTAAGGGAGGTGAATTCCAGCTGTATCTTTTGACAACTGATGAAATACAGGTTTAAAATATTTTATTTTCTGTCAGGCCAAGCAGTCACCTGGCTTTGTATCCAGTGCAAAGGGTCTTAGGAAATAGCAAAAAACGTAACTTGCCAGTAATTCATTATTCCCATCTGTTTAGATATATATAAAAAAGAGTAGAACCTTCTCAAAGTGGGCTTACCTCCTCTTTGCAGAAACATTCTGCCAGAAGAGCCTACAAACCTTGTGTAGGTATAACTTCCAAAAACTTGCAACTCTGAGAGGAATTCTTATTGCCACTTTCTGCACGGAGTCTTGACATGATTTTCAGGGTAATTTTAGACTTAACAGTTTTGCGGAGACATCAGAAGCTTTAACAATCTCCTCAAGCTGGTTTAGACCACTGCCAATTTTTCTGCATCTCTGACAATTCCATGTTGACTCAAATACTTTGTCCTCTATCCTGGTGATGCCTTAAGAATCTATAAATGAAACAACAAACACTTTCAAGATAATACTAGTATAGGAGGTAATATAAAGGTGGATCTTTATTGGATGCCTCCAGGGGCAGTTATGAAAAAAACATCCACAAAAGCCCAAACCACACATGGTGAGTAGGGTTTTTATAAGTTTAGCAAATTAGCATAATTGACAAAAATAACCAGTTAGGAACACAGGTGATGAGGTAATTCCCCCTTCTGGTTCAACCCTTTTCTGGAGTGTCACCCTTGGTACTAACTGTACTTTGTTTATGAAAATATGTCTCAAAGAGATGTTTTTTGGCCTTGATTCCCAGGAAAAACCAAGATAGGACAGGGGCTTTGGAATATGCTTTGTCTTTCTGTCCATCAGGGCAGGGAAAAGTACTGGGAAAACTAGCTAAGAATGCAATAATGGGCTACAGAGCTCCAAATATATATTTAAAGAATACAGAGAATACATAAAAGAAAAAAGGCAAAAAAACATCCAGCATCACTGGAATAAATCACCCTCTAGGCTACAAAGTAAGAAGGAATCCTTGGAAAGCAGACTATCTTCCAGAACAGACTAAAGGTATTTTCAGCTACATTAATGTTCAATTTAACACAACCACTCCCACAGTGTCCCCTTCAGCTTCCCACTTGTTTTCAAATATTTGAGTTCAGTTCTCATTTATTTTGTTTTGAAGCAAACATTATATTTCAGGGATAGCTGTTTCTCTGTGCTGTCAGCTGGTGGTCAGACACACTCTTTCTAAAACTCTAAATGTACCTGTCCTGCCTGTGAAGTAAAGCCAGAAATATCACTGACACAAGCAGCAGGGAGATGTGCCAATACATTGTAAATAAATACTGTGCAAGCTCTGCTGCTGTCAGACTGTGCACATCTGATACACTCAGACTGAAAAAAATCCATCTTCTCAGGCAAACTATAAGGTTTTTAAAAAGACAATAAAAGTGCCTGAAAATTTTGATAGGAATTCCCTCTGGGTGAGTCTTTTAAGTGGAGACTCGTTGCCTTTCGTGTAGTTCTGTCAGGAACCTCATTACTGTCACCAGTCTGTTAAATGCTGTATTAACATTTTCCGATATGCTGAAGCCCTGTGCTTTGGGTTTGGGCTGAACACAGGATTGATAATATAGAGATGTTTTAGTTGTTCTTGAGCAGGGCTCACACAGAGCCAAGGCCTTTTCTGCTTTTTTGTACTGCCAAGGTGGTGAGGAAGTTGGGGTTCATGGGAAGCTGGGAGGAGACACAGCTAGGAAAGTTGACCCAAACTGAGCAAAGGGATATTCCAGAATGTATGAAACCTACTGGGGGGAAGAAAGAAGAACTGGGGAGTGTTTGGAGTAATGGAGTTTGTTGTTACAAGTAACCATTATGCATGATGGAACACAGTCTTCCAGGAGATGACTGAACACTTGCCAGTCCATGGGAAGTGGTGAATGAATTTATTATTTTACTCTGCTTGTGTGTGCAGCTTTTGGTAACCCTATTAAACTGTCTTTGGCTCAAGTTAAAAATTTGCTCACTTTTACTCTTCCAATTCTCCCCCTGATCCTGCTAGCAGGTGAGTGAGCAAGCAGGTGTGTGGGGTTTGGTTGCTGGATGAGGTGAAACCACGGCACCTTCCCTTTTTCATGACAGCCCCATGGAGATTTCTGACTACCTAAAAAGTGAAAGGATACACTTACCTTGCAGAGAAGGCTTTGGTATTCATGATTGGTTCAGTGAATACCAGAGGCGTTACTGTCGCATGAAGACTCCAGTGCTGGGATCACAGCTCCTGCAGCTTCATCCCTCACTCCCGGCTTCTTTCACATTCATCACAACTACAGTGATACGACACAAACAGAATTTTATCCAGGAAACAACAGACTTTGCAAGAAAGAGGAAACCTGGGAGTGTCCTGAACTTGCTCTCAGAACAAGGAATTTGCGGTACAAGTGGAAATTCATTTCCAGAAAGGCAATATTCCTGGTTTTGTTGTACATCCCATCTCTATCTCTTTGTCTGTGAAAATCCTAAAGTTGTAGTCTGCTCAGAACAGTAAGCAATTTTTCAGAGAGGAAAGGTGAAAATCCTGCATGTATCTGCTGAGGATGGGTCCAATTGTTTTAAATCAGGCATTGCTTGGGAATGAGGTAGATTATCACCAATGCCTGTTTATTAAGACATAGTTAAAAATTAAGAATTTTTGGGAATATTCATTCCTTGGTTAAAGTATTTGTGATGTCTCAAGTCTACTGAGGGTTTATTTGGTAGAAATTGTATGGGCAGCTGCTATGTATTCAGCCTAAGAGAAACTGGGAATCCTCAGCTGATTTTTATCTCCTAATTTCACTGATTTATTAATAATTCATAACCTTCAGTGTTTTTATCACAACTTTCAATCACAGAATTCAAAATTCAGCTGCAAACGCTAATTAGGTTTCAGTGTATCCATAAAATAGAACCTAGAGTGATCAAACTTTAAAATCTATACTTGCACAAACATTGTATATGAACTGAATGAACAAGGGAAAACTTGTGCCACATCCCTGTTTCTTCTTTTGTGATGAAAAGTTGAAATTTAGCCATGATGAGGCATTTATTATTAGAAAAAACAGTATGACACATTCGAATAATAGTTGTACTAATATTGTATCTAATTGTTGTGCTACTATGATAGTTTAGCTCCCAAGACTACGGCCCTTTGGCTTTTATTCATGAACCGAAAGTCAAAGTCCTTTTTAAATAATCTTGTGATAATCTGTCAAACAGCTGACTTCTCTGTATGTAGATACATTATATTATCTCTGCAAGTGCAGCTTCTAATTCAAAAGAGCAGCTGTCAATAATAAGAGCATGAAACATGGAGGACATGAAAAAGCAATCCTTTGAATGGAAGAGCTGCAAAAAGCCCAGTAGAGAGCCCTTCAGGAAAAGACTAAGTTATTGACATAATAGGAAAGTTACTGAGGGGGAAGTTTTGAGAGCAAAAGGTAATGACAGAGGTGGCTGGGAGAAGAAACGAGGTTATAAAATGTGTGTTTGAGGTTTTATCTCTAAGTAGTCAGGAAAATGGTTTTTGCTTAAAAGTTTAAATTGTACTGTGAAACATCTTGAGAAAAGAAAATGGAGTTTTGTCTCTCCATTGCTAGAATATGAGCTTCTTTACATGTGTGATTTATACATCTTATTTCCTTCAATTTTCTTATTAGACACCATTCCTTGCAATAGAAGTTTCCTAGGTGCCAGTGTCTCATATGTTTGTACTAACAGTGCTATTTATTATTTCAATTTACTGATGTTTCAAGTACATTTAGATCTACTTATGGTTAAATTTTTCAATGTTTTTTTCTTTTCTTTCCTTGTTTTGATTTCTTCAGGAAACATCTCTAAGAAAAATTTCGTATAAGCTTTTGGCCAGGGATTGACTTTCTTTGATCTAATCTCAAGGTACCAAGACAAGAAGTTACAGTGACATGAGATGCTCCCATAGATATGGATACGGTTCACCCATCACTTCAAGTATTTGAAGTGCATTCACTCTTTTAAATTTTCTTTTACAACTAATGCCTTGTCAAATGACATCTCAAATTTAATCCTTTTTGACTAACATAGATGAAATAAGTGCTTCTTCTGTGACTACTTTTCAAATATTTTGGTAATAATAAAATTTGATAATATTGTTTTTCTTTCCTTTAAAAACATGAATGGCAAATGCTTTCTTTCCAAGAGGTCTTAAAACAGACCTGCTTTGATGAAACAAACTTCACTACAGTAGCCCTTTGAGAGGCAAAAATGGAATGAAAAGCACAAGATAACACTCTGAGCAGGAAACCTGGAGCAATTAAGTATGTAGAAGGTTGTGTAAACTATAGTCAAGATTAATTTTATAAAGTACAGATTGGAACATGTTGTTCTAATAATTTGTAAAAGTCATGAAGCATAGAGTTTTAGGAGTATGCATTCTGTGTGTTGGTAGATTTTAGCAGCACTTTTAAAGAAACTTAACTGTTCATGCATCTGTTTGAAATATAGTCCTCTTTATGGAGTATCATGTAGCTACTGATGAGGCTGCAGTTGAGAAGCAGATTGCTTTGTGCTGCCTCTTTAGACTCACCCCTGTAGGAAAATCAGCCTTGAATCACGTAGTCTAAATGCTTCACTTATCTCATTTGCTGAGAGCTCTAAATGCCATTGTTGAAAACAAGGAGAGAGGATAAAAGCCAGACAAATGTCTTTGTACCACCTCTTTAAGTAATACTCATTCACATTGCCTATACTGCATTATATAACCTTTATTATGTAGACAGATAATATTTACACCCAAGTCCACAGTGATACATGGTGGAAGTGGGAACAAACTCAGTATGAATGTTTCCTAAGAAGAAGCTCAGATCATCAGGACATTTTGACTCCTTCAGTGAAAAAACTGACCAAATCAGTCTTGATTTGCAAAAGTATTCTACCAGTCCACGTGTTTGAATGTGAAGGTTTTGAAATAACATACATATTACTTTAAATATGCAGACAACTAACACAATTTTTTTGGTTCTCATAAATACACCTGGCATGCAAGGAACCAGCACTAGTAAATCTTTTCTATATAGACACAAGGAAATGTGAATAGGAGAGGGAATATATGAGAGAACAAGCTGTTCTGAATGTTGGCATGCTCTTGATTTTTATAGCCACATGAAAATGAATCTGGCATGGTTTATTACAAAACAGTGATGGAACTACACTTGAGTGAGCAGGAAAATCTTTCACTTGCTGTTATGCTGTTACAGCTGAGCAGAATTAGAAAAATGAGTGTGAAATGGAAGTTAAAGTCACCTTTCCCAAAACTCTTAGTATAAAGAAGACCAAGTTATGTGTTCTGCAATTATGAAGACGATTCATTAATGACATATTTTCTTGCATCTACCTTCTCAAGTAAATGACATTGTAATGGCAATAGTATATTTCCAAGGTATTTTTACCAACACAGAACTGAAAATTCAGAAAAATTTGCAATTAACTTGGTTGAAACATGTAAATAACTCCGAAAAATTTCCACCTAACTTGGTTTAAATGTATAAATTTTGCAAGTCTTATATCCATTAAAAAATGTCTTGTATGTGCAAGTGGTTTTTGATCTTCTTTCAGACTTTATATTTTTCTATATTTAAACAACAGCAATTCTGGCTCCGTGGTGGGAATTCTGGTAACACTGTAATCAAATAGGTCTTTTGCCTCATGGCTAGTCCCTTATGAGTTTGTTTACGGAGTATTTTAGGACATGCAACCTGTAGCCCTTGCTCTCTGTAACCCCCAATGTAGTGCCAGTGTTGATTTTGTCCTTAGTGTACTAAGGACTGAAGGTTCACTCCAGTGCAAAGAGTGGATGGAAGAGATGCAGGAAAAGTATTACAACATACTGTCAAAAGACACACCATACAAGAAATAGATGTGTTCAGAAGGTAGAGACATATATGTGGGGTCTGATTGTGTTGTGTCACACAATATTGGCTTTACAGACAAGAGATCTTGGCTACTTCTGATTTATACTTTGTATAAAAATAATTAGATGCAAAAAAAAAAAAAATCCTTCTAAATGCAGTAGTGATTTCCTGTATGCAACCAAATAAGCAACAACAAGACAAAATAGGAAATAGTTTTTCTATGTGACAGCCCTGAAACTGTAGAGAAAATTAAAACAATAAATTAAAGTCTTAATAAGAATTTCACACTTTATTAATTTTTCAAGTGTTGTCTGGATCCTTAAGGGTAGCAGCAACAAAAACAAGTCTAGCTCTGGATAAAGAGTGATGAATTTTATATACCTATTTTATATATATGAGTTAACCCTGAATCGCCTCAAGTACTTTAGTTGGGACCCTTCAGTTTTTCAACCGGTAAGGAAGAAGTGTCCAAGAAAATAAGCTTCTCTCAAAATCTCTGTTGTCTAATGTTTTTGGTTTACCTGTTTCATTACAAACTCTAATTTGTATGAGTGCAAATAGATTTTTGCAGTTGCAACTCATGAATGTTTCCCACAGCATGGAAACCTTTCAGAGATGTGTTTACCCTTGTCTGCTTTCCTCCTTCTTTGTCAGTATTCACCTCAGTGTTCTGATACACCAGTTTGAGGTACCAAGCTGTGCTCTTTAGGTACACGGAACTGTCAAACTCAAGTGTAGATCTTCCTGGCAATAGAGCTAGTACCGTGGAGTCTGTGGGCTGAAGTACCTTATAGTTTTCAAAGTAAGGCATTAAAAGGAAGACTTCAGTTTAGTTTTTTGCCCCCATGACAAACTGCAAGAAAATAGCAGAGAAGGAAGAACTGGAGCATGAAAGAGTCATATAAATTTAACTGACTGTATTGGTCTGCAGGTCAGTTTTGAGTAATAGGATCCTCCATAGTCAAATGCATGAATCTGTTTACTCTGTGTTAAAGAATGAAATCCTCCACCAGAAAACTAGCCAATTGTATTCTATTCCTTCGTTGAAGAATATTAAACCCTGTAGTCTTTTAGAGTGTTGACTTCCTTGTGCTTTGTATTGGGCTCTTGGACAAAATTGTGGAGAAAGACTGATTGTAAGAAATGTAAAAATTGGCATTCAAGGGTAAATTTCAGATGGTTCTGGCTGTCGTTAACACTCATACATCCGTAAGTGCCCAGAGTTATTGAGAGTTCAGCTTTCAACTGAAAAGGGGGAAGACAGTGAAAAATATATTTCTAGGTATCTGTCAATACAGAAAACTCTCTACCCCATCACATTTAATTTTGTCTAACGTTTTAAGAATGATCGATTCATGCAAATATATTCAGAAGACACTTTTTTTTTAAAGAAATGTTCACATAAAAGTCTAGTCAAAGGCATCTTTTAGTTAGGTATTTTATTCCTGTCCTTCCTGATGTATTTTACTTTATTGAGGCAAGGATTTTCTTCTGAAAAGTGCTAGTCCTGGAATTAAATAAGTTAACATATAGCTTTATGTTGTGTTCAGGCCCCAAATCATCAAACACAGGGAATAGAAGTCTTTACTATATAGTACAAAATGAAAGACAATAAACAAGTCTTTTTCTCTAGTAGTCTTGGAAATTCTCTCACTGCATCTGAGTCTGCACTGTATAATTATTTATAAGATTACTTGTAAGTGGTTAATTTCTAAAACATAGCTGTGAAACTACCATGGAAAGATACTTTGATTTTCACCGGGGAAAAATATTTTTTAACCTCTTATTATTTCTTTCTTTAGCTGGTACAGTAGATGCAAGTCTTTGTGTGAACATTCATGGCTGACATCCAGTTTGCCTACCCCTAAGCAGTCTACAAAAGGAGTACAATGGATGTAAAGATTCTACACATGGTAAGGATGAACAACTATCAAGGACACTTTCATACATATTCAAGCTTAACTGTTGTCTGTCACTCAATAAAAATGAGGAAATGCAAGAATTATTATAGCAGACCTTTTAATTTGCATGTCTTTTTTTCAATATTAGTAAATAGCAGATCCTTCAGAGAAAAGGGCAGCAGCTCAGTGATGAATAGTTAGAAATTCATTTGCTCACTAGGAAAGATAATTCCACCTCCCTTTTATGAATTAGAAGTTATGTTTAAAAACAAAAATTAAATTTCACTTCTTTTTTCATTTAAGTTTTAAAAGCTCTGTGAAATTGCAGATTTAACATTTTTTAAGACTTCAGCTTTTTTTTTATTGTTTTTGATATAAACACTTCCATACCATAGACTGACAATCTCGTCTTGCTGGCAAAAGCTCAAATTAGCTTGAAGGGACCACGGGTACCTTGGATATGGGTGTAAAGTGTCTCCAGTATTTATTTATGGAAAAAGCTGTTACAAGATTTCTCCCATCTTTCTAATCAATAAGAAAAGTCTTGGATTAGAACACTGTGAAGCAGCTTCAGGTCTGCTGTACATTTGAAACCTGTCAAAATCCCCTGTCCAGCTTACTAAAAACTAATTATGCTCTAATACCACTAGCAGCAGGGATGTTTTTTACTATAAATGTAAATAATTGTTATTGGTCATCTCAACAGAAGAGACGTATTGGCAGAAAATACAATCAGCTCTGTATGAGAAGATTCATAAAAGACTGCCATAGCATCATGCACATGAAAAGAAATTTGCCATCAGAAACTTGTAGGTCTAATTTCAAAACTGACAGCTTGTGTTTAACAGATTTTATCACATTTAGTGTCAGATAAACACTGTGAGAAGACCCATACCTGAACTGCTAATTTTTTCTTCAAACTTGTGTAAACCTCTATCCAGCAATCTCATAGAGCTAGGTGTTTCACAAACACTTCCATGTGAGCTTTCCTCTTTAATATATTCACAGAGTTTTCACCATGACTGAATATTAGCTCTTCTGTATCGTTTTGGCATTGCACTTCACCTGACTTGCTACACTCTATATGCACTTGTGAGGGTGATGAAAGACAATTGGGCCTTTGTGTTTGTGTCTGGTCCCTCCCCCCACTCCCGCAGTCTCTGATGGGCAGTGTGGCTTGTGGTAGGATAGGAACACCAGGAGGAACTGTCCAGATGCTTACACAATTACAGCATTCCAGAGAGATAGAGAGGCTGAGGAGTTTTCGTCTGTCTTTGGTGCACATAAGCCTGCAAAAAGGTATAAAATGTTGATGGAGACTGAGTCAACTGGGAAAACCCATCTCAGAGGATGCAGATAGTTTCTGAGTGAATCTCCACCCTGACAGGGACACCTGCAGTGTACATCCAGTCCAAATAAAGAACTTTGGTCACTTTGGACAGGTGAACAAAAAATGCTAAGATCCAGTCAAATACGGAGATAAAATGCTAAAGTAGCTCCATGGGTGCTTTTTTTTTCCTTTGTAATGATGGAATCTGCAGGGCCAAAGAATGTAAACATGTATGCTTCCAGAAGAACCTGCTTATAATTCTTTACTCACAGACTGTTGATGAAATCTAAGACTCAGTGAACCCAGGCACAGCTAGACTTCTCAGAAATTTAGAGAACAAGGTGGTCTCACTGAAGTTTGTGACTCAACAGGAGAGACCATAACCTGATCGTACTTTAACATATTGTAATGACAGAATTAATAGTTAAATACTGAATTGACAATATTTAGATACTGTATTAGCAATAAATCTAATCATAATCATCCACATTGTCACTATGTCCTACTTTCTGCATCTGTCTGAGAACCTTACCTACAGGTAAGGTTCAGCATGACAGCACCCTATGCTGCACCATTTGGTGAAGCCATCAAATACGTTAAGAACGAGAGAACTACAAAAAACTTCTCTGCAAAACATTCAAAAGCTTTTTAAAGTAGTTAGGTTAGGAGGAGTGAAATGACAGAATAACTTCCAAGAACAAAAAGAAAATGAGCCAAGATATGTTATTTTGTCTTGGCTAACAAAAGTAGTATTTTTGCTTTGTGGCTGCTTTCACTTCCAGATTAAACAACTGCATAAAATGAACCAACACTGGAAGCTTCATTCTTGTCATTTAGCAGGAAAAAAAATCAGCAAGTTTTCAGGGTTTTCTAGATGAGTTTAGGCATGTTATTCATGGGTGTCTGAACTTCTTTCCAACTCAATTCAAAAATTATCTCTGTTTCCAGAGTTCTCTCACATTATGAGTGAAAAATCATAATCCTATACCAGTCCAAATGAAGTGGAATAATACGGATTATTAGAGAAGTGCTATCTTTTAGAAAAAACCTTTTAAGGAGCAAATATATGGGCACTATGGCCAGCCGTAAGTCTCAGGTATGTTCACATGCAGATTTATATTAGTACTAGATGGTGTCTACCAAGAGGCTTCACTCTTTACAAATAAGCAGAGGAATACTTCAGGATCAGCTTCTCTAGTTTTTCATCTTTCACATTTAAAAATCAGTCTTACTATCCAGGTCCTCCAAATTAAAGATAGCATTTACAATCTAAGAGAAAGAGAAGAGAGAAAAGAAAAAAAAAAAGTGAAATAATAGATGCTATTATCTAAATGAACTCATAAACCTTTAGATAAAAAGGATAGTTAGCTCATGATAGTTAAGATGTCTTTGTCTTATACAGCTGATACTACATCTATTAATCTCAGCTGAAGATCCTCTCCATAAATTATGTTCAGAACACTAAATTGCATTCTTCTGACTATTAAGGGAAGAAGGTTTTACCTATTTATTCAGCATACATTCTAAAAGATATATTTGGTGCAGGCCACACATACGAGCATAGATTTTTTTTTTAGGTCACATCAAAAGCAAAATAAATTAGGAATCCCTGGGTATCAAGCAACATTTATCTCTGCACATACCTTTGCAGAAGAGAACACATCTGTGGTGGATTGACCTTGGTTGGATGCCAGGTACTCACCAGAGCCACTCTATCACTTTGCTCCTATAAGGGCCCAAACAACTCACTCAATGAGACTTTTAGCAGGGCTCACAGTTGTTCATATAAACTCTGAGTTAGACGCACAGGAGAAATACCAACAAGATACTCTAAAGAGGTCAAAACAACAAAAAGAACTTACAACTTCAGAAGAGAACTTTGGTGAAAGTTTAGTGCAACATTCAATCAACACAAAACACTTCTCAAAGCATGAACTTGGCCTATTTAACTTAGCAAACTATAAACGCATTCGATTTTAAGTTACTCTAAAGTTTAAAGAGGGAGTTAGAAGAAGGAGAAAGAAAGAAAGAAAATACACAGTAAAGCACATATATAGCTACCAACTCCTGGATTCCAGTGGCGTTCAGATAGAAATTCCAAGAGGAGATAAGTTGAAAACACCTAACTGCCTTGTGTTCAGCCTTAAATACCCCTTCGCCTTCCTGGCCCTTCCCCCAGGTGGGACTTCTGGTCCTTTGGCCACTCAGGATCAGGACTGGGGTTCCAGGGGTGGGATCTGCAGAATTGCCTCTGGTGTGCCAGAGGTTAGCAGCTACTGTTAACACAACCGGGGGCTTGTCAGCACAAGCCCCGGCGTGCCCTCGGGCAGAGGGGACGCAGCGCTGGCCTCCACAGCGTCCTCGCTGGACGGCTCAGTGGAATCAGCGTGGGATGGGTGCGTGCGCTGGCTCCTCCTCAGAGGAAGCACGTCGGGCAGCCGATGATCAGGATGGTGTTAGCCCGGAGGCAAAGAAGGCGGGAGGGGCTTCTGGTGTGAGTTCCAACACCTTGTCTGCAGGAAGGACCAGCAACCAGCAAAAAGCGCCGAGGAGACGCGGGCTAGCCCCTTTTATGGGGGGGTGGAGCAAGGCAGGGAAAGGGAAAACAACCAATGGGGTACAAGCAGAGGGGAGGATACAATTTTTCAGAACAAATGGGGGAAACAGGGAGGCAGGAGTCATAACAGGGAACCAATTAATAACTACAAAAGGGAGAACTTTCTGGAACAGGGGGAGGTAATTTAGGATTGGGAGCCACCCAGGCGGAGGTAACCTAGACGGCAGTGATCTCTTCTGGTGACTGATACTTGATGGTTTCAGCCCGAGAGCAGGCTGAGCCACCCCAACATACTGTGAAGCTGGAATACTGGCTCTAGGGATGGGGGGTGCAGCAGAGCACGGCCTGACCTACCCCTTTCCTCACACACATGCATCCCAAAATGTCTCAAGACATCTCTGCGGTCTCTTACTCCTCAGCTGGACAGGGGAGAGAAAAGATAAGGAAAGGTTCGTGGGTTCAGATAAGAACAGGGAAGGATCACTCACCAATTACTGCCATGGGCAAAACAGACTTGACTCAGGAGAAATTACTTTTGGTTTTTATCAATCAAATCAGAACAGGATAAAGAGAAATAAACCAAAATCCTAAAACCCTCTTCTACCTACACTTCCATTCTTCCCAGATTCAAATTCACGATTTTCTCTTCCTCCTCCCCTGCAGTAGTGCAGGGAGATGGCAAATGGGGGCTACATCAGTTCATCACACATTGTCTCTACCACTCCTTCCTCCACCAGGCAGGGACTCCTCACACATTTCCTTCCAGCATGGGGTCCTTCCCACAGGATGCAGACCTTCATGAACTTCTCCATCATGGGTCCCCCACGGGCTCACAAGTCCTTCCGACAAACCTGCTCCAGCACAAACTGCTCTCTCCACAGGACTACAGGTCCTCCCAGGAGCCTCCTCCAGCATGTGGTTCCCACATTGTCACAGTCTCCTGTTGGTGCATCCACCTGCTGCTGCCTGGGGACATCTATAGGCTGCAGGTGTGTCTCTACTCTACACAGACCTCCATGGGCTGCAGACCACAACCTGTCTCACCATGGTGTGCACCACAGGCTGCAGGGGAATCTCTGTTTCAGTGGCTGAAGCACCTCTTCTTCCTCTTTCTCCACTGGTCTTTGTGTCTGCAGGACTGCTGCTCTCACATGTTCTCACTCCTCTTTTTCCTGGTGAAAAGAAACATTTGACAGTAATTTTTCCCCTTCAGCATGTTAACCCAGAGGTGCTACCACCACTTCTGACGGGCTCAGCCTCGGCCAGAGGCAAGTCTGGCTTGGAGCCATATGGCGTTGAATCTGTTGGACATGGAGTGTTGCAGCGGGGAGTACTGCAACAAGCATATTTCAAACCAGGAGTCCCGTGGAAACGAATGGACAGATTCGTGGTAGATGTTTCAGAGATGTTTATTTCTCCAGCCGCATGGCCGGGGCTCAGCTCAGGAACTCCCCCAGTCACAGGACCCGAGGGTCCTTGGCCACACCGGGGAACACAAACCAACCAATTGGGAAATGAGGCTGAGCAGGGGCAGGGAAATCCCATGCCTCCCCCCCCAGGGCCCCTCTCCCAGGGCTACATGGCAGGGGAGGAGACCCCAACAATGGAGGAAGCTTCTAGCAGCTTTCCACAGAAACCACCCTTGTAGCCTCCCCATTGCCAAAACCTTGCAATGACAATTCAATACACTACAATTTCTCCACCAGTGAAGTATTCAGCTTCAGGCTACAACAACAAAAGCCTTCTTTTGTCTTAAAACAGCTTTCCCTTCACATTTTCCCAAAGTGGTCTCTAGTTCTCTAAATGAGGCTTTTGCATGATTAGTGGAAAAAGCTGATGCAGCTGCTTTAAAGTGAGCCTTTAAGGCAGAAGAGAAAATTAATAGAGATCAAACCAAACCACAGACTTATGGCAGCTAGATGTCTGCTTATGGACACACCTATAACTTCTTGGGCAGAGCAGGCTGACCCTCTGTTATTGTATTGCATGACTGAAAATAAGCTGAATATTGAGCTGAATAATCTAACCCTGCTCCAGGAATACTTCATGTTACCTCGTGAGACACATTCTCCATGCAATGAGTGTGCAGCAGTGAAAAAGAAATTAAGTTAACAAATGCAGTTAGTATCTCTTCTTGCTCAGAAGATGCCTCTAAGGCAAAATGCTGGTCCTTTTATACTTGATAGGGATTTTGCTATTGACTTCAATGAGTCCCATGTTTACATGTAATTTAGCCAACTTTATTACACATATTCCCCTGAAGGCACCATTGACATTTTTGAAACTTCTGTGCATTAATTTGATTTATACACCTATAGCAATTGTTTACAGAAAAAAAATAAACCGAAAACCAGCCCACAAACCTAATCTACTTTGCCCTTCTAAATGTGGTATTCTGCTACACTAAAATTTCAGTTAGATTATTAGTACAGTGTATTGCACTTGACATTAGTGGGATTTTTCATGCTCTCAAAACAATGACTGTTTAAACACTGAATTTCTGTATTTAGAAGGAAACTTGATGGGTAGGTGTTAATTTGCTTCCCCTAAAATTACTTAAGTGATGTAAACAGCTGCAAGCTGCTGATGAGATATTTGGTGCTGATATTCTTGTGCTTCCCAAGATTTTCAAAATTTCAGGGTTTTTTTGACTGACACCTCCCTCACTACAACCTCGTCTCAGGGAGTTGTAGAGACAAGAGGTCTCCCCTGAGACTCCTTTTACTCCAGGCTAAACAACTCCAGTTCCCTCAGCCAGTCCTCATAGGTCTTAGTCTCCAGACACTTCACTTGCCTTGTTGCCCTTCTCTGGACATTCTCTGGTTACGCAACGTCTTTCTTCAAGTAAGTGACCCAAAACTCAACACTGAACTCAAGGTTCTTCCTCATCAGTGCCAAGTACAGAGGGACAATCACTGCCCTGGTCCTGCTGGCTACACTACTGCTGCTACCAGTAAGGATACCCTGGGTCTTCTTGGCCACCTGTGCATCTGTAAACTGACTGATCCCCTTGTCTAGATCATTGATAAAGACTTTAAACAGGACTGGGGAACATTACTTGTGACCAGCCACCAGTGGGGTTTGGCCATCCAACCAGTTTTCTACCCAGTGAAGAGAACACCCATCCAAGCTGTGAGAAACCAGTTTCTCCAGCAGAATGCTGTGGGAAATGGTATCAAAGGCTTTAATAAAGACAACATGCACAGCCTTTCTCACATCCATTAAGTGGGTCACCTTGTCGTAAAAAGAGATCAGGTTAGTCAAGCAGGACCTGCCTTTCCCAAAACTGTGTTGGCTGGGCCTGATTCCCTAACTGTAGAGCATGTACTGTGTGACAACACTCAAAAAGATCTGTTCCATAACTTTTACCAGCACTGAGGTCAGGCTGACAGGCCTGTAGTTCCTTGGATATTTCTTCCAACATTTTTTGTGGACGGCCATCGCATTGGCCAGCCTACAGTTATCTGGACCCTCCCCAACTATCCAGGACAGCTGATAAATGCTGCAAAGTGGTTTGATGAGCTCTTCTGACAGGTCCCTCAGTATCCTTGGGTGAATCCCATCCAGCTCTGTAGACCTGGGCCTGTCTAAGTGCTGTAGCAGGTTGTTAAACAGTGCCCTTGGGTTTTTGACAACAGGGCATAAGCTGAATTAGCCTCAACAATACCTCCAAGCTAGATGAACCATCATCCTCACTATTTTCCAGCTACACATGCAGACCCTCATATGCAAGGGCCCCTAGGAAGGTGGAACAGTCACAGAGGAGATGCACCTGCTCCAACAGGTGGGAATTTTTGTCATTTCCTCCTATCCCTTAAGTTAGAGATGGGGCCTGTCCCAGGGGAGCAATGGTGCAATTCCAGTAGTCTAACTCTCTACTGAACTCCCATCATCTGCATGTTGATGTTGATTTTATAATCATACAATATCCTTATGGATGCTGGAAGGTACCCATGAAAATCATTGAATTGAATCCCTGACTCCACATTGGGCAATCTTAAATATATATAAGAGCATTGCTTATTTGCATCTTGAATACCAACAGAATTGGGGTGACAGTACTTTCTTCGGGGGAGATTGTTCCACTGCTGAATCATCCTCTTAGGGAAGAACTTAGTAATTGCTTTAAGCCATTTCTTCATGTCCTATCACCGATCCCAGAGTTAAATGATCAGCACATCCTTATCAAATTGTGAATCATTAACAGTAAAGTTAGTTTATATTTTCCATTAAATTACTTAAAATGCACACTCAATAGAAAATTCCTTAGTTATCCATGGAGAAATTTTAAATCCAGGGAAAAAAAAGTAAACAAGTAAGGAGAGGTTTTCTGAAAATTTACACTGCTGTAATTACATGTAGAAAAAGTAGAGAAAGAGATTTAAAACTGAAGGGAAGAATATGTATCTTCATCCATCGCAGGAAGAGATGAATCAGCAATAGTCTTCTGCCTCTGGAGACCTGGTTTGAAATTGCATAAAAAGTAAGTAACTGTTCTCTGGCTTCCACATTTAGATGTAATTTTCACCATTAAATGCAAAAAAAAAAAAAAAAAAGAAGGAACAGCAACAACAATAAAAGACATAATTACTTATCATGACTGACAGGAAGCAGAGACTTGTCAATAGCGGAACAGAAGGAACATGGCAGGGGAAAACTGAAGTATATTGGCACCTGTCTGCAGTGTGTTGTGCTCCAATTAGTGCTATTAGTTCCTCATGTTTAGGAGTCAGACATCCAGTACAAAATTGTGTACTACAAAACTTGCAAAGCTTTGCACAGGAATGGGAGAGGGCCTGTGGTGGCTCCTGCTGAGAATGGCCTGTGGCCACCAGGGACAATGGGCAGAGATCTGGCTGCTTGCCCATGAAAGAACAGCTGCTGTGTCGGGTTACTGCAGCTGTTCACTATAGGTGAGATTGCCATGGCACCACCCTGATGTTAGAAAGACAGGCACCTTCTGATGATGGTTCCTGGGTGGTTTTCCTGACCCCTACAACCTTAACCAATGGATGGCACTACCAATTTCCACTGCTATGCAAAGAGAATAGGTTAAAATTCTTTTGCATTGGATTCTTAAGACCACAAATTATGGTTTAAAAAAAATTGTAACTATTTTTAAATATACTATAGCAATCTGCCTCATCATAAAATTTCACTGCAGAAACTCCATACTGGACAGTATTTTGGTTTTTACATTTTAGCATTAGAGATTACTATTTCACTGAAAGTGAAGGAAATCTTTTGTTATGTTTTCACTGTATGAGAGACTTGTCACTTGGTCCAAAGAAGAGCTAGCATCTGCTTAAATTTTCTTGCCTTCAAGAAAAAGGTTGGGGTATGAATGTATCTATTGCTATGGCAAACTGCAGGTCAGAGAAAGTACTTGAGATGTAATTAACATTGGAGAGTTGAGAAGGAATTGCTAAGGACCTATTTGTTTGTTAGAAGACAGTATCTATAATGATTCAGGGTCTGAAGGGGTCAGCTGATAAAGAGCAGATTTTGGTGCACTATAATTACAGAAATAGACAAATACATTTACAGAATGAATTTTTTTTTTTTTTTTTGTAAGAAGACAGAAGTGTGCATATTCAAAAAGAAAGTCTCTAACCATACATAAGGGTCAAGCCAACAAACAAGGAGATGTGTATTATAATCTGAAAACTGGTATAGTGGGGCATCTCCATAGTGACATATGGAGAACTTCCCTGGCCTGAAACTTTATAGCAATAACTGGTTCAACAAAGTACTCGTTCTGCAGAGAAGTTAGAAATTATAACTGGAATAAGATGAATTGTTTCAGATGAATGCACTGCATGTACAGAGGAAGTCAGCAAACTCAGCTGACCTGAAGATTTTAAACAGTTCAGTTGCCCTATGGCTGTCCAGTATGGCACATAACCAATGGGTGGTAGGGTTTTTTGTTTGTTTGTTCGGGGGGTTGAGGGGTTTTTTTTGGTTGGTTGGTTGGTTGGTTCTTTACTGTTTTAATCTTCTTTTTATGCACAGGAGACTGGATCATACTGGGAAGTGAAGGTTTCAATAACCAAATTATCTTTTCATTTCTACAGAATATGTCTCTTCAAATGGTTTGATACTCTCCTCGAGGCACTGCATTTGGATCCACTAGGAATTCCACAGTGGATGTTTCTTCTCAGACACAATCTCCTTCTATTCCAGCTGTCTCATTCATTTTCATCCTCTTGCCATAAGACTTGAGATGGAAAAAAACATGGGTAGAAAAATCAGACTGTAAAGGCTTCTGAATTGGCTCACCCCAGAAACACATAAAGAAATAATTTCCAGCTAACATTATCCAATTACAAAAATTTTCCATATATTTCCAAGGTACAATGACCACAAGAAAAATTCCTCAACAGGCACTTACAGGCAATTAACTATACAGGAAATAGCAAAAAATACTGTTACAGCAATCATTCTAAGTTAATTAAATCAAAAGACAAAACTGGAGTAATTCTAAAATTTATGCTTAATAGAAAAAGCTAGTCATTAAACCAACAGTGAAACCTGGGTAAGACAGGTATAGCTTTTATTTTACAAGGTTTGGTACAGCTGTGATGAAGGCATGATGACATGGATTTAATACTTATTTAGTGCCCATATTTTTTGTCATATTTGTGTTATCATATTTCCATATGATAGTGCCCTATTCTGTGTTTTTTGTGAGTCTTAAATGAGTCTTAGTGGTGTACACATGCTATGAACCATTTTCTAACCAAAATTGTGGTTTGTGAAACTCCTCACCTGCCCCTTAAAACACTGCTAATTGTTGCAATCAATAGTTTGCATTTCAGAATGAATAGTTCAACATAAGCATAATTTGGAATCCTATTTTCCTGCTCTGACAAGAGTTTTTTCTACTTATCCTGATGGAGTAGTTTCTTGTATAGTCTGTCAGACAGTGCTTACTGGTTTAGGAAACAGCATTTACATTGTGCAGGTGGAGCTCTGCACAAGAAAGGATCAAACTACCTCAGAAAATCTAGTAAAATAATTTGTGGATCTCATTATTTCTTTTTGTCATTACGAGACACAAAAATATAACAGGATGAACTAAATAGCTCCTTCCTTAAATTACCAGTTTAATGATAGAAGTGTAGAATTAAATAAGAAAATTAATTACATAACTAGCAGTGGTTTAACTATTCCTCTATCAAAAGTAGATAATAACCTTCTCTACAAAGGTATTTAAAAAAAAGATGAATCTTTCTTTTAAGATTAACCAAGGGTAAAGATTCTATTTAAGGATTACACCACAAAGGACTTATGAGATCAGAAGAGCTTTGCAAACAATACAACAAAAAAAGAAAAAGGCACATTTGGGATTTCAAATCCTAGTAAATGTATTCTGGAATATCTTGTCACAATGTCAAAAATAGAAAACCTCCAAGTTGTGGAAAAATACTTATAAAGATGGAAGCATAGCACCCTTTCTTAAGCTAAAACAAGCTAAGCAATCTCATGAAGATGATGAGAAAATGAAAGGATGACAGTCATAGATACTTTAAATTGGGTAAGCCATGACAAAAACATGTTTTCCTCTTTCCAGAAGAAAAGAAAATAAAATGTTCAGCAGCGAACAAGCACCAACATGCTTTGATCCCATCACTCAACCTACAGTACAGCTCTTTCCTGTTCAACTCTGCCAGCAAGCCACTAACAACAGCAATCAGACTGAACAAACAGAAGCCGAGAGGAACATCAAGAAAAAACAGCCTTCCACTTCAGTGACACAGACATGAATTTTGCAATACTGGTGATAGCAAATGAGATTAATGTTTTCATTATCATCATTTTTATTTGATACTGAATTGCTTATAGTATACTGATGGCTTATCCTGTTAGTAAACTGCCTTTGATTTACTTATGTGAACAGGGAGGCTTATGCTAAACTTGGCAAACAGAGGAATTACAAGATTCATTTCAATTCAACATTCTTGATGTTTATTTCTGTCTCAAGGCTTGCCCTTTAAATATGCCTTCTGAGAAAGTAGGATGGATCATGTCCTTCAGCCTTAAAGACTTAAAAATTATGCTGTTAATTCTGACCCTCTATTAATTTTGGGAATAAGGTTCTTGAGTTTTTCCAAAAGCCAGTGTATTAAAACAGAGCAGGCTCTACTGAAGGTTTCCACAGAGGAAGACATTAGAAACATTACAACTAAAACAATTCGTATGTGCCCAGGATCATCTTTTTTATTTTTCTTTTCTCCTTTAATAAGCATAAAGTCACTATTAAGGACCACCTTTGTTTATTTTTCTAATTTTTTCTTTAAACCACATTGTCTGTTAAAGCATGATAGAGATCTTGTTGCCCAAGTCACTCCCTAAATCATTAAAATGTGGCTTCCAATGTTTTTCTTCCTTTACATTATGAATTATGTGTGGTTTATTAAGATAAAAACACTTGCTTGTCAGAGTGCCATGTTGCATAGATCATGCTGATATTACATTTACTTTGTTTTAGTAATAGAGTGAACTGATATAAGTCAATGGAAAGAACATAGTCAGCTGTCTTGCATCTACAACAGTACTCCTAGCATAATAACAATAAAAACCAACAATTAGAGCAAATTGATAGCTCTAGGTACTGCATCTGACCTATGATCTTTTGCAGGTTACCAATAAAAAGCAACGCTTTTGCATTGCATACTTTAGGTTGGATTCTTCAGATGATTACACTCAAGTAACAGTAATATGTTGATAAATTATCAGGCTCAGTACTAATATAGCTGAATCTAAGAAGATGAAAATAATACTGGCGACGTCATGTTCTTTGGCAGGCACAGCATCTTCTGATACCAATAATATGCATTTGAGTTACTATCCAGTATTGACCTAAAAAGATGGTTGTGAATGCTCCATGCCTTAAGCTTTTTTTTAGGCATCCATGTAAAATTTAAAATTCATTACACTCATTTTCTCAATGCTTTTGTAGGCTACACATAGCTTACTGAGTGGTTAAATGTCATAAAGTAGAAGAAACACTTCATTATTTGCTCTGCTGTTAAAACTGACTGAGCAGTAAGGTTTGTGCATGTTACTGCAGTCACATCCAAGGAAGCAGTACACCATTTTCTAAAGGACACAAAGATAAAGGAAAACCAGAATGCAACCAATTAAACATACCTGATAATAATAAATTTGCTTTTGAGTATCTATAAGTAGCTTTGGTTTATCTGCCCCCATTAATAGTTTATTTTCTGGTCAGGTGCACTATTGATTGTTCTGCACTGAAACAACTTTTTCCTCATTAGCTTTCCAAATTTCTAGCCTCAATTTTCTTCAGATACAAAAGCTGAGCAAGATTATGTGAGACTTGTTGCTTAGCAACAGTCCTATTCCTAAAAGGATAATGTCTGAGCACTCCGTGTCATCTTCTCATGAAAGAAGTCAGATATCTGTCCATTTACTCCGCAGTGTTTCAGGACTTTTCTCTCTCTCTTTCCCTCCCCTTCCCTCCTCAATTACAAATGAAAGTCTAATTATTCATTAACTCACAGTTTATATAATGCAAATGCAACTTACACACTCTTTATACTTGATGCATCTGTATTTGTCCATGGGAAAACAAGTGCTTATGTTTCATTTCTCTGCAGAGCAGGAAAAAGAACCTAAAAGTGCTGACATGTTGCAAAATTAATGGAAGGATGGGAGAGGAGAGGGGAGGAGAGGAGAGGAGAGGGGAGGGGAGGGGAGGGGAGGGGAGGGGAAAGGAAACCCCATCGTTTATTATACTTTGAAATAATCTTATCCTTTGAAGAAGATTTTTGGCCCTTCTAGGAACAATAGATGGTTGGCCCCTTAAGTCCTACAGAATTAAAGAATGCAGAGGCTTGAATAAAAAGAAATGAACTCTCTCTTTGACAACAGTTAACATTTTTTTTGTTGGTTTGTTTTTTTTAAGAGCCAGTGATTCATTCTTATTACATCATCTCTTTACAAAACCAGTCTATTTACATTCCTGCTAAATTGCCCACAAACGAAAATCCTTCTATTTTAATAAAATTAACATGTCACTTAGGGGATGAATGTACATACTGTACAGAACAGATGACAGGTCCTACAGGAGAACCATTTGAACAAGCACTGAGAGAATATGAACAACAAGAAAATGAAATAGAAACAGAACAGTGATGTGTTTTAACCACACAGCCTTTTGCTCACTCTAGTGGGCTGAAATAAAGACAGTTTAATAGGGAAAAGAAACCCCTGCATGCATGCACAAGCAAAGCAAAACAAGAATTCAGGCACTACTTCCCATGGGCAGGCAGGTGTTCAGCCATCTCAAGGAAAGTTGGGCTTCATTACACCTTATGTTTACTTAGGAAGACAAACACCATCCCTTATTCCCTCCTTTCTCTGTCTTCTCCAATTTTATATACTGAGTATGACTACCTGGTGTTGTCAAACGGTGTGGGATATTTGCATCAGCTGGGATCACTCGCCCCAGCTTTAGACCTTCACCAGCTTCTCAACAATATAAAGCTGGGGAAAGAAGAAGGAAGGGATGAATGTTCAGAGTGATGGTGTTTGTCTGCCCAAGTTTGACTTGATGGTTTATTCCACCTCAGATACTTGCTCTCTGCTATTCACTCAGATGCCAGGTAAGGAGAGATGGCTGGAGGAAAGATCTGCTCATCAGCCTCAGTGCTTCTGTAAAATGTTTACGGTCACAGTAATCTCTCTCTCACGCTGGCTTTTCATGACTGTGCCTGAGTGCACTCCTGCCTCTGCGTCCCCTTGGAGTGGATCCCACTCAGCCCGGTCAGCTCCGGACGCAGCAGGCTGCGGGGGCCAGCCCCCGGACTCCGGGAGACCAGAGGTCTGGCTCGTGGGTCCTTCCACAGGACCGCCGGGATGGAGGCAAGCGGTGGAGGGAGGAGGCAGACTCAGAACTGGGTTAAATCTGGGAAGTTTATTGAGCCTCGGACGGGAGGTCCCACCTACCAGGAATGCCCAGTTCGGAGCGAGCTCCAGAGGCACCTGTGGGAGGTTTTATGGGTGGGTGGTAACACGGGAGGGATTACAGTGATGACCAATCGAAGGAGGGAAGGGTATGGTGAACAGAATGAAGGATGTTTCAGGGAACCAACCATGGGAGAGGAAGGGAGGGATCCTTTTCCCTTAGCCAACCACATGATGCCCCTGTCAGAACTTTCTAGAAGCCTGGGAAGGGTGCCAGCACGATTGGCAAGGGCCAGGGAGGAGACAGAGGTGGGAAAAGGGGTAATTGGCAGCAAACTGGGGGGATACAAACTGGGTAAATACAAAGGTACAAAACTTGAGGGGAGACCCAGACTGAACCAAAGCAAAACACACTCCCACACACTCCATCTTGGAATCACATTATGCACAGCTGACACAGTCAAGTTATATATGAAGTGGAAGGAGTTCAATGTTCACTTAAACTCTTTAGTCTTCAAAAGCTGGCCTGTGATTTTTCAGGCAGGACATTTGGCCCAAGAGACCAGAGAATATACAACATCACCAAGACACAGACAGGTATCTTCAAGCCAGGTGAGGTGGGAGAACCAAAGTACCAAAGACCAATGACAGAGGCTTGAATGCTTACTAGATATTTTGAAGCCTTTATAGGGTTCTTGCTTACAAGCAAAGGTATCCTGGTGACATAAGAACAATTTGCTATCGTGGTAGTACATTGCTGAGTGATCCACACTTTTCTACCTGATATAAATATTTATTAATCACCTCAGCTGCTATTTTTTTCTTCTCTTCTCTATGGGTCTAGGAAAGTCAGGTCCTCCCTGACCAACCCAACTTCCTCTTATGACCAGATGACTTGCCAGGTGGATGAGGGGAAGGCTGTAGATGTTATCTACCTGGACTTCAGTAAAGCCTTTGACATTGACTCCCATGGAAAAGCTGTCAGCCCATGGTCTGGACAGGTTCACTCTTTGCTGGGTTAAAACTAGCTGAACGTCTGGGACCAGAGAGTGGAAGTGAAAGGTGCTGCACCCAGATGGTGGATGGTGACTATCACTGTCCCCCAGGGATCAGTGGTGGGTCCACTCCTGTTTAATACTTTTATTGATGGTCTGGATGAGGGGATCACAGAATCACAGAATTACCAAGTTGGAAGAGACCTCTAAGATCATTGAGTCTCACCCATGCCCTAGCACCTCAATTAAACCATGACACTGAGTGCCACATCCAGTCTTTTTTTGAACACATCCAGGGACGGTGATTCTACCGCCTCCCCGGGCAGACAATTCCAGAACTTTATCACTCTTTCAGTAAAAAAACTTTTTCCTAATATCCAACCTATATTCCCCTTGGCACAGCTTAAGACTGTGCCCTCTCATTCTGTCAGTTGCTGCCTGGAGAAAGAGACCACCCCCACCTGACTACAGCTGCCTTTCAGAAAGTTGTAGAGAGCAATAAGGTCACCTCTGAGTCTCCTTTTCTCCAGGCTAAACAACCCCAGCTCCCTCAGTCGTTCCTCATAGGGCTTGTGTTCCAAGCCCCTCACCAGGCTTGTTGCCCTCCTCTGGATGCATTCAAGTGCCTCAACGTCCTTCCTGAACTGAGGGGCCCAGAACTGGACACAGTGCTCAAGGTGCGGCCTCACCAGTGCCGAGTACAGGGGAAGAATGACCTCCCTGGTCCTGCTGGCCACACTATTTCTGATACAGGCCAGGATGCCTTTGGCCTTCTTGGCCACCAGGGCACACTGCTGGCTCATGTTCAATCGGCTGTCAACCACCACCCCCAGGTCCCTTTCCACCTGCGCACTGTCCAGCCACACTGCCCCCAGCCTGTAACAGGGGGGTTATTGTGGCCTAAATGCAGGACTCAGCACTTGGACTTGTTAGACTTCATCTTATTGGACTGAGTCTACCATTAGCAAATTCATGGATGACACCAAGCTGGGTGGAGTATTGATCAAGCTGGATGGAGGGCAGGAAGACTCTGCAGAGGCAAGACAGATGTGCTGAGACAGAACATCAGCAAGAGGTTTAACAAGGCCAGGTGCCGGGTCCTGCACCTGGGTCACATCAAGCCCATACAGTAATACAGGCTGGAGGCAGAGTGACTGGAAAGTTGCCCAGTGGAAAAGGACCTGAGGGTGCTGGTCTACAGCTGGCTGAACATGAGCTGGGAGTGTGCCCAAGTGGCCAAGAAGGCCAGTGGCAGCTTTCCCTGTGTCAATACTCTAGCCAGTAGGGCTAGAGAAGTGAACATCTCCCTGTAGTCACCACTGGTGAGACCACACCTGGCTACAGTTCTGGCCCCTGTTGATTTTAAAGGACATAGAGATACTAGAGCATGTCCAGTGAAGGGCAACAGAGAGCATGCCTTATGAGGGAGTGTCTCGGTTTTGAAAGACAGGTGTCTGCTAAGGAAGGCAGAAGCCCCCCTTGAAGTGGCAGATATAACCCTTTTTCCCTCCAAGTTATTATATTTTGAAATCAAGGGCCTTTAGGCAAAGATGTGGGAAATAGGAATAACAGTTCTTTACTATATATATATATATATATATATATATATATGTATATAACCAGTCAAACAAAACAACAACAACTATGGCAGTAACAGCACACACAAACCCAGTCCCAGCCTTCTCGGCTGTCGGGCCCTTTCCCCTCGGGTGCAGTTCCGCTCGCAGCCGGCAGGGGCGCTGGCGGCTCCCGGTGAGCAGGGCAGGTGCGATGGTTCCCCCGCGGCTGCAGGGGGCGCTCCGGAGCGAGCTCGGGGAGCACGCGGCACTGGCGGCCTGGGATCCCGGGAAGGGATGGGACAAAGGCTTCACAAACCCCTGGGCAGCCGATCCCGGACTCTCAGGAACAGCAGGCTGGAAACGGCAGGCGGGAACAGCAGGCTAAAGCGGCAGGGACGAACGCAAATCCCGGGTGGCAGGCGAGATGTATCCAGATGGGAGAACCCCACGGATGCCCAGGCAGGCAGGGCGAGCAGGGCTACAGCGTAGCGAAAACTCGAAGCAGCAGCAGTGGGTCAGGGCAGCCACAGCTCGGCCTCCAGCAGGGCAGGAAAAGCGGCTTTTGGGGTCCCGGCGTTGTTTCCAGCAGGAAGAGAAGAACGGCCAAAAAGAAGAAACAGCAGCTCCTTTCTCTGCAGCTTCTCTCTCCGGACGCTCAGAGCGAACTGCCTCCACACCCAGGTGTAGACAAAAAAAGTAGCCAGGCCCGCCCCACTCCCTTTTTTGTCTTTCTTAAGTACAGCTATTTGTCCCCTAGCAACATGCATATGGGAGAAAATTCCTTTAACAGAAAAAAAAACCCTAAGACTAAACTAAAACCCCAACAGGGAGCTATGGTTGTTTAGTCTCAAGAAAAGGAGGCTCAAAGGGGGACCTCACTGCTCTCTACAGCTGTGACTCTGAGGACGGTGCTCTGTCAATTTAACACCAAGGTTGTGGGTTCAATCCCCATATGTACCATACACTCGAAAGTGGGACCTGTTGAGTTGGATCCTTTTCAGTTAGGAATATTAGTGGCTTACCTGAAAGGAGGTTGTAGTAAGGTGGGGACTGGCCATTTACTGTGCTTGAAGTAAGAGGACAAGAGGAAATGGCATTAAACTGAGATGGGAGATTCAGATTAGATATTAGGAAATTTTTTTTTCTGTCAAGGTAGTCAGGCATTGGAGTAGGTTGCACAGGGAGGTGGTGAAGTCTCTGTCCCTGGAGGTGTTTGAGAGGTGCCTGGATCTGGCACTAGGTGATGTGGTTGAGTGATTTAGGGATTATAGGTGAATGGTTGGACTGGATGATCTCAAAGATCTCTTCCAATATTGATGATTCTGTGATTCTATGATTCTTACAGAAAAGCTGTTCTCTGTTCTACACGTTTGCCTTCAAACATAACCTAGTTTGTATTCCTCACTATTAAAATAATGAATATAACTGTGTGATACACAGTTATAACTGTGATAATTGTGTGAATTTAAATGTGTGATACATATCTTGGAGTCTACTGTAGCCCCAAAATTATCTATGTATAAAAGCTAACAGGAAAAAAACCCTTTAAAAATATCTTCCACTGCCTTTCTGAAAGACAGAAGCATGTACATTTCTTGGTTTGGTCTCCCAATTTATTACAGTCAGTCCAAGTTGAATGCTCTTTTTCAGAATACATTACCTCCTGCAGCCCATGCCAGGAAAGAGGACTTAATAAGAGTGATGTGATGATGCCTGTATGCTGTGTTAAACAAAGGATGTCACTGTAATATAAGTCATTGTATGTATCAGAATCTTTGTATTCTGACAGAATTTATAATGTGCAAAGTAAAACAAGAATACATAATTTTACAAATGCTTTTTAGCTACTCAAATGAGCAGCTGAAAAATACATAGCAGTTTGTAATTCAAGGGCAGTAGAAGGAAAAACTCTCCTTTTACTTGTCCGTCTCTTCCTCTTGTACTCTGTATTTCTTTTTCTTGTTATTGTTACCATGGCCTTTCCTGCAGAGCTTTCATATGTATTGATTTCATTTTGGCTATCTACACTCATAACCTGTCATTACCTGTATTTACCCAGAGTCTCCGGTTCCTCAAATTGACATGGCCTGCTACATTTTAAATGAGGTTGTAGATCTACAATATAACCGACAGTATCATTAGTGGTTAGGATCACACCGTCTCCCTTCTTCCACTGACCTCTTCCTCACTGTCACCTTTCTTTTAACACTTACACCACATCATTCAGTATTGGCAGTTAACCATTCAGCTGTACCAATAAGTTGCATATCATCTTGCACCAAGAAAAAAAAAGAGAAAAGAAAAAAAAGAAAAAAAAAGAAGGACGTGCTCCAGCAGGTAAAGAATTGAAAGCAAACAGAGAAATCAGGGGTTTTGCTGTCTGTGTGTTTCTCCCTGAGTCTGCAGTTGGTTTCTGTGCTGTAAAAAGCTTTAAGAAGTCACAGACTGTCCTTCCCTGTTACTTCCCCAGAGTCACTACATATTGAATTGATTATTGAATAAACTTATCATGCCACAGCCAAAACTTTTGTGTGACCACAAAACATGAATTAGTGCAGTGGTCAAGTAAGTTAGAAGGGAGAAGTGAGGACAGACCATCTCTGCTGTCAAAAGGTCATTTGTGAAACAACACTTAAAGAATTAATCTTTCCAATTTTGAGGTCAGTGTAAGTCTGGCAGAAACAGTAAGGTATTCCATCTGCTGGCTAGAAATGCTCCTGTATTCAAAATAATTGCAAATTAAGAAAATAATTGGGCTTCACCTGAACTTGCACCAGGTTTTGAACCAAAGTCCATCTGTACCAAAACTTTCCTCTACAAAACTTTTGCTATTAGCCCATAACAGTAATCTTCTGGACAGCAAAAGGATTTGGATGGGAAAAGACACTCCACAGTATGGTTTTACTCTACCTTCCCAACACTTACTGCCAGATTGCAAGAATAAGACTCGACTGTTACAGCAACTCCGGCACCCACTCTGACTTTACACACTTATAAAACCAACAAGACCACTACTTTTGCCAAAAGCTGCCAAAACAATCTGGCTGGTATGGCTTCTGCATATGAAACCATGGAAAAGTATGGTGTTGATTTTGAATTTGTGCTTTCTGCCTCCCTGTTTCTTCCCTTTATCCATTTATACCTGTGACAGTGAAGGTGAACAAGATATTCTTTGTGTAAAAAGAGGAGGTGACCATGTTGACAGTATAGTTGAGAATTTCTGTTCAGCCTTAATAATTTCATTCCTTTACATTTTAAAATCAATCATTTTGGTCTTGGTGTTTTCATGTTAGTATCACTGCAATCATTATTTCTTAACATATTTTATATAGCTTCCAGTAGATTTCAGGAAATATCTTGTTAGTTTTCTCTTGTTTTTTCAAAATTTCATTTAGTTATTAAAAGTTCAAGATAATTTCTTATTTTTTACTTATTTTTTCTTCCTTTAGATTTGTTTTACTAGAAGTTCTGCTTTATCTTTTCCTTTATAGTATTTTTTCCTTTATAGTATTTTTTCCTTTACCTTCTATAATGATAATTTAGCTTCATGCTTTCAAGGTTATTTGATTCATTGCCTTCCTGAGAGTATTTTTGTGCGGTTTCTTCATCAGGATATCTTCCATATACATTCTTTTCTTTTAATATTCCCTGACAGTTCTTGTTCTGTTAGTATTTCTCTCTTTCTTATCAGTCAAAATGCTAACACTTTCCCCATTGTGATGGTCGTGCTGGTATCTCATTAAACCATGGATCACACTGACTGCTGAAATACAAATAGTTGCTCATTTATTCTCCTAATAATAAATACATACCATTCCCTTCCCCTTCCCTTTCCCTTTCCCTTTCCCCTTCCCCTTCCCCTTTTCCTTCCCATTCCCCTTCCCCATTCCTTTCCTTCCCTTCCCCCACACCCCTCTTCCTAGCACAGTTCTCTTTGTAAGCAAAATTTATCCTGTGCTGAAAGGTGCCACCCTTCTCTTTCTCCCAGGTTAGCTAATGGACAAGCATTTGCAGTTTTTGGAGACAAGCAGATTCTACCTTGAATTCTTGCTCAGAGCTCTGTTCTGGGAGGACTACAAAAGTACTGCATATATTGGAATGATGTACCAAAAAATGCTGTGCACTAGAGCAGGACAGACAGAAAAACAAAATTCTACGCTTCTGCTGTCATGTCTCCCACACCTGAATATCACAATAGCCCCACCTACAGTTTTCACGATGTTCTTTGTCTTTCTCTAATCTCTGGACCAGAAATGGATTCAAATGACTTTCCACGGCCTTATGAAGAGATTGCAACCTTGTTTGAAATTCCCTTTAGCAGGCTCTTTTTGCTTCTCAATTTGTTGATCATGTTGAATAGTTTGTCTTTCCACTACTGTGTGGCTGAGGAAGGTAGACACTCCAAGAAGCAATGAGTCTGTCTTCTGTGATGAGCTTTGGAAACCAGGCTGCTAATTGCCATGGCTGTGATTCCGTTTGACTGATAGATCTAGGAGGCAAAGCACTGTCTCTGAAGTTCACCATGATTTACAAGTGAGCCCTCTGGCTTTCTTACTGAGTCACCATGCCAACCACAAGTAACATGGTAATGGTCACTAAACGGGTAATATGTTCTACTAGCTTTTCACCCTTCAGTGCATGTGTCTGTAAATGGTTTACAATGCATTAATATTAGTTTGCCATAAAATAGAGTCCTCCCTCTCCTACTGTTCAGACTAGGCACATATATATGAATTAGATGCGTACATAGCAATCATACTGTAGAGCAGTGTCACTTGTACATTGTAATTCTTCACGTGATTTCCTGTGGGTTTTTTTGTTGTTTTACCAATACATAGTCATTTAGTTAAATCATGTATTGTAACTGTATAAGTTTTCATTAAAAACTGGTCATGTTTTGTTTCCAGAATGTACACCACATGGCACTCAGGTGTGTTTTTTTAAGGCTCTCAACATTGGAACTGTTTCTGTAACACAAAATACCAAGAGAGTGTCAAATAATAAGAAAGTTAAGTTTTCGTATGGAAAAGATGGATGTCCGTATAATGATAAGTAACTGTTTACAGTTTTGTGAAGCTTGTGGGATTCTTCTATTAACATTTTTGTGAGAAAATTACTATGTGTCTCAGTGTGAAGTTCTAGCACTCATGCAAGTGTATATACATAGTGTTTGTGTGCTGGGTCTCTACATAAAACACAAATTTCTTATAGTACAGACATTATTGAACAGAAATTTTTATCTCTGAAAAGCCTCATGCTATTTTCTTCTTGCAAATAGATGACTAGTAAAAAAATAAAATAGAAACCAGTCTTCACAAACATCTCCAAGGTCACTGTGCTTAATAAAAAAAGTGTTTAAGGAAAAGAAGAGCCAGCAGCAGATGTGGATGGGTTCAAAGATTACTTACACACAAACTCAATTCATACAGTCCTGTGGGACCTTGTCAGTGGACCTGAGACATCTGGGTGATGTTCTTGTAAGGGCACTGTCAAATAGCTTTGAATGTCTGTAGAGATTAGGGTAGATTTTCAACAGTTTGAGAAAGGCAAACTTTTGAAACTTCATGCCCAGTTTCAAAAAAGACAAAAATGTGGTGCAAGAAACAGCCAACCAGTCAGTTTGATCCCTAAAAGAGTAATGAAGCGGATTCTCTTCAAGACTATTTCTAGGCACATAGGGAGAAGCAGGTGATGGGAACAGTCACTGTGGCTTGAGCAGAAGCTGATTCCCAACCAACCTTGCTGTTTTCAGTGAAAAAATAGCTGGATTTTTTGATAAGGGGGGAACAGGAGATGTTAGCAGAGCTTCCGAAAATCTCATAAAATATCCTTGAAACCAAACTGGAAACTGAGTTGTCTGGATGGCTTTCCTATCAGGTGGTTGGGCATTTCAGCTCAGGGATAGTGGGAACCATGTGTGCTGTATGTGCCAGCAGGCTGGTATCTCATAGGGTCTCATTGAGCATCTCCTGGGGCCTGTCCTGTTTATGATCTCTATCTCCTACCTGGGGAGGTCACAAAGTGCACTCAAGATTGCAAGGGAAAAACCAGCTGATGACCACACATTTTCAAATCCCTCTCTGATCAAGAATTGGAGAAAATCAGTTTATTTATTTATTTTTGCAAAATATAGGTTAGCTGCTACAAGCAACCTTTTCCTGTTGGCAGTGCTCCAGATACTAAGAAAATCAGCATAATGAGTCTTAAAAATTAATTAGAAGAACCCTTCAGATGATGAAGAGTCCTTGTTCTACCTCCTTATTAGTTCAAGGTTCCTTTTTTGGCGGAGTCTGATCTATCATTTTACTTTTCTCTGGTTTCCTCTAGATGCAATATTCTATGCTTTAGAATGACACATCACGTGAAGTGAAGGTTACATTACTTAAAGAGTTTTTAAAACTAGTTTAATAATTTTTTATGGATACTGTTTTCAGAATTTTTACCTAGATAAAAAGTAACTTTTTTCTTTATTTTTATATTAAAATGTTAATTCAGTGGAAAATGTAATAGCAAAGAAAAATGCCTCATCTACTACAAAGATGTATTCATCTACTTGCCTGTTAAAGAGTAATGTCAAGGGAAAATTTAAGCAGTCAACAGTTTTTTCTCTTGCAGAAAAATCATAGTTTTACACAAACTACCAGGGGTTTGAACAGTGTTATTTTTAAAATTGTGAGTTTAATAGTGTTCAAATTAAGCAGATATGAAATTGAAGGTGGAAATCATTCTCTGTGTGTAGAAAATGACTTTTTTTTTGGTCACAGTTAGAATGCTTGAATGTTAGGCCCTCAGAGTAATAGAACAATCTTAGCAGTAGAATGCTAAGAAATTCTAATAAATTTTGCTGACTCTCACCTGTATTCATTTAGGATCTACCTTGGCACCTTTTACATGTACCTGGCACCTCTTCTATGCTACTTGGCATTATCTTAATTCTACAAGTGGAGATAACTAATTAGCTCATTGTTGGATTTACCCTCTTTCTGTCCATGCCCATAAGGTAGTTATCCAAATAATTAGATTCTCTGACCTCTTAAATTAGATTTGGCAGTATTTTTCCATCTTTATTGACCCTCTTCTTCACCTCAGCCTAAAATAAAACCAGAGAGGGAAATTTTAAATTAACATAGTATTTATTTGAAAAGTACTGTGTCTAATGCAGATCGATCGAATGCAGCTATTATAGTGCCTAACCCTTGCCTTCCAGAGATCCCAAGACTACTTTATACCTGTGTTCTAAATAATTTATTCTCAGCCCAGATTTCAAAAATGCCTGAACTACAGCACTTCTCACTTTTATTTTGAATTAACAACATTCAGATATGAATAATGTCTTTTAGGTAGAGCCGTGTGTTATGATCTGATTAGTGTGAGTGAGATGCCTCTGCATGAACTAAGATGAGAGATATATATGAAACCATATGCTGAAGTCAATAATACAGATTTTATTCAACAGTAAATATGAGGAAGAGAGAGAAAAAACTAGAAAAGAGGGGGGGAATTGCAAATAGAGAGAGAGAGAGAGAGATATCCAGTCACCACCCATGGATCCAGTGACTTCCCATTGATCCTTATTCATCCTGGGCATCTCAGTGGTGCGGGTCTTGGAGTCATTTTTCTGAGGGTACCACCTTCATACAATTCAAGTTCCAGTTATCCATGGGGTGGATGCTTCCATGGGGTAGATATTCCCATAACTTGGAGTGGCATGTGTCTGAGCAGTTGCTTCCTTTTGCACAGTGGGAATTTTTTGTCCAGATGCATTGACTAGGATGTGTTAACCAGATCTCACATCTGTCAGCAAGTTCATTGTCACATTTCATTTTAAAAGGATCTTAAAATTTTCATGACCTCAGATCTTCAAAAGGAATTGATCAATCTTGCTGAAGTAGGAACATCTATTGGCATGATCAATAGACCTTGTCTCAAAAGATCTCATTTATGAGGAAGAGAAGAAAAGGATTTATTAGAAACAAAACTCTTGGGATCATGATGGATCCATGGTTTTCTATATATGTGGCAGTCAAATGTCCAAAAACTGACATTTATTTCTTACATAAAAGAAAAAATGACAAATAGACAGTTTTATAATGGGTATTAATACCTTAGCACAAGAACTTAGGGGAGGAAGTTTTTCAAAGGTGAATGAAGACCAGCATCAAAAGCCTCGTATTCTCTTGGCCAAAGAGTGATACCATCCCCTGGTCTGTTACACTGCAGTTACACACCTACCCTGCAAGTGAAGGGATGTTCAAAATCAAAGGTGTTACAGCTACAGCAAGAGTCCTTCCCAAAAAATATAAAAGCTCTAGATAATTTGCACGTAATTGTAAGATATTCATAAAGGAGATTACTGGCAAAAGAGTTTTAAACAAAGGAACAAAATAGTTGAAGCTGAACCCTTCAAAACTCATTTGATGTGCCTGTAAGCAAGAATGCTTTGCTTAGTTCTAAGACCAAAAGAAAGCAATGTTATTTAAATAGAGCACTGACTAGAAAGTGCTGTGGGGCTCTTATTCCATTCAAAATATAGCTATAGGTCAAGTCCCCCCAGTAAGACAATAATCTTTTTCACTGGGCAGTTTTGATTAATAAATAGTTCTTTGCCTTTAATGTGATTAAGTAGAGAAGAAAGTAATTTGCTTTCTTGTAAGAAAAAGGATTACTACACTATCTCTTTTGTGAGATACAACAGAATAGAAATGAGCTGTTTCATCATAAAATTTCCAACTCCTAACTACTAGTAAATTCAAAAGAAACTTCACTATTTATTAATTGTTTCACCAACTCTTTTTCTGAGATCTTTGTTCACTGGACCTCAATCCTACCTCAACTCAGTATCTCTCAGTAGTGGATGGACACTAAACCCCCTTTGTGTCAATCAGTTGTGGTTCAAATATGGTGGAGAGAGCTTATAAAGTAAAAGTGAGAAAACCCATGGGTTAAGATAAGGAGAGTCTGATAGTAAAAAATCACCACCACCACCACCAAAACAGTGGGGGGGTGTGGGGAGTGAGAAAAAAATGCCCTTTAATTTTCACTACCAGCCAACTGGTACCTAGCAATAACGGTCCTGACATTCTTGCTCTCCCCCAAGTTTTTATGATTGAGTAGGATACCAAAATGTATGAGGTATCCCTGTGGACACTTGGGGTCACCTGCCCTTCCCAATTTATTCCGCCTGCTCACTGGTGAGGTGGGATGAGGAGCAGAAAAGACCTTAGCTCTGTGTAAGCCCTGTTCAGCTGTAATGAAAATGTTGTGGTATCAAGACTGTTTTCAACTCAAATCCAAAAGACAGCCCCATTAGAGGGCTACAAGAAAAATTAATTTTATCTCAGACAAAACCATTATGGAATTTTGAAAAATCCCACCTGCCAGAATCAAGTACAATAGTATCAAAAGGCTTACTTACTTGCTTTTTTATCTGACAAGGTGTACAATCAGATGACTGTGATTTTACCTTTTCCCACTTCTCTCCATAGAGGAAGTGTGACCTTCTCCTCTAGAACCCTTGTGTGAGGAACCAGTTTAATTTTGATTTTTTTCTCAACATTGTCTGACCAGAGATATGTGGGGAAGGGGCTGCATACATGCCATGTGCAGGAGGCAGCTAGGAGAAGTTGTAGAGAAGCTCTGCCTCCAGGGAGAATTTGTCTGACAGCCATTTCACATTTCACATGGCCTATTGGCAGTCAGTATCCTTGAGGAGGAGGAAACTGCCAAGGCCACTGTGCCTTCTAGAAAAGTTCTCCAGTTGGGTGGCAAAAAGTCTCCAGAATGGACTTCAGTCAAATGCTTGACTGGCTAATGGTGTCCGGCCAGTGAGCAGGCTTTGGGAGGAGCCAAGGGATACAAAGGCAGCTGCGTCAGAAGCTGCGGAGTTGGGTGCTTGGGGGGTGAACACTTGGCTGGGTGCTTGGCTCTGCCTTTGGTTTGGCTTGGCTTGCTGACTTCGCCGACCAACCACGGGAGACCTCCGAATTTCATGTGTAGCCTGTGTCCTGCCCAACTGCTTCTTCTCCAGCCTTTCCTTATCCCACCTCCCTGCCTTCCTGTCTGACACCGTTCCTGCCTGCCGCACTCCTGTCTGAGCCACCTGATTTCAACCCTGCTTTGCCGATCCATCCCACCACTGCAATCGCTGCCGCAACCCTATCCAGGGTTCTGCACCTCCTGCCTGAGTGCCCACCCATTCACTTCGTGTCCAGCTGCCTGTCGCCGCGAGAGCTGCGCCTCCCCGAGAGCTGTGCAGGCTACTCGGCAGGCTGCGTGCATACACCCCCTGCCTCTCGATGGCACTCCCTGACTTTCTGGTGGTGCCCACTTTTTCTCTCTTCTATCTCTCCCCCCCGCCCCCCCTGCTATTCTTTTTCCTTTTCCTTCCTTTTCTGCCTTTTCCGTTCTTCTTGAGTAGGGCAATGCACTTTTTGTTGGCAATAAACGGCTTTCAGATATAATATTTGCCTCATTTGTCTTAATTCTGTCCTAGAACATCTGTTTTAAATTAACTCCCCATGGTTCCCAACAGCAGAACACAAGACCTTGTCCGAGTGTTGCTTCCAGACCAGTCTGAACAGTTTTGACAGCAATCTGAGCTTTTTACAGAAACTCAGGATTGGCAGGATCTGGTTGCTGTAAAGTCAGAATGCTGAAATATTTGTGTGTAACATACCAAAAGTGTCTTCACACACAGAAGAAGATTGTACCTCTTAAACACAGGCATTATTGTTGTCACTTATTTTAATTTATGCTAGAAAGATTATTTACCTTTCCTTTTCATCCTTATCCTCTCAAATTCTCATTATTTTCCAGATTTTCAGGCCCACCTTCTGAAATGATAACTTAAACAATTTTCCAGTCTTGAAATCTTTTTTTACCTTCAACTGACTCAGTATATTGATTGCATTTTACCCAAACAGACCTTCCCACCCTGCATCCTTCTGTGCCACACATTGCTGTTTACATGAGTAAGATCAGCAGTTGAGATAATTCTCCAGTTTGCTGTCTCCAGCAGCAGTGCGCCATGTACAGCTGCTAGGAAACACAATCCTTCAGGCCAGAGTAAGGCAACTGCCAGCACAGCATTTACAGTAAGTCCCATCTAAACAGACTAAGGTACAATTTTCTGTAAAAATCCTCAAAACCCAAAGAAACAGCAATACAAAATAAAGAAAACGCCACCAACCAACCAAAAAACCAAAGCAACAACAGAACAGACAAAGAAACAAAAAACCCAACCCCCCCCCAAGCCTTTGGAGATATAGAGTGTAACATTACTGTTTAATTACTGAGACCAACCCTCTAATTGCAGGGCATGACCATGTAATATCTGTTGCTCTGATGTCTCTGTCTCAAAACAGCTTTATTAATCTGTTGATACACTGACGGAGAACAAATACGTGATCTTTTATTTCCAGTTTAGCACTACTTGCAAAACAAATTATGTATATCTTTCAAGAGAATGTCTCCAAAATTTTTATTATTCCTCTCTTGTAAAAAAATATACTTGGTGTTCTAAAAGAAATAAAATCTTTACAAAATATGTGGTATCTACCTTCCTTTTTTAAGAATAATAAAGTGGGTTTTACAGAAGAATAAAAGAATTAAAATTCTCTTGCCAGACAAAAGTACCACTTAGGACTTATTTTATCCTGTGTTTTTAAACAGTTCCTTATAATCAGTACTAATCAAACTCGATCTCTCTGGGAACATAATTGCCTTCTTTTAGCTCTGTTGTTTACTAGAGAATCTTTGTGTAGTTTCTCCTACTCCTACCTTTGAGCTGCAAAGAAGGCAGTTCTTGATTTATCTGGTTTAGCAAGGTTCAAGCTCTGGGAGCGGTCTCTAACCCAACTGTTTCACACAATTCCAAGTTAAATGAGCCTTCACCTAAAAGGAAGAGAAGCAGAAGGCCTACTAAGTACAGTGTTGGAAACCGTATGAGTAAAGCCTCTTAGGTTTCTTTTTACATGGCAATCATTGGGCATGAAATGCAACCACATCTAACATGGAAGTAGCTGAAGCAAATCTGTTTGCTTGATATGAAACAACATAGGCATATTTCCAGCACTGAAACCATCTAAGAATGTGGGAAGTAGGAGGGACTGATCTGCTGTAATATATGGTATGATTAATCTTCACTATTTTTCTTTCCTTTTTATTTCTTTTTTGTTGCTGTTGTTTTGTTGTATGGGTTGGGGTTTTGTTTTTACCACAGGAGTAAATGTAGAAGCATTACAGCACATTCAATAACCACTCCCTCTAGGATGGAAAGTTAAAAGGCAATACTCGAGTTTCCCACAAGCAGTACTTGTCAGAGAAAGGTTTTCACTGTTAATTGCAAAAATACACATAAAATCATTTTAATTAAAGGCTTTTAGTGGTATGTACAAAGGCGGAAGCAAACAAAAACGTTAGTGATTTGTTATATTTTTAGTTCACACAGGTAATGAAATTAAACAGAAAACTTTGCTATGTATTTTTTAATATCCTTCCAGGACATATATATATACACACATACGTATTTATGAAAATAAATTTCTTATGTATTTATGAAAAAAAGATGTTCTTTTGATATCAGAGGAGCTGAATGTATCGGTCAGACTTTGCCCCTAGCACTGACATTCACAAAAGCTTTGTCTGTAAGGAAAAGGATCTGTTCAGACGTGAATAAAACAATTAAAGGCTTAAGCCACCTTCTAAACAAGAGAAGCTATGATAAATGTCTCCTCCAGAAAATCATTCCATAATGCTTGAGGTCCAAGATATGCCTTACATACATCAAGTTGATTTGATAGCTCTCAGTAATTTCCCACTTCCAATAAGCCTAGATCCAAATATCCTGCCATTACCTAGGGTATTTGCTTTGACGGTACATCAGATTTAATGGATGCCTCTCAGTATTTCTGTTTATTTTTCTGTAGATCAAACCACAACATGATATTTCTGAAATTACATGATATAAAACTATTTTGCACTGAGTTTCTTGTATACTTAAAACTTATGTGGCTGTCTATTAGGTCACGAAAAAAACCCCCAAAACCCTACAAACCAAAAAACACAAACCAAACCCAAATGTTTGTAGTTTAGAGTCAGCTTCTGCTAAGTTCAGGTAAAACCCCTCCAGTCAGACCAGGAATTCTGAAGTTCCTTCACATTGCAGTGATGAAGTTCTAGCTAAGTCAAGACTGCACTCACCCTAACACTGCATGGTTCAACTGTTGGCTGACCCTGACTGACTGCCCACCAAAGCCACTTTATCACTCTCTTTCAGCAACAGATCAGAGATAGAAAGTGTAAAAAAAGCTTTATGGTTAAGATAAGGACAGGGAGAGATCTCTTACCAATTACCATCATGGGCAAAACAGACTCGACCTGGGTAATTAATTTATTGCCAATCAAATTACAGTAGTAATGAGGGTAATGAGAAATAAACCCTAATTTTAAAACCCTTTTCTCTAACCCCTGTCTTCTTCCTGGGCACAACTTTAGTCATGATCTCTCTACCTGCTCCCCACCAGTGCCACAGAGGGACAAGGACCAGGGGTTGCAGTCAGTTCATTCCATATTGTATCTGTGTTTTCTTGTTTCTCATGCTCTCTCCCTGCTGTAGTGTGGAGTTCCACCCACAGAACACAGTCCTTTATGAAATTCTCCAACATGGGTACTTCTACAGGCTATAGTTCTTCACAAATTGCTCCAGTGTGGGTCCTCTACTAGGCCACGGGTCCTGAGAGAAAACCTTCTGCATAGGCTTCCCTCCACAGGGTCGTGATTTCCATCAGAAACCTGCTCCAGTGTGTACTCTTCATGGATTGCAGCTTCTTTCATGCAACCTTTTCTGGTGTAGGGTCCTCCATGGGCTTCAGGGTGGATATCTGCTTCTCTGTGGACCTCCACAGGCTGTAGGAGAATTGCTGCTTTGGCACCTAGAATACCCCCTTCCCCTCCTTCTTCAATGACCTTGGTGTCTGCAGAGTGGTTTCATCACATTCTCTTACACATCTCCCCATCTGCTGCCGCACAGAGGTTATTTATCCTCTCTTAAATATATTATCCCAAAGGTGGTACCGCTGTCACTGATGGGGTAAGGGTTTGGTGAGCTCTGAATTTATCTTGGAGCTCACTGGCTCCATTGGATATAGGGGCAGCTTCCAGTGTCTTCTAGCAGAAACCACCACTGCAGACAATGCCTCCTCCTTCCCACAGTCTCAGCCACACTTACACTACCAAAACTTTGCCACACAGCTCAATAAAACAACTGGATAAGGCCCAGAAGTTAATTTACACTCAGAAGAAATCCTTGTAGATATTTCTGTGATATTTCTCAGCACATCACCTTGCTGGGAGGCCTGATGTAGAAGACAGGAATCAAACTCTGAAGATCTCTGTGAAATATTTTTGGAAGAAGCTTGACACAGTACCTCTACAGAATAAAGGAGGTTTTTTGAAGTTAAATCAAATATTGGTAAGGAATATTTTATATTCTTTTTTTTTTTTTTTTTTTTGCCAAGTTTGTATGAGAGTAGTGAATTTAAACGGTTTTCCCCTGGATGAAAATATTGTGGTTTTTTTTTTTTTCTTAACAGAAGTTGTGTGTGTTGAACATTGAAAACAGGCTGGGAAGCAGATGATAGGCACTGAATAGGCTGGTGAACATATCCATTCTTTAAAGTCTTTTGACTGAAAACACAGTCCAAGTGCCAACAAAGAGTGTACTGGGAAATTATGTATCTTCATTGTGTAAGGTATTTTAATCCAGGAGAGGCAAGTGTGAGAGTAAACTGTTACTCAGTCAAAATTAATTAATTTACTCACTTTTTTTTCTCTCTCTCTCTCTTTTTTTTTTAATAATAACCCTGCTGATCACACTGAAAAGTACAGAAGCACAGCATTATGTGATAGCTACAAGACATGAATGGAAATAGAGATTGGTTAAATGGCAGCCTCGTTTGAATTAAAATCTAAGTATTATATATAACTAAAGTAATGCTGGCAGGTGGTGGTAGAGTGGACTCTGAAGTCTGACATGACTGCACTGAAATATCCATTCAGTAACATGAAACTTAATAGACTGAAAGTGTATTTCCCATTATACTGTACCCAGTGACCTCTGTTGTTTCAAGATATATGGTGCTTGAGTAATTGCCACAGCTCCAATAGTGATAGCTAACTTTAACAAGCAGAAATCATCTCATTAAACTACTGAGAACAGTTCTATAGCTGTAACAGAGAAGCTTATATAATACCGAGACAGGCTGGTGCTCACACACCCTCGTAGCCAGTGGATGTGCCTCTGCTTTCTACCTGCTCTTTTTCCACAGAAGCACACTTCTGCATCTTTCTGGCAGGCAGGGAATTGGCTGTCTGGGAAACTTTTCTCTAATACCAGTGATGATAAGCATTGCATTACCTTCACCTCAGATGGAGCTGAACACTTATTCTGACTCTGCCCAGGGTAATTCCCACCTGGGAAAGATTAGTGCCAAGCAGGACTAAACAGGGTTTTTTGCATAGGCTGTGGTGAGACAGTTTGACTAGAGACAGATGGCAGTTTCCTGGTAGTGCCAGGGGAAGGAATCAGTCAGTGAGTGCTCACCCTTTGCAGAATTTAGAACTTTCATACTGACAGAATGGCTGAGAATTCACTCTTTTTATATATATAAAAAATTATTTTGAGAAAACAATGGTTCAGAAAACATATCTGTTTCTACAACTTTTGATTAAATAAATCTATTTCTAGATTCCTTGGAGGATACTGTAAGTGTTATTTCTTCCAGGGTCCATTGCAGGGTATACTGCAAAAGCTGAATTCCAATTTTGCTCAGCTTTCTAATCTCACCTGCAGATGAATTCTCCCCTGAAAAAATTCAGAAGTTCTTTATGCTTAGTGACTTCTTTCACCATGGAAGAACTACAGCACCTTGCACTTCTTTCCTACTTGTAAGTTTATAACTGAAACCCAAATATCTCTAGCAGTATTAAATTCTCCATATGACTGTTGGTTTGCTATGTGTATATTGCATGTGTGTAATGACACAATTGGTTTAAAAACATTTTAATTCTCAGGGCTTTAGCAATATATTTTTCTCCCTAAAGAAATTAATTTGTGCTATAAATCTGACAGCACACTCAACTGACACTGGGATCTTTTTCAAGATTGGAACTTTTGTACATTGTCCTAATAGAATCAATCTTCCTTCCATATTGGAAGAGAAACACCGGGGTCTTTTACTGTGACTTTTGTTTTATTTGTAAGATATTAGAAAATATTTAGCCTTGTGTAAACCACTAATTTTATTGCTTCATGGATATCTTAAGCTCAAGTAATCTTATTTCAAAAATTATAATTTACGTTGTTGTTTAGGGTTTAGTTGGGTATTTTTTGTAATGCAAATTGAGGAAGTTATCTGCCTTTTGCTTCCTGTATAAACATCTAAGGCTGGGTTCAAGTATTTATAAAAACATGAAATCAAAATATGATAATAGATATCTTTTATTAATTTATTTTTGCTATTGTATGTGTTCTAAATGCAGTCAGACATGCCTTTGCAGTATAAATAGTCTGGGGATAAAACTGGGAATAAAGTTTAAGCTGTTCTGGGTTGCTTTGCAAATTCTGATGACAGTTTTAGTGCAAGCAGAATTCAGTGGGGAAAATAAAAAAAAAAAACAAACCACAACCTAGCATCATCCTGCCATATCTCTCACTGATGAAAATCAATCAAGTAAACCATGTTATCTCCCTGAAGATGGCACCATAGTAACTCTGCAGTTCTCAATGGATAAAGAGATCCACCCCACATCCTGCCAGTTCTTACTCTGTTCTTTCCCACCTTGATGGGTTTCTAGATTCCAGTGTACACTTGTGTATTACTGGATATATAATATTTATAAAATGATATTATATAATTAATATTATTAATATAATATATTTACTAGAACTAATGTAATCAATATAAATATAATTTATATTATACAGAGGCCTTCCTGTTTTAGTACTGGAAGTAACCAGCCCAGAGATGAATCTGTCATTATGACTGGGTCTGCACTGGCAGAAGGCTTGTTCTGAAGTGGCAGCCTCATGGGAACAGAAGGGATATTTCTGATGATATTTACTTTCAGTGCAGTACTTGGCTGCAAGGCAAGTCCTACCTACAAGCTGGTGTTTTCTGCAGATTGGAAGTTCAAATTATTTTCTCAAATACTTGAGCATATACCTGGCAATATCCCAAAAATACGTGGCTGCACTGAAGCTCAACCCAGATTATTCAAGGTTCAAAATTTAGTTTTATATCCTTGTTTCTTCTTGTGGATACCAGAATTCCCATGGGAATTTCCTTGTCACTTCCTAAGGTTTCTGGAGTGAAATTATTGAATCAGTTATAAAAACTGTAGATTAACTATAAAAAACCTCCAAAATAAAACCAATATAAGCTTCTGTTACAACTTTTTTTTTCCTTAAGAGAAAATATCAACTTAGATATCACTGATTGAAATTTTATGCATAATAGAAAGTGGTCATACCACTTTATTTTCTTTCAGATTCTTGCATATCTGTCTATTTTAATTAGGTTTAACAACTGAAGTATACTGCTGAGTTTTAAATGTCTCCTGTTTAAGTATTTTTTTTTACAAAAAGCATTTTACCTTCATAGATTTTTATTTTTTTACCTTCTCTGTTTCTTTATCCCGCTGGAAATTAAAATTTGATTATTTTACTTATTGCTGTTTCACAATTATGAGGAGCGTGGTTTTAAGATTACATCTTCCCCATTTGGTTTTCCTGATACCATGTTTGAAACTTGCTATTATGTCTGGCATTGAAGCAGGATTGTGTCACAGAATCAAACAATCATCAAACCCTTTGTGTTGGACGAGACCTTTAAAGATCATTTAGTTCCAATCCTACAGTAACATCTTCAACCAGATCAAGTTCTGTCCAATCTGGCCTGGAATGTTTCCTTATCCACCACCTCTCTGGGCAAGGTTTCACGACAAGCACCTTAATTGGAAAAAAAATATCTACTTCATACCTAGTCTGAATCAACCCTTCTAGTTTAAAAACCATTAACCCTTGTCTTATCACAGTAGGCCCTGACAAAAAGTCTGTCCCCATCCTTCTTACAAGCCCCCTTTTATCACTGGAAGGTCTCCACCGTAAAGTCTCCCCAGAGCCTGACCTGCTCCACACTGAACAATCTCAACCCTCTCAGTCCATCTTCACAGGAGAAGTGCTCCTGACCTCAGGTTATTTTTGTGGGCCTCCTTTGGACCTGCTCAAGAGGTTCCTGTGTCCCTTGTACTGAGAAGTCCAAAACTGGACACAGTACTCCAGCTAGAGATATATGATCACTGCATCCCAGGTTGCCTCCAATCCTGCTGTATCTGACTAGCTAACCTGTGATGGTAACCAACATCCCCTTTGACAGGGCTCTCTATTACCTGGATTAAGAAGTTACCCTCAGTGCAGTCCAGGAGTCTCCTGGATTTTCTGCTGTGACTGCTCTGAGTGAATATTCTTGCTGACACATTACATGCCCTAAAGGTTTGTTTGAGGCAGAATATATTAAGTACAGTTCGTGTTTGAAGACTATGGTTAGTGCAGAGAGAGCAGAGCCAGAAAGGATCAGAAGTAAATGCAGTAACTTCAAATTCTACTAGTTTTAAAAATTGCCTGATTTGAAACCAGCCACCTTGGGTGTTTTTATGAACCATGATATCTTCAACTGCTACAGCATGCCTTTGTCTAGTTTAGGCTGAGTTACCTACTGCTTACCTTCTGGTAATTAAAAGATGTCATACTTAGAGTTAGATTCTGAAAACTTAGCTATTTTCAATGAAAAGCATTGAGATTGTCCCCAAACCTCATTTTGCTTAGAAACAGGTTTTTGCTCATGTTTCCCCTCACGTAAATGACTAGCTGTTTTCTAATATACTTTCTCTGTAAAAATGTTTTGTAGCACTGAAGAATGATCTGCATTATTTTCTATAAACCTGTATATTTTAGCTTACTAAAATATATGTATAGTCAAGAGCTTAGGGATGTTCTGATACTGATACATCTCTGCTTTCTCTTCATTTGGTAAGGAAGAAACTGGCTTATACTTTTTTCAAAGGATAAAAAAAACTGCTTGGCCCTTCAGTGACCACCTCAGAAATAAGAGCCTATTATCCCCTAGCTGAAAATGCACAAAGCATTAAAGGAGAAAGTGCCTGTCCTTCCAAAAGACACAGTGCTCTTTGGTGGGGGGCACTCACCAGTTAAAAATTTCAAAGAGAAGCTTTACCCATAACATACAAAAATGGTGGCCTTCTTTTCCTTTTTCACACCTCTGAGTTTGATCTGAATTGGATTCCAAGTAATTTGAAGTTATCAAATAACTGCAATGAGGACAGACTGGAGGGTCAGGGAAATATTTTGAGGACAAAAGCAAGCCCTTCAGAAATCAATAAGCCTTGAGAATAATACCAAGTTCTTCCACATATCGGACTTAGGGGATGAACCTAATATTTCTAGATCAGAGCAGCAAAACAGATGAACTAAAGTGCAAGGACTGGTAACAAGCAAAATGTGGATACTCTGACACAGAAAAGGAACCAAAACAGTACTTACTTCTTTATAATAATTGTGTTATAATTGGTGTCCTGTTCTGTTTCTGACCAGCAATATGGTGGGTGATAAGAGAGACTATACCCAGACGAGTAATTAAGTAGCCCATAATTTTCTACTGATGCTGCAGGCAGAGACCATCAAGACCCCAACTATGTAAACAAATAATTTTTTCATCTGGAAAACCATCAGACTTTCATAGGGTCAGTCAAGTGGAAAGGCATCTGTAGCTAAATAATATTATTGACCTAAGCACAGACTTAACAATTGCATTTCTAGCTCTCTGGAAATGTTTTGGGTAACAAGTTTCTTAAAACCTAAACCTTCATCTTCAAGTTCACTTGACTGACATCTCGATCAATTGTTAGATGTGACATCACTGTTACTATTGCACTATGGTAAACACTTTGGGGTGATGGTTACTCCATACAGAGAATGATTAGTGTGCAAAACCCCCAAATTTCTTTTCTATACCATACAAAAGTGGTATATAAGCAAAGAAGAATTCATGAAATAAGGGATGGCTAAGGTTAGAGAAACTACTTGTCTGTTCTGGGCTCTGAATACAAATTAGCTTCTAGCCATGATAGCTGAGAACTGGACTCGGGAGAACAGAATTTCTGTTGTAGTCCTCTCCATTGTGCTCTGGATAAGTCTGGCATTCTGTCAGGAACAACTAAGAAAAGAAATGAACCATCTGCTGATAGACCTTGTAACTGTGCTCATCTGATGTGTATTTGTGCAAGAGTTCGAAAGAAATCGGACACAATGATTTAATGAGAAAATGGAGCAATATGGCAATGAAGGCTATGGCTGTCATTCTAAACCATACTGCTAGTAATTCAGGAGTCCTGGACAAAGCTAAAAATTAATGACCTACTAACAGAGTTTGTGAATGAATCCATGGTTGTTCTTTTGTTTATCTGTGCCAAAATTCAACAGTGTTATCTATTCAAAAGCTGGATAAAAATGTAGACAGTTAAAAAACCTAAATATCTGGCTCTTGCCTTACAGAAGTGTAGAAGGATATGAATATCTTTGGAAAGATGAATTTGGAGGAAATAATGACACATGGTAAAGTACTGATACAGACTTAGAATACTTCTATTTGTTGTGGTGAAATATTTGATTTTACAGCAGGATAGCAGAGGATATTCCTAAAGGAATGTTTTTGTTGCAGACCATCAGGAAAAAAGCAGATATCCAGATCTTGTTTATTTATATCAAGTATCTAAATATTATTATTAATCTTCTCAGCTTCTTTAAAGTACTAAGCAATTTAATATTCTTCTGAACTAAATAGCAGACGTTTTCAAGCTTACCTTCTCAACATTGGCCCCTATACTATTTCAGAAACGCTAAAGGATATCTGTTTTATTAACAGCCCTTCAAGTATTTAAGTACTTAAATTTTCAAATTACTTTTTTCTTTGGCTCTTCATGGCAGTCCATAACTGTTAGAAATTGCTAATAATCCGGGTTTAAAACTTTTCCATGGATATACAGCAACTTTGAGAAATGCACTGCTCAGGCCAGCTCTGCTCCTGTATCTGACCTAAGAGTGCCTCTTGGAGGGATTATGGGAGTATTTAATACAGTATCAGGGGACTATAATAGGAAAATCAACAACTGCAGTGACACATACATCCACATGAATATTTTCATCACAGAAACCTATCCATGGCATGACCTTTAGGACAGTGTAGCTGTGAAGGTTGTAGTTTTTTAACAAATGAATAAAACAATAGAAACTCTAAGATAAAATGAAGGAAATCTGTTCGTGTCGCGGGTTCGGTTTGTAACCGGGCAGAAACACCAATTTAGTGTAGTGGTTTGGTCCAAAATACTCATTACTGTTTATCTGCTGTGAGATAAGAATTAGGAGAAATGCAAAGCAGGCACCAACCTTGAAAGAATATAAAGAAGTTTATTAACAGACCTAAAAGAGGAAAGAAAAAAAAATTATACCACCTTCAGAACTCTCCTCCTCCCCCCACCTTCTTCCTTCTCCCACTGACAATGTAAAAAGACAACCCTTGAGATGTTCAGTCTGTTTACCACTTCCATAATAACCTGGTTCAGTCCATTTAGAAAGAGAAGTCTCTTCTTGCTCGTGCTATGAAAACATTATCACAACGAGACAGCCGCCCACTTCCAGATATTGTTCAGTCCATTTAGGAAGAGGAGTCTCTCTGCCTGCGTGTGAGTCCCTTCCCCCGACTTGCAACCCCCTCAACTGCTTTTGAGGGTCCACTCTTGAAGTTTTTTGGGGTACAATTTTAAGGTTGAGCCGTTCAGAAACAAAAACAGAGGCCCTTCTCCTTCCCTGGGAGCAAAGGGTCTTCCTCATCTTCATTGTTAGGACTATCTCTGGGAGCATCTCTAGGAACTGAGGTTTTCTCCTTTCCCATTTGGAGCAAAAGTCCTCATCTGGTCCATCTCTAGGGACTGAGGTTTTCTCCTTTCCCGTTTGGAGCAAAAGTCCTCATCTGGTTCATCTCTCCCTGTCCAAACTTCTCATGAAATTACAGCTGTGTCAGCATCTGCCTATCTCAGCGCAGGTGCTTTTGCTCATGAGCTGAACACTCCACCCCCCATATCTTCATGAAATTGCAACAGGATACTCTGATATATCATAGCTTCACAACAGAATTTCAGCTTTAAGCATCTCCTCTCTCTCTTCCCTCAGGTTTTCAGCTCTTCACAGCAATAAAAGGGTTAATCTCACCTCGGCCTTGCAGCTTTGCAGCTGGAATGTTGAATTTTTCTTATCGCAGTGGAGAGGGGGGAGAGCCGAGCCGCTCCAGCTGCCCAAGGCAAGGCAGTGGGGGGGTTCCATGGCTGGAACAGGTCCATGGCTCCAGGATGGCCGTGGCCTGGCCTGGCCTGGCCTGGCCCAAGCAGGGCCTGGCCGGGCCCGCTGGCCCCCACACGGGGCCCGCAGCCACCTGTGCCAGCGCCGGAAACGAGAGAGAGCTTGGAGGGGGAGTTTGCCTATTCTTAAATGTGGATCACAGAGGTGTTCACAACTTTAAGTGGCTTAGAGAATTGTCCATATTCAAACTGGCCAGCTGATAGGTTCTATCAGTTCCCAGAGGAAACTGTAAGCACCCCTTAGGAAGGACATCCCTTCCGGGACTATGCTTGCTAACCTATGACAGTTGGGTTAAACAAAACCATGAATTTTCTGATGGATATCTCTATAGAACAGATTGGTGTCTTTCGTTCTCCCTGCTGTTATTGACCCAAGTTGTTTTCCCATAGCAAGAATGAATCCTACTACTATATGTTTCCCAGAATTTTTTCTTTATCTTTCTTTATCTTTCTTTATGCAGCTGAAGTTAGGAGAAATCAGTTTCATGGTACTTCACCAAAGCCCACTAGTGAAAAAATCTTTCTGGAAATTTGACCATACCTTAGAAGCAGCCTGCAGTTCCATGGTTTGCTGTATTCTGAGATGCCTGTACCTATCTACACTATTCAGCAATCAAACCATTAAATATTATATTACAATAAACAAGTTGCGCAGTAAGGCACGGTGAAGTAATTCAAAATGCATCAGCTGTTGTGTTTTCTAGTCTCCAGCCACTGTTTAATCCTGGTGTTAACTCTCAAGGAGACTTCCTGTGAAAAAAACCTACACATGTACTTGAACATGTTGAAAGAATTAATTATATACCAAGTTTCAAAAAGATGGTGTAGTTCCTTTCATACTTTTTCCATATTCAGTAGTTTCTCTGCCTTGTCATAAATGCAAAAAGCAGAAAATGAAAAATGAGAAATCGACTTGTGGACTTCTCATTGTAATGAAAAACCCAACTTGTTCCTGTGTTTGATAGGAAGAAGGTAAAAGGCATCATAGTGGGATTATCCAATGGTAATGAGTGTGAGTCTGTCATGTTTGCAATCTTTAGAAAGATACAAAAATATGTGAATAATAAAAAATGATTAAATGTTAAAGTGTGTCTCTAAGTACTTAAAAGTCTATCGGGTATTTTTTTTCTTGTCCTATATGCTCCCAGTCTTGGATAGGATAGAGTACATTTAAGGCAAAAAATAACTGTCACCAAATGTAATGACCATCTTTTAAAGAGGATTTCATGGTGGTGGTAAGTTAAATGGATCCCCTGTTTCCGATAATTGTATATAGTGGTATACAGACCCTTCCTTTGCTTTTCAAACTTATAGTACTGGGTCTCATATGAAAACCTGTTATGAACAGAAAATTTAAATGTTGGAAAAACAATTTTGAATTGTGAAAAACAGTGAGTTATATGTCACAAAAGAGAGATATATTCCTTAATAAGTGACTTAAATGCTGATATCTGTGTAATTTTTTACTAATAGAGTTACAAATCAAAATACATAATTTCCACCCTCCAAGAAGACCTTTGAATCTTTTCATCTCAGACTAAACACAGAAAAAAATGTTGTAAATATGAGAAGTGTAATTCCCTGTTTAAAGAAAAAAATTAAGGGAAGAAACTAAATCACTGTTTTAAGCACAGCCTTTGAAGTGAGGGTTGAATTTATAAATGTTATTGTTCTATTTCTGTTAATGAAGTGAGGATGCACAGTAGAAAAAATTAAAATGTATAATTGAAACAGAAAATATTGCTTTCTCATCAGCTGAAAACAAATATTTGTTACCTCTGATAAAGGAAGCTGAGACATTATTCAATTAATCTATCAGTAGAGAATGAGAAATTTCACATGCCTATGCTGAGAATGACCATTCCATATTTCCTTGTTCTGTCAAGAACATTTTGATCTCATGTGGGAACAAAGGCTATTTTTTAAGTCATTCCTGTGGTGCCAGACAGCACATGAATAACCTCATCTTCACATTTCTTTTCATTTTGTATAAAAATTATATTTCATCCAAAATAGTGCCAAAGCAGACAAAAGACAAGTCCTGGCTTTGCCTCATTTCCAGACAGGTCTTTGATAAATATTTCAGGTTTGTGAGCACAGTATCTTGCTGAAAAACTGTCTTTTTGCCAAGTACCTTTAGCATTTCATTAACTTCAAATACCTTTTTAAATTATGCATACTTTAAGTACATACATATATTTAGGTACCTGGGTAGCTGAGTAGATTACAGGTCACTGGGAATCAAGATTTTCTGGTAAAAGTGATCTTTCAAAACACTGGATGATTAATAAATTTCTTGATGGCTCAGAATTATGTTGATTTTCTTAATAGGATATTAAGTACGCCAAATAACATTATAACAACATTATATAGTGGTACCTCACAATAGGTGAGAACAGTTTTGTGTCATTTCTAGAGTCAAAATAGAATCTCAAATACAAAACAGACAATGTTGCTGTTTGCAACAACTTTCTTTGTCTTTTCTAACATATCATGAGAACTCTTTTATTTGAATATTCATAGAGGTTCCTTATCTGAACTTTAATTTTTTTTTTCCAAGTTCCACAATTTAGACTTGTGTTGGTTGTACAAACATAAATTGAAAATACTGGACATGTAGTATTTTGCAGGTGTTCTTGTGTATTTTCCCTGTAGGTTTAATTTTTCTCTCTCTCTCTAATTTTGCGTGGTTACTAAAACTGTCTGAGCATTTCAATGCATTGTTCTTGTGCTTCAGTGGGCTTGTTCTGTGTAAGAAAGGCAATGCTTGGTTCACCATTGCACAAGAATATTTTCCTGTGCCTCAGCAGCCCGGGATATTCTGAATTTAAATGTAATAAAGATGAGACATGTTCTCTGAGTATCCTGTGGCAGAGGTTATGAGGTAAATATCCTCAGGTAAATAGTCTCTGCTGGAAATAAGAAATCAGTGAAAAGAAGCCTGCCTCCTCAAATTCTGTTTTGTTTGGAAGCATTGAAAAATTCATTTTCCTTGACACTGTGTCCATGTGAGTTTAAGCAGGGTGGCTTCTTGGTGGCTCAGCACAACATCTTTAATATTCTTTAATATTAAAGGGTAGATACATGCAGGCTGCATTATGGATTTTTGAAAAGCAGCAATAAACTCCCTTGCATATTTTTAGTCCAGAGCAACTAAATCACAGTAGCCCACAATCAGAGAATCTTCTGAATTGGAAGAGACCCTCAAGGATCATTGAGTCCAACTCCTGGCCCTGCACAGGACATTTCCAAGAATCACACCATGTTCCTGAGAGTATTGTCCAAGCAGTTCTTGAACTCTGTCAGGCTTGGTGCTGTCACCACTTCCCTGGGGAGCCTGTTCCAGTGTCCAGCCACCCTCTGGGTGAGCAGCCTTTCTCTTATAAGCTCAAAAGGGTTTCACAGTTGTCCATGTCAGATATTTCTCATTATAGAATGCAGTGCATTTGAACACATAATTTTATAACAATCTCTGCAACAATAGCTGTTGACAAACATCCATACATATTTGTCATGATAATATTCTTTATAGGAGGATGTATTGTATTTTCAAAGTTGTTTGTAAGGACTTGCACCAGCAAACTGCACTATTGAGTTTAACTGGAAGTCCAAATATTTCTGTTATTTCTTGCATTCTTAGTACAAATTGATGAAGTATTTTGCTTAACCTAGATACAAGATGATTAATTATTAATCTCCTCACTGCACTGACCAGTTAACAACAGCCTTAATAACTTCCCTAGTTATATCTTTCGGAGCTTGTCTAAATATTTGCAGGGTTCTTTGCCAGTCTAATGACTACAGTAAAATGAGGACTCTGTTGTCTGTTGTTACCTAAAGTACTTTTCCTACACTGAAAATGCTCAAACGATGTAGAATTTAGCAGTGCACAAATGAATATTACAAGTGCAAAAAACTTCCTGTATTTCTTTGCCTAAAATTTCACCGTAACTTTCTGTATCAAAATCCTCCAGCCCCTTTCTTTCAAATATTCTTACCAATACTTTAATAGTTTTTGGGAGGGTTGTTTGTTTGTTTGGGTGGGTTTTTTGTTATGGCAAAATTAGAGAAAGAATAAATTATTTTGGATTTTGGTTGTCACCATTGTGTAAGCTAACCCTGGTTCAAAACAGCTGCCCACATTAGATATTCAGAGAGAAGAAAGGTTTAGACTGAATGCAAAATGAGTTCAGTAGCAGATTGGATTGTTCAAACAAGAAAAAAGAAACAACCAGCCAAAATTTAAAGATGCTAATCACTCCTGAATCCAATGCAAGGAAGCAAAAGAGCTATCAGACTCCCTTAATTAAGAAAATCTGTCTCTATTTAACAAGGATATTTGAAAAGATATTTTTAAGCTGTGTGCCATGGAGTATTTTCTCAAGGATAGCAAAGGATAACCACTCAATTGCATCCTGATTGGACATAGAAAAGGTGTTATGAGGAAGTGAACAAGCAAAATAGCTTGCACAAGCTGGGCAGGCATGGGGATTGTGAGCAAGGAAACGGAGGTAATGATTGGCTTTCAGAGTAGGCTTTTCCTATAGAAGAATTATCGGAAAAAAATAATTCTGAATACTGGGCATTCACTCAGACCAGTTTGCTCACATTTTTTTATACCAGAAATAGTGGAATTATGCTAAAATTTGAACATTTATGTCTTCCAGCTAAATACTTTATAGAACAAGGCAGATATTGAAATCACATATTCCGCAGAGTACCTTCTAAGGTGCAGTAATCATATTCTAAAAACTAATGCTGTTTCAAAAGTATGGTACAAAGGAGACCTGTCACGTTACAAATTTAATTCAAAATCAGTTTTCCTATGGCAATGTAAGTTTGTCAAAAACTACAAATCAGACCTGAAACAAAAAGGAAATACTCAGGAACAAAATTTAATAGAGATGCCTACAGGCTTTTGCAATCATAAAAGTAATTGCATACCTTCGATAATGTAAACAGGACATGAAGCATCCTTGTTATTAGGAAATATTCTAGAGGACCATCCAGTAAGAAACAATCATCTGTACATAAGTTTGGATCTGTGTAACTGCTTGTTGCAATCCAGTTTAAACCCAGAAAAGCAAAGCAAGCTAAGTCTCTGAGCATAAACCAGAAAGAACTTAGAAAGTTCAAAATATCCCCAGAAATGAGATTAAAATCAAACAAGGTTAGATGTTGTTGCTAAAAAATGGATGTATTTTATTTAATAGTAAAAGAGGCAAAGAGAAGGGAAGAGAAAAGAGAGAAAGAAAAGAAGTGTGCGTGGGGGGTGGGGGAACAGGGAGAGGTGACAGGGGTTAGGTGGAAGCAGATCACCCATCTGAGGGTCCCAGCGACGTCTCGTTGCTCCCCTCCATCTGCTCTGCTCGTGGTGAGGGTCCCCGTTGCCGCTGTGGCCACGCCGCTACATGCTGCCACACCACACGCCGCCACACGCCAAAGAGTGCAGAACTGCGTGGATTAATATACACTTTGGGCCAGGTGGGAACGCCCACGTGTCTTTCTTACAGGGGCCAGCTTGACACACTGTCCCTTGCAACACTGAGGGTCTGTTGCATCATCTCTGGTGCTCTGGGGCAGGGTCTGGGGACCCCTTGGGGGGGGCCCCTGTGAAGGGCCATGTCACCCCCTCCTGCTGTGGATAAGCTTCCCCGCCCCCTCCCCCCCCCCGGTGAGGACCCCTCTGCTGGGCTCCTTTGCACCGTTGGAGGATGGGCAGTCACTGCACCTCTGACCAGAGGCTTTTCCAAGATACCCAGAGCCTCTCCTCCCTCCACCCCTTGGTGCGAGGGTCTGTTCGAGCCTGGCAGCTGATAGCCCTGGGGCTGTGGTCTCCACCTTGGAGGTGTTAAGCCCATGCTCAGTGAATGTCCCCAGCCCTGAGTTGTTACTTTATCTTCATCAGCGAGCAGTGTCAGGCCTCAGGGCCCCGTTCAGGGTGTGGGAGTCTTCTCTGCAGCTTTTGTAATAAAATTTTTGTACTAAACTTTTGTTTTAAAAGTCCTTTAAAAAAATGTTTAAGTCATAAAATATAATATTTCAGTCTCTGACACCGCTTTCTTCAAATTCTTCCTGCCTGAATAACTGTTTGTTTTGGTTTAAGTGTCAATAGAAATGCATGACTGGATGAGAAGTCTAAAACTATGTTGTAGTTTTGACATAATAGCAGACTGCACTGAGACTGCTTACCTCCGGTGAGAGCAAAAATTGCTGCAAAACTGCCCTGGATCTCTAAGTGTACAAAGACCACACAGTCAATGAGCACACCACTCCCTCTCCTGCCCTTCTATCAAGCAGGTGTATAGTGAGGGCTGAGCAGTTGTCCTGAACACCATTACACCTCCCACAGGTCCCCACAATACCTGGATTTATTCCTTCCTTTGTTCTGTAGAAATTCAATAAATTATAAATGACGTGGCAGTAAATGGACTGCATGAATTCGTTCAATTATTTTGATTCAGTTAGTTTCTTTCCACGTCAGGCTTGTTTGTGTGCTAGCATAGTAATGTTGATGTGCTAGTACCAGTAAAACTAAGTAGGAGTTTGAAGTAAAATTTTAATAACTTTATGGATTTTTGAACCCTATCCACAAAACACTACATTTTTTTCACCTTATTAAGTAACAGAGTAATAAAAGGATTTTCAGTAACATTTCACTGGTAGCTGGTTTTTAAAAGTGGATGAATTGGGTACCAAAAGCATCCAAAATCATTATCTTCTTTGGAGATGGAGACCTATGCAATGGGAAAATCTCAGTAATGAGGCATTATCTGTACAAACAAAATTTTTATTTTTCTGAGCAAATTCACCTATGAAATGGTAACTTAGATTATACAGCAAATCCCAATTACATTTTTATTAATATTACTACAAGTCTCATTCTTCTGAATACAATTATTTGAAACCTGTGTACAATATGTCAGATTTCTTCCTTAAAGATTTCTAGGTGCATGAAGTACCAGTAAGATGCTTGTGTTTGCCATATTTCCCATTGCATATACAGGACTTTACGTGCAGAAAAAATCATTATAAATGCTGCTGCATTTATCAGAAAGTGCATGAACAGACACAGGTTTCTAATTCATGAATAAAAGATCCTGGATTTATTTTCTTTTCACATGAGAGGGGAGGAGGGAGAAGGAATGATTTTCATATATCTCAAGAAAGCAGTAAAACATTTTTAGAAAAAAAATTTGTTGCTCAAAGCTTTCAGTGCAAAGATAAGTGGATTATTACTATAATAAGAAGAAAAAGAGAGAAAGAGGATGATATGTTATGGGTGGAGAGAAGTGTATTTCAGCTCTAAAATGTTGTGTATTACAAGCACAGGATGGACAGGCCTTGAAGAAACTTGTCACGCTTTTTGCAGCATATCATACCAGAAACCACTGGCTCATGGGCCATGCACCTGAAGTCACAGCAATCATTGCTGTGCTTTATGCTGCTACCACAGCCTATTCTAGGTATGACAGCTTTTTACCTTCATGAACAATCTGTCACCTCAGAGAACAAAATGAAGCTTGTGAAGAAAACGTTTGGATTTTTCCTTCTTTTTTTTTTTTTCCCTTGTGACAGTAAGCAATCTGCTGTCAGTGCAGTTTCACCAGTACTATCCTTGGCACGCTGGGGGAAACAGCTGCTGCCTCTAAGTACATCCTCTGCATTCTTAAATTTTATCTCAGCATCTGTACAATATATGTTAGAGAGGCTTTATTGCCTATTCAGAAAAGTATGTTTTCTGAAAGGAAGTTAAACGTAACAAACCTGCAGTTTTATAAGCATGCTGCACTTTGAACAAAATGAATTTATTAAATGGTTAAAAATGCACAGGTTCTAGAGGATAAGTACAGACTAGTTAAATTACAGTTTTAAAAAAAAAAGAGAAAAGGAGGGGGCAAACATTTATACCATTTCAATAGCAAAACCTATTGCCATGCAAGCTGGTGAATTACCTGAATTTGAATAATAAGCCCAAATGAAATCTTGTGCAAAAGAATTTTCAAGGTTTTTCTTTTCTCTTAATCAGCAAATCTACAAAAGGTTGGAAATTTTTAGCTTTCCATCCCTGATTGATTGTAGTTTTACATAAACTGATTGGAATCTTCAAAATTATGTCATTTATCTATACAGTGAGTGGATAAATGTTGTGGAAATGATGCAGAATGTTTTCATTTCACATTTCCATTACTTTTTCTTCCACCAAAACAGAGAACAATAAATTATAAAAATCTTCTCTGACTTTGATTGGTGCCAGTTATCATAGGATGACAAAATGTCATCAGGTTAAAATATACTAATTAATCAAAAGCCACATTTGAGAAGACGTATTGGTATGGATGAGTCATTCTCAGGATGGACAAACACATCTGAAAATTGGCTCAGATTAGAAAATGTCATGTGCTATGTCTTTCTTCAGGATAGCTGAACATTTCTTCCCTTCCTGATTCTCCAGATGACCAATTTTGACTTTATCTTCTCTACAAAAGTGTAGGACTGTTCCACTTGCCAACAAAAGTGGGAGAGTTTTTAGCAGATGAAATAGTTTGTTGACCTTTCAGGAAATGTTTACACCCTGGTCTAGTGAGGGTTTCCCTTTGCGCAGATGTGTGAGTGATTGACTGTCACACCTCTGCTCTCTGTGGCTATACTCTGGTTACTTTTCCATCTGCTGCTCCCTGTGCTGGTTTGGGTTTATTCTCCTGTGCACATATTTGGACAGTTTGAGGAAACTTGTGTTTTGCTGTGTTCAGAGCAATGGTGATGCCATGATGGTTTTTTTTGCCTTTTCTTTATATCCCTGTTATACCTTTTTACAGCTTCTGCATTCTTAGTGCTTTTTGCCTACATTCTTGGACTTGTTTGTCAAGCTGAGAGACTAAACATTGTAGAAGCTTCGTAGCTACGGATCAGTGTGCCCCAGACCCCAAGGTCCTCGCCAGAGCACATCCTGTAAACCAAGATAGAACCATCCAGGGGAAGGTTCCTTGGGGAGGGGGGCTCATTTGAGCCCCTCATTGGGGAATCTTTGATAGATATGCTAATTAGTAAGACCTATTTGAGGGTGTGCATTGCACTGTGCATTAAGGTGCATTCAACCTGGACGTAGTGCACCTAAGGATCCTTAAAATAAATACCAAGGTAAGATTCCTTTTTTCCTTCTAACTGTGTCTGGCTCTTGATTTTAAGACCATGAAAAGGCATCAATAGTAAGTTGCTACCAGGGGAATGCTGATAGTGTGTGAATGAGAAATATTTCTCCTTCCTACATGAAATCCTGTGTCAATGAAAGTCTTGACTAATCCCCTTAAAAAACAGAAAAAAAAGAATTGTAAGGAGGAAAAAAGGACTGAAGACACAGCTAGAGACACCAGTGGTGGCAGTCCTTCCTAGTACTTTGGAAATACAGCAAGAAAAGTTATTCTGGCTGTGGTTAAGGAACCTTTGAGTTTTCCCTATGATGAGGATAGGGATTTGCATCCTGGGTAGACTGTCACAATTTTTATGGTCCTTACTCCATGTGAATGAACCCTTGGGATGAAGTAGGCAACTCAGAGCCCTGCAGATAATTTGGTAGCACATGATCACAGCACAGATAGTTTAGGAGAAACCCAAGATGTTTGAAAGAGAGCCAAATCCAAGTTAAAAAAAATTTTTTTTTCCTTCTGTTAATTGTATCCTATTTTTGGCTTAATAAATTTTAAATATTAACTTTTGGGGTTTTTTTTTCTTTGTTTCTTTTGTTTTGTTTTGCTGTTTTCCTTTGACTAAGAGATTTTTTTGGGGGTTTATCATATTAGTAACTTCTGAAACATTTCCAAAAAAGCAAGTTAAGAAAGTTTTATCAGAAGATACATTTTCAGCTTTTGTAATTAAATTGTAAATAAAATTCTGGATTATTCTGTTTTTCAGACAATCTTATAGGCTTAGAGGGGTATAATAACTCTAATAATGACATAATAGAAATACATTCAATGACTTTTTTTCCTGAGTAGATAACTGATCAGCAAGGTAGTGTGTCAATGCACAAAACATGCTGGAAAGCCATAGGCAAAAATGCTGGAAAGCCATAGGCAAGGAATGCTGCATTTGAATAGCAGTTCTCTAGATTAGTCTTGAAAATGTCCCATGAGATCTGGTGTTGTCCCCACTAACACAGACTCTTAGAATTACCCTGGGATTTTACATTTCTCAGAAATGTGCAGTGATGTGAATCAAATTTGTTTCTCTTGATACAAACCTTAAATGGCTTTCTACAACCTGTCTCTTCATATATTACTAAATGTCCCCATTATATTGTACATGTAGTTGGTTTTAATCCTTTCCAGAAATGAAATCGCGGAATTTTTGTGAGCCCTTGCATTATTCTATTACTGAAACATTACCGATGCATGAAGCAGATGCCAGCAGCAATGGCAGCAGCAGCAGATGCTGTGTGCTGGGAGGCGTGTGAGACTTGTGAGGTCCACAGGGAGTATCTGAGGGGATTTCTGAGTTCCTATCACCCTTGATTTGTGTGTCTGTAGGGAAAAATTGGCAGCTGAAAGCTCTCACAAGAGAGGCAGGTGACAGATGGGCAGTGTCCCCATTACCAGTTCAAACTGTGGGAAGCTGCATATAACCTGCCCAGATGGATCACCAGCAAACAGGGCAGGCACAGAAAATGGAAGTGGCATGGCAGTCTTTATGTGCAGCTCTTGTGGAAAGGTGTGCAGAAAGAGCTGTGTGCTCTGCCAGTTATTGTGTTGCCATGTGCTCTGACCACCCACTGGTTTAGGTGGCAAACCAAACCAAACTGTGACTGGGCAAGTCTATCCAGCAGCCTGATGTCTTCATAGAATAAAGGGCTTGTTAGTCTGTGTTTTTATGTTAAAAGCATGGTGGTAGGGATGACCTGTTGGTGTCTGCAACTGACAGGAGCCAGCTACATAGCCAGGTTAGCCTGCATGGATGGAGGTGTCACCTGGACAGACTTATTGGAGGCTGCTGTTTAGGTGCAGGGACATAAAAACTGTGTTGTTGCCCACTGGATAGAAGAAGGTGGAAGTATGGTATGGTGAAATTACTCAAGCAGTGGAAGGAGGAGCTGCAGAAGGAAGTAATCAGGTTACACTATTTAAAGGAGAGAGGACCAGAAACAGATAATTGTCTGAAACAGGAAGAAATAATAATGACCCATGGCACTGACTCCCAAGGACAACCAAATGATGTCAACAGTGAACAAACAACACCTTAGAGGAGGAAGGGCCATGGTCTTTGGTGACTCATGGGAGCAGGTATCACTTCTCTCTCCTTATATATATATACTAGCAGAAGGTATGAAATCTGTACATTTGCCAAGATCAATGGGCAAGATTCACAAGGAGAAACTGTACCTTCAGTTCATAATCAAAACTACAAAGAAAGTGGTGGGTGCTGGTGGTGGGTGACTTTTGACAGGAACAGAGACACTCATTTGCAGACCTGATATACATTTAAGGGAAGTTTGTATCTTGCCAGGAGACAGAATCCAGTTTGCTGTAGAGAGACTGCCACAACTGGTTAAAAGCACAGACTACCGTTCACTACAACTTTTCCATGTGGGCACAAATGCAAGCAAAACTTATGGCAAATCACCAGGACTTCAGAGCCCTCAAGGCTCAAGTGAAGGGACAGATGTCCAAGTGGTCTTCTGCCTTATCTTGCCAGTCAAGAACCAGGGTACAGTTGATGTATTATGCAGATCAATACCTGGCTTTCTGGCTGATGTTGTCAGGTCTTTGTTTCTTTGAAGAATACAGCCCATTGGATGGAGATGGGATCATCTTATTTAGAAGAGGCATGAAAATCTTCATTAGCAGTTTGGCTGGGTGAATTGTATTTTAAACTAAGAAACTTGAGGTTATGGTCCACAGCTGTGACACCTGTATATCCATAACCCATGAGGTTGTTGAGTGCACCTGCTGGTTGAGTGCACTTCAACAACTACTACCAGAGTACTGAAGAATGCTCGCCAACTCTTTTCACAGGCAAAAGCTGTATGTGCAGACAGCTTAAGTGCAGGTATACCAAAACATATAGTCTGGGCAACAGTCAGCAGGAACTGGAGCCCCGTGCCCAGTCTGAGATTTCAGACATCATATGAATCATAGAAACATGGTGGGAAAAGGCACATGATTGGATGTCTATGATGTATGGCTATAAAATCTTTTGGAAAGAGAAGAATGGAAGAGGAGTTGGAGTTGTGCTTTATGTAAAAGACTCTCCATGTGTGTAGAGGTATGGAGGTATGGAGGCCATGAAAGTTCTTGGGATCAAGACTGAAATGACTGTCACCATGGCTGAATCTTTTGCTAGGCATCTGTTACTGACCTCCCAATCTGAGTGATAAGGCCAACAAAACCTTTCTTTGACTGCTCAAAGAAATCTTGGGTCAACAGAACCTTCTCCTCATGACTGATTTCAGTTACCTTGACATTTTTTGGTAAAAGTGCATAGCTCTTCCAGTCACAAGATATTCACCAGATTAATGGAATTCATCTAACTGCTTTCTGATACAGATACTGAAAATGCAGTTTAGGGACAGGGTATTGCTGGATTTACTGCTCAGAAACTGAGCAGATTTAACTTGACAGAATAACTACTAATGGTAACACTGGATACAGCAACCACAATATTGGTGATTTCAAAATCCTATTGAGCACACTGAAAATCTGTACTAGAGCAAACACCCTGGGTTTTACAAGAGACAACTTCAATACACAAGACACCAGCCGTGAAGGAGTCCATGGGAGGCAACCATGGAGGGCAGAGCAGCTTGTGTGTGCTGAGAGTTATTCAAAAACAGCCTCCTGAAAGCACGAAGGGCAGTTGCAAGGAGGTTGAACGTTCTCTCTTCACAAGGAACCAGATGGAGAAGACCAGGAGAATTGGGTATAAGTTGCACTGGAAGAGGTTTCTTCTCAATATAAGAAAGAAATTTTTTAAAGTAACATCAATCATTCAGTGAAACACCCTCCCCAAGGGACACAATAAATTCTCCATTGCTGGATGTTGTCAAGATGTGATTGGACAGAGATGATAGATAGATAGATAGATAGATAGATAGATAGATAGATAGATAGATAATGTGATCCAAGCTCCCTTTCCCACATAAAATTGGACTAGATGATTTTTGACATCACTTCCAACCAGGTCTGTTTTGTATTTCTATCTACCTACATCTCATTCCTCTATTTTCAAGGGAAAGAAATGTAGTACTGAACATCTGCTGTTTTCCAGGATATGTTAAAAAATGTATAAAATTTATTATTCCAACATACAGATCACTATTTTTTTTAATATCTTCAAATAACATATCAATTTGCCAGACTAGATCTACTTGTGTATAATAGTTAAGTCTGATTTGGATACTTTCTTGGAATCTGAGCATGTGAGAAAGTGAAAGCAATCCCTGTAAACAAATATAATTTGTTTGTTTATTCATCAAGTAGGGTTGTCTATGTCTCAAAGTCAGATAAGTAGATGTTTAATAGAATGAATATGGAAGAATCAATACAAGAATCCATATTAATGGAGCCCCTCCTCATTGGTTTGGTGAGTATTTTAGGAGTTAGAAACATCTGTGTTCGTCTCAATGATTAAACTTCTGAAGATTTAATAAAACAGAATTTAACACTTATTTCCATATGTGTTCTTTCATCAGCTGAAATTGTCATGAATAGAAATAACCAGACTTATCCCAGCATATCCAATAATGCTTCCCCCATTTTACAGAGAAAAATTCTTCCTCATTGGGAAATGGAGTCATCTATACTTACGTTTTGCATCTACAGCTCACTACTTAGTTAATCTAAATACATCTATTCCTGTCTAGGAAGCAGTACAAATGTTTTTTAGGCATACATTCCTCACTATCTACTAATGACTTAATATATTTTTCTTCTATTCAAGATATTCTTGCTCAATATGCACCTGTATATTTCTGAATATATATGAACATAACAACTTTTCATACACTGGAACATTTACAACATAATTTGATAAAAATATATATCTGCAACAAATAAATAGTACTAAAAATTTTCACTTGGAAAATAAAATGTTATATGCATATGAATCTGCTGTGGATATTGCTGCAATTAGCATTTTCCTGTAAGTGCTGTAACCCAGGGAAGTTAATTGGAAATTATGCATATTCTTCCTTATAAATATTTAAAGAAAGAAAGATTATGGAAAGGTTTCATTGCTTTTGGAAAAATTAATTTTTCTATCTATAAACAACGAATGCATATAGCAGTCCTTTCAACTCTTATACTTAGTACTTTTCCAGTGGTTTGCTGGATTTTTGATGACAATCCCTTGCAAGATGTGAGAAATTTTAGATTTCAGGCACATCTATATCAAAACAGCAACATAAGATACTCCAAGTTCATTTCTTCATAAGCTCAATTATTATTTTTTATGTTCAGACTAATAATTAAGGTTATGAATCAAAGCACTCAGAATTTTGAAAATTAATTACTTGGAAGCTGAGAAACAGTACCATATATCTTGCTTGTGAAGATTATCATGTTGTCTTTAAATACACAGTCCAGCAATCAATGGGAGCCTTTCCCCTTTAGTGTATCCTGACTGCCCTGGCTTAAAAATACATCAGAATTGCTGAATCCAGGAGGATATTGCCTATTTGCTTCAGGTCAACTTGTTGAACAACCCAGAGTTTATGAATGAATGTGCCAAACACTGCTTCAGTCTGGTTGGAGAAACAAGAAGAAAGAATGATGCTTCAGCTGAAGCAGCTGAGCAATTTTTGGTGGCAGTTCTGCTACAGGGCTTCTATGGGATCCTTGACAAATGATTAAAACTGGGCTTTGCAGCATACATCACATGTAGTTTGTTCTGCTCCAGAAGATGATTTGTGGAAGTGTTTACTAAGGAAAACCACAAAGTGGCTAAAAATATAAGTAATCTGAAAAACCAAAGCACAGATCTTCAAAAGACGAAAGGTATATTAAACCATACTGAGATTTACACAGTTGAGGAGAGACCACTACTAACATTCTGACATCCACATACCTGCAATTTGGATATGCACCTGTCTGTCAGCATTCTGTGCATTTTTAGTTTGGAAGCCAAATGAATTTTTTTCACCCTGAGAACAAAAAATTAAATTTAGGTGCTCAACAGGAGACTTTCATTGTTTTGAGCAGTAGGTAAATCAAAGCAGAATAATTTTTGAAGACTTGGTTCATAAAGTCGTGGTAGCTAAAAATACCCACCAAATTTTTACTGGTATCAGTCTCAGTTGTAGAGAGTTCCATACTTCTATCTTCATTTCCTCAGAGTTCCAATGAGTCCAAATAATGACTAACATCATCAGGATTAAATATGGATTTCCCCTCATCTGATTTACAAATGGAAGTATTGTGCAAAGTTTCATGCCTGGGCACACTTAAACAGAGGCTTTATATAATTTAAAATCCACTAATGGATTTTTGTCTAAATTGGGTAGAATGTCCTATTCTGTTGCAAAGACAGCAATATGCATCTTTAACATCTCAGAACAACCAACTTGCTACACCTGAGTAGTAATTTGTGTATTTATTTAAAACACTGAAAGTCAGAAAATACTGGTTCTATGAGGATATCTCAGTCAAATCTAAACAGAAGTAAGATGACTGTCCCTTGAAAGAAGAGTCACTGTATAACCTCACAATATCTCTGAGTTCAATCACCTTCCCATTCCAACCCTATCTCTTCACACAGCTCAATTTCTCATTGCTCTGTGTGGAAGAAACATTGATCTCACATTTCTGTAAGACCAATCCAATTTTGACCAATCCAATTTTAACCTCTCTTTGCATTGAGCTTTTGTTGAAACCAGGGTGTTCAACTGTGCCATAGCTCATGCATGACAAGCCCTCAACTAACTGCATTAGTTCCAGTCATTTGTGATTTGGACATCACTCTTGATCTGTTCTGACATCTCATTCACAGCAGCCAGCAGGGAACTGGGAAGGCCGTTCCAGTGTTATTGCTCAGATTCTAGATAGCAGAGTTTATATTCAATGTTACTTCAACACCACAGTGGAGTTCATTACACTGCGTTGAAACATGCTACTTCTAAATTCACCAAAGCTGTACATTGCAGTAAATAATAGTGTTCCCTTGAGGAGAAAGAAAAAAAAAATTAAGCTCTCAGGTGGGTGTATTCCCATAATAAATGACAAAACTAACTTATCAAATGCAACAATAAGATCAATACTTAATATGGACAATCAGATCTCAAATGAAATAAAAATGAAGGGGAATTTTAAAAATATCACCATGGCGCTATCTCATACTTGTTCAAGTCTTGAAAACAATGTGAAAAGAATGTGTTCTGATCATGTACTACACCTTAAAAGTAGTTAGGTATCCACTAAATGCTTTATTTTGTTTACGCTCTGACAACCTGCTATATGCCCTCATCTCTCAATGTTGCACTGCCAAGCAATCATGAGGCTTATCTAATGAATGATAATGGCTTTCTTATTGAAAAAATAGTAAATCTGTATGTTATCAATTAAGATAAGGTAACTTAATCCACAATTAATTTAATTAACTTCATCAATTAAGACAGAGTTGGAAATTATATAAGTTGAAAATCTCATGTTGTAAATATGCGGTGCAATCCTAATGAACAATTAGTGTGTGATAGAGTTTGATTAGGGTGATTAAAATCAATCTATAGTCACAGCACAAAAGTTTAATTGAGGATGAAGGTAGTTGAAGACAGAATAATCAACACACAGCTACAAAGGTTTGCCAGCTATCTTCAATCTATCTGTACCAGAAAATACGTAATCATCAGTAAATGTGCGGCAGTTCTCATCTGTGAATTTCTTAATTCTAGGAGTGTAGGGCATATTGAAAGCATTGAAGTGAAATCCTAAAGCAGTCCAGGTGTAGCTTGTTGATTCAGTTTACAGAAAATTAAATTGTGAGTGGGAACAAATTATTTCTGCACATGCCTATGCATTTGGCTTACACAGATGCATGCTAGAGAAACTGAAAATTAACCTTTTTCAAGTAGACCAGGTAATTGATGCAGAACATAAAATGGAAGGTATTTTGCATCCTATATTACATCTCAGTGTTTTCATGTTTCTGTTATTTCTTAACGAGGAAAACACAAGTCATATACCAATTTTTTTCCACATTAAAACCTATCTTCCTTATTGCTAGGTGCATTTAGAAAGGAAAATCAATAATCATGAAATCTGTCATTCAGTGCCATTCAAAATGGTGTATTTGATGGGTTGTAAAGGATAAAGGAGCAAAACAATCTTACTACACACAATGGTGTCACAATGGTGACAAAAAAAGTAAACACACAGGCCATAGTTAGTATATAAATATTGTAGTCTCTAACAAATATGCTCAATTTATGTCAATGAAGTTTATTTTGACATCTTAAAACTTGGCCATGAATGTAATAAGAACTGTGCAGACATCTTTCACCTTGAGGTGTGCAGGTGTTTCACTTTTCACCTTTCCCGGGATAGAAAGAATTACACCATTTTGACTCCTGCTCAGCCAAACACTTCAGTCTGTCCTTCTCCTCCAAGAAGATTAAACTGGAAGAGTAAGAGTTAGAGAATTCTACTTTAAAGTTCTTTTTCCCAAGAACTGCTAAAGAGCTAGATCCAAAGTCCATTGATACTTAAAATGCTTCCTTCAATCTCATGGCTCAATGTTTTTTTCACTGGTCTCTACTACTGTTTCAGCTTTCTGCTTGAACCTAGCTGCTTTCCAGCAACATAATTTACCCTTTCCTTTCATCCACCCTCTTCGTTTCTTATTTTCTTCTTTCATCATAGCTTATTACTTCCTGCCATTTGTTGTAGGAATTTATAGTAAAGGCTGGACTCAGGTGCACAGTTAAAGTATTTTAGTTGAAACAGAAAAGCTGCAGCTGCCAGCTCCATGTTTGAATAATTTGTGCTCCAGACTTTCCCAAAGCCATGTGGGAGGCAAGGCAGAACTGAAGCTGAATCCCAGTGACAATAACATTCGTATAATGTCCTTACCACAACCAGCCCTTTAGTACTACATAGTTATACCATGCTTTCCAGGAAGCAAAAGAGTTGGGAAAATGGGAATTAATTCAGTCTTTTTTCCTTTTTTGTTTGAGTAGCTTCTTACATTTTCCCATTTGTTTATCCACCCTTTCCCTCCCCCCACATCAGCTGTGCACAGCTTTTTCTGTTGTGATGCCTGCTTCAAGAAGAAATAACTCTACTGTGGAAAGGCAGAGCTTCAGGGAAAAGTTTGGACTAGGTCTAATAAACACTCATGGATTTTAAAACAACAGAAAGAAAAAATCTTTAAAAACATGTCTTATGCATTGTCTACTATAATAATAATAACACTAGTAGTAGTAGTTCTAGTAGTAGTAGTAGTAATAATACCATTGCCAGTACCTGAAAGAAAATTTTATTTAGTTGGGTTTTTTTTATTTGTCATTTCACAACTGATATTTTGCATGGTTTTTAATCCTCCTAAGTGGCCCTAGGTGAGGGCAGAGAAACTCCCTTCTTCTTACTCTGCAATAACTTTGTGTTCACAAAACCTAAAACATGGCAGTCCTCAAATTTAGTATTCTGCCTTTTTTTCAAAATAGCTAGATGTACACATGCTTTCTTGTCTTGACCTACATGCTGCTATAGTAGTATAATATCAGTATGTGAGGCACAAGAACATCTGCTGAGTCACAACCACACAGACTGGATTGTCACTTGCAATCTAGGTTCACAGATCTGCCTAACCATGAAAAGCATCATTTGAGATTATTACATTTCAATCTGATATACAGTCATCCTGACATACTAATGTATCATAAAATTTGTTTTAACAATTGACAGTGTGACAGCAGAAGTGTTTGTAAAGCAGGTTTTATGCTTTTCCTAGGATTATATCTGTCACAAGACATTAGGAAACTATTTTAGTGGTAACTTTAATTTTAAATGACATATGCTAATGATACAATATTTGTGTATGCCATGGCATTTTGATAGATTAAAAGGCCTTGAGATTCCAAGGCTTGAAAGTTTATGCAAAGAACAGCCATTAATTTTCATTTATTTTTCAAAGGTAGAAGTGATCAAACCATACGGAGAAGTCTTTTGCTTACACATCGTACATAAAGACATAAATAAGGAAGAAGAACACAGCTCTGAAGTGCTGCTGTCTTTGGTTTTTTAATTATCCCACAAAAATATCTGAAGTTTAGGGTCCTTTCAGATACTGAGAGTGATTAAAATATGACCTTAAATTCTCAAATTTTTGCTTTACTACCTAAATTTTGAAAATAAAATCTTCCACTTGGTAATCCACCATTAAAGAAGGCACCAGAGTTAAGAGAATTTTTGAGCTCTCTTACTTGCAGTAATATTTTCTGTATTTTCTTTCCAGAAAAAGCAGTAAATCTCAGAAATCAAGGTGTCATTTTAAAAAGATTAGAGATTGCTAAAACTTGGATGTCATGTTAGCTGCTGTTAAAGATTAGTTATTTGAAATTTAGGGATTTAATGATAAAAAGAAAATACTCTTCCTGTATTGATCTAAGAACACAAGCTTTCTCTTATTTTATGCTACATTTTTCTCCCAGGTCAACCTGGCTAAATCATCCCTATCAACATACAACAATTTACCAGAATTTACATGTTCAAAAAGATGGAGTATTATTTGTAGTGTAACCCTTGGTTTGATGGCTAAATAAAACCTATATCAATGTTTATTTTGGTGACAGCATGCAATTCCTCAATGACTAAATACTTTTAATACACTCTTTCTAATAGCAAGCTTTCAAAATACTTTCTAATTAATTCAGTTCTCATGCTTCACTTTTTAAAAATTATTGTGTTTGTATTATTATTTGAGTTCTAATATTCCTCTAAAAGGCATCTTAACAAAAATCCTAAATAAAAAGGAATAAAGGGCAATGCATTTATTAACAGGAACAGCTGTACTCCGTGTACATAAGATGTTTAAAGTAGATGAATGTTTGCTTTAGTCTTTCAACAGATAGTGTTTTGAGTTCACAATATGCTGGTACACTCCAGCATTCCAATACTTAGAGGGCTGTTGCAAAGAGAATGGAGACTCTTTAGAAGGAGTCACATGAAGAAAACAAGAAGAAATGGGTTCATGTTGCACTGGAAGAGGTTTTATCTCAACATATGAAAGAACTTTTTGCATTAAGAGCAATTATTCACTGGAATACTGTCCCCAAAGGATGTCATAAAATCCCCATTACTGGAGATTCTCAAAATGAAACTTGTCAGAATGCTAGATAAATCTCATCTAGGATTCCTTGCCCATGAAAGGCTAGACCAGATGATCTTTCAAGCTCCATTCCATCCTGGACTATTCTACTGTTCTATGAGATGACTCTATGACTTATTATTCAAATGAAGCGAAGTTTTGCAGTTCCAGACCTCAAATATAGGTGAGGATGCATGCAACCAAAACCATCTGTTTCCTGATAACTGAATACAAGTTTTGTACAGAATGTATATATCCTGCTCTACTGTTACACTTTGTTGGATCTTTCACTTTCCCCATTCATCTTTATACCTGTACCTAATTCTGCATACTGAACCTGTAAGATCTACTTTTGTTCCTCCATACCCAGTGTCATTTTATTTATAAGAATATTCTTCAGAAATATGATGTAACTCAAAATCATTATGATAATACTTTCTGAAAATATTCTCTGTGACAATTTTCAGAGAAGGAAACAGCTGAGCACATTCCTCCTCTTAAAAGTATTTCTTTCTCCAAGCTTTTCAAGAAGAGTAGCATTTTCTTATGTTTTGAAGTGGCCTTTTGTCAAGTTCTATTCACAGCCTTTCTATTAACCTTTGTGGTCAGATGCTCATAATGTGAATTAACCATCATTGTTATGGACATTCTAATGCTTCAGTATATATGCATCCATCTCCTTGCATCAGCAAATGTGTGATTATGCTGTCAGTTTAGCTATATTTTTGTGTCAGAATGCCAGAAATTATCTGTGTTTTTATAGGGAAGAAAATCACAATGAACCCTCAAGCCGAATAGGACTGTTTTCCACTTTGACCCCTTCCTCCTGTTTTTGGGTAGGTTTTGTACCTGGGCACAATGTAGCATGTCACCACATCAGAATAACCACAGTTGTACCCAGCACAGAAGCAAGCAGTAGGTCAAAGCAATACAGAAGTAGCCACTTCAGGCCACTTCATGCGAAGCATGAGAAAAAGTTTCTGTATAAAGCTGCTTTGATCAACTTTGGTTGTGACAAAAAGATAAAAGAAAGATGGTTGTGGAAGGTCATTTTTGCTGCTCAGTTCGATCTGCCTCCATTATCCAAGAGGAGAAAAATCAAATGAAATCTGTTGCCATTAATCATAGCTTCCAGTAAACAGTAAATATTGTGCCATGATCAGACTAAAATAAGGATTTATAAGTCTGTCTGCCCTTTTCATTCTTTAATTTTCATTCTTGCAAATTAAGACAGCAAAGTCTGAAATAAAATATTTTTTCAAAGATCTTGATCTTTTATTAAAAAAAAAAAAAATTGAAACAGCATTAAACCCAGAGTGTTAAAAGAAATCTTAAAGAACAGCATTCAGTCTCTAGGAAAAAAATAGCATTTCAGTGCACAAGTGCAAGTATGGAAGATGTGCTTTAGAAAAGGACAAAGTGTTGTCATAAGTCAGGAAAAAGGGATTGTGAAGGATTTTTTTTGTGCACTTACTGGTCATAGCCATCCAAAAATATGATCATTAAAAAAATCAGCTTTAAATTCTACCCATCTCACACCCCTTCTCCAAACTGAGTAACTCACAATAAAATAAGACTTTCACAGGGAGTCTGGTTTACATCTTGCTGAATTTACAGATTTGACAAAAGAAATATAAATGAAATAATACAGGGGGGAAAAATATGATTTTTCCCTTTTTTGGTTCAAGTACTATGGGGAAACAGTGATTCCCTACTACAGATTTTCACTCTGGGGCACACACATGTGAATCCAATCTGCTGGATTCTCCTCTTTCTATTGTACTCACACTATCTTTTCTGCAGACTCTAAATATTGCTTATAAACGAGGAGCAGCACTGAGTTTGAGTATTCAGTAAGCAAGGCACTTGCTCATATCTTTGGTACTAATTATAGATGGCAAGGACAAATCGTGAGGAATGCTTACCTTAAGTTGCTTAAGCAAATTTAAGTGTTAATGTAGACTCTTCTTAAACCCACCTGGTTCACATCAGAAAGAGTTTGGAGGAGAAAGGAGAGGGAAGAAAGGGGAGAGGGGTACGCAGTAATGGCAGCTAGCACTCCCTAAATGGGCCCAAGTTGTTGGCAAATATAAACATTCCTGTTCCCAATTCTACCCCTACTCTCTTACATGATAAGACTTCAGACACCCTTTGGAAGAAGTCTGCACTACCAACACATTACAAGAGACATTGCATTGTAGAATAGGTTATACTTCAAACAGACCTGCTACATTGCCATTTCAGAGTGCTGTTGAACCCTGCATACTCTGAGTAAGGCATGCTGTAATTGAGGGTAGAGGAATAATACATAAACAGAGGAAAAAAGGAAATGAATAATTGGTAGCTAGAATTCATTCAATAAATATGTTCCTTTAAAGGTCCTTATGTCAGAAGATTGAAATCTCACGTAATATGGGTGATAACTACTATCTCCATGTCAGTGTAAGGCTTTTACCCTCCTGCTTTATTTGCCATACTGAAACTGGTCTGCAACTGGTTTGATGGCATGTCCCACAAAATAGCTATGAAAATAAGAGTCATGATCAGCTATGAATGGTCTGTTCTTGGGAAGAAGGATTAATTTTCCTGTAATAAGTGTCAGAACCTCAATGATTTCCAGGGAATATAACGGTTCTAACATCCTGCTCTATAAGCAGCAGAGGCTCCCTTTTTTCCCCTCTTTTTCATCCTTTCTCTCTTCTTACAAGAAACTGAACATATGTCTAGCTAGCATCTCGCTCAGTTTGGATTGTAATGAACAAATTAGTAGCAGAGCCTTACTTTTAGTGCATGCACATTTTAATTTGCTGTTACAAATCTTGACTAATAGATCATCCAACTCCTAAGTTCTAGGAATGTGTTAATGAATATCATAGCAAACCAATGTGAACTAAAGAGAAAGATAAAAGAATCAAGTCTCTGAAATGAAATAGAAATAAGCTGGTTTTTCCTGAATAATGTATTTGCACAAGCTGCAGTCTGACTATATGTGTAAATTATTAAAATCTAATAAGCAATCATAGGACACTTTGATTTTTGATATAAAAACTTACACTGAATACAGACTAAATTAGAGTTGCAGCATAAATTATTTCTGTGAAATAAGCAGCACCTACATAGAAATCCTCCTTTTGTCAAACTGTGCAAGATGCACTGCATTTCTGCGTGCAGCTATCAGGTAACATAAAGTGATGCAATTTTTAGGATGACTGCAAACTTCTGTAAAACTACCACTTTTTAGCCAGGGTCTGGGCCTTGGCTTGTCCTGGATACAACACGTATTAGGCTCCTTAAACAGATCATCCCTCAGCTTTATAAGAATAGATCTTGTTCATAACATCTAGCTGTTAAAGTGCTCCCTTTACCAGTGTTTTGGATGTACAGACCAATGGTTCTATGTATCCATTTGCTAAAAGCATGAGTATGATTCTACTGCTAATAACCTCTGAGTTCCATATGGTTCTTATAAAAATAAAGTTGTCACGTGTTTACTACAACAGTTGTAAAAAGTTTTAATTTTTCTTTTATTTTAATCCCAAGCGTATCAAGTCTGATAGCAAGCCAGTGAATGAGGTGATTTCCAGAGAATGAAAATTAATAAGATGATTTCATGTGAGATGATTTCCAGACCACTAGACTGCCCATAAATTAATTCTGGTTCTATGTGTGCTGAGATTAAATTGAAAATTCTGAACTATTAAACCTGTCCATATCACTGAAGATGGTAGATAAGGAGTGCAGGTTCATGTCTTATTTGCAAGTCAGCAAACACACGAGGTGAGGAGTGTCTGACCTCATTATCATCTGGCAGGTCCATTTCTTTCCTTTCTAACAGCAGTAATGAAAGAAAAAAAAAAGAGGGACATTCATCTCTTGACAGAGAATCATCTGGTTATCCACTAAAATATGCCATGTTTTAAAACCTAGTTTCTGCCCTTGCCAAGAACCTTCACACTGTCATAGAAATTAACATGAAAGCTACAGCTCTCACTGAGTCATCAAATCTTTTTCATTTGTTCTCTAGTCTCTAGAGCCTCTCTATCTCTTTCTACAACCTTCTGCCAAGTGATTTTACATCAGAAGAAAACATAAAATTGTACTGTGGAAGTGAAACGTTCTATTGCAGGCTGTCATTGCTTCAAGGTAGACTGAGACTTTATTGTAGTGAGTTCACATGGCAGGACTGGGTTTTCTATTTCTGCTTTCTTCAATGTTGTTGACCAGTAATTCATAACATTTTGCTCTTCTTTGTGTTATGTTTTCTGTTTGGTTGGTTTTGGTTTTTTTTCCTTTTTTTTTTGGTGTGGTTTTTTTTTTTTTTTTTTTTTTTTTTCCCCCCTGATTCCTTGTCTGGGCTACTTGTTCCCTGCATTTTTTTGCCAGATAATTTCTGCTCACTTGTAACTTGTGAATAATCGAAAAAGGTTTTCTCCAAACATTTTAAGTGTTATTTTACAGCAGAGACTTCCTATTACTCAACAGTTTTGTTCACAAGGGGCATTCCTGTGTGAGGAAGTTACTTTTGAGTGCTTGGAAACCTACAAAATAATATAATATACATAACACATTTAAAATATAAATAAATATTTTAAAATATAATATTTAACATATATAAACATATAATGTTTTAAATCACATAGTTATATAATAATAATGTAATATTTTATATTTCTTTCAATGTATAGCTATATTTCGTTGTACTCTGCTAAGTTTGGGACAATCTGAAGCACTTGAAATATGAGTTAATGACAGTGACCAAAGTCATATGTCACTCTAAAAAAACGTAAGTCAGAACATAAAGTAAATTCTATGAATTAGAAAATTTAGTTAATCAGCAAATAGAAATGGGTCATAGTTTTTTGCAGTTTCCAAGTAATTTGAAAAGCAGTCTACAGTGATAACTATGCCAATGGTCCTAATGAAAGTACCTCCAGTGTTAATAAATAATTCCTCATTAATTTCATATGGCAATTATGCTACAGCCTGACCATAAAGATAAGAGAAGACAGTTAAATTGAATTAGTGCCATCCACAACTTCTGAGCAAGTCACAAGTCATAAAAGCAAACTAAATTGTTACTGTGGTTCCATCTCTGTGGTTACAAAACTATCCAACTAGTTCTTGCAGAAAATAAGTCTCTTCAGGTCTTCCCATCATAAATGTATAATCAAGAAACCTTTGTGAATATTTCTGCAAACTTCTGCATTGCATTGAATGTAGGCCCCCAGATGGACAAACTGGGGCTTTAGGTGCCTAAAGCTTAGCAATGAGGTCTTTTACCATCAAAGAAATTACTGAGGAGAGCAACTGGGACTGTGGCATCTGTTTCAACAGTGCTCCCATCTGGTCAGCTGCAGGCCAGTGTTCCTATCAGGTTTCCGAGTTTGGTAAGTCACTCCACCTACTACTAAGCAGATTTACAGCTGCTGAAAATGGCAACTCAGATGATAAAAACCAGCCATCTGGAACAATCAGATGCCTTCCTTTTTTGTTATTTTACACTGAAAAAACCCAAGAAACAACACAACAACAACAAAGTACAATGGATTAATGGATTATACTGCACATTTGAAATCCTATGCATGCATTTGGGTTCAGAAACCTCCATGTTGAAATTTATCTTCAGAAACCTTTTTAACAATCTGTCTTCCTGTTTTGAGAAATAAAATCTGTTCTGAGATTTGACACTAGGGAGTAATCTAGTCCTGCAAAGACTTGTGGGCAGTTAAACATATGATGCTGAGTGGGAACATACAGTTCCACTGGATTGTGGAAATCAGCAATTCATGCACACTGAAGACCTTACTACTGGTGAGTGACATGAGAATTGGATTGAACTAGTATTTTGCATTAAGTACTTCGAAAATACTTCCCAGCAAGTATTACACATACACATATATGCATGTATACACATGATTATACACGGTCACAAAATGGTAACATTCAGTCTGGGGTGTGTTTAAAGGCAGGATTTTCATAATTGTCTGGATGTAATAAAATGGTTCTCTGTTCTCTGTGCGTCTCAGGAGGAAACCAACTGAGTATTTTTAATTAATGTGGAAAATTTTTGTGATGGTCAGACCTGTCTGTTTTAACATCAGCAAAATTAGTAAACACTGAGATTTTTCTCCTTTTCTAAGGATGTTTTAAAGAAATTTTTAACAGAAAAGTAGTTATTAAAGGTATTTTTGAAAGACATCAAGACATCTTAATAAGAGTAAATAGTTTTTTTCTCTTTGTCTATTTGAGACTGTTAGAAAAAGCACATCAGCTCTGAGAACAACATAAGGAATATTTCTTTAAATAAAGAAAAATTTGGCTGAATTTATGAACTGATCTTTTGGCCAGGCTCATGAAATACCAAAACAGCTAATGATTGGTAACTGCACTTATCATTAATAAAATTGTTCATTGTTTCCTGCTCCTAAGAGAAACAGAGTGATAGCATTAAACCTATTATTTTCTTTGATTAATGTTGTCTGCTTTCTCCCTTTGCACAGAAATATGCTTCTGAAAAATCAGGAGGAATTGTTTACATGCTATATGAAATATTAGACTATAAATTTGGGTTGTTATATCTTAGGCAAAAATCCCTCAATTTTTTACATCTCTTGCTGCATCTATTTTCAAAATATTTTGAGTTCTAAGGATGGATTAAATGGATTAGGGAAATTATGGCCTAAATTTGTACACAAAAGAAAGAGGGACAATATAGTTATCAAGTATGGATTCCTTTAGTCTAGGATAAAGGTCTGTACTTTTGAAACTTCTGACACACATTTTTAAGAAATATGCTAAAAAATTTTGGTAGGTTGCAATATTCCATAAGTATTTTTTGTCTAGCTCTTTGCTTGTTCTTTTTAAAACTCCTTAAATAGTCTTTTGTTAGTGTCAATAAAGTAAGACATCAGCCACTTTGCTCAGTGTGGATGAGCATGGTGGAAAGGATGGTCTCTTTACCTCTTTTTACATGTGTTTTCAGTTGTTCTCTAGGTGTCAAAATAGCTCTTCCTCACAAGGGATCTCACATACTAGAGATTAGGAAGAAAAAGTCTTCCGTGATATTAATGGATGATGTGTGCTTTATTCAAATCAGCTTTAACATACACCAGAGTGAGCCATTTTGAACACATGGTAAAAAAAGAAGGGAAGAACACACTGAAGGTTAAAATGACTGTCAAACACACATGAATTGGGAAACAGAGGTCAACAATTTAGTGAAAAAGGAAACTGATTTTGGAAAAAGGAAATTGTTTCTGTCTTACAATTAGGGCAGCAAACAGGAGGAGTTGAAAGCCACTGTACTGCTGGAAAGTTATGACCTTGTTGTCATTCCTGAAACTCGGTGGGATGGAACCCATGACTGGAGCGTGACTAACAATGGTTACAGGCTGTTCAGAAGGGACATGGGAGGAAGGAGAGGCAGAGGGATTGCCCTTGACATCAAGAGCTGGATTGAGTGTGGAGAGCCTCTGAAGAACAGCCATGAGCAAGTCGAAAGCTGGTAGGTAACGAAGTGAGACCGAGAACAAAGGGACCTTTTGGGTGGAGTCTGTGACAGGCCCCCGTCAAGAAGAGCCTCCTGACAAAGCCTTCTTGCTCCAGCTGCAGGAGGCATTGTGCTCACAGGCTCTTGTGCTGCTGGGGGACTTCAACCACCCCTGCACATGCCAGAAAAGAGCTGCAGGCAATCCTTGAGATTCCTGGAATACATGGAGGATAAATTCCTGACCCAGGTAATAGACAGCCCTACAGTAGGGGAGGTGCCACCAGATCTCTTGGTCACCAACACAAGAAGGCTAAAGGGGGATGTCAAGATTGGAGGCAGCCTGGGAGGCAGTGATCAGGCCCTGGTGGAGTTCACAGTCCTGAGGAATATAGGTCAGGAAAGGAGTCAAGAGAGGCCCCTGAACTTTAGGAAAGTGGACTTTCAGCTTTTCAGAGAGGCTGTAGTTAGAGGCAAAGGAAAGGAACAGAGCTGGTAGATCGATGAGAAAGCCTTCTTTTGAAAAAAAGCTATCAATTCTCCAGGGCAAGAAATCAGGCAAGACCATAGCTGGGAGAAGGGCATGGCTGAGACCTGCTGATAGAACTAGAGAAAGAAGCCAGTGCACAGACAAGGGAGGCAAGAACAGGTGACTGGGTAAGAATATAGAGGTGAAGTCTGGTTGTGTAGGGATGGGGTGAAGAAGGCCAAGGTGAAGCTGGAACTGAACCTAGAAAGGGACACAAAGAATAGCATTTATGGCTTCTACAGAAGTTAACCAGAACAGGAAGGTCAAAGAAGGTGTGTCTCCAATGAACAAAGCTTGAACAGTGGGCCCATGGGAATATCATAAGGTTTTACAAGACCAAGTTCAAGGTGCTGCACCTGGGTTGGGGCAACCCCCAGTATCAACACAGGCTGGGGGATTAACTAAGAGAGCAGCCCTGTCATGAGGAACTTAGGGGTGCTGGGGGATGAGAGGCTGGACATGACCCAGCCATGTGCACTCACAGCCCAGAGAGCCAAACGTGCCCTGGGCTGCATCCAAAGCAGCGTGGGCAGCAGGGGAGGGAGGGGATTCTGCCCCTCTGCTCTGCTCTGGTGAGACCCCACCTGGAACACTGCACCCAGCTCTGGGGTCCCAGCACAGGAAGGACATGGACCTGTTGGAGAAAATCTGGAGGAGGGACACCAAGATGATTAGGGAGAGGGAGGATGTCTCTTAAGAGGAAAGGCTGAGAGGGTTGAGTTTGTTCAGCCTGGAAAAGAGATGTCCTACAGGTGACCTTCTGGCCTTCCAGTAGACAAATGAAAACCTACAAGACAGATGGAGAGCGACTTTGTTACAAGAGCATGTACTGGCAAGACAAGGGTAAATGGCTTCAAACTAAAAGAAAATAGATTTGATGTTACGAAGACTTTCTTTACTGTGAGGGTGGTGAGATACTGGAACTGGCTGCCCAGAGAAGCTGTGTAGGCTCCATTCCTGGAAGTGTACAAGCCCAGGCTGGATGGGGCTCTGAGCAACCTGGTCTAGTTGAAAGTGTCTCTGCCCATGTCAGGGGATTAGAACCAGATGATCTTTAAGGTCCTTTTCAGCCCAAACCATTCTATGGTTCTATGAGACTGCTAATGACTCGCCATTGAAGATGTCTCAGGATGAAGCATACCAGAAAGCATGGCTGTACAGTTTAAATTGATGAGATTATTAGATTAATACAGCAATATTTGGCTATATAATGTCCCTGCTGTTAATGTCACAAGTGCTATAATACATCTGAGCAAACAGACCTGAGAGCCTCTAAGAGCCACTGGGGGCCTTTGACCTGGAAAAAGCCAGAGGTTGGATAGGACTCCACAAGTGGTGGAGACATTGGTGTTTTTTTTCTCTTTATCTAGTTTAAAAAGCTGTACGAAGGCAAAAGAGTAGTCCCTTGAAAGGAGGCACAGATGGGGAACTGGGGAACAGGCCTGTCAGTCTGACTTCAGTGCCAGGGACGGTTGTGGAACAGGACATCTTGCATGCCATCATGGCACGTACAGGATAACCAAGGGCATAGGCCCAGTCATCATGGGTTTAGGAAAGGCAGACCCTGCTTGATGAAGCTGATCTCCTTTTCTGAGCAGGTGACCTGCCTTGTGGATGAGGAGAGGATACTGAGGGAGCTGGGCAGAGAAGGAGGCTCAAGAGTGACCTTACTGCTCTCAGCAACCACCTGAAAGGAGGTTCTCCCAGGCAACTGGTGACAGATCAAGAGGACATGGCCTCAAGCTGCACCAGGGGAGTTTCAGGTTGCACAACAGAAAGAATTGCTTCACAGAAAGAATGGTCAAGCATTGAAATGGGCTGCCAAGGGAAGTGGTGGAGTCACCATCCCTGGAAGTGTTCAAGAAATGCCTGGACATGGCACTTAATGCTATGGTCTAGTTGTCATGATGGTGATTGGTCAAAGGGTGGACTTGATGATCTTAGAGATGTTTTCCAACCTTAATGATTCTATGATTCTATGTAAACCTTCAACAGCATGTAGAGGGTTGTTCCTGAGAAGGAGTTGCTAGGGCCACAAGCCAGGGACTGGATTGGTGGGAGCAAGCATCCCGCTCCTCTGAGGTTACAGTTTGTTTGGGTACATCCTGTGGGTGCTTTTCAGGATAGAAATTTCTGTCTACATGCTCTTCCCACTCAAGGGGTAAAAAAAAAGTCATGTATATTACTGCTTGTTCTGGTTGTGGCCTTGTGGCTCTGCACCACCTAATTCCACTCTCTCAAAAGTTAAGGATAGGAGAGTGGAGAAGAAAAACAAAACCAGGAGAAGGATGACCCCGAACTATGTCAAGAAACAGTACAAAGTCCTGAAAAAGAAGCAGGAGCCCAAATTTCTCTTCACGTAAGACCTGATCACTCTCTCTTAATTGCAATGTTCTTAATGTGTAGTGTTTGTAAGTATATTTAGCACATCCTGTAATATTTGGTAGTAAAGGCACACACAGTAACAAAGGGTGATGTCTTACTTTGTTTTGCATTAAACATGAGCATCCATTTGCCATCAGCATGAGGCTTCCTCGCTCACCACCTTCACAAGATGGTGGCAGCTCCGTGATGCTAGCTGACCTCACACATGGCCTCACATCATATGCTGGAACCCAGCACCCATGCACAAGTGAAGGGCAACCAGTGGTCTCATTTCTGCTGAAGCAGACAGCACATTGTTCTAACTAAATGAACTAATTACCATAAATAAATCACATTGCATTCTTATTGGAAAGCTTATCAGACAGTACTATTGTGGCCTTTCTGTTTTGGCCTGAGAACCTTATCTTCATAGACCATGTTTCTGAAGTACAATGTAATTTTTTGGGTGGAAAGAAACTCATTCCAGGGTTTGAATGAGAATTTGATTCATAGGAGTAATACTAATATTGTGTTACTCTTGAATATGAAAAATGATTTTATTATTTCATGACTCATGGTACAGAGAGTAAAAAATCTCCATGACTCTACTTCAATATAAAATATTTGAAAATAAAATATATACCTCCTGAAAGACTCCTGCCTGCAAATCTTCTGTCATTAGACTAGGATGCAAATATTCCTGTGCTGGCAGGAGTCTTAAAATTAGAGTGCTATTTCAGAGAAAAGCATGAACATTATTGTTCGTTAAGGATCCACACATTAATCAGTAAAACATTGCCCTATGTTGTAAAAATAATGCATGTCAGGGTTCACAAAATGTTTAGTCTTATTACTATTTTAATATTATATTTATGATAATAATTTTTTCCTGGGATATTTTCTGTGTAGATAATAAAAAAATAATGATGATCTATACATTATCCATAAAAAAGCACAAAATGCTGTTTCAAGAGGTTCACTTTCTCCTTACTACTGATATGTTGGCTAAATATTCTGCCTGTGCCAATGGGCACATTAAGAAGTAGAGAGCAGTATAACATAATGCTACAAATTTAGCTCATTGCTTTCTGATTATGGTATGCGTTACATTTAATTTTTTTAGAAATAATGGGATTAGTATTAATTCACACAGAACTGTCCTGTTCTCTAGGATTTATTTCCTAGTTATCTATAGACTGCAGCCTTTTACCAAACAATATCCTTTATGTGATAGAAGTAGTGCGGTAAAGGGAATTGTCTTCATCATAAAATATACAGTGCCTTCCAATTAAGCAACTTGCAATTTATAGAAGCCAGATGCTCAGTCCTATAAATCAGCCTAACTTTACTTAAAATGGGGATACAGTAGCTTGTTTTCACTCAGGAATTTGCTAGCCACATATCTAAATAACCCATAAGGTCTTGATTACAGAAATATTACCATTTAAATGATACTAGCAGAATTAATTTAAGATTTTCGTTCTCCATATTCAAACCAAAATAAGGGTAGACAGGGTCACTCGAGCATTTCTATTGCATATCTGAAGCTTATAAAATCTTTACCAAAGCAATCATGCTGGAAATATCTTAGTAGAGATATGTTCAGTCCTGGTATTCCTCTAAACCTTTGCAATCTTGAAGGTGATTAATAGGCAGCTGGGTCATAAATAATCCTGTTTACCTACTATGTGCATAATAATCTTGTTCTTGCAATTATTGGGCATACACCTGATACAAAGCAATTTCAATGGGGTGTCCTTATGGTGAAGAATTGATGTACCTGTTGGCAGAGTAAATCCAAGGACAAAGAAAACTTACATTGTGTGTTTGGACGCAATATTCAGGATGCTGAAGAAAGATAAGGCCAAGAACAACGAAAAGCCTCATTTTTTTTCTGTCTTTAGAGAAATAATGAGGTCAGCCCTGCTTTTTATGCTTCCTTTAAGTCCTGGTGACAAAGAACAGATAAAATGCCAGGGTGCACAATGGTGCCTTCACTGCAGTCGTTGCTCTGGTCCTTAGAAATATTAAGGCTACTGAGAGCATATGGAAAATCTGAAGCAAGGAAGACTAACTGTTGGTGGAAGAGGATCAGGTTGGAGGGCATTTAAAAAAACGAGCTACACAAGTCTGTAGGCTCTGTTGGGATGCACTCACAAGTGCTGAGGAATCTGTCCCATGTGATTGTGAGGCTCCTCTCAATTATAATTGAAAGGCAATGGTGGCTAGGGGAGGTCTCTAAGGACTGGAAGAGAAAAAGTCTCGCTGCTGTCTTGAAGTTGGGCAACAAGGAGACTCTAAACAGCTATAGTCCAATAAGCCTCACTTTAGTTATGGGGCGCTGGTGGAGCAACTTATTCTAGAAAAAGCTTTTCCAAATATATTTAAAAATTAGATGGTGATTTAGAGTACTCAGCATGGACTTCTAAAGGACAATTCATGCTTGACCAAACTGATAACCTTTTGCAATGACATGATCAACTTAGAGGATGACAGGAGAGCAACAGATGCTCTTTATCTTCACTTTAGAAAGGCGTTTGACTGTGTTCCACAAGATCCCCATAAACAAAGTGTGTCTTAGATAAAGAACAGTGAGGTAGGTGGAAAACTTCGAGTTGCCAGGCTCAAAGGACTGTGATGAAGAGCACAAAGTCCAGCTGAAGACCAGCCAGTAGTGGTATGTCTCAGGAGCACATATTGCAATCAATACTTTTAAATTAATGACCTAGATGGAAAGGCTAGAGAGCATCCTGAGAAACTGGAAGATGTTTGATTTGGTAGTCTCCAGAGGTACCTTCCAAACTCAGTTATTCCATGATTGTACCCAAAAGATATATTGTTATAGGAAAAAGCTCTCTAAAGAAAATAAAATAAAAATCTAACACACACTGCTGTCACATAAAAAAATTAGGTCTAAAAGGTCTTGAATAGCTACAAATCAGAATTGAAAAAGAAACATTTATGTCAACATGAGAAAAATTCCAGATTATCTCTTTCATGAAAGAATTAGAATAATAATTACATGGCTACAAAAATATACTTCATATGGATGTTACCTGTTAAGCCAATAGCATGATTACTGGCAGAAGCCTAGGACACTAATAAAACCACAGAAATTATTTTCACTTGAATACTTGTTGTAACATTATAGCAGTTCAACTTCTTAAGTACTGTGGCTTGCAAATCTTATTTTCCTCACAGATTTTTATTTTTCCATCTACGCATTCATTAGTGTTCAAAAGAGCAAGTAGTACTAATTCTGATGTTTTGTCTGGAGCAAGTATAATACATGTCTTAGGAAACTCCTCATTCTATTACCTTACTGTTTTCTCAGACCATTACTGTTGCTTGAATAAGCAAATCTTATCTGATTATAGACAAGTCAATCAATTGGTAGTCACATTTCCTATGCAGTTACTCCTATATCAACCCCTTCACTTTAAAAAGTGACAAACCACACCTGAAAAGGAGTTTGTCTCTTCATATGTACAGACTCAAGAGGGTGAGGAAGAGAAGTTACGGTGCAAAATTATTTGAGATAAAGACAAAAACCTATGATTTCATAACAAGAAAGGGCTTGATATTTTAGAATCTTACTACTAATTTTTAAATCTGAAAACAAATATTCTTATCAGATTTTCCTTTTACAGTGTAAGATCTCACCAGAAACTCCTGCATTTTCATGCATATTAGTCCATCTTTAAATTGTATTATAAGTTAGCAAATGGATGACTGGTTTGGAGGTCAGCAAGTAATCAGATTTACAATGTTAATTAAAAACCTAACAGGTTGCCATGAAAACAATCTTGTATGATTATCAACCAGAGGCTTGTGAAAGATGTACACGGCCGCATCTGGTATTTTCTTTTAATATGCTCTGAACTGTAGAACCTGTTTTACATAGCAATATTAGATGGAAGGAGTTTAATTAAATCTAATGATCTGCCCAAAAGTCAATGTGTGTGGAAATGGAATTAACGAAATTCCTAGGCCATTTTCTCTGATTATAATTGATTAATAGAAGTGAATATTAGAAATAACTCATCTGAGAACAAGAATATTATGTACAGAAAACTTTTACCTCTGTCTGGCATTGATTAATTTCTCACTTGACTCATAACTGCTAACAAAATAAAAAAATCTGTAAATTACAAGACAAGTTGTGATATGCCATTTTTGTTTTGTTTGTAGCTATATTGTTTGTTTCCCATAACAAGGCAGTATTTTAAAGCATAGAGTCTTTTCTTGTAATCTAAGCAGTAACTCTAGCAAACATGATATGGGTCTTCATACTGTCTTATTATTTACAGACCTGTAAGGGTATATATATCTATATATATCTGCTTTATAAGTGAGAAAATGAGATTTTTTTTTTTGTCTTCCTCCTTCTTCTTACATCAGTCAAACCCTACCACAGTTATCCTGTATAGAGGAAGTAACTATTCCAGAATAAACTGTAAGGATGTAATGATGGCTTAGATGTTTTCACTCTGGAGTGCTCCTGAAGCCGATAGGAACACATTTTGCTTCCACAGTGGTATTTCTGCTCTTCCACTGTCCACACTTTTTCCCAGAACATCTCATATTTTGGGAGACCCCTAGACAAAATCACATTATACAAAAGCCACTCAGCAGCATCCCAGTATGAAAATTAAATTCTACATGCTTCTAAGTAGGATGTTATCTTTGTCCATGCTTATTCTTTATCAAGAAAGAGGAAAAAAAAGTGTCTCAGGGATGTTAAATGATTACTGAGACCTCAGAGTATACCACAGGTCTAATCTGGATATGGTGGGAAAACAAGTGAACTCTTACAAAAAGGCAGTTGTCCCTAAAGCAGTACTATACTTTGCTTTCCTTTACTCCATACACCTAACACCTCACTTGCTTTTTTTTCCCCTTGTTCTTTTCTTCTTCTTGTTAATTTCAGTTCGCAACATATAATGATGTCCTAGATTCTTCCTTTTAGCTCCTTATGTTAGTTTGAAATCTGCCAGTGTAAAGCAGGTAACAAATCTTTTAGAGTATGATTTACCATCTGTACATTTTTCCTATTTTCTTAAACAGATCCAGTTTGACTGATGCTTCCTCAACTGTGATTCTGATCATTTTTGAAAGATGTCCAACAGAAATATAGAAACCTTCTACACTCAAATTTGTTCCTTTCAAAAGCACAAGTGAGAGAACCTTTTCTGCATAATTCTGTTGTCTTTGAGATTGTGTTCACTGCATACAAGCAAAGTCTGGTGCTCCTAGAAAAACAGAAAGTCTATAAACCAGTTTTTTGATATTGTTACCAGTTAGAACCAGCACGCTATTTTGAGACGATACAGTTACTGTACTCCCACAGTCACTGGAGATGAAAGTTTTGACTTTGTATTTGCAGCATTATTCCTAAGAAAGGGAGCAGGAGTGAATACTTGAAAATTTTGACATGTTAAATATAAACCTTATAAAATGAGTGTTAAGATCTGATTAGTGAGAAATGCCTCTGATGGAATTAAGATGCAAATGAGATCATATGCCGAAGTCCGAAGTACAGATTTTATTTAACAATGAATGTGCTGTGGAGAAATAGAAAGAAAAGAGAGAGAGAGAGTGAGAGGGAGATCAAGAAAATAGTCACCAACCATGGATTCAGCAATGTCCTATTGGTCTTTCTTCACCATGAGGTTCTCAGTGGTGGGGGTCTAAAGGTTGTTCAAAATTCTTCACTATTTATACATCTTAGTGAACAAAGGAATTAATGCTCATTGGCTACATACTTTTGTTATTCTGTTGGTTAAATGACTCCCTTGTTTCTTATGCTAATTCTTTCTATGCTCAGTCTTCTTTTGAGTTGGTGCCTTTCTTGGGTTGGTGGGCCACGAGTAAGTTGTCTCAATCTCCACCTGCTGGAATTTCCCAGTCAGAGCCCTAAGCAGTCCCCTATCTTTCTGCAGTTAACAGATTTTTCAAGATACCACAAAGGCTTAAAATGGGTAGGACTCATTCTTTGTGAAGGATGCCTTGCTGTAGTGGCATAATTTATGATCTAAAGTGGTAACCACTTCTTAAAAGAAAATTATGATGTTTTTAGAGCTAAAAGCCAAGAACTTCAGAAAGAAGTACTGCTGGGAAAGAACCAGAACAGGCATTGTTTTTTCTGACCCAAAGTCCTGAATAAGGTAATTTCCTTCACAAAACAAGGCAAGCTATGTTCCTAGATAAAAGATGACGCTCTATTTGTCATGTTTGGTATTCTAAAAACTAAAAGAATTTGACAGTAATTTTTAGTGTATCTTTACCATTTGTTAACCATAAATGATTTCCTTATAACACAATTCCAATCTTCTTATGTAAAGCTATAAAGCACTCCCAATAAAATGGTGATTTTGTGTGCTACATAAACATGTTGGACAATACGCCTTTCCAGAAATTTAGGGGATTTTTTTCTCTTCTTGTAATCTAGTCTCTTTGAAGTTGGAGAAATAATTTATAATAGTCACAGACAGTGACTAGCTCATCAGAGATGGCCGAGAACCTTTCTGCAAAAAATGAAGAGAATTATCTAACAAATAAATGACTGATTTCAAGGAGATTATTGTTTACATGTAATACATGTTCAGTAGCCTTGAGATTAGTCTTTTTTGCTTCATGTTTGACTGAACTGAAAAAGAAGGTCATTTATATAAGTGCAATGTTGAACATTCTGTGGAAGTAACATGATCTTCTGGAAAGACTGTCATTTCATGTATCTCTTGCTACAAAGGGACTCCTTGCCATAGAAGAATCAGAAGCTGTTAATTAAGCTACATCAAATAGGTTAACTAATTATGAAAGAAACCGCTTGACTTCCTTTGAAGGAAAACCTGGAAGTACTCAAAATTGTGCAATACATTTATACATAGGAATGAAATGAAAGACATTAAGCATAACTGATCTGTGCTAAATTTTCAACAGTTAGAAGTTTTCGCTTCCACAGTAATGAACACATCACTTTTAGGGATGTAGCTTTAGATGATGAAAGATAATTTGAGTAAAAATTCATGGTTTGCTTGTTAAAAATTTCAGGGTCAAAAATGCATCCCTCCAATTTATATTCTTCTACTCTCTTAAAGAGTAGTTTAAAAAGATGGGAAGATGGATGGAAAAGGCCTTTCAACTTGAAATAATTTCCACTTGTCCTATCATGTTATGTAGGAGAAGATATCGACCCCACCTTGCAAAAACCTCCTTTCAGGTAGCTCTAGAGCATGATAAGATGTTCTTTAAGCCTCTTTTTTCTGGGCTTAACAACCCCAGTTTCCTCACTTGCTCCTCGTAAGACTTGTGCTTCAGACTCTTTCCCTGCTTTGTTGCCCTTTTCATCAGCTTCTTTGGATGCATCATGCACTCTCCAAATGAGACTGCTATATAAAGTGCCTTCCAGCTAACAAAGTTTATTTTACCACTGTGAAATGCCACATTTTTGTTGTTGTCATTCTTTTTCTTTCTTTCTTTCCTAGCCCTTAAAGCCCTAAAAACCCATCCAGCAGATTCCTTATCCATTAAATAGTCAACCCTTCAAACCTATGTTTCTGCAGTTTGAAGATAACGATGTCTTGTCGGGACCATGTCAAAAGCCTACAGAAGTCTAGCTATGATGTAGATGACATCAGTTGGTCTTTTCTTGTTGACTGTTGCAGTCACTCCATCATAGAAGGCCACAAAATGGGTCAGGTATGATTTGCCCTTTGTAAAGCCATGATGGCTGTCTTGTATCACCTCCCTGTCTTGTGTGTGCCCTAACATTGTTCATGTGAGATTCTGCTCCGTGATCTTCTCAAGTCATAGAGGTGAGGGTCATCGGTCTGTAGTTACCCACGTATTACTTTATCCCCTTTTCTAAACGTAGGAGAGATGTTTTCCTTTTTCCACTCATCAGGGGTTTCTCCTGACCACCATGACTTTTTAAATGTGATGGAGAGTGTCTCTTACCTTAATCCCAGCAAGGCAGCAGGCCTTCCTATAGGCTGTGCTGAGTCAGCATACAGGGCCCTCTAGTCCCATCAGAGAGGAGTCACTGAGGGCAACTACCCTTATTTCTTCTCTTAACTGAGGTGGTTGTGACTGTGGGGTGGTAGACTAACTCACTGTAGGCAATTCTTCGAATCTTTGTACATGTGATCTTGTGCCTGGTCCTCAGGTTCTAAATCTTCATACTGATTGTATAAGAGCATCTGGGAAGGTGAGATAGGTCAGGAGAGGACTTGCCTGCTGCCACAAGCAAAAAATTATTTCCATTCCCTCTACCTCCCCCTCACACCCCACCATGATCACCTCCTTCTGCTTGTTGGTGAATATTATAGAATACTATATTATGTAGTACTTTATGTAGTCTATGTAATATATGCATATTTATACTTAAAAGTATGTGTATATGAAACCCTGAAAAAAACATATTTTGCCTTCAGAATTGTTATCTAAGTGGAGTTCTCCTTTTCACTTCACTTGTAATGTGATGAGTCATGTTGTTCTGTATTTTTCCAACAGGAGAGTGTTTAATACTGATTAACAATCATACCTCCTTATGCTTTGCTAAGACATTCCACATTTGGCTTTTGGTGTTATATTAACTTTGCTGGAAGCTTTATTAAAACTAGTATGTCTTGGGGGTTGCCAGTTTTACAGTTGATCCCCAGATTAATCCTGGGGATAGAAGAAATCCAAGTGTGGGGGAAAACACGAATATGCACAGATCTTCCCAATACAGAGAGAGGGTTGAAGCTGTTGGATGGATCCAAGGGTTACTTTGGGTCACAGCATTGAACATATCTCTCCCTTTCTGTCACAGAAATGGCTCTGGGGCAATTGCTAATATTTTGTCTACCCAATTCTGAAGAGTTGTGTCTATCCCCAGTAGCTGTAGTACTGTGTACAGTGTAGTACTGTATACTGTGTACAGTGACAACTTAATATCTGTGAGTTTTATTCCCTCTCTGTATCTCCAGCTTCTTTGAGGGAGTAGAGGTTTTATAGCCATAAAAACAGTAACTGAAAAGTGCCACCATAGAACCAGAAAAATAATCACTTTTTAGTATGATGTCACAGTAGAATAAAAACCCACTGTATACTGATTGTCCATTTATCTTTAACAGGGAAAGTCTACATAAATAAATTCATTACATTGATATTATCACTCTCAATCATGATATTTGACACTTCAGTAACAGGAAAATACCAGTTTCCCCAGGAGAAGGTTAGATGTTTCAGTCTTATAGCAGAAAGATCTTTCTTTCTGCCAACAGTACATTGACTTAATATCTTTAATTTGGGCCATAATTCAAAGCAACTCAGGAAAAGAAGTTACACAAACTCTGCAAAATAAGTAACAGTAGTATTATCTATTTAGTTCTGCAATATTTCTAATATTACAATTTTGTTTTTCTTACTGACATAGTGCCCTGCACAATAGCTATGAAGTGCTTCTTCCCATCAAGGGAAAGACAAATCTTCACAGATATATAATTAATCCACTTCATGCTTTCATAGCCACAGGTTATGAAACGCAAAGCCACACCTCCAGTTCTGTGTTCAGTTCTGGGCCCCTCACAACAACAAAGGCATTGAAGTGCTGGAGCAAGTCCAGAGAAGAGTAACAAAGCTGGGAAAACCTCGAGAGAGCAAGACCTGTGAGAAGCAGCTGAGAGAACTGGGTTTGCTTAGCCTGGAGAAAAGGAGGCTCAAGGATGACATTACCACTCTCTATAACCCCTTGAAAGCAGGGTGTAGCCAGCTGGGGGTTGGCCTCTTCCCCCAGGCAACCAATGAAAGGATAAGAGGGCATGGCCTCAAACTGAACCAGGGGAAGTCCAGGAATGACATGGAAAGGATTGTCAGGCATTGTAATGGGCTGCCCTGGGAGATGGTGGAGTCAGCAAACCTGGAGGTGTTCAAGAAATGACAGGACATGGTACTTAGCGCTATGGGCTAGTTGCCATGGTGGTGATCAGTCAAAAGCTGGACTCATTGATGGAGGTCTTTTCCAACCTAAATGATTTTATGATTTTGTGAAATGAGATTTTTCAGGCAAAGGTAACTATATTAAATCCAATAAAATTGAGTGTCAAATGTATTTACTGGAAAGAGGCAATACTTTAGTGAAATTTAAAGACAAATATTTAAAGATGAGTCTTCAGTTATGCTTACAATAAAATTAATTCTAACTGAGGCATCCTGTAAAGGCTGGAATGCATGTTTTCATCACTTCTCCTTTTGTTAGTTGCCTGTGATGTTGCTATGTTGCTTCAAGGAGCTGCTATGAAAAACACCATGTCTAGAAGTGTGTCTGGTAGGCTAATAAAGACATGCTGTCATCATGCTCTGTCTCCCATATACCTTCTTCTGGTTTCCTGTTGTATTAAAAAGTAAATGTGACTATGACCTCTAGCACAGATCTACCCTCTACACCCTTACAGCTGTGTAAGGAAAAACACACAGTCAGCCTTGAGATTTACTTACCAGGAAGTGTATTCAATCCCATTCTGTCTTTCAGCATAATGCAGATTTGCACTTCTACAAGGAGGTGGGGAATGAAAGAAATAGCTTTACTGCAGGGGATTTTTCTTTTCCTTGTGTACAAAGTATGTTGAGGAACCCTGGGGTCATATATTTTTCCTTCACCTCCCGACGAGATAAACTACTTTAACTGTGAGAAAAGAAGGACAGCTCCTTTTACAAAATAATTTCCCACTCAAATCAATCAAGAAAACTAATAAACAATGAAACCAACCAACCAAAGGAAACACGACTGAAAAACAACATGAGAAAAGGTTACTACTTGGTTTCACTTTGAAATTTCAGTATCTAAACCCTGGTGACCATGTTAATCTTCCTGTGAGCCTACTTTGGCAGGCACTGGGTCTATTGAGAAAGCTCTGTGATATAAGCTACCTCAAAGCTCCATGAAACAGCTAGCAACTAGAGGAAATTTGTTTAGTGATGTTGTTTTGCACTTGATTTTCAATAATGGGATTTGGAAACCTAAATGTCTCTGGTTTGAACTAAATGATCTAAAAATGGTACTAGAAGGCTGAAGGTCAAAGTAGAAATGTTTAGAAATCACTCAAGTTGCTAAGGGACTATTTAAGAGCAACAGAGACACAGATGGTCTGTACACTACTGAGGAAAAAGAAACCAAAAAGTAAACCATCATGAAGAATTAAATAGACCTAAACCAGTTTCTCTTTAAAAAAGGTGAGCTCTTGCCATGCCAAGTCTAATGAAATTATGGTGTGCTAGAAAGGATATGCATACCAAGTAATGAGCTAGGATATACAGTTACTTAGAAATTCTGATACATGTAATTATGATTTGATAGGCTGATGCAGACGTCCTATAGTACTGAGAGGATAAAAAAGAATCAAACAAAATAATGAGTGATCTGCTAAAGTACACTTGTTCCATCCTGCTTTATGGACACAATATAGTAGCCCACCATGGTTTCCCTTACCTTGCCCTCAAGGTTAAAATGACATAGTTTGAAAATGTTTTCCTTGCATAATGGTTCACATTAGTCCTTCAATAGAGATAATTCATATAAGTTTTCCTTCGACCTGCAGTCATAATTACTCTCTATAACCAGAAACTGTGGTGTTGTATTTCTCACTGACTGATTTATTAAATGCCTTTCACATTGTCGTCCCCGTCCCCCCCCCCATTCCCTTGCCCCTAGCCCTCGCCACTCCCTCAGGTTCTCCCTGTTGGTTCCTGTACCCCAACTCCGCCCATGTACCTCCCCTGAGCCCCTGAGAAAACCGCCTGTGCCAGGATCCGGAGGTCTCTCTGCCTCTGGGGGTCTCCGGGACAAGATGTAACTACTAAAGGTCCTCTGAAACCGTCATGGAGGGACCCTTCTCGCCTCCTTTGCCGTCACTGGGCTGTAGAGCTGATAGCTACTGGAGCAAGAGAGCGGAGCTGTCTGAAATGGACTATGGGAGAGCCACAATGGTCGCACTGCCCTAAGCAGCTCCGCTGAGCTTTCAGGGAAAGCTGCAGCTTACTAAACTAAACTAGCACTACAACAGGAAACTATTTCTCATAGCATTCTGTGATACTATTCACAGACAATTTAAATTTCAAAAGAACCTGAAGCCATTGGACTTTCTTACCCCACTGTTACAGATTTATTGTACCAAAATACTTTTCTCAGCAGGTTACTACCACAGAATTACTGTATTTAGATGCTTAATGCATTCTATAAATCATAATGTTTAATTAAAATGGTGGCTACTTGGAATATTCTTAAAATATATGAAATTTAAAATCTAAGTACTCTACAGCCTGATAATGACTAATCAAGTGACTTTCAAACTGAATGCATCATCTAAGACTGCTCCAAATATTTCCTCTCTAAAAGAGCTTTCTGGCTCTGTACTTTACTTGTATAATTCTTAGGATTTGGAAATGTGCACCTGTTTAAACTATATGTATGTACAAAGAGGTGTACGTTAGTATTTTGTTTTCTAAATGATCCGAAGTAGAACTTAAAAACTGAGATATGTAAACACCTGCTTACTGGCAGGTATTTTTTTGTTGGGAGGCATTTTTGGTTGATTGTTTTTTTTAGTTTGGTTTAATGGGGAGCTTGTTAGTTTGTTTATTTGGTTGTTTGTGGGTTTTTTTTCTGCAGTTATATTTTCTCATGGTACAAAACCTAAGGTCCAAAATAATGACATGGAAATGCTAAGATTTATCTGATATGCCCACACTGTGACATCAAGCTCTATAATTTTGGTATGATTACTTTGGTGAGTAGCTAAGCTACAGATTTACAGTTTTTAAATTCAGATTTAAAGTTAGACAAAGACCCTGGCATATGGAAGGAAAAACACGTTTACAGCTTGCTTAATAAGGACATGATTATGTCAATTCAAGCATAGCTACACTGCATGATTTTATATATATATATTTATATAGATTATAAATATTTAAATCTGTGTTGTTTATATATGTATTTTATATTTTTGAATGCTTGAAGGACTTTAAAGAAAAACTTGTAATCAGGCATCATAAGGCTAGAAGTAATTATTGTTGTAATGTAACTGGTAGACACTGAAGGTGCACAAGTACTTTTCTAACATCCAACTACCTTATATAACTGCATGTCTTTTTTCCATCAAGTCACTTATAGCTCAAACATTTGGATGTTTTATCCTGTCAGTTGTCTACTGTCACTGATAGTAGTTGTTTCTTAAATGTGATGTAAGTCCCCACACAGATTTCTTTCACTATAATTGACAAAGAAACTCTTTGGAAGGAACAAAAATGGTGTAGGTCTTCTTGTGTAATGTTTATAGGACAACAAAATCATGATTCCTTATCCTTTCTTCTTCTCTCCCCTGTTTGTGTCTTCAATATGAAAATTGGTTTTATGCTTCATATGAAAAGATGTCAAAACCAGAAACACTGGAATACATTGCAGTAGATTAGCTTCCTGGTGTTTTAATCCTTTTCTTTCCTACCATTGATCTGTAGCACCTTATGGTAGGATTTGGGGTTGCTTTTGCCTAATATTGGCTTGTAAGTTTATCTTTGCCATAAGAAATTTCATTGCAAATGTCTGGGATTTGCTAGCCATCTTATGAGACAGACGAGAGCTTTTTATGAAAGTTTCTGCACTAGTGGATCTATTGATGTAGTAGAAGTTGTAAGCTAATTTTTATAAGAAGGTATGGAAAGGATACTGGCTTGTTACACAGGTCTGAGGAGAGGCTTTGCTATATATTGTCAGAACTGTAAAGTTTTGATAAGATACATGTGTATCGAACCTGTATACACAATTATTTTTTACTTATTTTGAAAAGGTAAAAGGCAAATATTGAAAAGGAATTGGATATTGGTGATCTTCATGTATATTACAAATAAATTCACTTCTAGTGGCTTCATCTGTGGTTTTGAATACTGAAGTCAAATGCAAAATGTAAAATATTAAAGGAAACCTGCATATTTTAAAATCTTTAGTGGCGCAATTTACAATTCTGTGCGCCTATAAATTTAAAATAATGTAATTTAGAAACGCCTGTGCACAGTCAGCTGATGATCATGTACTTGCAAAGGACGTAATATACAGGGTGAAAATTTCCTCTGAGACGTGCAACAGGGGAAATAATTTTTCTTTCAGCCACACTGCCAAGTGGCTACTAGAGATCGATGTGACATACTCAGATTTGTTTTTCAGCTCTAGAAAAGAAACCCCAAACTCCTAGAAGGTAGTCACACATAAAATTTCATTGGTTATGTCATGTCATCTGATAAGATGGTAGACATAAGTAGGCAAGTAAATGTAAACAATCTAGAAAGGCTTCATAAGTCTTCAGCTCTGCATAGAAAATTGCAAAGCTTTTATTTTCTGTTTTATTTAATTTTACTTTACTTGTTAAACAAGTAAAACATTCAAGTCAATTGTCAGCTAAGCACACCATAGTTCAGACAATGGAAATTGAAATTTTGTTGATTATTGGATAAATTAGGGATACTGAGATAGGTAAGTTGTTGGAACTGAAAATATGGGGAAAAAAACTTTGATTCTATGGGGAAAAAAACGTTGATTCTATGGGAAAAAATATAATGCAGTAAACAATTGTATCATCATGGAATCATAGAATGGTTTGGGTTGAAAGGGACCTTAAAGATAATCTGAAGTTCCAAGCCCCTTACTAAAGGCAGGGATGCCTTTCACTAGACCAGGTTGCTCAGAGTCCCATCCATCTGACCTTGAACACTTCCAGGGATGGGGCATTTAAAACTGCTCTTGGCAAATGGTTCTAGCATGTCACCACCACAGTAAAGATTTTTTCATAATATCTAACCTAACCCTACTCTCTTTGCATTTGAAGACATTCCCCATTGTCCTATGCTCTTGTAAATAGTCTCTCCATCTTTCTTGAAGGCTCCCTTCAGGTACTGGAAGGCCAGAATTAGGTCACCTCTAAGATGTCTCTTTTCCAGGCTGAACAAACTCAACCCTCTCAGCCTTTCCTCTTAGGAGACATCCTCCCTCTCCCTAATCATCTTGGTGTCCCTCCTCCAGATTTTCTCCAACAGGTCCCTGTCCTTCCTGTGCTGGGACCCCAGAGCTGGATGCAGTGTTCCAGGTGGGGTCTCACCAGAGCAGAGCAGAGGGGCAGAATCCCCTCCCTCCCCTGCTGCCCACGCTGCTTTGGATGCAGCCCAGGGCACGTTTGGCTCTCTGGGCTGTGAGTGCACATGGCTGGGTCATGTCCAGCCTCTCATCCCCCAGCACCCCCAGGGCCTTCTCACAGGGCTGCTCTTGATCCACACAGTCTGCAGTGACCCACAGCATAATAGCACTGAATAAGTCAGGTATATCACAGTTTACATTTAAAAATCTGCATTTAAAAGCTGAACTTTAGAGTAATCTTTATTCATGTAATACAGCACTCTTCTATAGATTGACTTCCTCAAATTGACAATGAATAGTCATTTAGCTACTTCCTCTGCCAGTTTTCTCAGGACTCACTGATGCATCTCATCAGGTCCCTTGGACTTGTGCATCTTCAGGTTCCTTAGATGTTCTCAGTCCTGATTGTCTCCTAGAGCAGGTGTTTCTTCAATCTCTCTATCACAACCTTTTCCCTATGTGACTTGAGGAATGTCACTTGTGGGTAAAGACCAAGGCAAGAAGTCCATTGAGTATCTTAGCCTTCTCCATATGTTGGGTAACCAGATCCTCTGCTTCCAGAAGACACACACATTTGATAAAAAATAATATTGACTGTATCAGATATAAGACAAGTATCTCTTGTACAACCTATTTCAAAGCAACAAAATACCCATCTACCACATTACATAATGCAACAATCACAAAACATCTTCATGTATGGATATGTATGGATATTGGTAGATAAATTGAAGTGATAACTACCAATCAGTGCCTTGTAATTCAGGCCTTTGTTTGTTTGTGTCATGACTCATAAAGTTACTGTGATACAATTCTTTGATATGAAAGAATGTTGGGTGACTGTGATCCCACTCAAAGTCTAAAAAGATACTTTCTTATGCAAAATTAAAGCAAGATGAAACCAATTGCAAACACCTCCTGAGGCTAGAAATGACTACAGGTAACAGTTCTTGTTGGTTAAAAATCCTAATGGTTGAGACTTCTATAAAAAATGTCAAACAAGATGTCATATATTAGTTTGAGAACACATCCTATTTATTGGATGTGTAGAACTGGTTATTCTCATTTAGGATGCTAATCCTTCATTTATAAAATGCTTTAAAAAATTTGTAGGCTGTGTTTCTTTTGAGAGAAAGAAAGTAACATATTAAGGAAGTAGAAGCAAGAGACTAAGTGTTTTTTTATGCATAAGAAATATTTAAATTCAATTACAAAAATTTATTTTATTAAGGAAAAAATAACTCCATGTGAATAATTTGTGATAAAAGGCTGTAGTACCAGTTGTTTGTTTTTCAAGTGAAGATTTTGGGGAAGAGAAAGAGAGAAAGAGAGAAAGAGAGAAAGAGAGAAAGAGAGAAAGAGAGAAAGCGAGAGAGAGAGAGAGAAAGAAAGAAAGAAAGAAAGAAAGAAAGAAAAAAAGAAAGAAAGAAAGAAAGAAAGAAAGAAAGAAAGAAAGAAAGAAAGAAAGAAAGAAAGAAAGAAAGAAAGAAAGAAAGAAAGAAAGAAAGAAAGAAAGAAAGAAAAAGAAAAAGAAAGAAAGAAAGAAAGAAAGAAAGTAAAAGAATAATGACTATAAAAAATATTGACATCTGACATCTCACAGAATAAACCTGTACTGCTGGTTGGAAGATGCTTCACATTTATATAGAAGTCTTATTTGGAGAGTGCAAATCATGCAGAGTTGATACACAACAAAACTGGTGAAGGGGCTGGAGCACAAGTCTTTTGAGAAGGAGCTGAAGGGGCTGGGGAAAAGGAGGCTGCAAGGATATCTTATTCCTCTTCAGCTACATGAAAGGAATTTGTAGCAAGGTGGGTGTTGGTCCTTTTTCCCAAGTAACAAATTTAAGGACAAGTAGAAATGGCCTCAAGTTTCATCTGGTGAAGTTTAGTTTGGATATTAGGAAAAATTTCTTCACTGAAAGGCTGGTCAGGCATTGGAACAAGATGACCAGGAGAGTAGTTTTAAATATCTAGAGATATTTAAAAAAACATGTAGGTGAGGATCATGGTTTAGTGGTATACTTGGGACTGTTAGGTTAAGGGTTGGACACTCAGGGTCTTTTCCAACAAAAATAATTCTATTAATAATAGCATTTTGTTCCTTGGTGGTAAAAAAAATAGCTGACCTGCCACAATGTCATGGGAATAATTGAATGGCTACAATAACTTCTGTCCATTAAGTAGCATTATATAGCATGAAGTGAACACTGAAATGGAAGACAGGGATGTTTGTGTCTTTTGTCCTGCACAGAATGGAAAAACAGTACAGCAGCTGACAGCATGCAGTCAGGCAGGTGGGAGTTGGGAACAGAAGAAATGAAGAAAATAAGATGTAAGAGTGAGTTAGAGGGAGCACATATTTTCCTGAAGCAGCTTAATAAATAGCTTTTATAAAAAAATGGCTGTTGTTTCCACCCCTGCATTTATCTTAATTGTATTAAATATCACTTTAAACTCTTGTTTATGGGAACATTAATTTGATTAGAGTCTCTAATTTTAAAATATCTGCTATTATATTGCAGATGCTGTAATGATTTTCTGAATTCTTTTTTCAATCTGTTGTTTGAGGAGGTCTTGTTTAGTTCCACTTATGACAAGCTATTAAAATTCCTGTGGCATTTCAGTTTAGTCTGACATCATAGCCAAAGATGCTGTGCTTAGGGGATAGATTGTATAAAACAACATGCTTGGAGGCTGTAATAGTGGTCATTGGGATGTGTTTACAACAGCATAGGAGAGCTATTTTACCTTGGTCTTCCATCCTGCTTTTTTAATACCATTTATTACATGGTTCACTGCAAGATATTTCTGATGCTAGTCTTCCTGAGGATGTACTGAGAAGACAGGATATGCTTAAATTGTTCAAACTACCTGATGTTGACAGAAAATGAAGTGTTCTGGGCTGTTTCCTTTCTATACTCTCCTCTTCAGTACTAGATGGGAAAGGATTTTTTCCCAATGACACATGTGATGGTATTAGCCAGGCTTGAAATTGCTGTGACTGATCTAACAGACTCAAAAGATAACTCATCTGTAGGCCCTTGGTAGCTGGGCACTTGATGGAACATGAGTTGTTCATGGAAAATGATTTCTAAAGTTTTGGATAGCAAGAAATTGGTGTCCTTTCTCAGTTAAAAGCATGTGATGTTTGCTGAAGCTGGACGATACCAAGTAGTAAGATTGCCCACTTATCTGCTTGCTTGAAAAATTATACTGAAAAGAATGCATTTCTCATGAAGTGTTCCATCTTCATCTTACAAAGTGAGAAATGGACTTTATAATCTTCATGTAAAACCAGACAGAGGTAAGAAAATCCCAATATCTCAAACAAACCACAAATTTGTATCTACCAGGTTTTTTTTAAGAACTAAATTCTTTCTCTGACATGTAGATTTTGAGAAGCCTGTTGCTGTTTTTTTGAAGATCAGTTTGCATCTGTTCCCTTACCTTTTAATTTTGTGAGGTATCAGTCAGGGAACAGAACAGAGTGACTGAAACCACAAGAAGAAGGACAAGACTTGTTCTTTTTTTTCCTCTGGGAATTGAATTTGGATTTTCTTACTTTTGCTGTGCACACAAGCTGACCTCTAGCTTCTCCAGGTCACTGTCACAAAAATACATTTTCTAGACGTGTGCCTTTGATTTTGTAAAGAACTCTCTGTAGAGTATGTATATGTATTTGCCACTAATGCTATTAGACATCTTTGATACTTATGGTCTTATTATTGTTTTTGTTTTCTGGTTCTATCTATGGGATTATAAAGTTTTCTGTTTGGAACCTGACAAACATTTTCTGCCAAATATTTCATTTTTATTTAACAACATTGATGTTGAAATAGTGTACAAAGTATAATTTCTTAATTTTTATTATAAAGATAAGGAAGTCAGGTAAATTTGATTATTTCAGGTCACCTAGCCAGCCATTATCAACAGTTCAGAATAGCAATCAGCTGCCCAGCGCATTATTTGTTTTTTAATTGGATAAGTACATTAGGTAGTGCTTAGATACTTTATTTGTATTTTCATTTCAAAATGTCCATTCTATCCTTTGAGTCAAAGTCGTGTCTTAGGGCCTGTAACAAGGTAAATACATTTCAATTTTAAGTATCTTTTAACTTTTTCCAATATATTTGCAGGAACTCAATAATGTGGATCGTGAAATCAAGTACAAGAAAAGTAAACTAAAATTGGAGGACTGGAAATAAAGTAGCTTACAGCCCAAGGATGACAAGTTTTAGGTCAACATTCTGGGTTTCTGTCTCCATAACTGTAAAGGTAAAGGCCTTGAAATTTTAGTCAATTTCCTTTCAGATTAAGTGTTGTTTGAATGGAGATTACTTTTGCTCAGTCAAGAATAGGATACAAGATATGTGGGATACAGCAGAGTGAAGGAAAGTGTAGTAATTTTCTGATTATACCTGTTTTCATTTAAAATTCACAAAAAATGATCGATGCCAGAAACAATACTTGGACTTCAGAAGTCTGTTGCAGCCTAGAAATGAAACCATAATTACATGCACAAAATTAAATTATTTCTTTATTCTCTGTGCAGAATCACAGCTATAATTGCAGTCTTGGCTGTAATAAATTCCTCAAAACAAATATAATCCCCCAGTATGCTGTATACTCCATATTTTATAGTCACAGGCTCCAATTTCCACTTTTTCCTTCTGGACTGCACTTATTAATTTTTATATTATCTCAGCACTAACTGTAATTTGTAATAATATTCCACTCCACACGTCTATTTTCAGTCAGCTACACTTTCTAAAGCAATTACCTTTGGGGTTGAAATACTCTTCTTGTATATATAAAGCTGCATTTCTTAAACTTCTTGTAAAGTTTTAGATGAAAATAAAATTTGGAGTAGGAATAAAGAAGAAAAAATTGTTTTAATTTTAAATAAATAAAAAAGGCAGTACTGAAAGGATGAGATGCCCTGCCAATCTACATCTTTCTTAAAATGTATTGTTTTCTTACTTTCCTGTCTCTTGGAGTTTGTTTAGTGGTAAGTGAACACTCATCTTTTCAAAGTCAGTTTTGATTTTGTGGAAATATTGTTTCTCAGCTTAATAAGGTAACTGTGAGCAGTGACCACAGAGGGTAAGCTGTGCTGAATCAATTGAAAATTTTTCCCAAAAAATCTTCATAGACAATCAGATGAAATTTGAGATAGTAAAATGAGCTGGAAACTGGCTGAACTGACAAGTGTAAAGATTTGTAACACGTGTCAAGGGGTTCAGTTTAAGACTGGCCTGTAGTGATGGAACCAAAGGGGGGATATTGTGGCCAGTTTCTTGAAAGTCTTCATTACTGACCTAGATGTTGGATCAGATTGCACCCATGGCAGTTGGTACATGACAGAAAGCTGGGAGGAGAGGCTGATACACCAGGTGGGTGTGTCACCATTCAGAGGGGTCAGGACAGGCTGGAGAAACAGGTTAATTGGAACCGTGAGAAGTTCAATAAAGAGAAATGGAAACACATAAACCTATGGAGGAGCAGCCACAGGCACCAGAATAGGCTGAGGTTTCTTCAGCAGGAATGCAGCCTAGTGGAAAAGGACCTGGGCATCCTATGCATGAGGAAAAGATTAATAAAATGTGCTATTTATTGCGTCATTGAGAGTGGCTAGCCATGGGCTGTTGCTTCAGTAGCTTTCATTCTTTTTATTTAATTCACCCTTTTCCTAATCCTGTACCTTTCATTCCTGCTCCATTGTTTTGGTTGTGCAGAATTTCTGATTTGTCTTCCCTCTAAGCCTTATCCATAATAAAACACAGGGCTAAAATAACAAAAAGGAAAAAATCCTAGGTCTACATCATTCTTGTGTCTTCCCTTGACCTTTTCTAGACAATGAGTGTTTGAAACCCAAATTGGTTTTTCACATAAACTGAAACATAACAGAAAAACTTAGGTAGTTGGAAGAATTATTTATGGAAGAAACTATGTTGTCATGAAAATTGCATTTCTCAAAATCAGAATGCATTTCCTTAACAACAAGTTATTCTGGCCTTAATGTTGTCACATATGAAAATTTCAGTGTGTTAAATTGGTCTGGTAAAAGTCACTGCGAGGTCACGCAATGAATAGAAAAAAAAATCAGAGCTGATTTCTGTTTAAGTTTATACTATTAGAGAAACACAAATTTCTTAACACCAAATGGTTATTGAGCATTGGAAGTGGCTGCTCATTACCATCCCTTGAGGGTACTTAAAGAACACACACATGTGGCACGCAGGGACATTGTTTAATGGTGGACTCGGCAGTGTTAAGCTTACATCTGATTCATTGATCCTAAAGGTCTTTTCCAAATTAAATTATTCCAGAATTCTATAAAAATCTAACTTAGCAGCTGTATTTAGATTTTTGTTTGAAATATTTGTTCAAAACAACCAAGATTTGAAAGTGATGGATGAAACAGATAATTGATCATTGTATGTTTTCTCCTGAGATGTACATGAATGCAAAATAACTGGCAAAAGCAGGAGATTGAATGTCAAATATAAATAAGATGTAGTGGTCGGGTTGACAATAGATTGATGCATTCTTACAACATAACTGGAGGTTAAAAAATGTTCAATAATATCTTTCAATACCTGATAAAGCCTTTTTTCCTTTTTTTCCCCCTGAATCTCAGAAGTTCAATGAAGAAGACGAATGGGGGAAGCTTGTAGACTTGAGTTAATAACCGATCACATCCTTTTCTCAGAGATAAGGGACCTCACATGTTGAAAAAATAATAATTATGTTTCCTTCTGGGGTGGCTGAGATTTGCTCATGATTTAAACAATGTAACATTGTTTGGCTAGGGACAAAGTAGCTGGTTTCTGAAAAGCATGTTTTAGAGACTGCAAAGTTCAACTAAAACCTTGAAACAGTCATTCTCCCTTTCTCTTTTCTGTTTCCTTTAATTTTCAGGTGTAAAAATGCTAACCCAAACCCATTGTATGCTGTTCTACAAGAAATATTTTCTTTCTTTGAAGCCTGCAAATAAAAAAGAATTTATGCCAGAGTCACATAGAAATAAAATCCCATACAGCTGTGTATTTCCATATGACATGACTCTGAAGGAAAATTCTGAGATGAATTTCAGGAAATTGCATCAAGATTACGAAAATTTTTAGCAGAAAAGCAGTTTTGCTACTAAAAAATCTTATATTTTGGCATATGAGAGAATACAAACAATGCATCTTAACAATAACATTCACAAGAAACGGCCTCTCTCACAACTTATAAGCTTCTGCCATATAGTTTTATTGTACAACTTGCTCCCTTTTTGCCTATTGTGTTATTGCAATAGAGGTCCAATACAGTCAATAGTTCCATTCAAATATGCCCCTCCAGCCTACTAAAACGTGTGCTTAATTTTGGTAGCATGATGGAAGAGTAGAGATAGAAACCCGATTTATAATGTAATAAATTTTGTCATTAAGAAGTAAGAACTCCTTTTTGACAAACCTTTCTGAAATAAATCATATTTTTGAGTTATTTGGATATTTTTCTTTACCACTTCACTCACGTTTGGTATTTTTTTATTGTGTCATTTAGGACGCAGCTCAGTTCCCCAAAATGTAGCTTAGTACAATTTTTATATGTATCAGGGTATTTGGGACAAGTGTACAAGCAGTCAAGGTACAGGACCTGTGGAATAATGCAATTTCTTTTGTTTGTTTGTTGTTTTGTTTTATTGTTGTAAGATTTCTCAGAAAAAATAAATAGGGTAGTTGTAATATGTTAGATTTCATTCAAGGATTCATTCAGAGAACAAGCATAGCTACTCATTTAGCAATGTTTTAGAAAAATCTGATTGTCTCTTTGTTCTATAACTGTCAATATAGACCTGTAAATACAGTTCCTCTTTCACTTTTCAAATCAACATAGAAAGGATCTTGCTTTGATTTCTTTTGTTAAAGTCATCAGAACAAATAAAGAAAGAAAATATTCTCTTAGCTCTTTTCTTCGGAGTAGCATTTTTGTCCTACAAAGGAGTATATTAGTGAAATTGGTCAGTAAATGCATCCTTTGTTTTGCTTGAGACTGTGCTGTACAAAGCTAACAGCAACCAGCATGAGGGCTTCTGCAAACAGCATGAGGGGAATGGTAAAGTCCTCTGTGATGCTTATTCTGTACATAAGATATATTATCTCATTATTTTATGATATGATACAGATCACATGATGCTTAATTGCACCTGAGCAGCATAATGTGAAATTTCAGCACCAGCAAATGCAAGCAAATTTATGATGCAATATAATTAAAAGCTTTATTCTTCCACCGTTAGGAACAGCAATAATAATAACAAACACTCAGCTGAGGAAAACACTCAATGTAGCAGGATGACATGAGAGTCAGCAAGATTTTGGAATGGGTGACGTATCATGCCTTCTCTGTCTTAAGCCTGACTGCTAGCTTATAACCTCTGTACAGAGTCCTTCAATGGACAATTTTTACAGAATGTCTTGAGTTCTCTGTACAAGTGGAGCAGCTCTAGATACTTATGAATGGAAGAGAGGAAATCCTGGTGATATTCATTCACTCCAGGATGCTTGCAAGCTCATTTTTTTAATTGAGATATCTCAAACACACAATCAAGAATATGAA